>NW_028288774.1:10341500-11747000 GCF_059628265.1 Tinamus guttatus | reverse complement strand
GATTCATACTTGCTACACGTGATCAGTCTGCCTTGAAATGAGATCGCAATTGCTGACGTGTATGACAAGCTGTTCCAGTTGTGGGTCACCTCTTCACAGCCAAATGCCATTCTGCTTCAGATTTAACTGCACTGCTTTCTAGGTCCTGCATAAGGGACCTATCGCCCATCAGTATGACAGCATTCCGATTTCTGATGCACAGGTGATAGCAGCAGAAACACAAGGTGAGAAAAAAGTATTTTGGTTTGTAACTATACTCCCAGTGTTCTTTAAAACGCCAGCAATTTAAGCATCTGCCATGCCAAGGACTCCAAGCACTCCTACCACATCACTTATATGCTGGAAGAATGTTTTGTGGTATAACAGAATATATATCAATTCCACACACACAAAAAAAACACCAATGTAACAGTGATTTGAGTCTTTCTGAAGTTGTGGAGGCTTGTTCAAAGACAATAGTACCTTGTTAGCAGATAGTTAACCACAAGGGTGTCAGTCTTTGCAGCAGATGGGGGACAGAGCCGAGAAAGACGAGGACTGAGGAACACCTCCCCCTGCCTTGTGTGCGACGTGTCTTGCCAGAAGAAAAGAAACAAAGCCAGACAACCGCGCAGGTGGCCAGATGCTGATTGGTTGTGCGCTTTGCAACACTTGTGTTAAGAAAGTATAAAAAGAAGTCGGTTTGGAAATAAAGTTGTCTCACTCTGCACCCCAGACTGAGTCCGTTTCTTCACAAGGTGCAACAAATGGCGCCCAACGTGGGGCACGAAGACTAGCTGTCTCTCCGGTTGCACCGCCCAGCTGAACTCCCGGGAATCACGCTGAAAGGAAGCGTAAGGATCAAGCTGAAAGGAAGCTTACTTTGTGTGCACACTAAAAGCCTCTTGAAAGGAAAGAGGTAAGCGGCTGGGAACTATGGGTTCATACCTAATGAAGGAACAAAAGGACGATTTAGAAGCTTCTCCTAAAAACTTGAAACCGCAAAGAAAAAAATTAGGTGAAGAAGAGCTGCAAAAGGTTCTTGCATGGGCTTCTAAAGACGATCCTTCGGTGAATAGTAAGAATGTTTTTAATCTGGAAAGATGGGACCAAATTGGGGTCCGACTGTGGGATAGTGCCACGCGCGGTGATAAGGCTGCTGCTAACCTGTTGCCACAATGGCGAGTTGTACTCGAAATATTGAAATCTCATAGTGGGTTGCAGTCGAACATAAATGACGGGATCGGGGCCCCTGCCATCCCCTCCGCGCCTCCTTTACCTCAATCGTGTCCTGATGAGAATCAGAAAAGAAAACGTGCTGCAAAAGCCTTTGCGGTACTGCCACCTGATGAACAGGACGATGATCCTTTTGGTCCGGGTCCTATTGACCCTGGAAAGGAGCCAGACCTATACCCCCCGGATCCTCACGATAAATGGGCCTCAGTAAAACGAGGAGCAAAACAGGCGGGGGATGTGGGCATGCTGAAAGCCTTTCCCGTTATCTGTGCACCAGACCAGAATCCGCGTTGGGAAGGTTTGTCGTATAATCTTATTAAGGACGTGCGACGTACGGTGACAGATCATGGCCTTGGCGCACCATATACCACCCACCTTATACAATCTCTTTGTGATTCTTCGGTTTTTACTCCCCATGATTTTAAAACTTTGTTTCGCCTCATTATGACTGATATGCAATACACGATGTGGGAATCGAAAATGAGAGAGCTTGCTCGAGCTCAGGGGGAGGAAAACCAGCGGCTGTCGAAAAAAGGTCCTTTACGGGCTGTTACTGTGGACGTGCTAATGGGGGAGGGCGATCACAGTGCTACAACAGCACAAGCAGAAATCCCCCCTGAGGGCCTGCAACAAGTTAAGGCACTTGCTCTCCGGGCCCTTAAGGCCGTTCCGGAGAGTGGTAAACAAAGACAACCTTTTGTTAGCATAAGACAAGATGCGAATGAGCCATATATGAAGTTTTTGGATCGGCTTAATGAGGCTCTGGAGAAACAAATTGATAATGAACAAGCACGAAGCTACATTTTTAAGCAACTAGCAGTTGAGAATGCTAACCCTGATTGCCAGAGAGTTTTGCGGCCACTAAAGGATCCTACTATTGATGACATGCTAAAAGCATGTATTAATGTCGGTACCAAACAGTATGAATATTCACTGATGGCCGAAACATTTGCAACAATGTCTATGAAAAGGCCATGTTTTGCTTGTGGCCAATTTGGGCATATTCGTAAATACTGTCCGAAAACACAAGCAAACAAAGGAGCGCCTGGACTATGTCCGCGCTGCCACAAAGGACAACACTATGCTAATCAGTGTCGATCAAAATTTGATAAGGAAGGTCGACCGCTAGCCCCTTCGGGAAACTTCAAGCGGAGCGCGGCGGGGGGTCGCGCCATGACGGCAAATCACCCCTCGGAGTGGCTCCCACCGGGAAGCAGCCGCCGCTTGTGCGCCAGCACAAGCGGCAGCGCCGGGGTGGACCTGGCCACCACAATAGAAGTGCTAATTACTGATACATCAGTTGTGCTAATTCCAACTGGTGTCCACGGCCCCCTGGGGCGAGGAATGGCAGCACTATTGATTGGGCGATTTTCAACAACGAGACAAGGGCTGTTTGTGTTACCTGCAGTTATCAACGCAGATTTCATAGGAGAAATTAAGATAATGGTATGGACTCCGATACCACCCTGTACTGTGCCAATGGGAAGATATGGACGATATATTGATTGCTGCAGAGCAAAAGGAAACAGCAGAAGAGGCTCTGCATCAGATTACGCGAGCAGCATCAGCTGCAGGATTAAGAATTGCGGAAGATAAAGTACAGGAAAGTCCGCCTTGGCGATATTTAGGATGGAGAATTTCTGATCATCAAATTCGACCACAATCATTGACCTTAAAGACAGACATAAGGACTTTGAATGATCTTCAAAAACTTTTGGGAACTATTAATTGGATCCGTCCCTCCTTAGGGATTTCCACAGAAGATTATCTAGTCCAGTAAATCCGTTTGTAACCTGTCTAGTAGGACAGCCTGTTGATATTTGGTATATTTTGTTTATTGTTAGTGTGCCTGCTTTGTTTCTTGTTATGTGTTTAAGGATAGATCATTTAATTAAGTCATGGCTGTTCAAACAAAAACAAATAAAGAAGGGTGAGATGTGGAGGCTTGTTCAAAGACAATAGTACCTTGTTAGCAGATAGTTAACCACAAGGGTGTCAGTCTTTGCAGCAGATGGGGGACAGAGCCGAGAAAGACGAGGACTGAGGAACACCTCCCCCTGCCTTGTGTGCGACGTGTCTTGCCAGAAGAAAAGAAACAAAGCCAGACAACCGCGCAGGTGGCCAGATGCTGATTGGTTGTGCGCTTTGCAACACTTGTGTTAAGAAAGTATAAAAAGAAGTCGGTTTGGAAATAAAGTTGTCTCACTCTGCACCCCAGACTGAGTCCGTTTCTTCACAAGGTGCAACATGAAGTCAGTTGTAAACTCACATAACGGAACCTGCTTAATCAAAACAAGATCACACCCAAAACCTAGTGAACAGCTGAACACAGACACCTGTAACTACAGGGCTATATATAACACTGAAAACTCTGCAGAATGCTACACGAGGAAAACCCGTAACTGAGGCTCTTCTCAGCCAATGCTATGAAAACTGTTAGCAACACATCATTAATGACTTTTGCACAAATTCATACATGGACTATTTAGAAAGAAAATCTGATTCTAATAATACTGTATTAAAAGGCTTATTTTAAGCAATGCTTCTTTCGAATCTGAATTTCCACAGGGAGTTGAACACACAGGTCTTTTTACAGGGACATGATGCAATACTATCACAGTTTTACAATACAGCACTCACAAAAAAACATTATTTCTTAAATAGCTTTTTTTCCCCTACAATTTTCACTTTTTCCTCCAAACCACACGCATGTGGTACTCTTTCTTTCATCACCGAGTGAAATAGTTAACTTGGTGCATTGCAAATTTCCCCTTAAACTTCTCAAAGGGATATACTGATTAACAAAGGATATATCACAGGATATATTAACAAAGGAACTAACTTCTGGAAAATTCTTCATTTAACACATCATCAGGTTAATAGGTTATACTGTATTTTTAACTTAAAATATTTTAAGATTAGTTACATGCTTCTCATGTGCTTACACAGTAGTGTTAACCTGTGAATAAAAACAGGTAAACACAGGTGTAACCTGAAGGGGTGACTTAGATATCCAAGTATCAGGGAAAACTTGGTGCGTACTCTTAGGAGGCCCAGGAGCCGCAGACAACCTCACACAGTGCCAAGCACCAAGGCCCATACAGTTAAAAGTGAGGCCACCAACGCACTGAAGAGCCAGGTAATCAACGTGGTCTCAGCCCTGGACTGAATTTCACTCTCAGCGCTTAGCTAGCGGAGCAAATGCTGACCCTGTGTTTTCCAAGCACAGCAAGGAAAGCCCCAAGCACTGCGCAAGGAGTGGGACTGCCCCTGGTATCGCATCTGGGAGAGAACGTGGCAGCTACTTCCTCCCTTCTCCAGCAGGGCTAGTAAGACTTGGTGACATTAAGAAGTGCTACAGTAACTAAAATTTCCCAAGAAGGCAGAATGCAACTTCAAACAAAGAACTACAACCATCCTGCAACAGTTCAGAGAAACACATGTTGCACAACTAAGTCACAAAGAAACAGGCATTTAAACACCATCACATGTTCATATATGCGATACTGTTCTGTTTATATTGCAAATTATATTTCTATGTGGAGCCAAGAAGTACACTAAAAAACTGAAAAGTAGGTTTTAGAGCTACTTAAAAACATGATCACACCTGGTAAACTCTGTGTGTCTTCCCTATGGCTGGTGCACATTATATCAGTGGTCACGACACTAGGGAATATCAGCAAAGTTGCACAGAGGCGCTGGGACAACCCCAGTTCTAGAGGGCCTCGGTATCAGCAGCGCCAAAAGGGAAGACTGTCCTGTTCCTGTGCTCCCAACACCACCTCCCTCGTTTGCACTGCAGGAAACAAGCTCATCATGGAAACACACAACTCCAACACCAGTCAGGAGGCAGGCACCAGAGTTTCCCTACCTGTTGGCTATTGCACAAAAGATATTTTTTATCCAAATAAGCACAGCTGAGTTGCAGTTCAGGCCCTTCCAGAGTCATGAAACCCAATATTTCAACGCACCAAGTGGCCACAGGCCCTTCCTACTGCCAGGTGTCACATAGCCAAGCATTATTGGTTAATTTATGAATAACATTCATGAATTACAAACAACATTATTCACAGATTCATATAAGACCAGTGACTTGATTTAGAAACTGCTGAAATGGTGTCTTTAGCACAGTACTCGCGGAGAAGAGACCAACACTCGCTCACGGGGCCCCCATTTCCACCGCCGCGGTCTCCGAGCAGCAGGAGGGACTAATCGCAC
This sequence comes from Tinamus guttatus, assembly GCF_059628265.1. Lineage (NCBI taxonomy): Eukaryota > Metazoa > Chordata > Aves > Tinamiformes > Tinamidae > Tinamus > Tinamus guttatus. The sequence goes on along the minus strand of NW_028288774.1, from coordinate 11,741,567 downwards.
GGGAGTTCAGCCCAAACTCGCCATTCTTTGTCCCCGGCCCGCAGCCGGGACGTGGCAGGCTGCTGCTTTCGGAGCAAACAATAGGCGGGAGCCGCTCCCCGGCGCGGCGCTGCTGCCCGCCCGGCGCCCCCGCGGCCCGGCGCTTCTGGGCACCGCGAGGCACCGCCTGGGGCGGCCCCTGCGCAGCCCCGCGAGCCGGCGCCGGCGGCGCGCCCGGCCAGGCCCCGCCAGCCGCCCGCGCCGCTGCGAGGCGAAAAGGGCCCGAGTGGGACTCGCAGCGCGGCCGCGTCCTCCCCAACGGCTTTAACGGCCGCCGGGCCCGCGCTTCCCCCTCTCCAGCCCCCTCCCACCGGCTCCAGCGGCCCCCGCCGCCCTCCCGCGCTCACCGGCACCGAGTTGAGCCCCTGCTGCTCCGAGGCCACCACGAGGATGTTGCGAAAATCCATGGCCGGCTGCGGGCCCGCGGCCGCCCCTGCCCTCCCCTCCCGGGCCGCAGCGCCGCCGGTCCCGCCGCCTCCCTCCCCGCCGCGCCGCTCGCTTCCGCCCGCCGCCCGCCCCCTTATATCACCTCGCCTCGCGCCGGCGTCACCGCCGCGCGTCACTTCCCTTCCCGTGCGGCCGCCGCTGCTCACCACGGGACGGGACGGGACGGGACGGGACGGGACGGGACGCCCCTCGGAGCCCCGGGCAGCCCCGGCGGGGGCGGCGGCGCCGCCTCATGAGCCCGCGCGCGGCGCCGCCCCCCCCCCCACCCCGCGGCCGCGGCGCAGCTGCTGCGGGGGAGGGGGGCGGGGGGTCTGCGCCTGCGCGCGGTTTTGGGGGTATTTCCCCCGCTTTGCTCTCCTTCCTGTGGTCTGGTGACGTCACTGCTCGGGGCGCGCGGGGCAGTAAGCGCCGCTCTCACGTGCCGGAACCCGCCCTGCTCCGGGGGCTTCCCCGGGAGATCTGGCCACCAAAATAAATCGTTATTCCACTTTTTTTTTTTCTTTCTTTCTTTCTGACCAGCTTTCCTAAACTCCCTCCTCAAGCACTACTGCTTGAGTGAACAACTTTTATTTTAGAAAACTCACAGAAAGATGTTGCTATTTTTATTATATATTTTTTAAATTAATCACCTTTATATTGGGAAATTACTTAGGACTACAAATGCTTTGAAAAAGACATAGAAAAATGTAAGAAAATGGTGAACTGATAAAATGCAAGTTTTTCATGTACTTAGGAGAGCTTTGTGCTCCACTCATGGCACACTTCAGGCATGTGACTCATCCTGTTAACCTTAACTGAAGTGTGCTTAGGTGTTTAAAGGATGGAGTACTAACCACAGGCCTTCTGCAGAGGTCATGTATCAAAAGCTGCTCAGAACCTGGGTTTTAGCACTTTCAGAATGAGTAATATTTGTATGAGGTACCCTTCCCGCTTTCCATCCAGCACCCTTTATGCACTGAGTTAAATGGGTGTTCCGGCAAAGCCTCTATTAAATAAACTGAATCATCCTGGTGCCCAAAAGACAGGTCTCCAGATCATAAACTGTCTGGATGTTGGCAGCTGCCAGGGCGAACTGGAAAGCAGCTGAGCTGAATGCTGGAAAACACCGTTTTACGCAGAGTTTGCAAGGCGCAGTGCCAGCCTACATTATAGCTGTCTCTGATCTCAGTTATTGAACACTGAGATTTCTTTTTCTTTAAATGATAGATTAAGCAAATAGAAGGCAAGAGCCTCAGGGTGATAATTAGCTGTTATTCACAAGGTATATAATCTAGATAGCAAACTGACGTGTTGTGATGATGACTTTTGGCTCCAACAGAAAAACAGGCTTGGGAAGTGTTTCCTTCCTCCTCCTCTTCCCCAAAAACCAGGGCAATTATATTTGGGTCATTTCTGACAGGTACCTGCCCAGCCTGCGCCTAGAAAGTCACCAGGCAGGGCTGTCCCTCTCCACAGCCACCTCTCCTTGTGCTTCCTCAGCTTCACGAGGAGAAAGTTGTTTCCAACGTCTCTGCTCTGGGTCTCTGCTCCCAGAGCCTGGTCAGCTGGCAAGGAGGTGACTTTATTGCCACCTCCCTCGCAAGTGCCCTGTTGGGGACCCCAGCAGGTCTCTCTGATCCACTTTTCTTTGGGACAAACAACCCAATTCTTTGTAAAACCTCCAATTCTCTATTCCAGCCACAGCAGACTACGGCACAGCAAGTGGAGCCTGACTCGCCCCAGGCACAGCAGGAGCATAAATTCATTTGCCTGACAAACACTGTCCCTTTTTCTGTATTCCCCAGTGCTACCTGACCTTTTCTGTAGTAGCCTGGCACGGCTGATGCCTGCTAGCTTGTGATCCCCGCTAGCCAGCGAGCCTCTTTTTACAGTGATGCTAGCAAACCAGTTTCTTCCACAACCTGTTTTTACTGCGATCAGTTATTCCGCCCACAGCGGGGAGCCAAAGCGTGTCCCACGGATCACGTGTTTCCCTGACTATCATTCACCGAGTCGCGGACGGTGCGTTGGGCGAGCGAGTTTGCTCCTCGGCGCCCAACCATCACGCAGTGCAAGCAGAGATGGAGAAGCGCCCCGGCCGCGCTCCTGCGGCGCCCCGCTCGCTGCCCCGGCAGAGGCAGCAAGTCGCGCTTGAGAAATATTCCCGCTGGGCACTCAGCCATTAGTGGTTTCCTCCAGCTCGCTAACAGTGCCAGCAGTCTTTCTGAAAGCCAGATACCCGGCTTCTGTGGCTTTTCTGCCACACACAGAAGCAGCTACCCAGGCACAGCAAAAAATAACACTGTTTGGCATGATCTGTTTGAGGCAAATTAATGTGGCTGATACTGATTTCTGAGCTATCTTGTGGGTAATTTGATTCATTTTCTCGTGGCTGAGCTCATCATGGGAGGTGCAGATTCCTCATGCAGTCATGCAGGTTAGGCAAACTAAATTGAGAGACTGGATTCTTCTGTAGGTGCTCTAAGACTGTCAGTGATCTGACACACTCATTTCAAATCCACAGCAGTCACAAAATATCACTTTACATCGCTTTATGCTGGGGATAGAAACACTTAAGAGTCCAAGAAATAAACACCACCAGTCTTATTTGGGAGAGATTTCCAATAACTGTATTGCGTTTCTCAGGATCGTTTTCAGTCTCATGCTTTAAACGGAGACTTCTGAGACTTCTTAGTGAAGAGATCAGTGCAAGCAAGAACATTTGTGCCTCACCAAGCTGTCCGCAGCGCCATGCTCTGGGATCGGGAGTGTTCAGCGTCTGCTCACGTCCATGGCTGAACTGCATTTTAAGAAAAATTGGGTCCTGCTGATCAGCTACGAAATCAGGACGCCACTGATGAAAATAAAATTAACATTTTAATGATATACACATCGACAAAGAGCAGGTTTGCCAGGAAGAAGTGGGGATTATGATACCAAACAACAAGAATTAGTGCAATAACAGTTCTCTTAACAAGAGAACTACTAAGTTTAAGAAAGAAAGGAGGAGCCTAAATTCCATAGTTTAGTTAGGTAAACTGCTTTGAAAGTGTCTGCTGCTTAAATATGGCAAAAATCCATAAAAATAAGTATACAGGAAAGAAACAAACATCTATAATATGTGGTATATATAGATAAGAGACTGCTATTTTGCCTAAGAGATGAACTGCTTTACATTAGAACTGGTTAAGACATTCATAAGAACTATGGAAAACAGGAGGCAAAAAATAGTTTTATGAGAATAACCTCCTTTTGCAAGATGATAAATAGGATGAAACAGAAACAAGCAAGCGACACCGGAGAGGCATGCCCGAGAGCACAGCGAGATACAGGAACAGAGGGCAGCGGCACAAGTTACAAAGCTGGGCGCAGGAAATCCAGGCCCAGCGCCCACCGGCGGGTGCCGGGGCTCAGGGGAGACCTTTCCCAAGACTTCCATCGACGCCGCTGGTTTCCCGGGATGGAGGCTCAGGTGAAAGCAGGTGGCGCTCGTGTCTTTGCTAGGGCGGCAGCTGGAGCCTGCACCGCACGCAGCGGCTGCACAGTCGCACGCTCGGAGGCGCATCCGTGCGCGGCCCTTCCTGCGCGCCAGCCCCCTGCTCCCCTTCGTGGTGCCGGGCACCTCTGCGCGCCGGCGGCTCCGGCCCCGAGAGGCATCGCCTCGCTGCAGAGGCTCCCGCACAGGCCTGGAGCGGGAGATCCTTTCCACAGGGAGCTGCTGAGACGAAAAAGAGCAAAATGAAAGTTTATCTATTTTACCGAACGTATGCGGAGCGCCTCGTAATCATGAATGCCTGGAAAACTGTGAAATGCGTGTTCGCCACATGCACTTGCAGATGGCTGCAGCATCTGAAGCAGATCGAATGGGTTGTACATTTTCCTCATATTGCTCTGGAGCCAAAGCATTTTCTTTTAAAACACTTACTGAAATATTTGGACTTATTTTCCAAACAGTGCTAAGAGCCTGATTTGCAGATCTACTTCAATTTGTAGGGCCTTGGCACTTCTGAAAGTTAAACGCCCAGCTGTTTTTATGGAACTCTGCTACATTATATGCGAAAATGAAAACATGCTAAGCTGCCACATGGAAGCAACCTGAAGTTAACTGCTGCTCGAAACTCTGTCCCTCCACCTATTGCACCTCCTCACCTCAGCCTCTTCCAGCCTTGAGCAAACACCTCCCATGGTTAACAAATCCCTGCGCTGGGTCCCCCCACCCTCCAAGATTAACAAACCAACCTCCTTGCAGATTATCAGGGAACAAACTTCAGAATCAAGGGCACGAAAGACATTGTGGCTCTCTATCAGATCAGTGCGTTATCTCAGGGGTTTTGCTTTGCTTACGTTCAGCTCCTGTGGCAAAGATCAATGCAAGGCCCCATGGGCGAGGAGGAGGCTTTCTTTTAAATCCATTTCACTCAGACTGTCTCTCATGGACAGTGCCCAGCTGGAGATGCGCGTGCCACGCCGCCCAGCCACGCTGCTCCATGCAGGAGCACACGCAGGCTGCACCGGGGTGGCCCCAGCACAGGCAGTGCCCCGGTGACAGGGCAGAGGCCCTCAGCGCAGCAGCCGGAGCCGGGTGCTGACATGGGCACCCTCAGCAGCCCCGACGAGGCACAGCCACCAGCCAGGGCCAGGGGCCAGCAGGGGCAGCAGGAAACGGGACCGGAGGGGACTTGAAGCAAGGCCACAACATGGCTCTGAGGTCTGGGAGCCCGGGCTGGAGAGCAGCGCCCCCCGCGCAGCTCTGAGGCCCGTCCGTGCAGCAGCCGGGGCTGCAGACAAAGCCACAGCGGAGCACAGCTCGCAGCAGGAGCAGCGGCCCGCGCCTGGGCTTGGTGGAGCCCCTGGGCAGGCTGCATGGGGAGGGGTCCCCCATGGCGCCTGCCAGGGCCATTAAGACCTGCTAGTGCCCTCAGGACCCTGACGCTTCATCGGAGCTCTTGGTTCTCCAGGTCTGGGTATCTTGAGAAGCTCGCGGGGTGTGCTGCGATCTCAGGCACCCCGTCTCAGCGTGCCTGCTCGGGCCGTTCCTTTAGCCCCTCTGGCTCTTTCTTGACGATTTTGTACCCACCTATGGACATTTACACCTCGTTCATGCCAAGCTTACTGTTGGCGATTCCCTGTGGCTGTGCTCTCGTGTTGGAGGAGGAGTCTTTGCTGGTGACCAGGCTGTGAACAACTCAGTGCAAACTCAGCACTGCTGAACGAACATCGCGAACATAACCAAAAGCTGGCGCAGAGCGAGAACCCCACTATAAGGTGTTCCCTTCCAACGTGAAGCAGAATTTAGCAAATAGGCTGCCACCCCCTGCGCAAGCTCCATCTTTTTGAGCGGAGCCCCGTACTGAGCACTTTGTGGTCGTGTAATCTCACATGCAAAGTTCTCAGCACGGCTCTTTACAGTGATAAGCTATATTTATCATGCAGCTAATACAGTCTGAAACAGCGTTATATTTAAAATGAATTAAATAAATTCTCAATTATTTTCTGGAAAGTCTGGCACGTTACATAATGCTCAGCCTTAGTGAAGAGGTAGAGGCCCACAGAAGGCACTTAGCTATACAGAAAGTGAGGTCACTTGGAGGAATGCCGTTTCAGTGAAGCAAATGTGAGGGTTTGTTCATTCCGATAGACTTTCATCAAACAAAGCTGAATATATGTAAGCTTTTATGCAATTACATTTAAGTTAAACTTGTTTCAGCCTCCATTCTTCAAATTTATCTCAGATTTCCTAGAAGGAGCTTGTTATTTATAAAGCATCTCATACTCATTCGGTGTGACCTTAATAAAGAGAATAAACAGAAAGAAATAAATAGCTTGTGGCATTTCAACAAATGGCATTATTGTTTTGGAATTTTCTTCAGCAAAAATAGCTTATTAACAGTTTTATGTTGAAATAGACCACCTTTTTATTCCTGGTACAAAATATTTAAGGGAAAAGCAATCCATTTTCTCCAAGCATACCTTGGTACATCTAATTCCTTTCCAATAAATGAGCAGGGCAAAGAGGATTGGGGCTTACTGTGAAATACTTCAATAAAGGCAAGATTTGTAGCAAGGATAAATCAACATTCTTGCCTGGCTTTAGTGGATTTATGCCCATTTATACTAGGCAAGAATCTGGCTCATTACCATTGAATGAACTACAAATAATGTGCCGAGCAAGAGTTTGAGTTTTAACTCCTGTTTCCTTGACTTTGTTGGCTTAAATCAGACTGTAAATATTTTGAAGACTTCTTGTTCATTTTAATGTAGGGAGAAGCTGGTCTGCAGAATGGATACATTCCCTCCCTTGAAAGCAAGCTTTTCAAACAAGGCCTGTACAGCATTATTAAATAGCCTGAGCAGAGTAAGTTGTCAGCGTTTCTAATCCATACCTTTCAAGTCCTGAAACGTAGCCTTTCGGGCAACACAAACAACACAAAATCAGTTGACTGATTGTCCAAGGCTGCGATGACTTGGTGACGCTCAGCATGACACGGTTTGGTGTCCTATGCTCACTCCCGTGCGAAGCGCTCTCCTCCAGCAAGTGCCACGTGGATATTCCGAAGGCAAGCGGCACACGGGGACGGAGCAGAGCGGGGTATGGGGGGGTACAAGGCAGCAGGCACAGCTGGTGCTGGCACTCGTGGACCCTCAGGGGCACTTGTGTCACTTCCCTGGAGAGTCTTTCCTCCGTGCCGAGGGACTTTTCATGTCCTTGTTTGTGCTGCTACAGGAGTTGCACAACTGCAGCGATGCCGACCGGGAACTGTTTGTCTGGAAGCAGCCCCAGCAGCAACAACACGTAGCTCCCCTACGGCCGCTGCTCTCAGCAGCGCTGCCAGGTGGGTGGTGGTCGGATTCTGCCCACGGAGCAGGCTGGAGAAAGTGGGTATCTGCTCAGCATGGACCAGGCATCCCAGGCTGGTCACAACTGCAACAGCGTGCCGGGCAGGCTGGGGACATCGGGCCATACAGGTCTCCATTTCTAACCTCTAAGAACAACATCCCACACAGTGGCATCACAAATGGCATCACAGTGGCAAATGTCCTTTGTAACTAGCATATGCGTTCAAAAGTATTTTTACTAAAACGTTTGAAATAAAAAATGCTATTGAATCTCAGAAACCAAGCTGCTTCAAGGCAGGTGTGTGAACGGGGGAAGGAATAACAAGCACTAAACGCTGCAGGAATCCATGGTGATGAAAAGCAGGAATGCTCCTCTGGTGGTCCCCTGTCCACCTGATCTGTCTTTTAGATGAATCACAAAGCAGAGGCCACCAGCACTTACAGATATTAAATATCTCACACTTTTTCCCACGATCATAGGAGGTTTAGCCTTCATGTCTTACTTTACTAAACACTGCCCCTAATAATTCCATTTCCCTTGTCTAAATTCCCTGGCAGTTTTCAATTCAGTCAGTTAAGTAAAGCATCATTTCCTGTCTCAAATGGCAACTATTGTGGACTTGGGTTCCCTAAGGGTCTCACTGCCTTTAGATCAGCTGCTTCACAATCTGAGCACATTCTGCTCCCTCTTTAAAGCATTTTTTCAGTGTTTTTGCATGAGGACTTGCTCTGTTGAGGAAATCCAGGCCTTAAGAGTAAAGATAATAGGCAAGGCGTTTCCTCAGCATCAGAGGGATTGCAGGAAGGACTGCAGTTGTGGCCCTAAAGAGTCAAGAAGATTCAGTTTAGGGCACTCAAAGGAGGCATCTTGTGGTTGGGGCTTCAAAATTCATGCTCTCCTCTGCCTTTGCTAAATGTTTCAAGGCTTTACACTCAACCTCATGGTTGAAGGGCACTGCTAAGTGATGGGTCAAGACCTATGCTCCCTTTCATAGTCAGAGGCCTCCTCCAGGTTACAAGGTCTTTCTGGCCCTGTGTGCCCCAGGCTGCCTCCTTGGATGGATTCCTGCACTTCTGCTTTCTGGCAAATACTGCTGATTATTTCTGAAGATATCTTTTGGACTTTCCTCTACAGGCAAGGAGGTCACAGCTCCTTTATCAGACAAACTGCTGACCCAACAAGGTGCAAACAGCTGCACCTATGATTTTAACTCTTCTTTTCCTGCAAACTAGTATGCTAGGGATGGGGAAATCAATACCCTCCTGTAAATAATAACTGTGAGGACAGTCTTGTACATATTGCAAATGTTACTCTGCATTCATTTAATACGCCACCTCCTCCTGAAGGTGCTGCTGTATTGGAGCAGTGGAAAGAACACCAAACCCCTACGGATCCAGTGCTAGAGCAATGCAGTGTCTAATTCTAGGAACCTTTTCACTCTTAAGAAATCCCACCTGCCTATTTGCATTAGTCAAAATAGCAACAGCTGCTCTTACCTAATGCAGCACCAGCATTGCACTCCAGAAGCAGTAATATCCTTTTCTTACTCAGCAGCAGCACTTGTCTGTCTTTGCTGGAGTCTAAGATGCACGAGAGAAGAATTCCCTGATGTCTGCAGAGCACAAACTCCCTTTCCAAACCCCACACATGGATAAGCTGCAGGGTCTTCTGCGTTAGGCTCTCGGGGCCCTAGAGCAGAGGGAACACAAGTGCAGAGGAGGGAAACTCTGCAGATCCTGGGGCTCTCCTTGCTCAGGAGCTGCTGTGTCTCTCTGACCTCCATAGAAGAATTAGGTATTCTCCCTCACCCTAGCTGCCTTCCATTTTACGTCATCACCTAGCAGCTGTCATATAATACAGCAGCTTTTGTGATTTTGAACCAAGTAAACCCAAGTAATGGTGGTAGCACCTTTCTTTCAAAGTTTAGGTGTTCACAGAAAGTTTGCTCCTTCTTGAATTACCTAGAAGGCCCATCACTTTTCTGGTGTAGAGGAAAAAACGGCAGTGGCAACCATGTCTAAGGAAATGCTTACATTCCTGCACAACTGAACGCTATCAAATCAAAACCTAGTATCAGTTTCTTTGGCATTTAACTCTACATCTGTATGATGTGCAGGCCTCTGCTTGAAGACTATCTTTAAATATATTTACTGTTAGGACAAAGATTCACCTTTTTCTTTTCCTAGAAGAAAAAGCTTACTGTGTGGGTTTGTAGCACAGAAATTGAGGTTCTGGAGAGAAAACTGTGATACTGAATTGCTATTGACATCGATTCTTACTCATCTAGTCATCTGAAACTTCGCAAGGAAAATCTCTTTTGACCACTCTGGGCCACATTCAAGTCTTTGCTGACGATGCCGGGGCGAATTCACAACTATGACCTTTAATGAGTACAGTTGATTGCTGTGAGGACTTCGACCAGCTGCCAAATTGATATGTCTGTGTGTCCCATCAATTATTGTTATATCTAATCTTTTTCTTTTTTTTTTTAATCTCTATTAAATTGATTTTTGGCTAGCTCATTTGGCAATATTGCTGAAGCACTGAAAAATGGACATGACCTAGGAACAATGCTAAGCAACCAGATGTAAAACAACCACAGCAATAAGAAAGTGTATTTGTTTTTCTCTATGTAAACATGATTTACCAGCTGGGAAGCTGTCTCACAGGTTAAACGGCAGTCCCATTAAACTAATCCAGAGCACGACCACCGCATATGATGTGGTTTTGTAAACACTCCTCATACAAATACCTCCCTGCATGCAGGAAGCAATACAATAGGAATGGCTCAGGCAACGCTCGTTGGACATGCAGCAGGCTGGAAGGGTGTCGAGGAGGAATGGGATGCATCAGCTATGTCATCTTGAGGACAGGCTACATCTTCCCCATACGTGGGCAATCTCCATCCACATGCTAGCAACTGCTCTGAGATCCTTTGGGATAACAGGAGCACGATCAGCACCCGGACCAAAGCCTGGATGAAATGATACATGTGAAAAGTACTGGGAAGGAGAGGGCAAGGAGAGGACTCCAGCTGGTCACCTACTGCACTGTATGACAGCTGAATCTGTGCTGTGGGCAAATAAATGGAGGATGTAGACCCTAAGTGCAGAACACTAACAAACTAAACTCCTGCTGTAGTGGCTAAGCCCAGATGTTGTGTTGCTCACGTTTGAGTCACAGAGCCATCCTCACCTCAGGATACTCAGACCACGCTGCCAGGCTGGCGGCTGATGTTGCCCCGTTGACTTCCCCAGGAGCAGCCAGCAAACTTCTGCCTCTCCCCAGGGACAGGAGGATGGGGGCTGTCAAAAAGGAAGAAAACACTGGTTACCACCGCACTGATTTTTTTTAATTACTTTTACTAATGATGTCACAGACAAGTTGCTTCAAGCAGCAGCCACTTGAACAACATGGGGAATACAATTGATAGCTGAGATCTCTGCCAAATCCCCACAAGCTGACTGGCATTCTTGCTGCTTAAAAACATTGACTTTGCTTGCAAACACCCAGACCCTTTATGCTTTTCCTTTGTAATCCCCTTCATTTCCTGGTCCAAGAAACAAAACGTACCAAGCAGAATGGTATAATCTGCACTGCTATGTGAGATAATGCCCACCTAAGCCTCAAAGTCACACACCGCCACTGTCCACATTGCAATGCCAAAAAGTAACTCACAAGGCAATGGGTAGTCTTAACTGAGCCAGACCAGTGTATTTTAGAGGAGCTGGAACCACACAGAATCACAGAATGGTTGAGGTTGGAAGGGACTTTTAGAGATCATCTAGTCCAACCCCCCTGCTCCAGCAGGGATACCTGGAGCATTTGGCACAGGGTGTCATCCAGGCGGGTTTGGAAGATCTCCAGAGAAGGAGACTCCACAGCCTCTCTGGGCAGCCTGTTCCAGGGCTCTGTCATCCTCACAGGAAAGAAGTTCTTCCTCACATGGAGGTGGAACTTCCTATGTTTCAACTTGCACGCATTACCCCTTGTCCAGTCACTGGCCACCACCCAGAAAAGTTTGGCCCCATCCTCCCTACAGTCACCCTTCAGGTACTTGAACATGTTGCTCAGATGTCCTCTCGGTCTCTTCTTCTTGAGGCTGAACAGGCCCAGCTCGCTCAGTCTTTCCTCATATGATAGATGCTCCAGCCCTTAGTCATATTCTTGCTCTCTGCTGGACCCTCTCTAGAAGCTCCATGTCCCTCTTGTCCTGGGAAGCCCAGAACTGTCCCCAGTTCTCCAGGTGCGGCCTCACCAGAGCTGAGGAGAGGGGCAGGATCCCCTTCCTTGACCTGCTGGCAACGCTCCCCCTGATGCAGCCAGGATCCCATGGGCCTTCTTGGCCACGAGGGCACATTGCTGCCTCATGGTTAAGCTGTTGTCAACCAGGACTCCCAAATCTCTCTCTGCGGAGCTGCTTTCCAGCAGGTCAACCCCTAATCTGTGCTGGTGCCTGGGGTTATTCCTCCCCAGCTGCAGGACCCTGCACTTGTCCTTGTTGAACCTCAAGAGGTTCCTCTCTGCCCAGCTCTCCATCCTGTCTAGGTCTCTCTGAATGGCAGCGCAGCCCTCGGGAGCATCGGCCACTCCACCCTGTTTGGTGTCATCCGCAAACTTGCTCAGGGTGCACTCTGTGCCCTCATCCAAGTCATTGACGAACAAGTTAAACAGCACCAGGGACACAGCACACGGACTTGTAGGCAAGAATTCCACTTAAGTATTTACATGCTAAGGTAGAAAAAAGTCATAATCCCTGCTCTGACCTCCTCTGTTTTTACTTTTCACTAGTATAAAAAGCAACAATTCCTCTCCCACTTCCCGGCCCTTCCCTGACTCCTCTTTAGCTCAGTCTTAGCTCCGTGATCCCAAGGGGATCAGCTGGGAGCCAGCGAAGCCCTGGCTCTGCCAGCCCTGCTCCAGAGTCCCAGTGTGCTCCCTGGGCAGTTACACCCTGCCCTGGGCAGAGCTGCTCTTCTGAGCTGTTTAATACCTGATAACTTTAAAGGAGTTTAAGAAACTCGAAGGGGAAAAAAATAAAAAGGTTTCAACCCAGTTTCAGAGAGGCAAATTTTTTTTACTTTGTTTGGTTTATTTCTAAGCTTGCGGCTTTGCAAGAAATCATACCTCAAAATCACATTGTTCTGATTCCCATCACACCCTTTTCTTTCTTTGCTGTTTCAGTTTTAAAGGATGCTATTTTAATAACTGTTTGGAGCTGAAATTAATGCTGTGCAACACTGAAAAGGCTGGAATCCTAACTTTCCCAAGGGAAGACACTTCCCCGCCCATCCCTATGGGACAGGGAAGCACTAGGCCACGTGTCTGTCCAGCAGCTCAGGCTTCCTCTTAGACATATTCTTTTCTTCTTGTCCCCTTCGCCCTGTTGTTTCAGACGTGATAATTCATGACTGCAGTAGATGTCTGTGCCTCCAAACACACGATTCTGCTTATGCATAGGGACTTCAAAGTGCTGAGGTGCAGGGGAATGCTGTGGTTAAACACTGCTGTATATATTATGTCACTGGGGTCTATTTTTAGCAGCTGTGGTTGCTGTGTGTTGCAACCCTCAGTCACCTCAGAGTTTATAGTCACAAAAACAAAACTGAAAAACAAATTAATCAGAGCCGCGGACTGGCCAAAAGGAATCACATCTCAGTATTTACAGAACAAACAAACATAAACAACTGTAAAAATGCCTTTTTCTTCTCTCTGGCTAAACACAGGCCTCCTCAGCAGCTGATCTGCGGGTCTGTGTCACAGCATCCGTGTTGTGTATAATTGTCACTAGGACTTCATGTTTTTTTAGGTCAGTGCTACAAAAACGTTAGGACTATTGCTAAGGACAAGGGCTCAATGTCAGGGTTTGCACCTACACTTTTGGGCCTGACCCCTTCATCGCTGAAATCATTTTTACTTTAACATCCCCGCAGTGAAATGAAGTGTCTGAGCATGGTTGTTCCGGATTCACATCAGTGAGAGCCGGAGGAAGATCAGTCCCTCGTGCTCCCTTCTCGTTGCGCACTGGAAGAGTTATCCCCGCTCTCCAGTCCCCTTGCTGGCGAAGCGCAGGGTCGGGGCTTGTCGCCTCACGCAGCCCCTGCCCTGGCAGCGCCGATCCCGCAGGGCTGGGACGCGGAGGGGCTCTCCCGTCCCCCTCTGCTGCTCACGCTTTTGTCTTCCCCTGCCTGCTCTGCCTGCCTCTCTTTACTTTCCAGTAACTGTTGCTCAAAATGGCTCCAATCACCCTCCTTGCCATCTTGCAGGAGGAGACAATCGCATTATTGTACTCACTGAACGCATTTTCTCATACTTGGAGCTCAATGGGAGATTATCTAAATATCTTAAACGCGCTCCTAATTGGAATACCGGCAGGCTGGCCACGGGAGCACAGGCTCCCGCATTACACTCAATGGCTCATCAGCACTCCCTCACTCCCTGCAAGGGGCAGCGCATCCTTAAGAAAATAGTTACCGTAAGAACGCCATTTGACTACAATAAAAAATAGTATTTCTGGTAGTTTTTAGGTCACATGGAGCCTTGTGGAGTTCTGATGCTGCTGCCTGGTGCGTGAGGGCTGCCAACCAAACGCATTCCCATCCCGTCCCCTTTCCTCTCACCTTGAGCTACCCTGGCCCTTGTGTCACCACCACGGCTCGAGAGGCCAAGCACTGACCCAGAGCAGGGTAGACCGAGGTTAAACAATAACCGAGCGAATTAAGTGTGTGTTTGTGTGTGTGTGTGTGTGTGTGTGCACGCACATGGGCACACGTGGCTCCAGAGCGGCCTCGTGGATTTCCCTGGCACTCACAGAAGGGCAGCATCAAGGACGGTGCCAGGCTGAGCGCAGGCAGCATCCCCCAGGGACAGCAAGGAAAAAGAGCATTAACTGATATTGCTGCCAAATACGTCGTCTTGAGAAGCCACAGCCTCAGAGCAGAGCAATTAAAGTAGTGCCTGCAGCCAGTACTGTAGCAGGGCTGTTCCTACTGTTTAGATCTCCTTTGCTGACAGCCATATTCTCAGCAACAGTTGGAACATTTGCTTGGTCAGTTTATTGCTGTAAACTCAATTATGTGCAGTTACTCAAAAGTCACTGTAGAGTGCTCTAATCTAATCACTTTTTAGGTGAAGTCATGTTTTTCTGTCATCATATTCATAATTATATCAACACTTTTGATCATCTATGACAGCCTTTGAGCAGCTCTAAGCGATGAGACATTACCTCTATTCTTTTTTTGCATGCTCTGGTTCCATGCTTGCCTTTTTGCCTTTGTCATCAGCACAGATGGTAGGAGACAAATTTGAGGTTTGTGGCAGAACTGAGACTTAAATCCAGAGAGCCTAAGTGCGAGTTTAGTGCCTGTCCCCTCCCAGCTACCCTTCCTCTTCTGCTGAAAGGGTGTCACACTTGCACTGTACAAATGTGATACTCCCTGATCATTTCCCTGGCTGAAAACGGTATCAGTCGGAGCACGTTAATCCAAAAGGAAGGGCTGAGTCTTGGGTGTCTGCGTCAATCCCACTGCTGTCTGCTCACACAGTGGCAGCCCCTGGCTCTGCCACTGACAACAAGGAATAAATCCTTTAACTATTTTCCTGATAAGAAACCTCCTTGGAAGAGATAATGCCTACATGTTCCACAAGGCTCGAGGTTTCCTAATCCTCTTGCTATTCTGCTTTGCAAAGTTGTAAGACAGCTGCAACAGCTTAGAGAAGCTTTAGCTGAAGGGACTTCTGCTACCCAGCTTATACGGTGTCACTAGAAAGGAGTCATTCACGACTGAGCATAATAAAACCACACAAACTCCACCGCAGGTTGAAGCAAATCCATCTCCTCCTTAACCACGCAAACCCAGCCGTTAGTGTTAGCGCCCTGCTGCTGCTGGAAAGCCTCCTACCACGCTCCCTCACGAGCACCGGGCTCGTCTTCGCCGCGGGAGAGCTGCAGCTTTCCGCCGCGCAGTGCCACGCTCGGGCGCGTTACCACGCGGCGAAAGGCGGGCACTTGAGCGCACCCCGCGCTCAGCACTTCCAGGCACACGCACGGGCTGAGCTCAGCACGTTTCCGCCGCAGCAAAGCCCAGCTGGCACCGTCTCGCTCTTTCCACCTCAGGAAAGCACATGAGCGTTAGCTATCCAGAAGCTTTAAAGCTGCACGAAGTCGGCAGCCTTTCCTAGCAATGAAGTTTCAAAGCTTTCCTGTAAGCTTCTCAAATATCTGTAATTCTCCTGCTGCTGATCTAAATCCAGATTCGCTTCTTTATGATGGCTTTATTGTCCCTTATACTTTGGTCACTCGCTGGCCCTAACTCAGATTTAGTGGGCTCTGGTGATGAGCACAGTTTCCTTCATGCCAACCAGAAAAAATATAAAACGTCAGAAACTAAAATATTGATAATTGCACAGAGAAGCTCTTCAGCTAAAGTGTATGCTGATCTTCCTTATCCTCTGTTTAATCTGCATTCTACCCAGTGGAAGGAAGATTAGGAGAAAACCAAGTTAGTCCTGTGCCCAGCAGAAGTACAGAAGACGATATCCACGAAGAGACACCAGTGATGTGTTCAATGAGGGCGAACTGGGAGCTCAGTCTAACATCCCTGGCTCTGACTTGGGCTCCTAACTGCTGCCTGACTCTCAACCACCAGAGTAGGGAGTTTTAAAGGACTTGTCTCCTGCAGCTGCAAAACAACGGAAACAGCAACTCCTAGTCACCATGCTTCTCTGTAAGGTCATTCCTCCTCTTCAATTACATTTCGGTGGTCTAAATAAAAAATGTAATTTAAATCATCTTAGCTTTCCGTAAGGAAAACAGGCACTGAGATGAAACAGATCTCCTATGGTCCAATGAGCGAGTTGCAACTTTTGGATTGCTTCTTAAAATAAAAATTACTTGTTTAAATACAGACGGCTGGTAAGACAGCAAGGAACAGCAACCCAAGCGCAGAATTGCCCATAACAGGATTTTTATTTTTTTCAGGCTCTGCAACTCTTGTTTCAAAAGCACCAGCTATACCGTGTGAGTAGTCTGCTATTCCTATTCTGCTGTCCGTTTTGGCTAACTTGATTTCACCTACATAAGGCCTAAATACTGCCCAGCTAGTGAGAGGCAGAGTGGCAGATTACTAAGGAGAAAACGCAACTCATACAGCCCCTGCCCTGCCCCATACACATGCTACTAGATTAGCGTGGAAGAACACCCTGTTCAACGAAAGCACTATCCTTAGCTTCTCATCTTACATCCGTGGGAAAAAATAAATGAAAGGATCTGGAGGAAAACATAATCTTTCAGACTAGTACTGCAGATATTTATGGCTGAGAAATGGCAGCCCAAATTCAAGGCTGTAATTTCTATATTAACACCACAACTTGGTGATTCACATCTTTGGCTGTGTAAGACCTACCTCTGAGGTTTCTGTACTGCAGCATCTCGGGCACTGCCAGAAAAAAAGTGCTCTTCCAGGTAAGATGGCAAGGCTGGCAGCTATCCAAAGCTCCTGCTCAGCCTTACTGCCTGAGATATTAATTGGGGGTCAACACATAAATGGTAATTTCTGACCGGAGCAGGATGTGGGTCCTGCTTCCTTTCTCTGAATGTGCTTCTGATCAGGAGAAGCAATGACAGGCACCGCAGACGAATGCATGGGCATGTGCATCCACTTCTCTTGCTGAAACCTGCCACCATGAAACTCTGGAAGATGAATGAAGGACGGTGGCAGGGCAGAATGGAGCAGCAGTGGCTGGAAGTACAAGTTCCCATGCCAAGGTACAGCATGACCAGCAATGCTCAACTGCACTCCTGGCCAAGTGCCCAGGGCCAGACTGCACGCCCAGGAAAAGAGAAAATCCTGAGGAGAGAAAGCAAAACAAACCAAAATTAAATGCGAGCGGAAAGGGCTGGAAAAAAGCTTCCTTACATGGGCTGGAAGCTACCCGCTCATGGCTTTGGTTGGGTCACCTGGGGCTGAAAAAGCTCTTGAAACCCGTGAACCCGTCCTGTCCTCGCAGCAGCTTCATCCTCCCTGACTGTTCCTGCCCACATAATTCACAGGCTCCATCTGCCCTGAAAACAGCCCTGTTGGCCTTGGCTGCGGGGCAGCCTCCAATGTTTGGCCTGGGAATTGGCAAGGCCCTCGTGGCACAGGCACTTTCACTTGGTGCTATCCTTGGTCTTCCTGCAGGCTCCTTGCAGAGCCAGGACCTCCAAGGCAATACACACAGTAAGTGGGAACGGTCTGCTGATGTGCCCTGGGGCTCCAACCCGTAACGACATCGCGAGTGCTCACTTTGGTGGAAAATGCAAGCCCAGAAACTTGTTCAGACTCACGTTCAAGATTTCATTAGATTACGTCTACGTGGGGCTGTAACATTTCTCTTCCTGCATTTGGTTCTCCTGAATGGGGATTTATTTAGGAAAGGGATGACTGAGCAGATACAACAGTTCAGGTGCCTAAATTTTGGCAAAAGGAAAAAATGCTTCTTTTCATCTCTTTATAATTAGCTCCCTTTCTGCATCCTCCCTAGAAGATTCTTCACTTCCTTCTACCGATTGTACATGGAAACAAGCTACTTTGAACCATCTGCTGGATCCAGGCACCTGCCAAGTAGGCCCCAGGGCTATGAAATACAGATGCTAAATGCTCTGTGATTCTCCTGTGGTAAGTGCTATTGCCAAAAGTTTCAAGCATGAGTCTCTATAATGTCAGGCAGTGACACACAGATACGGACCACTAAAATGAGGGCTGCTATTTAGGAGCTGCACGTGCCAGGACTGCCAAGGAGTTCAGAGGGAAGAGCTAGAAGTACTGGTTACTTCAATCACGCCATGAGGAAGACTCTACATCGCGCCTCCTGGGCTACGTGGTCATGATGAAGGGCAAAAACATCTTGCCCATCATCCTGACTCGTGCCCAGCAGGCCATGCAAGTGCGGCTTTTGTGGCGAGAGGCCGAAAACACCGTTTCTTCTGACTCACGGCTCACGGGAGCCAAGCACGACCTACCCACCAGGGTACAAACACAGCTAGCAGGCTGCAAGACAAAGCCATTCTCCATAAAGTCTCATTTACTGCCCACACACAGAAAGAAAAGCCCCCTGCTTTCTCTCACCTCTGTTAAGTCCAAATCAATCCCCTCAAGGTCCATCTACCACGTATGCGGAGCACGCACTGACGGCAAAGCCCCTCTGATCATTATCCCTTTCCTTTCATAACCACACAGCAGGCCTCTCTGGCAAATGTGAGCTTTGGCAAGACTGCAAAGAGCAAGGGCACCTGCATTAAAGAAACTTCTCCTGCTGTCATTTACCACTCGCAGCCCAACCTGCCGGACCATGGGCAATAATACTGACCCGGTGCTGCTCTCCTGCTGCAGAGCCCTGAGGCAGCCCCCAGTGGACTGCGGGATGGAGGGAGCGACCGGCCACGCTGTTTCTTAGACACTCGCCTTGGTTCCTTCCAAGCTATTTTGGGGTCTTCCCTGCTGACATGCCGCTTTGCGCCTTCTCTGTAGCGCTGGAGAAGTTGGCTGCTGACTCAGACACGCTTCTCTCAAAGAGGAAGGCAAAGGGAGGCTTAGGGAGGCCACGGCAGCCTCCACCAGCCTCTGCCTGTTCCCATGGGAATCCTCGAGCAAGCAGGAGCAGGGGGAAAAGCACAAGTTTTGGTTTCAATTCACTTGAACTAGCGCCTTTTCACAACTGGGTTTCCATAGAGATGGGGAACTGTGGCACCATTGTAAGACCGCCGAAAGGCCAGTGCCCGCGCTGGGCACGTGCTCACCAAGCTCCCTCCCAGGCCCCAGATGTGCTCGTGACAGGACTCCATCTCCAACGGCTGTCGTGCCACCAAGCCAAGAGCTGAGCTGGCCCTGGGCTCTGCTGCCCCGGGCAGGACACCTTCACTTGGCCACACATAAACAGCATGGCTGCAAGCTGGGGAGCACTTTCTACCTCATGCCTTGGTCGGCTTTCGCTGTAGACAAGCTTAGTTTTGTGCATTAGAGGTAGAAAAAAGTACATTGATGTAACATACACAGCTCCTGCCAACTCTTGCCATAGGTCTGCATCTTCTGGCAGAGAAGGGAGAGGGAAAAAGAGCTACAGTTCCTTGCTGTTAAAGACTTTCTATCAGAAGGCTTTTTAATTAAGAAAGGCTGCTTTAGCTGCACGTGTAAGTTGAACACAAATAGAAAACGGGATTTTTACATGAAGAAAAAAAAAAAAGAGGAAGACTTTGACAAGTTCCAATAACAGTATTTTTAATGTATGGACAAACATAGAAGTGAACCAATCTGGTTTATGATTGCAAATGATGGCACCATCTTACAGAGATATATTCTATAAGAGATGGAAAAATTCCCCTTGCTCCCTTAAGACCTTCGAGTGACCCTACTGAATTGTTAAAATTCCCTTAGGAAGCAGCTGATGGGCACACGAGCAATAAATAGCTCCCAAAAATCAATGGCAGTCTGGCCGATACAGAATCCATAGAGTGCTTGCTGGCAGTGCTGGTAGCGTATGTCCGTAGGAAATGTAACAGTGACTGCACTTAAACAAGTATAGCTGTAGAAAGCTTGATGTAAACTCATTAGTGATTCAAACTGACTTTAAAGCCATTCAGAAAATGCCTATGGGCCAGTCAAGACTTGGAGATAATGAGTGATTTTGAAGACTAATTTATGACAGCCCATCCTGACAGCATAAACCAGGTCAGAATTACTGAAAATGCTCTGAAAAGCAGGTGCATCTTAAGCAGCTTGTCTAAATCCACCAGTTACTCCTGAAAAACCTCAGACCATCAGTGCCACTGTAACCGCTTACACAGGGCCCGCCCTTGGGCCACCACCTCGGTCCCCTTCCAGCTCCTGGCTGCGCTTACCCCACGTGACTTGTGGTTTCGCCACGGGTATAAGCTGAGACCTGAAATGCCACCCAAGGCTCCATTTCATCCGCCTACCTGCAGCACCCGGCGCTGGGCTGCGCTCGGATCCGCTCTGCGGGCTTCTCGATTATCACAGGCACACTTTTCCTGCCAGATGCTCAGCTAGATTGCTATCGTGAGAATATACATTGGAGCACTTGTCCTACCAATACTCAGTTTGGAAAGCTCACAGTTTTATTGCATCACAGCCTTTACTATAAGTCATCTGTTGATGTTTCCCAAGACATACCTTCACCTCTCTTTTTGTGCATGTTGCAACACAGTAGCTATTAGCTGTAGAGAAACATACGATAACCGAATCAATCATTAGGTAAATCAGAGCTTATTTCAGGGGGGCGTTAACCTGGAAAGTCAGGCACTTGGGTGAGGAGCAGATGATATAATTGAACCGGGTGCACCCTGATCAAGTTTGCAGATGACACCAAACAGGGTGGAGTGGCCGATGCTCCCAAGGGCTGCGCTGCCATTCAGAGAGACCTAGACAGGATGGAGAGCTGGGCAGAGAGGAACCTCTTGAGGTTCAACAAGAACAAGGGTCCTGCAGCTGGGGAGGAATAACCCCAGGCACCAGGACAGATTAGGGGCTGACCTGCTGGAAAGCAGCTCCGCAGAGAGGGATTTGGGAGTCCTGGTTGACAACAGCTTAACCATGAGGCAGCAATGTGCCCTCGTGGCCAAGAAGGCCCATGGGATCCTGGCTGCATCAGGAGGAGCGTTGCCAGCAGGTCGAGGAAGGGGATCCTGCCCCTCTCCTCAGTGCTGGTGAGGCCGCACCTGGAGAACTGGGGACAGTTCTGGGCTTCCCAGGACAAGAGGGACATGGAGCTTCTAGAGAGGGTCCAGCAGAGAGCAAGAATATGACTAAGGGCTGGAGCATCTATCATATGAGGAAAGACTGAGCGAGCTGGGCCTGTTCAGTCTCGAGAAGAAGAGACCGAGAGGAGATCTGAGCAACATGTTCAAGTACCTGAAGGGTGACTGTAGGGAGGATGGGGCCAAACTTTTCTGGGTGGTGGCCAGTGACTGGACAAGGGGTAATACGTGCAAGTTGAAACATAGGAAGTTCAACCTCCATGTGAGGAAGAACTTCTTTCCTGTGAGGATGACAGAGCCCTGGAACAGGCTGCCCAGAGAGGTTGTGGAGTCTCCTTCTCTGGAGATCTTCCAAACCCACCTGCATGACACCCTGTGCCACGTGCTCCAGGTGTCTCTGCTGGAGCAGGGGAGTTAGACTAGATCATCTCTAGAGGTCCCTTCCAACCTCAACCCTTCCATGATTCCATGAATCAAAATTTTATTTGAGGTAGGCTGCTCTAGGTTATTTGTTTTAATTAAGAGCTTAAATTTAATCCTTCCCAATCCCTTTCAACTCATTACATGTTTGTAATAGCTTTAAAGGATAGGAGAGATAAAATTTGTATTTCCTTCAGTTTGTATGATTAACTTCCATGTTAGAGAGTAATAGTATTGATAATAATAATATTAAAAAATATCTTTTCCTTATCTGTTAATCTTTACAACTAGACGACGGCTATTTGATGGTTATTAAAATATAATCCAATCATAGACAAGGTAAGTCAAATTACAGACCTACAACTTGTATCCTGCTTTTCTATACACGGTCTCATCTCCACAAACATTATATTTTCCATGTACAAACACACACACAACATTTATTAGGCCCACAGCGCAAATTGATTTTTATGTCCAGGAAGAAAACTTTGAAGTGTGAGGTCTATAAACAGGCAATGTGTTGTCATTTCATAGTGACTTGCCTTCATTTCCCCACGATGCAAACTCTGAAGCCTATATTTAATACTCTATTGCTAGAAGGCTCACAGAAACATAGATAATGGGAAGAGTAGGCAGGCAGCTGAGTAAATGAGAACTGTTTGGGAAAGAAGAGAGAGCAATAGCTCTAAGGACGAAGATAATTCCCCACTGGGTAACAGCAAAGTTGCTGCTGAGTATGCAAGTGGCAGATGCTGATCAGCCAGCGATCAGCAGCCGGCGGATGCTGCAATGGCTGGGCCCATCCTTACATCAGTGGGGAATCCAGCGTTTATTTGCTTTGCTGCTTCCATTATCATTAGGGGAACTGTTATCATGAGGGAAGCAAAGGCAATTGCTGTATTTATCAAGGCTTCAAGAAGTAAATTTGTATAAAAAAGAAACAGCTCAGTGTTTCTGAATCATCAGATGATGCAACATGAAAATGAATTCCTGGATAGATAGTATCAGGCACCAGCACAGTGATACTCATGCAAACCAGAAACACGTGTAAACAGAGACAGCTGTGACAAAGCAGGCACTCCTAAGCAATCCATGTGGGACAAACCTGTGGCACTGACACTGCTGTCCTGGGAGCACCGTGCTTGGAGCAGTCAGCAGGGAGCTAACCAGGAGCCCCTCACATCGATGAGCGCTGCATAAAACACTTCCAGCACCCTAGTGCACACCAGTATTCCCAGAGCCCGCACTGCAAAATCGGCCACTTTACAGTGGGACTTCATGGTGACAGCTGTCCTTTCTGGATGCACTCGAGTGGCATCTAGCAAAGTCAAACCTAGCTAGGGACATCCTGCTTAACCAGACCACAAATATATATGTATAGCATGGAATGATTTTCAGGTACCACATAGAGAGATAATAACTGCTCTTCTGTGATACCCAACCACCATATATTTATGCTCACATTATTACTGCTCCCTGTTTGCCTACAGAAGGTGAGTTAAAAATAACTCTCCCCCCGCCAAATTAAAGCTCTTTTTTTCCAAACCCCCAAAGTTGTTGTTTGTCAGAAGAAAATGCCGTGATTGATGAGCCACATGAGATCTCTCCTGCCTGAACTAATCAGGAGAGGAGACTGCAAAGGAGGAATCTAGGCAGTGGAGCAACAACAAGAGGTGGGGGGGGCGGAGGAAGAAGAAGAAAGAAAAGCATGGTATACACTAAGACACCCTGTATTTTTATACCTTCTACGTGCTTTACCTTCTGCTTGGGCACTGTTTCTGCATTGGGAGTGGGCTGGGACCTGTTCTTAGCCTGCTCTTTTAGGTACAATGTAAAACATCACTGTTATATCCAAACTGTTAAGTTTTACTCCCAGCTGCCCTTTTCTTAAGGGAAATGACCTATCCTTGAGGTAGTATTTTGATCCTGGAGTAATGGACTGCCCTGTGACATGAAATGAACCTACTATTAAATAAGCCAAGACACATACTCTCACCTCATATTCAGGTTGCAAACTCTTTATCATGGGGATCAGCTCTTCATTACATACAAATACCACATCTGCAGGATTAGGACTCTCTATTGTTAAAATATTTGTGAGATGTAGCTGTCAGAAAATCTGAAAGGGCCAAAACTCCCTCTGTGAAGTGAAACTAATACAGTTTCCCTGTCTGAAATGGGCAGGTTGGAGCACGTGCACAACTCCCCTCCATTTCTGGCAGGTTTCTTCACACTAGTAACAACATTAAAACCTGCCCCCAAATATTAATGTATTTTGAACGCTTGCATAGTTGACACAGAGGTTCTTGATTGCTAGACCAGGCTAAGCTTCAGCTAGTAACCGGTGAAGGCAAACACTGCACTAGACAAAATGTGAATCCCTGTAAAGCTGTGCGCGTTGTCTCCAGCTTTGGAGCAGCAGAGAGGCCATTCGCGTGCAAACCGATGGGAACACGCACCCCGTCACCGCGCTGCCCGGCTCCTCCTCCAGCCAGGGCCAGGATAAGCAGGTGGAGAGCCGGCTGAGGGTCAGGGAGGAGGGTTTTTTTTTTTCCCAGAGGTATTTAGATGCCCAAACATAATCAAGTGCCTCAAAGGATTTTCAAGAGCAATTAGGAATCCAAGTTCTGAGAAACCATCAGTCCTCCTGAAAATTCCATATGGCATCAAATTAACCCCATCTTAATATCTAAATACCTCTAGCTCTGTTTCCACATGCACTGCCAGATAGAGACCGGTGCCCTTGATTTCA
Organism: Tinamus guttatus; assembly: GCF_059628265.1. Classification (NCBI taxonomy): domain Eukaryota; kingdom Metazoa; phylum Chordata; class Aves; order Tinamiformes; family Tinamidae; genus Tinamus; species Tinamus guttatus. Next base: position 11,717,339 of record NW_028288774.1, on the reverse strand, counting down.
GCAGGGCAAAACCTTTGTTGTGAAAGGCTGAGATTTCTTCCTACCATCTCATTCACCTGGCACTTTGAAGAGGTAAAGATCTATCCTTCTCTCACAGACACACTGAGCTGTTGCTGCTCTGTGAACTATTTTAGCTGAAACTGCAAGAACTGTACTCAATACGCTGGCTATGACACGACTTGTTTCGCTATGGACAGAACCATTCCCTCTAATTTCATTTGGGTTTACTTGTCACATATTTCACTCCGACAACTCCCCAACCTGATAGTGCAGATTTGCAGCTTCTTTTTCTGGTGGAAATCCTTCTCAGATTGGCCAATAATGCAAAGGCTTCAGTGCACACCCAGGTACATCAGATGGTCATGGCCACACATTGCCCTCTCCCTATTTACATGGCTCAATCAATATAAATTGGGTTACCACTGCACAAACCCAGGGCTGCTGTTTGCATACAGTATGTCCTCAGAAACATGATACTAATCTACTGCACAAAGATTGCAAAAGATTTGCAGGTTTTTTTTAATTTATAGAAGAAAATGTTCCCTTGATGTGATAAATACTGAACACGACCTTTGCTCAGACTGCAAATAGCAAATTACTTAATCGTCTTCTATTTAAGTACCTATTTGTTTTGCTTTGAAGCAGAACTTTTGAGCAAGATGATATTACACGTAGAGCAGCTTCCTGCATCCTTAAATATTAATCCCCAAAGTAAAAATAGATTGAAGGTAGTCCTGGGGTCACTCTAATTTGCCACCTCCTGCTTTGGTTATGCACTCCTGGCCTCAACTTTGGGTCAATACCAACATTTTCGCAGCCTTTCAGTGAGCCTGGCACGAGGACGGGAGCAGGGAGGCAGAGGGCAGGCGGGGACCTGCTCCTAGGTCACACAGGGACATCCGCGGCCACGAGAGCCCAGGAAAACAGCCTCTGCCACCAGCTGAGCAGTGAAACTGCCTTCAAGGGCACCTGCGCAGTGCTTTGAGGAGGGGGAGGAGGCTGGAAGCATCTCCAGGGGGGTGGCGATGAAGCCGGTGGAGCCCCTGGAACGGGGAACGCAGAGCAGGCGGGCAGCAGGAGGAGCAGGAAAGGGAGAACCAAAGGGGTCTGCTCAAGGAGCAGGTGAAGAGCCCAGGAGGACGCAGGAAGGGCACAAGGACACAGGACTTTGCCACCCCGGGCCTGGCGCTGCCGTTGGGACCTGGCACCGACCGCAGCAGCTCCACATGCAAGGGGCAAAGGCCGGGAGAGCGGCCGCGACGTCGCTACCTGGGCAGAGCTGCGCGGTGGCACGTGCTGGTGCTCCTGTGCCTTACCTCGTGCTGCTGCCAAGCCCGGCCACCACGACGGAGATGTGGCCGGCTCCTTCATGAAGATGGTTGCTTCCAATGGGGAAGCCGAGGCATGGGGTGAGACTTGGCATCCTCATGGTGTGTCCTGCTGAAAACTCGCCAGCCGCAAAGCCGAGGCACTGGGTGACAGGGACCATCAGCTGCAGAGCCGCGATGCCAACATGCCGGGTGCCACAGGCAGCAGGGCCTTCCCACCGAGGCGCTGAGCGGAGGGCAACACCACGTCCTTAACGGGCCGAGCAGAACCGAGGGTTCGAGACCCTGGAGCAAGAGAGGGGCTCAGCCCTATGGCGGGGACTAGAGACCCTCGGGGCGGGTGAGAGAGCGCCAGAACAGCGGCGGCGACGAGGCGGCGACGAGGCGGAGCCTGCGGGGGCGCCGCGGCCGCCAACCGCCGCCATTTGCCCCCGGCCGCCATTTGCCCCCGGCCCGCGTCCCGCGCCGCCATTTGCCCCCGGCCCGCGCCCCGCGCCGCCCCGCTCCGCGCGCGGGGGCGTGGCCAGCAGCGCCCAGCCCCGCTCCCCGCAGCGCCCCCCCGCCTCCTCCCGTGACGTCACCGCGCGGTTAAAAAAAAAAAAAAAAAAAAAAAAAAACAGAGCGGCCGGGCAGGCCGGGGAGGCGGCGGCGGCGCTGACAGAGCGAGCGGCAGAGCGACAGGGCGACAGAGCGACCGCGACCGCCGCCGACATGGTGTCCCCTGTCACCGTGGTGAGTGCGGGCCGGCGGCGCGAGGGGCGCAGCCGTTACGGCCCCGCTCCGGGGCCGTTACCGCCACCCGCGCCGAGCCGCCGGCGTCCGTTGGCGGCGCGGGCGCAGCCCCCCCAGCGCCATGCTGCGCCCCCCGCCGAGGCGCCCGGGATCCTGGCTCGCCTCCGCCGCCCGTTAGCGCTCGGGGAGGCAGCAGCGTCCCCCGGGCAGCCCTTCGAGCGCCCCGTGACACGAGCCGCGGTGGCATCACCCGGGCTCCGGCAGCGATAAGGCGGCAGCCCCGCGCAGCATCACCCCGGTCCCGGCGGCCCGGCGGGCCCGGGGTGATGCTGCGCGGGGCTGCCCGGCCGGAGCAGGTGGCGGGAGGCGCAGCGCTGGCGCGGGGCAGGCAGAAGCTGTGCTGCTAAACGCGCTGCTTCGCTCCGTCCCCGTCCTGGAAAGGGAGGGATGCGGGAGAAGAACGCGACGGAGCAGCGTGCGCTGGAAGACTAGCTAGGTGTCAATGGCAAAAGTTGCCTGGTGCAGCGGCACCGAACACCTATCGCCAGTGTCCCGCTGTCCCTGCCGGTTCGTTGTCATCCTGTTTTGAGGGATTTTGGTTAACAGCTCGTCCGGGTTGTGCTTTTCCTTCGCAGGTAGAAATCCCATCCTTTCTCACTCCCTGCTCTCAAAGCCAGGGTTCAAAACTTTGAAAATTTTAGCTAGTTCTGTACGACAGCTTGTATCATCTGATCCTCCAGATTAATCTTCCCTCCAGTCATTAAGATGTAGCTGGTAAGTTCAGCAGCAGCTTAGGGGTGATTTTTGTCTTTAGAGACAGAGGGAAGTAGCTTGTAAATTATATCATGGGAATGACAACACCTCTTTTTTTTTTTATGCTCGCCTCTCATGCTCTTCATAAGCAAATGAAGAGGTTTATTATCTCTGTGCTGCTCTTCAGTAAGCTAAATCCATCCTCAAGTAATGGCCCTTGTTACAGTGTATTTAATGCTGGTATTTCAGAGGTGAACCCTTGTGCTGGGGCAAGGTTGGATTGGGTCAGCAACTGGCAGGATTTTTTTCATAATTCAAAGGAAACTCCTAAGGCAGTGGATCAGGGCAGTCTCACAGAGTGCATTTCAACCAAGAATTGAGAAAGTGCCTAAAGCCCAGCTATGTGCTGGGAAAGGTGTGTGAAATTTGGGTAAGAAGCTGTACCTGTACCAGGAATTACAGCTCAGGAAGCTAATTTGGGAAAACCAAAAGAGTGCTTGCTTTGCTTGTGCTTTATGGTGCATAACAACATGTTTCTGCTTTGGCTTAATCCCTGATGTAGCGACTTGCTGCCTTCACCAAAGGCATGAAAGCGCAAGCGTGAAGCCTGTGCGGGGCTGGAGGGCTGATGACAGTAGAGGCTGGTTGTTTCCCATGGCCATGGAAGTGGAGGGAAGGACTTCAGCAAGCACTAACCTGGCCCTCCAGAGAGCTCACGCTGCCAGCCTTCGTGGTCTGAAAAGGAGCAGCTCTTTTCAGACAACCTTTGCAGACTGCTTTCCCTCGAAAGCTGTGCAGGGTGCTGCCTGATCGTGCTGCAGCCCACGAGGGCCGGCTGAGTCCACGCTGTGCAGCGCGCAGCCCCTGCCCAGCTGCCAGCTGGAGCCGTGTGGGGCAAGAAGCAGGGCAGCCCTGTGGCTGCTGGGTTCCCTCTGGCATGTCGCTCACCAAGGGAGCACCAAAGAGAGCAATCCAGGGCCGCCCTCGCTGCTGGGGCTTATCTGTGTACTGCAGTGCCTTGTGCTGCCTAACAAGAGCAGGTGTTTCGGGACAGCAGGGATATCTCTGCTACGACTTCTGCTGGGGATGCTATCTTTGGGGACAGCACCAAGTTAGTCATTCATTTATCTACAGGGCAAGTCCCTTCCCTGTATCTTGCAGCATCAGCCTCAGTCTAGAAGATGCTAGAAAAGCACAACTGAGAACAACCTGATTTTTCTTCCAATTTTCAAGCCCATGGCCTTGGTACATAAGTGCAGCAGACGGCTGTGACTACTTGGATGCAGCGTGGTTTCCTGTGGCCTCCCTGCTTTTCTCCTTTGAGATAGTTATAGAAGAAATGAAGCAGCTTACCCAAAGCACTGAGCTGTAGGTCTGCTGGAAGAAACCATGCAGGAGGCACAGAGCAGGGAGAGGCAGCTCCAGGGAGGTAGATGGCTAGGACTGCTCAGCGGTGTGGGCTGCCAGGGGGCCATGGTGGCCGGGGGACACGGTGTGTCCGCGTGGCCACAAGGACAGACCTCAGTGGCTCACACAGAGCTCGCCTCGCTCTGGCTTTGGCCTGGGATGAAGGTCTGGAGTCCTGCTGCCACCGGAGCCCAGACTTGCATGGTGCTTGGCGGTGACAGAGCGGATTCACGTGCCTGCAGGTCCCGCTCCAGCTGGTGAGCAGTACCTGTTCCGGCTGGAAGTGACCTTGGAAGGCAGCTTTCATTGCTTATCCTCGTAGGCAAACAGGAGCATCCTGCTCAGAATTGATTCTTGATATTGCTAGAGCATTCCTGTGCACGAGCCCTGTATCCATCTCTGCTGTCTCCCTGCTGTCTCCTACCAGTTCTGCTGCAGAAGGGAGCAGTGTGGTGGCTCTGAGCATCCCTGCCTCGCAGCAGGTTGGGAAAGTCGGTGGGGCTGTGAGAAACACAAAGGGGAAGCTGCTGGATTTGAAATAAAAGCTGTTTTTTTCCACACAGAGCAGGGTGGTCTGAAAGCCTACAACTGGTGAGCAATGCTATTAGGCAGTGCATTTGCTTCATGGATATGTGAGGGTTCATTCCTTTCTTGTACAGTCACCATTGATCCAGTCTTAATAGAAGTTCCTCCTGAGACCGCCTTGTTTTTGTCGTTATATATTTTTCTGTGTGGAGAATGAGATGAGCCCATATTCTGGGTCTCTATAATTCTACACACTCAAAAAGAACCTCATTTTTCCCTGAAGTTAAGGCTAAGCTTTAAAGTAGAGAGGTTCACACGTCACCTTGAGGAGAATGGAGGGAGCTGGGGAGGAGAGAGAAAAGGTTGTTTGGCAGCACAGGGCAAGTGAGACCCTCAGCCCTTTGCCCTCCCAGGTTGGACGCAGCCCAGAAACAGCCCTTGTCAACTCTCTGTGACACAAGTGAATGCAAGATGTCACCACGGGGGAGTATGAAGGTCACTTACAAAAACTAGGCCGAAACTCAGCAAAGACATGATACGGAAAAGTACTCACTGGTAACAGGTGCTGAACAGAGCTAGAAAACGGGATAGGTATCATTTGAAATACCCAAAGGTGTCTGAAGAAGGTCCAAACGGTGCTGATGCAGATGAGTACAGAAACCCTGCTGTAATTTGCGCCGCTTAGAGATTCTGCGCTATTGCCCTACTGAGCAAAACCCTGTGCTGACGTATGCCAGTTAGAGCTCAGAACAGTGCTGGGGCCATGTCTTATTTTTTAACTTGGAAGTTGTCACTGCGACGCTGCCATTTGTTGCTGTAGGTGTTGCTACGAGAGGCTGGTCTTGGGCAGGGGTTACTGAGCCTGGAGGGCCAGCAGGCACAGGCTTCTCTGCTCCTCCCCGTCCTAGGGCGGCTGTGGTGAGTGGTTAGTGCTCATCACAGCTGCAGATGGTGCTGTAAATTAAAGGCTTCATTAACTCAGCTGTATTGCTCAAGTGTCACATGCCTGTTGTTCCAAGTGTGCTCTGTGTATTAAGATTATGGGTCTGATTCAGAAGCTTTGCACATAATTCATTTTAGCAGACAGATGTGCAGTTCTTCTATTTTCTTTTCCTATTCAACTATCTATATCCAAAATACACAGAATGTGACAGAAGCCAAAGTTATCTTTCTGTGTGGGTAACTGTGGAAATAGTAACCCCAGTGAAATTAGACCCTTAGGAAAAGGCGTCATCTAGTACCCATCTTCTACCAGCATGTGGAAACTCTCAAACAGATACAAGATCATTAGTTATATAACCCTCCTCCCACCCCAGGCCTCGGTGGATACTGCAGAGGGCTCCATGTTTCTAGTGCCCTTCTCCTCACACAACTGGCCAATAGATTTCTAATTACCGTAGCGACGTAGGTTTTCCTTACTGTGGCATGCCTGAAATGAGGTGACAGATACTGCTTCTAGCCCACACGTGCCCTTTCTGTTTCTATTGCTTGTACTGCCATAATCTGAACAGCATTTCAGCTAATGGCACATTCCTGGATGATGAGCGTGTTGGTCTGCAGCATCTCTCCATGTGATGCTGAACTTGAACAAGTATCCAGGTAACGAGGAGCTGAGGGAGGAGATGATTAGATGTCACCAGAGCTGAGGGGTGGTAGGTGGGCTGGCTGCGAGCGCTCCTGCCTTGCATACCTCATTGATCCACCTCTGGAAGGCTTCAAGGGTGCTGGGGTGGGAAGGTTTTCGGATGCCTGCAGAGATCCTGGGGGCTCACAGTGTAGACCAGGACCAGGAGTCACACAGGGTGCAATTTCTCTCTGGACACGTGCAATTAGGGTCTTATGTTAGCTTTAATGTTGCAGGCTGATTCTCTGCTACAAAAAATCTGAGTGAGAGGAGCCATCCAAACTGATCCCTGTTGCAAATCTGCCCATAATGGGGATGGTGGCTATTTTCATTCCAGCTTTTGGCAAGCTAATGAAAGCACCTTGTTTCTGCCAGCCAGCTAGATTTTCTCCCCAAAGGTAACTTCTCTACAGTTCCCTGAAACATGTAGTCCCCTGAAACATGTAGTTCCCAAGAGCCGGGGGAGACTAGCTGAGCCATGTTACTGAAGCGGTCTTGGGACTTTTGTCAAGTTTGAATGCTGAGCTTTCATTTTTTGCCCTTCACTGGAGAGCAACTTTGGAGACACCTTGGTGCCAGTGATCATCAGGAGCTGGATTTCCAGTTATGTTTCAAAATGACTGCATTTATGGTAGTGGCAGGTACCTCCAAGTTGTTGCTTAAGGCTGAAGCAGCTGCACATTTTTCAGCATACGGTACATGGGCAGATCCTCAGCCTTGTGCAAGTCACTCTGTCCCCCGTGACTTCAGCTGAGCTGGGCTATACCAGATGAGAGCTGAGACAGTAGCTTGGCCCTGCATTGCCTATTTGCTTGTTTTATCATGGTGGTGCACTTGGATATGAATCCTGACTTGTGCCCCCTTGTAGGGGGAACTAAACACGTTTCATGGCTTTTCTCAGCAACCCTAGGAAAAAAAAAAAAAAGTAAGTACACTGACAAGCTTATCAGTTAATCGATGTCTGTGAATCTTTCAGGGTTTTCTGTTGGCTAATGCTCCATGCGTGCACGGACTTGCACCCTTGCTCTGAAGGGCATAACCCTGGTAAGCAGCTGCACGCTTGTTTGTGCGCGCAGGCCCCGTTTGTACCCGCAGCCTGGTTCCAGCAGGGTATCACAAGCGAGGCCTCTGCTCTGCGGTGAGTGCCCAGGCTGGTGCTTGTGCGTTTGCAGCGTTTGCCCCTGCCCACCTGCTCCTCTGCTTTGCTAAGACGGGCTGGGAAAGTCCAGTTCAGCTGCCTGTAGTTTCTTGGCTGTGAAATTCCACTTCCTTCGCATGGTATTTGTGCCTGATACTGACCTGTCCAGTCCACAAAGTCTTGGCACAGGAATAAATATTGGAAGTAAAATCTGTGCTCCACTGCCACATGCAACATGCTCTCTTAAAGCAAGTTGCTCCTGTTATATGTTATGTATGTTATATGTTATAAAATGAGGAGACCTGACACTTTTTTATAAGGAACTAAATTGACAGCTCTGGAAATACCCATCCTTGCTGGAGTACACTGTTATTTTCCTTCCTAATTTTCTTTAAAATCAGCGCTTCACGTGCAGATGGGCCGTTCCTTCAGTGCTCCCTTAGGTCAGGGGAGCGGTGCTGTCCTCGCGGGCTCCCCGCACATCCTGCTCACTTTTGCCAGATGCTGCTGGTCTTACAGGCTCGCAGGGACTCACGCAGCGCGAGCCTGATGCGCAGAGCTGCCAGCCTCCCCTGCCCTCCACAGCCACCCTCCCAAGAAACTGCCCCTTCCCCTCCTGGGAGAGAGCCTGTGTCCGAAAGCTGCAGACGCCACCTGCCTCCTGGAGCTCTCCGTGGTTTTTCAGGCACCCCTGGGGGCTGTGAGGACCTGGGCAGCATGGGGCAGGATGCAGCAGGGAGGTGGCCCCACGTGGCCTCGCCGCACAAGGCCTGGGTGGCTGCTGCGCGCTGGGGAAAGCTGCGCACCCCCAGCCTGGCAGCACTACAGCACTGGTGAGCAAAGGGGAAGGGCAGACCCTGTGTGCCTGGGGGTTTAAAACCTCTGCAAGGGCTTCTTTTGTGAGCATTCTAGCGAAGGAAATGTTTGAAGTGATTTGCTTTCTGCTGTGCAGAAAGGAGTATTTGGAGTGCCGGGAGGGAAAAGCAATCTTTGCTCTGATAGAAGATGACTGCAAGCAAATGCTTTTTTCTTGCCTCCTCCTCTGAAAGCTAGTGAATACCCTGAAACGTTGGTCTGCGTCGGCTCCCTCAGCCCCGCAGAGATGTTTGAGTTCGTGGCTGGTTGGCAGTGCTGACCGCTGGCAAGGGGGCATTGCTGAGTGCAGCCTGAGGACAATCCCCAGTACAGCTGACAGCTGGAGGGCTGCTGCGGATGGGCAATCAGTCCTCTTCACCACAGGTTAAATAGAGGTTTTAAACAGCCCTGCCTGTGGCTCTGCACCAGCCCAGTAAACAGGACCATGTCTGGTTTAAGGAAAAAAGTAAAACCAACCCAAACAAAAGAAACCATCACCAAAACACATATAGCTAACCTGGGGTTGGCGTTGTTTTACATCACAGCTCCTGCAGATGCAGCCAACTCTCTGCGAAGGCTGCCCTGCTGCTGGGGCTGCAGGGAAAGCACTGCTCCACGTTCCTCCCCTTTGGTCTGCAGCCGGGGGAGATACTTGTCTGGAAGAGCTTAACCCCAGTGGTAGCCCCCGCGGTTAATGTGGAGATGAGGCTGGATGGTGACGGGACTGCTGACGAAGCAGCAGCTTGGCTCTCAAATGGAGCTTTTGTTGCGGATCCCATTTCAGCATGCAGCTGCACAGGGACCCTTTTTAGATGCCCACCCTGAGCAGGGGCCCTTTTTAGATGCCAGTTTAATTAATCCTCGCCCACCCCTTGCTCCCTTATGCCTTCACTGAATGGCGACTCTTCTGATGCCAAGAACTCTGCAGCAATATATCTGAGTTCACCACCCAAGGACTGCGAGGGCCTGTGCCAAATGTTTAGCTGTATTTTTGTCTGGCAGATAGCCACAGCTTGCTCTTAAAAAGAAGAAAAAAAAAAGACAACAAAAACAAGTCAGGTATTTCTAACTGTTGACGCCGCCTCCGTTTGCGGCGGAGCAAAGCTCAGGCATGGCAGCAGCGACCTTTGCTTAATGCGGAGCACTGCAGTTGAGTCGGGGGCAGGAAGAGACTATTTGGGCCTTTGGAGGGACAAGACAGGCTAAGGGAATGAGACTTGGTTTGCAGGAAGAGTCCAAGAGACCCTCCCTTTTCCCTGGTGGTGCCATAGCTGCCCTAGCAGGGCTGGGAGGATGGTCCTTGTGCAGGTGGGGAGCATCCAGATCCAGCCCATGCAGAATGCCAGGGGCTCTCCCAGCAGCCAAGGCCAGGGATTCTGGCCTGCTTACGAACAGGCCGGGCTGGGCAGCCGAGCGCGAGCCCGCCTGGCCCTCAGCGCAGCCCAGCGCCCCGAGCTGCACCGGGAGCTGCACGAAGCCTGCAGAGCCCGGCCACTCTCAGCGGGTGGCAGAAACACAACGGCACCAGGCAGCCCATTGCCAGCGCAAGTGTCTTCCCGAAGGCATCCACCTACCACTGGCGATTTATTAGCTATTTTACAAGCCCATTTCAGACGGTGCCTCTGCAGTCTTGTCTCCACTTGATAGGAGAGGGTTCATCTATCACCTGTGCAGGCAGATGAGGATCCAGGTCTTTCTCAATTTTCTGTAGCAAGCTGAGGCTGTTGGTGAGACATCTGCCCTGGATGCCTGACCCGTGGCACCTCCAACACAAACAAGCCCTCCTATGTAAGTCCTAGCTTGCACAAATACGTTGCACTAACACAGTAGTTCAGGCAGCTTGATCAGCTGGTTCAGTAACTCTTCACTACCCTCCATAAGCAAGTGCTTTTCCTCAGAGTTTTAGTAGGGAGCAGCTTGGGGCATGTATGAGCCTGTGTCTTTCTTGCTGAAAGGTGGCAGCTCTCCCCCAGGAGCAGGTTCACTCCTGCAAGAGAACAGTGTTGAAGGCAAAGGGCACCCAAGGAGGGCATAGTTAGGGCTGTCCCAATCAGGGAATTTCTTCAGCAACCCTGCAGATTAAATGCATAGCTGGCCAGAGTCCTTGTATCTCATCCATCTCCTGTGCAAGCTGCCCAGGAGGGACCCAGAGCTGAGCACCCAGAGGGGCTGCTGGGTCCTCTGACCCACAGCCAGGTAAGGCCCCTTGGCTGGGTCCAAATTCCTCCCAGTTTGCCGCTCAGAATGCTCAAAAAGGCAAGTCCTTTTTAACGCCTAGACACCCGTGTGTTTATTTGTAGCTGAGAACATCCACTGCCCTTGAAAAAGCCATGCGGTTTTAATGCAAAACTGAGCATTTTTCTGGAGGGAAGTTGACCCAAGAAGCAACAGGAGAAAGAGGAAAGTGAACATTTAAATGGTGCATTTGGGTGCTGAACAGCTGAATCCTCTGTATAACGCACACAGCTGAACCTCTGCCTTAACCAAGAGCACCCTTACATCAGTTTGAGGGCGTACGCATCCAGAGAGCGAGATGCTGTGCCGCATGAGCCCGCGTGGAAGAGCAAGCCTGGGAGGGGGCTGCTTTGCAGAGGGCTCCCGTGGGTCGCTGGCCAGGAACTGCGCACCTCTGCTGCCTTCTCCTCTGCTCAGCAAGGCCGAGGAGCTGTGGAAGCCCAGCGAGAACCACCTACCTCTGGCTACTCCTCTCTCTTACACCAGTTTGGTCAAACGCGAAGATGGGTTTTCTGTAGCTGTAGCCTTACGGGGCATTGGGTCAGTTCCCTGGTGCTCTTAAATTAGAGCCAGTCGCACATATCCTATGTCCTGTGTCCTAATTGTGCCGTCCAGCCTCAGGCCCGAGTCCTCCATCTGCGACTCAGGCTGGGCAGAGCACGGTGAGCACCTTGCTAAGAGCCACATTTGCCTTCTTGTCTGGAAGAGGTTATGCGCGTGTTCTGTGTGGTGGATTTAGGGACTTGCAGACAGAAGGGCGTTATTTGGTACTCTGTGTTGTTTCCTGGGGCCAGAGCAAGACTTACGAAGAGCAAACTGTCTTCAGCTTTATCGTTTTGAAGCAACAGCCTCTTGCCATTTTTCTGCACCTCAGGAGCAAGATGTCTCCACGTGCCAGCTAATTTTTTTTCTATCCTATTTTCAGTCTTGAACAAGAGCATTTTGTTATGCTCTTTTGTTCATTTTCTCATAGAGATGCTTCTCATTTCCATCAGGGTGACACTGCAGAGGCACCGGTGCTGCTGAGAAGCAGAAGAGATGCTCCTCTAGATCATACCCCATAGAGATCGTTGGGTTATACAAGCACAAACCATCAGCTGCTTTGTGGAGAAAGGCAAGGAAGAAATTTGGCAGCAGGGACTCAGGGGCTCTCTGCGAGTCACCAGTTAATGATTTGTGGATACAGCTTAGGAGTTGTTGTGCTAAACTTGTCATCACCTTGTCATGCTACATCCTTTAGGTATTTTGCACTTTGGGAACATTTTTCCAGTCCTCATCACCCAGCATTGCTCCTTCAAGTCTGCCCCTTGTCCTGCAAGTGCTTCCTCATCAGCTAGCCTGACCTCTGCAGAAGTCTTACCCCAATACCAAACCACAGCGTGGCTGGAGGGCTTGCTTGGTGGAGTCACCTGGCTTTGTTGTGCAACAGCAACAAGGAAATGGGCAGTGTGTCAACTGGAGCAAAAGAAGAAAAGACAAAGCAAGAAGAGAGCCTGTAAATGTGCTAATCCCTAATAGGGATACCCAGTTCTCTGGAGCCCTTGGCCTCTGCAGAGCTCTCTGTGCCAGTACCAAGATCTGTTTAAAGATCTGTTTAAGTGGGATGCACATGGTGGTGGGAGCAAGACCACGACTTTCTCCTACTCTGCCTAAGTCCTGGAGAGTTTTGTTAGATTGTTAGATTGTTGTTGGATGCAGATAATTTGCATTGGTATTTTCACTGCAAATCCACAAATACAGAGCAAGTGGTTTTACAGTACCTATAGCAACTACTTTTAGAGACTCTAAGTAACTCAGTAGTCACAGGAATTTAGGAAACGTCCTGAATTACACACAGTTTAGAAAGTCAGAGATTGCAAATGCTGTTTTAACATTGTATTTAAGATGTTTCCTATAGTCTATTTCAGCCCAGAGTAAATTAACAGTGGAAGAAGAAAAGAATTAGAAAGAAAAAAAAAAAGAATTTGTCATAAAATGCAAAACCTTGCTTAAAGCCTTGAAAATCACATACATTAGCAAAAAACCACCTTGTCAGCAAGTATTTTCTTTTCCAGCATCCACATCTCACATGCCTCCCCTTGGATGCAGGTGCAGTGGAAATGGATGGCTTGATATAATTTAGTTATCCAGCCACATTCCCTTTGCTGAGGTACAGACAAGTCCAGTCATGGATTATGTGCCTGGCTTGTCCCAAGCCACAGCTTGTCCTTCAGGTGGCAAGTTGCCCCATTGCTTCTTCCCAAGCCTTATCTGCTTGTGCAAAGAGAGGAGAATCCCTCCATCTCACCTTTGGTTGCCTCAGCTTTCCTTGGGAGCCTCCTCCCAAGGATCCTGCAGTGCCACACGCACGTGGTGGCCTTCAGCCGCGCGGGTCCCTCAGTCTCTGCAAGCAGCTTCCCTCCGGAGGCACCTGCTTCGCCTGGGGCCAGCCCAGGGCTTCCCCGGAGCCACTGTGCAAGGGACAAGGGCATGTGTTAAAATAGCTCGTTTGAAGTATGTTTGCTGAAGAGGTGTAAAGGAATGAAATATTAATGATGTCAGGCATATGGGCTTCTTAGAGCTACGCAGTTATTTTTCTGTGAGGACCTTAAGATCATAAATTCTGAGGTTACATGACAATAACTGAGCGTGGAATCTGACCCCTTATGCCTGAAAAAATCCTCAATTGTTATTAGGTGCAAATAATACAAACCATTATTCCAAAATAATGCTAGCTGGGGTTGCAATATTCACATTCAGACAGTAGGAGATGGTAATTTCAAGGTTACCAAGCAAACATAATCTTTCTGCCCAAGTGTACATCTTGTGATCAGTAAGGCAAGGTTCCTAGGGAAAATGACAAGTGTAATTAAAACCTGCCTCATCATGCAGGCTCACAGGGGATGGCAAGCTGTGATCGTAATGGTAACTGCTCCTAGCAGGTGTTTTCTTTTAATACAGGGTTTTAAACAAAACTTCTTGTGTTTATATTAACCCAGATATTCTTCTGTCTGCTTCCAAGTGTGCCCTTGTTGTGGGTTGCAAACACAAAGCCAAACTTCAGCCCTTTCAGTATAGACTTCTTCCTTCTGCGATGGCAAACTAGCTACTTAGCTGAGACTGTTGCAGAGAACCAGATCACCATCAGTGCTGCCAATTCTGTGGTTCTTTGGGGCTTCAGAGGCTGTCAGTCTTTAGTATGTAAATCATATCTAAGTCATGTAGATCATAAGTATTAAAGATTTCAGGCTGTTTATGGAGCACTAGGGAGCTTCCATGGATATTGGGGTAAAGGAGGAGATCCTGCCAGAAGTGCTGACATGTCACTGCAGAAGAGCAGGAGCTGGGTCTGGAAGAACAGCTAGGGGAAGCTGGAGTCCCCTCTTCCCTCTACAGGTACTTGACAGTCCCTAGGCATCCCCAGTGCAAGTAGCACTATACCGACTTTTATGACTTTATTTCAAGTTCACTTGACATTTGCTGTCAGAATTCTCCCAAGAAACGCAAACAAAAGGGGATAAAGGTGATTAACTTGGACAGTCTAGAGGACTGATGACTGGCTCTCCATGTAAGACAAGAAACTTAACAGCTTCTTATGTCCTTTGGTGAGTGAATTATGTAGCCTGGTTGCTTAATGGGGTGTTTAAAAATTGTGTTGGCAATAGCCTATGAATGATGTATTCATGAATAATGAAATGCCTTTCTGGTAAGAAAATGCTGATGTATTGGGGAACATTTTATCAGATGTAAAAGCAATTTTGAAAGCACTGTGTTTCCCAAGATACCCTTATCTGTGGTCCTGCTGCTTCAGAGACTGCACTCCCTTTTTAGACACTGCATGTGAAGATGTCCTCCACTACCTCTGTCTTGGTCTTCCAGCCTCACCCAGGTTCCCTTTGCAAAAGCCCCTGATTTGGGTGAGCGTAGGCCCTAATAATTGAGCACTGGGAACATGGAGCTATTTGCCTTACAGCCTACAGAAACCTATTCACATTTCTGAACCAAGGTACCTTGCAGTGAGAAGAAGACAGACGCTGCCTTTGAGTCACAGCCACATCCCTTAGTTTAAGTGATTGGGAAGAAAAGACCAGCATTTCTTTCCCAGGTTTCCGGTGCCCAGATTCTTGCATTAGATCAGCAACCCCAGCACCCCACAGGTGGATGTCCCACACTGTGCTGGGCTTCATCGTGAACCCAGCAGTGATGCCCCTAGACTCTCCCCTGTGTCCTCCTCTGGTGCACAGGCCCTGCGTGTGCTTTGGCCATCAGCACTGGGAAGCTGCTGTGAACTAAGCAACTAACCCTCGCCTGGCCACAGGAGAGACAGCGCAGAGAGAAGCCACTGGTTGCAGGGGACCCCTGGGTGCTGCAGCACCTTCCCTGCAAGAGGAAGCAGCCTCGAAGATCCACGATGTAGCTCGCCAACAGCACCAGGCCATCACCTTCTCTTTCGGGGCTCCTTTTTTCAGCCTTCAGCTACACTCTGGGACAAAACAGAACTGTAACTTAGTTTTTCATGGGGATTTTCATTTTTCCCTTCTGGCAGAAACGTCACAGGAGAGCAGGTGAACATCGTATGTATCTTACCATCTAGGATGGTCCCAGCTGGGTATCTGGGAAGAGCAGATCCAGCTGGGATAGGCTGGAGTCTGTCTCTGCCTTGTCTTTGCTGTGCATAGCTGGTGCTCACACCGCGTTTCAGTGCCTGGATTTACACAAGAGATTCCTGAGCCAAAGTGCTTTCTGCAATAGGGACAATATATAATTAAAGTAATGTCCAAACAAAACAACAGGTGATTGACATGGATATTAGTCAACTGAGGAAGTGACATCCCCACCTTGGAGGTTGATGTGATGGATTTTGAAGTCATGTGGCGATCCTGACTGCAAGCCCCAGGCATGAATGAGCCTATGGGACAGGACAGCGAGGGGGTTATAACAGCAGTTATATCCCCAGGGTGATGCGTAGCTAAGCAGGAGTATTCACCAAGCCGTGACCAAGATTCACACTTTATTCACCTCTTTGCTGCTAGGGGATCTCAGCTACAGGAAAGGCATGCATAAAAGCAATCAGTCTAAACACAAGAGAAGTGCAAGGGCCACCACTGAGTACTCACTGATTCCTTAAGTATTTTCAGTATAACAAATAAAGAGAAAAGGAATCTAAAGCTTCCTCAGTCTCTATTACCTGGCCTGCCAGCCAAAAGGTGTATTCTGCAGACACATTCACAAGGATCTAGGTTGGAAATCATGGCCAAGTTTCTCTCTAGGGTGGAAATGCTGCTGGTCAAGAGTATACATGAAAGGGGAACTTCCAAAGGAAGGCGACAGTTCTGTATGCCGTTCATTCCCAATGCTTCTGAAGATCCTATTAATTTCCATTTCTTTTAATTATTTTCTCTTTTAGGTGAAGAGTGAGGGCCCTAAACTGGTGCCCTTCTTCAAAGCCACTTGTGTCTATTTTGTCCTCTGGCTGCCAACTTCCAGTCCTTCGTGGTTCAGTGCCCTCATCAAATGTCTGCCCATCTTCTGCTTGTGGGTTTTCCTCCTGGCTCATGGAATCAACTTCTTAGTGGCACACCGGAGCGCCAGCCGCATCCTGGCAGGACTCATATTCTCGGCAGTGGGAGATGCCTTTCTCATCTGGCAGGAGCAGGGCTACTTCATTCATGGTGAGTGAGGCACCAGTCCCAAAGGATGCCACCATGGCCAGCTGTCACATTCTTTATTTAGTAATGAGTTGCTGGGCCATGTGGTTGCTTATTCATTTACAACTTAAGCCGCTGGCAGTGGGAGGCGCTCACCCCTTGACTAAAATCCACTGCAGTTAGAGGAGTCACACAGCGGATGAGTGTCCTGACCTTGTTTGCGTCCCTGCTGGGGAATCAGAGGGGTGGTTGGAGCAGGTTTGTTTTCCCAACACGTGCTCGCTGATGCAGGTGGCTGGAACAGGAAGGTGGCGCAGGCCTGGGGAAGAAGTGGAAACATTTGGCAGCTCCTGCATAGCCATGGGCAGTGTCTTGCCTCTACTTCTCTGCCAGGAGATCTGTCAGTCCTGTGAGGATCTGGAACAGGAGGCAGGTGCACAGGCCCCTCAGCGGGGAGCAGGTGGAGGGGACCCGTATGGTTTTGTCAGACAAGCCTGTGGTCTGGCAGCGGTGCTTAGATGGATGTTAGAAACCAAACCATCAAAAACCTTGTCCTACTTGTAGACTCATCACTATGAATCATGCATCCTGTTTTACAAAAACAAGAGCTGGTTTTTCAAGACACATAAATGATAGGGAATCATGGGAAAGCCGACCAGGACCGCCCGCCTTCTCCTTAGGAAGATCCACGTTTCTCAGAGCAAAACAAACTTATTTTATTTTGTTGGTTTGCAAACTAGAACATAACGCTTTAGATTAATGATTTAAAGCCACACTGTGCCTGCCTACAGCAATGCTCCCAGTGGCTTTGGACTGTCATAAGAAATCAGCAGCAGGCGAGTCTTTCACTTAGCCACACTGGTGGCATTTCTGAAGCTAACTTGAACGTTGGGTTCAAGTGGTCTCACTTGAACACCCACCATTAACTGCCTGCTGGGACTGTAGAAAGTGTGATGAGATGAGGGAGCTTTTCCCATTTGTGCAGTTGCCAGCTCCAAAAGTCAAAGGATTTTCCTCTCTTCCTTGTCACAGGAGGTCAGTATTTTGTTTTATTCTGGGACCTCACAAGCTCTGCCTTCTTTAAGAGAGCAAAGTGTGTGAAATGCCAGCTGTGAAAGGCCAAGTGCTTGGAATCTGCTTTTAATCCTGCTTCCCAAAGGCTTATCCAAGCCTCATTAAAAGTCCATGCAGATGCTGTTAGTATTTCAGCGGGGTTCAGGCTGGGCACTGAGGAACAGATCCGATGAGCTGAGCCTGGGGCACGCTGCTGAGGAGCCCGGGGCAGCACTCGGGCACCGGCCCCTCGGTGCCGGCCGTCGGGGTTCCTGCCCCCGGCCTCCTCCTGCAGCACAGCTGTCCCTGCTCCCGGGCTGCGGCTCGGGAGCGTTCAAGGCCCAGTTTCTCACCGGGCTCCTCCTTGGGACTGTTTCTGTACAAGGACTGCATGGAACTTCCCCCTATTCTCTGCAGCTGGGATCTCCCAGGCTCCTCTCGCATCCAGCGCTACAGGAAGGCCGGCTGGTCACAGCAATTTGCTGCCAGGTTGTTTTAGATGGAAAAAACAAACAAACAAACAAAAAAACCCAGGATTTTGGCCCCTGTCTTACAACTGAGAAGTGTCCTGTTGGGGGGCTGGGCACATTTTTCTTTGTGATTTAAGGAGAATATTTGTTCAGCTCTCACTTTGAAAACCTCCGCCTTTATGCTGGCTGCCTCCTGGCCCGCTCCGCTCGGATCCGAGCTGCCGGCTTCCACGCTGGGGCGCAGCACGTGGGTGTCAGCTCCCAGCAAACGCACCGCTCCACCTCAGCTTCACCTCTCCTGCAAAATATTTGCTGCAGTTTAATTCTCAGCAGGCTGATGTTGCTGGCAACTGAAAACATTCACATTTTTGACATCATCTTCTGTGGAAATTTCAAATTTCAAGGGAATAAATAGCCTCAGATACACTTTCTATTGAATTTCTATGGCTTTCAAGATGAAAAAGAGGGCTGGAAACTGGGCTAAGTTGAATAGCTTCTGAGACAATGAGTTTATTAAAGGACATCTGTTCATTATTTTACACGGAAGTGGGAGCCTGGGAACCCGCTCCTGCCACACTTGACTTTTTTCATTTTTGCTGCTTCAGTCCACAAATAACAAGCTCTTTTCTGGGTAGTGCCATACTGTACGTAGAAGTTACTTAGAGTGTTAAACCCACTTCCTTTGATAAAAAGCCCTGGAAACAATTGATGCATTCAGGGAGCAAGAGAGGGACTAAGGAGAACGACTTTATCACCAGCCTGCGGAAAACTCCGGGGCTGGGGTGGGGACATGAACCCAGGCTAGCTGCTTCCATCTGCCCGGCCCACAACGGAGCGGAGGAGAGGAGGAAGCGGGCAGCGCGGGAAGGCAGATCTCCTGCCTTGGCCAAGGCTGAGCGCAGCTGCCAGCTCAGTGTCTGCAGCAGCGACGCGGCCCCCTCCCTGCACTGTCAGCACTGGTTTCCCCGGCGCCCGGCTTTTTTTGTGCGTGTCAATCGAGAAGAGCTGGGAGCAGCCTCTTGTGTTTGTGTCCGGCCTCACCACAACCCCCTCCCGCCGCCTTTCTTGGCTTCTGCTTTTCCTCCCCTCTCGCTTCCCTGCACAGGCCGCAGTGCTGGTCCCGTGCTGCCCTTGGCAGCTGTGTGGCCTCCTGCTCTGCTCTGTTCTCCTCCTGCTCCTGCGCGAAGGCCACCACGTCCCTCAGTTCCCCATCTCGGTGCCCTCCACATAGTGCGGCTGAGGGAGAAACTGTACCCTTCCTCCTACCACCCCCACAGCTTCAACCTTTCCTGCACCATGCCCAGCGCTCATCCTCAGTCCCTGCTTGTCTTCCTTCAATCTCTTGCGCTCCTTGTGTTTGATAACTCTATAAAACATCTGCCTCTTGTTGCCCTCTTTTGGGCATTTCTTCCTTCGCCTTCATGCTATCCATTTTCTTTAGCGTCACCTTGCAGACCAACCTCCCTTCCCTCTTCATTCTGCAGCTTTCCCCCCTTACCTTGTGGTTTCAGTGGATGTTTGATCTGGTATTTCACAAAGGTGGGGAGACATTTCCCTCTCTCGGAGCCGCCTCAACCTATGATGGATGAATAAACATTTCCCAGCATGGGGTTTCAGTGGCTCTCCTTGACACCGAGCATCACACTTAATTTTAAGCAAGTGGCCTGCTCGAGCACTTGGCTCCTTAGGTCATTTGTATGATGTCATGCCTTCGAGCTGTACAGAAACTTGAGGCCACGCTAGTAAGACTCCCTGGATAAAGTAGCTTTAAACAGCCTTTAGCTGCACCACGTAGAGTCAGGGAAGAGAAGACTCTGGGGCCTGTTGTGTACCATGGGCAAGAGAACTAATAGTCAGCCGCTGTACCAACACACTGGACCTCTTTTTGGGAAATGGATTGGGGTCAAGTGAGTAACACATGGGCAGGACCTTCCAACACCCACAGCTGGGATTTCTCGGGGACGTTGCCCTTCAGAGGGAAGCCTGCATTTTCTTTTTGTTGATTGCTTCTAGTTTAGGTTCACCTGGAGCTTGCAAATAGCCACCAAATCATTGGCCAGTCACATTGGTGCAGTCCCTAAAATACGCTAGCTGCTTCTTTCCAGCTAAGGTTTCCCCTAGCTGTGGGTGAAAGTGGAGTAGAAGCCAGATTTAGTGAAAGTGTGACTGGTTTTGGTGTCTGTGGCTAAATATAACAGACTTTATGTCTGGGTTAGTGGGGAATCAGTAACTCTGCACATTTTGTTCTCACCTGCTCTGATTCCACTCTTCCCTCTTCACAAGTGACACAGGAGTGAAATGCTAAAGGGGGGATGGTCACTGGTCTTCCATGCACCCATCCTTCTGTCCAAAATAGCAGAAATGGATCCCTCTGAAAAACAAATTTTGTCTTTCTTTAACAGCTTAGTCATGCAAAAATGATTGGATCTTACCAGAGCTGTGCTCTGAGGCAATTCCTTAGGACAGGAGCTTGCTGACAAGGCTAACCTCCCGTGTGCAGGTTCTAACCGTGAAACACTGCCCAGCACGCAGTCATGTTCTCACTGAAGGCGAGTAAGGGTTGTAATGTTGCAGGCACACCTAAGCCTGTAGCTGGTGCTGTGTGTTTGCAACCCAGCACAGCTGCAGGCTTTCTGCTGCTGTGGCCTGCCAGTCACCTCTGCCCTGTCAATGCCTCTTTGCAGGTCTGCTGATGTTCGCCATCACACACATCCTGTACTCCTCAGCCTTCGGCATGAAGCCTTTGGACCTGAAAGCTGGCCTGCTCATGGGCCTCGTTTCCAGCTCCTGTTATGCCTTCCTGTACTCCTACCTCTCAGGCCCCTTCACCTACTTGGTGGCCGTCTACATCGCCTTGATTGGCTTCATGGGCTGGCGAGCGGTGGCCGGCATGCAGCTCTGCAACGACCTCTGGACGTGGACCAAGCTCTCGGCCTGCATCGGCGCCATGCTCTTCATGGTGTCCGACCTGACCATTGCAGTTAACAAGTTTTGCTTTCCCGTGCCCTACTCACGGGTCATCATCATGGCCACCTACTATGCAGCCCAAATGCTTATTGCACTGTCAGCTGTAGAGAGCAGAGAGGACGAGGACTTCAGAAAGAGGAACTAGGTGAAGTGCCAATAGCTGTGGACAATATGGGTTATATCTCAGGTGTTGTAGCTGCATTCACCCCTGAGAGATCTCCATTTCTCTAGGCACATTGGTGATGTTGATTTTGCTTCTTTGAAGCGTTACCTTTGGGGCTTTTTTTCAGTGGCTTTCTCTGAGTACTGCTTACTTCAGTGTGGAGTCCACATCAGGAAGCTTAGACTGTCCCTGCAGTAGCTGCTCATTCAAGTGTTCCTCTCTGGAAGTGCTGTACTACTGCATTGCATTTGTTAGTCCTGAAACTGAGGCTGAGTGTCTGGGAACAGGGAGGCTGATGGAAAGGAGGTTTGGCAGTGTGCTGTGCTAAGAGATTTGCCTTTGTAGGGGGCACACAGGTCCACATCTCTCCAAATAGGTAAAAAATAATTTAATTGGTATTTCAGCTAGTCTCTCCTTTAGTGCATTGCGAACTCAGTATGCAAAGTGGAGCGAGCAGAACCTCTGCTGAAAGGAAGCTCAGAAACAGAGCACCAGGAGCATTCTCAGACAAATGTTGGGCTCTGGAGGCAAGAGCGGTGCACGGGCCAGCCCCCAGGGGAGCCTGGTAAGAGCAGGACACCCAGCAGAGAGATGTGGTGAGGGGCGCCTGGGGAAGCAGCACTGGGAGCTTTGGCCACGGCTGGTCCCTGCTCCAGAGCAGCTCTGGATGGGTCTCAGTGCTAACGTGACAGCATGAGGAACTTCAGGGAAATCCATAAAGCCAGGCCCGTGTGTCCTCCCTCTGCCACACGTGCACAGTTACCTGGTGCAGCAGCCACCAGTGACAGCGGAGGTGTGCCAGGAACATGAAGAACTGTGATTGTGGCAGAAGAGCTCTGAGGATCTGTCGAACTAATACACCTCCTCTCTGTCTCCTTAACATGGCAGGTAGGATCTAACCTTTATGCCTTTCTTCCTCAGGATTTTCACGGATAATATTCTATTTACTCGTTAAGCTCCTGCAGTGCTGCTGCTCGCAGTATTGCTCCCAAATCTCCCTGCAAGCGTTTCCCTTGCCTGAGGGCGGCTAACCAAGGCCCTCATTGTGGCTGTAGGTGGTTGCTGCCTTTCGCTGGCTGGTGGCACATGGTCCGCGTGGCAGCACTGGCTCTTGCAGAGCCCTTTTGAGCAGAGTGTCCTGGTGCTCCAAGGGCCTGCTGCTTCCTTTGGCACCAACATGGAGGCAGTGCGAATGTGCAAGCCCCCAGCGGCGGGAAAGCCTCTTCGGTTCTCATCCCAATTCTCTGTTCCGTTTGTCTGCGTGCTGATGCGAGATAACTTCCGACTTCAAACTTTCTTAAAAGGATATAGAAAGAAGCAGCCCTGTTAACTAAAGCAGGTTCATTTGCGATCGTACTTTTCCTCTTACCTAAAGTACCTTACAGCAAGCTCTCTTTATGCTTGAAACTTTCTTGAATGTGTTCTTCCTTTCAGCCCATGCTTGGGCCATTCCTGGGGAGCGAGGTGCTCCCTGCTGGTTCACTTCCAAGGTGCAGCTAGTGCACTGCAGGGTGCAAAGGAAGCTTCCCGAGGGCTCTTGCACCTTCTCCAATCCAACCAAGCAGGTGGCACACGGGCTCCAACAAGCCCTTCAATAGGCCTGTGTGGGGAGGGCAAAGAGGAGCAGCAACCCTCCAGATGGTTCTTGGAGGCTGGAAGACACTGGTGCCTCCAGCCCTTGCATGCTTGGACCATTCCTGTTGAAAGCCTGGCAATGAATCCCTGGAGCAGCTGGCAGATCACAAATGCTTCTCCGTGAGGCAGGATGGCAGGGCCGGGGGCAGGTAAGGGAAGGTTTCCAATCCTAGCAGGTCTCCTATGGATTCCCTATGCATTTTGTGTGCAGTAGACGCTGCCTTCCCAGGACTCTCTTGCATTAGTGCAAACACAGCCAGTATTACAAAAAAACTAGGTTAACTGTCCTGACCCTGCAGGAACATCTGCTGCTCTTCAGAGAGAGGTCAGGAAGGCGGCTGCATTACGGAGCGCAGGAGCCCCGGCCCGTGTAATCCCTGCCTGTAATGCTGTTGTGTAACAGGGCAGCCCTGGGGCCTGCCCGCAGCGAGCTGCAAAGGGAGCTGAGAGCCACAGGACGCTTTCATTCATCAACGGCGCCAGCGTGACCGCTGCGCTGCGGCTCGCCGGGGATGGCGCCTGCTGCTCGGCTTGAGAAACTCTCCGCAACAGACGGACCCAGCTAAGAGGAGATGGAGCACTGGGGCTGACTCCCACTCCGCTCCCAGTGAAGAAGCCAGCAGCACTTCTCAGGCTGATTTACACCCCCTGCCGTGGGTCGCTCAGGCACTCTGAAGCCTTCCTGCCAGATTTCCAGAGCAGCCTCCCCATCCCCAGCTTCCCTTTGAAGAAAATGAGCGTGTATTAAAATAACCCATGTAGAAGTTCAGATGCCAGTCTGAGCCATTCTCTTCCTCCATCTTCCTCAATTGTCTGAAGATGTCTTAGCTGCTTTTCGGCAGTCTTTTTTATCCAGGCTTCCTTTGCTATCCTGCTCTGCCACTGCACACTTGGCGGGAAGGCCCTTCTAAGCGTTCGTAGGAAACCCGCCCTCTTGCTGAGCAGACTCTCCGCTCACCGTCAGCGGAGCCTTCGCGGCAGCAGGAGCCCCTGGATCGTGTTGCTGCGCGGGAGCACAAGGCAGGGCTCCCTGCACAGGAGGCCAGGAAGAGGCCCAAGTTGTTCGGCAGGTCACCAGATAAAGCTCTCCTCATCAAGCTTTTCCTCCTGCTCCACAGTTCCTCTTTTAATCTACATTACTTGAACTGGATGCCCTTTCCTGGAGACTGTCATTCCTGCCAGGAGAGGCCAGCTGTTGCGGACACCGATTTGACACAACTCTGATTTTCACCAACCTTGAGGAACACTGGGTGGCTGCTGCCAGGTTGTTAAACACTTCCCCTTGCTCCCAGTGAGGGCAGTCTCCAATTCCTAAGGGATCAGGCAAGAAATGGGGAGCACCGGCCTGCATGTGGCCCTGCCAGACCTTTCTGGCCCTTCCTGCTGCCCGTTTATGCAGTGCCACCTCTGTCCCCCACACATGGATCCTCCTCGTCCTTGCTCACCCGAAGCCACACTGCTCACAGGCCTTGGTCAGTGCTAGTTCCGCTAATGTCAGCGCTGTGACGTGGATGGAGAAAGGAGAGGGGGAAGAGAAAAAGCCAGAGCATTTTCAGCAGCTGCATCCCCACCTTGGCAAGAAAACGGGGTTAGTGCTTTTTACCCGGCTTCTTGCCCTTCCCTCGAGGCAATTTGAAGACCTGACTGGTTAAGCATAACTCTTATGCGCTTTTCAAGTAGATTGCTGCCAATACACTGCCATCAGTGGAAATACATCTACGCATTCAAAATCCCCAGGGGTTTTTTAGTGTTTCTTGTAAGTATTCTCATTCCATTGTTTGTCCCCGAGACTTGTACGTTTTCAGCTTGGTATCACAGTAACTGTGGGGGCTGTTCCAGGAGAAACCAATCACAGCTAACAGCTAAAGCTCGGGGGCCAGTGCCTCTTTCTCTTCGCTGGGATGCAGACGAGGCTCTTCTAAGCGGAGACAGTGGAACTGTGATCCCGGAGCAGCCTGGGGAAGCGCTGGCTTCCCAAAGGAGAAGTCCTCCCATGTCCTTCTCCTGCCTTTTAGCCATGCTTGCTCCTTTTGTGGCCTTGGGTAAATCACTTAAATACTCTGAGGCCAATTCCTTCTCTGGTGCAAATGAGCGCAAAAACCAGAGCGATGCCGTGTCACAGCAGTCGGGGACCAGGCCCTTCCTCTGTCCTATCCCATTGCTAAAATGGGGATACTCACACATACCTACCTCACAAGATGCTGTGAGGATTAATACTCATGCAGCGCTTCGGAGATGTAAAGTGCTATATAAGTCCCAAGTATTATTGTAACATAGCGTTAAAAATTCTTCTAGAGATTTGCAGGACTTCTCTTAAGAGCCTGGAACATGTGACTGCCTTTTTGACTTGCATCAGATGTACAGCAAACACAAAATATTTGTTCTTCATGTCTAACAGGAAAGGTTTAGTGGCACTTGAACTTGGAGGAAGGTTTAGCTTGAAAGTCTGAACTCTTAATTTCACTTTTGCAAATGATTTTTAGTTCTTCTAGAAGTCTCAGCCAAATCCTCAAGATGTGAACTTTGCACCCAAATCTTGCAGTCAGGTCTCATCCCTGACTGCCATCCAGAATAAATCTAACGCAGCCAAAGTGCAGTGCCCTCAGGCTGTCAGGACTGTCGGATAGACTGGAACAGAAAATGGAGTTGTTCTCGCTTGCCTTCAGGTTGCAGGTGGCCAGCTCAGTTTCAGGGACATCTTCCAAAGGGACGTTTCAATTCTGTGACTCTTAAGTTTCACTGGCTTTAAAACCAGCCGTGAGGGAAGGCCTTGGTGGTGGTGTCGGCGCGTCCCTCTTGAGATTCCTCCCCACGTGCACCCGAGAGCAGCGGCAGGCTCTGTACAGAAGGAGGTGTTTGTACCATCAGCCCTAAGGCCCTGAATGCTGTAGATTAGAAATAAAGCTCTAAACCATCACCATGTTCTCAGCTTGTAGGAAAATGCTCCAGTCACGGATCTCAAATCTGATGGTGCAGCTAGGAGGTACTAGGTCGTGGTAGCATGAGCTGTGCTGTACAGCCACACACCAAGGAACGCGAGTTGTGCACATGTAAAATGGACCATAATTTTGAAGCAGCTGCAGTGAAATCTTATCTTAATATGAACTCAGAAGCAAACACAATGCAAACTTTTTTTGTTTCTTTAAAAAGTTTCATGAATTTTAGTTTTCCTAGTTTGGAGAAAGTTTTCTCGATGTTATTTTATTTTTGCTCTTACTGTAAGAAATAAAAATGTACAGCTCTAGATAGACTAAAACTGAAAAAAAAAAAAAAAAAAAAGGTGGCCAGTTGGCGGGAATGCCAAAACTTCCGTGGCCTGTACTGCCCTGTGGTGCCACAATGCTGCTGCAGGACGAGCTGCGGCGCAGCGGGACGCTGAGGCACAGGGATGGCTCGTGCACCGGGGCGGTTTGCTGCAGGCCAGCAGAACCCAGCCCTCGGCTCAACAAGGGAGCACCACAAAAACTGCCCCCAGCCAAACCAAAAAGCCAAGCAAGGGGCAAACAGCACCAAGCAAGCACGAGCCGTGCCCGGCTAACCCTGCGGGCTGGCGGGCTGTCCTGGACACTAACCTGCGTCTCCGCGCGCAGCCCGAGCGCGCTCCCAGCTCTGCCTCGCGCCGCTGCTCTCCCCCCAGGCAGCGCGTTGCTGCCTCTGACCGTTTCTAGCACTTACTTCTTCACCATGATTGTTAAAGGTCACCACAGACAGTACGGCCACTCCATCTGGGATCTTTTCTTAACACATTTTTTTGCTGATTTTACTATTTTAATTCTTTGTTTGGAATGTATTTCTTTTTTTCTTCTTCTGTGTGTAACATCAATTAAAAATATTAATTTACTGAGCATTTTTACTGTGCAGATGCTGCGTCTCTTTGCTTTTTTCTGCTTCCATGGCTGCTTCAGCAGGGAGTTGCCCCGGCGTCCAGTGCGCGTTAGAGCTCCCAGCCCTCTGAACGGATCTGCTCACCAGCTCAGCGGAGACTCCTCCTTGCGCCCCTTCCCAGGCGCAGTGGCTCTCCACATGTGGAAACGAAGCAGTATCAGGCAGGAATACCACCAAGCTGCTCTCAGAGCAGCCCAGGGAGATCAGAGCATGGGAAGGCAGAGGTCGCGGCTGCTGCACGGGGCTACCGGCAGCGCCGAGCTCAGGGGGCAGGCGCTGCTGCAGCCCGCGCCGCAGGGGCACGGAGCCAGCTCTGCTGGGGATGCCCGCTCCTCTTGGAGCCAAAACGTCTGCCAGGGACACAGAGTCACTGCGGGCTGCTTTGCACCCTGCAAGTGTCTGACCCACATACACCCCAGCACCGCCAGCCCTAGCAGCACAGGGAGTCTCCTCCTGTGCTAGTACAGATCTGAAGGATCCAGCTATGACATTTTCTGCCCTGGGCCTTTTTTCTCCACCATGGAAAACTCAGCCAGGAAGCAGGAATAAGCAACACTGCATTAATCTCAACATCTGGCCAGCGTGCCTCTCCCCCAGGTAAACAAATGCAAACTGGAAAGCATGAGAAGCAGGAGTCAGAAATCTCCTCCTTCCATTAACTTGCTGTGCAGCTGTAGGCAAGCAATTAATTTCTTTGTTCCTCGGTCTGTAAATAAGGTGTTGGGTTTTTGCTCCACAGAGATACTCTGATGATTTCTCTCACTAATGCCATTAAACTATAAAGTGCTCTGGGATTTTTGGCTCTCAAGGTGCTTTAGAAAAGTGTGATTAAATTACACCCAATTATAAACCCAAGCAGGAGATCTCTGAAAGGAAGGGATATTGCTCCGCTGGGGGTGCTCCGAGGCATTAATAGGCTAGACAATGCTATGGGGGAATGATGGAGAGCTACACAGGCAATTTTTCCACTGTCCACTGCCAAACAGTCTTAAATTTGTCACCATCTACTTACAGACGTTTTTGCAAATCAGTAGCTCATCTTGCACTGACATAGGGTCTCAGCATGCAAATCCCCTGGACCCTGAATGTAGCACTGTAGAACAAACCCTCCATTGAGACCTCACTCTCAGGAAATAGCTGTATACTCTCCTTATCCTCCAGAGTTTTTTTTCCCCACCGTCTCCCAAGGCTGTGCAAATATATCTTGGAACTTGTTACTTAGAATGAAGAGCAGGGAATCAATTCACACTCGCTCGTGTCCTGCCTGGAGACGCACATATTGTGACCAGGGGAATGTACCCCACCACACGAACAATCTGGCTTTTCCTGCTGTTCCCTGTGGTTTTTCTTGGGCTCCACAGAATTTCCTGAAGTTACTTCAAACTTGAAAAGCTCCCAGCTTAGAGGGTCTCTACATGAACACGACTGAAGTCTGGAAGACACTGGAAATACTCTTTCTTACTAGCAGACACAGAACAGAAGAAATACATAGAACAGAAGGTAGAGGGATCAAAAGCTGGTTCTTAGATACAAATGGTTCCAAGCCATCTGTGTGACACCTTTAAAACTTTTCAGTTTATTCCTTTCTTTTATGCAATCACCTATTACACTGCTGGGGAAATACATGCATAATCTGTTAATATACTAATATATAGTCTGACTTTTATATAACTATTTTATTAAAACAGCTATAGACCAAGCAGAAAAAATGTGCTCAGATCTAACTACTCAGACGAACTACACTTTGATATGCCCCAAACTGGGTAGAAATTTTCATTTGATGAGCTGGGGTTTATTCGGTCTTCTTTGGGACTGCTTCTAATGAGACATCCTTGCTATGTACCAGGCCTGTGCATGAAACAGCTGGACAAAGAAGGACGGGACACTCACCTGGTGGGCAGCCATGGAGCAGGTCACCTAACGCTTTCAGGGGTGTTTGCAGCTTGGCTCACAAGGATGGCACCAACCTCCTCAGCTGAGGGATCTTCTTGCTCTTGTTTTGTGCGTAACTCCACCCTGGAAGCAGCCCGGGACACTATTTCTAGCCGTAGACCTTCTCTGCAGCTGTAAGCCACATGGCAGCACTAACAAAACATTTCAGGATAACAGAGAAAGTCAGTTCATCTTCTGCATCTAGGCTGCAATTCCGTTTAGGGTCACGGTGTTTGGGACTTCCTCAATCAGCTGCAGATTAGTGGTTAGTCACAGAAAATCTAAGAATCAATGAGCATGTTTAAATACTGGTTCCTTGTATGGTCCTTCTGACATTTTCTAGAGGTCAGTATTTTTCACTTTAGCTTCTCCCTTCCCAAGTCCTTGTGTGTCTTATGCTACATCTTAAAGCTAAGGAAAGATGACTGGGGTGGTAGAGCTAAACTTGTTAAACTTGTACAGTTCAACTGAGGATACTGAGGTCTTACCTGGAGGTGGCGCTGCTAGAACTCCTTCCTGCAACTCTGCTGAGCGTTTACCCGACATCAGCTTGGTTCACTGCTCAGATTTGGAACAATGTATTTTCTATTTCTCCTGCAGGCTTCCCACAGTGTAACTGATTCCAGAGATTGGGATCTTAACACATCTCTAGTATATTATCCTGAGGACACGTCTCCCTGGTCCAGCTCTTCCCAGGCTAAGGAAATGTTGGAGTCAGCAGAATCAACCCCATGGAGGCTCCTCACCAGTGCTGGAGGCTCTAAGACAGTAGGAGAGCTGTGACGCTGCTGTGACACTTTGTCCGAGCACCAGGCGCTTCCTCCAGGCATCAGGCCCCTCTCCAGGGCCGTGTCTGCACGTGTGGGGAACAGCAGTCCCTCTTTCAAAACGTACAGCTTGCATTTTTGGGGAGGGAAGAGCCTCAGCAAATCCTATAGAATAGACAACACAGCTCCTACAACGGCCACACAAATGTGCAGAGCTGTTCCAAGGCTGGCCATTTCAGAGCAGTCCTAGCAGGCTTTTGTCCTAGGACCACCTGAATTAAGGGTGGAAAGGGCACCTTCTCTGAGCGCTGACCAGCACTCATTCCCCACCTATGTCTAGGAGGGGTGTCTGCACTGTTTGTACCTCGTCCTAGCTCGCTCAGATCATCTGTGTATTTCCCATAACCTGTCTTATATGGCTTATACGACTAGTGGATTATTTTTTAATTGCCTTGCAATATCCTGTTAATGATCCTCAAGCTTATGTAAACAGAGATTAACACACCCCTAATGAGGAGTCACTTTTGAAAACATAGATCTTTCTGCCCTTTAGATCCACCTTCCAGTCATTTAGTTAAGAGTCCAGAAGAACAAATGATAGGATGTTCAAAAATACCTGCAGGGTTTGAATCACAGGCACCTGGGTATTGAAATGCATATTCTGCTTCAAGCCTCAGCTAATATATATATGTATTTTAAAAAGGGCAGAAATACTTACATGACGATACAGGGTCATGAGGAATATGGTGTAAATGGAGAGTACATATTCTCCTAGGCTTATTTTGGAATAATACAAGTCTTCAAGTAGGAGGAGAATCACAGCTTCAAGAACCATAGCTTCAGGCTTTAAATTGTTTTTGCGTTATTTTCTGATTTAAAGGAACCTGAATGCTACTCATCTAACTAACTATTTAAGCTAAAGGCTTTCATCTCCTACAAGCCTATAAGAGAAGATTTCTCTTTTCTCCTAGTTATACCAGCTTACACATGTTGCCAAATTATTTTTTTTTTTTTAATTATGTGCAACAACTGAGGTCCACTCCTATAACAGTCACAAGATTTGTCACCATCATAGCTTTAGCTACTTCCATATCTTCCATCTCTTTATCTTCCATAAATTCTGCATGAGTTTTCCTTTATTTTATTACAGCTGGTGGAAGACTGCTGCAGAGGACAGTGACATATTGTATAAGGAAAGATTTTCTTCCTTGCTGTTATGACTGCATTATGGCCTTTGGCAAAGCTCAGCCTAGACCTCTGAGCATCTTTATCATGTTGATCTGTGTTTGCTTTTTGCGTATACTCAGCTGCCTCAGAGGGAAATTCCTTACCATGTCCTTATCTTAATAACTTAAATTTTAATGTGAATAATGTAATTATGTTATAAGTTCTTAAAATATGGCATCTATAGTTACAGGTATTGAGGCCTTCCTTAGCCTTTAGTTAAGCTGTGAACACACTGCAGTTGGTTATTTTGAGCCAGGCTAGAATTTGCTGCAGCCCCTCAGGCTTCAGTCGTAAGTGCGTAGCCCTGGCCACACCACCCCCGTTCAGGCAGCTAGACATTAAATGGCAAAAGGAACAACCTGATGGGATCCTTGGCAGCAACAGGACTTCAGGGTCCACGGGGCTGTCCAAGGCCTACGTGGGTCCCAGCTACCACATGGAACTCATTCAGCATCTGCTGGCAAACCATCCGCTTTGAACTTGCTACCTGGAGAGAGAAATGGCACAATGACACAAATCTCTAATCACGTATAGAAGTGTCCCTGAGTGATCACTATTATTTTAAATTGCTTCTGTGCTGAAATAAACTACAAGCACCTTCCTCATGCAGACCTTCCTGGAGAACGACAAAAATGGATGTTTAGGGAGCCCTATAATTAGGTCTGGCTTGCACTTCTGCAGGGTTTGCCCCATCTTCACATCCCTCCCCAAGGTACAAAAGAAAGGGCTTGAATTTGGCTAAACAACTATAATATGAGAAAAAAAAATGGATATATTTGCCATCATAATGCTTTCCACTAAATTATGGTCCACAGCCTGATGTCTTCATACAGGTTGAAGAAAAGTGTCATGTATTACCCCGCTGACTTTAATGGGAATTCCCATGAAGCAATAAACTCAGAGTGGACAACGTTTTCAAAATACAAGTTTCGTGCAAGTTTGATCCTCCATTCAATTTTAAACAAGAACTCAGGAACCAAAAACTTTTTTCTTAAAACTATTTCCATTATTTATAGTGATTATTGTTGATATTTATGATATGTATGATTGAATTGATAGGAGTGAAACTTAATTAATAAGGATAGTCCAATGCTTGGAATGAGACAGTGGAAAGATTCCAAGAAAGAACCAAAATATTAACAAAAGAGGAAAAGCAAAAGTCTCGTTAGTCAGATGCTGCTGTGGATATGAATACTCCCATGTGTTACACAAGCTGTGCTCAGCCTAGATCATATGGTTGCTATCTGATGGATACAACAAAATCAGTCACTTGTTTAATTCTGCTCTGGTCTAAGTCAGGGAAAAGCAGTCAAATTTAGCTAAAGAGGAATGCAAAAACATAAGTACTTGAAAACAGGCACCCAAATCCATAGGCAGGTACCTACACTAAAGAAAAAAAAAAAAAAAAAAAAAAAAAGACTTTCAGTGGTGCTGAGAGTTTTCTTCTCTCACTCACTGTTTCATGAGCATCCAGCCCTTTCTACTTCAGATCAGACAAGCAGACTCTGTTTGAAGTCTACCTGCGATACGCTCCTGTCTTGAGGAAATGGGACTGTGAACCTTGAAA
This sequence comes from Tinamus guttatus, assembly GCF_059628265.1. Classification (NCBI taxonomy): domain Eukaryota; kingdom Metazoa; phylum Chordata; class Aves; order Tinamiformes; family Tinamidae; genus Tinamus; species Tinamus guttatus. Next base: position 11,685,449 of record NW_028288774.1, on the reverse strand, counting down.
GATGCAATCCAATCAGCCCATAAAGAAAAACTGAGAACAAGAGGTACCCAAATTTTAACTCCAGGACATGGTTGAGCAGCTTTTTTCAACCAAGTTAGTTGTTGGCTGACTTGTTTTCTCTTTTTTGGCTACACAACAAAGCGTTTTTAGGCATTCACTTTTTTCATAATCTCTCCTCCCCCACAATATTTTCCCCAGAAAACTACTTTTCATTTCCACTGAATTCTGCTGAGCCTATGTAATGACACCAGAACAGCGTGTGAGTCTCCATGCACGGCCAGTCCGTGCTGAGGGGTTTCCAGGTCTACACACACTTGCAGTGACTTGCACCTGGCTATTTGTTTGATCCTGGTCATCAGGCCAGGCACAGAACAGCTCCTAAGCTCCTGTCCTTGGAATTTGTGCCCTGCAGCACAGGGGACAGTATTCTTGGGGAGACTGGCAAGGCAAAGGAGGACATAAGTGATGAGGAAGCAGGCCTGTGAAAGCCCATTAAAAACAGACATCCGGAGATGCTCATGTGCTTACCAGTGGGTTCTCCAGCAAACAGCTCTTCTGTTTCCAGTGGTTTGCTGAGGTCCTCAGAGTTGACAGCAAGGACTCGCAATGGGGAGGCTTTTCCTTCCTCCACCTGGTCTGGGACAAACACGCTGTACTTGCACCTCCCACCTTTGATCCAAGATGTTTTCCAGCCACCCTCCTCTCAGTGATGAAGTGAGTCATCCTCTCCACTTCTCTCCATGGTCTTTGGGTGCTTTCCATTTCACTTGAATGCATTTTCCATGTGCTCCAGGAACTCTCCTTTCTCCCAAGGGTGAGGTTTGGTTTATCTACAGCCTGAGGAAACAGCCAAAGTGAAATGGAAGGTTATTATTCAGATGGTCATATCCTCTCCTGATGTAAATCAGTGTAGTAGTTCTACTGATTACAGCAAAGCTCAGCTGTTAACTGCCTGTCCCACTGCAAGATTCTTTTTTAAGGGAAAGTCTAGATTACACCATTTATAACCCAGCATATTGACCAATGATGGGCTGGCTACCAAATGATTCAAATGACCTACCAAATGACCTACCAACAATTCTGAGGTAAAGCCTGGCGGAGTCTGAGCCACAGTCGCTTTTCAGCTTCAGCACATGGGCTCTGCTCCCACACAGCTTGGGGCTGTGGGTAATACATAGTCAGTGGCTTTCTCTGTCACTCGATACCTGCCTCGATACCATCTTTGAACCACATGATTTTGGACACTGGCTCTACCTTGAAAGGCAACTTAACGTTCACTGCCTTCATATTAGCAGGGTGTGCAGCAAAAAGTTCCAAGGCAAATTCTTCAGTATCAGGAGGATCTGGAAAGAACAGAAGACACCTGCAGCTGCAAATATATTTGAGATTTGCCATGTGTTTATGAGCGCCCTGCAAAAGTGGTCTAGAGCTGGTCCTCAGATGTTCTCCTTGATGTTTTTAATACTGAAGTTCTGTATTTTGTGAAAGTTTTGGGGGACATGCAAAGTGTCCAGGGTGTTTTGATTCAGATAGTTTAGTTCTGTCCCTTGTACAGGGAGCTGTCCGACCTCCTTTAATTGCTTGGCTCAGTCTTGGAAGAACCTCTGGGAAATGACAGGCACAAAAAGCTCCACAAATCCCCAACACCTTGGGATTTCATTCCTGGCAAATTTTGAGTTTTGCAAGACCTGGAAGGAAGAAATTTGTGTTATTCTTCCCTAAAGCCACATTTGGATATATACAATTCTGATAAAAATCATGGAATCAGAATTGGGTACTACTTTGTCATGGAGTGGGTATGTTTGTAATGACAGTCTTCAAAAAAAGAAAAAAAAACAGCTGTAAAAATATTTATGAAGGCAAGAAAAATCAGCCTTCCTTAGACCAAATGTGAAACAAACAAACACAAAAAAAAAGGCAAAAAAAAGTCCCCCAAACAAACAAAAACCCACCAAAAGTCCTCACGGACAAACAGCCCCCCACGGTGCAGGTTTGCTGTGGACAGATGACTCCCCATCGCTGCGCGGCTCCGCGGGCAGCCCCGGCCCTGCCGCCGGGCGCCCCTCTCTGCACGCCTGGGCTCGGCGCTGCAGGAGGCGGCTCTGAGAGTCCATCCGGCTGCCGAGAGCCGACCAATGGACCTAGTTACGTGTCTAGGTCATTTCAGAGATGTTTCTTTTTCTTGCTTGTGACAACACATGACAGGTAACATTTCAGGCCAACTTTCTTCGTTACTGGAGATGGAGATAAGCACAGAAACTCAGCCTCAGTCACTTAAAATCTGCCAGCATGAACGCTCAGTTCTCTCCCCTTGAATAAAGGAGGAGGAGAAAGAAGATTTTGCTCCTGCACGTGGACAGAAGCATAAAATGGTCGCGACCCAGGTGAGGAGACCTGGTGAGCCCTGATCCTGCCCATTTATGTGCAGCACCTGGAAACAGCGCAAGGAGAAGGGGGAGCCACCTGCAGCAGCAGCTCTTGCCTCTTGTCTCCCTGGCTCTGAACGGCACCTCCCCTCGTGCTCCTTCCTGATCTTCAGCAGCAAGTCTGGAGACAGCTCCCGCTTCTCTCATCCTTTCCCATCTGCAACGTGAAAGGCAGAGTGAGGCAGGAAGCAACCTGCCTTGCAGCCAACACCAGCTCCCCCCCGGTCATGAACCTCCCATCAGTTTGCTGCTCTGAGATGACGAACAAGGCAGGATTTCCAGGTCCTACTCCATGGACACAACGCATTCTGGGGGTTGCATGGATGGGAGATCTGTGCCGCAGCCTGGAGCCACCACGCGGGCGGGTGTGCACTTGTGCCTGGGCACCAGCATGTACAGGATAGGTTTGCTGATGCCCTGGAAAAAATCAAAGAGTGGGACAGGGAGAGAAGTGGATGGCGAGAAGCCAGTCCTGTAGGAAAGGTGCGAGTCCACAGGCTAAGAACATGGGTTAGCAAATGTGGAAAGCATGTTGACAGGAGACTAGGAAGGGCAATTCTGAACCAGCCAAGATCCAGGCCCACAACTTTGTAGGACTGAGGCTGCATTAACCCAAGACCACCAGTTCCTGTTGATCTGTCTACCCTTAATAAAAAGCCCTACGCCAAGAAGAGGCCAAATCTCACCACATAGGGGAAACCCTCCCACTAGGGCTTTACAGCCTTTCATTATACTGACAACCCCCTGGGCATTTTACCTCTTCGCCATCCTTGAGGAATCCTCCACCTTCTCATCATCCAGGAGAACAGACTGTTCACCAGATTCCCCAGGGGCAGCATGAACATTGGACATTCCATTCTTCCTGGTGGCAAATCTCTCTGCCAGAAATCCCATTGGAAGCCTGTGGGCAGAAACATAGTGCAGAATGATTATGGAATGAGCACTTAAGCACCAAGGGCACTCGGTGGCAATAGGACCTCCTCCATGCCTTCACCATGCAACCCCTTGCCTCTGGTTGAGGAGTTAGATGCTTTGGCAGGAAGGGTGGACACTATTTGAAAGTAGTTTTTACCCTTCTTTTTACCCACTGGACAGGGTGTCTAGTGAAAGGACAGCAGCTCTAGAAACCCTAAAGCCCGAGCAGAAGAGAGCATCTTGGCAGTGCTCCATCACACCATCTAGACACTCCCTCTGCCTATGCAGTCTTTATGGTCCTACCTGAGCTCCGCACAAGGCAAGGGAAGCGTGGAACCACAGCACCAGACTGCCATTCCTGGGCAGAGGGGGCAGCGGGAGCCCCGGGAACCGCCGCAGGGACAGGCAGGTCTGCTGGGGTCCCGGCTCCTCCGCAGGAAGGAGCTGGGCGCAGGCCCTGCCCCACACTGTCCCTCCAGGCCGTGCTGGCCGCAGAGGGCACCGCACACCAGGCCCGACAGCCACCTCGGGGAGTCCCAGCTTCCCTGCCCCTGCTCCGTCCCACTAAACCCCGGCTCCAAACGTTTCCACCTGCACACCCGGACACCCTGAGGCTGCAGCTGCCACCAGCAGACAGTTCCTTTCTTCTGGCCTTTGTTGAAAAAGTCATCTCAAATAACAACCACCACTAAAACCTGTGCTATAACATTGAAATTTTTCTCTTACCTGTCCTGACAGCATGACTCTAAGCTTGCTGACCTTTTCCCTCTTGACAGCTCTATGTCTTTCTATAAAGTTCCTATATCTAAATTTAAAGCATCAATAATGCAACTGCAAGATTAATTAATGCAACAAATATGTTATTAAATATTTATCAACAACCTCACATTGTGCTGCAGCCTCAGCAGGTTGCAGTCAAATGTCCCATTGGTTGCTTTAAAGAACCAGGATAAGAATTTGAAACAACAACTCTGATGAAAGCAAAATATATATATATATATGTATATATGACAGTTGATTAGACTGGTTTAGGTAGCGAGTAAAAGGACTTAAATGCAAGATTTACTGCTTTATGTTTCTGCCACTTTTTGCAGCAAAGAAAATTGTTTAATTGTTATCTTCATGCTGCAAAGAAGGGCACAGCTCTACACAATTACACAGCAGAGTGGTGCTACCTCAGCGCGGGTCCCTGGCCGCAGGAGCGAGCGGCACGGCTCCTCTGCAGCAGGAAGAGCAGAGCGGCTGCTGCTCCTCCTCTGCTCCCTTGCGCCAGGCACGCTCGCCTTCGGCAGCTACGCAGGCAGTGCTGCGATACGAACCAGGATCATCACCTTGCAGAGCAAACCCCGTGTTCTCTCCCCAGCCGCCCAGCTCGGCACCCTTGGGGACAAGCTCTCCTGTCTTCTGTTCGCGGTGTGCTGCGGAGACCTCTCAATCAGCTGCTCATTCTTCTTCCAGTTCGGGGTGACAGAGGCCCATGTATTGTTATAAGGAAAGACACAAATGTTCATTCTGTTTGCTTGTCTCCTAATCTCACGTTTCCCTACACTGAGTAGCAACACTCCAGTGAAGTCATTTTGGCTTTCCTGAGCTAGAAAGATAAACTTCGGAGTAAATGGAGCTAACCACAGCTCAGGCAAAGCTGTAAGCATTTCTACAGAGCTGATTACCAACAAACACTCCTTTTTTCTATTTAGCTCTGCCTTGGCTCTTTTTTTTTTTCTCCTCCTCATTACCCCAGATCTCTGTAAAGTAAATGGCTTCAAGCCACTGCAGCTGAGACCTGCAAGCACATCCGGAGCCAGGCGGCAAGCAGAAAGAGGACTGACATCTTCCTGCGTTACCTGTCAAGAGGGCTGCAGAGCCAGGCCCAGGATCACTCTGTGCTTAGGTGAAGCAATCTACCTCACCACTAATCCACCAAACACTCTGCCAACCCCAGCTAGCCCCAAAGAAAAGCACTGTAATGAAAAATGGTACTTCTGGAAACGCTCATCTTTGCAAAATGGACCTACTGCAGCAAAAGTTGGAGGATAAGGTAGGCAGGTGGCATCACTTACCACTACCTTACAGCAAGTGTGCTCCATGTAGCACAGCTGATTCAAATAGCACTCACACATGTGGCTGGTTGCAGAAAGCAGATGCAGTGGAAAAAAGGGCAAGTTTTCATCATGCCCAGGCCCATCTACTCACTCCCATGTCCTGTGACATTGTTTAAGCAAAACTCACTTCTACTAAAAGGACGGTGCCAAGGTACATTTTATCATTCCCATCTTTTCCATTAAAACCAACCCAAATTCAGTAGCGACTCACAGTTCTGCCATGCTGACGTCAGTGGGGAGTTTGGCTTATTAAGTGGCATAACCAGGCTTTCAGCTGAAGTCTGCTATTTCATGGAAAGTATTTTCACATGGGTGCTCTGGTAGCTGTGGGTTGGTTTCTGACTTGCACAATTCTAGATTTCTGTTTGAGCCCAAGAAGGCCAGTGAGTCATGAATGCTGCAAAGACCTGCAAGAAAAGAAAGATCACAGCTTGGCTCACCAATTTTGGCCCTCAAATTTTTGTCTGCAGACATTGTCATACTACAAAGAAACCCCAGATTCCAAAACAAATGTTAGTTACCATTCTCCACACAGAGAAAAATGTATTTATAAGTGCAGTACTGCACAAATGGGAATATTTTTGCTGCTGCTGAGGAATACTATAGTGCCTATATTTTTCTTTTTTAATGTTTTTTATTGTGGGAATAAAAATTATGAGCTAATTATGAGAAAAAAAGAGTGTTACCATCAATAAGTATGCACTGCTTATTGATACTGTTACAAAACCTGAACCCTTCTTTCACTGGTATCCCACTCTGCATTTTCCTTGCTATATTAAGCTTTGGGTTACCTTTCACTTTAGCTTGGAATGTTGCCTTGTCTCCTAAAATTCAAGAAAAAATATTGGAACAAATGAATGAGTAAAATGGAATGAGAGGCTGTTACAGACTTTCTCTATTTAGGATTATTTTAAAAGCACAGTTTCTTTTCCTGTCTGTTTTTATGGAGGAAATATTAACCTTACTTTATTTACTTAACTGTACTTATTGCCACTTTTATTCAAGACTGATACCTAAAATGGAAGTAAAGTTGTTCATTAAAAGTCTCTGCACACCATCAAGAAGGATTTGTGATTTTTCATGCTATATAATGAAGACTCATATGATCTTTGTGTCACATTAGAGCGCCCCAGATCTGTCTATAAGGAAGAGGTTACACATGATGGGAGAGTGTATTTACTAATGTATTAAAGGTCATACTATTCTGGCTTCAGTCCAATCATTCGATCAGGAGTTTTGCATAAACAGGGACTGTTATATTTGGATCAGTAAGTTCAGCAAGTACTGCTCTCCAGCAGCTAAAACGAACAGCAGCTTTCCTATTGATTTTGACTGGTACAAGACAAATCTCTAAAAACAGAGGGGATGGATTCAGATAAAAGTGGGGGCAAACCCCAATCACCTACCACTGTTCCAGCTGCAGAAGGTGGCCGACTGTATTCACTTGCCTGGGGTGGGTGACTATGCCTAGATGCATTTGAAAAAGGAGCCAGCTTTGGCTTTCACCAGACACGGTGTGTTCTCACCCTCAGGTGCTGTTCCCAGATGAGACATCTCCACAAAATCTTCCTGGGAGCCTTTCTTCAGCAAAGCTTTCAAAGGAGCCTGTTGCCATGCAAAGGGACTCTTCAGCACGGCAGATTTTCTAGAAACAACTTCTGTTGGGGGAGGGGGGAAGGGAAGAAAAGAAAAAAAAGACGTTAGTCTAGCAGCACCAGTGTTTTTTACTGGAAAAAAAAAAAGGAATGCAAGAAGAAAGATGCAAAGAAGCCCTGAAACATCCACATTCACACAGAGAATTATTGCCCTGATGAATTAAAATCCTAGGACAAGATTTGTGCAGCGGGTAGAGTGCTATCTACCCACAGAAACTGTAGATCAGTTCTTCTTTCCAGTCTTCCTGTAGGACTCCGGGCAAGTAATTTGCTCTTTCTATGCTTCAATTTTATCACCTGCTATATGATGGGAAAACTGGGCAGTCTTGCTGCACGAGTCTGCAAGCTGCTTTCAGGCCAGGATGTTGGAGTTCATTCAAGACAGGTCTCAAAACTATGTGCATCAAGAGTACAATTCGGATTGACTCCACTCTGCACCGAGTTGCTGAGCCCTGCTTATGCCCTGGGGGGTTCAGACAAACCTCTCTCACCCATATCATTCAGGACAAGTTTTACACAGCAAAGCGCTACCTTCTTTTGGTCCCATTTCTGTTCTATTTGCCCAAAAACAAAGCGTGGGATGTCAAGGACTGGAAAGCTACTTGCCTTTGACAACTCTGTGGATTGAGAGACACGCTGCATTCGGGATCTGGAGCCTTGGGTGGAGCGACATGTCTCAAAGGCAGTTTGTAGGCGCCGTGGTGGCAGCCACAGCCCAGCGGAGCTGCGGGCAGAGCAGCGGCCCACGCACCTGCCCGAGGAGCACACGGCTGAGCACGGCCTCCCGGGCCCCTCCGACCCGCTCTCATCTCGCCCTTCGGGTTGGCAAGTCAAGATGTATCAGGATAACGCAGGTGAGCAAAAGCTTGCGGAATATTTCACAAGGTTGTTTTTAATCATTTTATGAATCCACATAACTGAGCAAAATGTTTTAACTGTTCACTTCAGGAGACTCCACGGGAATGTATTTTCTACCAAAATGAGCAACATTTAATTTCTTCATGACAACTAGCTCCTGGGTTTGTGTCAAACACTGTATTTTTCCAAGCACACTGACAAATAAGAAGCTGGCCCTGAACACTCACTTCTCACAGCTCCATGCAAACAGATGTTTGCATGGAATCACTGGAATCAAGGCATTTCTCTGTGGTTAACAGAAAACCATGACCATTTCACATCAGGAAAGCCAACAAAAACTGCTATAATATCTCGGACTATTCCCGCTTATTCATTTCATTGTGCTTTTCCTTAACCAAGGGCCTCTCCAGCTCCAGGAGGCGCACCACACACAGTGGGATCGCAGAATGCTACAAAGGCCTGAGACAGAGCCCATAAGGTTGCTTTAAACAAAGCAAATCCACGAGAGACCAAGTGTTTCCACCAAAGGCCATGGCTGACAGCAGGGCAATACCTGCAGCGCGGCAGTGCCGGGTAGGCTGAACTGTGCCTGTGCGCCGGCCTCCGGAGGAGCAAAGCGCAGCCTCCCCTCGGCCGCGCGGCCGGACACGGGCATCGCTGGCAGCCACCAGCAGGCCAGGTCGGGAGAATGGGAGATGCTCTTAGATCATCTCAAATGCCCTGGATAGGAGAATATTTTGTCTTTGGTGATCACGGGACAACTCCATCCCAGCAGTGCCAAGTGCTGACGCGAAGAGACATGCAAAATGCTGCTTTACTCACCTGCTCTGCTGCCCAGTCCTCTGCAATGCTCTGGGACTTAATTATCAGATTTTTCAAATCCTCAGCAGCTCACAGTGACAAAGATTAGAAGCCAACCCACCATTCTAAACAGTTCCTCCTTTCACCTTAGAACTGGAATTCTCTTTGTTCCTATTTCTTTACATGATCAAAGTTTTAATTCTTGGTCACAAGTTTTCTGAACAGGAAAATGTCATATGCTCAGGTCCAACAGCCTATGTCACCCAAGAACTGGGAATGACTGTTAAGAAAGGGTTTTGTTTGTTTTTCGTATGCTGTGCTATTCCCTTTTGTTATCCTTCAGTCTGGTTACCTTTTGGACAGTAAGCAAAAGCTGCCCTCAGTAAAAAGCACTGGACTTCTGGAAGTCTTGTCACAGTTCTGATCTCCTAGAGGAACAGGGAATCTTTGGGGACACGGGACGTAAGGAGCCCTAGAGGCTGGACTTTAAGGATACGACATGATCTGCTACCGGCCATCACCACAACTCACACTTGCCTGCACCTCGACTCTGAGCAAGAGCAAAGTTATAATGGGGACAGCCCGCTGTTCTCAGGAACACAGACACCCTCTATATCAATTTACAAGTGCTCTGCAGAGAGGTTAACCTCACTCATTACATGTGGTGTTGCTAATACCCTGTTTTTACTACAGGAGGAATTGACAGAATTGGCCTGCATGTACCAGGAAAACCACATCTTGAGAAAAGTTTTGTTAGTACCACTGAAGTAGACACAGGGAAGACCTTGTGGAGCAATTTCTGTATGAGGTAATTTTAGGCGTCACTTACAAAAAAGAAAATTGAGACAGGTCCAACTAATTTATCTCTAGGAAGTACAGTCTTCCCTACACGATACTTTTCACAGCTTTTTTACTCCTGGTTTTAAGTCTCTCAAGAAACCACATTTCTTTCCTTTTAGGAAAAGAAAGGCTCCAAAAGGTAAAAACGGCAAAGAAAGCTGACATGGAGGAAAAGAAGCTGCCAGTATCAGGCAGCCACCTTCCAGACAACCTTGTTACAGCCACAGAATACAAAGTAGGGTGATAACAGGCAATATTTGCTTTTATATATATATATATTTTATCTTTTCTTGCAAATATGCTTTCAGACCATTACTGACCATTCTGTGTCCCCCAGCTGATGTAAGGTCCTGCAGACTGTTGCCATCTCAGGAAGATGCCTAGGTCCTGCCACACAGGACAAACAGGGCTTTGAGTAGCACAGACTTTAAGTACATAGTGGCCTCTTGTGGGCTACACAGTTACATCCATTAAACTGACTTCAGCAGCTTCCCTTCTTGGAACAACAGAATGATAAAACCTGAAGAATGAAGATAAAAGGACTAACCTTTGCTAGGCTAAAGCGATGGCTTCTTAATTAGATATATATATATATATAAAAACCCCACCTCTCACCCCACGTTTTTAATGATAGTTCTTTTTATGACAGTTTTATGTCATGCTTTCTCAAAACTCTCACCAAAGCAGGGTCAGGTTTCAAACAGCTGAGCATTCAAGAAATCCTGTTTTGCTGCCTAGGTCGGTCCCTGGTGATCATTTCCCACCTCAATGAAATGGCCAGGTTTTGGTCTTGTTTATTTATTTATTAAGTTCTATAGGCAGCAGTTTCCACCATTTCCAGGTCCTACTATGTCACACAGATACCGAAACCTGCACAGGGATCCCTGGAAAATCAGTCCATAATTATAGGTACTGTGATAATTCTTTAATTAGTGCTTTTACACTTTGTAGAAAGTCTGTCACTCTTGCTCAAATGGTGTTTTTTTCTGACAGAGTAAGGTATCCCTTGAGAGAAAAATGGATTACAGACCCCAGCCTGGGTATTTAGCAGACCTAAATCACTAATGCAAGTGCAACAGCACTAAAATAGTACAAGGGACCATCTTACACGCATACGGATCTACACATTTTGAAGGACACTAAATCCTTTGCTTGTGATCAGTGCTGAACTAGCAGAGCAAAACTGCTTCTTCCCACTGTCTGCATTTGATGCATGATCAGAACAGGCTGCTGTTACTTACTGCGCACTTAAGCTCAAATAAGAAGGGAGCCTGGCACAGGAGGTGTCAAGAGTAATAATCTACTTGATGCTTTGTAATAATAATTATAATAATTACTTTGTAAGATACAGAAACTTAGAAAACCAAAGGTCCCAGAGATATTACCAGGTTCCAGAGGCCATCAGCAATAATTCCAGTGGAAAACTCCTCAGAAAGGCAACGGGAAATCCCTCGGGGATATACAGCCTTTACTGATGAATTTAGATGATTTTTGCTATTCTAGGAAAGAAAGAGGAAGGTAACAAGTCTGACAAATAAAGAAATGTGCTGAGATAGAAACTGTGTCAGCTTTTTCAGTAAGTAAAAAATAACCGTGAACAGCTAAAGGACTTCAAGAGATGCTGGAGCCCAGAGTAGCAGGCTGAGTCGGAGAGGTGAGGAAGCCAAGAGGTGCTATTGCCTGAGAGGCCACAAGGAAAGCAGCAGTCTGGAAGCAGCTGGTTCCCTCACACATTTGGTCTGGCAATCCAAAACCTACTCAGACAAACAAAAAGCCTCTTTAAACCTTCTGCCCAAACGTGCAGATGCACACAAATATCTGCTGCAAGGGAAATGGCCCTCTGAACTTGAATTTCAGCATCTGCTAGGGTAGAAAATAACAGAATAATCAGTTGACTATCAGAATTTTCCATAGAAGAAGAGGACCTTCTAATTTAGATACCTGAATTCAAGAACACTAGGCAGAACAGTTCTTGGGAAGACCTAATGAACAAAAGCCTGTGTCCCATACATGTCCATGAAGAGATTTTTACTCGCTCTATAAAAGGAGCAATCCACACCAAATGTCATCAGAAACACCATTACAGGTCTAGTCATATACAAAATCAGGCTACATGCACGCACACTCAAGCACCGGTTTAGTTATCAAAGTGTAAAATCAGAGACAAAATGTAGCTCGCTTGACCCCACGCATCATAATGTTGTTCTATCTTTCCTTCTTCCCCTGATAATCAAGTAGACCATCCTAACAGAGCCCTCCACTTGCTCAGAGCTCACCTGCAAGCTACTGCTGTCTCTATTTCCCAAGTCCTCTGCACTCCTGACAGCTTTCCTCATGCCCAGTTCAGAGGCAAACACGCTAAGCATGCAAAGGAGAAGGATGAAACCAAGTGGAGCTGTGCAGAATCCTTTCCCTCTGATCCCTGCCAGGAAGTGTTGCTGTGAAAAGCCTTTGCCTTTTAAGAGGAAAGCAGATATCTCACAGCTGCTGCTAGGACTGGAGGAACAAAGACACAGTAATAACACTTTGCCTCAGGTAAACATTACTGTTCCTCCAAAAAGAGGCAATAAGCAGTAGGAAACCAAAGCTGAGTGGCATTGTCCAGCAGAGAGAATGAAGGAATTGCAATACTCAGGCCCTTCACCAGACTGCCTAAGCTTTCTCTTCTTACATGCCCTGGGCCACATTGCCAGCTCTGGGGCCAACGTGGCTTTTAGCTCTGAGTTAAATCATTTAACCTTTCCCTGCGATTCTGCTTCTCTATCGCTTGTGTCAGCCTTGCTGCTGCCCTGCTAGGGACTCCTTGGAGTTCAAGTGTGGGCAGCTTCTCTGTGCAGAAGTTCATATTGCTCCCTCATGAACAAAGCTGCAAATACTTTCATTCATATGTGTTTCTCCCATGCTTTGGTACAGAATATTTTTTTTTTCCTGGAGGGAAGAAAAAAAAAAAAAAAAAAGAGAGAGAGAGACAGTTATGACTTTAAAGTTTTGAAGTTTACCCTGTGTTTAAAACTGTTTCCAGCTAGGTTTGGGGAGGGATAGATGTGCTCCTAAAACCTGCCAGCTCCCCAGGCAACACACGTATTTCTAAGACTGCCTGTCTGCAAGTTGCACCCTCCCTCCGCTGCATGTGCGGCAGGTAAATGATAGGAACCAAGATCCTGTTTAGTTCTTTCTTGAACTCTTGAGCCTTTTAAATAAAATCGTCTCAGGTTTGTTATACGCTCATCTACCCAGAGAGAGGAATTTCATTCTCTGGGAAACAACTGTGTTGCAAATATTGACTCTGTAGTCTCTGGTACAAAGAGGCCTGAGCAGTGATGTGGAAAGGCTTGGAAAAGTGTGCTAGGAATTCTTTCTTAAGAAAAAAAAAAAAAAGTCCCTTGTGAAGAGAGGTGCCTGGAAAGATGCACAGCACAGTTTTTTTCCTAGTCAGCTCAGCTTCAAACCTACAGAAAAACAGAAGTAGCAGCTCCACTCATCTCAAGTGCTTCTGCACAGGCAGGGCTCCTTTCTGTTAATCCTAACGCACTTCTTAAGACTACCACTGCAGTCAGAAGAGGTCAGAACAGCCCATCTAATGTTCTTCAGACCTTAAATTCTGGAAAAAGAAGTGAGAGACAGAAATATGTTAATTAATAATTATGGTAAGAGCAAAGAGCAAATAGGAGGATTATCTTCAACTCTACTAGACAAAATAACACTTCAAGAAGCATTTGAACATTTTGGTCTAGACTAAGTCGTATGTTCTCGCCTGGTGTGAGACAGTGGCAGTTTAGCTCCCATAACCACACAGTGTAACTAGGCTGATACTCGCTCTGGACAAGCGAGTTGATACAAAGCAGCACTAAGTCAGAGACTGCTCTCTCAGGACAGTCGATATTTGGAGAATGGGAGTGGGCCACAAGCTACATTTCCTTCATCTATATGAACATTTACTCCTACTCAAGTCAATGGGGGAATGCCAAATAATACCTGCTAAGGATCTTGCAAGGACCTCAAAAACAGCATTTTAGATACCTTCATATCTTGCTTGCCATAGAGCAACTCTCCTCTAGGAAGTCTTCTTATACAGGAGGCAACTTACATGTTCACCTTCTCTCCTACGTGCACGCCTACCCATCATCAACAAATATTCTTTATTAGAATAATGATCCCCACAGCAAACTCAGACAGAACAAGTCATTTTATTCACTGACTCAGGTTTGACACTGAAGGGCACTGAACAGCTGAAAATATTATTTATAGGGAGTCCCACTGACAGTATTATTCAGAACACTGGTGGTGTTTTTGCTCTTTCTAATGAGTGCTTAGAAGAGCATAACCTCTTTGAAAGAATCTGGAGCAATGGGGACAGACAGCTAGCAAGGTTTACATAAAACTAACAGTCATGTTATGCTCAAAAGCTTAAGTTTATTGCTCTATTTAACGACTACCGCCAGTATTTTTAAAAAGAATGCCAGTTCTTCCTGCTAGCTTCTCACTGAAGGAAATATTTTAAATACAGCAATAAAATCAAGTGGTTTAAAGATAACACATTTTGCCACACATTCATGCAAATCCTGCTGACAGGATTTTTTTTTCTTTACAGATTCATGGATACAGAATAAACACAAAAGGTATGTACTGAAGTGCTGGGAAGCCTTCCCCACAGTGACCAAGTAAGTGGTAGACATAACATTTCAGGCCCTACCCTGCACCTCCTGAAGGCAATGGCAAAACCTCAGTGGAAGCGGGGAAGCAGTAAGGATCAATCCTTACTGTTCCAAGTGCTGTTTTACCCCCTCCTGATTAGCAAGTGCAATAAATTCTCTATCTCCTGCACTAATAAAAGTGGTGGGTGTGGATTATTACTACAAAAAAAAAGAGAAGTAAAAATATTTTTAGTAGATCATTATGGTCTCTATTCATGGAACACTCATCTTTTCTTGTTAAAGCTTCTGTATGCCCCTCTCTTTGCTCAATAAAGAACTAAAATATGTGCTTACCTCTAAGCATTAAATATAAATTTCAGTCTTCAGCCAGACTGAGATCTAAAAAGAAAAGCAGGAGCAGCAGTTTGTATTATCTAAAAGGAAATACTGTTGCCCAGACAAGGGATTAGAAGGTGCTAATGATTGTCTAAATTTGGTGTGAGGGCAAATTTATTAAAAAGCAGTCAACACACTCAGGATGAGATTTTTCTAAAGCTGCCTACAGGATTTACATTTCTAGTCTCATTAATTTTCATATGCACTGGGCATGCAGTCAGCCTCAAAGCTTTGAAACAAGTTCAAATTCATAGAGCACAAACAATCTTATCACTGCACTTTCAATAAAGATGAAATCAAGTCAAATTTTCTCACCTGATTTCAAACTTGAAATTTCAGGAGGAATTGTGTTAGAATTGTGGTCTGACTATGCAAAAAATGGATGCAGTCCGAAACTACAAAAGGCTAACAAATAAAAGATAAAGCACAGAGTTCATATTCATATTAACCTCAGATTCACCCAAGATTTCATCATTCTGGGGTACGTTGCTGGTAGGAATTGCAGGTGAAAATTTGACTCATGACAGTGAAATATTCTTTCCTGTTAGTTGTGGTAACCCTGGAGGTGACTTTTTAAAAACAAACAAACAAAATCCCAAACAAGCAAACATGGAGGAATGAAATTTCACTTCAACGTGTATCTACTTGAATCTTTCAATGCAGAGGCTCAGAAGGTTTACGATATACACAGTATTCGGTAATCTTATATGTAAAAACAGAGGCAAAAAGTTACTTTCAAGCTTAGCCAACATACGGTACATATTTCAGCATGACAATTCAAAAAGTTTCACACTGTTTTTGGATATATTAGCAATTATATTTTAAAAACAACAAACTGAAGACAGTGGGTTGCTTTTTCTTTTTGGATTTTGTAACAAATGAAGCTACTGTTCTTATTTACAATTTAATAAGCCTTTTTTGGTGAAGTTTATGTCCTGTCACATGTGTTGAAGACAAGGCATACCTCAGCTCTTAAATGTCAATGCAAACAAGAGCATAAAAGCAATATCGAAGTAAAATAATCTCTCTTTCTCTGCAGCTAGGACAGCCAGGTTACCATGTGTCTCTTATCAGATCTGAAATAGATATGAATGCAGTCAAAAGTTCTCTTGACTTTAGGCTTTAGGAATATCATGAACACTTATTCTTCTGCTGCTCTAGAAAGCTGTTTTCCATACAAGCTCATGACATGATGGACAAATTGATACTGCTCACAAGTCTGGATCATTCCTCCCCTGAAAAGGAAAGAAAAAAAAGGGGGAGGGAAACAGCAGCCTTATTACATGCAAGCCACATCTAGCAAATGGCAGAAATAACATGAAACTGGTGTGACACAGAAAAGGTCTGCTCCAAAGCCCCGAGGAATGGAGGAAGCAGCACCCACTGACTGCAGTCAGCTCACGGGCTGGCCTCGAGCTCCACTCGGAAAGCCTCGCCTCCCCGCGGGACAGCAATGGGCTTTACCTTCATCTTCCTCAGCAGAGGCCTCAAGCCGCCCCCATCACTGGCATTTGTGCTGTGGGGTGCCTATACCTTGAGCACTATCCTAAGCACCATCAACAAGAAACTATACACAGGCCAATGGGGCCGGGGAATGAAGAGCTGAAGCAGTTTCTCCAAGGCTGCACACATGGCCCAGGGACCAAGTGCAGCCCTGCAAAGGGCTGGGCCAGCCCAGGGGACCAGTGCTGCTGGGCCATCTCAGGCCGTGCTTTTGGCAAGGCTACCAGGGAAGCAGGAACGGCCAGCAAGACTTTGCAAAAGAGGAATGTTAAGAAAGGACAAATCAAATTTACTAATCAAAGTGGGGACAACAGTCAAGATGCCCAGCACAGAAATTTGTGCTTTGGTTTAGCTTTTGTTTCAGCACTTACTGTTCTCTTTAAAAATGCAAACCTGAAAGTAAATGCAAGCAAAGGCAGAAATGTAATTTTCTTTTCCATGTGCCGTTACCCTACACATTTATGCAAGTAGTATGTTAACAAAAACTACAATGGGAGACCAACTTGCCTATTTGGAGCAGATTTTACTAGAATTTGGATTCTGCTGCGAGCACCTCAGCGACACCATCCCTCAGTAAGGCGCTACACCACCACCTCGAGCCCGTTGCTCGCGTTCAGAGCAGCCTTCCCCCAGCTCGTGCCAGCGCCGCTGCAGAGACGCAGGCAGCGCAGCGCCAGGGAGCACTGAGCCCAGACGCGGACGCTCGGGGACGTCGGAAGCCGCGGGGGGCCGGCGCTGAACAGACTGTGTCAGTTTGAGAAGGGGCATATGTGGCCTTTTGCCTCCGAAACCCCACAGGAAATTAATGAGAAGTTGCTTCCTCTGAGCCAAAGGGAAGGCAGACAGGCAGCCCCTCCTGAGAGACTGTCCTCATCCATGCACACCAGTGTGGGTCACACAGTCACCATAGCAGTAGGGGCAGATGAAGACACGGACAACCTCCTCTGTCAGCCTCTAAGTTATTTTGTTATGGGGCTCCCTGAAATACTTTCCTCAAGACAAAGGGAAGGGCAGGGACCCACGACAAGCTCCAGTCGATAGGTGAAGTTGGGAAACACACTGCATTTTTAAGCAGCTCACAATGCAGGCTCACGGCTAGCCCGAGTCCCTCTGTGCCTCACTGAAGTCCCCTCCTGTGAGCCCATGACGTGCAGGGAACGTGCATCATACCTGGCACTTGCTCCCCCCTACAGTGTCACTGACAGCAGGGGGTTATCCTGAGGCTGTAGCAACAGAGGCGCTAGGGCGGCCATCGAGTCCCACACTGCAGAAAATGATTTCCTTTTTACGTGGCTCCCTGCCTCGTGAGGCTCCCTCCCCTTCCCACATGCATGCGTGCACATGTGTACACCATGACACACTTGCTGTCCAGGCTTTGGCACAGAGAGAGAAATCAGAGTTTCACCGTTGTTTGCCACAGAAACCTTTCAGATGTGAGTTACGCTGTGGGAAAGGGCAGCAAATGTGTCTCAGCACCATGGGAAGGATGCAGGAATGATCAGCTCCTCTCCTGAGTCACACCAGGTTATTTTAGGACCAAGCGTGGGCCACTAGTTGTGAGCCCAAAGCACAGCTTTTTGCAAGTGATTTATGATGGTGTGAAGGGAGAGAAACATTTGTCCTTTCACCCCACTCAGCAACCTGCAAGGGAGCATTGGGCTAGAGCCAGCCCCTCTACTGCTGTGCATGCAGCGAGGGACCTGCTCCGGCCCCTGCCCACTCCTGTTTCCCCAAGTGCCCGGTGACGAGTCCTCTCCACATAGTCCTCTCCTATTTTGTCTAGCCAGCTCCCACCAGCCAGGAGAGGGAAGGGAGCAGACAGGATCTTCCTTCCTGTAGTTGCTTAGTCTCATCCCCACATGCTGCTCCCAGAGTCACCCAGAGATTTTGTGGGAGTTTAGTGAGAATGACAGTGGATGGCAGCATGACTTACAAGAGACTGCAAGTCCTGCTCTTATCCCCAATTCCTTGAAGAAAATATGCTCTCCCATCGCAAGGAGGGTGTGGGACTGCTTTCCCTCCTGCGACTACGCTCTCCTTAAACAGTTCTCTGAATCTAAACAGCTTTTTCCTATCCCATCCCAACCCTGAGAAGCACATGGCAGCAAGAGGGGCCCCTGCAGACTTCCTTCCCTTCTGCGACATCCTTCACTGTGATCTCCTTTCTCCTCCCCCTGCAAATGACTCCCGGTTCATCTCTCCCTGCAAGGCTAGTATTTTTATTGGGTCTTCTCTACACAGCACTTTTGTGAGCGGGTGTCTTTGTATGGCTATTTGCCTGCATTTACTCACAGACACAAAATATTTCAGATCCAGCCAGCTTCACTGGGCCATGAAAAAGCAGCACTCCCTATGCATATTCAGGTTTTCTTATTTCTCAAGAAACCTTTCCTGGTCTGGCTTGAAATCCACAGAAATAGCCAAACCTCCAAGGCTCCTGCAGGTCCCTGTCTATCAGAGCCTCAGCAGGGCAGCAAGCATTTCATTTTCTGCCTCCTACTGAGCGTAATTGCTCCTCTGAAATCAAGTTCAGCGTGGGATTGAGGTTCCCCCTCAGAAAAATCTTTGATATGTTTTTCATGACATCTCTTCCTCCGACTACATTTATCATTATCATTACAGAGAGCACTAAGACGTGTTTTGATGGTACTTGAAACCAGTGGGAGAGGAAAAATAACATCTCTGGTGCAAAATTCATGCCTGTTTACTTCATAATCAAATTCAAGGTGGTATACTAAGAAATTCGATGGAAACCATTGAATGTCTGGAGTTCTTTGCATCTCTTTTCCAATGTTTGCAAACACTCCGGCCCTTGCATGCCCTTGCCCTCCCTGTCCCTGCAAGGCAGACAGCAGCACTCACAGCTCCAGCTAAGCAAGGCCAGGTCTCCCAGCCCCTCCTGAGAGCCGAGTGCTGATCTGCGGCTCCAAATCTGGCTGCAGCCCACCCTTTGAGCCTTGGCTTCTGGATAAAGACAGGGACAACTACAGGGCTGGCCCTTACTACACTCAAGTGCATACAGCTGTGCAGATTTTCATGTCAGCTATGGACCTAGATCAGTTGCTAGGGTTATTGTTTTTGATTTGTTGCTTTCATAAGATAAGCAAAGCTACAAGTCAGAATGGGACAACTTCCTTCCAGGAACATTTTCTTTTGGCCTCCGCATGCCTTTGTTTTTTTCCCTCTTCCTGCTTCTGTTTAAGCAAATAATAATGTTGTTATTTTTCTGGAAAGGAAACAGGCTGTCTTACCTGTCTAACCGTAGCTGGCAGGCTGTTCGCAGTATGTCAACTATGCCCTCGCTCTTTAGCTGTTTACAGCAGACACTGGTGGCAATGAAGCAGCCAGTCCTTCCAATGCCTGCGCTACGGAGGGGAAGAGAAGAGGCAGGAAAGATGTTAGATTGCTTTGCAGCATTCTTACCACATGGTAAAATTGATAAGCACCATAAAAAAAAAAAAAAAAAAAATCAATCCCCATTATCCCTTTCCTCCCTCCAACCTCTGTCAGATGTCAAAGGATGCCTGTGAATATAAAGCTGTAACCAGAAAAAAAAATCATTTCACTTGGACAACACAATTAGGTGCGAGCCACTCCCACCACCTATTGCACATAATAGAGACACACTACCTAGCTTCTGCCTGCTCTCTTATGTAACTGATTCTTTTAAAACAAACAATTAATCAGTGGTTTTATTGTGGGACTCGGTTTGAGGGCAACCCTTGCCCTTTGATTCTTGACCCTAATAGCTTCTTTGAAAGCTATTTTAGCTTCTTTGGAAGCTATTTTCTTTCATAGTTACTGTGAAAGAAATCTTGCTTAAATAATTAGGGCAAGCGCCAATATGTAGGTGTGATACCCTTTGCTGATCAGATCTGCAACCTCATAACTCCCTGATCTAGTAGGGCACACAGATTCACTATTAAAGATATTTCTTCTGCTTTCCTAAGCACTTTTTTTTTTTTTTTTTTAAACCTAACCCATTCTTTGTTTAATGACCAGAATTGATTTTGCTCTCAAAAGCAGTGCTATCAAAACTGTGAATTCTTCTTGCTATCTAATAAAGAACTAGCAGCAAAAGCTGACAGCCCTTCTCATGTGCTAAATAATTAAATGAGCATCCTCGGGAATAATTACCTGACACAACTGCAAGAAAACCTGCTTCTGTTTAAAATGCACTGAAGTCATAACACAAAAACACCAGCAACAAAGGTGCAAGCAACAATGGGTTTGGCAGAGAGCTGCTATCCACGTTCTTTGACTCCATGATTGTGTTGTTCAGGGCAACTACTTTAGCAACAGCTACAGTGGAATCATTTTAACCCATAGTACAGAAGGACCAAACCAAGGCAATTCAATGGAAATTGGGGGAATGGTCTTGCTCTGTAAGAACTCATCTCAGTCTTCAAGCAGTTGTGATGAAGGTACCCAACTGACATCAAATCTTTGGCCCTGAAACTATCTGTGCCTACTCTGCTGACTTTTTCTGACAATAACTAGCAGGTTTACAATGACATTGAAGATTTCAGAGCACTCTTTGCTGCATGCAGAAAAATCAAGACATAATTGAATATCTACAAGTTTGGGCAAAAAAAGTTTCTCATCTTTCACGTGATACCATATTTGAGTTGACCAGAGTACAAAGGAATATTTTACTAATGGAGTAAATGACCTCCCATTTTCACAGAAAGAAAGTAGCACCTTGTCCCAGATCCAACTGCAGGTGCTAAGACATAAAACCATAATCCCCCCAAGACTGCACACGAGTGGCACCTTATCCACAGAATCACAGCACCACTGCTAGCCTACCTGTAACATCAAGTTGCTATTAAGCATAACTTCATGATAAGACTGTATTTGTTTTCTTAAAGGTGTGTTATCACTGAGGGCTGTAACCACAATAACCCTGTTCTGCTGAAGGTGACTCACCTCCCATGAGAGTCAGAGGGACTACAGTGCTCAGCACAACACATGCCTTGCTGATGGTTCACTGTCCACACTACTCAGGGCTAGTCAGTTAATGAACATTAACTTAGTTAATGAGCATCATATGAACATTTTACTACCAGTCACCATGTTTGCTTTGTTAATAAGGATGTTTGAGAGCACAGGACTACCAACAGGTCACAACAGAGTTCCTCTAAAATATTCCCATTTTGACACAACACTATTTATTTTAGTGTGCTACCAGCTGACTTCTTTTACAAAACATTACACAAACCTCAGTCAAACTCTTTACAGATGTCCGCTTGAATAAAACAATTACTTTTATTAAAAAAAAAAAAAAAAAAAGTTAAGTTTGGTCTAGGTATGCTCCTGGAAGTCATACACATTTATTTACCTGCAGTGAACAATCACTGGGGCATTTTTCTCTTCCGCATCCTGCATGGCCTCTTCCACTTCCAGTACTAATTGCAACAGAGGAGGAGCTTGATCCGGTGTTTTCTGGTCTGGCCAAGACGTGTACCAGTAATGTTTCAGGTTTCTGACTTCTTCACCTTTCTGCAATCCAATTAGATAGACAGCTTAGACAAACACACAAAATTTTTAAAAGACTTCCGGTTATAAAGTAATAATGAATATATATATTTTTTGAGTCTTTACTTTCAGAATTAGATGAGTAAGCTAATGCAAAGGTGCCAGGCAGCAAGCTGCACAACAGAGATATCTGGACATCAGCACTGCATCTCTGTAAACTGCCTTAAAATAAATAAATAAAAATCACTGAAGCCCCACCAAAACTCTCTGCTCTTTTAGTGCCAAAGACGTGTGCAAAACAACTCTAGCCAGCCTCTTCTCCTCCTGACAGATTCATTCAGCAAAGCTAAAGCTCTGCTTGTGACATAATTGATTTCATAATGTTTTTGACAGACAGAGCCAGAAGCCATATCTCAGTGTTGGATAGCTAGCCAGCTAGCTAGATGACAGAGATAGAAAAATAAGTTTTCTTCTATCTCCTCTGACACACAGATTAACATCAGCTTCTTGCCACTTTTATATTTCTCTTAGACACCGTGAGAAATTCAGTGACTCTTTGGGAGGTGGGAATTGTACCTAGCTGCAGTCTGGGGCTTTTTGAGACACACAAATTCTGGTTCCCTCCTTGTCTCAGCAAGGCGATGAATAAAACAAATGTACTGTTATAATTTCTGCATGCCAAGTAGCACCGTGTGCTTCTGATTTTGTGTCCAACATGACATCCTTCTGTGCGATTTATAAAGATGCCAAATCACAAAATAGAGCTCAGTGAATCGGCCTTACCCTTCCAGGCATTACATGAGCCAGCTGGCGCTGGGTTATACAAATGTCTTCAAAAGGTCCAGGAACGCGTTAGTTCCCACAACCTTCCCTTAAACGCACGGCTGGCTGAATTCAAGACAGGAGGAAAAAAAGAGCAACTTTGGCTCTTACTGAAGAACCAGGCACAACGATTTTGCAATATTTCCTGATATCTAGACTTCTAAGTTCCTCTGACTGGAAATCTGTGGCTACCACTTCCCCTCCTTCTCTTGAACTAGAAATACTTTTGCAGGGCTTCACTGCTGTGAACTGGATCAGGAAGCAATCCACTTAAACCCCTTAAACAAAAAAACACCACTGGATTCGTTTTCAACTGGATCAGTTTACCTCTCAGGCTTTACCCCAGAGTCACACTTGTGCTGGCACAGGAGAAGACATGACACAAGGGTGGGAACAACAGGCTGGGCAAAGGCAGACTGCTCTTCACTTGGTCACTATTCCAGCTCACACTGGTTTGAATTGCTTAAAGTGCAGCCATAGGAAGCTTAAGGGTAGATCTAGCTCAGTTTAGGAAAAAAGCGCCTTACTAGTGTAGTACAGAGCCTCCCCTCAGGTTATACACGCTGGTGAGATGATGTTCTGGGTTAAGAGAGGAGCTCCAGGCTATCATAGCTAGATGAATAGGACCAGCTTCCTACAGTGAACTAGGCCAGGTACTTGCATGAACATACACAGTCACTTTTGAACATGTGACTATACATGAGACATCGAAGTTATGAATAATAGAGTCATTAAGTTGGTTTTGAAAATTAGAATCCAAGTGTTGTCTATAACACTGGGAGAAAAGCAAAAAGACAAAGGCCATCTGAAGAAAAACATGAATCATTACATAAAGTCACTCATTTGGCAGAAACAGAAAACAGACAATATTCTAATTATCAACTCCAGCTGTCTTCAGTTCTGTCCTTACTATTCCCAGTTGTATACTTCTGCTAAAGGAATCTTGACTTTGCTGATTCTGTTCACTTTATTTTGATTTTAATAAAATATTCTCTATCAGTGCTTCCTTGAGATTGAGAAGGCTTGGGAACAGGTAGGAGGAAGCAGGATTTAATTGATGGTTTGAAGCCTACCATCATGTATACTGGAGCTAAGGCTGAGACAATGAATCAGTGGCTAAACACTGGCAGGTTCTTTTGAGAAAGAAAATAAGCCTTGTCCTTGCAAAGCCTTTCTTAAGCATTTTCCAAGATCCTGGGGCTTGCCAAATCCTGTCCCTTGTGCCGAGACAAGTACGACAGTCCATCCTTTGGCACATGCAGTAGCTGGTGGGATTTTCAAACATTTCTGATCATTTTACCTCTCATTAAAGGAACAGGATTCAGTTCATGTTTTTTTTTTTTTTTTTTCCTAGCTTTCACTACCATGACTGTTGCAACCTGTATAGGCCAGAACCGCTATCCCACTATTGTTACTACATGACAAACTTAGAGTAGTTTAACACAGGTTTTATTATGGGCTGTTTATTGTGCAGCACCTGGTAAAATGCACTTCTTTCCTGGATATGATGCTGTAATACTAATATCTAAAGCTTCTCCCTTGTAATTCCCATCTGAAAACAAGTCTGGCTGTTATCTTCCTGAAAAGGAACAGAATGATCCCTCCTCCAGTGAGGGGAAAAAGTTTCCTTTCATAAAGAGAGAGAAAGGGTGTTTTCTGATAGGAAAATCTGAAAATAAAAAAATATTCAACCTAAAGCACTAGAGTTAATGCCACATTTAAGAAATGCAACATGCATTAACACTGAACGTTGTACTTAACTGTGACTTTTTAAACAACTGAGGAAACTATTTCGGTAGACATTTCATATGCTTACTAAGGAAATTCTGTTCTGTCATCATAACTAAAAAAATGATCAGTTCTGGAAGCTGGTTTCATTCCAGTAGAATTAAGCTACTATACTTGCCGCTGCACTATACTGTCTTCAGCAATCTTAAATACAGCCTATTGCAAGCCTATAACACACTTGGAAATCATCTTGACTTCTTATTTGTCAGAGAGTGCGAGCTTCTCCTTACTGCCTTTACAAAAAGCACGAGTGAGAGACTTTCCACACTCAATTCAGACTCAGGATTTCATATGCTGGCTTTCTACCTATTAGCAAATGGCTGAAGAGCCTTCAAACTGGTTGTACAGAAGAGTTTTTTTTTTTTTTTTCCCCCCCCCAACTTGGAAAGAAATTGTGTTATTACACCAAAGTTGGGCTAGATGTGGTAGGCAAGTGACTTGAAAAGGTTACGTAAATAGATGGTTCTTATTAAAATATGTAGTTGGAGACTGCAGAATCTAGTGATGGAAACAGTTGTAAATAGGACTCTGGTACTTTAGATAAGCAACTTGAGTACTTATGCTGAAATTCTGTATTCACAAGATGCCAGAATGGTTACTGGCATCTAAAACTAGGCATCTAGTTAGTTGGAAGGATACTATGCTCAGAAATGCTTGCATAGAGAATGATGTGGTATTTTTTTTTTTTTTTAAAAAAAAGGGCATCAACAGTTTGTCTTAGACTACAGCAATCCACTAAAGCATCTTCCCTGCCAACTCAGCCAAATTACTCAGAATAAAGTGTTGCCTAAATTAGAATGGTACCTATGAAAAAGGCTTCACTACAGTGAAGAGAAGTTGTGTTACCACAGTTCTGGTAAGTGACAAGCGGACCAGCAGTTCCACTGCTGACAAACCCAGCTAGGCAAGCAAAATTTTGCAGCCAGCTTTTTGCTCGTGTCTCAACTCTCCTACCTCTTGTTAGTAGCACAAAAGTCACTGCAGGTATAAAAATGCTGGCTGCATCAGTCTGACAGCATCTTAGCATCTTAATGATGCTTCTATAAAGAGAAAAATTACAGTCTAAATGTTTTGTGCAGTCTGCCCATCCTACCTACACACAGTCCCGTGGCAGTGTAAATCAGCGTAACACCTTTTCTGCGTCAGCCACCAAAGACAACGTAAGCCTTTGAACGCTGCAGAACATCACCAGAGTTTAGCAGATTACTAGTGTTGTCTTCAGTATGACTTGCAAAGACTGGTAAGAAGCCAACCCTAGGCTAACACACCATTCTAAATGACCAGTCAACACACAAGACCTGGGCACAAACGACTCACTTTTTAAAAAAAAAAAAAAAAAAAAAAAAAAAAAAAAAAAAAAAAAAAAAAAAAAAAAAAAAAACCAGTGAGTGAACTCATTGCTCTCACAACTGGCCTGGAAAGCTTCAGGTTGTACATCTGCCTGCCTGCTTATGTTAACAGACCCTTTATATGCTGGTGAATTGGGCAAACCCAAAATGACTGCAGTAATGACAAGCAATAGTTGTATCAACTGATAGTTGTACAGCGGTAAACCGTGGAGAGGATTTCTGCACAGCTCCCCATGGACAGCCCAGTTTAACTGTTTAGATTGCCAAGTTATGGTAAGTACACTTGAATGATTTACCTTTAGGGTGATGAGCCTTAAACGGTAATCATCTGCTTGTATGACTTGGTTAACTGTGATTTCTATTCCTTCGTAGGTGACCTGCTCCTCTGGCCAATATTCTGTGCATTTCTGTATGCAATATAAAATAAATCTAGTTAAGCAGGCATCAAGGGAAGCTCATTTTTACTCCTCTGAAATTGGATATAGTGCATGCACAGATGAATATGAATGAATGTTGTTTCTATAATAAGTACAAGTTACTTTCCATAAAGGAACTAAAGGCTTTTTTTTTTTCCTCTTGCACTCAGCTGTGTGATTAAAAAATGCCCAAATAAAATAACTACTAATGACTGTTTTTAAACATTCACATCCTAATTAAACTTCACGCATGGTGATGTATAGTTTTAAGGTTCACTAGGGAGACCAGTGGTGAGGTATCTATGTTTATTAATAACTTATATTTTATATTATCTTCTTATGATAATAATTATTAGTATCAAGTACATTCATTACTAATATTTCTGCAGGGTACATAAATGGGTAGGGAAACACAAAATGCATCTTTTCTATTTTTGATCTCTGACATCTTCAGAGAGCATTTGCTCTCTGAAAATAAAAACATCCTTTTCATAGGCTTTTGTACAGAAGAATGTGACTGGAGATGTTTCTGGAACTTAGATTATGTATCAAAATCTGCTTTAAATGGAGGTGAAGAATCTTTCATCAGGGCTAGGAAGCCAAAACAAAGCAACAGCTGCAACAGCTATTGGAATACTGCATTTAAACTCACCAAAACACAACCAGGGACGCAGCCAACACAGTCAGACAACTAAAGAAACTGAAGCTATGCTCCAAACCTCAGCTGTGGTACTGATACCCTAGACTTGAGGAAAGGAGGAGCCTGGAACTCTTCCCATCCTGGAAAAACAGCTGGCAAAAAGTGGTATTTTTTGTATGCAATCTCTCTGTGAACTAGGCAAGTAGGTAAGGGAAGAGACAAGTGTTTTCAACAGCAGAGTAGGGACTGGTTCATGGAAGAGGACTTTCAGAGAAAATGACACAAAGAAGGCAGGGCCTGAGATAAAGGTTCCCTTAGGATAAAGTATGAAGAAACTTTTTGTTATTATAGGTGAATAAGGATCTGCTGTTGGACAATACCTGTTAAAGAGGAAGTTTGTAAGCTTCCTGTTTAGCATGACTAGATATAACCCTGAATAAAGGCAGCAAGCTAAATCACGTACTGCTCTTCCCCAGCAAAAATAATCCCACTTCAGGAGGAAGACAAACAACAGAAGAGCGTCTTGGAAAGCACCAAGTCAATTTTTTTGTGTGTGGGAGAATCTGTGTTCTTCCATCTGCATAGTGCACCAGTTAATAACCCACTGGGAATGTGGCCCACTGTGTCTGCAAAAATTATTTACGCAGATCGCGTTTTTTCTTCCCTTCCTCTTAAGCTGCAGAATCCATTGTAAAAACCGTCAAGTGCGCTAACAACTATCAATAGCACAGACGTCGTTCTGCTTCCGAGTGGAGTAAAGCTGCCCACTCATTCCTGTGGGCTGTCTGTCAGTTCAGATTAGACATGACAGAGGGCTGAGATACAGAGCTCTTCATACTTGTATTAGCAAAGTCACTGCGCCAAAAGAAACACAAAGCCTGTTCCCAGCATAATAGCAGAACAAAGGTTTGGGGTTTCAGTCTCTATCCTCTGACTCCTGCTATTCACACATTAATATACATTATGGAAAAAAAGGAATGCGTCTAGGCAACATTTACGTGGAAGCACTTACCCTACATTTATGGCTGAGATCCCTGACATCATTTAATTTTTGACACAATAGGTATCAGGTAAGACTCAACAGCTCTGTAATGATATACAGGCTGCAGCAAGTTCCACTTACACAGTGCAACAGCACTGCAGTGCATTGCTTCCCAAGGCTGATAAGATGAATGAAATATTTTCAGTGCTCGTAAGGGCAACTCTGGATGTAAGGTTATTCTGCATCCCTGTTACACAACCCTGCCACAGAAGCTACAGCAGAAGAACTCCAACACACATAACATATTGGACGAAGTTTTCTCTGCCTTCTCTTTCTTAAAAAGGGTAAACCTTTTGAAAGTGCTCAAATGATTCAGGTATACTATCTTGTAATACCTTAACATGCCATAAACTGGCCCCTCAGACCCATGAAAAAGTTAACACTTCAGCTCTGTAATAGCAGACTTTTACCACACACAGTAGTAACAGTTAAGAGGCAGATATGAGCTGAAACATAGTACAAATCTCAGGGAGAAAACCTTCAGACCAGCAACACACTATGCTTGACATCAGCAGTATCCTAAGAGCACTGGCTGAATGAGCTGGCTGCAATAACTGATGGGTACTAATGTGCAAAGCATAGTAATTCTGTGTGTCCACCTGGTTCATGCCTTTCTCACTGAAATTCAAGCTTAAACAATTTACTTCACGTGGGGAAAGCTAAAGATTTGTGCACACGTATAAACATGGGCACTCTGCTACTAGTTAAGCTAGCATAACTCAGCACGTATGATGTGTGCCCATCTGTCAAACTTCTCCACATGAAAAAGCCTCGCCTAAGCTACCAATGGGTTCTCAGGAGTGAGCATGGACAAATACTGCTTCTGCGGCCTAGGAAATACCATTGGAAGCACTGTGCTTCACACGCTATGCTGCCAGGGCTCATGGATGCTGCAAGAGACTAACACATGCCCAAGCCACTGCCTCGCATGCTGCTCTGCCAGGGAAGGTGGCCTGAACTCTGATACCTGCCTGTGGACTGAAATTCAAACACATGGCTCTGACAGCTCTGCTATGGGGCAAGAATTTCAGCAGGGAAGTTAGTAATGAATAGTTGGAAAACAGCAAGATTTTAAACTGAAAATAGTATGTTTGGTGAATATAGGCACATTGAACCATAATAAACGCCAGAAAAGTATGGATTGTTAACTAATAAATATTCAGAATATTATTTGGAAAATATTCAGAAACCCCACTTAGTAGGAATAAGCAAGGATTGGGTGCTACCACTTTTGACACCTTCACAGAGGACTGCAGAGAGTTTCTGCAAATAGAACTGCGTTCATAGAGGCCTTACGTCAGTTGGGAGAGGAAAACTAGCCAAAATAGCAGCAGGCCAAGCCAGACAGTGAAACAGGACTTACAGCAACCTCACCAGGAAGCAGGAAAACACACACATCTCAGTCTGAAAAGTTTCACATTGGCTCTGATAACTCAGGCCATTGCACTAACTTCTTTTCACTTATTTCCACTGGCTTAGCATCTGTGCTAGAAATATCTGCTACAGTACATATAGAATACAGACTGTATGTAACACCATTACCTCATTCATCTCTTCTATATTGGTAATCATGACAATGATGGGACAACGCTCCTGCCACACCATTCTCCAGAAATCACTTACAGTATTAACTATCGGTCCCTGAGTAGCAATATATACCTTTTCCTCTCCTCCATAGCCCTGCCAACAAAACAACAAGAGATCAGTTTTAACAGGGATGCCCACCACAACCTTGAGGGTTCAGTCTTTAAATAGAGAGCTACCACTGGTTGGAATGGAGACTCCATGGCATAGGTTCTTCCCCTCTCTCTCTCTTTCTCCTGCACATATGTACACAGGAGCAGAATTTGGACTCTCACAGTTCCACCAGTGAGAGTCCCATGGCTTTGAGGTGACTCTGGCTAGGTCAAGGGCCGTATGCAGGCTTGTTTTCTAGTGCCTTAGTCAGGCCAGGTGACAACACTTCACCTCAATAAGCGCAGAAGCGTGCTTCTCTCAGGTCTGAACTTGTACAGTTGTACCTTAACACTTGGTTTTCAGTTAATATAAGCAGGAAAGAAGAGTAATCAGATCAGCTAGGATGTCTTTAAGAGTCAGTGGGTGTTGCAATTCTGTTTACGCTAACAGTGGCTGATAGAGGCCAGTCAAACACACTGGACTATTGAGGTCTTACCCTGATGTAGTTAGCATTGATGTAAGAGCTAAGGGGGTCGTCCTGATCAGCTGAGGTAAGGCACACTCTGCTGTGAGGATCTGAAACGTGTAAAGAGATAAGCTACAGTTTATCAGTTGCCCAGAGGAGTGAAGCAGAGATACAAGAATATTTTGTACAGCCAGACATTTAGTGCATACATGGACATCACAACAGATGGCAATGGCCTTGGAGAGCTCCCATGTCAAAATGTTAACACAGAAAAAAGGGAGAGGCTGGTCGGGGTCATTTTGCTCCCTCTGAAGTCTCATTCCTGTTGCAGAATCAGAGTTGCACAATTACTCTGGAGAAGCAGTAACTTTTTAGCTCTAGTAAAGTATTTCTCAGTTTGTTAGGTCATTGGACATATCTTGCCTTCTAGGACACGAGAATATTATTTGTGAAGTGGCAGCAAACAGCTTTTCCCCCAAACCATAAACATACATTCCTTACCTAAAAGTAAGATGACAATAACTTTGCCCTGTTTTGTCTTGCACTGAACTGAGATGTGCTAGTGATAAATATGATGGTTAAAGAGAAATTGAGGAATGTCAGTCTCGTGCTTTGTAAAGTTGCTGCTCTACCTGAGTTTCCCTTGTGGAGGCTGTTTATGAAAGATTATTCTTGCTTACATGAGACAACGAATGAATACATTATTCTAGCTGGGAAGCTCCATGAATTTCTCACTGAATTCAATGGGAACTGTTCCACCGATTTTAATAGGAGCTGACACAGGCCCACATTCATCCACTTTCACAAGGAACACATGTTTGTCATCATTAACAAGGAACATCCTTTTGGCAGAAGCTTCGTCAAAAAGCAGCAGCATATTGCCAGGAGAATATAAAAAACAAATCACAAAACTTCTTCATAAAAAATTCAACCTGTTCAGAAACCAGAACAAAATAAAAGTAGTATGATACTGTGCAAAGCACAGAGGACCAAGTACACAGCAGTTTGTTGTATTATGAACACAGGCTCAGCATGAAATGCTGCCCTCAGACAGAACCAACTGACATTATCTATAACATGATAACATAATCACAATCTGCACAGCAAAGTTATTAAAATTACCATTTTAAAGCACGAAGTACTGAAACTAAGTACTGAGGTTCTCTGAAACACCCTTCCCTCCTATTCACCTTTGCTATTCACCTCACTGCTAGTGGATTGCGAGAGAAGACCCTCAGCGGGGCAGTAATTCTGAAAGCTTCTCTCTCACACACAAAGTCACATAAAAGCAACAGTAGCTGCCAGATACCTTTTTGAATGTCACTAGACTTGGTTCAGGCCCCTTTCAATGAGTACCTTTTGCCAAGGTTCTATATAGAGTCACCCATTAAGTCTGTTGGAGTCTGAATAATGATTATGTGATTTTCCCTACTCATAACAATGTTGAAATGTTTGGCCTAACTTGGAATGGAGTAAAGGCAACAGAACTGCGTAGAAATTAGTCTGCCTTGACACTTCTCTTGGAGAAAAAAAAAAAAAAAAAATCAAGGAAACTGATACACAACATCCTCCAACATGTTCTCACACACCTCTAGAACTCCACAGAGCGTATTTTCCCATTATGTTCAAAAAAAATGCTTCTTAATATGCTAAGGAAAAGTTACCATTTCTTAATCATATTCTGTAGGACTCTTCTCTGGAAGGAGAGGATTGTCTGCAAATATTAAACTTCACATTCATGAAATGCTCAAATTAACCCCCTCAGCATGACATTTTTCCAGGAAGATCCTTCTGCCACCAAAAATAACCATTCTAAGCCATTTCACTACCACCATCATCAGGGAATCTGCAAAAAGAATTTACTACAGGAAAAAAATAAGTTAGATGAGCTAGAAGCTGTTAACATGTCTCTAACAATTAACACTAGATTTGCAAGTAACTGATCATTATGTTAAGTGACTGTTTATCTTTCAATGATAACTGCCTAGATTACTTCTGGAGATGTAGCTGGTAGGAGAATTTTAGTTATTTCTAAAATCCCAAGTGATAGAGTTGAGGTTTGACACTAGTTGGATAATCCAACACTTGCTGTCCCCAAAATAAAAAGGGGATCACAGCTGTGAGAGCCTGCCCTGTTGCAGTGTGTTCAGCAGCTCCTGCCATTATTACTTACTGCATCCAGACCTTAGAGAAATGCTAGGTAGATATACAGAGCAGCACAGGATCCACTGGATCAGCTTGGAAACCAGAAAACCACAGGATGCCCAAAACCAAAAAACATCCTTTTCTCCTTCATCTTGCCTTCAGTCCCTGTCTGACTTAGTCCATGGATAATTTATTAGGATCTTCAGCTTCAGGGCACAGAAGGGACTATTCTTGGAGACGGGTGAACTAACGAGGAAGCCCTCTCCGTTCCTCAGTAACATCACAACAACACTGCAACATAACACTGCACAAACTGCCAGATTCAGAATTCATCCAGGGGAGAGAAAAAAAAAAAAAAAAACAGTGCATACAGGGCTTGGAATAAGATAGTTAATCCTCAGAATCAAGCAGGGTACAAGATAGTTATTTTAATCTTGAGAGGTCAAAGCAATAGCAATGGCTGCCACCTCATATCTGTAAGGCTGAGATGGAGTTTGCAGCAAGTAATTAACCTGGTGAGTGATTATTCCTAAAAGTATATGGCAATGAACCATATGCTTTCACAACTCAGTTTACATCACAGGAAGTGGGTGTTAAGAACAACAGCAATTTTGATGTTTCTGTTTAAAGATCCAATTTGGGATATTTGAAATTGATCAATTCTCAAGGTAGGCCCTAGATGTCAACTTCAGAACATTCAAGTCACTTTAGGATAAAGCCCTCTAGACATTTGCAATCATTAGCACCTGAAATCACTAACTACTTCTGAAGTCATTGCTCAGGAGAACAACACTACTAGAATTTAGCTCTTCTGAATGAATTTATCACAGAAAATACTAGGTAACAGGAATAAACACACCGAGGTCTCAGGTATAACAGCATCACATGATTCAATTCTAATGACTTAAAAACTTAAGCCCTCCTGGTGGTCAGGGGATCTTAAATTCTCCATGCTCTATACCCCTTTCAAAATTTAATTTATGCTTCAAAGCCATGTTGCTGCTTCATAAATACTGCCTTTAGACAAGGCATGGTAGTGAGAACACAGTATCCTGGAAAGCAAAGTGCAAAGCCTTTCAGGCATGTGGAACAAACCACTGTGTCTTACTGACTTAAAAAGTAGGGAACTTACTTGGGAGAATTGTTTTGTAGCGATTCTTCCGCACTAAGCCTGGAATATCATATTCCTTTGGATCAACAAAGTTCATTGGAATTTCCTGTTCAAAAAATGCAGAGCAGGTAGTATTATTAGATTCACAAGAGAAATAAAAAGCGCAAACTCATTACGTCCTGCCTGTGAGGGAGGAGAAGAGATGAAGTCAGCTGAGACATATGGTACCGTACTTCTGGCAATTTACCACCAAAACATGATTGATGTTTCCTTTTACTGTCACTGGCTTTCTTTCCTGAAATACTTAATAGGAAAACGCTCATCGTGACTGATTCATTGAGTAATACGCACAATGGCATTATGTTAGCTCCTAGTATTATTAGAACTGCATTACAAGCGTAGGCACAGAACTCAGCAAACAGGAGGTACGTAAGATACCCTGCTCCAGAAATCACCGGCCCTCAGAGAGCCTCCTTTGACTCATGCGCCGTCCCTCGCACTGAGGGCGAAGGGAATAACTTGGTGACGATCCTCCCCAGCAACAAAGTGTGACACACGCTGAGGGGCTGGCCTGCTGACCTGGCACTAGGGCCTCGAGGCCGCTCTGTGCTCTCTACACTTCCCAGCTCCATGGGCAGGGAGAGCAAATGGCTGTTCACTAGTTACCTGCTCTCCACACTACTAGGCTGAAGACACACAAAGACAGACGGTGGTCTTGTTCACCTAACTCATTTCTCACAAGACAGAGTGTCGCTTAACCAGAGGCAATTAATAATACTACAATAAAGCAATCATGGAAGAACTATTTGGTGGAGCTACCAGTTTCTCCTCCATTTATGAAACTTCTGGGAATTAAACCTTTATCCCAAAGGATTTCAAAATCCCATTTTTACCTCCTTACTCCATCTTCGTATGTCAAGGTTACATTCTTTTCCCCATAAGAAATGGGCTAAGAGCTTTCTCCCAAATTAAGAGAGTATACAGGATTCTGAAGTATATTTCTCTGGTTTCTAAAAACAACTAAAGCAACTGCTTATACCTGATTAATAATTGTGCAGATTAAAACAAAACAAAAAAAAACAAACAAAGCAGAAAAAAAAAAAAAGAAAAAAGAAACCACCACCCATACACTAAAGCATGCTCTATATGGCTCCTGCTGAGCAACATAGCCTTCCTGTGCTCCAGTTGTCTGGAGAACATTCAGGCAATTTAGATGATAACTCCTTGCCAAGCACTGAAGAGTAAAGAACAGTCATTTGGGGTGATTTCATCCCTAGGGCAACTCCACAGACTTCAAGGAGTCATGCCTATAGCAAACTTGGCTTTTTTTTTCCCCCCTATAGTCTAGTAATTTTTTTCCCCTTCAAACATAACATGCTGAGAAAAACAAACAAATTTCTGGAAACAGAGCTGTTTTTCATTGCCAAACTACTACTGTCATTTCTAAGTGACAAGAGCACTACAACCTTTCAGAGGCTGTCATGTTAAAGACACTGTCATGGTGAATTTGAGGATTTCATCAAGTGCTTAACTGATAGAGGTGGGTTTTTTATTTCTTAAATTTAGTCTTGCAGAAAATAGCAACAAGATTCATAGGAGAGAGACAACATCCCACTTTGCTGATGCTGCTAGACTCTTACTCTGCAGAGAGAGGCCAGAGTACTCACAAAGAACTCTGCCTGGAGTATGAAAGGATCCAAGGCCTTCTTGTGCAGCTCCTCTTCAGTAAGGACATTCGATGCTGACTGGAGGTATTCTTGAGCTGACTGTTCCCGTGGTGACATGACATAACCGAAGCCTTGCTCGGAACAGCCCGGCGTGCACATATCCAACGTGAGGGAAACATTTGAACCTCGCCTGCAAAAGACAGCGAGCAGCGTTTGTTTACAACAGCAGAGATGGACCCACCACTGCCAGCATGCCAGCAATGAATATGGTCCCAGTGACAAATAAATGATAGCTTTAGTCAAAAAACCCACTTGGCTGATTACACCGAGTATGTTACCGTCACTCACTACCAGTGAACAACAGGGGATGTAGTCAAGACTAGAAGATCATTTCTGCAATGAAAACACACTGGAGGATGAAGGCCAACACCTTCAAAATGTTGTCTATAGTAAGGTAACTCTCTGTACTGTTGCCTAAATACAAGCAACTTGTTTTTCAAAGATGCTAGGTAGACAAATGCAAGGAAGTTTTAGTACTTGTGCAGTACTTGTTTTTGCATGCCAAAATATGGAATGACATTTTAAATATCATCAGTGAAAATCCTGGCCCTAGTTTTCTTCAGGTCAGATCTCACAAACTACCCCTCCTGAATAAGCATTTACCACTAGCCCAGAACAACATCAGTGCTATAAGATCTTGAGATAAATCTTAACAGTTCAACATGAATAAGGGGGCAGGAGACACTGACCCATTACTGTAATTTTTTCTGTCTGAAAGCTCTTCTTGCAGCAGTTAATCATGAGGAGGGTAAAATGAAGGCCCAAACATTTGACAGTGATAGTGACTGCTAAAATCATTGGTTATTTCGAGTGTAGAAATATTAGTGACATTTATATAAGCTAGCCATGCTATAAAATGAAGAAGTCAAAATCTGAGCACTGTTTATAGAACACAGTTTTAAAGCATTCCTGAGTTTCTACCAGTCCAACACTCTATAGACAAAAGGTTTGAATGTCATCAGTGAATCTCTAGTTAAGTAACTGTAAAACAATAACAAGACCACGGAATATCATGATTACCATCTGTAATATTCTTTACATTCACACAGTAGACCTGTATTTGGTGACTCAGTTATCAAAATCTACTCGGGAACTACTTGCAGGAGCTGTTGAAAAATACATATGCATACAGACACAACCAGCTCACAGAGAAGAAGTTGTTACTAGGATGACAGCTCTTTTCTGGATGCAGGAGTGTTTCCATAAAATGTGCAGCCAGCCTCCTGCTATGATTCACAGTCGTGGGGAAAATAAACTTGCATGAAGCATAACCAATACTGGTAGACATTGATTTTTTAGTGAGCTATTTAATAAGATTTTGACTCTATCCTGTGAGCTGTTATATAGCTCCTACATTTTGCCCTTAAGAAATAGCTGCATTTGACCATTTGACCAGTAACAAATGCCCTTTTTTTTTTTTTAATGGTAGAGGAAACTATGTACTTAAAGATATTAATATCTCTCTAGGATGCAGAAATGAGATGGATTCTTCTTAAGGCTAACATTCAGTGCTGTATAAATTCAGGCTAGTGGTTATCCTTGTAATGGTACAGGTGGTTAAGAAATGACAGAGATGGAAGATGGAGAAGCAGGATGGATTAAAGAGGGGTGAGTAGGTAACTTAACACAGTAACATCTAAAGAGTGACCAATGCCTGGTGTGAATGTAATCTGTCAGAGCACAAGCCACAGCTGAAATCACGTCTGTTTTCTCAAGCACATGTGTGCGTTAACAAGAAATTTTACATCTTACTATGCACATTCTATATAGTGTGAGAACTTCAAGCAATTACTACCTATATTCCATCTCTGCTTCCCTCACACTTTTAAATTGTTGTCAATATTCAGTGTAACCCTTGAAACAGTTTTCAGTTTTCCTGCAGCCTGCCACCTGAGAAGAAATGGCGTCACCTCTAAAGAGAGATGGAATAAAATCAGGGATGGCCAAAGCCACAAATGATTCTGCTGCCTTTCAAGACCAGTCTTGCTCAAAATGAAAACAAGGCAAAACTCACCGATATCAACAGGTTCAGGGATTTGCGCTAGGGGTTACTGTAATCTCATACTTAAAGCAGAAGATTATAACGTAAGAGGTGTGACATTTCAGGGCAAATGATCTAACCATGATTTCAGAGGGAGAAAAAAAATATTGCAAGCTCAGAAGCAAATTAAAGGTCTTTGCTGTAACATCCCTCTTACCACAGAGCTTTGGAAACTTGGTGTCATTTTAGACACTTTTAGACAATCTACCCTTTGTTTAAAGTTTTAGATGACTATATTAACTATCAAAATTCCAAATAAGCTTGAAAATCTGGGAAATAAGGAAAGTGATATTCCATATTGGGCCTTTCAGTAACCTTATTCATACCACCATTATCTTTGTAGAATTACTTGACAGGATTTCTGTCCTTGAGATCTGCCATTTCGCTGAGACAACTGAAAGATCACAGCATACAGATGCAGGCTGCCACCAAGGTCAACTCAGGCTTCCTGGAGGCCACACAAGGAGAATGGACAGGAACTTCAACCTTAGCTTCGGAGAGGACCATGTCAAGTTTGGCGTTCAAGTTCTTCACCTACCCTTATACACATACATGCAGACAAGCACTAAATCTAGTGAACTCTCAAGGATGAAAGTGTAAGGATACCAACCCAGCAGAGTGCCTAACACACTGCTGCACCTTCCCCTGTCAGCACTCACATGATCTGGAATTCACATCTCTCCGGGGCTTCTATGTCTTTCAAAGCATGCCTGTTACAAGGACCCTTCTGTAAGATACATGAGTCAAGATGGAGAAATGTAACACAAATCAATACCGCATCTTTTCTGACTTCTTTTTCCTTAAAAATATCATTTTTTTTTTTCAGCTGTGATGATCTCTGAGAAGCTCTGTTCTCTTGCTGATTCAAGGAGCTTACCCCAAATTTCCTTATCAGATTCATTTCAAATGAATTGATTTACTTCAGGACTAACCCATTTATAAGAGAACTATAATAGATGACTATTTGAACCGCAACTGGCTTTTGGAAAAAGGACTAATCCTTCAGCATGAATGAGGGGAAAAAATTAACAGGGTCCACCTTCTAGCAGTAAAAAGGTTCAGTGCCCTACAGTGGTTTTCATGCTTTCCAGTTGCCATCTCAGGGCAAGATACTAATCAAACACAAATGAATTTCCTAAAGGAAACATGTCATTTATGAATAAGACTTGTTGACAGCCATCTGGAAACCACACATTCTTTGGCTGGTATATTGTATATTTATGGCTGGACTGAAAACAAATAGGAAATTAAGCCACAGCTTGGCTTTGAAATCACATTTTTAAAGTGACATTCATGAAGACAGTGAAGCTTCCTGTTATGCACAGAACTCCTAAGCCCACAAAGTCTGGGACCAAACTTTCTCTCTTCATTGCGTCTACCCTACCTTTCTTGCAAGCCCATGGATTTAACCGTTAGCGAGGCTGGATCCGTCTCCGCTTTAATGTCCATTACGCAGTCAAAGACCGGGGTCTCTGGTACAGGATCCAAATCTAGGAAGTCATCCTCATTTTTATCCTCCGTCCACTCGGAGTATGTGAACGATGGCTGGCGGCTCACGGATTGGCGTCTGTCCTCTTGTAAGGGAAAGGGAGGGTCCGAACGGGCTCTGACCAGATGCCAAAACTGGAAGAAACAAACATTTTTTAAAAAAACTGTTTGTTGCCAGCCTTTCCATACAACCTAGAGGGGGCATCTTTAGGGCAGCAGCCCTCATCATACCTCGTAGAGCGGGATGCTATTAGAGAGCCCAGGAGTGATCTGTGCAGGAACTGCTTTGCAGTGCACATCACAAGGATTCACACCTACCTATTAAAACATGCTTTCAGGCACCAGATATTTCCACAGAGGTAGCCAGGCTTAGCTCGGGGACACAGTGGAGGCTGAACGCCCTTGTGACTGTCATATGCAAGCCAATGTGATAGCACTGTCCCTTTGTTCAGTTTATTACCCTTCTGACACTTGCTTACAAAACCAAAATCTATTATACTGTTCCACAAATGTTATCTTTCCTGACTTAAATTTAGGATGTAGATATAGCTGTTTAAGATAGATAAATCTGATTTTCCTGAATTACACATCCTTGGTAATCTGGCACTGCAGCCTAGCACTGTAGCCTAAATCCATATATAAACCAATGGCATTCTAAAGAAGCCTCAGTTTTAATGCACCTGGTTTTGAGGTTCAGAAATCTATATCATTTTTGACTAGTGTTTAAGTTTGTTGAGTAACTTAGCTGTCTGGTTAGCACATTAAATAAATCCCGTGAAGTTCCTGGGTATAAATGCAATACTGAAGTTTATAATAGCGGTTTTGAACGGCTGAAAATGTTATGAACTAGCAATTATTGCACAATACTAGTTCACTGTGGCAGACTAGATAATTTGGATATATTATCTTAATTACTGCTTAATTCTAAACACAGGCATCAGTTAAACTTTTTAAAAGTCTATATCTGAGCCCAGGGACATGGACTCTTAGGCCAACTTCACCCCTCTAGCATAGGGCTAGGAGCAATGTTACCAGGTTAAGTGTTGTAAGACTGCCTTGTCGTGCTATACACCATTTTGAGGCCAAGGAGATTTTGAGAGTGCGTAGTACTTCCCAAAGTAAAGCCTCTTCTGGTTTTCCTTACTGGGCTTTTAAGTAGTCAGGCGACTTCAGAAACCATGTACTGCTGAAAAAAGGCCTAACTTATCTTCTTGTGCAATTAAAGTACATTAATTTCTACAGGATTTTAAAGGCTACTTTTCTTGTGGCCTGTGTATCTTCATGTACTTTCACTACTTAGAGCCTAAACAACAGAGAACTTCAGGGAGTTTTCATTTCTCTCCATATCCAGTTTTAAAGATTAGACTCTCACAAAGCAGCACAGTTGACAGTTATTTCAAATAAAAGGTTTTTGTTGCAGTAAATCAAAGTACACAGTAGCTACAGAAACAAACATAGGAACATAATTACTAGGTTTTTATTTGAAACACATTTGGGGCCAAATACGCACGGAGTCTGTCCGCACTTGGCCTAACGGACAAGAAGTAAGAACTTAAAGATCTGATTCTATTTTCAATCTCTAAGATGCCTTCTGGAGCTTGGCAGTCTCGCAGCACTGGTCATGGTCCTTGCACATACCCAAGGACTGTAATATCCCAGCAGATGTAATGTATTTATCTGCCCAACAGCTTTGTATAGGAGGGGCATGCTCTTGTGGCTATCAACAACACTTGTGCTGAGTGGCCAAGTGTAAAGCCTAGGTGAAAATTATATACTACAGGTGTAGTGCAGAGCTGATGGGGTCATGTGGGATTGACTTCACTGGTGATGTAAAGAGCTGTAAATCCAAAGAAATATAAAGTTTGTCCTGAAAACAAATTTTTTTTTTTTAAGGTTGAAAAGAGTGTGTGGACAGTAAGATATGCCCAATACACTGGAGGAAATTAAATCAC
Source organism: Tinamus guttatus (assembly GCF_059628265.1). Taxonomy (NCBI): domain Eukaryota; kingdom Metazoa; phylum Chordata; class Aves; order Tinamiformes; family Tinamidae; genus Tinamus; species Tinamus guttatus. The sequence goes on along the minus strand of NW_028288774.1, from coordinate 11,645,177 downwards.
ACTTAAAAGTAATGGTATTAAACTAAATAAAAGAAAAATAGCGAGCTCTGAAAAGCTGGTCGGAAGGACTAGGCAGCCCTGCACCGGTTCTTTGTAGCTGCCTCAGCCTTAAAGCACCATCTATTCTTCACACGAAGCAGAAAACAGACAGCATCAGTAATGCAAACCTCAAGAGCTCTACCCAGCCAGATGTTCTCACTGTGATCACTAACCTAGCAACACATCCTGGTAATTGGGTATTCTCAGAAGAGTGCCTCAAACCTTAGCTCATGCCTGCTCTCCTGAAAAATTTGTTCCAAGATGTCAGATTTATAAACTTCCAGACACATGATCTGGATTTTGGTGTGTGCCCAGCGCAGACAGGCATACTAATACTCCGAGTATCATGCCTTGGACTCTGCTTGCTTACCATTTCTCAAGCCTTGTTAGATGGCCCAACAGCTGTTCCCTTACATTAAAACAACAAAGTAGCTAGATAGCCACAATCTCTCCCTTCCCCAGAGAACCTTAACACAGGTGCTGAAATAAATAAATAAAATAGGGACTGAGGCAGAGGGAAAAGAAATAAATAATTAAAAACATGGAACTAACTACTTTCCATCAAGCTGGCATCTAGAAAACCTGCTCAGCTCTACCACTGCATTGCTTGCCAGCAGTTCCAGCTCAGGTCATTTTGCTGCAAAACCAAAGCAGTATCAAAACAGCAGAAACTTGGGTAAGCCAGGCTATCTTCCTTACCTACAGCAGTGATCCCAATCATGGTGAAATAACAGTAATTACTTAACTTTGTGAATGGTTGTTAAAAGTACGTTCACCTGACACGTGAAGCAGATGATTTTGTTACTGTGTTGCCTTGGCCCTACATTCACAACCACACTGATGCTCTGAACTAACTCGTGCTCCCAGTTGAGTCAATAACGGCTCTGTGACCAATTCTTAAGGCAGCAATATTTGCTGCTCCCTTTACTAGATCATAGCCTGCCTATTGTAAGTGAAAATACTTTACCCATCTGTGTATGGAAGCAATAAAAGCCATCAGCTGAATCCCCATTTCATCAAGAAACTGAGTAAGGATAAGTGTAGTCGGGATTCCTCTATGTAAAGCATGACAGTAATTACACAGAAATATCCCAGGAGGTATTACTTTAAAAAGAACTTCAGCTTAACAGAGTAAATTAGATGTTTTCTGAAAACACACTGCAAAGAGACACGAACATGGTTTTGCAGTATCATAGCTTACCAGAGATCCTACAAGTAGCAGTCCTAGAGAAGCTAATGACAGCAGGATATATGATATTACAAAGCTCCCAGCTCTGGTCAGGTCCTGTGAAATGACAGAATAGACCATGTTTTATGAAGTATTTGGGGGCATGGAACAGCATCTGTGTGTGTCTTTGGTAAACAGTCTGTATTCATTCTTGCATTTACCATGTTTGTTAGTCACACCTTACTCTTGTCTGTGTGGAGCTGTCATACTCCACCAACAACAAAAAAAAAATCCAGGCTTTGGAGATGACTGAAATGGAAACCATCTCTGAGCCCCAGGACCTCCAAATATCCAATATTGTCTCTCAGTAATTTGGTACCAACCATCACAGTGAAACTGCTTCCTACCCTCATACATTTCCAACATTGACATCTGAATCCATGACTCGATTTTGCAGCTTGGGCTTTTCACAGTCTGTGTAATTTTTATCCCTTAGCAAAGGGCTTTGGTGGAAGCTTAGTGCTGTTCTTTTGATTACAGCCTTAACAAAAAATTCAACCACAAGAGTGTTTTAAATTTTCTGTATATTCTGAGAAGTGTCATAACGTTCATTTTCAGCACTACCAGTGAAACTCATGCCAATATCCTGGCTGCATCAATGTAGTTCAGAGCTCAGCCTATTCTCAGTACTACGTGCAAAATGTACTTCTGTTAAGCTTCAGAGGGCTGGGATTTTCAGTCTGCTTCTGACACATAGCTAGGAAGAAATGCAGAGTTAAGGGCTCTTATTTGCTCATTTTAATGTTAGTAGATTTCTTTCCCTTAATTATTGTCAAGTCTAGATTGTAATAAATTTGTACTGTAAACAGTTCTGTCATAAACAGTCCTCAAGGATATGCATGAACATCTGTAGAGTCATACTTGGGGTGTTCTTGTGGTGCACTCTAGGAACTGCTGTCTTCCACACTGTACCCACAAAACACTTAACTTTAAGCCCAAGTCATATAAATCATGGGTTTTCTGTTATAAAGAATTTGTTAGCGACTGTCCCACTGCAGATAAAATAATCAGAATGCCTTATCTTCTATAAAGAACTTTGATTGTGCATTACTAATCCAACTGGGAAAGGTCCAAGTACTTCTTTCCAGTACACAAAAGAGCAGGTGATATGCAGCTCACACACTTAACACCGAAAGCAGCTGGCACGATACTTCAATCCCAATGGGCAAAGCTCCTGTTTCTACTGTATAACCTCTGCTCCAAGGACCACATATGATGAATCTAAACACTGACGCAAATATATGTGGTGTGATTTTTGAAAGTAGCTGCTTACCATTTAATTAAAGTTCTGTCCACACTAGAGAAATCTGCAGAGGGTATAATTACCTCAGCAATTCATCAGATGAATCATACTGGTATACGTGTCATTCTGTCATGATGAGAGGCTAAGCATTTTTATTAGGGTAGCTCTGTAGATATAACTCTGTACACCTGAAATACTTTCACCGCATACAGATTTGCTCTAAACACTCAAGAAAAAACAAAACGTTATGGCCAGTCTTGTGTTTCACAGCCTTTCTGTGCTCCTTCCATTTTCCCAGAATCTAAGATTCTATTCACCCTAATAAATAAGCTTCAGCTCTCTCATTACTGTGGAGTAAGCCACAGAGGCTCATTACTTGCTTTCATTTGCAATCGTTTTCAATTTACTTAAACTCCGCTATGCCGATTTAACAACATGGTCAAATTGAGCCTTTTTTGAAGAACATATTTTCAGAAAATATTTTCTACCATGCATAATACAGCAGTCGCTATATTAACTGCATACGTATTATACACTTAAACCGGAGAAATATTTGAAGCATCACGTAAGGCTACTAACAACAACCATTCTGAGAGAGACACAAACACAGGAACTTACCTCCCCTTGATCTGACAAAAAATGTCCAAAGGGTGCAAGTGTGTAAGACAGCAGGTCTAAGGCGTTCTGAGCTGCTGGGACGGTCCCATAAGTGCTGTAGCACAGCATCATGCAGAGAAGCTGCGCAAGCAATCAGAAAACACATAATGAGCATTCCTCCTTAAACAACATTTTCATTTCAAGACTGCATAATTAACTAATTTAGTTCTCATCAATTTCATGTTGATTATGTTTTTTGCTTTAAAAAGAAATAAGGTATTTTCTGTACTGTAGCTTAATAGGAATAAAAGACTGAAATCCAAATGTTCAGTTAGCATTAATGGACCTATGTCACCGATATTACACTAGCAAAGGACTGTGCATCAAGAGAGTAACAGAGATCCTGCTGAATTCTGAGCTTTAAACATTACTTTTAAATCAAAATTGGTATTAAATAGACTTTTATGTTATTGAAAGGCCTATGACATACTACATAAAGCTCTCACAAATGACCATATCCGCACATACATGCCTACAGAGACATGTAGGCATAAATACACACGTGTTGAAACATTTCATTTGAGCCACTTGAGGCTGCTGCATGCACCACAGATGACAAAAACACATACACACAAAAAAAGAATAAAAAAGAACATTAAAAGCCAAAACCGTCACAGAGAGAAACAGCCCCATCCCATAACCAGAGGGGACAGCTCTAAGGGGTTCCCCTCCCAGGTCACTGGTTAACCAGAGGGATGCTATCCCTCTACATGGCAGTGGCACAGGATGATTTGTAGCAAAATGGGCCATTTGGCGAAGGAGGTATTGGTAGAGGGCTGGAAAGGGAGCCTGCGACACGCAAGAGCAGGGATGGCTGGAAAGCTCCCATGCCAAAACAGCCTTAAAAAGGGGGTCCCGGTGTTTCAAAGCGACAACAAGCTGCCTTACCAAGACTTGTGAGAGGACAAACAGATACATCCTGTCTCCGGGCACTAATCCCTTCCAACGGGCAGCCCAACCAAGTGGTGCCGTTTTCTGGGAGATTTCCCCAGACTGCTCCTTCGTGCTCAGCCGTCCTGCTTGTCCTTCAGCTTCCTCTCTTGGCTCCATCACAGCTGGGCTGGCGAGACCTTCACATGCAAGAGACACGCAGGGCGTGAGTAGCTCGCGAGCGGCGGGCGCCGCGGAGGCTGCGGGGCTGTTGTTTTCCTGGCGACGTGAGCTACCTCTCAGCTCTGCATCACCGAGCGCCGCGCAGGACTGCGAGCGTCACACTCCGTTAGTGCAGCTCTATTCACCTGCCTTCGTCAGAAAAAAGAGAGTGTGGGCGGATAAATTATTTCCCCTTTCTTTCCGGAGGTGCAGGATCTGGGCTTTGTTGTTAATAAATTCTCATTTATACCGCTGCACCTTTTTGTTTTTACTGTTTTAAAAGAACCTTCTGTGCTACTTGCTACTACACACTTTGCAGCTGCATGATGGCAAAACAACCCATTTTGTCTCACTCTTCCTCAGTTTCTCTCTTTTCCCTTTCTCGTCTGCTTTTTCTCAGATTTAATTATAAATTTCTAGTGTAGAGATTGTCCTATTCTGTGCGTCTGGAGAGTGCTAAAGGGCTCTGGATTATGTCAAGGTGTCCCAAGGCACTAACAAAATAGGCTTTAATTCTAATAACTTATTGAATGAGTTTTTATTCAAGACTTAATAGCACTGTAATGCTTTTCCATTCAATGCAAATACGCAGTGGAGTAGCTAGCCACCTGATAATAGTATTTTGGTGCAGTATACATAGAAGCAAAAGCTTTTACAAGCTAGTGGTGACAGTGACAGATCTGGCCCATTCAATGCAATTACTACTGATTTACATCTTTCTCCAGGAGGAAAGCCCCAAGGCTTTATATTTCATATAAATATTTCTCAAGAAGCATGGGTAACGTGCATACAGACAGACGTACACCCAGGTATGCATGCACATACTATAGATAATGCTGAAAGTAACTGGCAGACTGTATTTGCCATGTGCTGACTTGGTACATTTTCACAAACACAATCAAGACTTCAGATTAAACCTCAATAAAACATAGAAGAAAAATAAATTAAAAAGGTGAAATCAGAAATAGCAGCACTTTACACTTCAGCTGCATTGCTGTGTTCCTCTCCTATTTGTCCTAAGGCCCTGGATTTGTCCTAAAAGGCTGTGGACAGACATGTCGAAAAATTCCCTCTGTTATGTCAAGATCAGCGGGCAGGTCTGGAGACAGCCCAGAGGCAAAACTACCTTCAGGAGTGAGTTGTGCCTCACTTCTGGTAGACTTTTGTCTGGTAGATTTGTGGAAATCTAACATCCTCATCCCTTGCTCCTGAATTCGTGCCTCATGAAGGCCAGGATTCGAGTTCCACAAGCACTTTTCCTTTGCCGTGAGAGCCTGCAGTTGCTAGAAAAATCCTTTGGCAGAAGAAAGAGGCCTCTGACAGCTGTAGCAGCCATAGGGATTGTCAGAGCAACCTAAAACTTCCAAACAGCACCAAGAGTTCAGCCATCCTTGATCCTTGCAGTTCAAGAAAAACAAACTCTTTGGATCAAAGCAGTGATCTCTCCATCCTATACTCTTTCCCTGAATATATTCACCTGCATAAGCTGCCAAAAACAGATGGCACAACACACTACCATGCAATAATCCACACAGGGAAACTTCTTATCCACTCGCAAGGTAGTGGTTGGCTTCCTTAATGCAGGAAATGTCTATATGGGACCCCCTCTAACTCCATTCCCCCCTTCACTGGACTCTGTGTACGAGTACATAAAGGACAGAAGAATAAACTGAGAATATATATGTTCTATTTGGGAAAAAAAAAAAAACAGGCTTAGAATACTAGACTTCAGTGAAATACTGAAGGGCACTATTGCAGTGATGGGTGAGGCAATGCCTTCCTGCACAATATCCAACTGCCACTGCAGGCAAGGCAGCAGCAGCTCCCAAACCAACTGATCTGTCCCGAGAGCCTTCAGAGGCAAAGCAGCACATGCCCAGGACCATGCATCCTGACTGCATTTCTCAATCAAGTCAGCACTTCGCAAGAAAGTTTTGTCCTCTGCTTATGCAGAATTAAACGATATATTTGTGGGACGAAAAGATTTGTTCCTTACCAAAGGATTTTATTAATGGTAAAACCAAATTTAATCTAGCAATGAAAAGATAGTGGTTAGACATTTAAGTTTTACTCACATCCATTACATTCTGCCTCTGGTAATTTTGCATCTTGGGTTGCAGTGACTTTTTCATTGGAAATCCCTTCCGAAAAAAAAAAGTGGCTTCTCAGGTGGTGATAACTCTTAGGGTCTCTGGCACTTATGTAACAGAGCTGCTCTATTAAAACATCATTTCAAGAGGAATGAAGAAAACACAAACATCATGGGTTGGTGCACACACAGAAGTGGCGCTCCATATCCCTCTCCATCTGTCCAGCTTCTCATGATCACTTCATCTGGCAAGAGTTGCCCTCTGAAGGAAAGAATGGCCCAGAATGAGGAATCATTGCAAAGCATAAACACGTCCAGCAAAAATAACCTTTAAGTAATCTTTTTTTAGCACTGTGGTGTGCTGGGGCAGCAGACAGAGAGCTGTCAGACATCCCAAACAGAACTTGGGTCCTTACATTCCCTTCTCCATAGGAATTTGAGTGGTGGCCACTTCCCTATACGTCAGAAACCTCTCCTGAACTTCTTTAAACAACCAATTTCATAGCTGCTTATGGATGGATACAACTCACCACACAGAAAAGACTTTCTTCTTGATGCTCTCTGCATTTCTAACTCATCTAACAAGTTAGGTTAAATCTTATAACCAATACATAAGGAGTCATGCTGAAAACAGTGGGAAAGTTACTTCCCACACCTGCAGTTATCCTAAGGCAGCATCTCTTGGATTCCTCCCTTAGTAACCTTTTCTGCATCTTCCAGGCATGATACAGCACCAGCTATTTCTACTCGCTTGATCTCTGACCTGCTGCTCAAAAGTCTGATACATCTATCTTCTCCAAACGGTAGGAGAAAACAGTGTCAAGGAGGAAAGCATCTAGTCCCTAAAAGTATCAGCATTAAAAGTTATTAAGAAAAACAATCCAAAATAGCCCTTGCTGGTACTACAGCCTGCCTGGAGGAAAGAGGGATTTATGACATTCAAAATCATCTCGATATTTTCAATTCCATCCTGGAAAAAGCTCAAACTCTAGTTGCCAAACACTTGTGGTTGGTAGATTTTTCATTTGTACTATGAAACCACATGGAGAGCTCCTCAGGAGATAGCACACAGCTTAATTCAAGCACTAGCAAGAACCTGGACAGATCCATGTATCCCACTATGTTTACCACTAAACCTTACAAGGCATCAAGGCCATTCTAAAATCAGCTTAATAGCTAACTGGAAAAGCCAGTTAGATCCATTCAGTTGAACTGCAGACTTCATTCTCTTTGAAGCCTAAAATATGTTAACAGAGCTTATAGCATAAACAAACTTGACAATGTTTACCCAAATAAGAGGTCTGACCACCTGACCATCATCTGACACATTAAAGAGGAATGAGAGTCTTCACAAAGGGCTGGCTCAGTCTCTACGCCAGGGACATGGCTGCCAGTCTCCTGAGTTACTTTTTCGTAGATTCAACTTACAGCAAAGTTGGTGCAAATTCAAAGTGCCTTGGTGCAAATAGAAAGTATTAGAAATCATATCTACCCTGTCCTGTAAGAATTAGCAGGGATAAGCTGCAGGCTTTCAGGGTTGTGAGAGGAACAAGTGAAATATTCTGGCATTGCAATCGGGAAAGCTGCAGACTTCTACTAAAATGGTCACATTGAAAATAACAAAGGACACTGGCATTTAAGGTGCTCCTTTTTGATTCCTGGGTTGATGGTCTCATCAAGAACAATACAGCTACTCAGAGCTCTCAGTGAAACTGTGTCAGGGTCTCCAAAGATTCAAGATGGCACCATCCTCATGTAGTTCTTCCTTCATGTTACCTCTGCCAGCCAAGAGGCAAGGGAAGAGTTCACCTGCTCTTTGCGAAGATCCAGCTCCAGAACACAGGACTGTGAAAAAATCTGCGACAATGACTTAAACTACAGCTTCGAAACAAAAAGCTTCAGGTAGACACATGCACAGATGCAAAGTGTCTACCTCCAATCGCTCAGATTATGATAGGGAAAAACCTTCAGCCCTACCTTCTGAAAGAAGGAAAGAAACTGGCAACAAAAAAATACAATCTTTCTGTATCATTACAAAAATGCTTACTTAGACACAACAGTGCTCCTCCCTAATGTTAAAGGGAGAGGCAAAAAAAAAAAAAAAAAAAGTTAATCACCCTAGTGGGCTATAGAACAACCCAGAAATACCAGTGATTGTCCCTTGCACTTACTTGTCTGGGAGCACTTAGCATGCTTAAAATCAGCAGCCTTCACGCTGGGAAAAGTAAATATTCTTTGCAGAGTTCTTGCAACAACGGTGCAGGAAAGGAAATGGGTCTCACCCATACGCCAGGAAAAGCATTGAAGTTTCAGATCTACTTTCAGGCTCAGTTGATGGAGTTTGGCCGCAGCATGAGCCAAACTAATTTCCAAAAAGGAAAAACAGATCAAGAGAAAAGAAAGAAAAGAATCAAGTCATGCAGAAAATCTGGGATCCTGATGGGCACTGGACTGAGATCTATGCATTTCTAACCCAATGCCTTTATGCCTTCACTGGTATCATCTTTAACAGACTTAGAGAAGAAGCTTTGCAAAAGGAGAGGCATCTTTTAGCACTCCTCTCTACTTGAAATAAGTTCTACTGAACGGAACATTCTCCTCCCTGCTGGTGGGCAGCTCAGCTCCACCCCTGGACAGCCTCTTCCCGGCTCGGCGGGGAGCAGCGCGATGCGATGCCGGAGCAGGCAAGGAGCAGAGCTGCCGCCTGGCTGCTCAGCAGCTCCCTGCCCAACTGCTGACTCACCCGCTTTCTCCGCATCCATTTTCACACTGCTCCCACTCAGGCCACCTGCCACTTCATGTGGAATGGGTGGGAGGAGAGAAAAGGGGTGAAGTCAGAAAAAAAAACGTTCACTGTCACCCATGCCCGTTATGGGAACACGGCAGGTCACCTCTGAGAACAAGCCTGCAAGCTGCCAGAGAGGGATGGAGAGGAGAAACAGCAGATTGCAAGGCAAACTGCCTGCCTCTCCTCTCCTACAGGAGGGAGACTGGCCAGCTACGCAGTTGGAAACCCACTATCAGTGGTGAGGTAGATGTTTATCATGATTATTGATATCACAGCTGCCTAGCAAGTTAGACTGTACATATAACAGCAGGCATGTGAAAAAAACGAGAACCTTAATCTAATAAGTTCTCAAATTCTCTTAAAAGCAGGTAGTAAGTTATAGAAGACTAACACTTTGAAGTCTCCCTTGCTTCTTAGGCCATTCCTCTTTCCTTCGTTCAAAAGCCTGAGCTGGCAGAACCAAACTGAAAGGTGGAGCATTTACCAGCAAGCCTCTGGGCACGTCCTGGTTTCCTTTCATTCAAGATATTTTACACACACCAAGTTGGAAACAAACATATGATTCACTGAATTATCAACTTTTATTGTTGTTGTTTTGTTTTTCTTTATTTGGGTTTCTGGAGGACACAATTTATCAGTTACGGAAGAGAAGATTCCTAATTTTGGATGATTAGTTTCTACACTTGCAAAACTGATTTTCAGATGGAACCAGGGCAACTGTGATGAACTTTCAGAGTAATTATTCACTTGCTATGCTGCTACTGTTTGCATCCAGTAGAAAAATGAGGCCTTTGTAGATAAGGATTTTGTGTTATTAAGCCCAATTAGTACTTCAAAAAGAGAGTCAGTTTTTTCCCTTGTGGGAATGGGTCTGTTTTTCACTAACTTTGGGTCTGGCTTCTCAGTAATTCCCATTGTGCAGTCTGCTCATTTGAAAATGCGCTTGCTCTCTACAAGCCTCAAGTGCAGAGGCAAAACCCGGTCTGAGTTGGGGTTTGGTCTGAGATTCCAGTGATACTGTATTGATAAGGCTTTTGTATTTCCAATTCCCCCCCTCCCCCCCCCCCGCCCAAAGACAATCATAATCCTGTTGTCCAGAAGACAATTCATGACAAAACATGGTTATCTGGAGGGGAAAAGGAATATGGAAGAGTGAAAAAGAGAAGTCAAAGCCTTCTTAAGGTTCCCCGCTTCCTTTTTTTTTGTTGTTGTTGTTCCAAGTAATCAACAGACTTTGGAAAGCAGTTCTACATTCTAGCACTCAAGAAGGAAGGATGCAGTCTGCCACAACAAACTGCTTGACTGAAGGGTGAGAACTCAAGACTGCCTCTGAGCTGCTACCAAACTCTTCCTTCCTGGGAAAGCCCAGATGCTCAATCCCTACCTCTCCTAGACCTGGAATCCTCCATAGTACTTTTGGCTGTTTAATAGCTCAGGTCTATCTAGTAAGAGAAAGTAACATCATCGCACCAGACCTCTAGCCTGTCACGATTCCTATGTAACACGAGAGCTGCAAGGGCTAAACAGCCCAGAACAGGTTTGTCTCATACTGCTCAAGCTCAGGGGTGAACCCTGCTTACATGGGAGTGAGAAGAAAACCAAACTCTGGCTCTTTGCTCTAGAAAGATAGGGATCCTATTTCCACAAAAGAAGAAAGGCTGGGAGCCATTGCCAGCAATTATGGTTATCACAGAAAAAAACCTTATGGGAAGTATGTAATAGTTACTATAGCATCTGCTGAGGTATCATTCTGCCCCAATAATCAGTTATAAACTTCTATGCCTCTACTGAGAGTGAGGGAGTTGTTCTTAATTTCCAGTTCAAGAACAGTTATGCCCTTGTGCACACGTAAATTCTACTCCCACTATTAAGCAAACAAGGGGTTTATTCTTAATGGCTTTATTAGTGCTCGCAGGTTTGAAGCACAATACGGTGTTAAGCACCGTCTTTTTTCTACTAAGAAACGCAAGTTACAGGGCATGTTATTTCGCATGGCAGCCAAGGACACTAGGACAGGGTCTTTGCTTCGAAACAATTAAAGTATTAAATATGGGGTCAAATTACAGCTCTTAAGGAGTGAACGCAGACCCTTGGTGGGCAGAGGCGGTGAATATTAACCTCCATCACTCCCACACATAATTAGCATTTGCCATCTCTCAATCAGCCCTCTGTTCAAAGGCTTTTGTTTTGGTACAAGGCTCTTCCCTCATTTCCTCACAAACCCTTTGCAGAAGGACTTTCTGATTACTGCCTAACAATTGCAGCCCTTTTTGGTTTTGAAGAATACATTTCTCTGTTGTGCTTTTTTGTTTTTTTCTTCAGAGAAAGTTTTCAAGTGCCTGGAGATAAATTTGGGGGTGCCTTTAGTTTTTGTAAGCAGACAGTAAAGTTGGCTTTCAGCCAAGTTCATTGTCCCACACCGTTCCCAATTTCTAAACTCCCTTTAATACTGAAAATGGAAACCCACAAAACAGCTCTGTAATTCCATAGTTTAAAATAAAGAGCTACGGCTTTGCCCATGATTCAACCTTGGATGGACAAAACTGCCACTGAAAAATGCCCACAACAAATATGAGGATTTAGATATGTGGGGTTGATATATTTGTGAAACAAGATAACCAACTCTGGCCTCCCAAATCACAATTTTTGTGCCTTTGAACTTTAGTTATAAGATATGCTTAGGAGTGCCTAATGCATAAACAACAACAACAAGAGCAGCAGCAATAACTTATTTCTTTTAAGGGCATTAGGGTTTCATGCATTTTTGAAAGTATGCTGTATGCATAATACTGCTTGTTTAGCACACTTTTATTGCTTGATAAAAAACAAAATCTCATAAATGAACTTCTGCAGCTCTGATGTCTATCCCATTTGTGCGTGTTTCTAATTTCCCTTGAGCGACTTAGTAGCCTGGTGTCCTGTAGGTTTTAAATCTGCTCTTTGCTCTTGGGAGTAAGAGGGTTTGTACTTTGAAGCACATGTTTGAAACTGGCAGCAGGCCAGCGTATCACCCACGAACACTCTGATGTCACTCATTTGCTTTACTAAGCGGCTCAAATCTTATGCCCTGAAGCCTTCAGCAAAAGCACCAAGTAAGGCACTATCCCACTTAATCTTTATTCCAAAGATATTTTTTCCTGAGCAAAGCAAATCATATTAAGACCAGTCACAACAACCATCTCCAGCCACATACCTGATGCGCAAAAGGCTACTATCACAAGCATAAACATTTCATATTCTTTCATAGATTTAAAAACGCTGTATTTGCCCATCTTTGCTGACTCTACAAGCAGGGGTATCATTCAGATACTGTCAGTTAGGCTCCAGAATAAGCAAATGGATGGATAAAGGTGTGGACGGCTAGAAATAAGAAAGTCCACGCTCAATTTTACCCCTGTGCTACAATGCCCTATTTCCACCCTGGGAAGCTCCATTACAGAAACAAATGCACAACCTGGACAACTAAGGACCCTTGTTTCCAGTTCACTGTTCTGTGCCCTCCGCAATGGCAGCCTCCTAATCTCGGGGACACGTGCAGGTTGAAGCTTGACAAGCATAAAGGTGTCATCAGCTCCCCCTCTTCTCCAACCATCCACATAACAGCACAAAACGTGAACGCGGCACCTCCAGGAAAATCATAGTCCCTGCTGTTTACTTGTGTCCAGTTTCCTGTCCTACCTGTGCTCCTTAATGCAGCTACACTGCCTTAAGTAGAGCACTAAGAAACGTAACAGCCTGTCTTCCCACCCTCTTCCCTGAGACAGAAATGGGTACAGGAGAATGTATCCATGCTAGAAACATAAAGACACATGCAAGCTGTTCCACATCTGTCAGCGAAGGTGAGATGGAAAGAAAAAAAGCAGACCTTGTCTTAAGGGATGAGGAGGAGCTTTGCAAATTTTCTGCAAGGATTTTGCATCTCCCATTTGCAGTCAAAACTTTGCCCTCTGAAAAATAATCCAAAGAATCAAACTCAGTGGATTTCTGCATCCCAAGACTCTGCTTGACCTGAGAAGGTGACAGTACCTCACACCACACAGACTCATTTTGCTATAATCTTAGCAAGAGCTGGCATTAACCAGCAAATCTGCAAGGCAGAGTGCAAAGAGTGAGAAGATACAATTTTTGGATCCTGCAACAGTTCCAGGGACAGCTTGGTCTGAGCTAACCTGGGGATTTTTGTATTGTCCTCCAGCAAACAGCATGGAAATGTTTTTAGGTACCTTGGATCCAAGCCACATTGGACAGGACTGCAAGATCATCTCCTATCAGGTGACAGGTCTTCTGAGTCTGTGGGATGCAGAGCTGCCAAGGATGGACACTGTTAAAAACTCCCTTGATACAGGTATAACGGTCTCACAGTATCTCCTGTTCTGAGGATGAGAAGATAGTGATTCATTTTGCCATCTCATCTATGCAATATGAATTGGGGCTGTTGAAAAATGTCCTTGTCTTTTTTTTTTTCTCCCATGCCTCAATTAAAGCATTTCTTCATTTTCATGAGCTCCTATTTCATAATACCTATAATTCAAGCCATTGCAAATAGAGCAAATCATATTCTTATGGACTCCTGGCTGTCCTACTGTTTTGCTCCCACATTAAAGTATTGCTCACTTCCTATAAAATTCAGCACTAGTTCAATATACTTTGAAGTAAACAGAGTCAAATGCTCCCATAGCATGTTACTTACGGTGTGTGGGTAATGAACATGTCAACGAGAAGCAGCATTTTTTTTCTTTTAAGTGATAGCTCTCATCCCCAGCTATATTCCTGCTGTGCTATGCTTAATGCTCCATCTGCAATATTGGGAAATGCCAAACCCCTCATACCATCTTCCCACACTGAGGTATAAATTTGACTTCTACAAGAACAACTTGGACCCATGCAAAGGAATCTTGGAAATCTCATTCTTAGATTCTAAGGACAAATGTGTAACCATGAAACCAGCCCTACCTCCAACCTCTCAGCAGATGACAAACTAAAAGATCTTTTGCTTGCACCCCTCAACTCTCAAGGACAAGTATGTGCATCCCATGAAGACCATAAGCAAAATGACCAAGGCAGAGCTGTGCAATATGGCCTGCCATGTCTACACTTAGCAGAAACACTGCAATCTATTTCAAATGCGCCAGAGACACGAAAGAAAAGATGAAATACCAGGATTTTCCCAGAAAAACAGGACCTGATACTACACTCCACTCTACCCCACGTGCTGATCTTTGATCTCTATAGATCATGAAAGAACCTTAAAAACTGAAAGGACGCAGCATCACTCGTCACACGTCTCCAAAAGGAAGGATAATACTTTAGTAGCACACAGAAAAGCACAAGCAAAGAAAGCTTCACCTAAAAGCTGTTGCACAGGCATCATCTGCCATGGAAAGGGACATGTGCTCTTTAATGTCCCAGCAAAGGAGATGCAGAACTTGGCAGCACTGGGGAGCCCCCAAGAAAGGAATCACCTACTCTGAAGAGCTTTCTATACTTATCTTCATCTCCCACAGAAGGCATAAAAACCAGAAGGCATCTAAGGGCCTTTCAGAACTGTCATCCCTCTTCCTAGAAGTCTGCCAAACTGGTTAGACAAACTTTGTACCGAGTTGAGCAGGAGCCTGTGCAGAAAAGATCAAGCCTGCCAGTCTAACCCCCTCACCACCGCTTCCCAGCTTGGAGGTAAAAGGCCCTTCTCAGCATTCCTATAAGGAAGGCAAAGGCATTCAAACTGTGAAAGACTTAGCAAAGCAGCCCCCTGGTCATCTGAAGGTCAATCATCAATAAATCCCATAGGGTATTTATCTGCCTATTGTCAAACAAGTCCTGCAGCAGAATGGAGTTTTAATAGAATATTTTAGTTAATTAAATCTGGAACATTAATGAGTTTTTCATAACACTGTGGCACTGTATCTACAAAAAGCAGTTAAAAATGGTTCTATTTAAAAGTGGAGAGGTTTAGTCTTTGAACATATGCTTAATGAATAAATCTGTTGGGGAATAAAAGGCCTGTGTGTATTGGAGGGGGCTAGTATGTTTGTTCTCACTTCAAGTGTGCCATGATGGCAATCAGCAGCAGTAAATGGCCTCTATTGTGAGGACTAAGTAAAATTCCATTTGGCCATTTACTTTCAGGTGAAATTGCTTTCTCTTTAGAATAACACATTCTTTGAGCTAAACAGCCGAGCTGGAAATAAAGCAGCGCCAGATTCATGTTATTAAGGACACCTGACAAGCATTCACACTTTCAGTGGGTGCAGAGTAGAAGAGCACTGCAGTAACCCGCAGGCAGCTTGTTCCCACAGCATGGGGTGCAGCAAGCAAGGAGCAAACAGACTATGGCAAAGAGGCATTTGGATCCTGCGGCGAGAGCAGCCCAACCACCCAGCACCAGCGCATGCCGCAGTGGTGGGCACAGTTTCAGGGTTGAAATTACACAGAATACAGCACACGGTGCAACGCAAAACCCCAACAGGGCTCCTAAGGCCTAGATACCACCCGGAAGACTACGGTGGCAAAGCACATGAGAACACTCAGTCTATTGGGTTTCACCTCCCAGAGCAGTGGATGAATTCAATAAACTAGCAGATTAGAGAAATAATGCCAGTGCCTTACACATGAAAAAAGCATGCAAAATAACCACAGGTAAACCATATGCTAGCTAGATTTTTAAAGGGATTTGATAAGATATTGCTGAAAACACTGACTTTTACTTGCTCAAGCCAAACTACCCCCCCTCCAAAAAACTTGGAAGTCAAACATGGCCATATTTACTCAACTCCTATGCCCACAAAAACTCCCATAGTACGATGCCAGATCCTCCCCTTTCTCCAGTAAATCTCTGGCAGTTTGGAAGCTGAAGCTCTTTAGATGTACTTTTAGCACTCCCATGTTCTCCAAGGCAGATTTCCCTTCCGGTTCTCTCTCAACAGCATTTCTCAGCCACGGATATTTTCAAAACGCAGCCAGGTCTTCGCTGGAAGACATGTTGTGCCATGCACAGCTCCTACGTGCAGAGATCCAACCAAACCTTGGCCAGAGCTCTCCCTGGGAAGGTGATGCCATGAACCCTCTTCTCTGCCAGTTCCTCTAAAACAGCAGGCTTGGGAGACAGCTCCTCACTGCTTTTGGACCATTAGCACAACTATAACCAATACCTAAAATACTGCTCTCTCCCTGCTTTGCTAGCTCAGCAGCATGTGTAAGTCCTCCTTTTCTCCTCTAAGGACTTCTCCTTGTGAACCAGCAGAACAGATCCAGGTGAACAGTGATCAGAGATCATGAGTGGGAACAGCAGCACAAAGATAAAGCAAGTCTCATATTCCCAAGATTTCTTTCTGAAGGTAGAACTGGGATACAACGAAGAAAACATTCAGTCATTAAAACCTCTAATTCTTGGGGATAGGATACCCCTTCCATCATCTTCCTAACGAATTCCTAACTGAAATAACTTTTCTCATTGAAATTTCCTGTTTCTTGCATTTTCCCCGCGAGATGCAAAGATGCCCCCAGCAAGCACATGGAAAGCAAAAAATTTCAAACCACTGAGTGGCTGGATAGCCCAACTAGAGGGACACAGGGATTGTCAGCACGAGAGAACTGCAGTTGGTTTGCCAAAAGAATTGGAGGAACCTGATGTGGTTAAACTGACAGCAAAATCAGAATGGATGCTCTTCATGACATGGGACATCAGACTTCCTAAGGGTGGTTGGCTTCAGCTAAAAACAAACAAAAAACAGTTTATAGGAAACTGCTGGGAGCAGTCACCAGAGCAAGACTATTCTCCAAAATCACCAGTATTTTTACCAAGCTGATTTTCAGCTTATTTCAGCATGCAGTTACATGAATAGTTTCTCCACTAATTAATCAGTTAGGCAATCTACCAAGCCAGTGGCCCTGAGGTATGCACAAAATTTGGCAGGTGCCAATGAGCCTGATCGGAAAAAAAAAAAAAAAAAAAAAAAAAAAATGCACTGTTTTGAATCCCACATCTCTGAAAGAGGCCCTTTTCTATTTTTGGCCTCTAAAATCAAGACTTGTTCTATGACATTTAACTGAGTCTTATGGAACCACTCAGATAACATGGAGAATGGAAATCAAGCTAGAAAAAAAAGACTAGGAGCATCAAACAGAGAAAAGAGAAGATAAAACAAGGCCAAATGAAGTGACAAAATAAGGAGTGAATTTGAGAATCCATTTGAGAATATCCATTTTAGAATAACGGATATAAGTGCAAGGCTGATGACAGAAGAGATGAAGAAAAAAGGAGTATAAGCCTAGAGAAGAAAAGCACACAAGAGGGGGAGAGTGAAAGCCTAGCAGAAGGACTGACTGGAGACTAAAAACAGCAGCTGGCAGGAGCTCAAATCAAACAAGGCAGCATATGTAGGGAGTGCAGTAATATGAAAACTTCCTTCCTCTGGAGGAAGAAGTAACCTCAGAGTTAGGTAGAGTCCTCCCTCCCTCTCCTCTCCAATCGCCTGCTCGACACTCTGAAGCAGAGGATCTAGCTGAACTTTTCTGTGACTATCGTCCCCAACTGTCATTCCGAGCTCTGCATGGAAAGTGTCAAAGGCTACAGATGCATAAACCCGTCATTCATCTCAATTTATTTTTCTAGAAGGAAACATGAAGCTGGGTACCACTCCCCCCAGATGATTTACAAAACCAAAAGGCCAGATTTTCAAAGTGTGTAGGAACATGTTCAAAATCCTCAGACCAACTAGACAGAACCCTCATCCTCCTGATGCTGGAACCCTTTTGCAGAAGATTTTTTTCTCCCCACTGCAGCCATAACATAACATTAATCAAATGAAAAGGCAGCTTGATCTTTTTTTTTTTAAATTTTATTTTCAAATTGATGAAAAAACACAACAACACAAAAACCTGTACCACCATTGGAACCAGAAGCAAAGGGTGCCTGGAAAAGACAGAGGCAGAGCAGAAAGCTCTTGAAGGCTAACAGATACCCTCATGGAAATATAGGAAGGATGCTGGGGAAGCAACAGCAGAGCAGTTCAGATAGTGTTGCTGTTGACTTTAGATCATGAGCCGGAGCTTTGCTGGTGCTAGACCAATCCATCTACATACCACATTTTGTTACTCGGACTATTAAATTGAAGATCACCAGATTCTCTGCATCATAACACAACAGGAGAAGCTGCTGAACTCTACCAGCATCAAACTGCAAGCATTGCCAGGCAGCATCACAGTCCTCCCCAGAGGTGTTACTCAGAGCAGCTTATTCAAGTTGCTCACTCACCTTTCCTATCTCCTATCCTGTTTCTTGTTCTCTTCACAGGGTTACTGTGACATGATAAACTGACATCTCTGCACTGTGACCTAGAAAGAGAGTCATGCAGTGATAGAAACACCCAGGACATCTTAACAAATGGATTCACCTATGTCTTCACGCAGGATGACTCAAAGGGTTCCAACTTCCATTGGAACTACATGGAAAAAAAGTAACTGGTTTCTTTACGTGTCTCTGGAAATCCCAGCTTGCAGAAGTAGGATTCACAGAAGAATACTTTTGGTGTCAGACAAAAAGTTACCCTTACTACTGCTGCTGTTATGCTGGGCTGATGGAAATTGGCAGAAGGAGCAACAGTCTTAACAGGTGTTAATTCTCTGGAGCTTGCAAATATCACTTATTCAAAGCTGTACTTCTGGTATGAGACAAGAAAACCATTTGCTATACAGGACAGAAAGAACCAAGACAGTCAAGTCAATTCACTTGCTACCCATCAAACTTGAGTGAAGACTAAGTATGGAAAGAATTAAAAAAAAATACATATATATTTATATATATATGCCTGGCAACCTATCCAGCCCTTCATAAAAACATACTACACAAAATGTCTTCCAAATACTGCCTTTCAAGTCATTGCTTCAGCTTTAAGATACTGACAAAGGCAAAATTTTGCTATGGGTATTGACCCACGTAACACATGGTAAATGCGCATTACCCACGTATTTACCCACTGGCCAAAGTGAAACTTGACAACCATGGTTATACTTCTTCCTCAACACTGCTGCAGTTGATATTCTCCTCACTATTATTTAGTGTGCTGTTAGTGCCACTTCTCCATGAATTGTAACAGGACCAGAAGAAAACCAGCCATACATTAGAACGGGTTATTTAATTCACGTGAAGTTGGAGTGGCTTTTTCAGGATTCTGTTTGCTCTCCATATGCAAGCATATGGCTAGCCAAACTCTGCTGATGTTATTATACAAACATTATGCAAGCACAAAGCTCTTGCTGAATCAAGCGTTCATTACAAGTGCTGACTACTGTTTATAAATACTACAATGAAATCATGAAACATCCACATAATAAAAGCTCCGTTTTAAGAGAACGGCCTCTAAACTTATATTTGTCAAGTCACCGAGCAACAAAAATATCTCCTCTTCCTTTCACTGTATTCCCAGAACAGCACTCTTTCCACAGACTGTATATTCCTGCAATTTACCTCTAGAACAGAATCAGTAGAAATTATACAGGGCCAGCCTGACGCTTCCTTCCTCACCTCTGCAGTCTTAGGCAAGAGATCTCCCCAAGATCATGAGGGTTATTTGGGAAATGCATTACCAATTGAATCAAGAATTACAGTCTAGCACACAGCAAACAAAGATTACACTCTCGTATGCTGCAGATAGCCCATACACTCCTTAAGTTCCTTGAAGGCAAACTTCCCCATATAATCCTGAAAAAAAAAAACTTGTACTGAAGAAATAAGGACAGTAAAACTGAAAACTTGTACACAACAATTTACCAAACTGATATTTGTCAAAAAGGCAACAGACTGACTTTTAGTTTAACTCTCTGTTGAAATCTGGGTCCCTGTAGGTGCAAACCTGATACCTTTGCACTGAAAGCTGCATGATTTTCATCCTCTCTCTGACTCTCAGTTGCTGTTTAGGGATATAATTACATTTTCAGCAGTTTCATTTTATATGACGTTTAGTTTGTGTTCATTCAGCAAAATAAACTTGCTTTTACAAAGCTCTTGCTGAAAGATCTTAACTTTAAAACTCTTCACCTAACCTAAGTGTAAACTCCTAAAATAACGTTTCATTTTGCCGATCTCCATGACTGTGACCCTGATTTACATTTTATTTTCCGCCTGCATCACAGCAATTAACAGCGAGGCCACACAGATAGCAAAAGTTTTTCTAGCTTTGAAATCACCAACCTATTGATTTTTGCTTGCATACCTTCTGCTTGAAAGTATGTTGGATGCAAGCACATGCAAAACCTATCATGAGACAGTTCTGCAAAACAGATGTCCTTTTGGTGACTTAAAAGGACAGCTTCTAATCTAGTCTATTATTTCATGGTTCACCCACCCTCCCTGCCTGACCAATACCAACAGCTTGCAACAGTTTCCAAGGCACTGTTCTGCCTTGGGAAACAAACCCTGGTTCAGTATCTGCCCTCCAACTTACCCCAAACCAGGCAAAGCATTAGCAGTTTGCCATCAGTTCACATGTCCTGCAATGAAACTGATATTATCTTTGCATGTTTTACCAATTGCTCAGCTTTGGCTTTAAAACACTGGAAACCTTTGGCCACAGTTAAGACAGCATTTTCTGCACATTGGAGTTCATCAGGGTGTTAATGACAAGTGAGGAGAATTAAACTGTTTGCATAGCCAGGCTTGCAGCCAAGGTCAGTCTACGGTTCCACGAGAATGCCTGGATAATAACCCTGCTTCAAGTATTGACTGCAGCAGACATCCTTGGTCTACTTTAAACACCCTGATTTGCAATTCATAAACCATCTCCTGAGCCTTCACTCAGACTCCCCTCATTAATACTTCCTGATTGTCCTTGTCTTCAGAGCCCAACCCGTCCACACAGGCATCTCACCACAGGCCACGCCAAGGCACCTTTCCAGCAAGTGTGTGCCCTGCAGACCCCATGCAAGCGGCCTTTCTTCTTTCCCACTGCTTTACAGACATGCTACTTCCATGCTGACACTCTTACATTAACACTAAGGCAAGTGCATGACCTTCAGCTCACATCCGGCTGGAAAGCTTCAGTGCGGTTTTTTGTTGGAGCGATTCCATCTTGATGTCACACGACAAATGATTGTCGGTCTTTTCTTTCTCCCCTCCCACATCAGGTCTTCCCAGGGCAAGCTTTTCTGCCAGGCAGAACTACCCACGCCTTACTCTGCAATAAAAACAAAACTCAGTTTGAAAAACTTCCCTTTGTACTGCCCACATATAAAAAGTAAATCTGTTTCACTGCTGAATTAAAGAACTTTTTGATGAACAACCTGCAGGCTATATGCATAAACACATGATTTTTAGGTCAAGTAGAAGCCAGCTGAAATGGGGAGAAGGGAATGAAAAAGGGGACACTTTCCTTAAGCAAGTGTTGAAACCTAAGTAAAAACAAAAGGCAGGAAGTCAAGTCTCATAAAAGCAAAGAAAAAATGTCCCTCCACCAGACCCTTTCACTCCAAAGCAGCCACATGTGTGTCTGTACACAACCAAACACAGGAGGACTTCAATGATTTTGCAGACCCCACTGCTCTTCTTGCACTACCTGGCCTGACACCAAGGGGTCAGCTCTCCCGAGCAGGCTGCCCCCATGCCGAAAGCTACTACTCCAGTTAAGCATTAGTGCAGTTGACTGGGCAGCCTCCTAGACCACTGCAAACAGAGTCACCCTTGCTTAAATTCAAGCAGAAAACGGCGAGCGTTTTTACTGAAGCAGATTAAGGGTGTGTACAGGTGGTTACTGCAGTTCAGCTGACACAACCATGTGGCACTTGATCAATGTATCCGAGTTTTTAAACACTGGGCTGTTGAGAGTAACAGCAAAAGTAGTCCCAGTTGCTGTTCTTGGGCTCCCGTGGCATTGGCAGTTCACCACAATATACAAAGGTTGCTATAAATGAGCTTTACATGCACAGCTGTGCAAGGAGCTTGACATCACAGCTTTTCCAAAGAGGCCCTGCAAAGGAGAAGTAATGCCTGAAGTCGCAGGCACATGACCTGTACGTGTAGCTCCCGGAAAGAAAGGGTTCCCTCTCCCTAAGCTACCTGCAACTGTTTGAGTTGGCCTTCAGTGCAGGTGCCTCACCAGACTCCACACTTGGCCCCTTACTCTGCACTGCCTCTCAAGTCAGATACTTTTCCTCTGCTGTGTCTTTTTCCCTACCACATAACTTAGGCAAACTTGTTATTTTCAACTGCTTAAGGAAGTAAGCCCATTTGCAATTCCCCTGCCTAAAATATTCCCATCTTTCTGTCCATCTCGGAACATGCGATTCCTCAGAAGGAAGTATCACAAAAGCGAGAATAATTAGGCATCATTCCCAACTCTGAAAACGCACACAGCCTGATTCCCCAATGCCTTTTATCTTGCAGTCATCATCAGTGCAAGACTGATGTGAAAACAATATTCCGATTTAGTAGATGTAAATGAAACATACTGAATCATTACTGCTATGCCCGTGACTATGAGGAAAACCTTGAAGGCAGAATAATTTTTACTGCCAGTCACCTTAAACAAGAGAGGCAACGCAGCTGCACAACCAGGTCCTTCGTCCTTCGTCACGTGGACACGAGGACCTAGATTAGTCACAAGAGCACTTAGCCATGTGCCTAAGTGCCAGCAAAATCAAGCTACATGTTAGAGAAGAATTCAAGGTACTTCATTTTGCTCTGTGAGAAGCCCGCAAATGATGTGTCAGCGAGAAGTCACAAGCAAGTGCAAAACTTCTGGTAGCAACTCCTGAGCAGAGTACTTCATGGAAGCAGGAGTGACTCTATCCTGTACTCATTACCAGCAAAATCCCACATTTTTACAGCTACGAGGCTGTTTTTCCATGGGAAACATTGGCACGGTCTGCCCAAACACAAGCAAAATATATATAAATATATATGTGTGTATAAATAAATATATATATATATGATCATTTGGCTATGCAGTCTGGCACTGGCAGGGCTGCAAAATAGACCAATATGTGCATTTGTTTATACACACCCATACATTAATACATATATAAATGCAGAATACTCATGGATTCTCATTGCAACCATTCCACAACTCCCTCTAACTTCTGGTTTGCAGATTAACAATTTTTTGCTGGTACAAATATAGGAATTGGTATGAGACCACAACTTTCCAAGAGGCCAGGTAAGAATCAATAGGTTTATCAAATGGGGACAGAGGAATTAACTGTTTATTAGCCAGTGTAATATGGATTGGTCCCAATTTCTGTGACAGAAAACTAGCTTTACTGCTTATTGATCTTGAACTCACAGAAGCCCATTTGTCATTACACGGAAAGTACTCAGTCCTAAAGGGATCTTGACAGGCTCCACCATTGTCCGACAGCCCTCTGTTTCCCTATCAATAGTGGAATTCTGCTCTCTGAAGGAGAAATCCTTGTGGGATGAGCCATCGAAGGTGTCATGAGCTTGGAGAAGTTCTAGACCTTGGAACAAACTAAGATCTCTCAATTATTTGACCACTTCTGTCACATCACAGAGCTGGAACTTGGGGGGTTGGGATTTGGTCTTTCATTTCCAGTGTCCACATTTCTAAAGACTCAGAAAAAGAGGCTGTCTCCCACCTTTGCACACAGAGTTCTTGGTTCAGTGGGTCCTAGGTAGTTCTAGAAAGATTTAAACAGCACTGCCACCCAAACAGCCGACACTGAAGGTTACATCATGCTGCAGCTAAGCCAACCTAACCTTATGCTGCAGCAAAAGGCAGGTTTCATCCTGCTCCCTCTCCTCCTCTGCATCACATCCACCTATGTGTGCAGCAGCAGCCCTCCTTGAATTGATGGATGACTTCTTTTGGGGGAGTGGATTAGTTGTGGTTGCAGCACAGAAAAGGGGAACGCCTTCAATGGATACTTACTGCTAGTTGGAATGACATATGGAACTGTGCCTCCCTGGGCATTTAGCTCAGCAGTGTCTGCATGGGTATTGGAGCACTAAGACTGAGCGAGTCATAAATGGCATTCAGCTCCTTCCTTACAGTGTGCTTAGCTCTGTCGGCACCTCACACCCATTTTATCAGAGAGATCAAACCTCAGGGAAGGCAGTTACGCACGACGCACGAAAATCTCCCCCAACACCCGCACTGGAGAAACAAAAAGGTTATTCCACTGAATAAGTAATTAATGGAAAGCTCACATCATTATATATGATGCACAAGGCTTTCCTAATCAACACTTAGAGCAATTGCTTGAAATTCTGATGTCACTTGCAATAGATATATCAGCTGGTGGTTTTAAGAACCTGTTCGTATATTAAAAACTATGACCAACATTGTTTTCTGTGCATAGAGATAAACATCCTGCTCAAGGATCTGAACTCCTATTTAAAAACAAAACCAAACATTAAGAATAAAAAGCACTCAGTATGGTTCTGAGACACATATGTGGCTGCATTGCATATTCCCTGCCTACACTGACAGTGTAGGAGCTCTGTTAGTCATCTAATGCGCATATTTGCTTGGCACACTGCCTTTACTTTCTTTTACAGGCAAGAAGGATGATCACCAGCTTACTGTATTTTCATATCTTCGTTGCCTGTTCATCAGTCAGTACAACCATGTCTTGGCAATTCAAACCACCAGCTGTTAGGAAACAGCTAGGGGCAAAGGGAAGCCCAAGGTCCAGAATGCTGTTAAGCAAGTCTGCAAGAACAAGTAGCATTAGGCTGCTTATGGATGTTTTTGGTGGGATCTAATTAAATGTTTATTAGCAACATCGCTCAGAATAAGGAGCTTCTACTGAATAGAAGGTTAGTTTGGTTTTTGTTGTCAACCCAAATGCAGTTCCTTCTGCATCTCCTAAGCGCAGAGTTCTCCGCCTGTTTGCTTTAAATAGCCACCTCTTCTGCAGCTTTAGCCAAAATGAAGGCAGAACTTGAATTTCAGTTTCAAGTAAGGAGATCTTAAAGCAGCCTTGCCTAAACTACAACAGGACACCAGGCAGGGTCACATGGACCTCATCCTTCTGGCAGCCCATTTTAACAGTTCAGAATATACAACATAGATCAGTGTTTTTATCACCTGGGCAGCTTTGCCTCTGCTGCTCTCTATCCAAGGCACACAAAAGTTTGCATTCCTGAGAACTGCAGTGCTTTGGCACAACATCTGCTGAGTATGCCAGGTGGGCCAGCACAACTGCTAGGAGGGCAAAAAATAGTCAGATACAGAGGGAGAAAGACACTCAAAGTCCATATGGGGTTAGAGGACAGATTTAGCCAAGGATTTGTACTCTAAGCTGAACAGGGAGAACCAGAAACGACTAGGAGGGGTTGCTAGAGCACAGGGTCAGATGCATGGGCAGGACTACTCCCTGCTCTGCCCTGAGGTTTTAGAGCTCCTTAAATCTACTACGACTATTTCCTTATCTTAGCTGTGCTGTTTGTGAGAAGCCACTGCCTGAGGAGCAGCTAGATGTTGTAGATAGACCTCACACCCCTGGTTCCGATGGGAGCCTGGGCAGTGCTCAGTCCCACATGCTGGGCCTGCTACCATGCCCCCTGCCAGTCCCCACACCTCCCTTGGCAGAAAGGAATGGCTTTTGACACACACAGGTTCAGATTAGGTAGGACCAGGCCCAGTCTTGTGGAGCTCTGCCTTTAAATCCTGTGATGGTAAGAAGGAAGAAATATGTGGGAAGCATCCACAATAATCAACCATCTCAAGTTAATTAGCAATTAATTTAGTGAGCTACTGAAGTCTAGCAAAGATGAATCCTGAGAGATTCTGGTCACAGTTACCCTGATGTAAATCTAGATTAACTCCTAGAGAGAACATCAATCTCCATGACAGTTACTTCAGATTTACACCCAGCTCCTCAGAATTTGTGCACTTGTTTTCACAGTCATGTGGGAGATCTGTCTCAACACAAATCAGCTCTGCTCTCCTGCAGCTTCTGCAAGGTATGCACAGTTACACTGCTGCAAAAATCCAACCTCAGTGAGACGTGGAAATGAAATTCTCTGCTCTGATGAAACCTCAGCCACCCACACAACAGACAAAAAACTTGCTACAGAGCCAGCCACTGCAAGTGGTCATTACATCTTCCTCGGCTCTGAGTGTCTGGGCAGGAAGGGCAATTCCCTCTCACTGGATTTCACGAAAAAGCAGCAGCAAAGGGCAAGCAACAACAAAACTATATTCTTCCGCCTAAGACTCTTAGGAGGGATATTAAGAACACCACATCCACAGAGCTGCACACCTTTTACTCCACCTCACCCCACCAGCATCCACACATGTCTCAAAGCTGTCTTTCCAAGATGGTGAAGAGAAGGCAGCACCTTTGGCGTGTCAGCACTGTCCCTGGGGACACCCACTGTAGCTCTGTCAAGGTATTAATATTGATGTGACAGAAGAACTGTTTGCACAGCCCCCTGCCACCACATACTAATGCCACCAAGGTCTGCATTCCCACCCCTGCACAGCTTTAGTTTCCCCTTTCCCTCGTCCCCTAAGCTACCTGCCAGATTTAAGTGATATAACATCCCTTCCCACCCAGATGACTCTCAAGCAAAACAGTGCAGCCCTGCTCACAAAATGCCAAGCTGGTTCGGGCAGAGAAACCTTTGTCTGCTCATGAGGAAGCCAGAGCACAGGCCACAAGCAGCAAACAGCAGAAATGCCAGTGTATCAATACAAGTGATGAATTCAGCACGCAAATCATTGGTGAAACGTGGAGACATATAGAATCACCCCTTCTGAACGGCTTAAGTTAACATCACTATGAAACTCTTGCAACAGCCAAACTCTTTGGCGTGGGGACTTCACAAGCAAACAAAAACCTCCCCATATCAGTCAAGCTTTGAACGAATCGTACAAGTTTCTTCACTGACAACTGTGTTCACCTGCAGACCCTAACTTACTCAGAGTTTTATACTTTACAAGGACCAGCTATAAAAAGGAGCTGAGAAGTCCCTTGCTGTTCCTTTGCCTCTCGGCCACAAGAGATGGGGTGAAATCAAGATGATCTGGCAAGCTCAGAGCACAGTCTTCATCCACTAAAATGGATGTCACAGAAGCCTATTTTAGAGTGATTTTTTTTTTCATTCTCATGTTAAATACCTTTCTGAAGACTATTTAGCCATTAGAGTGTGTTCATGATCCCTCAATTGGAGTTCCTATCAAAATAGTTTGACCAGGTTGCAAGCAACACCATACTAACAAAGGTCATGAGTACAGGTAGCCAAGATTTTCATGGCCCCCAGCATTTGGGGAATATAAAACCAAAAGTATATCATAAGGCAGACAAGTTGCAGTAGACTGCACAGAAGATATGTCAACACTAAAACTTTGGTCTTGGATGAGATTCAAATTACAGAAGCAAGTTACTTTCATGGTGGAAAGCAATATTTTGAATCTATAAGAAAGCTTGTAAAGGGACAGTGCTAACCATTTAAACAGAGCCCATGATTCATTATCTATTTAATCTCTTAAAAAAAAAAAAAAAAAAAAAAGACAAACAGTAAGTTTGAAATGAAAAATAACATTTCTTTAGGAATTTAAATGAAGTGACTATATTTTCACAAAGTGCTTGGCAACCAACACCTTCCCTTACACAAAAAAAATACACAATAGTAATTTTTAGGGCTGGATACTTTTAAAGGTTCTATATGTTAGCTAGATAAACACTGATTTTTTAAAAATATGACATTTTAGCTAATTAATTCGGGGGGGGGGGGAGAGGGGGGAGGAAACTCTTCACCAACCTATTTGGCTTGTACTATCAGACCTCTCAAGAAATAATAAGCATTTAAGAACTGGCCTACAGATACAAGCTGTACCCACGTTGTGAGAACTTTAAGAATAGCTGTTCCAGAACCAATGTGTTTACCAACACATGTACATTAAATGATTTACATATATTTACTGCACACAATAAATAAATTGACAACAACAAAAAACCTCCAAACATACTAAGAACCAAGCAAATTTTGAAGCATAATATAATCTCTACCTCCATAAAGACACCAGGCAGAAATCTACCTGGGACTGCGCATAGATCTTGGATGACTTTTCTGAAGTCAAGTGAATTTCACCAACAGATGAGAGAGGAATTTGTGAGGTTACCGAGGGCTGGGCAGGAACTTCCTACTGAATTTCTAGAAGACCCACTGGGCACTAAGCAGCCAAACAAAACTATCTGCCGTTGTACCTTATCTCCAGGATGTCTCCAGCTGACCCACTCACAACTTCTGCTGTGTTTTAGACAGGACTGAGCTCTTTAACAGGGATGAAAGTAAAATATATAGTAAACCAGAATCTCACATTACCAAAATTCCTTAGTATAGTAGCAAGAGGTAGACTAAAAAGCAAAATAGGATGACGATTTGAAAACTGTCATTAAACTTCCAGGACGCTAATCCACCAAGGAGCATACTGCACCCTTGAGAGCCTTTTATTATCACATCTGCAACAGGATAGTTAAGGTTGTGTCAGCATTTGTATTATAAATCCCTAATTATACTTTAGCCAACAGTCCTGAAACTTACTGAAATGTGATATACAAGCTTTTGCTCCAGAGGAGGGAAAAATATAAATAAATAAAAAAATTCAGTAAGTGTTTAAATCAGTGTAGTTGTGATTTCACATTTTTATACAAAAAGAACAAAGACAAAAAAGGCATAACTTTCACGATTCAAAATGAGATAATACTTTGGCAGTCACTTAAGTCTGAACCATGGAGGCGAAAAATGCCCTTAATTCTAATCGCAGTTAAGGTGACAAGGATCTCCAAAGGATGAGGGATTTCCAGTGCCTGAACATCTATTTAAAATGAAGGGAGTTAAAGCACCCAGTTACTTCCAAGATCTGCTGTACTTGATCTGCTGCTTTAGAGAGCTTGATCCTGCTTCCATCCCAGGGCAGCTAGTGCCTAAGGTTAGGCAGATAAGCACTATAAACTCCCAAACTTTATGTAATATACGCTGCATACCATACAAATGACTTATTCACTAAATATACTTTACATTGGATGGAGATTTGCTCTTCCCTTGATGTTTGTATGTGGCATACTGCACTGTGTCTTGCCATTGCCTTTTCTTTTTTTCCCCCCCTCTCCCCTCAATTGAAAGATGTATAGTACCTAGTTTGGAGCTCATTCAGCAGCCAACCACATCAGGGAGAGCAGAGAGCACTTACCTGCCTTCTAGTTACCAGAAATGGGATTGCAGTAGCTGGGAAGCTACTGGGAAGTAGCTGGGAAGCTTCCCAGAGATGGGAAGCAGCATTATGAGAGCAGAAGGAACAGACTGAGGCACTTAAGGCATCTGAAACTGCATTAAGTGGTTTTAGTGCCAAAGTTGTGCCAGTGAAGTCAAAAATAAAGTCAATAAGATCAAAGTTAAGGCCAGTTTGTGACCTCAGCACCAAGATTCAGCTAGCTGCTGAATGCATCTATCCTTTGGTGCCCTGAGCTCCAGGCATTGAGGCCCTCAGTTACCCTGATATCTTGCTGGATATCTTTTCATTCCCATTACCTCAGTGATATCCTCCCAGCAGAAAGTGTGGTGAGCCTGACCTTTTTAGAATAAATCCCCCCCACTTTTGCCAACAGGCTGAGTTTATTAGCTTGGCAAGCTGATCTTAACAGACGCTTTCATCAGACAGCAGCAATGCTCTAGACATTTGCTTGCTTCCACTATAGCATCAAACAGCATCTGCCCAATGCTAACAGTGCAGTTACCCCACTGATCACTGAGGGGAGCAGTACTGGTTACTCCACGACGCCTACTGCTGCTGCAGCCTTGGAAACCCCCGAGTTCCCCAGGGAACACACAGACATCACGCTCAAAGCCAACAAGGCTGCTGGTAACACTGGTTGCTTCACGCTGGACAACTTCAAGCCATGACAACACAGAGCAGTGGCTTTTGCTGCTGAGAAGAGAGTATCAGGATCTTTTCAAACAGGAAGCATGGGTGAACCTTGAAATTTTACAACTCACAAACCCCTGCTGATGCAAACTGACCTTGTTTTGTCTATCAGCTAAAGCATGAAGAAGAATTAAGTTTAATTTTGGAGTAACTTCTGAGCTTGCCTTAGGCCAAGCTGAGCAAAGATTCCAAGCCCTGCTTGGGTATAAAGACTGGGATAAAACTAAAGAGAGTGCTTAGTCTTTCCAGTTCTAGCACCAACTTGATTTCTGTCTTCTTTTCTGTGCAACAGTTAACACACCCATGGAAGGAGCCTGCACATACACAGAAACACAGGTCGGCAAAGCTGCTTACATAAGGCCCCTTCTTTAAGGAAATACCTCATGCAAAGGGGAGTGGGACTCTGCTTTAGCACCATAGTGCTCAAACACGAGTGTCTGGCTCCACTGGTGGATGTAGAAGGGGATGAGAACTAATTGCTGTCTTATCCCTTCTAGCCCTTGCTTTTCATGGTACCTTGCACTGAAAAGATGCGGGAGAGAAAAAACTTGGCCTTCCAATCCCCTTGCTTCAAAAGGAACAATAAACACAAACAAATAAAACATAAAACCAAAAAAACACTAATATCCACCAATGTCACTAACAGGGTGCCAGCAAAAGGCTTAGAAATCCTCAAATAAAATTAAGCACTCAGAATTTTCATCAATTAACAGCTTCAAAAATGACACATAAGAGATTAGCACATCAGAAAAGCTTAAAATTTACACTCCTCTAAGGTCTGAAACCATTTCTTGAACAACAGAACACACACTTCAGTGGGATAAAAAAAAATTATCATGTAAATCACTATGATGTGCAAGGAAGACTTTATCTGGCCTGAAAGGATAGTGGGATTTTCTACTGATCTTTATCCTGATCCCTAGTGTGGTGGCTTACGAAGCAGCAACTGAAGGAAAGCTGTCAGTCACAGGCAAGTCCATGCAATGCCAACGTTCATACTTCAGGAACTGGGCTAGAAACAGTTTGATGGATTAATGCACCAGTTTTCAGGCCCAATATTGGTTTCAAGTTAATTCCAAGTACCAGCTGTATTCTCAGAACTGAAGTGCACAACAGTCACAGCTTTCAGTTGCCGAAAGGAACAAAAAACCAAAAACGGTTCTATTCACACATTCTGTAGCTGTGACCATCAGTTCATTTCCATCCATAACAAAACCCCTTATTAAAAAGGCATTATGTTCCCCCCCACTATTTATTCTAATGAAATCTCAACAGCTGATCTATTAGTGGCTAATAATATTCTAGGCGGTAATAAACTTGATCCCAAAGACAGTGCATGCCATGAAATCAAAGTTAACTACAAACACTTCCACAGGCCTTGAAAACTGTATTTTTGTCCAAAACTAAGCAAGGGCTACAAGTTACTAATACTGTTAATGGTATTTGGGGCTGTAAGAAATATTATGAACTAGAAGACTTTGATATCAACATGCAAAAAATTGTCATTGCTAGAAATTCTTGGGCCTTCTAAACCCACTGAATACTTTGCTTAAGCAAAAATACAAACTACAGGCATTACAGTAAAAGGACTACAGAAACAAGAACCACAGGATTCTACCTCAGAGCAGCTACTCCTCAACTCAGAAACCATGCAACCACATATCTTTCACAAAGTCATGTTAGATGGCTCATCACTTACTGTGTTAAAGCAATGCTGCTAAATAGTGGGAAGAAAGTGCAAAAGTATTGGAAGCAGTCTCACGCAGTAATTTCTGTACAGCTTCCCTGGCTCCAGTTATTTATATATCATCCCCAGGTAGTGGGGAGTATGTCATTTTCAGGTGGGCACATACTGAGACTCCCAGATTTACCTTAACTCACACAAGTAACTAGCTTCCCTGAGGTCTGAATTTCTTTCTCATTATTACTCATACATTTTGAGCTAGCAACTTGTTTCTGCTGATGCACTCAGTTGCCACTAGTTTTACACTAAACCAGCTTCTTCCTGCTAGGCTGTTCACTGGATTTATGGACAACCTATCACACAGTTTTCAGAAATTACCAATGTAGGCGATTTCAAAGCTTACAGAACAGCTCTGCCTCTTTCATATCTGGACAACATCAAACAGAAGCTGTTCATCTGAGAGGATGTGATGGATAAAAGGGCAGTTTGTGCTTGCTTGGATGATTGTATTGGTAGCAGAAGCTTACTGGGCTCTTTATGAGACAGATGGCATCTCTTCTAGCCATCTATTTGGGCTGGCAAGATGACAGACAAATGGAAAGAATGAGAGCTATGCAAAGAGCAGCACAGAGTGGTACCAGCTAGACAAAGGTAAAGTAAGAAAAGGCAGCACAGCTAAGAAACTCTCTATTCCAACTGGGAAACATTCCATTCCAAGGACAGCATATCACCTTGGACATCTGCTCCTGATTTCAAGTTTTGTTCAGAACCAGCAATGTCAGGATTAATTGGGGTGCTTTGGTAGAGCAAATATCCAACAGACAGCGGACACCTCCAGCTAGCTCTGGTCTGCCTCCTCTCCCCAATGCCTTCACTATTCTCACAAGCACAGCTTTACAAAACCCAGGATCTCGGACAAATCCATACCAATAGCCTATGACAAAACACAGTAAAGCCAAAGACTGTTAGCAAGACCTGACTTTTAAGCACGCTTGCCAAACAAAGTGAACCTCCCCCCAAATGCTGAATGTACAGGTAGTAGCCTCCTCGGTCCAAAAGAAGGAGCCAGCACCATGCCTGAATCAGCCTCTTACCACCAGCACAATTGTTTTTTCAGGTTAAAAAAATAAATAAATAAATAGAGACCTTTATGTAACATTAGAGCCACAACCGAGAGGAACAGACCATTAACAGTTACTTAGCATGAAGTACTCACACATGCTGGTAAGAAACTACCACAACCAGCACTCAAGGGCTTTGAAATGATAAATAATGGACTAAAATAACCACAGCATCGAGGCACTCATCTCCTCACATATGTCAGCACAAGTTAGGTATCATGAAGGTAGGCAAGGAAGTCCTCCTCTCTAATTTAGAAAAAAAGAAGTTAACTGCTATAATTAGGTGGCCATTCTAACTGGGCTTGCAAACGCTGGGACAATGACTGGCAGAATAAAACAGCCATTACACACTTTTCAGTCACAGGATTTGTTACAGCAATTCACAAAGCTCCCAGCAGTTTCACAACAAAATAGTCACATCTGCAGTTCCACAAAAATGATCCTGTGTGTGCCAACATTTCATCTTATGAATGTTTGCAGGCTCCGATTTCCATGTTTAGGAAAGCACTGAAACAAGTGCTTTTATTTAATTAATTAGCTAAAATTATTTCACCGCTCTGGCTTGCTATTCTCAAAATTAAGGAGCAAACTGCTTGGTCAGCGTAATGGAATGGTGTCAGTGATTTATACCAACAAGAGAGAAACTCCAATCCTACAGGAAACAGAGAAACCCAAGCCCCAGGCTAGTAAAATGCACTCCTACTGAAACAGGAAAACTTGCTCTGCAAAACCATCAGAAAAATGTACTGCTCCACAGAAAAACAGATTGTCCAGATGATGCTAGAAAAAATAAATATGTTTTATTCACCTGCGTGTTAAAAAAAAAAAAAAAAAGAAAGGAAAAAAAAAATCAAGCAGGCAAGTATAATTCTGTAAGTTTACAGCAAATTCAAAGGCAGCATAGGTTTAAGAGATAAGAGTACAGCTTAAGTATCATCTTTGGCAAAAGAAATACTTTCGCAGAGGGCCTAACTTGCTTACAAATCTCCTGACCTAGACAATGTGACATAAATCTTGCAAGAGTGGAGAAAAATGAAACCTCAAGCCTCTAAGGACTATTACTGCCATTAACAGGCCTACAGGAGCTCAACTGTTATTTTTTTACTGGACGGTAAGCCTGTATTTTGCATAGCATGAGTTTCAGTTGCATGAGCTGCATTCAGACATACAAAAATCTAATGAACTACTGAGAACACATGGAATATATGCGGGGAAATCAGGCTACCCAACTTTTGGGTGATAACCAGCAAAGTTCTAAGATAAATCTCTGGTGGGATTCTGTGGAAAAGCCTATGGGGCTGTCTCTACATCTGCACACAACAACTGTCAACTTACAACCAACGGAGTACTTGTGAGAACGTGATTTTCAGATGCCAGCTGGGAGAACAGAGAAGGTTCAAGAGACTGTTCTGCTCCCAGGTATCATTCAGAAAAGAAACCTTTTGGCTACTTCCTTCCCAATCCCATTACTATTAATTCACTGTTTTCATTCTGCACACATGAAGTAAAACTGCAGTCCTGGTGAGCTGGTGGGAGGCAGGAACAGGGCTGCAAGATACAATATTGTAATTAGACAAGCATCTGCCTGCCTTCCTCTTTGCCCAAAAAGGCTGCTTAAGAGCAGCTAAACTTTAGGAGTCCTGCCTTTCAAGTGGTTCCGAAGCCTGCTATCCTCCACTGGAACCTTTCCCTTGTTTTTACATCCATAAAACTTTCACCTCTACACAGAGGTCTGAAATGCTGCTGGTTGCCAAAAGTCCCTTGGCATTGGAGGGAAGAAACAAGCTAGTAATTGGAATGACCTGCTTTTACAGATTGCATGTCATCTGTAATGAAAATAGTTATTATTTATAGCACCTTAGAGATTCATCTAAAAACAAAGACCCTCTCCCCATTGTGCAAATTTCTTAGCATATTTTTCGGTAATTTTCATTTTATTCAATGGTACTTGTAAAAGCTCTCTGCACCTTTTTAAAAGGCCAATATTTTCAAAACATTCCTAACGATCTCCAAGATGCCATTTAGTGACTCCTGCCACTGCTGGCATTATAAACAGAACACACTTTCCCAGCGGAGAGGAGCAGCAACGCTCTGTAGGGAGAAAGGAAATGGTTGTCTATCCTCAGGACAGAAAGCATCAGGACTGCCACCTTCTGGGGTGCAAAATTCTGGAAAAAAGAAATATGTAATCTCATTTCAAAGTGGCTCAATAGATAAGACTGCATATGAGCAACTAAATATGCAATAATAAACTTCAATTTAAAAAAGAAGAATTCCTGTTAACAGCCTCAAGAGTTAGTTAAGGTCTTGCAGCACAATGTCCTAGAACTAGTCCACATATGCCCCAGTACCAGGGCAAAACTTTTCTTCAGAGATTACAGGGATGGGTCAAGCCCATATCCATGGGATTTCCATCTCTGCAAAGTCTAGTGACACTGGAAAGCCACCACTATTACATACTGCAAACAAGGTAAACGATCCGTCTAAAGGCAGCAAATGCAGCAGGGTTGGTTTTAAAGGGTTACCAAATCTCCGAAAAAGACTTGTGTGTTAAGCAGTGCCCAAGATAATTCGGTAATAGAAGTCATGCTCTAAATTTCTATGCCTCCAGGCTTAAATTTTCTTGCAAGGCTAACTAGTTACATGAGAAGCAAAAGAACTGAGACACTGAGAAACAGCTAATAGCACCATCTAGAACTCAAATGATGTAAGATGAATTGGTTCGAGCTCCTTTTGGGCTGTTTGACATTAGCAAGAGAATGCAGAGGGAACTGCCTTCCAGGGACCTGTAGAGATTTCTGTCCTGACAGCTGTCTGGTTGCAAGAGTGCCGAGTTTATGTGCTAGAAGACAAATGATTTAAAAACCTGAGCTTACCTCTTAAGGACAGGAGATGTGGACACTTTCTTCCACATGAGATAGCTCGTCCTTGGCCAATACTAGGGAGAAATTTGGGTATCAATCTGGAAATGAATGGATGCTCTGGATTTAGAAAAGCACCTTCAAACTCAGCTTCTAGAGAATCAGAGATATGGGAATATTTCTCCTACTGTAGCTGTAAGAAGTATGAATTGTTTAAGGGGCTGATAATGTAAAGAAGAACAGAATGATGAACAGCCCGTTCAGAGAAACGAAACACTCCTTTGAGGCTTGCACTGAGGAGACACAAACTAAAGACCTGCTCAAGAAGGAAGTTTCTGGTTGTGAGGAATGGCATGACTTTCATGGTATTACCTGCATTCCTGTTTGGAAAAAAGCACAGCCTTCAGAGACAATGCCATAGAAAATCTGAAATTAAGAGCAACACAAAGCAGATCCTGGTCTATCTCTGTTTCTTGACAGCATTGTCTCCTCTAAAACTGTGGTTAAAAATCCACAATATTGAACACTTGCTGGCCAGTCAGACTGCTGGGTGACTGAAGACCAGTGAAGGGAAACTGAGGCATGAACTAAATGAAACATCAGAACAGGTCAAATATACCCCAAACAAAGTATATTTCCACACAAATAAATTCATCCTCCAAATTCATCAGAGTCTTCCCACCACGAGGTGAAATCAGTAGAGAGAGAAACTACACATTAAAATGGTAGCCCAAGTATGCTGCAGTTGTAATATTGAACGAAACTATGCACAGAATTAATATTAATGAATACAAACGGCCCTGTTAGCTTGGAGTCCTTCAAGAAGTATAAGTTTTTCCTTCTAAGAATGTCAGAAACAAATTTGAATAAGTTATGTTAAAAGGAACAACCTAAAGAGAAATATAGAAAGACAGTAAATAATTGAAACAGTATGATCATATACACACATAAAAAAACTCTTCAGTAGAATCATTATTTTCTAAAACCTTTTAAATTTCAATTTCAACTTGTGAAAAAGGATAATCATGATTTTAGAATATTTTTAATTTGCAGATTAATGCTCAGCTTGTTGAAATACTTCCCTTGACTTCTGTTTATAATGTTTCAGTGCAAATACTCCAGTGTCAAACATTTTGGAGCTTGACAAAATATTATTTGCATTTTTTTTTATTACAAAAGTAATCAAAAATGCATAGTGATTTTCACCAAAACTCCTACTTTTTTTTTTTTTTTTTGGGGGGGGGGGGGGGGGGGGGAGAGGACAGGGAACTACCAGAATAGCCTGTTCTGAATACTTACAGTTGTGCACCTCTCCATGTTCAGTGTCTGGTTCTGGTAAAGGCACATGCATATGGAAAGGAAGCACGGTGCATTAAT
The DNA here is from genome assembly GCF_059628265.1 of Tinamus guttatus. Lineage (NCBI taxonomy): Eukaryota > Metazoa > Chordata > Aves > Tinamiformes > Tinamidae > Tinamus > Tinamus guttatus. The sequence goes on along the minus strand of NW_028288774.1, from coordinate 11,608,113 downwards.
GTTAGCACATTTCTGTAGGTAAATAATCTCTGTTTCCCAAACAAATCTATCAGTCTTCTGCATTTCTCAGGGTCACAGAAACAAACGACAGGATTTGATCCCTGTTCACTTATAAATAGAAACATACTTGGTGAGATTACTTACTGCATTTACTCTTTCTTGCAAGAACTGTTTAATGAAGGTGAAAGGAAACGGAAGCTTGAGAGAATTCTTCCCCTTTTTGAAGTGAAAAAACCTAAATTCACTGGATTTGTAGTTTGCAGTAAAAATATGATTTTTCCCAATAGTAATTATCAGTCTTATATTTGCCAAGCATAGTGTTATTTTCGTATTTAATACAGACTTACAATAGTGTAATGTACTTCAGGTGCAATATGTAGTATTAATTTTCTAGCCTCCTGACTTGTAAACTGCTCCCTGATGACAGCTCCCTATACTGCAAAAGCCTCAGTGGGAAAAGACTCTAAGGGTACACGCATCTTCACATGAAATATTTTGCATATTTTCATGACTGCTGACAAACTGCAGCAAAACAACACCTTATGAGCTTACAGCTGTGGAAATGCAGACTCCTTCAGAACCAGTAGTTTTGGTAATGCTGCAGAACTTAATCTATTTCCTAGCTTTCTTAGCAATTCCAGAAATTAAGAAGTTCAGAAATGACAGCTCCCAATCTCAAGTTCACCAGGTAAATTCATTCTGCTACCTCTAGGGAGCACAGATGCAATTTACACCTGCATATACAGAATACCAAAGAGAAACTAGTCACTCCACAGTCATGTTACTGCAACTGACTCGGAAAAAAAAAAAAAAAAAAAATTTGTACAGGTCCTAAAAGCAGATTCTAGGTCACTATCAAACTTCTTGGCTGCAATAACTTCTTGTAAAGGGGAGCATAACTAGTCTTTCTTAGACTTACAATTTCAGTCTAGACTATGGCGTCATCTTATGCTGTCAGTATCTGCCAGGCACTCTGGAGCTCTATCCTCCATCAGCTTCTTTAAGGAACATTCTTATCTTGCACAAAACTGCTGTCTTCAGAGTTCTGGGTGCTCCTCAGCACTTTTAATGAAACATGACCTGTGGACAAAGTCAACAGTAAAGTAATTCTAGTGAAATATGAAGTACATTTTTGGCAGTTTAAGAAAACAGTGTAATTAAAACTAGCTGTGTCATAACTTAGTAGTTTGGTGGAGAGGTGCATACAGATGGACCTTAGTCTCCATTATTCTAGTTAATGGCATGTTGGCAGCACGGGACACAATAATGCCTATCGGCAGGAAACCAATCTCCACGCCTTGCAACTATCAATAATTGCCTTCACCGTAGCTTTCAAAACCTCTTTGAGCATCCAGTTCATGTCCAGGCACACCCAAGAGGACTGAGCTTGCACACCACGCAATGAAGTAAATACCTATATGCTAAACGAATTTGCACAAATAAAATATTACATGCAGTTAATATTCTTTATTTTTGTACTGATTGCTATATGAGCCCAGAATCTTTTCAAAAAGACCGTATAAGTGGAGTTTTTATAAGGCAGTGATTGACACTACCAGTCTGAAGGTATTTATCTGACACCACATACAGGAGATGATGGTCTATCCACCCCCTAACTGCACTGCTTACACCTCAGGGTAAGTGTGTGTCACAAACTGGAGCTGCTAACCCATGCACTTGTATTCACATATCACTTGCAGCAGAAATGCAAAGGGTTGCACTAGCTGGGTGTTACACAAGTAAGGGCAGTAGCAAAACACAGAACCAAACTAATTACGATAAGGAATTATGAAGAAAAACAGAAACTAACACCTTTATGCTAGAATTTAGTCTGTTTAGAATACTCATCATTTGAGACAGCTACTCTTAACCTTAAATTAGCCATGAAGATTACGCTATTAATTTCTAAACTCTGTGTGTATGCCTCAGAGCTGAAAACCAGGATGTGGGCCCCACTGAAGTGAGTTATGCAAGGCTGCTCTTGACCTGGATAGGTCACGATTTAGGTTATGTGCAACAGAGCACTAAGCAAGGAAGGGCTACAAGAGAAAGACCCAAAACTCTAGACGGTCAAAATCAAGAGCCTTACAGCATAAGCTCAAAACTGACCTGTAATGTGCAAATTATCGCCATGCTCATTCTTTAAAATGTTGCTTGAAATCACAACTCAGGTGGGTTCCTCACCATTTATGGATGGGAAGTCTCAAAACACAGAGCTGAAAGAATTACTGTGCCAAAGTTCTGCAATGGAATAAAACGCTTTCCAGACAAAGTAACGCTTTCCTGTTACTTTCCAGAGACTTGCAAGATCCTTTCCTTTTCTGAATATCATGACTCACTTGCAGTGCAGTAGCATATAAAGGGCTAAAAGTACCAAGTATGTTATATGTATTCAAGTTCCTGCCTGTTGGATGTGAAGAAACAGACGACTAAGCTTCCATGATGATCTTCCATATCCTTCCATAATTATGCATGTGGAAGAGAAAAATGTCTTTTTTTTTTCTCTCCTTTTTGCTATTCTTTCCCTCTGCCCTTTAAGGCATTTCTTGATGTTGAACTTATTTCTCAAAACAACATCGAAGTGGGGCCTGAGGGAAGTAATCAGGATCTCCTTCAACCTTTTTCTGCTAAAAGACGCCAGTAGCACAAGTCAGCTATTCAGTGCTTTGCATCCGCTTGAATGTTTAGTCTGCAAGGAGTCTCAGACATACTCCAAAGTAGAAATGCTGTGTTTGTATCTAAAAGCCAAAACTACATTCTCTAAAGTGTCAACTTACACTGACAGCCCATGCCCTGTCACAGGATCAGCTTAGGGTTCACATCAGGGACGCTTTGCTAGTCTGCACAGGATAACCGCAAACCCGAGCAGAACCTGCAATAACAAAACTCCCATTAATTTTGTGAAGATACAGCTTTTTGAAGAGTACATGACAAAATCCCAACTTGGGAAGCCTCTTTTACAAAAACCATTAGGGCTTGAATCTCTGCTGCCTCTTTTGTCTTTTGACTCAACATCCCACAAGAGAAAAAGATCTGGCTAAGCAACTAACGAGCTAAACCTAAGAAAATCTCTTGACTTTTGGTAAGAATTTTGTTCATTAACTGCAAGATTCATCCAAGCAAGTGGAATTCTTTTATAGTCTAGTAGACAAATTAACTCATTTTATTCAGGAAACAGAAATTTTCTTTAATTTGTGCATTAATTTTAGCCTTTTACTGAATGAACTGAACTTCCCTGCATATCCTTGTGCTGACAAGCCCTACATAGAGCTAATGATACCATGAAAACAAATCCCTGCTTTTAACACAGGATTTCTCAGACTATTTAAGGGACTTACAGTCCTATACTGTCTGATCTTTTAGACAGAAGCAAGAAGAGCCAGGAGAAGCTTCCCCCCCACCCTTGCACTGCAAACCAGTGTGATTGCCATTCCTGTTGCAACATCTGCCTTTCCAGACATAAAGATGGAACAATAAAGAAAGCATCATGCCACATAATGTAATTTTGGTATCCAGAAAACAAAATAAATACTCAAAGATAACTTGATCTGTCTTTTTATACCCCTATTCTTTTTTAGCACAGACTGCATCTCATAGTGGAAACAAGCTCTTCCATTTCAAACCATGCTAGGCATCGCATGAATTTACTTGCTGTTCTGCTTTGTACCAAATCACTATTGATACCACTATCAACACGAACAGATGCACATTACAGTCACTCAGTTTGCATTCCTATTGCATCTTCTAGCATTTATTATATACATGCTACTAAAGTGCTGGTCTCACTACTCCACGCCCCTCGTTCTAGCTTTAAGTGCAGAACATCCGGCCAGCAGCTCTGCCTGCAGCAGAGCGACAAACATCTCAACCCTGAGACCATAAACCGTTGTGATAATGCTAGGTGAGAAGTAAAAATCAGCAAGAACTTACAAGGAATAATACATATTCAATTATTGCAAAATGGATTATACTAGTGAACATGTGCTTACCTTCCTGCAGGTACCTACAGAAACCCGTGAGGCACATTATACGCATATGTAAAACACCATTTCAGGAGTCTGTCCCATCCACACTCAAACCAGGAGACTAACATTTCTCTACCTCAGTGGGAAAATACCGAGCACCAGCACAGCCCTGGTCTTCAGCTGTACACCTCTAAAACAAGCATATCAAGCAATGCCAATTGCTGCAAAAGCACTACGTTCTGCTACTCCAAAGGCATACAACAGAAAAACAAGTGCTTTTTTGTTTGCTTGCTTGCTGCAGATATTACACACGTAAAAACCAGCATGCCCTCATGTACAACACAACCTCCGCCAAGAGCAGCACAAGCTCCAGATCCATCCAACATTTGAATTTCACCCACCCAAGCACCGGCTGGATTTCAGCCATCCAAGTAACCGCCTTAAACAAGGAAGAATCACCCGAAGCTGCTGGATAAAAGCCGCGGATAAGGGCAGACCCTCAACCCGCCTGCCCGCAGCCTCGGCCCCCACCTGCAGCGGCTCTGGCGACGCGGCGCCCGCACCGCCGCCTAGCAGGGACACGGGCACGGCACCCGGAGAGCTGCTGCTGCTCACGGTACACATATATAGTGCTGCTGCTCAGGGTACACATATATAGACATATAATAGGCGTATATTTAAAGGCAGCCCGGTCGCTACCAGGTTAACTACCAACCTCACCTATTTCCGAGCGGTCCCCGCCAGCCCCGGCTCCGCTCACGCTCCCGCCCAGCACGGGCAACCGCGGAAAGAAAACGTCGTCTTTTTTTTTTTTTTTCCCTCGGATGTTTTACAGAAGGAGGAGGAACGAATCCACAGCAAAGAGCCCGACCTTGGGCGCACGCCCCCCTCCCCGGGGCCCTCTCTCGGAGCTCCCTGGGGCTCCAGGGGCAGCTGCTGCCGGGGGAGCAGAGGGGGAGCCTCTTCCCTGCTCTCCCCGCCTCACCTGCGCTCCGCGGCCGCCGCAGCTCCGCCAACGTCCCGGCGGGCGCTCAGGTGCGGAGGGGGCGCGAAGGCGGCGGCGCCGCCCGCCCGCCGCAGCGGGGCCTCCGCTCCCCGCCCGCCCGCCCGCCGCAGCCCCGCCCCGCGCGCGCGGCCCCTCCCTCCCTTCCCGCGGCCGTTAGGACCGTTACAACTTGCCTCGCGCCTTCCCCTCAGCGACCGTTAACTGCCCCCCTCCTTCTTCCCCCCCCCCCTCAGTGCCTTGCGGCCTCCGCTCTTCAGACGCCCCCGCAGACACTCGCGTACGCTCCGGCAGCTCGGGGAGACAGAGCCGCCGCCGTTGTCGGCGACCATCGCCCCACGTCGCGCCCCCCCTCCCCAACAGCCGCGGGAAGGGGGTAGGTGATGAGGGGGCGGGTGAGGGGAGCAGCCTCCCGGCTCCTCCCGGCGGCAGGAGGCTACGCGGTGCCGCCCCCGCCTCCGCAGGTGCCCTGGGGAGGGCGGCGAGGCCGGCGGCGGCTGCAGCCCAACCCCGCCGCCGCCGCTCGCCTTCTCGGCTCGCCGTGATTGACAGGCAGCCGCGGCGGCCGCCCACGCTCCGCTCCCTGAGCCGGCAGGGCCGCGGCGGAGGGGAAGCGCGAAGGGGAGCAGTGCGGGAGCGCCGCAGAGCCGCCTCCTCCCGCTGCTTGTGTTGCCCATGTGGCCAGAACCTCGGCGCCGCGTCCCGACGGCGACGAGGGGGCACGAGCACGTGTGTGGGTCAGTGTAAAGATTTGAAGCGAACCTGCTGGCTTTGCCTGAAATGAAAAACGTGCCTTTCTGTCAGTGCAGGTTTGGGCAAAGATGCTCCTGGTGGGAGCTGGAAGGTGATGTCTTCTCAAAACATGAGCATTCCTGCAGCATTGTTGACCATGGCCTGAGATATCAAAACCATGGCTGGCTCCTCACCTCTTGAAAGGTGTTTGCCCACTGAAGGTGATCCGTTTTGTATTACTGAAAATGCAGCACCCACTCCCTCACCCAGGACTTTGGTCCGGAAGTAAGAGGCCTGAGGAAAAGATCTTCATCGAGCTGCTATATGTTCCTTGGGTTCTGCCAGTAATTATTTGATACAGTGAGATAACTATGTGATCCTTTCCTTCCTTCAGATCAGTTGTCCCTAAAAATACTGTAACTTGCTAAGCATATACTTCACAAAATGTGTCTACAGACCAGTGTTTTCCTAATGCAGCAATGTGAATATTGGCAGGTTTAATTCGTTACATTAGTGACATTAACATAATTTACTGGAGAGTGGAAGGAGCAAATGTTCAGGTAATGGGCCAGTTAAGTCAGTGAGGTAACCTCAGTATCCTTTTGCTGAAAGTCACTAATTCCTACAATCAACTTTTTAAAATTTTCTTAGTAATGTTATTTAGATAGATTTTTTAGATATTTAAATTATTTAGGTAGATAGATCAATTTTATCTATTTTTTCTCCCGCATTTTAAAATAAACAGGGCAATTTTCACTTCTGAATATGTATGGAATATTTTGTTATTTGCTGTTAGATAAATCTCATGCTGCACATGAGACATATCTGCATTCACTGTTAAATAATCAATAAACATGTGTTTTCTTTCCAGGAATTTTAAATCAGATTCTTAGCTGTTTTAAATCAGTATGCCTCCACAAAGTTAAGACATGCCAGAAAATTATACCAGCTAAAATTTTAGTGTCTGAATTAAAAGGCTTTTTGAGATTCATATGATGGTAAGTATCTTAGTAACTTTATTTTTTTAATTTTGCATTCCTGAAAACTGAATGAGAAATAAAAGATGCCCAAGTCCTTTCCTATAGAATAACAAATGGACCATTATAATATAGATGGGTCAGCGCAATTCTTTTTATGTGCTCCTGTTTTATAAGGTTCTTATGTTCATGCTAATAGTTCAGCATGACTCACCTACAGTACATATCACTGCCACAGCTGTTGTAAACCTTCCTCTGAGTCAGAGAGTGACTTTATGACCCAGAATTCTGGCAGTGAGTACTATCCTAGTGATTTTTCCAATTAAGAGAGAATTGCTAGTGTCAGTGCAGTGTGAGTCAGAGTTTGATGTAAGAGGCAAAACTGGACTCATCAGTTACTACTGGGCTCGCTCAGTATGTCCTCCCCTCCGAAATTCAGTGACATGAAAACCTGGAATGAGTCTGATGGGAACTCCTTTCATGGTTCAGAAAGTGAGCTGGAACCAGGGAATTAGCTCTGCCAAGTCGCGAGCGCTCTGACCTCTGTGCTAGTGATCTGCCACTCATCACTGCAGGATGCACAGCAGTTTGCAGGAAGATGAGACCAGCATCAGTGAAACAGCAGAGAGGCAGCAGGGCTTCTCTTCTTTACTCTAGGAAACCATTTGCTTCTTGGGCATACCAGCGAGCAGGAGGTGTAATGTTCAAACTGTATGTATTTTTGCCTGTGATTCTTTGTGTTTTATTGCTGCAGGACAGCAGCTCAATTCTGCCTCACCTGGTTTTGAATAGCAAAATTTGTGTCCCCTCTACCAACTGATTACTTCTGAGAACATATTGGAATTAGTCAACGAGCTACCCTTAACTCAAAATCCTGCCAAAAGAAAAGGGTCCAATGTTTAGGAGTTGGTATAGGCTGAAGCTAGGAGAGCAAGACAAGCTACAGTTTAGGCTGGCCTCAATCTAGGGTTCTGGCTTTGGCATGGAGATCTTACCAATGTGTACAAATACCTGAGGAGAGAATGTAAAGAGGATGGGGCCAAACACTTCTCAGTGGTGGCCAATGACAGGACAAGGGGTAGTGGTTATAAATTGAAACACAGGAAGTGCCATCTCCATATGAGAAAGAACTTCTTTACTATGAGAGTGACAGAGCCCTGGAACAGGCTGCCCAGAGAGATTGTAGAGGCTCCTGCTTTGGAGATCTTCTAAACCTGCCTGGATGCGACCCTGTGCCACATGCTCTAGGTGTCCCTGCTTAAGCAAGGGGGTTGGACTAGATGATCTCCAGAGGTCCCTTCCAACCCCAACCGTTCTGGGATTCTAGTCTTGATTTAGCAGGATTGAGGGAGTGATTTTAGAGCTTGGCTTGAATCTGTGGAGTTAATGAGAAGGAATTGTTGCTGGGGATGCTTTGATCTCGCTGGACCGGGTAGAGGACCCTAGGCGAGGGCTGAGAGAGAAGTGAATGACTTGTTTTGTATTTCTCTTATGACCTTCCGCCTGCTTGCAGCAAAGAGCATGTCACGTTCCTGCAACATGCCTCTTTCAGTGAAATTCTTGCCTGTGAAGGAAGGGCATGGGCTGAGCCTGCTCTGAGGGACTCTGCTGATGAGATCTTTTTTTCTTTTTTCTTTTTTTTTTTTTTTTAAATCGCATGTTAGTGAATATAAATCAACCTTTGAGAGGTAAACGGTTAGGCATGGTTTTGGTTTTATGACAAGTTGGCTAGGGATGGAAGTGATAAGATGCTTCCTTTCCATGGGTCCTATCTGCAGTGAAACAGCTGACCTGCATTAGCTACCAGGGCTTAAAAACACCCCATCTCTCTCTTTCTCTTTCTCTCTCAAGTGGTGAGAACAAGCCTTGTTTAATTGCAGATACCCTTGAGTGATCTTTGAGGCTTTTCAAATTTTGTGGCTGAGAAAGGAAGAGGGGATTTCTGCCACAAAAACCTCTGCATCCTCAGGTAATCCCTCTCAGAAGAATGATGAGCTGATAAACTGCAGCTCTCACAAGCTTGTGGTTGTCACTCTTGCTTGTTCCTTTTAAAAAAACGAAGCAAGGGCCCACTGACAACAGTGCATATAGCAACCAAGTCCCCAGTGGACTTTTGCTGTCCTGGGGGAAAGCAGCAGCTCATAAATGACACATCGGCTCTGGGCCCTTCTCTTAAAAGGCTTACTTCCTTCAGAATAGCAATATGTATTTTATTTATCTAGCTATGTTGATGTATGTGTGTATATATATTTTGGGATTTTTACATTTCCAGCATTTTTTTTTACCCTATGTATTCTCTTAAACAGAAAGATATTATACAGAGGTGATGAAATAAAAGTAACAGAAAGTAAACAAGATGATGGCAGAGTCTAGCAGAGACTGATGAGACAAACATTTCCAGACCAGCAGTTCTGCATCAGGTATGTAAAGCCATGCAAAATGAGTATATCTGCATTTCCTTAAGGCTTATTTGAACAATATTAAGGTCAACTCACATTTGGCCTCAAAATCATGTCATATTTCCTCATCTCTATCCTGCTCTGAAGTGAGGCAATGGGGAAGTGAAGGAATTGGAATGACTGGGTACAAGTGTCTTTTTTTTCTAACTCCTTCAGTTGCTGAAGTTTCTTTATACAAAAGGGTGTTCCAAAAATTCTTAAGTATTTCATGCATAACTATGGTTGTGAAGAATTTGGACTATGAACCATTGGGTTGTATTTTTTTACAAGTTTACTTTTCATATTAAAAAAAATACAGAACCTATAAGTACATGTCCATGGGACCAGATAGGATGCATTCTTGGGTGTTAAATGAGAAGCTTATGCCAGTACAAGGCACTTTTTTGACCTTTGAAAGGTTGCAGTGATGAGGGGAGGACCCTGGTGACTGGAAAAAGGCAAATGTCTTGCCCATCTTCAGAAAGCACTAAGAGGACTATTCATGGAACTGCAGGTGGCTCAGTCTCACTTCAGTCCTTGGGAACGTTATGAAGGAAATCCTCCTAGAAGCCCTTTCTAGGCACATGGACAAGATCGTGACTGGGAACAGCCAGCATGGTTTTAGCAAAGACAAACCATACCTGACCAACCTGATCATCATATGATGAAAGGCTTAGTTCAGGGAACATCTAGAAAGTGGAAAATGTTGTTTGCCTTGACTTTATCAAGTGACTTTATCAAGACTTAGTCTCCTGTAGCATCTTTGTATTTAGGAGATACACTATTACAGGGGAGTCACGAGGTGGTGAAGAAGTAGCCAAGCCACTAGGCTTGAAGGGGAGCAGTCAGCAATTAAAAATCCCTTTGGTGACTGCTTATGAGTGATGGTCCTTGGGGGTTGTTGCTGTTTGATATCATTAGAGTAGAAACTTCAGTGGTGAGAGGCTTTAGGACTGTTCTCAACAGCGGATCCTGTTTAGAGGAGGGAGACGACGTATGTGAAACATATATTGGAACTGGGTGGTTACTGGGTGGAAACAGTTTGTTAAGCAGGTGTATGGCATGCCGGCTGCTTGGCTGGCCCTTTTGTTTCGTAGTACCCTCCATATTATCCCTATGATCACTTTTCTTGTGTCTGTCTAGTGTAAATCAAGATAACTTTATTGAAGTGAATAGAGCCACACCATATTTGTTTTGGTTAAATATAAAATTTAAATTGGAGCCTTGTTTTGGTGCAGTAAACTTGGTAGGAGCATAAGGGAGAAGCATAACTTAAATAACATTTGGGAAATATATATATGCATATATATATATATCAAAATGAACAAACAATACACAGTGAGTCATGTCCAGAGGATTTTCCGATAAAAGAAAGATGGGTACTCTTGGGAAAATAACTCTCTTTTTGCATATCTGTAGCTGGAGTGGTACCTACCCATTGTGTTTTGACAGTGCCTCTGTTTGCTCTGTAGTGCATTGTGTGCTGGCCCCTGGGGAAGAGTATTGCTTTGTGTTCAGAATTTGAACTAATTTCTGAATTCCTGTTGTTCAGGAGCACTATCAAAAACTAACCCTGTGCATCTTGAGTCACAGTGTTGCCTCTTGGTGCCTGGTTCAGCACCCTTGTCTCACAACAAGCTGCTAGTGATGCTTCTGCACTTAGGAGTGCTCTGTGAGGCTTGTGGGACACATCTGCATGGTATGAGCAGGCTCTGAGCGAGTCACTGCAGGACAGACCACAGGCATTCCTGGATTGGGAGAGGCGTTCCCAGATTAGGACAGACACCACACAGATTAGCAAAGAGGTCTTCTAGTTGGATTTCAGTGATACTGATTTGAAATATGATTTGAAAGCTGGTTTGTCTGGCAAAAAAAAGACTGTGCACAGCCGTTTTACACATGGCCAAAGGCTGTAACTGACATATAGCCTAGAGACATGACAAATGCCACTGTCTTAAGGAATCTGCTATAGCACCTGGCTGCTAAACAGATTCATTCTTATAAGCTGGTGGCACTGTTGCCCTGAAGCAAAACTAACTGTGCTAAGGTGGAAAGCAGCAGAACAGGGCACCTTTGCTTTTAAAGGCTTTGAAACCCAATGAAGTGGGGTGGCTTTGGTCAGGCTGGGTGGTGGCAGCCCGGCCACCTCTATTGTGTATAAAACTCAACATACGGCATAGAGAAGGGGCTCTTGTGACACTATTTCAGCTTTGTTCTCATGGTAACCATTATGTCATCAGGATACCATGGTTACTATAATATTCCTTATATTTCAAATGTTAAAAAAGACAGGAAAAAAAAAACTTCCCAAAGTTGATAATGATGTATTTATTTCAAATTGAGTAATCATAAAGAAAAATCAACCAACAGTTGTTAGTATTTCAGAGAAAAGCCATTCAAAACCATGAAAAACTGTTTTAATTAGTAATTGCTGATTCTGCTGCTGTCCCTGTCAACATATGGTACATGTCCTGGGGTTTCCTTTCTCTCAGCTTGTATCACCAGCAGCCATTTTGATAAATACATTCTTCAGAAGACAAGTGGTCATATTGAAAGCTCTGGAAGCTTAATTTGCACATGAAGTAAAAACCTCAGTTTGTGCAGAAGTTGGAAATATACCCCTAAAAAGGATATGATAGGGGCTGTGAGGTTATCTCATTTTAGAGATTCAAAAGAATGCAAAGAAGCCTTGGCTTGGATACCTTCAAGGTGTCGGAGCATATGGCCCGAGAGAAATCAGAAAGGCTGCTTTTTATTCCTCATTTTAGCATAAAAAGTACTTTGCTGTATGCATTCTAGGGCCTATGTCTGCAGACCTCTAAGACTGCAGCTTGAAAGATGCCTTTGTTTGAAGGAGAGAATGTGTTCTCTGATATGTATAATTTTGAAAAGAATTTGATTATGACAACCAGAAGAGTGTGGGTTTTGTTGTTGTGGGGCAGTGGTTATGTAGAATAAGACCAGGAAAAAAATAAAACAGGTAATGGCTATCTCTTCAAAAGAGACTGGTGTTCTTGGGAGCTTTTGTGTTAATAATTACTCCTCTGAAGACTACTTAAAGGAATTGGTGGGCATTCTGCACACAGTTAGTATCAGATCCTGTGCGATGTTTTAAGACAGAACCCCCAAACTCAGCGTATTTAAAATCACAAATTCGCTTCTTGAATTCTTAGCCGCGGAGTTCAGAAATGTTCAGTTGATACAGGGCTGTTTTTGAAAGGGTAGAAAAGAAGGTAACAAAATGTTAGGGGTTAAGATTTGATGTCCTAAAATAAATTTGATGTCCTAATAGTTCCAAAATCAAACATCCTTTGTTAGTTTCTGTAATTACTTGATTTTGTAATTCTTTTTATTCTTTTCCCTGCTATTTGTTATACCTGATAGACATATTGTCTTTTAAATCAGGTAGTAAATTCCTAAGGCCAGAATTATAGCTTCCTTTGTTAGCAGCACGTCAACTGAACAGGTCCCAAACTGAACAAAGCAGGTAAGACCCTTTTAAAAGCATGAAGATATACATGCTGGCTTTTAAGTGCTAAAAGGTGTTTTTATTTATTCTTTTTTTTTCTCTCCTGTAAATAGGCATGTAATCCATTGGCAAGTACAGTATGTGAAAGGTTATTGTATTAGCCAACAAGCAAAGGACATTTCTTTGCTACCATGGAAACCATACCCCAAAGAAGCTAATGAGATATATAGTTGACTCCCAAAATGTTTCTCTTCAATATGCGTCAAGCTTCTCAGAGTAGTTGAGTATCCAAGATATCCTTGGATTCATCTGACCTCTGCAGGAGCCATGCTGTCAGCTTTTAGCTCTCAAGACATTGGTTTTGCATGCTTTTACTATGCTTGCTGTTGCATATTTTATATACAAATAGTCAAATACAAAAGTTCTGGCAAAAACACCAATCAACAGCCCAATCTTCCTGTACATACAAATCCATAGTCTAGCTTCAGCTGCTGCAATTTCAGGGGAATAAGGAGGGGCAGAAACACGGTATTGAATGGAAAGGCTGTTGCTGTGAAGAATCTTGTCTCTTGATTATAGAAAAGAATCCATGCCAGCAAACACTTAGAGGTGTTTCTTAACATTTCTTTCCCCTCTAGATTAAGCAATCAGCTGTCCTTTCTTAATGTTCACTGTACCCTAGCTGATTTTCTACATCTGTTGTAGTCTTGCAAATATTAGTAAACAAGGATTTCACAGCAAGCATTGCTGCTAGGCAGAATCAATAGACACCTCAAATATGAGGCCTGTGTAAAGATATTTACCTGTTTGTCATACCAATTTAGGAGGCTTCCTGCCTTAGACTGAAGAAAATTCATATGAAAAATTATTCTCGGGAACAGAAATACAAGCTGGCATAATTAGGAGTCAACATACATGTTTGGTTTAAGTCCCGTGGAATAATGTTTCATAGAAAGTGTCTTCTGACTTGAAATATTGCTATTAAGGTCAGAAATGTTTGAAAAATAAGGAATTTCAGGTGGCTCATTCAGAGGAGAAAAAAAAAAAAAGTTCAGTGATACTTGCTAAGCTTTCCATATGGCTGGGATAAACAAATGGCCTTTGCCACTTCAATTAATTTATTGCCAGTACATAGCAGCAATTGTGGCTGTGCAGAGAGATGTATATGAATAGTAGTAGCCTCAAGGGATCATGGTATGACAAGACAAAATGCTAAACCAGGGGCTAAACTGATCAGGGCATTATGGTCAATACATTGGGCAGAGTTAATTTCTGTATCATATTTCTAACAGATCATACCATAGAACATAATTCTTTTGGTTTTAATAGTATCTGACGTCTTTAGAATGTCTCCAGTGTATTGGAAGAGGATGAGATTTGGCTCTGGCTGAAGTAGTTTTCAGGCAATATAATCAATTAGGAATTTAACCTATGTATCATGGCAGGGTGACATGAGAAAACATATACATAAAGCCTTCTCTTTGCTGAAAATAACTTGAGAAGGCATCAAGGACCTGTATGCTGTACATAGAGGAAGTCAGCATATGCTCTGCAAGACTGCTTTGTCTGGCACCTGAGGCTGTTTTCAAGCTTTTTCTTTGAATTCTTTTAGTTGGTATTCATTCCCAGCCTTGTTGTCACTTAGCATTACTGAACTGCAAGCAGCAGCCGTGCCCTTTCTTTCCGCCTCTTGTGACAAAGCCTAGTTTATCAGGCAATGCTCGAAAGTTGTTCTGAATTTCAACTTATGAGAGCTTATGAATTAAGTTTTGTCTGCTTGAAAATATTAATAATAAAAGAATGACACTAAAGGAAAACTAAATTTCAATAAGGTTATACCAGGCAAATGTTTTCTAATCTAAATTTCTTTCTCTCTTCTATCACATTGATACTCCTTTTGCAGTAGAGGGAACTAATTGTTCCCTCTAACTAAACAATTATTTTTTCTGATATACCATATGCAGAATATGTGCAGGAATCCTTTGTTAATGAAACCAGTCTTCTTAATGCCTACACATAACTTTACTTTTTGTCATTACATAAACTCTGCACAAAAAAAAAAGAGCAAAATATAGTATGATGTACTTTTCGCTGGAAGAAAAAGGAATATAAATATACAAAATTCAAGAATATTGAATGGAGCCTTTACTCTTATAATCTGGAAGTAACTATTCTGGAAAACATTACTGCTTTTGCTTAACAGTGCTATCTGCCATAATTAGTACCTTCCCTTGTGCAAAATGTGACAACTATTGAAGGCTATATACTACAAGAAATCTGGAAATCTTGTTTACTGTACAAAATATGAAAAGTTGGAGAAAGAGCAAACCATATCCAACATGAAGTGTTTGGGTAATACATACCAGTTGCATGCATGATGCACATGGTGGGAATCACTGGGCATAGGATCCATATTGCACTCCAACGTAGATTTCAGACAAATTCAGCAGGAGAAACTGAATGGTCATCCAGACCCACAATGGAGGATGAATTTTTGCTTAAGGAAGTGATTTAGCTGTGGCCAAATGTCATAGCACAAAGGAGCATCTATATCCAGGAATGTCTGTTACTGTATCTTATTTTTCAAAATGGGGGGAATGAACTGCCACTGACCTTAAAAGGAGCAGATAAGAAGAGGTCTGATTAAAGAAAGAAGATGCTGTTACTCCAAACTATACTGGGTGTTACTGGTCTTCATGTTTCCTTATATTGGCTCATGACCAGGTGGACAGTTTTTCAAATGTGACCAAAATCAGGGCATTGAAGGGAATGGGAAGCTGTCCTTATTTTCTTTCATGTCATGTTTTGAAGCATCCTTTATAGGTCAGATACAGTCACAGGGGGACTGTTGCTCTGTTTCTGAGTGGTAGTAGTTAAACTTCATGTTTCCATCTGTCTTTCTATATAAAGAAAGATATAGATAAAGATAAAGAATATAATCAAAACAAAGCAATAAGGAAGTTTGAGAACTGTTAAAAGGGGTCATTAGGATGTATTGCAGTATCTTACCCCATCAGGGAAATAGAGTTTGCTTAATTGAAGGAGGGCTCTTGAGAAAGCATTTTGTTTTTAACCAACTAGTTAATGCTCACCTGATATCTTGGTACTGTAGGAGAAAAGAGAGCATTCAGTCCAGTTCAGTGACTCTTAGTTATTACTCATGGCAACAGTCTTGCTCTGACTGAATTTGTCAGAAGGACAAGCTATAGCCCTAACAGACTCTTAGGGAGCCAAAACCCACAAAAGGAACAAAAGAACCGCAGTAAATGATTTTACATGTTTACTATTTTTTGTCACTTCCTTGATTTTTTAGGACTGCTTGGCTGCACTGAAGTACGACACCAAGAACAAAACAGTAGGACAGAAAAGGATGATAACATGTGTGACTCGGGTCACAATAGAATTGGTTGGGCCAACTCTTTTGATTAAATGCTTTCTGTCCTGCTAATCAGTGGGATTGTGTAGCTGTAACAAACAGCAGAATTTTCCACAAATGTTAGTCCCTCCAGTCTAGTGAGGGACTATAGCAAAGGGCTATAAGGCAGTCAGCAGTAAATGGTGTGATTTTGGTATCCCAAGTCTAAATGTATGTAATTGAGAACAGTGCCAAAAGGACAAGGTAACATCATTTCAGTCCTCGTCTTGTGTCATGTTCTGCAGGTCCTAGCTTGACCCCTTCTGCTCTGCCTGAGCCATCACAGGTTCTCTTTCTTTAATCCCCTCACAATCTCTCTAGATTTCCTTACTGTCTTCAGAGCTCAGGTAATGCCCTGCACCAAGAGAGCTATTTGACCTCTCGTCTCTAGCAATAGGGCAATGAAAGGACTGAGAATGGCCTCATTTCTTGGGCTATGCTGTGTCTCCATCTTCTCAATGAAGTTCTGGAGTTTCCCCACCTGCTGGGGCAGTGGTTACCTGTGAGTGTCAGCAGGTTCCAAATGAAGGTGTAGGGTTGTGGTGAGACAAACTTGAAGGATCAGAAAGTTTGCTGAAGTCAGTGTCCTGAAGTCTCAGATGAGGACAGTTTCCAGTCAGATCAAATTCTTTAATAGTAAAAGAAGGGAGAAAGAGTCCTCTCAGACTCTGTTCTACTCCTGGTCTGGATGGTCAAGATACTACATCGTTGATGAGGTTTTTGCATTATTAATATTGAAGATTCAAATATATCAGCAACCCCAGCTGAAGGATAGAATAAGAAAGTCTATTACTAAATGGTAATGGGTCAAAGCTATTAAGAACTGGCGTTTCTTTCTTAAACTCCTTAAAGCTTACTTTACTTTGAACTTTTATAATTTATTAAAGAGAGGTAGCTGTGGAGAAAACTTGCCTTACATCTTCCTTAACCTTTGGCTCCCAGATCTTAACTTCAGAGGTGCTATTCTGAGCTTATACCTGCATTTATTTGACTTGGTATATAAGCCAAATGTGCTCTAGGGGTCAAACTCATCCATGGCGTAAGCCAGAGCAGTTCTCTTTGAAGCTGATGCAAGTTCCGTCTATGTATACCTGGAGTGAACTAAGTCTTAAAAGGCTTAGAGTTTGATTCTGTGTTCCTGTGTTCTTCTTGTAGCTGGTTGAATTTGAATAGCTATGGGGACAGTTCAAAAACCGGGAAACAAAAGAGTTAAATATAATATTTTGATTATTTTCTCAGATATCAACTAAAAGCTCCCTTCTCACTGCAGTGAGAGTGGTAGTGGGAGACTTTCCTAAGGCAGTACTGAGGCAGAAATAGATCTCTTTCAAAGTTAAATTTGAGATCCCTTTGCTTGTTAAACATGGATCATTTTAATCCATTGATTTAAATGTCGATTCTGTGGGCATTAACTCTTTTACAACATGACAGTCCTGTTTGTGTTTACTGATGTAATGTCCTGGGAGGAAAAAAGCGACAAAAGGGCAACCTTCAGTTTCAATTTAATGCAACTCAGGAGTGAAGTCATCCACTGCCTCTCTTGTTGATTCGGAGTAGTGACACATATCACTACTATATAGCATGTACACACAGAAATAACATAAGAGATGCTCAAGCCTGTGTTATTACTCACTTCCTACTTCTAACTTAAGAATGTGTTAGTATGAGTGTTATGCAAACTGTCGATATGGTATTACCAAGAAGAAATACACTACAATGCATCGTAGGAGTATGGAGTGGTACAATTTTCCTGTGTGGGTTGGAGAAAGTTTTTTTTTTTTTTTTTTTTTTTTTGATTACACAGACTATGATTAGCTTAGCTATTGCTAGTTACAGGTGTTCTAACACCCACTTTTCCAATTATGTGGTTTCTATCATGAGGGGCATCATCATTGAATCATTAGATGTCCAGCAGTGGACGAAGAGTCAGAACTCTTGCCTTCTAAGAGCAGTCTGGGTGATTTACTGTTTTATGCCCTGGTCAGTCAGAGGTCAGTCTCTTTATGCCTCCATCTTTCCATCTGTAAGTAGAAATAATCCAGAAGTTGACATTTATGCCTAGAAATTACTTATTCTTTCAGATGCAGTAAAAGAGCAAGTGAAAATAAGCATTTTGTCCCACATCAAAATGTGGTATTTGAAAATTTGTTTTTATCAGGAATTGGTCCAAACGTGAAAATGCCTTTATTTGTGTAGGGTGAAAAAAAACAATAAATGGTAGTTAGGGAACGAAGATTTCAGATATTTGTATAGTCCCAAAGTGAATAGGTTGTGGTTTATTTCCTGGAGAGAAAAAAATATATATATCAGTTGGAGTTGTCTCTGTGTTACCCAAGGTGTTTGTGGAAGTCATTGTTTGGGGTGTCATGCCACTGGGCTTCCCGACGTCATGCTGCAGAATTTCCCAGTTGCCTTACCTTGTATTCATTCAGCCTCCCTAGGACACCTCAGGCAGGAGGGAGGAAAACAGGAACTCAAGGCAGCTGTGCTGCAGTTCAGTTAATGCACTGCAGCAGTGGAAGCTCGTGCAAATAAACAATAAACTGCTTTGGAACAAAATATTACTGTTTGGCTCAGCAACCTGAAGTTTATTGGTAAGAAGGAGCAAAGGCCAATACTAGTAGCATCCAAAAACTGGAGCAATCTCTTCATTCCCCCATATTCACGTAAGCACTAGCGATATCAGGGTGGACTCATACAGAACATGTGGCAGAACAAGTGTAAGGGCACAGAGTGTGAAACGACAGTGTTACTGTGAGTCTGGAAGCTATGGATGAGGTAAAATGGTCATGCCTTGATAAAGAAGGAATGGTCAACATGAAGTCTTTTAAATCTGTAGTTCTGTTGTGGGTCATGGTACAGGTGTTTGTCCCCATCTTCCCAAGAGGGAGTTGGAAATCAGCTAGGAGAAAATTTGGTGAGACTTTACTCAGTCCCAGTAATTCCTGTCATGCCACACGCAGACACATCTTATAAGATTTTTCTTAGAATGCACAGAGCCCACAGCACCTAATCTGGGCCTCCTAGGAGGCTGAGAAGAGTGTGATCCAGGAAGAAAATAGTAGTGTATTTTCTTGCAGCACAGGGCTTAGCTTTCCTTCAGCAGGAAGCAAAAGGCCTGGAAGTAGAGTGGCCGAGTTTTCACTGGGATGTATTTGAAAATAGATTCTTAATTCATGCTTCCTATCTGAGGAGTGCTGTATTCCTGCCTCCTGAGGCTCTCTGAGCTGTGTGTGCACTCGGCAGCTCAGGCAGATCTAAGCCTCCCAGCTTGTTCTCCCTGTGTCTAAATGTCAGAGCTTCCTCTGAAAGCCACTTAGGATACTTCAGGAATCCTCTCTCAAGGCAGCTGTAACCTCCTCGGAGAAAAGAGCATGTTCTGGTGAATAGCACTGGATGATTAGAAAAGCCTCAGAAGGAGAGAGAAGGGGGGAAGGACATCTGCCACTGTTTTTATTTTAAAGTGATGTTAAAGCAATGGTTGCATCCTGTGTTTAAATGTTCTTGTAATGGGTCAGAACAGAGACTGGGAACTCCCTGCATTTTGTACCTGTCACCTTTGGGAGCAATTGATAGGAGACAGAGGTGAGTTAATAAACAGAGATGTGTTAACTGGAGACCAATAATGCACAATTTACAGGAGGTTTTGGGGTGTGGATTTTCTAAAATCTCCTTGGTGATCAAGAAATTTTTATTTTTATTTTATTTTTTTTCTTTTTCAGAAGTAAGCCACATCTTGGATCATCCAGGGGCTTACTCTTTGCTGATCATGCAGTTTAATCTGTGTGTTTTTACCCCATTTCTGCCCAGAGCTCCGTAACGAGTTGTCATTCAGCCTCAGATCAGAGCTTGGGAATTTCTAGGGCTTTTGGGAACACAGCTGTTTCCTAGGATTTTGTTTTGTTATTGTTTTTCCCCCCAGAGGCCTGGGTGTTCTTCTTCTGTACTGCTCTTTCTCACTTGCATTGTAGAGTCTAAGCCAAGGTGGGTGCTGTGAGCTCTCGCTGGCTTTGTCTTTCTGTGAAGCTGAAATTTTAAAGAATCATGGAGTGTGCTTCAGGCATAGGATGGGCACCTTTCCCATAGGGTTTGATAAGCATAAATAAATACTTGTAGAAAAGACATCTGTTCAAAGACCCCTCTTCTCTGATAGATCTCTCTTCCTAGCTGATCAAAGCACATAGCAGATACAGGGACTGTGACTCTGAGGGGTCATGCACGTACGTCTAAATCTGCCTAAGTAACCTCTGAAGGGGCAGGCTGGGAAAGCAGGAAACACCCCTCTCTCACACACCTCCTGCCAGCAGGGCGAGAAGGGGCCTCCTGTCACCCGGAGCAGCTCTCGTCAGCACCAGGGCAGCCCCAGCCCTCCCAAAGGGGTCAAGCTATAACAAGAGAAGTAAAAACACGAGTAAACAGGCAAAGAAATTAATTATTTCCAACACCTTGGAATTAATGTGAGATTTTCTAGCGTTGATTTTTATCTTACCATTGAAAAGGTAAGATTTATCTGTTTGTCAAGACAGGTACATTTTTATTGAAAGATGTAAAACTTGCCCGAGAGACAAGCAAGTAAACAGATTTGACTGTAGACAGGTGCTTTCTTTATATAAAACTGGAGAGGCAGTGGATACATTTTTATAACCGTATATCCCCTCCAAATAGGTGTCCCATGTTGGGTGAAGGGTTATCATTTCTGTGCGAGCTGCAACCTGAGGGAAGTGGTGCCGAGGGGAGGCTGCAGTAGCGTGGCAGCTCTGCAGATGTCGCCAGTCCTTCACTCAGCCTTCCCCTCCGCTCCGGTTGGTACCTAGCTCCACCAGCCGTTTATTCCACGACCTCGGAGAAACTGCTGCTTGGACGGTAAAATAGTGCATAGCACAAGCTAAGGATTGCCAGCAATGAGCTGTGCCTGGACAGGAGGTGAAAATGGGAAGTCTAAACAGTAATTGCAGTATTTTTTTTTTCAATTATGTCTTAAGCAAACTCACTTACTTACCAGGAGTCAGAGACCAGTGTGAATGACTTATTGGGTTTTGCCAGTTAAATCATTAGGGCATTTCCTGAGCTTTGTTTAAAATGATTTATGGAGGCTTCTTTGCAACATTTCGCCTTCTCCTGGAATTCTCATGTAAAAATCCAAACCACCTAATTTCCGTTCACATAACACCCACAGCAGGCATGTACTGTTCTCTGCTGGAGCTCAGAACTTGTCTACAAAGTCACAGGTGCAATTACAAAAAGAAAAAAAAAATCAGAAAAAAAGAAGAGGCGGGGGAGAAAATAACCTTGCCTTGCAGAAGTTGGTTTAGGTGCTACCTTGGCATGGTGAATAGGAGTGTGTGAAGTTAGGGCAAAGTGGGAGGGGAAAGGAGAGGGAGTTAGATTTCCAGATTGCTTGATGAGGTGACATTTTTGGAACATAAATGCAGCTGCCTGGCTAATTAACAGTTCTGTTTGGATGTGCTATAGCAGCACCGCAGGGATTTGGAGTCCCATGCTTCATTCACTTGGAATCAGAGTGCTGCTGCCCCTGCTCACCGCTGGGAGCAAAGCTGGCCTCTGTTGCATCAGCGAGAGAAGCTTTGCTTGGGCTCTGTTACCTTCATGGGAAGGAGGAGATAGTAAGATCAGGTTAGTACTATGTGTCTGGCTAGACTACTTGCCAACTACTACTGGAGAGGCACCTCAATGTAGCAAACTTTTCAGAGCAACTCCTTTAGTTATCTTGTAACACATATCTGCAGAGTCAGAACTTGGCCACCGCTTCTGGCTCTCGCCAGACAGTCTGTGTTCAGGAATGGAGTGCTCATCAGGCCCAGGAATCCATTTCGACATGCGCTTCATTCACTCCCTACCCAGGGATTTCTTGTACTACTCTGAGCAGTGGTACTTTCTCAGCTTGCCATTTAAGTAAGACTGGGGGACCAGCATGGAGAGATGAGAAACATGTCAGGAGAGGGGCAGATCTTGGTGGGGTGAGCAGTAGGGCCTGGCTGCTGGGATCCTCAGGGCAGGGGTTTGTTCATGAGATCGCACCGTCTGCTAGCCTGCAGCATAGTGCATGGGGGTGCAGAGCAGGGTGCAGCTTTTCTTTTGCATTTTGAGAAAGTTTCTCAGACTGATGAGGAAAAACTACTAAAAATCATGCATGGTTTCTGGATTTCAATTTTTTAAAGTCATGGCTTAAAATATTTTCAAAATTTTTGTTAGTGAACAGTCCTCAAAATGCCAAAAATACAGATGAACTCAACTGCTAGGGAGGCTGCAGGTATCTCGCTGTTAATAAGTAATTTAGGCCTCTAACCTTTGGGTGGCAGGCCATACCCTAATTTGATATACAGGTGCTATCGGTATGAACTTACTTTGGTGCAGTAGGAAGTAGAACTTGGCCCTGAGAGTCAGTGAGAAATGAACGTGAACTATAATTATGAGTGGCAGATTTTCTTATTTATCACTATTCATTCATGATTCAATTCTTGGAGATTGAATTAATTTCAGATCTCCTGCCACCTGACCCAAAACAAAACCAGACAGCTGTGTTTGTTACTGCTTAGTAACATATTTTTCCAGGTAAACGCAGCTTAGGCTTAGTTCTACTGAAGTAGCTGACTGCTGTTTGTGCTGTGCTCTCTGTGAAAGCAAGCATCTACCTATTCCAGGGATCTAACTCTGGTGCAGCACAATAGTCTTCCAAAAATGGCTTTGAAACAATATTTTTAAATCTTGTTCAATTGAAAGGAATTTTTTTTTTTTAAAAAAAGGGCATACTAAGGAAATGATTAATTTGTATTTATTGTTAAATGTAAAACAAAGTACATTTTTGGCCACCTGAGAGATTGCAAATGTCCAGTCAGTATTAGTAAAGATAATTATTAAAGATAAGAAAGGGTCTCTTGTCTACAGTCCTGTGTAAAACAGGGGCCAAAATAATAGTTCATTCAACATGTTGACCATGCCACATGACTTAATCCCCAAAAGACACCTAATTATCTCTCATCTCCAAATTGGGGCAATCACAGATACCTTGGGACCTTAAAACTGAGATTATTGAAAGAAGTCAGCTTTACTTGAACCTTGTGGGGGTTAGGTCCTGGCTGGCAGGAAGTCTTTTGGCCTGTTCCACTGCTGTCAGTCCTCTTGGGATTCCAGCTTTTCTGTCTGGAAACAGCAAGGAAATTGTCTTTCATACTCATTTGTGAAGGTGGAAAGCAGCAGAGACCCCAGATAGTTTCAGTAGCTCTTTCCAGAGGGTGAAATGTTGCAGTGATTCAAAAACAGGGCTTCTTGATGAATGCCCACAAGGAGCTAGATTGTTGTATTTACTTGCATGCATCTGATCAGGGGTCTAAGGACTATACTGGACCACTGAGTCTGCTTTCTGAACAGAACAGAGATTATTTTTTAAGTGCAGTAATGTTCAGAGATGGAAATGGTTGCCTATGTGCAAGAAATTCACAAACACTTCATATCCATCTACATATTTAAATGTCAAAAAAGAAAAGCTTTTCAGCTGCTTTGTCTCAAGAAAAAGATTTTTGCCGCACTCCTTATGCAACTTACTGATGAGCAGACTTTGGTAAAGCACAGAGTGTGTGATTAAAAAAGGAAGCATTTTTTCAATTAGTTACACCAATCTTGAATTATAACATAATTTTAATTTAAGTAAAGGGAGATCCACATGACTATCCATGTCATTAATCAAGATGAGATGCATTGCAATGAACACCAAATGATTAATGATGAAACACCAAGAATAAATTGTCCCCATTTAGAGATACTTCATCATAGCTCTCTTACACATTTGTCCACCAAGAGTGCCTGGACCAGTACCGAACTTTATGGCTGATGGCATGTTTGTTATGCTGAAAGGTAATGAAAGTGTAGATACACTCCAGCCTTTTTGTCAAAAGCTAGTTCATCTAGAATCTGTTGCAGAACTCAACAGAGGAAATTTTCTAAACCAGTTTTGCCAGTCACCAATTAGAGTAGCATAGACCCATCTTTGCTGCTGGGTGCTCTTGTACCAGAAATAACAGTTCATTAGAGGTAAATGTATGTATCCAAGGGCAACATAGACAAATATTTACAAACTTCATTAGTTGTTTGGAGAGAAATTTATGTCTGATGAGAAATCATTTTACATTAGTCAAAGGCGTTGCAATCTGGAAGATATTGTGTGCAAATGAATCTTTGTTGTGATTATTTTTTATTTTAAAATTCCAAGGTCAAACCTGACTGCAGAGAGAGAGGAACATGTACATTTTGTGCACTGCTCTTGCAAGTTGGCTAGAGCTGTAAGTGGATCAAGCAACAGCAGTACAACAAAAATACTGGGGTTATACATTTTGCCTGTAAATCAGGCTTGATCTTGGTTGTCAAAAATGACAGCGCAGAGTAAAGGTGTTTATCAAAAAGGGAAATTAATTTACTTATGCTATAACCGGTGTAGATGGACTAATGTGAATATCAAGCAGTGTGATAGGTTATAGCTTCAAATCGGTGATGTTGAATGAACTCCAAATCCTGATTGCAAATATTTACACCAAGAGCTTGGTTCATGAGTCCACCCAGGGAACAATTATGGAGGGCCCAATTCTCTCATCATTTTCTTTGATTTTTATAGACGAGTACAGCTCAAAGCCAGAGTGAAGGGTGCATTATCTAGTTGCAGGCTACTGTCATTGCAGGGTGCCTTGTGTGTCTCAGTAATGCACAGCCATGGGAATCCAGTTTGGGATCTGAAGATGCTGAGGATCTGCTGCTTCCCCTGCTAGCCTGTTCCTATGGTTAGTCACTCTTACTCTTAAAAACATGTTGCTTTCCCATCTGGCATCCAGATAAGGGAATACATGCTGGACTAGCTCTGTTGACTTTAGTGTGCTGCTCCTGCAGAGAGGAAAAGCGGGCCCAAGGTCTGTTTGCAACTGATCCTGAACTGGAGAGCCTGTTAGTGCTACAGGTCAGAGCACTTGGTGCCAGCTATTCCAGTCAGATGACTGGGATTTTTGTTACTGTCTTATTAATTTCTTATGTTTGTTCCACTAAGTGAACATTTGTTCACTGAGTCAGCTCTTACATGTCTGTTCTACCCACTCCTTTTTTCCCCCTTCTCCCCCAGTGGAGAATCACTGTGAAGTGATGCAGAGGCTGTCATTTCCATGAGCAGGACAGGAGCTCATTCTACCCATTCACAAGTTATTCCTGTTCTCTGAAACAGGCACTAACACACACACGCACACAGAAAAACATGCAAACCCACCCAAAATCTGTCTCAGAGGAATCTGTTGAAAGCTGTCAGCTATTTTGCTCTAAGGTGACTTCCCTTTTAGCCTTTTGAGGGTCAAATCTTTCCTATTAAATGGGATCTGAAGATCAGTGAGTATTAGGCAGTTTCTAGATAGTGGTAAAATTTTTATTTTGGATCAATAAGAATACATGAAAGTGGTTTAACACTTTTGCTACAACATAGTTTTGTGGTATCACAGCTAATCTTGTAATTACATCGCCACCTGGTGCTTGATAGCATCATACACCAAGCTGCAGAAGATGCAGTGTTCCTACGACAATTTCTGAGCATTTGATTAAAAAAAAAAAAAAAAAAAAAGGGCTGAAAAGGTTCATTCTGAGAGATGCAGGATGGGCACAGTGGATGATGAAATGCAGTAGCCCAGGTGCCTGGGCATTAGAGAGTACTGGTTCTCTCTGGATGTGCCGGACAGGTTACCCCATGGATCTGATTTCATTCTCTTACTTTATTCCGTGGTTTAGGATCACCTTCCAGCTTGGCTGAAGGACTTTATGCTGCTGTCATAAGTAGCTCTGTTCCTTCTGAGTCAAGGGAGTCCTGGAATAGCCTCTTCCTCACATCCTCTTCACACGCTGTCTTGAAGGGGATGTTGTTGGACAACACCCGGAGAACATCCCATGCTCTGCTGTCCTACAGAGTTTCACAACTGCCTTACTGTGCAGAAAGGAACCAGGAACGTGGCCACAACCATTTCCTAAGCTCCCTACACTGTGCTGTGGTTTTCAAGGGCTTTTGTGTTCCATGCCAAGCCGAGGTGCCACCTCACCCTTCTACCCCTAAATATGTGCTGCAGGCAAGAGAAGTGTTCCCCTGTGTCTCACTTCCTGCTGTTACAGCCAGGAGCGGGGGTAACATGAAGAGGCTTGGAGCAAACAGTGGGATGCACAAAGCCTTGGGGTGGGTTGGGAGCTGGGAGAGGGAGGAGGTGGGCCAGGAAGAAGCCCAGCAGCCAGAGCACTATCATGTTTTTTTTTTTTTTTTTTTTCTTTTTCTAGTGAGTTCTCTGCTGCTGGAGGAGAATGAGGCAGACTGAAATGCAGGAGGAGTAGGACTGATCAGAGCTGTTAGGGCTGGGGCAGAGTGATTAAGCTTGGGCAAATAGTGAGTTTGGTGCACAGAGGTCACCTCAGGGAGGATCTGCTCCCAAGAAGAGTATTTGGTCCTTCACATCCTGTGTTCCCCTATCCTTCCCAGACTGTGGAGCTCCCATGAGGAAGGCGAGGATAGCAGCCCAGACTGCAAGCCCTGACCCCCATCCTCTGTGTATCATATTAACACGTCTGGTGTCCATGTCAGAGCCACAGCTCCTCTCCTGAGGACCTGCCAAGACCGCTTCAGGATCTTTGTTGTTCAGCTGTCATTCCACCAGTCTACCGTGGAAACAGTCAGACCTTGCTTCCGGATGCTGATTGCTCACAGTCACCGTCTCCTCTTTTCCCTTTCCACAGGGTGCTCCGGGCAGAGGACCTGCCCTCCTAGCTCCTATGCTGGGCTCTTCCAGCACCTTCTCACATGCATGGGTGGCCCCTACCACCCTAAATATTGGGCTGAGGTAAGGAGAGACCCTTGGTCTCCTACAAGCTCTTTGACCTCTTTCTTAGGGCTCATTCTGAGCAAGGGCCTGTGCTCCCTGGCTTCCTGTAGCTGTAGGCTCCTCAGCGCTCAGTAAGTGTCTCTGTCCCACCTAACACAACTCGTGTTTAAGCTGGAGCACATCTTTGGCTAGTTTTGCCATAGGGCATTAAGCAGGAATTAGTGGCACTGCCTGGTCCTGAGGCCTCAGTTGGAGAGGTGCAAAATCTTTGCAGATTTGATTGGCTTCATTCGGGGCTGTCACAGCTCTGGAGTTTGGCCACGAGGTTCCCAATGAATAGCACATCCAACAAAAGTGGAACTTATGTTCAGCAGCCAAGTGAAAGGAACTGGGCATATTGACACCAGATGAGGATCTGGTCCTGAAATATCTGTAAGGCAAAGCATGGAAACACGGAAAGTTTTGACAGATAATCCATTTTATGTTTTGTAAACTTTCCTGGTATGTTGCTAGGGGGCTTCTGAGATGTTTGAAATCAGAGTCAATTCTCCCCTTCCCTCGCCCTCTCAATCTTCCTTATTGTTCTCGCCACCATTTCAGTTCTCTCCCAGCTGGAAAGGACCCTGTTGCTGATCCATTTCCTTCCCCTGTAGCAGTACGAGGGAGCGCACAAGGAATCCTTGTATTTCACTTCAGACGCTGACACTGCACTTTGCAGCTAGCCAGGCTTCATCGGGAGAACACAGTTCTGGTGCTTCCTGATGTGAGTCACTTCTGAGGAAAGTGTTTAACCTCTCTGTCAAAGGTTAAACACATAGAGGGGAAACGTGGAGCTTTTGTATTCCTGTTGTTGCCACATTAAAGAGAGCAGCTCTCACGGCTGAGCTCAATCTAACTTTTCAGGGCCGGGGAGCGGGGAGTATTTCTTTCCGAATCCAATTCAAAGCTGCAGTTTACGGCACTTGTTAAGGAAGGTATATGTTTGAACAGGGCTGCATGACAAGGGTCATTCATTGACTGTTTCCGTTGTTTTTTTCTTCCTAAGATTCCTCTCTTGCCTTTATTCCCCCTACTCTTGTAACAGATTTTGAAAGGCTTGGATGGGCATTTGTATGAAGTGAGCTGATTAGAATGTCTCAGAATGGTCTATTTCAGTATAGAATGTAAATACTTATAGGAAAAATAAATAGTCTTTTGCTTGAAACTTACTATTTGTCCCTACCTTTTCTTACAGATATGTTTCATTTAAGTACATCTTTCTCACTGCTTAGCTAAGTAACTTGTTGCCTTATCTCTAAGACTAATAAGAATTGATGACATAGCTATGTTACCTATGGTCACCTGCCTCTTCCCGCTGACTAAATGCTGACTGGGCATACTCTGTTGTCATGAACCAGGTGACTGCCAGAGAGTTCACTCCCAAAGGGCATTTTTTGTTTCTGGTTTTGGTCTGTGTGTTAACTAATTCTGTCTCTTGGGAAGCATAGGAATGTGCCTATTTCTGTTTAGGGACAAGTCCAGGAGTGACCTGCTTGTGGTTCCACACCTATTGCACCACTGATAGTTTGTTGATATTCGTTTTTGTGGCTATACCTGAGATAACAGTCTGAAATCAACTGGCAGTGGTATACTTTAGCACATCCTTTGCAGGGACTCAGGCATAGCAGAAATGGCTTTGGACGACACAGTTGTTGTCGTGTCATCTTCTCCTCTTTAGAGAGATCTCGCAAGTCAGATGATAGGTGCTCCCACGCATATTTGCATCAATCTTTTAAATTTACAGGAACCAAATCATAGTTTGACTCTTAACTGTAGATACCATTATTTTCAAGTGTTGTCCAGGATGTTTCTCCTAAAATACCACTTCAGGTTCTGGGACTAAGATAGTTGCAATTATATCACGTTAATACTTCTCCTTTCTGAGAATTATCCTTCAACAGACATATGTTAGCTGGGGCTCAGGGCTAGAGCTTCTGCGTGCCATTGAGTGCAGAGCTGTGCAGAGCTAGTCTGCATTCTCTACCCAGCTGTGGTGTTGTGTAGGAGGGACAAGACCACGACTGGCTAGTCTCGTGTCTGCAGGGGAACCAGAGTGTCGTTCAATGCTTTCCACAGCCATGACCCTCTGCCCACATGAGCTGGTGCACACAGCCACCACGGCCTTTGGAGTATTATCAGCATTCCCGTTTTAGAGATAAGGAAACTGGCACGGAGTAAAGAAGGTTATCTGAAGAGTCTGAAAGAGAGCCAGGAAGAAAGTTTATTATAGCCACTAACTGCAGGTTTGCTCTGGATTCTCTGTTGCTCAAGGCCTCCTTTCTAGCGGATTATTAGATTGTTCTTGCCTGGCCCGAGTGTTTCTGCAACTCTACTGGACTGTGTCATAAGTAGGCCGCACCAGACAACAATTTTGCAGGGCTGGAAAGATATGGTTTTGAAAGGGAAAAGCGGATAAACAAAAGATAAAGAATAAAGAAAAAATAGAAACGTCATTCCCTTGGGAGTGTTCCTGATGATCTGGTAACTTTTCATTGGCATGTTCATAACTACTTCCAAAAAAATGTCACAAACTCTTAGCAGAGCAACTTGAACCTCTGCTGATGAATTGAAGGAAATTTGTTCTGAAGAAAATACATCACACAAAGTTAACCCACAATATTGGATCAGCCAAAAACAACACCATGGAACAGGAATTCCTTTAATTTAACAATACCATAATCTCATTGCAGGCAGTAACTTTAGCAACTGCACATATAACACCTTCTCTTAAAGTTAAAATCTGGCAGCTCTGACTTTTAAAAGAAGAAACCCCAAAACAATCTTAATCCTCAACTTGCATCATTTGATTAGGAGGATTTATAACTTAACCACTTATAAAATTCCAGTCTGTGTAGCATTAGGATTCCTAATTCCTATATTCTGGGCTTCCAAATAGTGGGTTATTTAACATCTACTATGAAATAATTCAACTGACAGTGTGAATGCCTCACTGCGTGCACTATGGAGGAGGGCTGGTTTTCCATTGCTCTGTTATGTGCTTCATTCGCTGTAGTTCTGCCTGCTTCTGCAAGGCAAGCTCAGTCAGGCTGTACTTTTCTTAATTACATCACTTTCACTGAAAGGACAAAAGTAACTACTGTGACTCATGCTGTCAAGCATCTATGCATCACCTTCCATAGTTCTTCATTTTATTATAATTAAGTGCCTTCTGATCCTTCCAAAGCTGGAGTAAAAGAGCTCTCTGCTGGGGCCCAGGAACTGATGGTGATACAGTGCTATTGGAGACCAAGCCCATCTCCAGAGCTCCAGAACTGGCCTTGGCCTCCTCTGGGCTCCCTGTGGAGGGCTTGGAGCCACAGACCTCCCTGCCGATCTGCAGGACAAGCACAGACCGGCCTCTTGCACACTCTGTGGCTCCTGCTGCTTGCCTGCGGCAGAGGGAGCCTGTGCAAACCCAGGCAGCTCCTGCCCGTGGCTCCTCTGGGCCTCCTGCACCTTCCTGGCTTGTAGGCTGAGCTATACCAGTTGTCTGGGGGTTTCTTCCATCTAGCTGAGTGCCTGAGTTAGAATGGCAGTCACACGGTAGGGTAAGGGTTCCAGATGTTGCAAAGTCTCTGCAGAACAGATTCGGTGACACTAGTAGATCCTCGGGGCAAGAAACAAGTGAGGAGAGAGAACGGGCTCCTTATATAAGCAAAGATCTTTTCTCTCCCTCCCTTCCAAAATTGCTCAACCAGGTCCTGAGATGTTGAACAAATGAAGAAACAAAACAAAACAAAAACAAAAAAGGTCAAGAAAACAACTAAAAAGGACCCTAAAGGCATTTTTCTTTTTTTAAAAAATCTCCTACTAGCAGTTTTAAAATAAAAGGTGGCCATCATGAGAAGTGGCAGTGGGAATTAAACTGAGGAAGGGGGAAAAAAAGAATGGCAAATAATTTACTAGGGCCAGGAAAACAGTCTGAGGTTGTTTTTTTTTTTTTTTTTTTTTTTCTCACTTATGTTTGCCTTGTCTGCCTTTAACTGCTTTAAGTCTTCTAAGAGATCTGTCTTGAATGTCATTTGCATTAATCACTGTTAAATATAACATCTCCACAGTGTTAGGTTGTCGGCTTGCTCACCATAGGCACCTACCTTGTTTCTGTATTGGTTGCTAAAATGAGGCTGGAGATCTGGATTATAAGGGGCCAAAAGGGTAGAGATCAGATGTCAGCCTGAGAGTAATGAGAAAATTGCTTCCCAGGTCTGAATGAGCACATATATTTTATTAGGTGTAGTCTTCATTGCTGTGAACAGTCCCACTTACCTCAAAAGGAATAGCCAAGAATGTTATTCAACCTAGATCAGCCTCTGATCCTCGATAGGAACTTGCCAGCTCAGCTAGGAAGTGGTACAGTGAACGCTTACCAGCGAAGCCGCTTGCCATGACAGTGTGCAGGAGTGCGGAGTAGTGTGGGGTCTGGGCGTGGGCCTGCACCTGCCAAGCTCTTTGGCACTGGCCAGGAAGCGCTCCTGAACGTGCTCGCTGCCAAGGGTGTGCGGAATCGTGCAGTGTGTCCCCTTTCAGAAGTAAGTCCAGGATGAGATTTGTACTTCAATGAGAAAAGTTGAGACTTTCTCAATGAGAAAGTCATTGAGACAGTTTCAAATCCAGTTTCCAGAAAGAAAGTTGATGTTTTCAAATTGAATTGAGAGATGAGAGAACCTGGGCTCATCTTCCAGCTCTGCCATAAGCATCTCGCAGTCTCGGACAAGTCTTAGCTATTTGCTACACTGCAATATTAAAATAAATTTGTAATATTAATTACTTGGAGCTATTTGGGCCAGACACTTTTGTATTTGTTATGCATATATACAGTGCTTAGCACAAAGGGGACTCCAATCACTCATGAGTAACCGGTCAACAGGTGGTTTTAAGTTGCCAATGTGACTAGGTTTTCCCACTTGGATAGTTTCTGTAGCAAATTTAATCTTAAAAAAAAAAAAAAAATTACCTGCCAGCAGCTCAAAGCCAGAGGTGTTTAGCAGAAAAAATGGACGAAGGACTCCATTTTCAAAATATCTGCCTCCTGGCTCTGAAATATGAAAAAGAATTTCCACTGTAGGAACAGAGGCACAGTGGATACACTGGTAAAGTCCTGCTAAAGCCAAATGTCAATGCTGTGCTTAGTTAAGTCCACAGCAAACCTGTCTTTGACTTCTAGAAATGGAGTCAAAAAGTCTCTTGGGACAAATATTTCCGTAGTCTCTCACTTGCATTCACTCAAATGAGTTCTTGACAATTAGGAGTTTCCCCATTTGGCAGTACTTCTGCATTGTCACAGTCAGAGATGACATAATGAAATACTTTTCCACATATTCTTGAGCTCTTTTGGGTAAAAATAGTGATCCTCAGCTTTAATCTTCAGAACTTTGTGTCTCAGTGCAGCTATTCTGATGACAAGAGTGAGCTGATCAGGCTAAGTCAGGAAACAGATGTATCCTCTTATTCTTAACATAAATTGTTGGGGGTTAGGTTTTGGTTAGCTGCAGTCCTAATCTCACTTTTGATCGAGTGCAGAGGAAAAGAGTAATTAGTGAAGTATTAGTGTTATTATTATTTCCTGGCATTAACTCTCCTGCTACTTGTCCATCCTTTTCTCAGGCCCAGCAAAATGGTGTGGCCTGAGCATCCAAACACCCTTATTACTGCTGGGCCTTCTCTGCACGCTGAAGCAAGCCCGTGCTCACCCCACCAGCCTGGTTAAGAATGAAACAACTTCTACTGAATGTGCCCACAGTTTCGTGGGTGGTAAATGCCTTATAAGAGCACAGTTTGTGCAGAAAGGGCTTGAATAAGTTTTATTAGTGTGGTTTTCATAATAGAACAGCTGCATTTGAAATGCACTGTTATTTTTGCATGAGATGCAAGTAATGAAAGTAATAACTAAATTTAATACATACAATAACTATTATTTATGAATATTAGATTTTAAAAATAATAATTCCCTTTGTTAACATGGCTATGAATGGTACCAAATCCCTGTTCAGACCATGCCATCATGTGGGTGGCAGAGGCCCAGAGAGAGAGCTGCTAATTTGCCAGACATCACAGCCAGGAACTGGCCCTTTGTCTTGTGATGCTGAGATTATACGTAGGTGTAGGAGCTACTTCCCCACTGCCTTCCCTGAGGAGGACCAGTTGCCCAGCATCCCTGACTCCTCTTTGCTTGCCCTGTTGCAAGTAGCACAAGTCATTTGGGGTGTGCAGCGGGCTGTGTGAGCACATCCTTCCCTCCTAACATCTGGTCTGGATAGATACCCCAGGGACTGTGAGGCGATGCAGAGTGCTTCTTTTTTCCTACTTCTTCTTTCACGTTTTTTTAAGTTATTACATAATAGTTGATTTTTGGCTGCTGCAATTTTCCCTGATTATTTTTTTTTAGTTCCCTCGGCAGTAATGGTAATGCTTAAAACTATATTGCAAACATTTATGTAATATTTTTATACAAACCCTTTGCATATGTACCTTCTAAGTTACTGTGATCACTGTTCTCCGTATATCGTAACTCCGCAGCATAAGGTAGCTATGAAAAGCTATGCCTCCTATATACTTCATTCTCTTAAAGAAACAGAAAACCCAGGATATAGGATATAGGGTATTCCAGGATACTGGAAGGTAATATTTTCAAAGAGAAACAGAGTTTTATTTCAGGCTGAGATAATTGTTCAAGAGACAACACAGTTCCTTTCCATAAATCTCTTTTGACTTTGCTCTATCATATTTTAATTTTTGTTGTGCTCAGCTGCTTTAAATATGTTCTAACACTTAAATTTAAACCTAGAATTGCACACTGGAATCATCACACCATGGAGGTCAATTCAGTTCTTGGGGCAAACCAGTGCAATTCAAGGTGGCAGAGGCATCCCCCTGTGCCTGCAAGAGCCTGGTTGTGCTGCCTCCCGGCTCTGGGGCCAGCCTCTTCCTCAGGCTCCAGCCCAAGGAACCCACAGCTGCCCAGCTTCCCTGGGCACACTGCAGCATCACCGTCTCCTCAGGACAGTCATCATTGCCAGGGCACTTAATCCCAAGGAAACTGGGTATTCCTGTCTTTTAGATACCTCCATAAGCAATAGTGAGCGTGGGAGCTGAGGGGTAGCTAAAAGACGGCTACGCACTACAAGCTCACTACCATTTCCTAGGCTGCTGCATGGGGAAGGAAGCCACCCCCTGCCACACGCACACACCTTCTGTTGCATTTCTTGCTCAGCTGTGGGTTGAACCCACAGTTAATCTTTTCAGTTTCTTCTTTCCCCATGGAATCACAGGAGAGTAGAACATAACAGCACGGTGTGTTAAAATTGGTATATTTGCTAGTCCTGGGTGAAAGGTTAGTTTTGTGCACCTACCCATTTTTCTTCTCTCTCTCCCTTTCTTCATAAATGTTGCATATAACAAAGACTGCTGATTTCAAACAGAAACTCTTAAAGCAAAATGCACATCTTTCACACAAATTGGGCTGTTTAATTTTTAAAAATCTATAAAAAATCTCAACAGAAACGGTTCAACTAAATAACACAAGTATTTAAGTTTGCATTAATAAAATCGATCTATCTAAACGGACCTGGGGGGCCCATCCATGCTCCAGTGCTGTGTGCCCATTTCTACAGCTAATGTTTTCTAGAGAAACTCTGCTCTTTCAGATGGTACACATCTGATAAAGGCAGAATTTTGGGACTAGAATATGCTATTATGTTTTCCTGTAAAGTTACAGCATTCACAACATGCACAGTAGTAATTTGGGGTGTGATAACAGAGTAATGCAGATTGGAAAGGCCTCATATTACATCATCTTTGGTGATTGAAAGTAAAAATTCTTGAAATGGGTGGAGGAAGAATTGCTACAATTCCCTGCCATTCTGAAACGATAAATGCTTGGAAAAATCCCAGAATGTAATTAAGCAGTCCTGAAAAGTAAATATTTATTCTGCACAAAAATATTTTAGACCTGACAGTAGTTGATTTTGATTATTCTTGTGTTGAATTTAGGTTTCTATCATTTCACTGGATATTTGTAGACAGATGGCCTCTTCTAGTGTTAATAAAAACAACTTATGTAGAATGATTGGGCTTTATCGTAATTGGGGAAACACTGAGGGATTAGGAAAGAGGATAGCCTGCCAAAACCTAGTTTCTGTTTATACACAGTTAATTCCTTCTCATACCAAATTAAGCTTTTCTCCCTCAGACATACTCAGTTACTCTGATCATGCAAGGCTAAGAGTTTGGGATAGCAAGAAATGAAGGTTTGTAGGTCAAACTCATCTTCCTGGGAAGTTTCAGTGCTCTCACAAAGAATAGCTGCTCTGCAAGTATGTCTCTGAGTTGATCAAAATGGCTACAGCTCCAAACTTCTGAACCTTTGCCAGCAAATCTTGAAGATGCTGTAAATTCCAGATGATGCCAGAAAAGCTAGGAAGGGAGTGAGCCGTGAGCAGAGCTGACCACAAGACAGCTGAAAGGGAGTTTTTTGTACCTGTCATTGCTTCACTGTGTGTTGGCTCATATGCTGTCGCCCCCACTGCAGGTATCTGTACTTGGTCATCCAAATTGCACCCGAACTGCCTCATGTTTGATGGCTGTTCTGAGCAGCACCAATTACTGATCACAATGTCCTCACGCAGGGTAGCTTGCTGGCTTGTCTGACTGGTGCTTCTTCTATTGCTTTTTCGTTTGTTGCCAACATTAATGCATCCTGTCATGAAAGGAAATCATGTACAATGCACTTCAAACTGATGCTGGGCTGGCAGAGAATTTAATTTAATGCATAGAACTTAATAACTGCAAAGATAAAAAAAATGCTCTTTTTCAGATGAGAATGGAAGTTTGTTGTTACCTCATCAGCTGCAACGTGTGGGGCTGCCAGTCACCCAACCGTAAAAGCACGGATACACTAATGAACATGAGGAACATCTTTGAGTCCTTCCTCTTGCTCCCCTGGAAGTGGTTTAGTTGAGACAGGATGATTCACTGTATTACTGGCAGAACCTCACATAGTTTGCAGTTTTACTGTATCACTGATAACCATTTAACTCAAGCCTGAACGGGATCAAACAGGTGCAAGTCAGACAAGACAATGTGAGACGACCAGGGCAGCTCACTCTCTCTTGCTTCTTAATTTACTTTTCCATATAGTTTTCTAGGCTTTCATCAAATGAGTTTGGTGTTTACAAGTCTGGACAAACTTTTTGGAAAAAAGAAACATTTATATTGTGTTTCTTGAACTAATTCTACAAGAGCATCAATGTTAGGGTCTAAACATGTGGACAAACTACAGATTCCTAGATCTTTACATCCAGAGGCCTGAGTTGCAAATTGCTGGATGCTGGAAAAGTACTTTGGTGAAGCATTACTACTTAGCCTGCTGTCTCTCTCTCTTCTTCTCTTACTCCCTGAGCTGTTGGCCACTGTCACATACAGAATACTGGACATTTGATATGATCTGGCGGGTCTCGCTTCCCGCATAGCATGAGCACCTGCTATGACAGCAGAGCTGTCACTGCTCACCTGCTCAGCTCCCTGCATGGCCAATCCTGCCAAATTTCCCAAGGTCCTCGGGCTAATAGGGGAGGTGGTTGGATGCACAAACTCAGGGTGGCAGCTGGTGACCAGGTTACGCAGGCAAGGCCAGCGCTAATGATGCTTAAGGGACGATGCCACCCACTGAGGTTTCCATGGGGTCTTGTGACAAGTGATGTGGTTGTCCGCTCAGGTGTTCAGATTCTCTTCCAGGCTTGTGCTGTAAGTGTCTGTATAATGCTACTTGGATAAAAAACTTATAGAAGAATACAATACAGAATATTCTTAACATAAGAATATTAATAAGAGTATTAAGAATAGCTACGGAACTTCCTATTTTCGTACAAGCATTAACCTTCTTCAGAGCTCTGTATAAAGGGAGCTTGGCGTCATTTTCCTGATGGGAAGCTAGAGCAGCTTTTGTAGACAAAATATAGAAAGCTGAGTGCCCTGTATTATAGTTGAGAAGATCAATAGGTCCCTTTGTTTAGGGATCCTGATGTTAAAAGAAAAAACCTCTTGTTTATATGCTGCCTTGGCCTGTTAGCCTTGCTCATTACTAATAAAAGTTCTTTCAGAGCACTCTGAGTGACTGGAGTCTCCAACAACTTTCTGTAACCAGCAAAAGCAATAAATAGGAAAATATAGGAAATAAAAAAGCCTCTTAAAAAACTTTTCTCTCTCTTTTTTCTGCAAGCAGTGTGTCTTTAGTATGATTACCAGAGTGAATATCAGGGCAGAGAATGACCTTTTGCTTGGCATGGAAATATACACGAAATGAAGATTGAAAAAAGATTCAGGAAATATTCTTAGCTTATCAGTTCTATGGGTGTATTAGCAACTTAGATGAGAACAATTTTCATGATGAGAAATGGACTGTGCATGCTTCTCAACTGTTCTTTCAAAATAAGAGGAAGGGGGAAGTTTAATAAGTAATGTTTTGGGTTGGGCTTTTTTGTGTGTGTTTTTACATATCTTTTAACAGCTGTGGGCAGGGGAGCATGGAGCAGACATGTTTCTGTTCTCAAATGGAAAAAAAGACCTTCAGAAATTTTCATTGGACAACATTCAAAAACTAAGAGCATTCAAATTTTTCCCCAGGCAAAAGAGGCCATTTTATGAAAAGACAAATCACAGGAACCAGCCAAACAGACCTGAATTTTCAATAGTTTTTCTTCAGATTTGTTTTAATACACTGTCCATTCTCACATCCAACCGATCACTATGTTTAGACAGCACTACACATGCAACTTCAAGATAATAAGAAAAATGAGTGAGTAAAGTGATGTATTGGAGGATAGTCAACATTTTTGAAACCTGAATGTCTAAAATTACATTCAAGAATGTTTAGGTTTAGCCTTCTAAAGAACAACTTGATGTAGCATAAATTCTGGACATGTGCAAATCATGTTGCAGTCATTCTGAACATGGGCTAATTTGAAAGTCAAGTCACTCTTCTAGAGACTTGCGTATATAATCTGAGGTACGGCTTTTCTTTCCAGAACGTGCGAGATAAGTGCTGCCTGAGCCCCTAGCACATTTAGGCCTTCCAAAAATCCTGTCTTGTGGACTCAGACTTTTGCCATTCAAGTCCAAAGTCTGTTTTGCCAAAGATTGCATATTGCTGCTACATCCCCATCAGAGCTAATCTGGACCGGTAGGGAATTTTCAGAACAAATCTAGTGTGGGCAATGTCAGAGAGGCTGTTTTTGCTATTTGGAGAAGTATTTTAAGACAGCACTGACTGTTGCAGAGCATTTGGTTTGTGTGTTAGAACTCCAAGCCCGGGGTGGTCATGCTGCCCTCAGTGGACTGCCTGCAGGCAGAAAGCTGAATCTCTGTGATTGCTCAGCCAGTTCAGGGGCCAGCAGTGAGAGGCAAACAGTCAAACACTTGCCACCTTTTTCAGAGACTTTTTCCTGCTCAATGGGATCCTCTGCCTTGTTTCTGCCTTTGCAATCTCATGTCATACCATCTCCTCAGTTCCCAGAGGAAATTGCAGAAAGCATCAATCTCTCCAGTGAACTGGAGACTGGTTTGGCTAGTCAACAGGGATGTCTGCAATGCTTCTGGGAAGCATTTTTTTGCATTTCTTTGGTGTCATATCAAGGCTGTCAGTGTTACAAGGGCTACTTTTGGACACTGCATTTCTCGGTGATTCTTGCTGATTTCAAGGACTGAGTCTGAAGCCAGGTCCCTGCCTTCTGCAAAAAGGAAGCAAGACAGTCCTTTAGCTTTTCACATAGGAGAAAAAGCCCAGTCCCCAATTCAATTTGCAGCGCTCTGCAATGCGATTTCCTTGCACTGTTCTCCTCCCTCCCTTGCATTGTTCTCATCCCTCCTCTTCCTCCTGTGAACTGCAAGGGCCTTACCAGTTAGCTGCAAGCCCTCCTTGGCCTCCACCTGTAGCAGGTGAGCGATACTGTCACACGGCTCCCCACACACCTCTGAGTTTGGCTACAGGAACCTGGAGAACTGGAGAGGATGAGTACAGTCGTAAAGCGAGAATTCAGAGACTGGCAGCAGCACCCCAGTGTCAGCATGAGTGAGTCATCTCCCTGCTGGCACGAAGCGCAGCGGTGACACTGCCCAGCAGTGTCCTGGGGGACTTGGCCGTTTGCATTTCTTGCAAATAAGTCGTTTCTTCTCCATGCTCTGTAAGAGAAAAGTCTTCATAACTTTAACCTATTGAGACTTCTCTCTGTTTACAGAGCTCAATTACATTTCAGCAACTTATGTGCATTATATGACAGGAGATCTCTGTGGCGTTTATGCAATGGGGAAAAAATCAAGATGAGCAAACTCATGATGTCTTATGAGTCAGCAGACATAAGCTCTGATTCTGGCTCTCGCACAGCCTCTCTCTGCAGTCGCAGGCAAGCTACTTAATCACTTTCTATGCAATCTACAGAGCACTTCCCTTCTCTCTGTTTCCTGTTTTATCCATTACCCCTTTAAGGGGGTATCCTACCTCATCATATTTGCTTAGCACCTACCAACCTGGAAATCTTGCTTCTGGTATCCCCTGGCATCACTAGAATTAAAAATAAGCTAGTAATATCTGAGTAATCAAACTCTGCCATTTCCTTATTCCATCTGCATTCTCGAAACTTGTCTTCCCGAATTTGCCAAACTAGAAGCTAGAGCACTAATAAGAATGTATCTGCTGTCATGTAATTTGGGCACGAGTTCCAGAAATACATAATTTTCGGTGCTGAAAGACCAAGTACAGATGCTGTGACAGTGGGGAACAAGGTTACAGGGAGGGAATTGGAGCCATGAGCTGCCTGGCTGATAGTGCAATGAGTGATCTTCTCATTATTCACTGAAACATTTTCTGTCTCCTTTTCTTCCTGCCAGAAAGCTGTGTACAGGCCAGCACAACCCAGGAAACACGCATTCTGTCCTCTCCATATGTGCAACAGTTTGAGTTACTAGGGGGCATTTATTTCCTACTGCATTGGCATCTGAGGTTCTTTGTCATGCAAGAGATTTGCAGATACGGATCAAAGAATGGGAAGGTGCAGTACTTGCAGGGTTTTCTTTAGAGCCTGGCACTGCCTGCGATAGCATTCTTGGAAAAGAAGCTGAATTACTGTATTTGCAGAACCACCTCCCATATCTTTGCCATCAGTGGGCATGCTGCCACTAAGTAAAAAGTAGTTTTGAAGTTAAAACAAATCTGGCAATGACCTTAATAGCAGGTTTTGAGAGGAGAAGGGGCGGGGGGAGAAACAAACAAACAAAACCAGAACTGACAGAAGGAGAGGGAAAAAAAGAGCAAATCCCTCTCCCAGGCGTCCTTTGAAGGTGAATGATTGACACCTCTATCACTTTCAGGTGAGTCCTATTTTTGCCTTGATATCACTTGTAGGCAATCATCTTTTTAGGGGATGTTTAAGGGCTTGACAAGTCTTTCCTGAGAGCTTCTGCTTTCCCTTACAAGCCCTGAGCAGTAGCTCTGTCTCCGGTGGTGGCTCAGGCCCCTCAGGAGCGCAGTGTCTCTCACAGCGTGAAGCTGCCTGCAGACTCGTAGCAGTGTGGGGTGAGGAGCGTGGGCTTGTTCCGCTGACGAGGGAGAGTGGGCTTTTTGTGAGAGAAAAGGGTGCAGTCTTTGCAGAGCCCTGCTCTTCTCAGAGGGAGACTTCTGTGCTCTGTTATGAAGTGCTGGGGGTTTACATTTAGCTTTTCCTGCCGGAAGAAATAGATCTGGCAAACAGCCGGCAAGCTATTTCTGGGAAACTATTTCCTAATAATTAAAAGCACCTGGGTAGACTTTCCTTGTCTAAACAGCACTGTCTAGCCAAGGCAGGCCTTTAGGGTCGAAGATTCAGATGCTGAAGGGCTTTTGCAGTGGCAAGAGTTTAGGCTTTCAAGGTGCTCTTTCTTCACCCTATGTGTCTTGAATGTTCAGTTACACACTGAAAGCAGAGATGACAGAGGACTGGATCTCTACAGAGGTCTGTAGTTTCTGAAGTATCAAAAGCTCC
The DNA here is from genome assembly GCF_059628265.1 of Tinamus guttatus. NCBI lineage: Eukaryota > Metazoa > Chordata > Aves > Tinamiformes > Tinamidae > Tinamus > Tinamus guttatus. The sequence goes on along the minus strand of NW_028288774.1, from coordinate 11,567,222 downwards.
CTATAAACCAGACTTTTTATTCTGATGGTGCCAGGAGTTTGGAGATCATGAAATCAGCTTTAAGAAAACATGGGTTGTTTTGTTTGCTTGTTTTCTTCAAACACTGGCTTGTAATCCTTTAGACAGTTCCTAGGTCATATTTCCAACTTTTTTCAGCACTGTAGAAGGATCCAGTCATATTACCTTTTAGAGAAAAGCTGTGAGTCTTCCTTGCTTGTGATGCAACTACAGAATCTGGAGATGCAGATTCTGGAGGGAGGAGGAAGGAAAGAACAAAAAGAGAACAACTCTCTGAAGGTTTGCAGACAAACTGCTAAAGGTGGCAGTGCTGCTGAACTTGGTATAGTGAAATGAATTTAGATAATTTGAGTTCACTGGAACCAGAGTGGGATGGAAGCAAGATCAGAGTTTGACTTTAGGCTGCTCCTAACTTTTTCTTACTAGTTTTGCAACTCATCAGGTATCTTTGAAAACAGGCTATGTCTAGCTGACAGGGACAGGTAGGGCACCCCGAGAGAACAGTTCTCAGTTAGGAGACAGTTGCCTTCCAGCTAATTTTGCTGGAACCTGAATGAAGCAGTAAAGGTCTCAGAGCTAAAACATGCAGCTCTGTAGCTAGTAACTAACGTGGCCCACATTTCATGTAAGTGGGAAGGGGAGAGGATTTGGAGGATCTACTTGGCAACAACCCCCTAGAAGGCAACAGTGCCGCCACTGAGAGCTAAATAGGTTGTCAGCCTCTTCTGTTTCTGCCCCTACCTATTCCTCCTGTTATGCCTATGCATGTCTGGGCTTCCACCCTCAGCCTTTTGCTTAGGGAACTTCTGTGTGCTGGATGCCAAACTCCAATAAGACACAGCAAAAAGATCAGTTTCTGTAAGAAAGGGAGGAATTACTGCACAAAATCAAAGGCATTTAGATAAACAGGTAAATATGTGCTTAAAGAAAAATTTAATGGGCTGTTTTAACTATAAAGCTCACTCAAAAATTGTAACTTCCAAAGGGCATGTAGTCAGCAATTGGTATTAACCCTCATATCCTTCTGGGCCTGGTCAAGCCAAAACTTTAGGACTTCTTTATGAAGAAAGCAGCAAAAAAGAAGCTTTGTTAATTAATCAGAATCTTTAGATTACTGAGATCGAAATAATTATGATTTTAACACCACTTTGATTTTTTTTTACCCTCTTTAGATGGAGACTTACTGCTTTCTGGAGATAAATAATTCCTCTATGATCAGAGCTGGCTAATTGACTACATAAGATTGATACCAAGGCCACTCATTTAAACAAATTAAATTGGATCCTATTTATTTATCTCACCAAACCATGTATTAATAGTAAAACAAGCTTGAGTTCTAGTGCAGGAAGATTATGCTTTGCAAAAGGGGAGAAATGTAATCAGGTTTATTCCCTAGATTAATTATGCTGAATATAGGCAATGAATTAATTGGGCAAATGCTCCATAATGAATCCCTCTGATAATCACCAAGAAGCCCAAGCACATCTTCTTTTATCTCCTGCTTTTCAATTCTCCAGGGATCAGAAGTTTCCTGAAAGGACATACCATCTTGCACCTACAGGTTACCTGTCTGGGTCCCAAATGAAAATTAAAACTTTCATGGGGACAAAGCAACTGATGTCTGAGAAAGAAGAGCAGGCCTTGCAGAAAGCCTCTGCCTCAGAGCAGCCTGGTGTGTGGAAGGGAGAGCAGAGGCTGACGGGAAGCCCTTGTGATGCATTTATGGTTGTTTCTGCAGCACTTGCAGCCCCAGATGGTCCTTCTCCTTTCATGTTTAGGCTGGGGAGGCTGCAGCAGTAATGCTCCTCCAAAGAGGAAAAGCTAAACTAGTTTCCGTGTTTCCCTTTGTTTGAGCAGCTGCTTTCATGTTGAGGTTAGGGATGATGTGATTTATATTCCTGGTCAGCTGCTTCAAACCTTTTTCCTCTTTCTTTGCTTTGGTATCACCTGGTAGTTTTGAGCGTTGTGGAGCAATGAAGCAGTTTTGGGCTGTGATCCTGATACTGGTTCTCCCCCAACACATTCTGTTCTCTCCACACCTTCTATCTCCCTGGCCACTACCAAGTTATTTTATGCCCCAAAGGGGTGTTTTTACAGTGATATGGCTAATTTAAATGTGTTGTATAGCATCGTAAGATGAGATATATCACATGCACTGGGAGTTACCTGCTTGCTCTGCGCTGACCTCAAACATGAGAGCTACAGCTTCTTAGTCAGTCACTCACAGGCACTAGAACATAGGACAAAACCACATTTTTTTCAGCAGAAAATGCAGTCTATAGTGCTGTTTCCCTCCTCCACTAGCTTGCATCAGAGGCACCCTGCTCTGCAGAAATTAACAAGAAGACAGGAATGAAAATATCAACTGGCTGATTGCTTGTTTTCATATACTGCAAAGCTGCTGTCTAGGCAGAAGTTAAGGTGTGAGAGGTTAGAATGAGGGGGACCATTCACATGCTGGAGCAAGAGCCTGTATCTGCTTAAATGCACTTGGGAAGGATAGGATTTTTAAGCAAATGGGGTTTTTTGATTGTTTTCTCATTTTAAGAGAACAGATTCTTCACTCAACATCTTTAAGCTGATGAACAGCTGTAAAATTAACTTGGACTCTTGCTGGTGAGTACCTACTGAAGTAGTTTCTGTCTCATTTATCAGTCTTTAAATGGATCCACACTTCCTATGCGGGTGGTTGTTAGTGGTTGATGTGGCTTTCTTGACTTCTCGGCTCTTGGTTTCTTGAGGAATAGAAGCACTGTTGAGAAAAGCCTGTTGTTTAACTGAGGACTTGCGGGTCGAAGCACCTCAGACTAGAACAGTTAATCCAAAATGCAAACTGCTGGTGTCTCATTTTTATTCTTATGCAAATGCACAGTATCAAAAGATGGAGGAATGACAACTGCAATGCTTTGTTAATGCTTTTTATTTTTCTCTCTCTCTATTTCAGCTGGAGTTTAGTGAGTATAAGAGCTTTTGCTGGTAGTATTGGGTAGATGGTTAGCAATGACATTTCAAGCCATAGGTAGCAGAGAATTCCTTAAAAATAGATATTTAATGGAGTTATCTAAAAATACGTAGAATTTTTGAAAGGGATATAAGCAAGCTAGGCAGTCAGCTCTCATTGAGATTTAAGAGGCCAGCATAAAAATTTGGCTAGCTAAGCCCAAGTGTGTCCTGCAGGGTGTTTAGGGCTGTGGTGCACAGTAAATAGCAGGCTATTGCCAAAACATCATTTCCAGTCAGACACGACAAGTAAATGAACAGTGCATCACCAAGCATCAGAATTGCAAGTTCAGGATGCAAATTCGGAACTGGGGAGTGTAGCTGGGATGTCAGCTGATGGGGTTTTTGTTTTGTATCCTTCCTCAAGGATTTTGCATCCTTCCTCACCATTATTGTATATATACTGGGGGGGAGATGAGCTAAAGATGCTATAAAAGGCTAGTAGTCTTAACCCTCCTCCCTCAAATTTGCAATGTTGAAAGAAGGGAGGAGAGGTAAAAAGAGGTTCAGTAATTTTGTCAAAGATCTTTGGCAGACCTTTTAACGTCTTCCTTCTTGTGCAATGCTCATGCATGTACATGCTTGTGCAATGTATTAACATTGGTATCTGTCATTCTGGGATTTGAACTGCCATCTGTAGCAGTAGGGATATGGAAACCTTGGCCCTGTTCAAGTCAGCTGTGGTTTTGCAGATGAGGTCATGGAGTCATGGCTTTACTGGCAGGGTTCTTAGGGCTGCAGCACTTAGAGGTGGCAGAATTTGTCACAGGAGACCATGACAGATGGGGCTTCTGGAGAGCCACAGGCTCTTTCCTGCTGCCCCATGAGTAGGGACCAGAGCCACATGCAGACCTGCCAGTTTGGACTCGGCAGGTGACTTCACCATTAGGTAGCCTCAGCCATTGCTCTGGCAATACAAGCTTGTAAATTAGCCTAGTGCTACTCCCCTTTTCTACTTGGACTGTGTGCTGTCATTCTCGGGAGAGTTTTTCCCACACCTTTAACCGATGATGAAAGTGATTCCACCAAGTTTTTATGCTGAGAAAATGCTTATGCATTGTACCGGTGGGACTGTGTATTCATGAGAAGCTGTAGGATGAGGATGTCTTCCCTACTCACGCTAAAACTGAGTTAATTCATTGTTGCATCTCAGACATCCTGTTTGAAAGGCTGGTGTCTGTTCAAACTCGAGTCACTTACAAAAATATTCTGTCATGTTGAAAGTAGTTCAGGTGCTACAGAGGTTTCTAAGTGTGCTAGTTTGTGGTTTTCTTAATGCATATTTTCCTTTCAATTATTGTGTAAAAATATTCCCCCCACCCACCTATATGCTCTCCCACACAGAGGAAACTGGCCACTGAATTTGCTTAGTATATTGGTTGAAGGTGTTCCCCACCTCCGAAAGAGAGTTTCAGTTATTGTACTTTGAAGTCCTGTTAAAAGTTAAGTAATAAAAAGCACTCGGACAAAAGCTCATTTCCAGTTTGCTCTATTTTCTATCCATCACCACAACAAACCCAACACAAACTTTTACCGCCTCCTCAGTCAAATTACAACCCTCCAAACCCTGGCCTAACCAGGACAGAAATTAAACTTCCTTTTCTTACAAAAAGTGACACATGGTAGCAGTAGGGATATAAGTATCCTGTCAGCTTTGGTTTTACCATTTATTGGATGCAGCTCAGTACACCTTGAAGTCCTTGTGGGAAGCCTGACAGAAAGCCAAGTGTTAAAATGCTTCAGCGTGTTAAAATGCCACGTGCTAGTCCCCAGCCCGGACCTCCTGCAACTACAGGCTGCTGTGAGCTTAAACCAGCAGAAACTAGGGTAGACCCTCACCTACCTCCTAAGACCTTTTAGCCTAATACCAGTCCCACCCCTAGGCATGGTGCTAAATACAGGGGTCTCTATTTCCCACTGAGCCTGCAAACAAGGCTAGCGTAGCGTCTGCTGTAACTTCTTCATCTTAGGTTAACAGCTGGACTCCCCCAGGAAACCGCTGCACTCACAATGACATTCACTACTTCTCTTTCTGTGAGAGTAACATTTTCCTTTCCAGGGACTGTTTTGCTTTGGAAGAGAATTTCTAATTTAATGTCCAGTATTTACTGTGATGAGCTCAAGTAGAGACTCTGAAATGCATGCTGTGATCTTCCACTTCAAATAAGAACATTTCAACCAGAGCGTTTGTACCAATTTTTGTTCTGTTTTTTACTTTTGTATAAAAAGCCCCTTCTGCTATCAAGACATGGCACTTTCAGGGCCAGAGTCTGAAATCATACTGCAGAGTGTTGCCTCTCCTGAAAATGGGGCTAATAACACCTACTTCTTCCACTCCTTTACCCATCTTGCCTACATACAGGACAAACTGATGCAGTCCCATTTATTGCTAGGTACTTATGCAGTACTCCATATAATGAGGTTCTGTTTTGGAGGTTGCTATTGTTAAAAACTAAGAAAGGTCCTGCTGGGACAGACCAGTGATGGATCTATCAGCCCAGTCTCCAGCAGCACCACGGGGAGATGCTGTTCTGGAAGAGCACACAGACCCGGCCTCTATCTGAGGTCCACCCTCAGCATCCACAGTCATTGATTAGGGAGGCTAGGAGTCATTTCTGCCTGCTCCTTGTTTATGGACTTGTTGCCCATAAATTCGTCAAACCCCTTTTTCAAACTGCTCATACTGTTTAAAATGCGCTGTGAATACAGATTCCAGAAACTTGCTGTTATGTTTAAAAATAAACAAAAAAATCATTTTAACTACCCTTCTCTGCACCTCCTCTTAGCCTGTTAGGCCTCTCTTGAGGTGCTGAAAGCAGATCTGCATCTGTCAGTGGTGGTGGATGTGAGTGCAGCTGGGTTTTACGTAGTGGCAGGAGGAGTCACTCGGTGTCACTCCTAACAGCCCTCCTGGTGGTGCCCAACAATTTGATGTCTTTTTTGGCTGACACTGCACAGTGAGCCAATGAATGAAACTGTGAATAACTCTTGAGAAGATGCTATTGCGATGGAAGCTGGCTGTGGTATGCAGTTAAATATAGCTGTGCTATTTTTTTAAGAAACTATAATTATTTAATTGCAAAGAAAGATCTTGTCGTGCAGGATGATTGCTCCATTTGGACATCTTTGGGTCACTGTATGTTTGGAGTCTCCCCTTTCTCTCTGCCTGGAGCATGAGCAGAGCAACCATAAGCAGTAGGCATTCCTCTTGGATTTGTGTGCAAGAGCCCAAGGCCACTTCTGAACTCCGGCCTCTTGTTCAGCAACTCCATTATAAGGATGCGGAAACGTTTCTCTCTGACGCCTCCTTTTCATGAAGTTTTATGACTCAGATGCATAGGTTAACTTCTAGATGAAAGTGAAGTAGAAGCTTTAGCCCAGGAGCAAAACCTACCTGGATTTATAATCCTGTCGCATATATAGCTTTAATAAAAGCCTGTCGAATAAACAAAACTCTACTATAGAAACAATTAGGCAACAGCAGTTGTAATACAGGGAATTTCCAGCAGGCTAGTAACAGGCTGTGAAGAGCCTGTGGTTCCATATCCAACCCTGAGCCTCTAATTTCCAGGGAATTATTCACATTGTGATGGTTATTGCTGCTGAATGGGTAACACCTGGAAGATTTTCAAAATTTGGGGTTAATTTCTCTTTTCCAGTTTCAGCATGTGAAGTCCTTAATTCCGCCATGAGACACAGTTCTCTGCCATCCAGCTCTTCCCTGAGGTCTGCATGGCTAGCGCTCTACCAGAGCTTATTATAAAGAGTGGAGATGTTGATCCAAGAGGGCTATCAATTTGTCTTCCTCCACAGAGCTCTCAAATCTAACCAAAATAAGCAAAATAGTTTTAAACAATTCTCTGGGGAGGCAAACATTTCATAGGAAGCAGTACATTAAAAAAAAAAAAAAAGTTTGATTGCTAAGCTTTTTTTTTTTTGAATAAAAAAATTCAAATGGAAATTGCATTTGTATTTTACATTACAAAAGAATTACACTCTTTAGTACCTTGTGTTTCTTGTCTTTTCATAGTTTGGTCACTTCCTTCTGCTATCTGAGTCTGCTCAAGTGTCCGGAATCGCAATGACTCTGTTGGGACTGAAGGAGGGAGCTGTGTCACTGATGGCCGGCTCCCTGCGCCCAGGAAGTGGCTCTGGAAAGGAGGTCAGTGACAATCAGGGAGGGAAATGTGTAGGCTAAAACACCAGCACACCTCCGAAACTGTCCCTGTGCCAGGTTAACCTCACAGTGTAAGAAATCCTGCTGATGACAATGCCACGATTCATAAAGTTATAATTAAAAATAAGCCTTGAAGTAATTCTATAGTCCTAGAAATACTCTGCTGCAGAGCGGCTGTATTTTAGAAGCAAGTGAAACCTCACCTGGGCAGGAACCGCAGTTTGGCAACTGAGGTGTAGGCTCTGGGTGTAGGCTCAGCTGCCATTTCCTCATTGCAGGGCTTGATGGGGAGAAGTTACCCCTGTGTGACTGTTTTCTGCAGCCGGCAAGGCCTTGGGCAGCTGTGTGGCTTGCCAGGTGGGATGCTCAGCTGGTCAACAACAGAGATGTCTTGCAACGAATGGAGTTAAGTCAAGCACTTTATCTAATTAAATACACTTTTCTAAAGTATTCATCTTCTCCAACTCCCACTGATGTGGAGGGAAGCCCCCCCAGGGTCTCTGTGGCTCAGACTAGGAGCCTCAGCATCCCAAGGTGGTTTGAGTGCCCCTACACTCTCATGCGTCTCCCCTTGAGCTCTTGCAGCAACTGTTGGTGCCCTTGGGCTGTGCTTGTGTTTTGGAGGCTCTGGCAAGAGGGGGAGGGAGGACTCAAACCTCTGAGAAGTGGAAGGCTGCCATTCTGTGAGTGAAGGCAACGCTGTGCGAGCCTGTCCCGTTTTTCTCCTCCATATCCAGGAGGGAGGAAAACTGAATGCAGTGCAACAGACTGTGCACGTGAGGGGTTCAACAGAGCCATGCCCTGACCGGTGACAGCGACACAACCGGCCTGCGCCCCGCGGGGGCAGGAGGCGCTCGGCGGAGGAACCGCCGCCCCGGTCCGGACGGGGCCCCGCGGAGGCCGCGCGACTCCCGGGGGCCGGCGCCGCTTCCCGGGGATGGCCCCGCCGGCCGGCCCGGGCTGGGCCGGGCCGGGCTGGGCCGCGCGCGCGCGGGCGGGCGGCGGCGGGCGCGGCTGCGGCGCTAGGGGGCGCGCGCGCGCGGGCGGGCGGTGCAGGGGCGGGGCGCGGGCGGCGGGGCGGGCCGGGCCGGGCCGGGCCGGGCGGCGGGGGCGCGGGGCGCGCAGCCCGGCCATGTCTCCGCGCTGAGCGGCCGTGCGCGCAGCGGGCAGCGCGCTCCGCCACCATGAGGCGGCTGCCCCAGCCCCGCGCGCTCCGGCTGCTGCTGCTCGCACAGGTAGGGCCGCCACGCGCCGCGCTGCGCCGCGGGGGGACACGGGCGGCTCTGCCCGCGCGCGGCTCGCGGCGACACCTGCCCGCGCGGCGCGGAGGCCCGCGCAGGTGTGAGCGGCCGGGGCGCCCCCATGCGCGGGCCCCGCTGCGCGGGCCGCGCCTGCCCGCCTTGTGGCGCGCAGCCCTCGCGGGGCGGCCCGCGGGGGAGCCGCGCTGCGGAGGGCGGAGGGCGGCGAGCGGCGGCCTCCACCGCCTCCCGCGCGGCGGTGATGTCAGCGGGAGCGCGTGCCAGGTGAGCGCCCGGGGCGCGCGGGCAGGGCTCTCCCCGCTCGTCGAGGCTGCCGCGGGCGCCGGGGGGTCGGGGCGCGCGGAACTTTCCCTTCCAGAAATGCCCGCTCGGCCGCTCTGCCCGGCGAGGTGCTGCCACCGCAGCGCGAGCGCCTGGCGGTGCGCGGCGAGGTACCCGCAGCCTCCTTCCGCGGCAGTGCTCCGCGGTCTGCGCTTCAGCTCGTCCTGAGGCTTAGAGGACAGCTGCGTCCCTGCTCTGTATTTTTAACAGTACTTTTCGCCAATCTTACCTTGGGCCTGGCTTGCCGTGATGGTTAGTGATTATTGCAAGGCTTTGCTTCCTTCTCCGTATCTTGGTCAGTTTTGTGTTCTTCGCAGTGTTTGTAGTTCTCTGTGTTTGCTAATGCACCAAGGCTGTGTTTCAAAATCTTATGCTCTGAGTAAGAGCAATGACTAGCTCAAGAACCAAAGGATTCTTGCATTTTGGGAATGCTAAGGGCAGGCCTGGATTGTCCTTCAGTCGGGCCTTACAAGCTTCTCCAGACAGTGGGAGCCTTGCGCCTACTTGGGTCTTAAACTGACTTCTCTTCCTTAAAAAAGAAGAGTTTTCATGTGAGCATTTGCCAACCATGACATCTGTTGTTTGTAGTTTTTCTTCCTAAGTAGGGCATCAAATTTGGTGGCATAATGATGTACTTGTCCTGAAAGTCTGGCTCTTAACTGGTGACTGGTGTGATAAATAATAGCAGTTCTTTTAAAAAATGTGAAAACCTCCTTTCAGTTCCATGCAGTTAGCCTTACCTGTTGTTGGGTTTCTGCCACACACCCAGTGCCTCCTGGTGTGACCCTCAGGTAGGTGCCATTGTCTCGGAGAGCCCAAGAGCTGGTCCATGTGTTCTCAGACCCAGCTCACAGAGTTGCAGGTTTGGGGCAGCTTGTGGCTTCAGGGAGTGTGGATTTTCCTCAGCTGGAAATTTCAGGGAGGACAGTGTCGGGGGCTGAAAATGTTGAGGCTTTTAGTCCCAGCTGCAATGTGCACCCGTGTTCCTCTACTGGGACTTGAGATGCACGTGTGAGTGTGAAGACCTGTGTTAGGAGTGAGTGAAGGTGGCTCCTGGTCAGCCTTTTGTGAAGGTTTGAACATTGGGGCACTTGTTTGGATCCACAGGGACAGGAGAAGATAACTGATGAAATCCCTGGTGGAGTAAGACAGAGTTCTCATTGACTGCTTGATTCTGCCCCTCTGAAAGCACAAAATTTCATTGTGCTCTTTGTGGTAGGTGAGTAACTTGTGTGGGAAAACAAGTTAAGTTTGCGTAAGCCCTTGGTGCCAGCAATAAGGATGCAAAATAAAGCCTAGCTTGGAGGGGATGGTTGCTCTTTCTGTTACATTCTTGCTGCCTGTTCCAAAGAGCTTTCATGTGGTCTTGTTCCCTCAAAGCAAGAGGACATCTAGCAGGGGGCAGTTGCCTTGTGTTTCCGCGGTGGTTTCTTCACGCTGGTCACAGCAGATAGTGCCCGCCCAGGAGCGCGCAGCGGGGCTGGGGCTGGCAGCTCTGCACGGGCTGTGTTGCTGGCGCGGGAGCAGGAGGCACCTGGCGCGGTGGAACTGGTGCGTCACGCAGGCCCCGCGGTGCGCGAGAGGCAGCTGATCCCTCCCCGGTACCTCCGCTCAAGGATGGGCATCTTCCCCATTTTTTCTTTTCCTCTGTGGATTACAAGGCAGTGGGCATGGCTGGAAGCTTTGAGGCAGATTTCCTATGTGTTTTGATGGGAACTAGTGACTTGCAAAAGGTCCTGTTAGTGGCAGGGCAAGATAATATCCACTGTTCAAAAGTAATGCTCTTCATCTCCAGTCCTTTTGTGCTTCTCTTGCCACTGAGGGACAGCGATGCCTTTTGTGTGGACCTAATGGCCTGTTCTTGCAGCTTATTCCCTGCACAGAACTCCTACTGATACTGCCCGAATTTATTATATAGTTTTATGCCTTAATTGCTAGTCTGAATTTCTGACTGAGGAGATTAAATGCAAACTACTATATTTAACTATGGGCTTGGCACGTGTGTATGTCAGTTAATGGCCATTGCTAATGCTCCTTGCTTGTTCTTCTCTTGTACGATATACTAAATTTGGGGTTGCAAAATTATTCTATGTAAACTTCATCACATAGAAGAAAGTGTGTTAAAAATAAATATCGTTTAGCAAAATTATGTAGCAAATACTTGCTAGCATAGATGTAACATATGACTTGTTTAGAGCTTTTTTTTTAAAAATGAAGTTTTTGTGGGGAGGGGAAGACCCTTCCTTGCTGCTGCTGTAAATATGCTTCTGGGATAAGCCCCTGAAGAGCTGCCGTTAGAAAGGCAGGTGGGAGCGTCACTGATCTTGTGTCAAAAGACACTTGTGAAATCCACGCCTCATCTGTCAGGACCAATTATTTGCTGTGATGACAAACAGTTGATGCTGAAGTGTGAACACTTTTGCTCTTCTGCAGAACTGCAACTTCTGTTAAAGTGGTTCAAAACAAGAAACAGATACCAAAAACATGTTCTCTGATATTTCACAAATGCCTTATTTCCAACGTACCCTGAGTTGATGGTTGCTGCATGGCGCTGCCGTAGCTGCATGGACCCACTGGCTGTTGCTGCACATGTACATGGCTTCCAGGGCTTGGATTTTCGACTCCAGCCAGCAGTACACAACAAATATCTTCTTCTGCTTATTTGAGATCAGAATTCAGGCCCACAGTGGAAATGTTGTCTGTGCAAACAGCCACGCTATTATTAGTACTTCCTCAATTATGTGAGCTACATGCGAGTCTTTGTTGAGGATTTTCATGGCATGTAAATTTTTTTGGTTGGAGTTACTAAATATGACAGAGAGAAATTGCTACCGTTTTAAAATCTTTGGTTGTTTGTTGTGCAGGGCTGGCTTTTACTAATCCATATAATTTTAATTTGTGCACTTCCTTCTTCCTACTAGAATTACAGTGTAGCGTAGGGTGAGCACTCCAACAGCGGTAGAGAGTGTTTGGGAATTGGGAGGTTGATGTTTAAAGGGATGAAACCTGCCTTAGGTCATGTTTTGAGGGGGAGTAGGGAGCAGGGAAAGGCAGTTATTTACTTTCTTAAAAGAGGATTCCTGATATGAGCAAAGGAGAAAAAAGCTGTTAAAACAGTCAGGGCTGCACAGCTGGTTGTTAGCCTGACATGGCTGCTTTTTGTTAGACTCCCAAATTTGAATGTAAACAGTACCTTGAACATCATGAGAGGTCCCTGGAAGTGTAGGAGGAGCTGGATTCATTTCCTCTAGGAGGAGAGCTTACTGCTACATAAGAAGGGGAGAGTGAAAGGCAACCTCGCCTAAAAAGGGAGCCTTTGATAGGAATTTACCTTTCAGCAGGAGATGACAGTGCAGGGGAGGACTTGAAGGATTTGAGGGGGGAACTAAGTGTAGGTGAACATGTGCTAATGTGAAACATTAGAAAGCAACACGTAGGGAGGAGGAAAATGATCGGGCATGTGGTGGAGGAGAACAGAATGGATGCGCTAGTCTGGAAGCCTGTACTAAGACTTTCTTCTAAGTGTTTTCCAGCTGTTCCCAAATGTATCTGCACATACACAGGCCTCCTGAGGCTATTAATTCTAAATTCCAGGAGCAAATCCAAGATTAAGTGGGGAAGGTATTTCTGTAATCCAGCAAAGAATGGACACATGCATGTGGTCCAGGAACAACTGGATTGAGAAGCTCCCAGTGTTGCTCAGGGATCTTCCTGGCTGTTGATGGGTGTTCAGGGGAAAGGCAGCGCAACGCAGCATAATGCCAGCATCTTTCCAAAATGTCATAGGTATTTGCAATGTCACTGAAAGAGCTGAAAGTTCAATTTCTTAGTTTCACCTTGATTTGGAAGAGTCCATTGACATCAGAAACCCACATCAAGAGTCATCGCTCTTGTCCCACCGTGATGTTCCTGAAACTTGAAGGGCAACATATGGAAGCCACAGCTCCACCTGTAGAAACCTAATGGGCGAAGAGGAAGCGGCGCTTCTGTCAGGGCCTGGGAGCAGAAGTTGTGCCTCTGGCTGCAGCGAGGCAAGGGGAGGGTGGTGGCACCTACCATCTCGCCGCACCTTTGTAACTGATTTGGGCTTCAGTGATGCTCCCAGAGGACCAAGGCCTCTGTCTGAGAGGAGGCCGCCTTTGGGGAGAAGTGGCTACTGAAGGACTACCTTAAAGCTGCCCTGGCCAACGCCAGGAAATGATTTTCTACTGGGTACTACACACCTGCTTGCTCTTGTTTCGTTTTTATATTCTTTTTCTGACTCTTGTTTGCTTGGTGTGAAACAAACAACCTTTTCATTGTGTTTTATATGGTTATGGCCAAGCTGAATGGGTAAAGGAAATATCTTGTGTGACTTTAGTTCCCAATATGTGCAAATTCTTAGTTTATGCTGCACCTCAGCTTCTGTTTTAGGCCTTAGGTCGCTTTTGAGAGAGTGTTGGTTTCTTTTGTTTTGTTTACTTGAAAGACCTCATGGTTTGTTGGTTGGTTGGTTTGGTTTTGTGGTGTGCAGGAAAATGCTGTCTGCATGCCTTAGGCCTGTTGTGTCTTTGCTCTGTGCAACACACTGACATGGGACAAGGATCAAGTATAAGGAATAACTTGTGTTAATTCCCCTTTACACTGCCCCCCTTTAAGATGAGAAACTTGTGCTTCTGAGCCTATGAAGTCAAGGCAAGACTTGAACATAGGGTCTAGAGCTTTAGTATGAGCCCAGGTGAGGGGCAACCTGGTGCCCAGGAGCGCTCATTAGTTGGGATTTCATGACAGAGCAAACACTGTCGGCTCTGTTATGCAGTGTGTTTTCAGATTAATCTTTTACTGTCTTCTGGCTGCACTGCACTCGATCTATGTCTGTGAGTTTGCATGGAGCTGGATTGAATCTCCCCGCTTGGGGCTGTTCCTTAAGAGATGTAAATCAAGCTTTGCAGAAGCGCAGTGTGGCCCTGCGCACTGGGACCTGCGTCTGGGCTGTCCTGAGGGATCCAAACGCATCCTCCGTGCCCCTGCTTCTGCTTGTCAAGGCCAGGAAGGGGACTGGGTCTCCTCAGGCTTGGGCTGCGTGACCGCCCTGAGGCAGCACAGGGCTCCCCGGCCACCCTCCGACCCGCGGAGCAGCGTGACCTGGGGGTTGTGTCACGGCCGCGGCAGGGCGGTGCGGGGCCGTCGCAAGAGGCTGACTCCACCTCGCCATCGCTCCGGGACGGCGTCAGGCGCGCGGCGGTTTCGGTGCGCTCTCGGGCATCAAAATGTGCTACTCTTATGAAAACGAGTGCAGAGGGAAAAAACGGGTGGCTGCGGCCGGCGTCAAATTTCTATATGCAAAACTGTATTGTTTTAATACAGGTGCTTAGCAGCAGCGGGGGTTTTCCTTCCTCCGTGGGCAGGCTTGTGATTGCTCTCTCTGATTCTGCAGGACCTTGTATGCTTCAAAATGCTTGAGAGCAAGAGGGAGATGAAGTGAAGGGCGATTATTTGTGAGGTCCTTTTAGACCATCAACTTTTGTTTTATTATATCTATCCATCACGAAGAGACACAGAAATTCTAGTGTCTTCTTGACCGTGCACATACTGTCACTTCCCATTCATAAATGGATAGATTTGGGGAGATATTAGTAGGCTATTACTTCATGGACTTTGCTTTCTAGATCTCTGAGGGTTCTTTTGGTCTTCTCGTGGGATCAGCCACTTCGTCTAATGCTAGCCTTGCCACTCAGTATCAATGTTTCTTCTGGTCATCATTCTGATGGAAAACTAATGCCCAGTCAACACATCTGGTGATGGTTTTGCCATCTATGGATTTATATCCTTTTTGTAAAGGAGAAACGTGAGAAGTGTAGCCTCAATTTCCTTTATGGAGTATTTATAATCTGTATTAAAAACCCAAGAGTCAGCCCTTTCTCTGGGGAAGCTGATGCTTTTGGGTTATTTTTGCATAAGAGTGTGTGAGGGAGAGTGGGGAATTCACCTGCTTGGTGCTGTCCCTTCCATCTGAGCACGAGGGAGAAATAAGCAGCTTGTCTTTGAGGTCAGGCTGGCCTTTTGCCTGGTGTGCTGTGGGCACCGCAGACACACGTCTGGTGTCTTCAACCTGGCATTTCTAAGACATAGATGCTGTATCTGACAGCTGAAGAAAGGAGGCTGACACATGATGACTTGAGATAAAGAGGCAGAGTTAAGATCTGCATAACAAAAATACTTTCCTTTTTAATCTCTCTCTGCGGTTTGTGGAAATTCTATTTTTAGAGAAGTTTTAGAGGTGGAAGAAAAAAATTGGGAAGGTTTTCATGTGTGATTGTTGTTGCGCATTTTTTAAAAGTGAATAATAGACTATCCAGTATTTCTCATAAACCTTTTACTAGTTTTAAAACTCTTCTTGCAACCAGCTGAAACAGCAGGCTTTATCAGAACTGTTAAATTGAACATAGTCACTTGAGTGAATCATTTATAAATTAAATGTATTGCCACATCCAGGTTAAAGTAATTGCAAATATCTCAAAGTAAATACAAAGAATTGGGAGACATTGGTATTAGGAATGTATCTGAACTGAAGTTAAATCTTGAAATGTAATTATAGGGAAGGACAAGACTATTAAATCTGGAATGAGATCTGTTGACCCTTTGTTCTTTACTCACCAAAACAATGCAGGTAATTGTGTGTCTATATAAGAAATCTTAATAGTGCTGGTCTGTGTCCTTTTTAACAAGAAGAAAATTTTTCGTTGTAAGTTATCAAGGACTTACCTTTGGAAAATTTCAAATTAGGAGGAGAAACTTGAGAATAGGAAAGCTCATCAGCTCAGAGAAAATCCAACCACTACTTTTGTGTGTTGAGGTCATTTTGAAAATGGCCTTTTTCTGCCTTCACAATTACAGATGAAATATTGTTCCCAAGTGTTCAGCTATTTCTTTGCAAGATCACCTGTTAATGGCAAACGTAATCCTCCAGTGCCATGTGTGTGTGTTTCTATCCTGATGCCTTCTCTTTCTTTCTCCAGTTATAATGTTTTTTTTTCATTACTACTGAAAGGTAGTTAATCTAAAATATTAATCTTTTAGGGCTTTTTATAAATGTGTATTTAAGACTGTACAATGAAAGTATAATTGTTTGTGTGCTTTTGTTGTAAGCAAGGGTGCAGTTTCTCAGATCATAATTTCTGCTGTCTGCTCTACACTCAGAGTAAGATATCCACATTAAAGAAGCCGGTAATTGGGTTTTATATATTCACAAATTTGAAACCTTAAGAATTTTGGGAAAAAAAAACAGTTCTGCCCTTAACTAACTTCATAATCATGTAACTCAGAAAGAAAACACACCCCAAGCCAGGCAATATATCATTTTCATATTGAAGGATATAATGACTTTATTGTACTCTGCATTAAGCAAATTTTGTTTTTTCTTCCTTGTCTACAATATTTTGCAAAGCACTGGCACCGCTAGCGAGCGTGCATGTGCCAAGCTGTAGCCAGCAGCAAATATTTGCAGGTGGATGCAATATCTGGAACCGCTTTAAGCAGCGTTCACTTCCCAATGCCACGAGACAGGCCTATGGCATGCGGTTTAACTGGTATTTAACTTTTGTCTTCTGAGTCAGTCTTCGTCCTTGGAGCTCATGTGTTGAGCTATTTCCCGGTTCAGCGTGAGAAGCACACACTGCAGGAGAAGTGATAGGAGGCCAAAAGGGCTGGTAATTATTTATTGCACAGCTCACGCTTCCTTCTCCTTCACCCTCGTGATATCCTGGTAAAGGAGGGTAGAGCTCTGCTGCGCAGCTGATGGGAACTGCTTTTAAGTGATGTAAATGAAAAAGTTTTCTTCTAAATATCTAGGTTCTGAGCAGCCAGCAAAAGCACCGTTTCTGCCTTCCGTTTGCTCGCGTTGTTTCCTTGCAGGAAGGAGCTGCCGTTCCCCCGTGAGCGGTTCTGGGTGCTGTGCAGAGCAGCCCCTCCGTGAGCCCAGCGGGCACGTTGCCTGCTTGCCCTGCCATTAGCAGGCAGGCAGTCGCCTCTGACAACCTCCACCTCGCCCTGTGAGTTACGCTGAGGCACACAGTTCTCTGCAGTGCAGTTGCGATTTGACCTGTGAGCACTGTGTACAGTGATTCTTCCTATGTTTAAGGCCATTCATGCCACCTGTCACAGTTTCTGGTTTCATTTATCTACTTTCCCACTCCGATTCGAGGTAAGAAGAATAATGAGCTGCAGCACTTAGCTGTGCCAAAAGCAGTTGCTGCAGATGACTTGTTGGCTCTCTTATAGCGTTGCTTGCTCCAGGCTGTTTCTGCTCCCTTCTGAATGAAAACTGAGGTCCTTTTAAAGGAGGGATTAAAAATAAGGAGAAGGAAACTAGTCATCTCACGCACAGAGGGCTATTCCAAGCCATTGCCACATGTGCAATTTGTCGCAACAGTCTTCATATCGGTTCAGAGGTCATTTTGGCTACATTAATCTGAGATTCAAAATGAAAACTGGTCATCTGATGGGCCTCTTCCTCTCTAGAAAGATAGGGGACAGGCTGCTACCAAACTTAACATCCTTTCTGAGCAAAGGCTTCCTCCTACTTTCTGTCCTGAAGTGAAATGTTTCCTGTTTCACCTTCCAGGGAGTCTGCAGGACTTCTGAAGTCTTGCTAGGATTGTGAGGAATCTGCCAATGACTGAGAGGTTTTAGGATGAGCCACAGGAGAACCCTGTCACCTGAAAACATCGTCCTCTCTCGTGCTGCCGAGATCTGTGCGGGGAGGGGAGCTGCTTGTTGTGCTGGAGGCCGGGCAGGGTGTTCCAGCACTGCACTTTGCCTTTTGCATTTGTCTGTACTGCCTGTGAGGAAGCAAGATGCAAATCTTCTCCTTCCGTCAGCTGGACCCGCTGGTAACACGCGAAGAGCTTGCGATTTCCAGCTGCATGCTGGCAGCTCACCAGGTCCAGCTTTACACACTCCCCTGCATACAAGTAAGGCTGCCCAGGCTCTTGGGGCAATTCTCTAACCTTCGGAAACCAGCCACGGTTTCATGGGGCCGCTGATCAAAGTAGCCTCCTGCTGCTGCCCCTGGTATCTCCTCTTCAGACAGGCCTCCCTGTTGCACCATTTGTCACCTGACCTGCAGGCTGTAAATCCTGTGGGAGGCTGTGCTTGTACATGGTAGTCCGACCTCAGTGGGGTTAGGACCTTTGGCACTGGCTTGTAATAAAGTCCTTCTCAGTTGCCAGGTGTGCTTAGGAAGTGAAGAGAGCGCCTTTCCACATCTGGCTGCACTAGGATTGCCTCCTGCCTGCTGACTGTGCCGAAAAGGAGGGCTGCAGGGGAAAAAAGCTTCCCTCACATGACTTCCTGTATGTTGCAAATACAGTATTCCTTCTTTATGGCCATGAATGGGTTATAAATCAGACAAAAGCTGAGTTGTGGGGTCTTGTCCCTTTCTTCTTTCAGTGAATCAGTTAATTCTTGGTGGGCTTGCAGCTAGGAAAGGCTTTCCTTACAGCAGGCGCAGATGGGTGACCGGGCTCGTGTGCTGCGAGGCCTCTAGACACAGGGCAGCCTGTGGTGAATCCCTCGAGTGCTCTGGAAGAGGCAGTGGGAGGGTGATGAAAGCAGGCGCCTAACAGGACAGCAGCTCTTGCTCCATGGCAGGAGCGGCACCTGGGGAAGGTTCACACTGTGGAACGGCTCCTCAGGCTCCTCAGGCGCAGGGCAGCAAGGGCGCTTCAGGACTGGAGATTCCATGAGCGAGCTGGACTCCAGAGCTGTGAGGAGGTGTCATGAGGCTGAAGATTCTGTGGAGAGATCATGGGCAAAGATAGCACCAGTGATACTGAAATGCTAAGAGAGTGTTTGCTTTTAAGTTGTTATTATCAGGCTGCTCAAGCCCCAGATCACACATGCTGTGCATAACCAAAACAAACCTGGTTGCTTGCTACCTTTGCCCAGCAAATGTTACTGGAAAAACTCCAAGCCCACCGCTCGTTTCTGAGTGTTCTGTAGTGCCGTAAGTGATCTTAGGGCAGCCTGTGGCTGCGGCAGTGTTCGGAGGACTTGGATGCGACATGTCCCTGTCCCTGCTTTATGCAATGAAGGAAGCAAAATGAGAACTGTGTGCGGGGACAGCTGAGAAGGGCATGGAAAAGACAGCATTGGAGAGGCTTGTTGAGTCTGGGGAGTCAGCACTGTTTCATCATGTCCATCTCGACAAAACCGAAAGCAGGGGCAGGAGCTTCTAAGGAAAAGGAAGTAGTTCTTTGGGAAGGGTGATGAGTAAACAGTGTGTGCGTGATGAGCAAGATGCCTGCAGCCTGCACGAGCTAACAGTGTTCATATCAGCCGCTGAAGCAGCGCCCAAGTACATACTGGTTTGTTGTGGAGGACTGAATATTCATCTCTGAAGTAAAACTGACCAGTCCCCCTCCCTTTCTTTTTAATTAGATCCTTTTGGGATGAGACATCCCTTCCTGAAATGAGAGAGGGGTAGTGTTCGCCCTCCCACCACAGCTCTTTGCACAGTTGACAGCTGTGATAATAGGACATGGTCGCCTGTAGTTTGGATGCTGCTGAACACTGGCAGGAGGCCTTTCTAGCCAGCTGTTATTCACCTTGTGGGCTCTGCCTACATGGGGCTTGGAGGCTGCTTATTATTATCAGTTGGAGCTGATAATTATCAGGATCTGCTAGCGGTCAAAGTCGTGGTCATCTGGGAGCTTAAGACGAAAAGAGACCATGTCATTGATCTGCTGCCCTGTGAAAGTTGAGAAGTCGTCGCTCTACCATGCAACTAATCCTAGGAGGAGGTCCAGGACTTTACTCTTTGTTCCCCCTCTTCCAGGTAGTGCTCAGAGTCCCCCAGCTTGGAGTACGGGAGCACTGTGCAGGGTTGCAGAAATGCATATGAAGGCAGCCTCTGTTTAAGGGTACCTGCATTTGTGTTATTTTAAGGTGTCCAAGCTGTACCTGGGGAACATTCCTCAGACTGCAAAATCCATCAAGCAAAACTTAGGAAATGCCAGAGCTCAAGCTGCTCGTTTGGCTTTAATCTGCCCCTTTCCCAAGGATGGTGTTGGGGCTTGGAGCCCAATTGCTTCTGCCTGCGTCTTGCCAGACTTTAGAATGTTGTGGAAAAGTGTGAGGGTCTACAAGCTGCGGAAGGGGAACTGGATTAATAAATAAGTAAATATATTCAGTGAATAAATGTATTTAGCTGGCACTCAGTCTTGAAAATTTCTCTCTAAATGGAGGCACTTGAGCTAAGTTACAAGCAACTGGAAAGAGGTCTCCAGTTAGGAAGCTCCTACTTCTTCCTACTTCTCCCTTCTCTATATCCTCATAATTAAAGTTTGGCACCCATTTTGATTGCAAATCCTTCCTGGAAGGGTTACAAATCTTTCCCGCAATCTTATATGCTATTCCCCATTGCATGTTATCGTAGAAACATGGGCTATTTTTCATATTTTGGCATTTTTATCCATATGAAATTTCACAGCATAATTTCTCCTTTCTAAAGGACCATCTCTGAAAATAAGTGCGGTTCTTTTTACCAGTGCCTCCTTTCCCCTTGATCTCCAGCTCAGCTGAGGTTTTTGTTAGGTGGACTCCCCAAATGGTAGTTGCAGGTAAGTGCAGTGGTGGCAGGGGCGGAATATATATTTGTGCAGCCGTGTGACATAGTATTTGTTGCAGAACTTGGCTTTTAGTTGCATGTGGTGTATGTTGCAGCTTCTTCTGTCATGCCTGTCTTCATTTTTGTGTAAATATGTCTCTGAATAGTTTATTTTAGTTTGTATTTACTTAGCTTGCCTAGGAGGAGGGGGGTGTTTTAGTTGAAATCGAAACCTTCTCAGTTGGCTCTGGCCAACTCTCCTTCCTCCCTGGTGTGAAGTTGTCCCTTTTCTGCACGTGGCTGAGAAGTTGTGTGGGAGATGCCCGTTGCTGTTAGCATCCGGAGTGATATTCCACTCGTGTTCCATGACCCTGGAGATGTCTCTGCAATGACAGTCAGGGTTGCTACCAAAGGTTGCTACCACTGCTAGCAGCCTCATACTGAAGGAATAGGTTACGTATTACTTCTGTAATTCCCAGGGTCAGTGATTTAGAGTCACAGTAAAGACATAAAGATTAATGTATTGAGCCTTCAGGGAATATTTCTATTCATAAATGGAGAAAGCAGGGCATGAGGATTTGAAGGGATGCGGTGGATTGATGGAACAAATAACATGCAGATTTTCTGAGTTTTAGTGCTGCTATTTGCAAGTTGACCCCATTAATTTCCTCATTCTGCACAAAGGCATCATTAATACTAGTCAGCTTTAGTTTAATTATAAGAGAATATGATACTTTTAGGAATGCTAACCTGCTCACCTACGTACATGTTTATGTATGTATGTGACTAAATACGCACATGTGTATGTATGTGTTTATATACATATACTATATTCCTATGTGTTTCTGTTAATATAGAACCAGAGAGAAGAAATGAGCCTTTTGTCCAAAGTAATTTGATTTGGTATTTAATTTTATTTGCTTAGCATCAAGTATTGTTTGAAAGCGGCATAGTTTTTTGCTAAAGGAAAAGGAACTGTGCATTGAGATAAGCAGTAGAAGAATAAAAGATGACATGTACTTGGCTTAAAAGATGTCCAAACTTACTGTGATATTTTCCAGGCATTGGTATTTCTTTTTCTTTTCTTTCCCCCTTTTTTTTTTTGAAATTATAAACAGTTTTTGTTCATTTTTATTGAGTCTACAAAATAACAAAGTAGTGCTGCAATATTAATACATTTAACTGTTTCCAGAATATGCATTTGCAAGGACTGTTTTGCTAGTCTTTTGCATTTAAAGAGGAATATTTTTAAAAGATGCTTTAACCTATACAGGTCATTAAGGAACCACTCAACTGGCAGATAATCATGTGATTAACTGCAGGTTAAACCAAAGCAAAACAAACGCAGTAGACTAGGGAAACAGCATTTGGATGCTTTCACTTAAGCTACTTGATGGAGTTTGTGTGGGCAGAAGTGACCTTATTACTTCCTTGGATCCTGTGTTTTGGTGGGTTGGTCCAGATAGGGTGTCCTTGCACTGGCAAGTGAAATCCCTTGCTGTCTCCCCATATCTCTGCCACCAGTGGAAAAATCAAATGGGTCTTCATGGAAAGTGGCCTTTTGCCGCGTGGCAGCCGTTCACAGAGTGATGGACACGGCCAGCGAGGCCCTGTGGCTGGGGTGGGATGAAGGGCAGCTCTAGGACTGCCTACTTGATGACTAACCTGGAACCTGGTGCTTTGGGGTCAGTGGGTTTGGGTTCCTGTGTAGGGGCTCCGTTTCTGAAGGGGCTGGTTTTGTGTGATTGTGGGACTGATACAGTTTTATGTCTCTTGGGCTACAACTGTGGCTCAAACTGAGATGTATTTAGTACAACTGCACATAAGCAGTGTCACTTTTTGTCCCCGGAGAAGCTCCCTAGTAAGCACCGGGTTTATTTTGTTTGAGAGCGGAGGTCTCCTGGCACCACTGGCTTTTCGCCTGCGGGAGTGCCGTCGGAGTTAACTGGCTTCCCCATCTCCATCCTCTAAATACTCCTGGCAATTGCTACGGGTAGGGGATCCCAGCCAGCCCCTCTGCAGAGTCCGGGTGCCGCCAGCGCCGGGCCGTGGTGGTTGGGGTCTCTGCGGAGGCGGATGGTTGGCTCTGTGCTGGCTCGGCCCTCGCTGTGTGCATCGGGCTCTGGGAAACTGATCTCTGAACCTTTTGGCCAGATATCTCTCAGTCCACGTTGTTATCTGGGTGATAGCACTGTGAACTTCCCCTCGCAGGCATATGGTTTCTGGAGACAAGAGGGAGTTGTCGGGTCGTGCAGAGGAACTTGACTTAAAAAGTCCTCACGCTAGCAACAGAGGCTGCGATTTCATCGAAGAAAATCTTTGGAAATTCACGTCACGGACAACTTATCCTGACTGATCTACCCTCAAGAGGTTGGATGCAAAGTCAGGGTCTCTAGATGAATAAATAATGTCCTGATATCTTCTCATCATGGATTAGGCATATTTTGCCTCCGCATATCATAAGTATATAGTATCATTTATCTTGAAACATTTCTTTTCGGAAGGGATGTGCCAAGAAGCAGTGTGCTTGGGAATAAGTTCACTTGTAACCAGAGGGATTATTTTATTAGCAGGATTGTTTGTGAATGAGCAATGGAGATACTGACCTGCGGGGTTTCCAGAATGTGGGAATGTGTGTGTCTCGCCAGCGCTATAAATAAGTGAGAAAGGCTTTTAGAAAGATTTTTGTCAGCTTGGTATACGTTATTTTGCTTCGGCAAGTCTCCTTTGCTTCACAAACTCCGTTCTGTGCGCAGTGCTATTTATAAACCGGGGTGGAGGAAGAGGCTCTGGGAGCGAGTGATTCACAGACACAAAATAAGGCCATAAACAATGTTAACACTGTGGCATAATCTGATAAAATCAGAAACTCGGACAAAGAGCGAAGCGCTGTTCCTCGCTGGGGCTGTTGTGAGGAGACTTTCTCTCCCTGCCCGCTGACCTTCCTTGCCACATGGGCCGGGGCCGCCACTGCGTCCCGCTCGCCTGCCCCGTGTCGTGGGGCCGAGGCGGCCTACGGCCTCCGCTGAAAGCGTGTGCGCCAAATACGGCAGTGTCAAAGTCCGCAGCTATTGACGGGAAGAGGGGAAAGCAGAAGGACTAAGAGGAGGAGGAAGGACGTAGTCATTCCCGCTGCGTTTACAGCAGTGTTCGGAGGTGTTATTTGAGCGGACGGGTGCCAGGCAGAACACTCTCTGTGCGCTTGTGCTGTGTTCAGGGCCTTTGCAAAGAGGAAGCGATTTGTCAGGTTCACCCAACACTGAATTGCAGAGCTCACCCCAAACCAGGGCACTCGTAGGCAGGCCGGCACGTCCACAGATCCGGCCGTGTCCCGGGTTGTTCCCGCAAATCACAAGTCTGTGAGTCACAGAGGAGTGGAAAATGGGGAGAGCTGAAGTAAAAAACTGCTGTGGAAGAATCTGAGATGGGATTTGCATGAGCTGCTGGGTGGGGATCCCAACGGGCGGCCTGTGCCGGAGCAGCGCTAGAAATGCACTCGAGCATCCGAACCACAGCAGAGGTGAAAAGGACGTGTGGGGTGTTACAAAAAGCAAAAATATACAGGCAAAAATGTGCACCCATCATAGGCGGGAAAATCCCATCTTGTACTTTCTCCTATTATGGGAAGGGTCATTGTTACTTTTTCTAGTAAAAAGAATCTTTTTCTTAATGTCTGTGGGAAAGGAGAATAGTCTGAATTGAGTCTTTGAGATGTTGTATTACAGAGAGTCTCAGAAAATGTACTATGCAAATGACTATCTGCCCTTATTAGATGCCTCAATAGGGTTCATTGTCTTGCTATGGCTATTATTGGCGATGGATGGACACTACATGATTTTGCCGTCAAGCTGAAAAACTTCAGTGTTACAATCTCATGGCGAGGGTAATAACAGTGCACTGACTTAAAGGAGAGAAATGAATTAAGAGGAGTGAAAGGTCCATTGCTCTGTCCATTTTAGTTTGTCTTTTATAGACTATGCCTCACTTTGGGGGTCACAACAGAAGGTTTGTGCTTCGTAGGCCTGGCTTTGCCCCTCTTTCATTGCTTGTAGAATGAAGGCCCTCTTTGGGGGTGAGGCGCTGGGGCACCTGCCATGTTTTTGTGGGGCTGGGGCTGCAGTGAAGCGCTGCTCTGCTCCCGCCCCATCCACTGCCGTCTCCCTGGTACGGGGAGCTCCCAGCTCTCCCACTTCCTCCCTTGGGGAGCTGGCACCTTGCTGAGGTGCTGCGGGCTCCCCCGAACTTGCTTTGGGCCCCAGGCACTTCCCTGGGGCAAAATCCAAGCCCTCAGAGCTGCCCAAGTCAAACCTGCGCTGGCCAAGTCTCGCTGAAACCTTGGAGGCCCCGCTTTGGAGGCAGCGGGTTGCGTTGCAGACAGGCAGTCTTACAGGCTCACGTGTCAGGAGCCTGGAATTGCACTTCACTCGCTTGGTTTTTAGTCCTTTTTCAGTAGTCCGGCTTCTTCCAAGCAGAAGTGAGAGGCACACTGCCTGTGAAGTTTTTAGGACATAGTGGCACCTAGGTGTTTTTGCTTGGTGTCACCTGGTGCCTCTCTGGTTAGGACTATATCTAGCATTGAGGCTGTAACGCTCAAGCTTTGCATGATGGTAAAATAGAATAGGAAGGTTCAGACAAAATTGTTGCTTGGGGTCAGTGCGCGTTTGCTGTCTCTGTGACCCCAGGGCCATAGGAAGGATCCGTCCCCGTGCTGTCAACTGCCTGTGTTCATGGAGGGCTGTGCCTCTCCTGCTCAGTTTTGGTGGTGCTCCTGAATCCACCGTTTTCTTTATTTACTTTTTGCAGGGGCTGAGTGAGCCACTCTCTTTTTGATTGTTTGGTTAATATGTATGAAAGTTAATAAATAGCTAGAAGAGCTGCAGGCTAATTTGGAAACACTAGCTTTGCTCTGTGTTTGCTTTTCTTGCTTGAATTTTCAGCTGTAGAGCAGAGGGCGGACTCTGTTACTAATTACATGGAAGAAGTCCCCCCCCACCCCCTGCCCTGGTAAATTCCTCCCAACTAACCTCCTGCCCCCCTTAATCCTCACGAGCGGTGCCTGCTGGGCAGCTCTCTGTCCTGCGAGTTAATGACAAGGGACTCGAGCGAGAGGTGAAGGTGGCGTGGGCTGCTCTGGCCTCTTGACACGCTGGACGTGCACAAATAGGATTATTCCGAGCTGGGAGGCCTTGTGGTGTGTGGTCAGCTCGCAGTCCAGGCTGGATCCTGCCCCTTCCCAGGTAGTGTCTAACGCTCATTTCCAAGCGAGGCGCGGGCGGCTTCCTGGCGCGGAAGCGGCGCAGAGGGTGGCGAGAAGCCGCGCCGCCCCCTCCTCCCCGAGCCCAGCCCGGCTGATAAAGGCTCTTCTCTCTCGTGTTCCTTGACTTCAGCACACCTGCATCCATACGTTGAACTTGGCAATGGTGGAGCTGGCTAAATCTGTTCCCTACGTTTGTAAAAAAAATCATCATTTTGCACTCAGGTGGAGGATGTGCTCTGCCTTTCAGTATTTCAACACTGCTCGGGCGTGCTTAGTAAATTTTCTGCCCTTTTGGATGTAGTAATGTACATTGAGAAATGCTTCTTTATTCTCCTTTTCCCCTTCAGTTTTCCACTCACGATCATTAGATGTTAGTTTAATAAAAGTGCTTTTATAAAAAGGGAAATAAAGTTATGGAAGGCAGTTTGGACTGTTGTCTTTGTATTGTCACGGGTGGTTTAGGCAGCTCTTAGAACTGTGGCTTCTGGAGGTTAAAAATTGCCCTTTGGTACAGCCAGTTTGGGGTTCTTGGGAATAAGATTTCAGCTATAACTTGGTATACTCCAGCACCTAATTAAATAGACATGAGAAGTCATAAAATAGTAACTGTTTTGATTTATTTTTTTTAGGTGAGTTTTCTATTGTTGCGCTTCCATCATGAAAGCTCTAATTTAAACAAGAGCATCTGCATCCTTCTTCTGGGGCTTTTGGCTGCACCTTGGGCCTAGCCACAGTCATGTCCACTCGGTGCATTCAGTCGTGTTGCACACGTCAGGCACGAAATGTGGAAGGGAAGAGTAATATAGGGAACTGTAAGCTATGGCTGCAAAGCCAGGAAGCCTGCTACAAGTAGTAGGTATAAGCACAGTCTCTGAAAATACGCTAAAATGAGAAAAATGAGGGGGGGGGGAGAAAAAAAGATCCAAAAAATTAGTGCAATTTTTAAGCTAACATTGAATTTACAGTTAGTTAAGTCATTAAATGGAGAGTTAACTGTATTTTTCCCCTCTGCCAATACAAAGAATTTAAGCGTATGCTGGAAATAAATGTGTCACGCTGCCATCATCTTGGCTGTCCAGGAGAAGAAATGCTCCTTTTTTTGAGCTGTTCATCAAAGCAGCTCAAAATACAGGTTCAAGTATGCTGTTTTGCACTGAACTCATTTTCTAATCTTTAAATGCGTATGTGGCATTTTGTGGTGCTCGAATATCCTCTCTGACTGGATTCAGTAAGGTCCTATTAGTATATGCATGGGATATGGTTAATATTGTTTCTGCTGCTGGGTTACTTCTGAACAGCATGACTTTCATGCAGCTACAGAGCTGCTGCTGTTTTTGTTTTGTGTGATTTAGTTTAATTCATTTTGTTAAAAAGGTGGGGAAGGGACTTTCAGAGAGCATGTTATGTATTTCTGACTGCCTGGGCAGAGCTCAATTACCACTTCATAAAATGGCTCTGAAGAGTGCCGATATCAGTGTTTCTGCCTTCCTCTTTTTCCCACTCCCCTATTTGTCTCAGAATAACTTCAGATATCTACTGTGTTTTTTTCCTTTTAATTCATGTTTATGTTTCCTCCCTTCCTGGTGAATAAGTGGAACTCTAGTTGCCTAGAGAAGTAATGTCCTTGCGGCTTTTGGTTGTAGATGATGGGAGGCAGAGTTGCGGGCCGTAACCACTTGGCCCTTCTGACATCTCCCTCACCCGTTCCCTGCCTGTGCTAAAGGAAACGAGATTGCTGCTGCTGCTAGCCTTGCACTTCTGCACAAGATTTAGCTTTTCCCTTTTGCAAAATTGGGTTTTCTTTACTTTTTGTGCTTAGTCTCTTGCATCTTGGCAGCCTTCTGCGAGTTGTCTTGCTGATGAAGCAGCAGCAGCCTGGAAGTTGCTTCTAAAGGGCGGAAGGGTGAGTGATCTCGCTTTGTCATCCCTGCATCTTGGACTCTCCATATGCCACTCTGGGTGAATTCCTTGATGATTTTTCACTGGCACATGAAGTAATATGTCTAGTGAATACTCTGGATTCATCTTTCAGAAATGTTTTGCGGGAAATGGAATTAATTTCTTCCTGTGTGGGAAATGGGGAAAGTCCTCTGCAAATACCAAATACCTGAAGGCCTCTGTTTTGCTAGTTATGATCTGGCCAGTTTTGTTAGATGTGAGCATGTGTCTTAGCAGAATGGTGCCCTGGTTGCTGTTTCTAGGTGTTACTGAAGTACAGATACAGAATTTGCATGAAGTAGCAAAACTAAGATTGCCAGATTTCCTCCTCTCTTTTTCAAGTTCTGCTATTTTCAACTGCTGTATTTGCTTTCTCTGTCAATGTTGTTGTGCAAATAAAAGGGAACAGTTCATTTAAAAAAAAAAAAAAAAAAGAGAGAGAGAGAGCGAGAGAAAGAAAAATCCCAGCAGTTGATTTGTGCAGTATTTATACCCATCACTTGACAAACACATGGTACCCTTGCTGTTGTGAATAAAAACGCTGCTAAGCTCCCCTTGGGAGTTGCACAGGTCACCTAAAGAAATACTTGGTGTCATGCAGGTTCCAGCTGCTTCATCCATGCTGGATGGACCGTTATTTCTCCGTGCTCCATAAAGTTAATCCCTCCATAAGAGCCTTGTGCGTCTCGGTAATGACAGAAGTAACCTGGTTTTGTATTTCCAGCAGTGCAGCTGGAAAAGTGAGTGCTTCTGAAAATAATCTTTCTAAAAGCATCAATGCTGGTCCAGAAATTATGTACACCGGGACCTGAGCCTGGTGACACACTTGGGGTTACTTGGAACTAGTCACTTGAAGTCTTTGGCCGGGTCTCATTAGAAAGAGGGGCAAGGTGGCGGGTAGGTGGGGTGTAGGTGGATGCTTTTGAGCTTTGTGATCATTAAAAGGATGCCTTCATGTGGAACTTTCAGCAGATAGAAAGATAGTCAGGTTATCCCACATGTTTCCTTCTCTTCACTGAAATATTTATCATCTCTCTGAGATTTCTGCTGCTGGCAGAAGGTTAACAGGTTCCAGCATCTGTTATTGCCGTGAGGGATATGCTCTCGATGCATCTTCTCCCCTGTGTGTGCAAGAGGTGATCTCTGATCTCCACAGACCTAGAACCAGACACCCATTTCGGTGGTCTCGGTCCTTTCAAGAGAACAATCTGAAGCCCAACGTGCTGGTAATATCTGTGTGCTGATGATCTGTGGCCTTCCTTCAGGTTTCAAATGTTTCTTTACAGCTCCAATGACTGGAAACTTTCAAGTGTAAAAATCCCAACTATACTTTTTAAATCATTCCTGCACCTGTTTTTTTGAGGGAGAAATAACAAGTGGGTGGTAACATCGGGTGTCCGTAATATTATGGTAGAAATGAGTATTTTCTAGCAGCTGAAAATGAAAGTATCAGAAAGTTATTTCTGGAGAGTTGTCTGCTACTAGCCATGTGATAGCAAGAAAGCAAATATTAGTAGGGATTTGCACCTTACTGAAGCTCAGATTAGTGGCAAAGAATATTTTCTCAATTGTTCAGAAATAAGCCTCTTTCTAAAAAGGTGTTATGTACTTTGGGCACAGCAGTCTTAACTTTTAGCTTATTCCAATATTTATGCCACTTCTTTTTCATCACTGGAGTGTCCGTACTTGAGTATTGAGTTAGTCCTTGTGAACACTGTGTGAGGGCAAAACACCTGCCTTGCTAAAGATCTCTCATAATTTTTCTGATACTTATAGTAGTCACAGTTCTTTTTTTGCTGTTTGCTTCAACGTGTGTTTGAGAAGTTCCCCACATATATTTGAATATAGCAAAATATTTTGATTTCCTTATTTGCCCTACAGTATCTTTTCTTTTGGAATGGATACAGGTGATTCTGCAAAAACTAAGTATACCCCAGACCCAGCAGTGTAGGGATGTGATACATTCTCCAGGACTTTAATTTTTTAATCGACGACTGGCTTTTTCTCAAATTTGGTGATTTAGTTAAAGCTCAAGGCTTTGCTTTTGTGCAGAAACTTTTTGGAGGGAGTCAGGCCAGTTCTTGTTCACTGTTGCTGTTTGAAGTCGGGAGCTGCTTACTTAGAGTTTGTGCCAGGGTCAGAACATGGGGATCTACTTTTTTTTCTTCTTTTCTTTCCTTTTTTCTTTTTTTTTTTCCTTGCATTTTACAGGAGGGAATAAATTTTGTTTCCAGTTTTGTTTATTTTACCCAAAGACTCTTGCCAGTTCTCCAAACAAGTAATAAATAAGTAAATAAACTCTAACATTTGTTAAATTTGATGTGGGACAGTTTATGCACAAATCTAACTGTGAGGATCAGTTAGTCATACAAATATTTGGGTATATACCTAAAAGCAGAGAAGCGATCAGCAAACACATTTTTCTGACCAGACTCGACTCCTTCCTTAGTGTGCTCTGGCCTTAGAATCTTCAGCTGATCCTTGGTGCACTTTGGGAGTCTGCTGGAACTAGGAGGAGGCTTCACCCTCTTCCCCCCTCTCCTTGCTCTTCAATAACCCAAGGTGACTTTGGATCAATCACAAAAAGTATGATTTTTTTTTTTCCCCCCCCCCCCCCCCGTGAAGTGAAGGCCTGCCAGATGGCGGCGTGCTCAGGGATTCCCAGCAAGCTCGGTAAGGGTTTTGCAACTCGTGTTTTGCATGACTTTAGCACTGACCGCGGAGACGGTCAGGAAGCACTGAGAATGTGAAAAACGCTGCTGCTGGTGGTGTCATTACTTTCCGTAACGTTTCAAGATTTAAAGGCTTGTGGATTTTTTTGGTCGCTGATTAGAGCGAACAAGCAAGTTATAAGTGCTAAAGTGCTAAATGTAAGGTCAGAGCAATTAATATACAGAGAAGTATTTTCGGGGATTTTTTCTTTAATTACAGAGTTGATAAGAATTGCCTGTTTCTGTACATAGCAGCGATAGAAATCTTGCTTAAACAAACTGAAATAAAATACAATGAGCCCTTGAAAAACAAAGCGTGGAAGGAAGGGGCAGCAATTTATTGGCTCATTGTGTTGAAGACAGGCTAAATACACAAGTACACGGTGAGCAGCTTGAAAGCACCAGCTCAGGGTCTAGTTCCAGCCCTTCTCATTCATGGGTTATGGTGTCCTCCAGGAAAATGAATGGCCTTGGAGGCCGTCCCGAGCACCTTGCTGCTAAGGTTTCTCTGGTTAAACAGACTGGAAACCGAAAGCTGTTCAAATACTATGAGATGGTTTTAACGTGATGTTAACTGAAGTTACTTTGTGTAATGCTCTCCGTATCTCTAATACCTGGCAGGCCAGTTAGGTTAGTGTATTTTTATTTTACTTGCTGCTGCTCTGCTTCTTTCGAGTAATCTCTTGTTCCTCCGATATGCTTTTAATACTTCCTTAGGCAGCTCCTTGTAAGCCAGGCGAGCTTCTGTAGGCGCTCAGATAAGCAGAGAGGCTC
Source organism: Tinamus guttatus (assembly GCF_059628265.1). Taxonomy (NCBI): domain Eukaryota; kingdom Metazoa; phylum Chordata; class Aves; order Tinamiformes; family Tinamidae; genus Tinamus; species Tinamus guttatus. The sequence continues at coordinate 11,536,180 of NW_028288774.1, read as the reverse complement.
CTAAGGCTGCAGCTCAGTGGAACTGTTATTTGATATCAAACTGCAGATCTTCTTTAATTATCAAATAATGAAATGAAAAACCAAAGTGAGAGGTTGCATAAGGGCACACAGGCACCCTTTCTCGCAGGCTCTGCAAATGTAACACACAAATTGCCAAGACACTGGAGAACCTGTTACACTCTTTTCAGAACGGAGCTTCAGAGTTTACCTTTTAATACCTCTCAGCATAGAATTTAGTCTCTGTATGTTCTCATCCTGCCTTTCAAGCAGTACATTCACCTCAAAGCTTAGTGCGTTAAATGACAAGACTTTAAAACTCTATTTTTACGTTTCAGAATTGAATATGATTTGATGTAGAATGTTGCACAACCGCACAAAATTAGCAAAAAGGAAATGGCTTTGAGATGTTCCCTTTCCTTTACCTTTGTTTTATTAAAAATGCTAGTTTCTGAAAGGGCTGTGAGTGGTGGATACAGAATGTAGCAGGAGACTCAGAGCAGAGAATCGTGATCTGCCCTCCTGGTTGTTATATGCAGCTGATCGGAGACTCAAATAGAAAGTATTCCTAAAATAAGGCCTGAATGGTGGGAGCGATGGATTGCGCTAAAGAGCGCACAGCATTTGGTGGGGGAACCCAAAGCAGTACTGCCCTGTGACTAGATCCTGTGCCCCGAAAGTTCAGGTGCAGAGACCCCTGCACTGGACTGGCTTAACTGTACCTTTTTGGAATTATTTCTGGTATCGGAGCCTGCTGCTGCGATTGGAGGGGAAAAAACCCTGTGGAGTGTGTGCGTGCGTGTGTGTGTGTGTGTGTGTGTGTGTGTTCCCCAGGTGTTACTGAGGGGAAGCAGAATGTTGCGCCGCCGTCGCATTGCATTACTGCTTGTCCTGGCTGCAGCTCTGCTTGCTTAGCCAGCTTACGGGATAGCCCTCGTACTCTTGTTGCTTATAAAACTCGCCATTAAACGGTCGTTTCAGTGCATGCATTATAAATACCTCGATCTGATAGGGAGGTTCCTGGAAGGGCCTTTCTGCCCACCCAAGCACTGGGAAGCACCCATGCCCCTCACCATTGTGTGCCCGCTGCCTTGGGATGTGGGGCAGGCCGAGCCCAGAGCTAAACAGAAAGGAAAAGAACAAATGATGCCTGAGGTCATTCCCTGCCGCCTCGCTGTGCAGGGGTTGCCTTTCCTTAGCACCACTCCCAGACGCACGTTGTGTTGTTGTTTGCAGTGTGTTCTGCCCCAGCCCCAAGGAAAGACGAGGGACTCCTCGTGTCTCAGCCCGCCGGGTGTTTGAGGCGGCGGGGGCAGCTGCTCAGAGGCCCCGCGGAGCCCGGCTGCGTTGCGTTCGGCGAGACGCTTCGCGCCCGGCCTTGGCGCCGCCGCGCTCTGAAGCCCGACGTGGCAGCGGAGGGCAGCGGGTGAGCAGGGCTATCCCTGCAGCCTGGAGCCTCCATCTCGGCCCTGTTTCCACCTCCACAGCGTGAGGGCGGCGTGGCCGGCTGCAAGGGGGCCTGAACCTGCAGCTGCTGCCTTCCAGGTGGGCACCATAACCCTTGGGTCCTTTAACATATTTAGGCTGAATGTATCTCTCTGTTTTCTTTCTTGCCTTGGCTTTTTTTTTTTTTTTTTCTTCTTCTTGCCTTTTAACAAGCACCCAGCATCTGAACACTTGGGCACTATCAAGATAGTTTGTTCCAGCCTCTTCCTCTTGTGCATTCATTCCCATGCAAGTCGGAGCCGGTTGTCCTCGAGTGAACCCTTCTGCAAGTTCAGCCCAAATTCATGAATAGTTGTCGTCCCTGAAACTGTGTTTTTTAATGAATAAATGATTCAGCAAGAAAAAGACATTCCATCCAGAAACAGTAATAGCAACATCTGCTAGGGCTGCTCCTTTACTGCTCTGTGCTCTTCAGGCTTGTCAGGAGCAGCGTGGATCCAGGTTAGCAGATAAGGTTGCCTTTTTTTTTTTTTTTTCTTTTTCCTTTATAAAATTTTTTCTTTAAGCGTACAACTTTCAAAAGAGCACTTGGCACAAAAACCTGGGGTACTGCAGGAGAAGGAACTAGGTCTCATGGACACACAAACAGGATATCTAAGAAACAATATAAACTCTATAATAATAAAGGAAACAATTTGTTGTTTTAAACTCATCCTTATTCAAAGCAGTTCTGGCACTTGGGTGTCTATTCAGTGTGTGGAGGGGGGGGAAAAAAAAGAAAAGGAAGTTCTGGTGCTTTATTGGAAAGGTCATTTCTCCAGAATAGGAGCTCTGTTAGAAGATGCTCTGGTCTATTTTGGATTGTAAGCTGTGCGAGCACCCTGTTTCTAGGGTGTCTGAGCATGTGGGCCTGCATTTACACAAGCTTTTCTGACAGCTGTAAATAATACTTTTATCATGAGTTCTGTTGTCATATTAAAAAAATGGCATTAATGAAAGTAAGTAATGAAATAAAATTCCTAGACTATTAAGCATGGTAAGACTCTAGGAGGACGCATGAAGTATTTACATGATGCAGGCTAGGTATGCAAGAGCTTAAATCTCCCTTTCAGTTTGAGGACTGGGAGATCTGCATACAGCAATACTGTCTGTTTACTGTTAGCAAATACAGTAAGAGAAATATCTATTTGAAAATCTAGTTAAATCACAGTAAAGAATGGAAAAAATAAAATGTTCTCACCTTATCCGATTATTTCAACCTCCCATCTCCAGTGCGTCGTACGTGAGTTTGAAAGTCGGGTGCAAAGGGTGTTACTTTGAGACTGTTTCAGAAGCCAGCAATGCAAAACACCATGAGTATAACGCATTCTTTTCTTTATTTAACGCGAAGGTTACATTCTGATAAGTCGTATCATCTAACTTCAGTTTTTGAGAAATTTCCGGAGACACACGTATTATGTGGTGAGTGTTGGAACAAAATTGCAGAGGGTGCTGCCGAAGACTTTCCTGTCTAATTCTTGCCTTTTATTGGGGCCCTTGTGTCTTCAATGCAGGGGGGTCCCTGGCCATGGTGACTGATGGTGCCAATTGTGGCCACTTGTAGGCAGCCACTTGTGTGCTTGGCTGTCATTGCTGGTGTGGGACCTCTGCATCTCTAGTGGCCACGTCTTAGAGGAGATATATAGCTCCCTGGGATCGCAGCTCGTAGGCAAGCGTTGTTGTCTGAAGTACGTGTGTGAAATCTCTGTGCAGCAGCAGGCACTCTTATGTTTCGGGTGACCTGGGTGAATGCTGATGCATTTCTCAACAAATGTTTGCGTGACTCCGTAGGCTGAAGCCTTGGTTTTTGGCATCCTACCTTGCCTCCTCCTCAGAGGATACCTGGGTTTTGCCCGTTTTCTCTTAAGCTATCCCTGCTCGCTCTTGAGAAGCTGCTGATTTCTTCTCTTGCATGCCACAATATGCGATAGAGCCAGAGTGCATCTTTTTTGGCAGCCAGCATTCTCACGTAATGGTACAGGGGCACCACATGCTGGTCTCTTCCCCTGAAGGAAGGAGGAACCCCCGAATTATCCGAACACTTCCCTGTTTGTTTGGCTTACCTGTAACGAATGTTCCTTGTTAAATGACTTTGAGGACAGTTTTAAACCCCGTGCATGCAAAGCAGGCTGTGAGCACAGTCTTGACAACATGCAGTTAAAAGAAACATGTAAATAAAACCCACTGCACAGGGAGGAAAGGGTTGTAAAAGCAGCTTTAAAAGGTTATGAGTCATACAAACAGGATATATTTTTGGAGAAGAAAAAGAGAAAATACCGTGATGAAGACGTTCAACCCTTCAGGGTTGTCTAGACACGTGCCTGGTGGCATCTGGAGGCTTGTGTGTCCCAACGGGCCGCGTTCCCTCGATAGAGGCAGGTCTGTGGGCGCCTTCCCGTGCGCTGGCGGCAGTCTTGCCGCGCTGAGCCCTCGCCTGCGCTGGCGGGCTGGAGCGAATGCCTTTCCCCTTCAGCCAGCTGAGGGGGTGTTCAGCTTTGCCCTGCATATACGGTGTGGCTACAAGTTGGCGTAGGCTGCCATAGCCGTGACCATGACACCGCTTTTTCCCGCGGCGTAATCGTGCTTGTGAAAGTCGAGCATTCTTTATTCAAACCTGTTCTGCAGGTAGTCGTGTTTCCGCCAGCGTTACATAACCCGGTGGCGCGTTGCCTCTCTGCTCTGTTTGCACCCTCAGCACAAAGGAATCCAGCTCATGAATCACTGTGGCTTTAGCTCTTACTGGAAGATGAGGACAGAGCCCTGGGCCGACGTAATCGCTTGGCAGGGGCAGTGAGGAAGCCCGTTCCACTCGTCCCGGATAGGTGCAGGATCCAGGATCCCAATCACATGTGGTTTCAGCAGCTGGAGAGTCCTGGCTTCCTCTTAACTCTTGCTTTGCCACCCTACCTGCGGCCTGGCCTGCGGGTGAACAGCAAGCAGAGAGTTAAGGCTTTCATGTCACCTGATACACGGCTTTGGTCTTCTGACTTGCCATGCCCTGACTCTGCCTTTATTTATTATTTTTCCTGTGGACTTTTCTTTAGAGATTCTTGCTGACCTCAGGAGATCACGCACTCAACAGGACAGTGCAGAATGCTTAATCTTTGCGTGACTCCTGCTTGTATACTGGTGCTTTAAAGGCTGCACTGGCTTGGGCAGTGCTGAGCAGTGATTCACATAGGTGCCAACAAGCCTGCCTACCACCCTAATCCATGGCTGCTACATGCGCAAATACAGTGAGTAACTTAGTGTGCTTGAAGTATGTGCATAATGTATGCTCATGGCACAGAGGTCTTGGTTTTGTCCTTGTCTTAATGGTGGCCTAACGTGACTGCTCCTCCCTGAGGACAGCAGAGATGTTATTCTTTGGCTGTTGTGAAGCATGAAAAGGCAAACATTAAATGTCCAGCCTACAGAGAGTGGCTCTGTGACGGAAATGCTTTGCTACCGTGCATTGCTCCCTGAGATGGAAGTACTTTGCTCCCATTTGTTACGGGTGTTGTGTCACCTCTGACGTGTGAATGTGCGTGTCTGCAAATCAGAGAGTTGTTGTCTTTCCCCACCCTGGCGATGGAGCAGGGGAGTCAAGTTCGGGAAGCGTTGGCGGGGAAGCTGTGAGCCCTTCCACAGTCCTGATGTTTCTGAGGGTGTTGTAAAGATGAAGCTGTCTCAAACAAGCATTTTTAAAAAGGATTTGACTAAAAAGAAGAATGATATAGTTAGGAATGGCAATGCCAAAGCTTCTTTTCAGTCCCTGGGGCAGCGCTAGAGCCTGACAGGCCCTGGCCAGCATTAGTTCTCGTTACTGTTCAGTCACTCTTGAGGCTGTAGTTGTTGCTCTGTGCTCCTCCAAAGTAAGATCCGCCAAAGTGGATGAAGGTTGGAGGATGGGGCTGCACTTGTTGCTGCCTCTCTCCTGCCTTCCCCTCGGGAAGTTCTCCCAAAAGAGGGAGAGGCCTCTAATAAAATTATTTTTAATAATGCACCACTATTCCCAGTAGTAGTTCTAAGTGCTATTAGAATATTTTGCCAAGGAAATCCATTAAAACCGGAGGCTGCTTTTATGGAAGAGGAAGATGCATTTCTGCATCTAATAATCATTTTGCTAATAATTTTGCTTCATGATGAAGCTTGCAGGTGGTGGTTGCTAATTTAGTGGCAATACAGTTGGTTTGGATCAAGATGGGTGAATTTCAGGAACATTTGGCTTTCAAATGCAGGAGCGGGACGGCGCGGCCGCTGGGCCCTTCCCAGCCCTGTTTCTATTCAGCCTCCGTTCAGAGGGGAGGGAAGAGGATGCTCGTGAGCCGGGCATGAACTGGCGGGGCAGCGCGGCACAACGGCGCCTTTTGTGCCCCCGAGGAGGGCGGCTGTGCCTTTGAGCCGTTCTGTCCATCTGCCTTCTGCCGCCCTGGCAATTCGTTAGCAGGGGTTCAGCGGGCTTGCAGCTTCAGGCAAACCTGCCCCGTGCTGTGTGTGGGGAAACGGCACGCGTGGAAAGCAGCGGGTTTGGTTCGGCGGGCTGGTTGTGTTAGCGAGGATCTGATCCTGGCAGAGCAGCCACCGCTTGACTTGCCTCTGCAGGATCAGCTCCAAGGCGCTTTATGCTTATTGAAAAGTTGATCAAACACCACTTTACTTCTCAGACCTCTCAAAAACTGTAGATTTGAAGCATCTAACTTGCTGCTAAGAAATTCCATGGTCCAGCCAGAATGTTATGGTGCCAAGTTGCTTCCCTTGCTCCTGGTTTGTGGCACTGGCTCTGCAGCCAGCACGGACCGTGGTGCCTCGTGTTGGCGTGGCCCCATCCAGCCACGCGCTCCAGCAAGGTCCTTCTTGTCCCTGTACCCCCTGAATGCGTCAGCTTCGGGACCCTCCTTGTTCCTCACTGCTGCTGATCACACAGATGGTTTCACTGGGGCCTCTAGCGGTCTCAGGACAGCATTACCAAGCGGAGTGGCCGCATGGGGACAGCAAGAAATGACAGCATTTCTGTCTGAGTTCCCCAAATGTCGTGCAGCACAAATGCAGTAGAGGGAATTTACGTGGACGCTAGTGGAGTGTTTTACGTAGAGATGGAAGCAAGCGTGCCGAAGTAGCATAAATCAAAGGCAATAACCATTAATGGCGCGTGAAGGAGGAGATGAAGGTCGGCCGTGGGGGCCTGGTCATGTGCCCTGGCCACAGGCCGCGCTCTCACCGCTGCAAACCTCGTTACTATTTAAACGAGTGAGTTTTCACCAGCCTGGTGCGAGCAAAAGGATGAACACTCCTAAGAAAAGCATAGGACTGGCACAAAGCAACGCGCCTCGCATGCGCCAGCCTCGACTGCCACACACAAAAAAAGGATTTTCTGGGTAGCGAAGCAGAGTTCTGGGCTCCCAAGTGAAGGCTTTCAGAGGCCTTGGCTCTCCTGCCCTTTGGGCATGGTGTTATAAATTAAAAAAAATCCTGCTTTATTTTGTGTTTGAGTTGTCTGTCAATGTCATATATATATATATATATATTTTAATATAATGTTTTAAAATCAGCTAGTTTTACACTGAAAATTCTTGGACCCAATGCAGCCCAATGTGGTTCTGTTTCTGAAGTGCGTTTTAGCACTTTTACAGAGTCTGTTCTTCAGTGTCTGCCCTGGGGAAGTGAAACTGCTCTTGGTGAGAGCCTCAGTCCCCTACCAAGCGAGTCCGCATGGGGGCACTCAGGAAGGGGGCACTTCACTTTCCTGCTGGTGCTGCCCTGTCCAGGCAGCCTGTGCTGCAGGTTTGGGGCCTGTTAGCCTTGCGGCTTTGCCTGGGAGCCGGCCTGCTGCTCTTTCTTTTCCTTTTCTTCATTGTATCCTCCTCCTTGCAGGGTGTGCCTGAGTAATGACTCAGAGTGAAAAAATAGTGCTGGTAGGCTGCAGGCAGGAATGTGCCTTGTTCACAGAAAATGTGGGTTCAAGCTGTAAGCCCTTGCTTTTAAAATAAAATAACTAGCAGCTTTAACTGAAAATTCTATTAAAATAGGAATTTCTTTGGCTGGGCATTGCTCATTATTGCTCTCCCAGCTGCAGTTGCATGGTGTCAATGGGATGCTGAGCCTGAGTGACAACAACTGGGGGTTTAGCAAATAGCTGTTTTAAGTATTACTCATTGCCACTGTCAAATGAGCACACTCTTCTCTCTTTAAATCTATTCTGTGTGTGTTTGTGGGGTTTTTTTCCCCCTTTTTTATATATATTGTACAGAAAATTCCAGAAAATGCCTTGCTGCTCAGATGGGCACCTGAGAAGCCAATACAGGTAAAACTTGGGGGAGAGTCAGGAGAAGAGGGAAAGACTTTCTCCAGTGTGTTAGCCTGTGACTTCTAATTCGCTGCCTCATCTTGGCTTTCCCACAAGGCTTTGTCTTGCATGACGTTTTTAGTTCACTGGAGGTGCTACACCAAACAGAATACCCTCATTTATTTCCGTGAAGCCCAGTGGAAAAAATGGCATTTGGTCTCTTTTTGGAGGAAAGCTTGCTTGCTTCGGGGAAGGCAGAATTTTTAGAAATGTCAGGGGCCAAATATAAATATATGCAAAGTGGAAATAGTCTTTCCTCTTTCTCAGAACTGTATAATAGCTCAAAATACCCCTTGACATGATTGTTTATGGATGCAGACTGCTTTTGGGGGTTTGCACAGCTTCCTAATCCAGCGTGAGGGGAGCGTGGCCAGCCCTGCCCAGTTAGTAACAAACATCAGCTCAGTCTTCTTCTTGCTCTGGGCTTTGGACCTCAGCCGCCTCCATGTCGTATCATGAGCGGAGCTGCTTGCTTAGGGTTAAAAGAGAAGAACGTTCGAAAGATCTTGCAAAAACTTGGTGCGCTAGCTCTAAAATTAGAGCTCATTTCCTTTGGCTGAGCCGATTTACACCCACAAAATGAGGAATGAACCAGACATTCTGTGATGTGTTGTGGATGGGCTCTGCAGGCCTGCCTGTGATGCTGGGGGAAATGCAGAGATGACGCTTGCCCCAGCCTGTTATCATTTTTGCACTGGGAGAGAGTAAATCACTTTGAATTCATCAAGAGTTAAAAATCTGCTGTGGGTTACAGATGAAACAAATTCCGCAGATGTGTGCATTGGAAAGGGGAAAGGAAGCCTTGCACAAAGCCCAGAAAGCAGTCACTCCATTTTAAGCAAAATTATGTCTCACAATTAAATATTAGCTCCCAGCATAGGCTCCTGGTGACTCTTCTGCTTTCAAGTAGTAAGGACCTGCTAGGGAAGGACTGTAAATCCACGGATGCCTTTGGGATTGGCGAGGGCTCAGTACTGGTAGCACAGCTTAGAGCCCGTCTGCCTCTCGCTGCTTTAATCCACAGAGCGAGGAGACCCCCCAGCTGCCCTGCGAGTCCTCGAAGGTCCCAGCAAGGGCTGGAGAGCCCTGCCGGGCCGTGCGGGTGCAGTGTGTAGGTAAGGCTGCTTTCTGTACCGCAAGGCTTCCCAAAGACATCGCGAGCTGTAGTTCTCACTGCTGTCGTGGGACTCGGAGCAAAGCCTGTCCCCTAGGAATGCCTGCTGAACAAGCATGTGCCAGGTGCAGCGTGTTGCAATGGGAGAGACTCTGCTTTGAGCCTGCTGAATGTGGAGTGGCGCGTGGAGCCGCGCACACCACCACGAGGGTGACGCTGCGGTGGCCGGTCGGCAAGGATGTAGCCGGGGGTGTGGGACATCTAACGGGCACAGCAGGGAAGGGAGGAAATGAGGTCCCTGTTCCCGTCCAAATTAGCCAGGGGCCTAATTGTCATCTCTTTAGTGCAGGGGTATCAAAGAGGAATTTGGAGACCACTGCGGTAGCCCTGTTGTGTTTCTGCGGAGTTGCTCCAAGCAGATCGGGGTGCGCGTGTGAAAGGTCCTTAGCCTGGGTAGGGCTGTGAATAATTTCCTGCCTTTACCCCTCTGAGTCACAGGGCACGCGGTGGGGAGCACATGAGAAATATGAAGCAGCAGCCTCGAGCTTCCTTGGCACAAAGGATTTGTGGCTAAGGGTTTTTTTGGTTTGCTCACCACCTTCCTAACTATGTATTTACAATAACTAAACCGCTTTGTTTTGGAAACCAGAGCAGCCTGGGCAGGTGGGCTGTTGCAGACAGGGGTTTTGTCTAGGTGCCTTGGCATTCCTGCTTTGGAAAGCCCTGGAGTCTTGCTGAATATCTGTGGGGCTTGGGCTTCTCAGACACTTGTTAATTTTGAACATACTTCCTTCATGCATCTTAACTGTCTTCATCGGTAAGGTTATTTTTATGACTAAAGAGAAAACTTAATTTTGTGACCCGCTGTACGCCTGAGGAGGTTGGAGCCTAGATCTGCATCGCTGACGTGCTGCCCGCGTAAACTGCATGTACAAGGGGCCGGGGGTGGACGTGAGCACGGGTTAATGATTGGCCTCTTAGGGACCTCGTGGCCTTGATCAGGTGCAGAGAGTGGCCATGTGACACAGGAGAGGGCTCGTGGCCACTGCGGTGGTGAGCTGGCGACACACATCCCTCCTGGCGCTCAGCTGGGAGGACGGGGCGCCAGGAGGAGGCGGGTGGCTCTGGGGGGCGATGGCTTCTTCTGGGCTTTGCCGTTAGATTGCTCTGCATCTTGGGACTACCCTGCGTCTCTCCCACAGCAGCTCTCGGGGTAATAACTCTGTCACTCCGCATGGTGCCTGAGGCATTTCCTGCCTTCAGAAGAGCTGCTTTTCCCTTTGCTGTCTCATCTTTCTTTGACCGACTTGCTATGAAAGGATACAAGAAGAGCTGTTGACCTGAATGTGAATGAAGACATTTTCTCGCTTTCTGCTGGGCATTTGGCTTGTGCTCCCAAATGCTCAGAAGGGTCGAGGAGCTTCCCAGATGGACGTAGGACATCTGTGTCCTGGGCTTTGCCATGTCTGTCCTGAGCGGTGAGCAGGCCTGTACCGAAAGAGACTGGCAGTTGCTTTCTTGCTGGTTGCCTCTCCAGCGCCTGCACGCCTCAGTCTCGGGCTGTCACTTCGCTCCTTGAGGAGGGTTTTCTGCTGCCACCATGAGGGAGGCACAGAAAACAACATGAAGGCCCATTCGTGTGCCTGCTAACAGGTTGCAAAATGGCTTTTTCACAAACAAAACCTTTATTTGAAAGACTAGAAAGCATTTTCAAAACAAAAGTTGCCTGTGAGTGTTGCTAGCAGAAGAGATTGAGGTGCAAGTTAACGGGCACTGCTGGCACCTTTCGTGTGCATGTGCTGAGGAGTGTTTTGGTCTTTCAATTCTCTGGACTTTGGTTTGAGAGTTGTGAAATACTCTTTTGTGAAAAGTAATAGCGAACTCTGTCACAGGAAGTTGAAAGAAAAAATCTGATAAGTTAAAATAACCTTTTAATTTTGATTGACCTCTTTTTGTGGGATGATGTCAAAGATGTTATCTAATTCTTGCCTAAGATTTTAGGTTTCATTTTTCAACTTTTGTGTGCAAATTGAGCAGTATATGTTATGCAGACTTGCTTTCTGGCAAACTATTAAACTCTGACTGTTTTGTTTAAAAGGAAAAAATGTGTCCTGAAAAATTTTAAGTGTGTCTGATTTTTCTTCCAAGCAGATCAATATCCCTGCTATTTTTACCTCAGTAGACTTGTAGGTGTCTTTTCTGCAAATTGAGGAGTTTAGAGAGTAGCAGTGGATTTTTGAATTGTTTTGTCATGTTAGTGCTGATTAATCAAGCCAGTTTCTATTTTGATTGAACTTCCAATAGTTTTAAAGTTCTAATTTCTATTCTTGTTTTTTTGTTGTTGTTTTTGTTTTACAGGTCACATGTACAATTGCCTGTAAGTATCATTCCGTTGTGTTTTTTGTTGTTGTTGTTGTTTTTGTTTGTTTTTGTTTTTTTGGTACATAGTCTTCTTTTTCTCTTTTAAGAAAGTGTCAGCTTTAGTGTCAGCTAAACATTAAAAAAAGGCAAACAAAAACTTCCTAAAAATAACTTTTAGAAATACCACTTGAAATATAAACTTGTCTATTTTAATTCCATAATTCCAGCAAAACACTTGAATAAATCCTTAGTTATTTTAGCATGCACTCTAATCCCCTTGATTTTCAGGTTTTTAAAGATTTCAATAAAATCAAGAATAGATTTAATGTGTTTGGAAGATTGGAGAGTATACTTAAAAGCTCCTCTTCACCAGCACCCCAAACACTCAAAACACTCAATATGATGCATTAAGGAGTTCTTGAAATAAGTGTAGAAGCTGCTGTACTGGCCAAAGACCTATTGAAAGCAACTAAGGTAACAAAGATGTATAGGTAACAACTGTGTGTGGCAGAAACTTCCAAACCTTGTTGCAGGTTCATTCTATGTAATTATTGAGCATCCGATGTAGATGAACTGGGCTTTAAATTTTAGGGCCAAGATAAAATAAGAAGGCCAAATTCTCATGCAGCTTTAGAGTTGGCCCTAAAGGACCTTTGGATTGTGAATGAATTTGTCCCATAGTACTTTTTGTTTTCGCTTTCATGAATCTTTGTGTGTATCCGTTCTGGAAATAAAATAAGAAAAGAAGGTTGCACTCCCTGCCTACCTCCTGGGACCAGGAATCCTATTGTTCCCAGTCACCTTTTTTAATCTCCCTATGGATGTTGCTTGTTTAACAATATCACGGTTTCAACTAAGGTAGTAATTTTTGCGTGTAATGTTAAGGAAACGGCTGAGTCAACTCTCTCCATGCTTGAGGCTGAGCTATGTTGACATAACGCTGCTTTTGTAGGCGTGCTGTGTCTCTTTCCCACTTGAGGGAATGCACCGTGCACATCTGAGCGCCTTAGTGCTCCTATTCTGGGGTTAATGGGCAGAATTGCCAGGCCAAGTAAAGCAGCTTTCCTCTGGTAGAACAGGAGAAAAGTGTGCACAGGATAGGACTGTTAGTTGATTCAATTCTTTTCAAGCAAAACTGCACTGAAATAAAGAGCATCTCATGATGGCCCTCATCCGGAATATGAGTAGAGTCAGCGAATGACCTAAATAACCTGACAGTCTCTTAACATAAATGTGATGCTCTGACAGCAGTTAAAAGTGGTAAAACCAGGAAAAGTGCAGTGAGATCTCTGTTCAAAAAAGAGTTGGCAAAGCAGAAGTGCCTGCATATCTATGAATGATTATGCTTTTGCAAATGGGAAACCTAGGGGTTCTGTAAAGGTATTTATAGCTTTGTATCTTTCTTTCTCTTTAGGCATTCAGGATTGCAGCTCAAAAAATGTAACTGCAGCAGCAGGAACCAGTAGTAATGATGATTTATCAGTAAACTCTGTAAGTGGGAACAAAACCTACAGAGGCGGAAGATCAAAAAGAGATGTGTCACCACTCAACGCGATAAGTGTTCAGAACAACGTGACAAGTACGTGATTTGGAGTCTGGCTGGGAGGTGAATGTTCAGGGTGTTTCGTGCCTATATGCTCTGTCCGTATTTGAGGTCCAAACTGTGGTCCAGAGTGCAAATGGCATAGCAGGGAGTAGATCGGTTTGCTGTGCTGGAGTAGGGAATCAGTGGGAAAAATGATCTGCACAGCTTGCTGGGAATGTAGTTTAAAGCTGTGATTGTAGCATAGCCTTGAAATGATTTTATCATCCTTTGATTTCTCTAAAGGCTTGTGTTGCCTTCTCTTCCCTGCTTTTTTATGGCCTTTCTAAGTCAGACAGATGGCAGTTCAAACTTTGAAACACGTGTGTGACAGATCACAGCACAAGGAACCTGTTTATTATAGAGAGTGCTATAGCATGTATCTAGAGGAGAGAGGAAAAGGATTATTCCGTTGGGGATAGCCAGCTTCCAAAAACAAACGAACAAAAACAAACAAAAAACAAGTGCTGGTTGTATGCAAATTCTTCCTCAGTGTCCTGCATGAAATGCAGTGAGCTGACATGGCATGAAGGTCATCACTGCTGCACCTCAATCCTATAACTTGCTGACTCTTTAATTTAACTGAACGGGGAGCAGAAGCAGTAAGAAGAGCTGCAGCTATCAAAGCATGCGTTGTGCGATGTCTAAGTGTGGCTTGGTTAAAATAATAGTCATCCAAAGAATACAGAGATAGTTATTCTTGGAGTAGGTGGGGGTTCTTTGCATTTTTTTTGGCTGTTTCTCAGAAAACACTCTTGCAGAGAGATTCTTGCCTTTACCTTCCACAGAGCCCGTGACACCTTTTTGTCGCTGTTGCCTCGCGTGGCTGCAGATGTCAGCAGCTTGGGGTGCTCCTGACTGCTGCCTCACGTGAGAGTGACTGAGCACTGGACCTGTGGCCTTTCTGACTCTCCTTGTGAGCAGATCTTCTTACAACCTGACAGTTCCTTGTCTTGCCTTCCGCAGCGCCCAGCCCAGTTCTTAACCTCAAGGCAGAGCACATCGGTGTGCAGCAAGTGAATTTGTCATGGAGAGTGAATGACTCTGCTTCCACGTCCTACACGTACAGGATAGAGATCGAAAGTGATGGAACCACCATTAGGAATGAGTACAGTTTAACAGGCAGAGACCATGTTGCACTATTTTTGTCATCCTAGATTTCTGTCTGTTTCTCTGTCTCAGAGGTCATTGTGGCAACAAATATGTTTGGCATAGGAAAGGTTTGTGAAAGGAGATAAAGAGAATGTCCTAAAAATCTCCTGTAGGTTTTCCAGAAATGCCCCAGTGTGCAAGCCTGGAAAGGAATGTTAGTACTGCAGAAATGTCCCATGATTCCAGGCAGGGCCCCTGTGCAAGACAGGGAAATACGGCTTTGCTGCTGCCTCCTTCTGTGTGTGTTTACCGTAGCCTCTTCTGTTGCCTTTAACAGAGCCTGGCCTGGTTCTTAATCTAACAGCACAGAACATTGGTCCACATCAAGTCAGCTTAAGGTGGACAGCAAATTCTTCAGTGTCCTACACATACAGGATAGAGATTGAAAGCAATGGAACCACCATTAGGAACGAGACGTCCAACATCACTGAAGCTGAAATTATGGACCTAGAGCCTGGGACGTTGTACAGCTTCACAGTGTTTGCGGTGGCAGCTGATGCTCAGACAGAAGGAGAGGGAGTATCCATAGCCCTGTACACGAGTAAGTTACAGTTACTGCCACCTGTGTTTGTGGTGAACCGTGTGTTGCTGTAGAGCAGAGGGCTGTGCCTACCTGCCAGGGGGTGGTACTTTTGTGCTGTTGTGGGCAGAGGTGGTGGTGGTGTGGGTGAAGAATCTGGTTTCATCTCCCTGTCAAGGATGGGCTGTTAATGTGCAGAAGAAACGCAGCGCTAGTCTAATAAAGATAACAAATAAAGCAAAGCAGTCTTCCCCCTTGGGCTGACGGCCTCTGGTGTTGTCTTTTCGCAGAGCCCAGCACGGTTCTTGATGTCACGGCAGAGAATGTTGGTCCGACTGATGTCAACTTAACATGGACAGTGAATGACACAGCTTCCAAGTCCTATACGTACAGGATAGAGATTGAAAGTAATGGTGCTGCCATTAGGAATGAGACATCCAATGTCACCGAGATTGAAATTACCAACTTAGAGCCTGGGACACTGTACAAGTTCACAGTATCTGCAAAATCAGGAAACAGTTCAAGTGAAGAAGGTGGATTGTCTATAAGCCTGTTTACAAGTAAGGAGCTGCTGCTCTGTTGCAAATAAATGTGCAGCCAGGAGCAGGCAGCCCTGCTTTTCACCTTTGGTTTCTAGCACTGTAGTATTTCCTGCTGCTGAGGTGCTTTGCTCCAGGAAGCTAAGGTGATGCCCTGGTATCTTAGAAGCATTGCTGGCAAACAGATATTGATCCTTCTTTGCAAAATGGGAATATATAGTGGTGATTCTTTCTGTGTATTCTGCCATGACATATACTTTATTTGCCTTTCACAGAATCTAGCCCAGTTCTTCATCTCAGAGCACAATACATTGGTCTTGAGACAGTAAATTTAACATGGACAGTGAATGACACAGCTTCCACGTCCTACACGTACAGGATAGAGATTGAAAGTAATGGAACCAGCGTTAGGAACCAGACATCCAACAACCCTGAAGCTGAAATTGCCAACTTAGAGCCTGGAACACTGTACAGCTTCACAGTGTTTGCGGTGGCAGCTGATGCTCAGACAGAAGGAGAGGGAGTATCCATAGCCCTGTACACCAGTAAGTTACAGTTACTGCCGCCCATCTTTGTGGTGAACCGTGTGTTGCTGTAGAGCAGAGGGATGTGTCTGTCTGCTGGATGATGCAATTTCATCTTGTTGTGTGCAGAGGTGATGCACAGTGCGTATCTGCAAAGCTGGGGTGCATCAATGTGTGGATGAAACCTAGCCCTGACAGAGCGGTTGGAGAAGGTGTCTCCAAGGCCCCTGGTGGGGGGCAGGGCCTCCTCCTGAGGCCGCTTCCGAGGATTTACTGCCTTTCAGTGTGCACAGAGGCACTGTCCCCTCTGCCTCGCCCTGCGTGCTCCTCTGTTGCCTGCCTGCCTTGCTGTCCTGCAGGTGCAGCTCGGAAGCACTGGCCTGAGGCCCCGCGCTCCTGCTGTGCAGGGCTACAGGAAGGTGACCTCAGTCACGACTCCTTTTCGTTACTTCACCTGGCCCTAGATGCCAGCAGCCCCCAGGAGCAGCTTGGGGCACTCCTGGGCACTGTAGGACATGAGAACGACTGAGCGCTGGGTCCTTGGCCCTTCTGGCTCTGCTTGTGAGCAGATCTTCTTGCAACCTGACAGTCCCTTGTTTCGTCTTCCACAGGGCCCAGCCCGGTTCTTGACCTCAAGGCAGAGTATATCGGTGTGCAGCAAGTGAATTTGTCATGGAGAGTGAACGACTCTGCTTCCACGTCCTACACGTACAGGATAGAGATCGAAAGTGATGGAACCACGATTAGGAACAAGACATCCAAGGTCCCTGAAGCTGAAATTATGGACCTAGAGCCTGGGACGTTGTACAACTTCACAGTGTTTGCAGTGGCAGCTGATGCTCAGACGGAAGGAGAGGGAGTATCCATAGGGCGGTATACACGTAAGGAACCACCTCGGCCTCTCATGTGCAAGTAAACATGCAGTCTGTCCTGGGACACCATTTTTCTTTCCCTTGCGTTTGCAGCGCAGTGATAGTTGATGATGTGGGCTCTTGGCTCCAGGAGCCAGTTAGCACTGAAGCTCACACAGACTTTGGTAAAAGAGAAAAGGCCTGAGGCTCAGCCTGTGCCTTGTCCGGGGAGCAGTGAGTGCAGGGGCAAAGGCAGTGAGGCTGGCAGATATCCAGCTCCTCCAGTGGCTTGACTTCCTCTGGGCATGGGGCTGGATGAGCCTGTTCTCCTTGGAGCCGGCTCCAGTAGGATTGCAATAAAGGCCCTGCTGTGCAGGGACCCCATAGCTGGGATCACAGAGGATTTTCGTTCCCTGTGAGCGTGTAAAGCTGCGTGCAGGGTGAAAGAGCAGAGCAACTGGCCTGGGACTGCTGGGGCCTGCAACAGCCTCCAGGGCCCCGCGATCCTGCGCGGTGCCAGCTCTGCCCGCCTTGTCCTGTCTCAGCTGCCCCTGGAGCCGAGGGGGAGATGGGAAGGGAAGAGCCCTCATGCGTTTGGCTCGGGATGGAAAGGGGACTGGCAATGTCCCTGCCAGGAGGGTGGGAGTGGAGTGACTTGAAGCAGCTACAGAGTAGGGCAGCTTGACTATGGTGCCCGAGGTCAGTCCCATCTATCTAACGTGGATGCCAAATCCTGCAGTGCAGATGCAGTCCCTGGCATGAGTCAGCTGCCTGCCCACTGCCAAAGCCCATTTCTTTTTACTGGGGCTGGTGAGAGTCAAGGCTGCACGACTGATTTAGGCTCTTCAAAGTACAATTTAACAGGCAGAGACCATGTTGCACTATTTTTGTCATCCTAGATTTCTGTCTGTTTCTCTGTCTCAGAGGTCATTGTGGCAACAAATATGTTTGGCATAGGAAAGGTTTGTGAAAGGAGATAAAGAGAATGTCCTAAAAATCTCCTGTAGGTTTTCCAGAAATGCCCCAGTGTGCAAGCCTGGAAAGGAATGTTAGTACTGCAGAAATGTCCCATGATTCCAGGCAGGGCCCCTGTGCAAGACAGGGAAATATGGCTTTGCTGCTGCCTCCTTCTGTGTGTGTTTACCGTAGCCTCTTCTGTTGCCTTTAACAGAGCCTGGCCTGGTTCTTAATCTAACAGCACAGAACATTGGTCCACATCAAGTCAGCTTAAGGTGGACAGCAAATTCTTCAGTGTCCTACACATACAGGATAGAGATTGAAAGCAATGGAACCACCATTAGGAACGAGACGTCCAACATCACTGAAGCTGAAATTATGGACCTAGAGCCTGGGACGTTGTACAGCTTCACAGTGTTTGCGGTGGCAGCTGATGCTCAGACAGAAGGAGAGGGAGTATCCATAGCCCTGTACACGAGTAAGTTACAGTTACTGCCACCTGTGTTTGTGGTGAACCGTGTGTTGCTGTAGAGCAGAGGGCTGTGCCTACCTGCCAGGGGGTGGTACTTTTGTGCTGTTGTGGGCAGAGGTGGTGGTGGTGTGGGTGAAGAATCTGGTTTCATCTCGCCGTCAAGGATGGGCTGTTAATGTGCAGAAGAAACGCAGCGCTAGTCTAATAAAGATAACAAATAAAGCAAAGCAGTCTTCCCCCTTGGGCTGACAGCCTCTGGTGTTGTCTTTTCGCAGAGCCCAGCACGGTTCTTGATGTCACGGCAGAGAATGTTGGTCCGACTGATGTCAACTTAACATGGACAGTGAATGACACAGCTTCCAAGTCCTACACGTACAGGATAGAGATTGAAAGTAATGGTGCTGCCATTAGGAATGAGACATCCAATGTCACCGAGATTGAAATTACCAACTTAGAGCCTGGGACACTGTACAAGTTCACAGTGTTTGCAGTGGCAGCTGATGCTCAGACAGAAGGAGAGGGAGTATCCATAGCCCTGTACACCAGTAAGTTACAGTTATTGCCACCTGTGTTTCTGGTGGATCGTGTGTTGCTGTAGAGCCCAGCTCTGTTCCCATCCGTAGGACAATGCAGTTTAACCTTGTTGCGTGCAGAGGTGATGCACAGTGCCTGTCTGCAGAGCTGGGGGCTGTGAATGTGTGGAGGAAGCCTAGCCCTGAAAGGTGGAGAAGGAGCCGAGTTCCTGGCTCCTTGCCTGGATTCCTCCTGTAGCGATGCTTGACTTGCTTTACCTTTCAGCGCACAGAGGCACTGCTGCCTCCTCCTCCTCCTCCGCCTCGCCCTGCGCGCCTCTCTGCTGCCTGCCCACCTCGCTGGGCCCCAGGAGCAACCCACGTTCCTGCCGTGCAGGGCTGCAAGGAGGTGACCCCAATCATGACTCCTCTTGGTTGCCTCACGTGGCTGCAGGTGCCAGCAGCCCGCAGGAGCAGCCTGGTAAAGCTGTCAGGCAGTGGCCAGGAACACCCCGACGTGAGAGCGACTGAGCACTGGGCCCGTGGCCCTTCTGGCTGTCCTTGTGAGCAGATCTTCTTGCAACCTGACAGCCTCTTGTCTTGACTTCCGCAGGGCCCAGCCCAATCCTTGATCTCAAGGTGGAGTACATTGGTGTGCAGATTGTGAATTTGTCATGGAGAGTGAACGACTCTGCTTCCACGTCCTACACGTACAGGATAGAGATCGAAAGTGATGGAACCACCATTAGGAACGAGACGTCCAACGTCCCCGAAGCTGAAATTACGGACCTAGAGCCTGGGACATTGTACAACTTCACGGTGTTTGCAGTGGCAGCTGATGCTCAGACGGAAGGAGAGGGAGTATCCATAGGAGACTCTACCGGTGAGTCAGAGCTCTCGCACCCGTGTTTGTGGTGGGCCACGTGCTGCTGTGCAGACCCTTGCTGCCTTCAGGACGCAAGAGGAGAGCAGCCTTTGGGCAGTGCTGAGCTGGGCAGCCTTGGTCCCCTTCCCCATTCCTCTCATGAGCGGAGAGGAAGATGTTGATGTGCTCTGGGAGGTGCCTGTTTTTCTAGCTCTTGGGTCTTTCCTTCTTTCACTATGAACGTGAGGTATTTTATACTTCCCCTTTGTTTTTGTCTTTTTAATGTAGATGAAGTGAATCTTTTTCTAAAGGTCCTCCGTGAGCTTTTCTGAGGTGCCTCAAGATGAACAGTCCTCTGTAGTTATGCAAAAATGTTTCTCAACTACAAATAATGCTCAATCTCTGCCAAATGTGGAAGTGTGGCATTGCCTCTGCTTGCTTTATTTTCTATTTTTTGTTTGTTCTTTTGCAAATATTAGTGTCTTGGTCTCATTTTAATGTGGACGTAGGTGACACTTCTAACTACACCTACAGTGTACAAGTCCAAAGTTGGCATTTTTTCCTCTAGAAACTAGATGGCTATTGTCGCCAGAACCATTGCTACAGATTTGAGCCCTGTAACCTGATAGAACTTGTCACTGTTTGCAGTAACAGCCATCAGTATATCTGAAGGAGAAGGAGTATCTATAAGCCTCGATACAATAAGCTACAGTCACTCATATCTCTCATCTAAGTCTGTTTCTTCCAGCATACAGTTCTACTCAGTTCTCTCTGAGGGAACTCAGAGTTCCCTTTAGTTCCTCTACAGTTCCCTTTAGTTTCTTAAAATAATACCTTTTTTATAACAATAATTTAATCCAGTTGTATTTCTACCCCTGTATCTGAAGGTATCAAATACTCCTGAAACAGGAGAGGCAATGCATGTGCTATGGTGGCATGTGGTAATGTGGTATAGCTGCTGAAGTTATAACAATTTTGATCTTGAGGGCCAGCATTTACTTTAGAGCGATCTTTCTTCTTGGTATCAATGCTACTTTAGCCATTTTTGAGCATCTTTTTTTCGAGTATCTTTTTCAGTCTATCACAAGATCTCTATTCTGCAATTATGTCCTATAGGTTACCCACACAAACTGACATTAAGGGTGCACAGTGACTTTAGTGCCCCTCTTATTTAGGTACTTTCTAGAGCCATTTATAATCTCTTTCATGTATGCAACTGCATTATTATGTTGCTCTTGTTTATTTTTGCAGTTCCTGCCCCAGTACCTTTATTTCAGTGTGAACCAGTGGCCAAGGAGTCTAACCTAACACTCAAATGGAAATGTCCTATTGGTAACAATTCTGGCTTCAATGTAAAAGTATTTAAGGATAGCTGGGAAACAACCCAAGAGATTCCACGGTGTACAGGAGAAAACTTGGAAACCTTCAAAATAGGACCTTTTAATTATTTCACCACCTACAATGTAAATATTACAACTCTTTCAAATACAAAGGAAAGCTCTGCAGTGCACAGAATATGCAATACTAGTATTACGGGTAAGTATTAAGGTCCAAGGATGGAAAGATATGTATAGGATGAAAAAACCTCAGCATTGCAGAATACCATAGTCTTACGATACATTATCAGTTTACCAGTTGTGAATAAAATAGTACATTCACAGAAGCTATGATAGAATGCACAAATAAATATCCATTATGTGAACAGTTGTTATTACAGTATTTTCTTGTTTTGAAAACTGTTCTTTTCTTGTTAGTATAAGGAACTAACAAATATTTCTCTGTTTATAGACCCACCTGCTCCTGATAATGGTCCTTTAGTTGAGGCCATCAGTCACACCTCCTTGTCTGTTAAATTCTCTGGTTTTGCATCAGTAAATGGACCGTTAAAAGCCTACGCAATAATCATTGTAACAAAAGCATCAGGTAAGGTGTTGTGAGATTTTATCCTAACTGTGTGAAACAGTTTATCAGAGAACATTATGTCAGGACATAAAATTTACCCTGATACTTGAAGCTTTAAGCTCTAAATAGATGTTAAATGAAGAGAGGAAAAGCTGACTCAGTATTTTTAATTGCATTTCAAAAATCGTGGTGTGAATACTTTTCTTGACTGAAGTTGGGTTGCTCCTTGTTTTCATAAAGCCACTGCTTCACTGAGACCTTGACCAACCTGAGTTATCCCAGTGTAAAAGTCTTATTTGGCAGTATTGCCACTCTTTTGCTACCAGCTTGATTTGTCAATGAATCTTCTCACAAGATTGTGTAGAGCCTTTTTTTTTTCCACAGAAATTTTCAGAACCACTAAAATAAACAGTTTGGGAATTTGGAATGTCTTCATCCCTACTTCCCTTCTTCCTTCAGCTGGAAGGTTTTTGCAGTGAGGTGCTTGAAAACATTTAGAGGGATGACAGCTTTTTTTTCTAGTGTTACTTGAAAGGCCTTACTGAGAGAGATGGGGTGCAGATGAAAGGCTTGGATAGCACTGTCAACGTTGTGTGCTGTGGGAAATGGAATGCTACAGGGAAATTAGTGGATGGTTTGTACAAGTCACCTCTTTAAAACATCAGATCAGAGAAACTCCTTTATTTGTTAGGTATGTAGTGATAAATCATGAAATGAAGGAACTTGCCTTTGCAGCGTAGGTTTTTGGTTGAACTCATTTTTATTTCTGCCAATGCACTGCAGGAATTGAGCAGCTGCTAAAAATAATTCCCCCATTTGGAGCATCATTACCTTTGGGATTGAGAGAGGGAACTTTCTTCAGCTGCTTAAGCAATAGTGCCTAAAGCTGTTTGAGATTCCCTAGGGCAGTATCCAAGACATCTCTGTGGGGCTGCAGATATTTTGGAATACTGTACGTTATTTTGGAATGGAAACTGGATACTGCATTGGATACTCTATTGTGTCTCATGTCATTCAACATCCATATCGAGGCAGCTGAGTTATTTCCAACATCAACTGCTTGAATGTAACCAAATGAGTTCTTTAGGAGAGCCAGCTTGCATGTCTCACCTGCACAGATGCAGTAGATGAGAACTTCACTGTTGATTGCAGTGAGGTCTGTGCACTCACGGAGAAGTTGCAAAGAGCTTTTCTACAACTCTACAACCTTTCAGAGGGTTGTCCCTTAGTGTTTAGGCATGAAAGACAGGCAACTGTTTCAGAGGAAGACTCATTCCATGCATTTTGGGATAGGACACATTGCCTTGTGGAGGTGCCTGTCTCTCTCCATTGAAGACAGAGAGCCTGGACTACCCTCAGCTGGCTCTGGTTAGGCAGGGTGACTCTTCCTGTAACCACTTGCCCTGCTTAGAAATACAAGTCCAATGTGTGAACTTATCTCTGGGGGGTCACGTTTGGCTCCAGGGTAGGCCCACAGAGAGGGCAGGCCAAGCCAAGTTTAACAACATCCCGAATGAAACTTGTCTCTGTTGGGTGGTGTGGTGTTAGCAGACACAAATTGGCCTTTTCTGTGCTGGTTGCATAATATTCTTTACTCTCACTAGTAGCTAGAATGGATTTAGATGTGACTTACTTGTCTAGTGAGAGTTGCTATAGGGCACTGGAGTGAGTCCTCGAGGCAACTCTCTAACCTCTAGAGAGTTGTTGCACCATATATGATCGAAATGAAACCAAGAGGACGTTAAAGTAGCGGCATGGGAGATGAGGGGAGTAGTTCAGTAAATTCTACTGCTGTAAAGAGGTCCTGAGGTTGTGTCTGCTGCACTTAGCCTTTCCTTTCAGGGAATAATTGTGGGACTATCACAACTGGAGTTACATGACACACTCTTACCCCTGACACACTGTACTAGTCCGTGCAAAACCAGTGGGTGATGTGTACCCCTTTCTTTATTTTTCCAGAAGGTTGTGGGTCTTCAAAGCCTGAATTGAACTGCACATATAAAGATTTCAAGCAAAAGAAGACTGCCACCTACGTAACGTATATTGTAGATATAGGGCAGTCATCTTTGCCCTCTGAAAATGGGACATTCACAGTTAATGTGGGCACTGGAAACAACGTGCATGGCTATGAAAATGGGCCACTGAGTCCACTTCATTCATACAGGTATTTATCTTAACCCACTGCCTGCCTATTTTTGCAACAGTTGAAATTTAAAGTATCATGTAATGAAGAGGGCTGTTAGAACAATCTCTCATACCTGTGTTTTTTTTTTTTTTTTCCCTCCCTTTCTTTGTCAACAGGGCACGTGTGGCAGGTTTTACTAAGATAAACTTTACTGGGGCTGACATAATTGTGGGAGAAGATAGTTATGCATCATTTTCCCCCTGTTCTGCGCAGGTTTTGTTACCGCAGGACCCAGGTATGCCTAATGAAAAACTGAGGGCTGCAGGCTTTACACATGCACTGTTTGTGGCAGTTCCATAAGTATGGCAAATGATGTAATTATTTGTACAACAACTGTTAGTCTCTGTGATGGACCTCTCCTCTTCAGCCTTGTCTCTGCTCTGTAAACCTGTACCTTGCTAGTTCTGCAAGTAGCATTTTTTTTTTCCTGTCTGTAATTCCCATAACAAAAGTAACCAACTCCCCTGCTACTTATGTCACCCTAAAGGCGATTGGGTGGCACACTAATGCTTTGGTACAGAAATAAGTAGAAAGTGGCTGATCTTTAGAAGCTTTCGATTGTGATATTGCTGAAGGATATAGTGAAGAAAAGATGTTTGCTAGAGCTCCCTGGCATGTTGCTTATGCAGTTCAGTTCCCTCTCAGCTCAGCTTACTGGGGCCCTAATACTTATTTCAGAATCCATATGCAGACATCTGAGGGGATTTGCAAAAGAGCCTTAGTGAGCTACAGGACTGCCCTGAGCTTAGGGCACATGAACACCTCTGAAAACATGGCCCTCTCCGCCTCAGTTTTCTGTCTGTAGAGGTGTGATGTCTGCTGCAGTTGCTAGAGATTAGTTATTGCTTTCTTATATACTGCCTAGTCCTGGGACTGTCCTCCCTTGAGGAGACTCCCCTGGGTGCAGTCTGTGTAATAAATTGCAAGTTCTAGTTAAATCAGATACACCCAAAACTGTTTGTGCGCCCAAAGCCAAGATACAGCTACACAGATTGCACTTGCCATGTAAATAAAAATCTAAAGTGGTTATTAAAAAACAAAAACAAACAAACAAAAAAAACATTTTGACCGTGCTGCCAATGTTGTACTATCAAAATGTTTAAACTGGAGTGTATTCCTAAGAATTAATTAGTTATTTTTTTTTATTATTATTATTTTATTATTATTTTTTGGTACCTGGAGTGGAATGTGAAAATCAGCCACTCCTGTGAGACTTTGACCTGTTTACGATCACTCTTGGTGGTAGTGGTGTGTATCTGTGTCTGCGTGTGTTAGCTGTGTCCCTTGTGAGGTCCTCTTGTAGCGTGTTGATTGATTAGATCTCTACCGAAGAGGTAAATCAATAATGAGAAATGTCTGTTCTTTTCGTAAGGTCTCATTGCTGGAGCTGTTATTGGATGCCTTTTAGCCATACTGGCTGTAGTTGCTGTAGGGGGCTACATATTCTGGAAAAGGAGAAGGTAATACATCTTCTTCCATCTATTCGTGGGGCTGTAGAACACCAGAGTTTTGTGTCTGTATCTTTCTGTTAGAAAGGCCTCTATTACCACGTTATGTATGTTCAGTATGACACTTTAAATACACTATATTGGGAATATTTTTCTATGTTCCAGATCAAAGTTTTACATCTGGCTAGTGAAATGGTTTTGCTGATAAAATGGTCAACCCCATATTATACTAGTGGGTCAAGATCTACTTCATTTAGCTCTCATGAATTTATGCATACTCCTGAAGTAACTCAGTCACAAGTGAGCCAGCGTCACTGATTATAGGCTAAAAAAGGCATAACCTCATCTCAAAGGGTTTTATCTGAAAACATTCATAAGTGGTTCTCCTTCAACTGCTTTTTTTACTAGCTTTCTTCAGGGGGACCCCCTGCACTGAAGCTGTGCGCTTTGTGTTCAGGCATTTTGCTTTGGCTGTTATAGAAAAAGCCATATATATATATATATATTTAAAGATCATTAAATGAGCAGCAAAGTGTTTCAGTCTTACTGCAGCAGTGAGGTTTGCCTCAAGGTGTTTTGCACAAGGTGAGATGCTGCAGCACAAATGGTTCTGAACAGGCACAGGAAATAGCTCTTGCCAGGAATCTCATATGAATTACATAAATCCACTGTCAGCCTCTGATGTTGTTTTCTTTCTCCTTATAGGAAAGATAGAAGAAATACTGAAATGTCCTTTTCTCCAATTAAGTAAGTCAATATCCTTTCACACAATGTTTTCTGAGCATAAGAGATATTTGCAAAACTTGCTTTGAATCCAGTACTTGTTTTCTGTACAGTTCATATAGAATTTTGCAGTACTGATTCCTTGTGGAATTTAAAGGCTTCAGCCTGCAGTATAAAAATAATCAGATTGACTGAGATTTCCACTGCTGCCACAGGGATTTGGTACTCACTTCCCACTATGATGAATTGCTGTTAGATATAAAAATACCTCATGCAGTTTTGAAAAAAAAAATCATGTCTGCACGAAACTTAGGCTTTTATGCATGTTGAAGGAATAATCCAAACTGTGGATACAGTCACATGAGCAAAATTCTGTGCTGTAGCCCAGATTTTCCTTTGTTTTATGGCTACTTTTTGCTGAGCCATCAGTTCGGATAATACCGAAACTGCAGTGGGTGCTCAAAGGAGGGTCATCAGGGCACTGGCGATTCCAGGCAGTGCCAATGAGCCCTGGTATTTGCTGTCCCTGATGGAAGGACCCAGAGGGCCAGAGCATCCCGTGGGGTCCCACCTTGTGCAGCCTCTGCCATCTATACCAGGGAACAGGGCCAGTCTGAATAGTAGTGAAGTACAGGAGCAGCTGCCCGACACCCTCTTTTATATCCTCCTTCTGAAGGAGGTGCTGTTCTCCTTGGCCAAACCAGATCAGTTAAAGGCTATGCCTTGATATCCTTCCCCTGTAAATACATTTTGTGGGTGCCACTGTCAGAGTCATGCTTTCCTTCTTAGTTTCACACAGTAAAAAAAAATATAACCATGTGTGTCTAATCAACCTTTTTTTCTTTTTTTTCCCCTTTACTGAAGAGTCAAGAAGTAAGTGATGCACATTTTGTTACACGTTAACTACATTCATCATTTGTTTTATCTGATATCAGTGCTAATACATGGCTTTCCTTGTTCTAGATCCAAGTTGATTAAAGTGGAAAACTTTGAGTCTTACTTCAAGAAGCAGCAAGCTGACTCCAACTGTGGTTTTGCTGAAGAGTATGAGGTATGTGTCCTCAGGTGGGAGAGGTTCACGACAGATATTTCTGAAAAGCAAACTAGCTTTCCTTTGGAGTGTGCATGAGGCTTCCTGAAGGAGGAGAGAAGGGTTCTTTATTGGAGATGGCTGATGGGCACGTGCTGCATTTCCTTCCCCCATTCGGCTCCTAATTTAGTTGAAGTCCACCCAAATGCCTTGCACATTGAACCATTACATACAACCTACTTCAAGACCATTTCTGGTCTTTAAACACACTACTAAGCTTTCTTCTGTGAGGTTTGCTGCTGTCTCACTGTTTGAGAAGAGCTGATTTCTATCATGATTTTTCCCAATTTAATATGCCTACTCTTAAAACAAGGGCCAAGAGAGTTTGGAGTGTTGGTTTGCTTCTGTCAAATGTTTCTGTGCTCTTCTTAGACTGAGTACTGATTAATCTGTGTTTTACTGCAGGAACTCAGGCCTGCTGGAGTTCATCAACCCAAGTTTGCTGCTGAACTTGCTGAAAACAGGGGGAAAAATAGATACAACAATGTCTTGCCATGTAAGTCACTCTCGAAGGTTTTGCATCTTGGACTGATGAGGTTTTAAGTGAAAACTTTTGCATTTAGTTGACTCACTTTTAACAGTACTGAAAAGCTTCCAAGAGGGATTAACATTGTCAAATAACAGTGTATGGATTTGGGATGTTGTTTTCTGGAAATCACTGTATTAACAAACCTAAAGAACTTTCCCTCAGCATGCCTTAATTAAATCAGTTTTAGTTCTGATTTGTGAGAAGCTTAAAGTGAAGATTGAAAGACTAGAGGCAAGAGTTGACCACAGATGTGGGGAGCTATGAGAACTGTATGAGAGGGTTCTGGCCAGCTTTGCAGACACGCTAGGAGCCAAACCACTCTCACACTGTCTAGAGATCTCGGTAAAGAGCTCAAGGAGGAATTGGCAAGTGAGCAGTGAGGTCTCCTGGTGCAAGCTTTGGAGGAAAAGCCCAGCTGCAAGGGCAGCAGGAGAGAAATTGCCTGTTTTTTCTCTCACAGTTACAATTATAGTAGACCTAATGTTGTTTAAGGAAAATAAATCTGACTGCGGACAGTAAATCTAGAACTTCTGAGTCAAGATTTTACTTGCTAAAAGGGTAATTCTATTTAATGACAAAATACTATCATAATATTTCTTTCCAGATAAATGCATACTGTTGAGTTTTGCCAACTAAGACTTGTCTTAAGTTGTCACTTAAATGTCACTACAATTCCCTACAATGGAAGCTACTTTCATGTACAAGAGTACAAGAACAACTATTTTTTTTTTAAGTTGGTATGTTCAGTATTCTGAAATTTTGTTTTGTCTTTTTCTTTATTGGCTGCTTATTTTTTCTGCAGACCTCCTAAACTGCTGCAATTTTTGATTCTTAAAGTGAGAGCTATATATTCTTATTTTTAACATGGATTTTTAAAAGAATCATTTTTTTAAAAACAAATATTTGGAAACCATGCCTTAGGCGTATATTTTCCTAAAAAGTTCTGCTTCTAAAATTCAGCATTTTCTTTTCCTTTTTCCTTTCTGCAGATGATATTTCTCGTGTTAAACTGTCAGCCCAAAGCCATGCGACTGATGATTACATTAATGCAAACTATATGCCTGTAAGTGACTTAATTACCTGAAATGAAAAATAAGGTGTATTTTTATGATGTAATAGCTCTTAAAAAAAAAGTCATGTGCTATATAATAGTAGGTTTATGACTCGTCATTAATTCTGGTGTATATGTATCTATTTTTATCCTCGCAGGGTTATACTTCTAAGAAGGCATTTATTGCTGCACAAGGTCCTTTACCCAATACTATAGATGACTTCTGGCGTATGGTTTGGGAAAAGAATATCTACTCAATTGTCATGTTGACAAAATGCATTGAACAAGCCCGGGTATGGTCTTTTGTTTGTTTTTTTTTTTTTTTTTTGATTGATTGTTTTTTTGTTTGTTGGTTTTAACTGACTTAACTGTCTTTTGAAGAAAGTAGGATCTCTCCTAATTCAGGCATCACATGCTTTTCCACATAGCACCTAGTTCCCTGAAATCTTTAAACACTGCAAGCAGACATGTGTGTCTGCCTGCTCCTTGTTCCAAAAGCGTTTGACACAGAGCAGGACTTTCTTCTGTGTTTGCTGATGCACTGTTGGCTTTGAGTATCTTGTGAGCTTTTTTATTTTATTTATTTATTTTTGCATTCCTCAAAAGCATTTAGCAAATGCTTTTCAGGTGGTGCTGTATTTGCTTAGATGAACCAAAAACTTACTATTTTTTTTAATGCATCCAAGGAAACACAAAACATCAGCAATGCTAGAAACTGCATCAAACTGTAGAGTTGTGATCTATTCTTACCTTAGGTGGGAAGATTCCTTATACACTGGAAGTGGATGCAGCTTGGCTGAACAGTGCTCTTGTGGCTTTAACTGAGCATTTTTTGCCTTTGGTGAAATGGATTTATCTTACTTTTATGGACATACTTATGTGTCTGTGTATGTATGTTTATTATAAACTCTGTTTCAGTTTAATTTATTTCAGCTGAAAAGCTGACTTTTAGGCCTGTCAGGCAGACTTTCTTTGCAGCATATCTGGTTCATCATCTCTGAGTGTTTTCAGCTAGTCTGGAAGTCAAGAAATACTTCTGCTGTCAAGAAATGCTCTACTATTTGGAAGAATACGTTGTTTCTATTTATAAGTTATTGCTATTTAAATTTTCTTTACTGCAGAGTGATTTTATTATTAGCCACAGTAGACTAGAGATTCATTACTCTTTTCTTACAACAAGCATGTACTTACTGGAAGGCTGTTGTCCACATTTTTCAGCTTTTCTCTTAGTTATATCTGCTGACCATCAGAGCAGCTTGTCTCAAGACAGCTGTGGCATCTTTCTTTTTAAAGGTGGGTTCTTCTCCATAAAGATGGGCTAGGTGAACTGCTGCTGCTGCCTTGGCTTAGGCCAGTGGCGGGGAGGGTGAAGCGCTTCCCAGCTCTACTTCATGTGGCTGGTTAGTATTTAAAACTAGCGCTCAGTTACTGCAGCATCAAGATGGAATCATGGAAAACTCTCCTGACATGTTTCATTGATCAGTGTAATGTATCTATTTTTTTATTTTTATTTTATTTTTAATTTTTTTTTAGACAAAATGTGAGCAGTATTGGCCAGACAAGCAATCCATGAGTTACGGTGACATTATTGTGACAATGGTCTCAGAGATTAGCCTTCCAGAATGGACAATACGGGACTTCACTGTAGAAAATGTGAGTACTTCCCCAACTCTTAGTTGTGTACAAGTATCTTTAGAGGTGGATTTATTGTATCACGCTGACTTCACGTGCCAAACACATTTGGAATAGAAAAATAAAATAATTTCACTAAATCTTTCAGTCAAATTCAAAGTGGAAGGAGTTAATTGGAGTAAAGTGTCATGTGAAAGGAAATTATTTCAAAGTGTTCTTTATTTAAAAGATTAATTGGATTAACATTTATCAAAGTACAAAGCATTTTTAACAACCAACTTCAATGAAGCTAGGCTTTGACTGATCCATATGGTAGAAAACCCTACTGTTTTTTTCTCAAAGCCCAATTGTTTTCTGTTTTTCATGTGTGTTTCTCTAGACTAACGTATCGGAGGTTCACACGGTGCGCCAGTTCCACTTCACCTCCTGGCCGGATCACGGAGTGCCAGAGACAACGGACCTCCTCATCAACTTCAGGCACCTCGTTCAGGAATACAACAGTCAGAATCCCATTGACTCTCCTGTGCTGGTGCACTGCAGGTAGAAAGAACCTTTTTTGCCTTAAATGCTGCTTTTTTAAGAAAAACTATTTTTTTTCATTGTGATTAAAAAATGTATATCTGTATCTATGTATGTGAAAGACCATGCAGTCTCTTTGCTGTTCAAGGACATGGCTGTTCATCCTGCTAAATTAAGACCTTTGCCTGTGCCTCAGAAGCACAGCAATGCTATGCAGGTAGCAAAGTTCGTGACGTGAAAGCTCATTAGGGCGAGTTGTCTCTCCTAGACTGGAAAACTTGCTCTAAAAAGTTGCCTTTTCAAGTGCTTTCATGTATAGTCTTCTGAAGCTGCGAGGCTGGAACGTCTGGAGGTCCTGCCTCCGTCGGGGCTGTGGTAATAAGGGCACCTCTAGGCTGGGCCTTTGATCCCTGTCCCACTGAAACAGCAATAATCTTACCAGCTCCACGGGCTTTTCCTGGGGACGGAGAGGAGCCTGTGCCTGAAGGAAGCAGTTCATAGCTCCTGCTGTGTTGTTGCAGTGCTGGCGTGGGAAGGACGGGCACCTTCATTGCCATCGACCGCCTGATCCAGCAGATGGAAATGGAGAACGCGGTGGACGTGTACGGCGTCGTGTACGACCTCCGCATGCACCGGCCCCTCATGGTGCAAACCGAGGTAGGGGCTCGCCTGTCACCCAGCAGCGTGGCCTTCAGAAGGCAGAATAACCCAGGGCAGGTGCAATAAAGGTGCAGCTCAGAATTACAGGACAATTATGGAGTAAAGAAACAACCTGCTACTTAAATTGTACTCCTTCCCACCTTCTGTCTTCCCACAAAAGTGGTTACAGCCAGAGCCATATAGTACTCACCAAGCAATTGTCTAGCAACCTTACAGAGTAATTTGGAGGGCTGGTATTTGCAGCCAGTAAAAATGAAGTCCTGAAAGAATCTTTTTTTGTTTTGTTTTATTGTTTTGTTGCTGCTGCTTGCTCTACCCACATAAAATTTACCTTTATCACTATGAGCTCTAAGTGTCTTGAGTTTCTGTGTGCATCCTCTCTTGTGCATTCTGCAGGGAACACACACGTTTCTGCAGAGATTACCACTTTGATCCAAAAAGGTCCAAATGGATAAGCTCAAGCTGATCTGTGAAGGCAGTAGAATCTCCATCTTGAAAGTCTTAAAAGAATGTTAGGCCTGACAGTAAATTTGGTCCCAATTTTTGACTGGGTGTTGCTCAGATTACATCATGAGTCCAGTTTTCTGTAGGAAAGGCAACTTCTAAAAATGCTCTCAGATAACATGCAATGCAGTACATCCAAAATCCAGAGCCTGTATTAAAGAGCAGAACTGCTGTCAAAATAAAGTGCTAACTAAAACTGTTTTACCTTCTTTTTTTCTCTTTCTCCCCTCAGGACCAGTATGTCTTCCTAAACCAGTGCGTTATGGATATAATTAGATCCCAGAAAGACAAAAAAGCAGATCTTATTTACCAAAACATGACGGCAATGGCGATCTATGAAAACTTCACTCCCGGGCCGGGTTTTGGGAAGGCCAATGGCTACCATGTGTAAAACGGGGTGGACTCCACTGTGTCCAGGAGGTGTTGTGTTGTCTGCACATAGGAAAGGGAACTGCTCCACTCTTGTTTTCCAAGATTGTCTCGTGTCCGGCTTCTTCCAGTTCTGTGCAACTGATTTGAAGACGTGGTCTACAGGAGGAAAAAAAACAGTGCTGGCAGGAGCCACAGGTTGATATAAAAAGAAGCTATTTAAAGTTAACAGAGGAATTGTGCTTTTCTTGGGAATTTAACAGCACTGATAGGCGAAATAGCATTTGCAGTACGGATGGTGAACTAGAATTTAAATATTAAAATAATAACACAAGCTTTTTTATTACAGTTTTATATGATATCCTTTACAGACACCAAGCTTGTGAGCTGTTTTAATATATTTAATTATAAGTTTCAGGAACATATTTTATCTACTGTATCTGGTTATTTAGCTAATAGATATGTGCCTCTGTTTTTTTCTGAGTGTTCCTTTTTATTTGAGAAAAGGAGTACAAACACCTCCTCCAAATGGACATTTATACTTGGAAATTGTGCCTTTTCTAGTTGCTACTCTAGAAAAAAAAAACAGCAGAGATTCTATTTTTGTACTGAGACTCTTAATGAGAAGACAGATTTTTAAATAAGGCTTATGTCAAACTTATAACTGTAGTTGCACTGTTGGCAGGACTGTCCAGAAGTTTGGAGGTGAGCTTTGGTTGGTTTGTTTTTTTTTTTTTTTTTTTTTTTGCTTTTCATCACAAATATCCCCTGCCTTAATGTTCTGGTGCCTCTGAGAGAGGAAAAGGAGTGTGGTGCCTCACTCCGAGCTTTAATCATAGGAAAAACATGAGCAAGTGAGTCCGTGTACGCGTGTGCAGGGGTGTGTGTGTGTAGGAAGGATGGAATAGCTCCTCCCTGTTCCTGGCTGATACTCCTGTTTTTACGCAGTTTATAACGGTTTATTTAAAGGTGCAATATATGATTTACTGAATAATGATTACTCTATTTTGATAGAGTTTTACTCAGGTTGGTGTCTTTTTATCATTATTGTTGTTTTCGTCAAATGTGTAAATCTGTGAAAATGTTGAACTGAGATTCCAAGTGTCCAAGCACTCCCAAACAAATTGACTGGCTTTACTCTTCCTACCAAAACAAATTGCACAAAGTTCTGCTGTAAATACCAATTTCCTGGTGGTTTTAGCCATTCGAAGCTGAGACACATCTTACCTGACTGCATCTCATTGATCTCATGTATTTGTTCTGTAATTATTTGCAATGTACTGCTGCTGCTGTTTGAACTGGTCCTTTTTCCAACAGAACAAACAAGCAAAACCCTAGATGCTGATCTTACAAGTTGAGGATTAATTTGGATTTGTTTTGCTGGTACATAACTGCTAGATTCATGAAGGCATTACCAATGAAGGACTTATGAAGTAGCTTGGTGGGGGGGATAGAGGGGCAGTTGTTTTTTGGTCTTCGGACTGTTGCACTGGTTGCATTGTAGAAGAATATGAAGCTTATGAATAATGCTATAGAATAGCTATAAAACGGTGAAAATCTTATGAAGGTTTAATAACCAGAGTCCCTGGAATTCTGCTGCTTTTTTTTTTTTTTCTTCCCTCTTTTGATTTGGGAATAGCCGCAAGTGCTATGAAATGTGTGGCATTACAGTGGGAGCTGGCGACCCTCTAGAACCACTGTGAGCTGGAGAATGTCTAGGAATTCCTGGAACACAGCTATAACTTCATGGATAGTCGGAGGAATTTCTTCCAACCTGGTGTGAAATTGCGGTGTGCTGCGGGAGCAAAACTGGAGACAAACCACAGTGTGCTTCAGCTCTCTCGAATTTTTTTTTTTTTTTTTTGGTAGCAGCCACTTGTGGGATCCTGAATATTTTTTTTTCTCTCTTTCTCTGCAATGCTTAAACACAAGAGATTAGTGACCCCACAGAGGCTCTCGCGATGACGGTGCCTGCAACGGATCTCTTGCCCCATGTACTTTCTGAGCTGCTGTCAGATGACAAACCACTCGGACCAAACAAAACTGTTCCAAAGGACTTGGGAGGGAGGAAAGCTCACCATATATAGTTACGCTGTTTCTTTTTCTAATTTTCCAAGTACTGCGCTTCTGTGCAGAGCACAGAGCCAGGATTCCTTACTCCTGGTCTCCCAGGAATGGGCTGCCTTATGGTAGTGAGCGCTCCCTTCCTTTGGAAGGCCCCGTGTTCTTCACCATGGAAGAGCAGGAGATGCATCTTCTCCTCTGGGTCATGCCTCTGCAATGTGCTGGAGCAGAACATCAGGAAAGCAGCTAGTGTGGGGCTCCTGCCTGGCCACCGCGCTGGTACTGTTGCGGAAAAGCAACATCTGTGCCATAACTGTCACGTTGGAAAGAGACTGCGCCAAAGTCTTGCTTGCCCTCATCACCCAACGAGTATCCGATTTTAATGCAGGTGCATCCATTTGAACACTTCTGCCATTCCCCAAAACTGAATCGTTGTGGAGATTGAACCAGACGGCCTGCTAGTGCTAGGAATACGTGGAAAAAGTTGGTAACACTTAAAATGTTGTAAACAATCAGCAATAGCACCAGTGCGAGTAGCTAGCACAGGCCTGGTGCATCCTACCTGCAGGGATATTCTGGATATCCGACGGGGAGCACTGTTGTCTCCTGGATTCCTTCTGGCCAAGGTGACGTGGATCCCTTGGGTGTTTCTCACCTGACTTCTGCTCTTCTCCATGTTGCAATTGCTGAGATCCCTCTCTCTTTGGTCAGTGTTTTCCCCTGCTGTTGCTTATCTAATGTTACCCCTTTTCCAGGCTCAAAGCTCTGTTGTGCTCTGACGGGATCTCCTGCATTTCCCTTTTACCCTTTTTCCCAGTTGGAGCCTGCTTAAGAAGGGACAAGTTGATGTGTTTCAAATAAGTGACTGCTAGTTGAATATCTTGAAATGATGTATAAATTTTATTGTTTCATATTTGTTGTACAGGAAATTTCAGCACATGTCTATAATATTTTTAATGGTCTGATTTGTTTTTAAAGATACAAAAATAACAATTAAAAAGCATCATCCTAGAGCACTTGCTGTCTTGATTCCTTTCTTAGGGTTTTTTCTTTTCTGTGCCTTTCGAGTAAGATGTTCTAAACGCCCATTTCCTTGAGAGGGGCTTTGCAGTCGATGAGGGAAGGGGCTCTCATCGTCTCCCGTGGCTCTTGGGTTTGCGTTTCAGCCCCTGGGCTCTGTGCAGGGCTGCCCTGCGTCGCTGAGGGCTGCATGGCAGGTCTGGGATGTGGTGCCCAGGTGTCCTGGCCATGGAGTGTCGCTGCCGCAGGAGACCTTGGGCCGCGCAGAGCCACGGGTCGGTTCCGCTGCTGCTGGTTGAGCTGCGCGCACGTTCCAAATGATCAACTGTGGAAGCTCGTGATGCCCTATGACCTGCTCTCAGTTGTCTTTTAAGTCAGCCTAACGTGTTAGTTCATCTCTCAAACTCAGTTCACGCTTATTAAACGGGCCTGACTGGATAACGGGATTTCATTTGGCAGAAAATGGCCTTTCCTCTTGCAAGGCCCCCACGGTCCGGTCCACGCTGCGCAAGGGCCACATGTGGCAGGAACGTCACCCCTTGCTCTTCAGTGCTGGTGTGCTTGAAATGTTTCTGCATCTCCTGATTTCTGTGAAAACCAGTGATCTTGTGCCTGTTTGCGCAGGCAGGAGTTGGCTCAGTCTGAGTGTTGGCAGCCTGCTTGTCCGAAGAGCGCGTCTGGTGACTGCGTGCCCAGTCTGCTCCTGGTGTTGGTTAGATTGCCCGTCTCTGAGACTGAGAGGCAGAGACCGGAGAGGAGGAGGTGATGCCAAAATTGCTTTTTTGTTTTAAGATAAATGAAAATTTCTCTATCTGTATTTGTTTGTAGCCCCTTTTATTTCAGACAGGGGCCTGAGCGCCATGTCAAAGCTTGCTTTTGAGGGGAGGGCTTTCCTCAGTCGCACAAATCTCCCCCGTAACCGTCAGGAAAACTCCTGAGAGGGAAGAGGGGGTTTGTGTGTGTTCTCTGAAGTACATGGGTTGTTGGGGTGCTGGCGGCCAGGGAGGAAGGCACGAGGGGGTTGCGTGTGGTGGTCAAGAAAACATGGGTCAGATTTTAAAGACGCTCTAAGAGATCTTGGGATTCTTTTTTTATTTTTTCTGGCAGGTCTCAGACTTGGCACTTCCAGCGCCGGGCTTGTCCGACCAGAAGGCAAGTGGGCTCCGCGGGAGAGGCTCTTCTCC
Source organism: Tinamus guttatus (assembly GCF_059628265.1). NCBI lineage: Eukaryota > Metazoa > Chordata > Aves > Tinamiformes > Tinamidae > Tinamus > Tinamus guttatus. The sequence continues at coordinate 11,500,044 of NW_028288774.1, read as the reverse complement.
GCCCGCCCTCCCTGAGGTAGGAATGAGCCCCAAGGGCCCCCGCCAGGAAACGCAGCCTGTCCGTTTCCTGCTCCAGCCTCCAGGTGGCATCTGGCGCCATTAGTCTCTCCGGAGGAGGCTTTGGCTGCGGATGGGCCCTGTTTTCAGGAGATTCCCGACTTCTCTCACCTCCCCCGTCCCCACAGGTCCCTTGTGCCCGTGCTGGCCTGGGAGCTGCTCCAGGGCTGACTGGATCCAAGCGCACCTGGTTTGACCAAGACACCCACAGAGCTGGATTTGCAGTGTGCACTGTAGTGAGGCCCGGGGATGCCTCACGTTTTCAGCTTGCTGCCAGCAATAGTCATATTACTCCTGATAAGACTGTTGCTGTTACAACTTGGTAGTTTGAAAAGCAACTTTTGTGGATTTTAGGAAGTGCTACCTTTATACAAAAAGCCACCAAGCTAAGACCTGAACAGTTCCACTGGGCCTGAAAAACAAGCATTCTTCAGACTTTCTTCAAATTTTATTTTTCACCATTTGGACTTTTTTTTTTTAATAAGTAATTTATAGCAAGGATGACCATTGCTTGCTTCAGTTTGGAGTTAAGAGTATAATCCATTTTTCTCCCTCAGATGTGTTTTGCATTCAAGGGGAATGAAATCCTGAGAAATCCCAGGATCCTGTCAGGGCCAGGCAACGCACCCACTGCTGAGAAGAGCTGCAGCGAGACCCACGTGGCGCTGGAGAGGGACGAACAGGGATCCTGCCCGTGGCACCTGCGAAAACACACAGAGCAAATATGAAAACAGTGAGTAGAAACTAGAGAGGCAATCCCAGAACTAACGGGAAAGAAAAGCGCAAGCCCAAACCTTGGAGTTGGGTAAATAATAGTGAAAAAGAGAAATTGGCGTGTGCAAAGCTTCTGGATGTGGGAGCAAGACCCAGCAAGGCTGTGGTAGGTCTTTGCCTCTCAAGCATTTCCCTGGGTGCCTGCAGCCAGGCTGAACTGCGGACGGAGCCCCCAGAGCTGGCCAAGCGCCGGCCCTCTCGGAGGAAGGGAGAGGCTGGCGCGTCCCTGGCGCGCGTGGGGCAGCGGGGCTGCGGGCTGGTGCTGGCAGCAGCCACGGGCTGCGCAGCGGCGACGTTAGATCCTCGCGCGAGCCGAGGGAGGAAGGGAGCGAGCGCGCAGGGGCTCGCGAGTGACTGAAGGCTGAGCCAGAGCTGTATAAATAATGTACGTGAATGAATCCAAGCACCGTGGAGGAAGCCCGGGTCAAGTTTGTTTCAGTGAACATAAAATGGGATGTGACGAGGAGTTTATGCTGGAACAGCTGTTTGCTAAGGCCTTTCATTTATTTATACAGATTTCCTCCCCGCTGCAGTTTAGGGCTTTGCCGAGGCGGGGTTGGAAGAATGGGGTGACGCTCAGGATCCCTGCGGAGCCCAGGGCCAGTGCTGATCCACACAAGCCTTGTCTGGTCCCAGTGCCCCAACTGCCCCCAGCTGCAGCATAAACTATTTATGTGTTTCAAGATGTTGCCTTGATTGTGGATAGTAATGAGGCTGCCGAGCAGAAGGCGTTGGCACGACACTGCCGTGCCAAGCTGAGCTGGGGCAGAGGGGACTGAAACAGCCTCTGCCTTTTTTAATCACATCTGGCAGTTCTGCAGAATTCAAGTTTCCTGTCACTAGCATTAAAGGCCCAAAGTTACAGCATCTTGCAAAGTTGCTCCCCCCTCTGCCAAGGCTCTTGATCCTCACAGTGAGAGCAATGCGTGTGGAAATCACGTTCCCCGTTCTTCCTGGCGGGCTGCCTTTTCCTCCCCTAGGGCTGACTGGCGCAGGGGCATGCTGCAGCCCTTCACCTGGGACAGCACATGATAAATTCGTATTTCTGGAAGGGGCAGGACTGTGCTGCCCTCGAGCAGTGCCTGCTTCAGTGAGGAGCTGAAAAAAATCCACAGCTCCGTGTGCAATTTCCTCATTCCTCCCGAGAAACGATAAAGCATCGGCAGGTGCCAGCGGGCCTCGTAGGTGAAAAGGGCTGGGTGTGAAACACGTGTCCCCAAAATACCAGGCGGCTCTTTTCAAACACTGAGGGTCAAGGGCACGTTAAACGGAGATGCTAAAAGGCAGCGCGAGCCGCGGGTGCTGCCCGCTGCAAGGTGCCAAAGGCCCTGCTGGGAGGCTGGGGCTGCGTGCGCCCTGCAGGACCCCCGGCCTCCCCTGCGCCAGGGCTCGTGAGCGCTGCTTGTCCTTGTTCTCTACTCGTTGCTAATGAATAATCAAACTATTATTTCACACCCAGTATTGCACGCCGTGTGGCCAGCACGCGTGGGGCCGCGCGGACGGGCCCGCGAGGCTTCCCGCGGCGCCTCGCTGCAGCCCCCAGCGCACGCAGCCGCCGTGGCGCCCGCTCCCTCCCGGCGAGGCGGCTTTTCCCTTTCTTTGCAGGTGCCTGGCTGCAGCCGGGCTTTGCCGCTTTAAAAGTAAAGTGGGCCACAGGCTGCTCTGCGGGAGCAGAGGCGAATCGCCCGGCTCGCTGCCCTGCTCCCAATTAATTATTGCTGCAGCCGCCGCTCTGCGCAGGAAGGCGCCGCCGCGTCCCCTCCTCCCCGGCTGCCGCGCGTCCCCGGCAGCGTCACGCGGGGCTTTGCCCACGAATCTCGTCGCGCTCGCGCACCCGGCATGAGATGCTGATCGCGCCGCCGCCGGCCGCAGCGGCACCGTGGGGAGCCCAGCACAGCGCCCATGCCCTGCTGCACCGTGAGTACCGCGCTGGAGCCGTGCGCTGCGTGCCCGTGACAGCGGTGGCTGCCGCCGCGGCTCCTGCTCGCTCGTGGGGGCTTGCTTGGCGCCGCTGCAGTGACGGGGACGCTGCGTTCGTCTCCCCGACCGCGTGCTTTGCTGCAAGGCATCGGGTTGAGCTTTTGTGCAAGGGCAGAGCGTAGCTGTGAGTGAGGTGCTGATCCTAAAATGTTTTCTTCGGTTCTATCCTTCTGCTGTTGGATCTGCAAAATATTGGCACTGCTTGCTAATATTTGCTTGAGTCTTCTGAAAACTGAATAATCCGGTCATTGTTTTTTTAGGGGAGATTTGCATGAGGTTGGATATTCCACGTTGCTCTGCAAGTTTTGCCCTGGAAAAAACTCCAGAAATAGGGCAGCGCCCAGGCGGATGCCGTGCCTCATGTGCCCCCAAAGGTGCAGGGTGCTGCACTGCGACCCCGCTAGCCGCAACCTGGTGCACGGGTGAAATGCAGCCTCGCAGCTGCTCTCCGGTATTTAAAGGTGCAGCTGAAGCTGAGTGGGCAGCAGAGAGCTCTGCAGGAGCGGCGCTCAGTATTTTAAGTTTTGCTCTCACCACCCGGCGCCCCTTCAAGCTGGCGCGGGGTCGGGCGCCGTGACTCTGGGCAGCAGCTCCTCCTCGCTGCGCTTGCTCGGAGCGCCTCTCCTTGGCGCCGTGGCACCCGCTTCCGTAGGCGCCGAGGGGGCGGCCGCGTTGGCTGCGCTTGGGTCGGGATGACAGCGCGTCCTCGAGAGCCGCCCTAAACGCGAGCGGCAGCGCTGCTCCTCGTGCCCTTCCCCAGGCCGGGGGCATTCGCGGAGGGCTCGTAGGAATCATTTCTTTGCAAACGTGTTTTGCTGGTTTTGAGGCGAGGTGTAAATGAGAAGGTGGAAACACAGCGTTCTGTTTTGGCAGTTGCTTTTCTGGTGGGCTTTGGACTTGCAAATCACAGTCCAAATTAGCGCACTTGTGGTTGAGATTCATGCTGACACATCAACTCACTGCAGTGATTTTATTTTTATCTTACTTGGTCTTATGTGTGGATTTGATCTCATGTTTTCAAATATGGACATCTACATGATGCCATTAGCATGTATGCAAGCAGGGGACTGGTAGGCAGGCTGCTCTGCATATGTATCACCGTATTATTGAGCCGTAACATGAAATATTTACTAGAAATATCTATTCACAGACCTGACGTGCTGCGAATGCAGGCCAGGAGTAACAAAGGACAGGGCAGATGAGCTGCACGGGCCACATGTGTTCCCTTTCGGGTACAAATGGCTGGAGGGACGCAGGAGTGAAGGCTGGAATATTGCTAATTACCACCTGACGAGTGGTGCATTCATTTTCCAGGGTTAATTGGGGCCCATATGTCCTGCTCTGGCCACGTGTCCAGCGGCGCCTGCCCACAGACGCCTTTGCAGTGTTTTCCTCGTCCCTTTTCCTCGAGTGCGTAGGGAGCTTGGCGGCGGCGCTCCCCACGTCTGCGGGCTGCGCGCGGCAGGCAATCCTACAAACGCAACTTATCAGAGTGTTACGCAGATTCAGGGCCAATGTAAACCCGTTGTAGTAACTCCAATAAATTCCCTGGGCTGAATTGTCAAGTGCTATAAGCATGAGTTATTCTACTGACATGATTTCCAGGAGCTCCAGGAGTTATTTCAGGGCTGGATAAAGCCAGCAACGTAGCAAAGTGAATTCGGGAAAATGGAGGTCAGTTGCTTCAATTTAGGTACCAGAGCCTTTCTGCTCATCTCTTCTACTGACCAAAAGATGGTTTGTTCTTTAGCTGTGCCTGCCCTTGTCCTGAATCACTAATGCTTCTGTAGCTTGACTTTTAGCTTTTTTAGCTTATAGTGATATCCTTGAAAGTGGTTTATGTGGCGCAAGTCAAGGTGGTGCAGACCTCCTGACTGCACGCCTGGGGAGATGAGTGGTTTTGCACTTGAATGTGACGATGTTTGACGTTCGCCAAATCCATTGGCATTGACGTAAATATTCTCCCCTTGAAGTGTATGAGAATATAATCTTCATTTCAATGACGACAAGTCTAAAGGTCTGTCAGAGAGGCCTTCCAGGCAAATTTTATCTCCGTTGAAGTTACTTCACCTCGTCAAATGAGTTGGGCGTTTTTACCCGACTGCAGTGAGAGCCTCCTGTTAGTTCAGACCTCCCAGTGGCGAGTGGAGAGGAGGGAGCGTCTGAGAGGGCAGGTCGCTGCCCCTGCCAGCGGCGCCCTGGGCAAACCAGGCCCCTCCGCGCGCTGCCCCCTGCGCTCGGCTCGGCGTCACCCGGGGGTTTTTCTCTACCACATACTCAGGAGCTTATAGGAAGGCTCCAGTTTAATCCCTGTCATTTTTTTTTTGTAGTTCCCGCTAGTGGAGAGTTTAATTTAAAGCAGCTCAGATGATGCATTCTTTAAAAGCCTTCCCCTTGCTTAGGGTCAATTTTCCAGGCACTGAATGCAGATTGTGTTGTTGTTTCGGTTTTATTTTCCCTTAAGCTCTGCACTTGTTACTTGGACATTTATTTTCTTGTAGTTTCCATGTTCCTGTCCGTGCCCAGGAAGGCTGTGAGCTCTTGTGCAGCCCTGATGATTTATAGCTCGGCGGCCTCGAGCCCCAGATGCGCCCATCCTAGAGAGCCCAGTACAGCACAGTGATTTCCCCTGGGGATGGTTGGAAAACACAGGTGCCCTTTGGGAAATTCAGGAGTGGATTTGGTCTCTGAGGGGGTATTTTACTCTGCCCAGTTCTTGGCCTGTTTCCATCTCTGAACAATATGCTCGTTTCTGTGCCTTTGAAACCACTTGCTGGGGACAGCAGCGGAAAGAAGCAATTTCCAGTCTACTCAGGGCTAGAAGTGGGTGAATCCTCTTCATGGGCGAATCTTCTTCAGCAAAAAATGCAAATTGAAAATCAGCCAAACACTCTGTAAATTTGTGCTAATTTTACAAATATTTCAGGGAAGAGCAACAAAAGGAAGTTTTATCTTCGCTTATCCCCAGCCTCTGGACCAACGCACCCCCTTCCCTAGCGCCCTGCTCAGCTGGGGAGGTCACCTGCCGAGCTCCGCCGGCTCCGGCACGCAGGGCTCTGCCTCCTAGGGCTCTGCCTCCCGCTCTCGGCTCGGGGCCCTGCGTGGCGGATGGTGCTGCCGGGGTTGGTGCTGTCCCCGCGATGCCGCCCCGCGCGCGGGCGGCCGCTCCTTGCAGGGCTGGCCCGGGAGCAGCCAGCAGCGCCCCAGCGCTTGGAGCCGGCGGAAATCCCGCCTCAAGAGGAGGTGGTGTGAAGGTAGAGCTCTGGGAATGGTTCTGCGGGGCGGCTGCCGAAGGGGTGGCCTTTAAGGGTGTTGTTATTCTTATATCAGCTGCCCCAGGAAAGAGGAAGGTCCCTGTGCGGGAATATAAAGCGTTTACCCAGCTAATGAAACGGAGTCGATAGTGGGAGTGTGAAGCGACTGCATCATGTTCAACATTAATTTGCTTTGCAGTCACTTACTTTAAAGCCTCTTGAAAGAGCTGGTGGTTGCAAAGAGGCTCTCTGGGAAGCGCCTGGGTGCATCCCCGAAGCTGCCGCATCCAGCCGTGCCCTCTGGCAGCATCTGCTCCTGCTGCTTGGGCACCAGGATCATCTTGGTCCTCTCGGTAAAACATCTTTGAGGGCTTCCTCTCCCCTCCCTGACTACCAGCCAGCCCGAGGGACACGTAGCGAGTGCTGGTGGCTACGCTTGGCTTCAGAAAATCACAGATTAATAAATTAATAAGCAGCACAGGGGGCAGGCAGGCTGAAAATGGTGGAAAGTACCACATCGGTCACCAAGGGGGCACAGTGTCGTCCACAGTAAATTCATCTGGGACGCTGTGTACACACAGGAAAATCAGATCTTTCCACTTTGGCTTGACGTTTCTCACGTGGCTCCCGGGCATAAAATCCAGCTGCGGAAAAGCTGGGATTGACTGTGTGACACCAGAAGGTGTCACTGAGGAGCCGGGGACAGCACAGGGCGGCAGCGTGGGGAGCAGCGTTTTCCTGTCTCGAGGGTTTTAGGAGACTGGGGCTGCTGTTACACAGCAGAGAGGTCTGGGGGAGCTGTCTCCGCGAGGAGCAGTGCAAGGAAATCCATCATTCCCGCAGCCAGCGCCGAAACGCCCTCAAAGGGGGACACTAAACGCACTGCTTCAAGCCAGTCTCTTTGTTACCAGCCTGTAGCCTTCACTCTTGCTGCTTCTGTGGAAAAAAAACCTGGAAAAACCCATTTTCACAACATAATAGTCCATGCGGTGACACTATTACCAAGACACACAGTCTCACACACAGACTGTGCAGATGCTGAGAGCTGCAGGTCTCTGTGCTGGCATTTTGCCATTTAATCTTCCCCTTGGCAGATTAGTGGGGAGCTGCTGTAGCCTCTGCACGTTGTTCTCGCTGGAATAAATAAACCCTCTGCAGCCTGGTTGACCCCCCTTCCCCACACGATTCATCCATTACTTTTATTTCAGCCGCTAATCAGCTGCGGATTTCAGCCTTTAGCTCAGGGTTATCGGAGTGGCGCTGCCAATGGGGAACATCTGCTCCGACTTTTGCCCACCCCGAGCGCAGCCCTTAATCACCCGAAACGGAGTGTGACAGGGAGAGAAGGGGTGAACGCACCCGGGAGTCTGAATCCTCAGGCAAAACCGCTTTGGGGCCAGCCGAGCCTGCCCCATTTTCCCGGTTTGGTGTTTGGGGAGTAACCAGCTTGGCTTGCCTCATGGGGCTGGACCTTCTTAGCTTTTCAGTGACCACAAGAGCAGGGGAGCAGGAGCTGCGAAGCAGCCTGGGGACAGGGCTGGGGCAGGAGTGGGGCTGGCGCGGGCCACGCGGTGCGTGGGGACCCTCCTGTCCCCGCTCTGCCCTCCGAGCCTTGCACCCGCCGGCAGCACCCGCTTCCCAAAGCCGTTAGCACCCCGCACACGTTAACAGTCCGTAACTTCATGGAAAACAAGACCTGTCTGCGGAGAAACGGCCCGTTCACGCGTATAGGCAGGTTCGCAAGAAGGGTCAGATGCTTTTGAAGGAGGAAGAGAGAACAATTTGGCCTAAGGATGGATAAAATTTAGCAATTTATCTGCCATAATCCCATGACCCAACCTCAGTGCAATCTCCTTATGTAAAGAAAAAAGTTATGCAACAATCTGCAAGTCTGCAACCCTACAGCTGCCACCAAAGGCCCTTGCTCCCTGGCAGATGTGGCCTGTCACAGCTTAGCTGCCCAATAAAAAGAATTTCCCAGGCCTGCAGGAGAGTTTTTCCAAACCCCTCCATAGCTCGGTCTGTGTGTAACACGGAACAGGGGAAAAGGCACTGGTGTCCCTGAACGCAGCCAAACCAGGGAGCAGCTGCCCTTGGGCCCTAACAGAACAGTGTTATTGAGCTCCTCGCCATCTCCTTGCCCCCGTGGCAGCGCAGGTGTCCCCGTCGTGGGAGGCACCAGCAGTAACGAAGGAGCCTTTAAAATTAATTGCTACATTTAAGGAGACTTTGCCTGCTCATGGAGGAGTGAGGAGAGGGAGCAGTGAGAAAGCTGTAATTTAATGGATCTGAGCTGGCTGCCCGCGTGAGCCCCGAGTCCGGCGCAGCGCGAGGGGTCAAGGCTGAGCGCGGCCGCGAGCCCGGGGGTCTGATACGGAGTTGCTGCGAAGCAGCTCCCGCGTTGGCTGTGCGGCCGCCTGGCCGCGTTACGGGCCAGCCCCGTGCACTGGGGGTCAGGGACGGGGCCCAGGCCAAGCCCAGCGCCCCTTTCCCGGGAGAAGGGAGTCAGGGGCTGGGGAGGAGCAGGCTGAGCCGCCCGTCCTGCCGCGGGCGCAGCCAGCGGGGCCGCAGCAGCCCAGCCCGGGGCTGGCACGTGTGCCGAGCGCGGCCCCGCCGCCGCGCAGCTCTGCGCAGCTGCAGCGGGCAGTCCGAGCGGCGCGTCTCTGACAAGGTGACCGCGCACACCAGTCTGTGTGCGTCCGCACCGTAACGCTTCCCGAGGCCCAACAGCCCTCGGCGCCTGCCTGCACCTGCTCCAAAGTTTCCCTAGGGCAGCATGGGAAATAAACTCCCCTAAAAAAGGAAAAAGAATCTTTTTAAGTTCGGCTTCATGCAAACTGTAGCTGTTGAGGAAATCTCTCATTCAGAAACATGCTTCAGAAATATGCCAACTGTCTGTGCTGGCTTTGACGTTACTCTCTGATTCAGCTGTGCAAAAAGTGCAAATATCTATGTTCACGCATATATTCATATATGTTTTAATCCCATCTGTCAAGGCCCTGTACCAGCTAACTTCCTTTGTAATTAGCTTGCCATATTACTGAGAACAGGAGCTGAAGAATGGTTGTGAACAGGAGGTTGGTTCCATGTCGCACCGTGTTAAGGGTGTTGAAGTCCAGCCCAGCTGGCAGGGGCTGTTTGCGACGGGCTGGGCCCGCAGCTGCTCGGCTTGGCTGCAGGATCAAAGGGGTGGCTGCCGCCCCGGGCGCCCTCCTTGCACCGGTGCCCTAACGGCAGCTTTGGGTTCAGTTTGCCGCTTTGGGCCCCGTGGAGGAAGCCGGGAGAGAGCCGTGGTGCGCGATGGGTGCCCAGCGTGGTGGTGGCAGCTGAGGCGGCAGCACGAGCGGCTGCGCTTCCTGCATGGCCTCGCCGGGACTCGCTGCAGGGCGCGCGTCCTGCCCCGCTCGCACCCTTCCTGCATGGCCTCACCGGGACTCGCTGCAGGGCGCCCGTCCTGCCCCGCTCGCGCCCTTCCCGCATGGCCTCGCTGCAGGGCGCCCGTCCTGCCCCGCTCGCGCCCTTCCCGCGTGGCCTCGCTGCAGGGCGCCCGTCCTGCCCCGCTTGTGCCCTTCCCGCATGGCCTCGCTGCAGGGCGCCCGTCCTGCCCTGCTCGCGCCCTTCCCACATGGCCTCACCGGGACTCGCTGCAGGGCGCCCGTCCTGCCCCGCTCGCGCCCTTCCCGCATGGCCTCGCCGGGACTGGCTGCAGGGCGCCCGTCCTGCCCCGCTCGCGCCCTTCCCGCGTGGTCTCGCTGCAGGGCGCCCGTCCTGCCCCGCTCGCGCCCTTCCCACGGGGCCTCCTTCGCGCGGCTGCGGCCAGGGAGGCGCTGCACTGAGGAGTAGCAGCTGTCCTAGTCAGGAATAGGGGCCCGAAGAGCTGCTGTAGATACGCTGCGGGCTGCAGGAAAGCACCAAGTGAGACCTCGGGGACAGGGCGAACTGCGTGCGTGGGCGTTTCACCGCGTGGGATGCGATCCCCGCGGGCGCCGGCTCCCTCTGTCCGCGGTTTTGGCCGGCGCCGGGGCCGCGTCCTGGTGCCCGGCCCGGCGCGGCGGGAGGGAGCCCCGGGCTGCGGCAGCGGCGGGAGGGCCGCGGGGCCCGTGCGCGGAGGCGCCTGCGCCGGCCCCGCCGCTCGCGCAGGGGCTGCCCTGAGGCGAGGCCGGGAGAGGCCCCAGCGCCGCCCGCGTTGCGTGGGAGCGCCCCGGCCGGGGGGCGGGCAGGACGGCTGCTCTGCTCCCGTTTTCGTTACTATTCCTGTTTCTGCCGAGGACGTTGCCGTGGCTGCCGCCCCCGTGCGCGGACGAGGCAGAGGCCCGGGGCGGGCGGCGGGGCCGCTCCCCGCGCGCCAGGGCCCGCCCGGAGCCCCCGCGTCGGTGCGGGGCGGGCGGGGGGCCCCGCCGCGCCCTTCCGCTGGCGCCTCCCGCCTCCCTGCCCGCTCCGTCCCTCCTTCCCTCCCGCCTGGATCAGCCTTTTGGTATTTCCTGCCGCAGCCGCCCCCGCCTCCGCTCGCCCCGCGGCCGCGGCCGGCGCTGCCGCCCACGCGTGTCGCGGGCCGCGGCGCCCCGGCCAGGTAGGCGCCCCCTGCCGCGCTGCCCTCCCCTCTCCTCGTCCCGCGGCGGTCCCGGGGCGGGGGTCGCGCTGCCCCCGGCCGCTCCGTGGGGCTGCGCGGGTGGGCGGGAGTCGCCGCCGCGTCCCCGCGCGCCCCGCTGCAGCGCCCGTGGCTCCCGCCGCCCTCCCGGCGGGGTGTCCGCCAAGCGCCCCCTCGGCTGCCGCGGGGAGAAGCCGTCCCCGCGGGACGCGTCGCCGCAGTCTGGAGCGCGGCACCTGAGGGAAAGGCCCTTCCCACTGCCCACGCGTGGGCCGCGGTGAGAGTGCGGGGCGAAGGCGAGGCCCTGCTCGCGCGGCGTTCGGACACGGTGCAAATCGCAGGTTTTTAGAGTGACCTGCGTTGGGCCAAGCCAGCTGGGTGTCCAGGCGCCCGCTGCACGCGGAAGGTGCCCGAGGGGCGGCTGGTGGCCCGGGCGGAGAAGGTCTCTCAAGGTGCCTGGAAGGGGCATTTACGTCGCGTCCCAAGAGCGGGCGAGCAGGGCGCCCTGCACCCCGCGGCAGGGCGCTTGGCGCTCTCCTCCGCAGCTCCCCGGAGACTCCCGGGCCTCCCCGCTGCCTTTCCAGGGCACGGGCAGCGCCAGGGGCGGCTGTGAAGGAGCGTGAGGAGCCGCGCTGCCCGGCCCCAGCGCCGCGGAGCTCGCAGCCTGCGCTGCGCTGCTGCCCGGCCGCGCTGCCCGCGCTCTGCCAGCTCCGCTTCCCGCTGGGGCTGCCTCGGTGTCTGCAGCTCGCAGCCGCTCCTCGGGAGCAGCTCTTGTGGCTGCCCACGCGCCGCTGCCGCCGTGATGCTGACGGGAGGCAGGGCGTTTCAGCACGCTGCCTGCCTCCGTCCGGGCATCCACAGCAGCTCTGGCGCGCCTCGTCCGCGCGCTGCCGGCTGCCGCCGCTCCGGAGGCGGCTGGAGCGCGGTTCAGTCGTGGATGCTGCCCCCCCAGCTTGGGACGTGACATCGGGTGAGTCGGGAGACAAAAGCAATTCCTGACATAACGCCTGCAGCCTGGGGTGTTTTATCCCTAAGGGGTTTGCGTGCTGAGGTTCTCCTTCAGCGATTTCCACGTTCCTGAATTATTGAAATGCTATTTCCGCGTTTCGGTGGTGGTGTTTGTGTTGGGGGGCACATTGTGCGTGTGCACCGGCGCGGTGCAGGGAGATGCTGCAAGCGACGGGCAGCGCGTGCCGGGGGCCCGGCCGAGCCCCGGGGCTGCCGCCGCGGGAGCTGCGTGTGCGCCCGCAGAGCGGCAGCGCAGCTGGATCCCCGTCCCCTCCTGCTCCTCTGGGAAGGAAGGGTTTATAAAGGTGAAACCCGGCTTTGCTCTGGGTTGAAGGCTCTGTTCTTGCTTCTCTGCAGCCCGGTCTGCTCCCTGCGGTCTTGCGGCCCTGGGGTCTGTGCTCAGGCTGCTGTTGACGCCCTTGCCCTGCTGGCAGCCGCCTGCGTGGGTCTTTTTTGATGGAGCTGGGCTTGGGCTTTCTGCAGATGGGCTGTGGGGCTGTGTGAATTCAGTGGGCGTCCTGACGATTCCCTTTCGCGGGATATAGTATCAGCGCGAGATTAACCTACTCAAGCCAGAACAGAAACACCGGTGTCCTTAATAAGCCGGGACGTGTGCAGCTATCCTTGAGGAGAGCCCCTTGTGCTGCCTGCTGTGCCAGGGAATGGGCCCGCGTGGAGCCCTCCCCGCAGCGGCGACGCAGCCGCTGTGGCGCCTGCCCACCCGGCAGGGCGTCCCGAAGGAGCCGCTCTCCATCGGGAAGCCTCGGGTGGAAGCGGACACGCCGCTCCCGCCCGTCTTCATGAGCAGGGAGGGGGGCCCGGGGCGGTGAAACGCGGAGCCTTGGGCTGCCCCAGCCCTTCTCCAGCTGCCCCCAGACACGTATTTCTCAGGAAAAACATCAGGTTCTCTCAAAGGTAATTTCTGTGTTTTTTTATGCAAAGGGAGGTTTTTTGGGTAACAATTTCATGTGCTCTCGTGCCTTCTACCCTCAGTGCTCAGAGGGGCTTTCACTTTTCTTGGCTGTGCTGCTTGATGCCAGGTGAAAGGGGGTAAATCCCAGGGCCATGCGGCACCCTTTCCTTTTTCCTGGCACTGCAATGCCAGGGATTTCTCTTCTCCCTGCCACATCCTGCTCGGGAGAGGAGGGAGCTCTGCCGTGCGGTGCAGGGAGCCCTTTGGCTCTCCCGGCAGAGTGAAAAGAGCGATTCCTTCTTGTCCTTGAGAAAAGTGGCCGTCTCCTACGTGCTCTTCCCTTTTCTTGCGTTGCTGTGAGCATCAGGAAGCAATCATTCTGACACAGCAGTGGGACGCAACCGAGGCTTTTTGACATTTTGTCAAGCGTTGCGCAGTTCGCTCGGGGAATCGCTGCTGGCTGATCCGCAAAATCCCTGCAAGTAGGATGTGAAATTACCCCTGGGATTAATACCGGGCTGCTGGGATTCATTCGGGTAAGTTCCTGGCATGGGTGCTCATAGACCAGATTTCCATTTTATAGGGTAGGTCTTTGTTTTTCTCTTGCTTCTTGGCTTTGGAAAGAAACTGCGAGCTCGGCTGTTGCTGATACTGCAAATAATTTCATTACCTTACTAAGGAGAGAGATCCGGGTTTGCAGACCGCTTTGTGACCTGTTCTTTCACACGTGGGTCAAAGACAGTTCAGGTCTGAGCAACACGAGGGCTTTCTTTATTCTCACAAAGCAGCGAATCCCCGCGTGGATTGCGGAGGCTTTCGGCGAGCGCGGGGCGGCCGCTGCGGCTGCGGTGCCCGACGCTGCGGGCGGCTGGAGCGTCGCCGCCGGGCGGCCGCTCCGCACGTGGGCCCGTGGCAGCGCCGGCTCCGCGGCCGCCTCCGCGCCGGCGCCCGCGCTCTGCCTCTTGCTGCGGCTCGGCCTCGGCCTCTGCTGACCGCGCTGCAACGTGAATAGAAACAATCCCCTGTGCCAGCGAGAGAGCAAACAGCGGCAAACAGTCAGCCACGAGTTACGGGTGCGAGCGGTGCTGGTTTTGTTTCTTTTTCCGAACAAATGCGTCCTCATGAGGAAATAAGAAGTAGGTAGGGGCTGGAGCAGAGCGTGAACAAGAGCCGCCCGCGTGACTCGGAGGCGCTGCAGCCACGGCGATTCCCGCAGAGCTGAAGGGCCCTTTTCCCAGGGAGGCGCAGGAAGGTGCTCTCTGCTGCAGAGCCGCCGGCCCGGCTGTGCCCGCGGAGCCGTGCGCTCCCGGCGGGACGCGTGGCCGGCGGGGAGCGCCCGCTGGCGCTCTCCCAGCTGCTCCGCGGCAGCGTAACGCGGCGCTTTCCCGCTTGGCGCTGTGTTCCCAGCGGCCTGTGCACGTACAGCGTGTTGGAAATGATGTTGCGAGCAGGAGTGCGAGCACGGCCACGCAGCGTTTCGTTGAGTCACCGCGTACCAAGAGCACCCTCGGGTGCCCGTTTGTGGACGCGCTGCCTTTTCACACTGTGTAGTGCTGTAGAAATCAATTGCTTTGACCAGCCTGATCTTCTAGGAAAGCTGAATTTGGGGTTTCATCGCCTTCCTTGGCACAGATGTGGGTAGGCACGAAATCCACACCTGCAGTTTGTGCCAAGAAACAAAGTTTCACTGTCCACAGTGAGACTGCTCTAATTTGGGACTGTTTTTGCAGGCAGAAATGGATCTTCCTAGTTCTACCGCTCACTGCTGTGCATTTAGTAGGTGGCACCTAAACACACGTCGCCTCTTACCTGCTTCTTTCTGCAGCTTAATCTCCTGCATTGTTCCACATCGTAGCCCACTCGAAATCAATGCGCGTCTCTGTTGGCTTCATTGCAGCCAAGTACTTCCAACCCGTGTCTCTCTCGAGGAGAAATCACATTAACTGTAAGGACCTTGCTGGCCGGAGATGGCTTTTGCTGAAGGGTTATTTAGCCAAATGCAAATTATTTCCTCCTATAAAAAGGGGAGTGCAAGTGAACTGAAAATGGTTTTTCAAGTCACCTTTTCAACACAGGACCTTCATTGCATTGCTATTAATCTGAGTCCTAAGTTTGCTCCTGGAGTTGCGGTACTGAATTTGGAAATAGAATTTAAACAATTTTATACTAACATTTGTTTTCTGCTTACTGAATAGATGCAAAATTGGAGAGATGCAGTTGTTTAATATTTAGATTTGCTTTTGACTGATGGAGTCTTAGAGAGGTAGGATAATAGCTCTAGGAAAATAAGAGTTTATTTTCCAAGCGTGATGTGATTTGCCGTGATTACGTTAAGCGCTAAATGGAAAGGGGCTCCTGCAGCGAAGGTGGGGAGAACAAACAGCTGCGCTGCCCTAGCAGGGCCAGGCCCGGCGAGGCAGGAGGGCACTGGGGCTTGCTCCAGCCGAAGGTGAGTCTGCGCCGCGGGAGCCCCGTCGTTGCCCTTCTCCCGGGCTTGCTGCGAGAGTCCTGTCCTTTGCGCCTCGGGGCCGCCGTTGCAGCGGCAGGCGAAAGCGGTTGTGGAGGTGGCGCCCGGTGCGGTGGCAGCGCGGAACCCGCGCCGAGGTGTGATTTGCTGCTGGCCTCGGCGCGTCGCGGCAGCCCCGGCCCGGCCGGTCGGGCGGGTGCGCGCTCGTGCTCGTGCTCGCGCCCGCCGCCGAGCTGCTGGGCCCGCCGTGCTCCCGTCCCCGCGAACAGCGCTGGGCAGCGCGGGCTGCTCGCTGCGCCGGGGGGCTCTGCAGCAGCGCCGGTGCCGCCTGCCCCGGGGAGGCCTGCGGGGGGCTCGGGAACGTTCCCGCGAGGCTGCCCGGGCGCCTGGCACCGCGCCGGAGAGCAGGGCCGGCTCCTGCCGGCGTCGGGAAGGTGGCGTGTGTCCCGTTCCCGTGCCTCTGCCTGCAGCGCGGGGATCATGCCCAGAAAGTAAGTTTTGTTGGCGTTCTGTTATTACTTTTTTAAGTTTCCTTGCTCGGTGGGCAAAGTTAGCGAGAAATCCTCAGGCCCGTCGCTTTTTTCCCCTTGTTACGCCCTTTGCTTTCATGTAACATCCCGTAAAAACGAATGGTGAGCTAGGCAGGGTAGCCCTTCCCAACGTTTCTTGCGGGAGCTGGGCTGCGTGTAGGGATGGTGCCTGCAGGAAGCCCTGGGTTGAGCCCGGTGTTTCTAATGGGGAGACCTGCCCGCTCCGTAAGCCGCGCGCTGGGCGAGTCTGCGGGATGAGCTGCAGCAGAGGCTCCGGCATCGTGAGCACCCGCCGCGCTCAGCTGGAGCACCAGGGGAGGAAACAGCACATGAAATAATAAAAAGGTTTGTCTTACTGAGGCCAGTAAAGCAATTTTTCTTTAGGCTGACTTGGAAACGGACCTTCGAAGAATTAAGTGGAGAATAATTGCAGGGTTTCAGGACTGGAAATGTTCAACTTACTGCTCTGTCTTGCTGCTCTGGCTCTTTCTAGCTTCATTTTCCAGCTTTCTGGCATCTTCTCCCTATGTATGTAATTTCAGTCTATGATAAGGTGATCCAGCAATTGTCTCTAAGCGAGCACCTTAAATCTCTCATTGCAATTAAGACCTGGAGACAGACTTGTGATTTTTTGCCAGGTCCTCTCCAGTTTTTCCCGATGTTACATTCCTGGCGAGGACGGAGCTTGCGGGTGTTGCAGCTGCCCCGTGCAGCACTGGAACTGCCGTCTTGGCTCTGTCCCCCCACCCTTATCCACGTTCCCGAGATGCTGAGCGAGCTGGTTTCACTGCTGGTGTCGCCCTTGGAACTCGGGCTCCCTTGGCTCTCTGTAATCCTGGATACATCAGAGCCATTTTGGAGGAGCAAGGTGCGTGCCTGGGCAGCGAGGAGGGGCCTTTTGGTCTGGTTGTTATTATTTTCCTCCTTAATTGTATTCCCAGCACTTTAATAACCTGCTGACATTTTGTCAACAGTAAAAAGGTCAAGGAAAAAGTTGCTTCCCATAAATCACGGTGCTTGCTTGCCCTTACTAAAGGAGCCTGCTTTCCTTGCAGAGAAATCCCAACCATCCACAGCTTAGGGGAAGACGCGCTGCCAGCTGGTGCAGATACATGAAAATAAGAGCAGAATTCCCAAGTATTTTGTGGTGACGCTGGCTGCGGTTGTCGCGATCTGCCCTTTCCTGCAGCCGGCGGTCGCGGTGGTGCAGGACACGTGCAGACCCGCGGCACCTGCACGGCCCTGTGGGCAGAGGGATCACGGGCTCTCGTCCTTGTCGCCCTAAGGGAGGACGAGGGCCGGGTTTCGGGGGGTCCACGTGAGCGGGGGGAGCCGTGCGGGACGCGCCGGGCCGGCGCCTGCCCCTGCGATGGGGTGCGCCTGCCCCACGGCTCTGCCCACCTTGCATTCCTCGTGCATCGGATTCAGCGTTACCTCATCCCGGGAATGTCTGTGGCTCGACTCCTCCCTGGCCTAAAATTGGACTTAATGAACAGCTTCTGGAAAGGGGGGGGAAAGTGTTTCATGGCCTGACGCTGGTCTTATCCACGGTCAATTTGCTTGGCTTTCTCCTGCTCTTTGCACTAATTCTTCACAGACTTTGCCTGGATTGTTAACAAAAAAGACTTATCAGGCTGCATTTTTATGTAAATGTGCCTTTAGTATCTCCCTCTTATCCTATTAAAAAAAATCAGGCAGCTATGGAAATATCTAAGGCTATTGTGATGGTCACAGAGAAGGAAGGGCAAGGCCTACCAAGGCAACTGAAACTCTTTTGATTCAGATATTTTTAGGTAATGGTACTCTTTTTTTTTTTTTTTTTTAATGTGAGTTAGTGCTTTTTTGTGTATGCCAAAACTAGAAGCTGCTACTGTACATGTATGTCCTGGGAGGGAAATATCAGTTATATATTGAATACATGGCTGGATAAGATGTTAAGGAAACATAAGGAATACTTCAGGAGCTCTCCTTAGGAGTAATAAAATCCAGTTTAATAAGTAAAAACTTAGGTTCTACAGGCGTTGCAGCAGTCCAGAGCCTTCCCTTCATCTCCAAGGCAGCTTCCTTCCCGCTTCAGGCATCCCGGCGAGGTGGGCATATGTTCCTTTCCTTACTTTGGTGCAGTCCTTCCTGGGAGAGAGAGATATGTTCTAAATATATTCCAATGAAGTGATAAAGTGTTTCCAATCTCCTGGCTAGAAATGATTTTTTTTCCATCCGTTTTCCATCTGCTAAAATTAGTTTGGTCTCATATTTAAGCAACCTGCATGCCCTTCCTCCTCCCCTGCCCTCTCAGACGTGTGCTTTGCTGTCTGGCAGCAGTGACTGCCTCCACACTAGGACCAGGTCTGGACATGGACACGTCCTGTAGATGTTTCTGAATTCTGGGACACGGCCAGCTGATCTCCAGGGAGCAGTTCATGGTAATGCAAGACACTAGACTCATCCAACCCACCCCATTCCTTGCAGTGTCCAAGAATGCAGCCCCGAGACGGCAGTGACCGATGTTTTCCTTTCCTGATGCCGTGACAGGGGAAAACGGGGGTTCTGGGGCAAACGAGGGTGCCCCAGGGTGCCGGTGGATGAGCCTCCCTCGGCAGGCAGGGGTATCCCTGGCAGAGGCTTATAATTCACAGACAGATCTCCCAGTGGAGACCCGCACTGCTGAGATGGGAGGGCAGCAATTTGCTTTACCCCTAAAAGGGTGTAAAACGGCCCCATTTCCAGGCTTCTGCCTGGTCTCTCAGTTTTTTGTGTTTTTTTTTTCCTCCAAGTTATAGCAACACAGGGACCAACTCAAGGCTGGAGAAGCAGCTTACATAAAACTAGATGCTTAAAATGGAAGCCCCAGTGTGCAGCTGTGGTAAAAATACTTGGGACAACAATTCCCCCCAAATGTATTGCTCATCTGCTTGTTAGAAATAGCACTAAACATCCAAGGCAACATCGCCAGCATTAACAATCCTGAGATCGTGAAGCTCAGTTCAAAAACTTAAACGTTTGGCTGGGATGGAGGGAGAACCTTTATTAAATTTTCCAAATGCTCATTTGCATTCAGCTCGTATTGCCAAGCTTTTCACTCTAACCACAACAAACATTTTTGCAGGTTTTACTAACAAACAGTTTTCAAAGCAAACCCTTGGGGGTTCAAAAGGAAAAAGCTATTGCAAGATTCATTACAGAACTGCAAGCAATAGCAACGCTGGTTAAAACACATAATACAACCAGCCTCTCTGGCATATTTTTTTTCACATTGCCAAAACCTTTTGAGTTTATGAGCAGTGCTCGTGGCGCCGGGGGAGCCGTTTGCTCGGCCCCAGAACGAGCTGTGTGGGCCGAGGCCGCCCGAGCCCCTCCAGCGGCCGCCGGGGTAGCTGCAGCGCCCGAGCGCGCGCCGGGCGCTCGGCCGTCCTCGCCGCTGCGGGCCCAGGAGCGAGCGCGGGGAGAAGTCACAGCCTTGTGTGCTAACGCCCGCTGGAAGGAATCGTCTCCGCTGCGTCGGCGCCCCGTGCCCACGTGCGTGCCTGTTGCTGGGGACAGCAGGCCGTGGGTGCACGTGCGCCTCGCTTTGCTGGAGTGGCTGCTGCAGAAACGCGTTGTCCGTAAGCTGCCGTGCGCAGGGACAGCGGAGCCTGGTGATTTGTACCGCCTGAAGTCCCGCTCTGCGCGTGGCTGTGTTGTTATTGGGTGGAAAACGGTCAAGTTGGGGAAGGTGACTGCTGTTATTTTGTCTGTGTTTTCTCATTTTACAAGTAGGATCGACTCAGTGCTGTAGTGCTGGAGGCTGAGCTGCATTTGCAGCCCGGTTCCTTGCCTGGCACGAGCAGTTCGGGGTATCCGGCTCATCCGTGTGAGCCGCTCTGCAGTGCGGAACAAGGCCGCTTTCCTCCCGCTCTGCCTCCTGCCTGGCTAAGCAGACACCCTTGCAGAGGCACTTTGTTCAGTATCTGTGAAGTCATTTTTGGTTCACTTCAGATTTGTGTTATGCGTTTCCACCCCCACTGGCACATACAGTGCACGGGCTATTCAGGAATTGACAATTCGTTATGGAAAAGTGCTGCTATAAGTTCCATGTGAGGTGGCATTTTGCCGCACGCGCGATCCCCGCTGCTCCTCCAGGAGATCCCCGCGTGTCTCGGTGCCTCGGCCTTGCTGGTGCGTGCTCGCACCCGAGCCAGCCTGTGCTGCTCCTGTCACATAAACAGTATGTCCTCTCCCCGCCGGCCTGTGTTCTTTAGTGCAGGCACTTCGCCATAGCGGCACCGTTTTCATGCAAACAGTCGCTGTGCAAGTGAGGAGGTACTGGTACGTGCTCACTTAGGGGTGAGAGAGGGTGAGGCTCGTGCTCGCAGCTCAGCGACTTCGCCGTCCCCTGGCCCCGGCGCGCTCGGAGGAGTGAGACCCAAGGGTTATGGAAGGTGCAGCGGTGCAGCTTGCGCTCGCCGCCCCGGAGCAGGAGGGATGCGGGAGGGGATCGGTGGTTATCCCGGCACGTGGCGGGCTTGCTCGCTGCAAGGAGCAAGTTGCATAGGTTGGTCCCTTGAATAACGGGTTGCTGGAGCTCAGCCCAAGGAGGGTTTTTCAAGTGGAAATACCCCAGTGCTTACATGTAATTGAAACCAGGCTTTTTCAGTGTGTCTGGCTGGCACAGGGATCTGCTGGTGCCAGGAAGCTGCAGGCATGGATGCAGCTCAAAGCCATGAAGGGCAGAACGGGCTGGGGCGGCACAGCCCAAGCCCCAGACCTTGGGAATCGCAGCCTTTCCACAGCCTCGCTCGCCCTTTCTGAGCAGCACGCCGGCGTGGGCCGGCACAAGGGCAGCGCGCGTTGGGTAAAGCTGCTCCTCCAACAGACTGGGCTTTATGCTTTGAAAAACCAGACGCTAAATGTCAAATTCCTCATAAATACCGGGCAGCGTGTGGCTGCATTGAGCTAGCGTCGCTGGTGTGGCCTGCGGGACGGGGAGCGGAGTCGCTCCGAAATGTCAGGCCTTTGTTGCCCAAAATAGGCTTTTGTCTTCTCTTGCCGTGCGTGATGTGCTTTCTTTGCTCTTCTTCCCCCTCTCGATGTCCTCGTGCTCTTTATGGTGCAGTGTGATGGGGACAGAGCCTGGCAGCGTGTGCAGGCGCCGGCGGGGCAGCTCACCGGGCTCCTGTGCAGGTCTGCAGTGCCCTGTGGGGAGCAGGGAGCCGGCACCAAGGGGTTTGGGGCTCTCTGCTTGCACTTCGGTTCGGATCAGGACGCTGCTTCGAGGCGCAGTCCCCACTGACCTGCTTCACTTCGCGTTGCGGAGCCTCTTGGAGTGTCCGAGCTGGATTGCGTCTAGGTGGAGGTACGCTGCGCTCCAGCTGCCCGTGAGAACAGCAGAAGATGGATAATCCGGAGTCAAACCCGTCTGGTGGCCTTGTTTCCTAATCCAGGCCCACCTGCGGTCCCAGCAATCACAGCTCGCGAGTGGGATCTGGGCGCTTGCGAAAGCTCCTGTCCGTGCAGAGCCTGGACAAGACGAGGCGGCTTCCCGGCGGCTCCAGCGAGGCGGGCACAGGGCTGTGTGATATCCCGCCGCTCCAAAGCCTCATCCCAACAATGAGCCATATTTATTTATGTACTTAGAGCGGTCGGTGATGTCGAGCCCTCAGTGGTGGCTCTCCAGAGCTTGGCTTCCTTCTGGGTTTTGTCCTTTTGCCCTCTGGGACAAAGCCGGGAAGGCTTTTAGCCATCCTGGGACTGGCATTCCGTATTTGTGTGGCTTGGGGGTTCCCCACTCCTGGGGACATGTGGTAAATCCGCAGCTGCCTCTGCTGCGGCCCTGCCCCGTGCGGCGCTGGGGGCGGCAGGGCCTCGCGGGCGGCTGCACGCGCCGCTCGGCACGCGGCGTCACGGGCATCGGGGCGGCCCTCCTGCTGCCCTGCCCACGGCGTCGCGGGCATCGGGGCGGCCCTCCTGCTGCCCTGCCCACGGCATCGGGGCGGCCCTCCTGCCTGCCCTGCCCACGGCCTCGCGGGCATTGGGGCGGCCCTCCTGCTGCCCTCCCCACGGCGTCGCGGGCATCGGGACGGCCCTCCTGCTGCCCTGCCCACGGCGTCGCGGGCATCGGGGCGGCCCTCCTGCCTGCCCTGCCCACGGCCTTGCGGGCATTGGGGCGGCCCTCCTGCCTGCCCTGCCCGCAGCCTGGCGCTGGGGGCCTGTCGTGAACGTGCCGAGAGCAGCCAGCGGGGCCGCGGGACCCCCTCGGGGCACCCTGCGGCTGCAAGAGGAGCAGGTTTGCAGTGAAGGAGGCGACAGGGCTTGTTGCCCTGCGTGCCGGAGGGCAGCGATGGGGCCCCTCTCCTGCACGCCGTGCGGGCAGGGCTGCACGCGATGGGCTGCTGCGAGGAAACACTCCGAGCCTTTTCTTTAACAATCTGTGGGTTTTTTTCCCTTTGGAATAGGTAGCTCGCTCGCTCTGAGGCAGTTAGCGAGCAGAACGCTGCTGGTGCAGCCTGAGGCGCTGCCGGCCGAGCCGCGGGCAGAGACGGGAGCCGGGTGGAGAGCCCGGCCTCGGCCCGGGGCGCACCGAGCGAAGGAGCAGCGCTGCTTCCCCGCTCTGGTCCGCCTGCGCAGCCCGGCGCCGCTGGAAACCGTTTTAAACACAGGTCCCACACTACGTGTTTTCTGTGGCAAATATGGATGGGCCCTAGGAATTGATTTGGGAAGACTCAAGAGGTCTGAGATGGCCGCGGCCACAGGCTGCAAGGAGTGTGAGACAGCGGCACGGGACGGCCCTGTCTGTTGTCTTCCCCTGCGTGTGTCCAGCCTCAGCGCCAGGGCAGGCCAAAGCACAGGCACAGCTGGGGAGCTGGGCCCGGAGCAGTGTCCTTCCTCGCACCCCTCCTCACATGGTAGAGGAGATGCTCTTTGAGGCACAGAAATGCATTTAGTAGTAACTTAGCTTCTTTATTTCTTTCCTTCTGGGCTCTTCTCAGAGACAGGCAGCCAATGGTTAGATCCTGGGGTTGCCATGGTGAGTTTTAAAATACACCTTTGATCATAGTCAATAGGTGCCAGTCGGCATATTAATTCCAAGCTGTCCATATGGTTCAGGCAAAATACCCCTTTTCTTTCTCTTTGCTTTGTCGAGGAGCACATCGCCTGCCAGCTCGCCGTGCTCGCTGCAGCGTGCTGCCCTGCAAGAAAGGTTGGAGAGGGTAGGAGATGAGGAGAGCAAGGGCCCTGAGCAGAGAAACCTGAAGACCACAAGTGTGGGATGGGGGATTTAAATGGCCTGTCCCCTTCTCCCTTGCTTTTCAGTCTTTCTGTGGCAGCAGTCACTCATGGCAGAGTGCACGTATTTCCACAAGTAATCCCCGAAACTGGGGGCTCTCTTACGTGCACAAGTGTTTGCTGATGTGACTCATTTGCAGTAAGTGCCATTCCTACTGAGTTAGGGATTTTTGTGATCTCTCAAGTAGCGGTGGATAAAATGTGTGTTGTTGCTGCTCAGTGTTGATCCCTGTAGCCCATCCAGCGTAGGATTAATGGCGCAGCCCTTCTTGATCACTCTCCCTTTGGTGATAGCTGCAAGGAAAGGCCATGATCAGTTGTACTGCATGTCCTTTTATCTCCTTGCCCACTGCTTTTTGCACCCCTTGGCCTGGTTATTTCCCTGCCAGCGCTTTCCCCATGGGGCAGGTACCCCGGCGTGGCCGTTGCAGAACCAGTGCCACGGTGATTTTGCCGCGCGGGGTCTGCGTTGTGCTATCGCCTGTGGCGAGCGGCTTGCAGGAGCAGCGCTCCCAGGTGAGCCGTTTCCTGGGTGCTACCCAAACACAGCTGCTGGCTCTTCAGCGCGAGCGAGGAGGGAGGCAATGGGAGCATTTGGCCAGGGCCTCTTCTGCGTGAAGCACTTCAGTAGAGGAGTGAGTTAAGCTTGGTGCTTTATCCATGTTTGTCGTTGGCGAGCGTGGAAAGTTCTGGGATGGCTAAATGCCTCCTACCTAGGGAAATATTTTGCTGTCCTGTGTGGTTTTATGCAAAAATACTTGAGAAGTCAAGTGACAGGGAATGCGGTGCTGGGTTATTTTCTGTGATTTATGGTCCGATTTATGTGGTGAGGCAGCCTACGTAACCTGAGAAAACAGTGTGAGTGCCTGGGCGAGCAGGGATCGGGTAGCATTCTGCTGTGGGGTTGCAGGGCTTAATCAGCTATTAGGGAAGTACAGCTTGCAAAGAGCCTGATTAAAGAGTTTGGAGTCTTATGTCAGTTCTACTAGAATGTTCAAGATGAAGTTTGCCATTTCACTCTAATCCTTTTGGGTTTATTTTTCATTTTCATTGGCTTATTTCTCTACCAAACAATTGCCTGCTGCAACTATTTGCTATAGGACTTGGCTTATCCAGGATGCTGTTGCTGTCTATATTGAATATTGTTATTTACTTGTACGGTAATACCCAGACCTTTGGATCTGGGATCAAAGCCTCATTGTACTAGATATTACAGAGAGCTAGTTTATGAAAAATACCAGTATTTGCTGTCCCAGGAATGCATGGTGTTACCTTATGATAACAAGAAGTGAAGGAGCAAGGTGGAGGGAAAGCATTCACATACCGTGTGATAAGCAGCAGTTGCACACCAGCTTCTCGTTTTGAAATGACAGAGGTTTGTGCCTGCAAAGAAAAAAAATTATAATGGGTCAGATATGTTGTTCTTCACAGCAAAACATCGTTCATCAAAGGGTTTTCATTTTTGCTGCAAAGTGCTTGCAGTGTTTTCTTTCTCAGCTTGGGATGGGTTTTGCTGCCATTGGCAGGACTGCAGCCAGCTCCACCGATCAGTGGGTGCAGGAGGCTGCTGTAAAGAGGAATTGGGAAATCCCAGATAAGCAGTTCACCTGGCAAACTTGAGTTAAGTGTATGCAGCGTTGGAATTAAATCTTGGCCTGAGCCTGGGCCCAGGTCCCAGCCTGGAACCGCCTTGTGGTTGAGGCTGGAAGGGGCCTCTGGAGACGGTCTAGTCCAAGCGCCCTGCGCAGGCAGGGTCACCAGGCGCGGGCCCAGGCGGCTGTTCAGTAGCCTCTGTGTGTGTGTGTGTGTGTGTGTGTGTGTATTGTGTGTATTTGTCACTCCTTTCCTGCCTCTCCTGCCCGTGGCCGCGCGTTCCCGCTCCGCCGCGGCGCCGCGCTCGCCTTGCCGCCGTTGCTATGGGCCGGCTCCGTCTCGGAGCTGTGCCAGGGCGAGCAGGCACCGCCAAGCTCGGGGCTCTCCGCCTTTCAGCAGAACAGATGGTCTCCAGCGGGTGGGTTTTTCTTCTTTTTTTTTTTTAGGGTAGTTCTTCTGAATAGCCGATACAGGCAGAGGCGATTTGGCCGCACGTGAGCCAGCGCGGGCCCTGCCATGCCGGGTGCTTGGCTCTTCATCTTTATGTCTCCATTATGTGCCATGGCAGTGGCCTCGGTGCCAGCGCTGCCCGGGGAGGCTGGCGTGGGGCTCGTGTCACTTGTGCTTCTCCAGGCCCCATGTCGTCCCACCCCACCTGGATCGAGTGCCTCGTGCAGCTTCGGCACTGGTCTCTTTTGGCAGCCCTTGCCCCAGACCTTCGACAACGACATGTCCGTGCGCTTTTTGTCTTCATAGTCCTCGTGACATGCCGGTGCAGCTGAGTTTTAGTTCAGCCTGGTGCAGAAAAACGCGTCCCGAGCAGAAGGTGGGTAGAGCCAAGAGCCACTGCTCTGGTTTCCAGCCGATACCTCTGCGGGGAGCGCAGCCAGAAGTGTTGCATTACGTAGCCTTCAGCTGCTCTGAATAGCAGAACAGGAGCTGGGGCGTCTTGAGTGTCGGGAGCTGTTCCTGGTGTGTTTGCAGAAGTTGAGGAGCAAGAGGGAAGGGGCTGATGAGGAACAGGCTGGTGAGAAGCTTAACATGGCATGTAACGAACTGCACATCTGCCTCTGGAAGGCGGATGTCACCTTCCGTGTGTTTCTTGGTTGCTTTGTTTTATTTTAGAAGCGTGCTCACAGTTAGATGCTTAACTTAATCCTTTATATCCTCAGGTTTAACATCCGAAGCTCAGGTGAATTCTCAGCTATCTGCAGCTATCTGGAAGCCCAGCTTGCGAGGCAGCCCGTAAGCTTACAGATACTTGGCTTCTCGTTGCCTCTGCAGGATTTGGAATCACTAATAGCACTTAGCAGTGTGTACTGTATTGTTAAAACTTTAAAGGCCCTGTTAGGAAGAAATCCCAGCTGCACGTTCTGGTTAGCAGGCAAGCGTTACCCTGCAGCCTTCCTATGTGGCACACCTGCATGGTGTGTGTGGCTTTATTCTTGCGACAGTTCTTTATGTGGCTTTCTGAATGCACGAGCTTAGCCAGAATATAATCAAATATGCTGTGGATCTTGCCTCACGGGCTGAGGATCTGTGGGAGGAAGATGCTAGTAGCTACTTGAATGATTTCCAGCTTTGCATACAAGTCTTGGGTGGAATTAAACTGCTGGAAAATAAGCTGCTGCCTCAGGAGAGCAGCAGCTGGGGCCACTGCCTCCTGTGCCTTTATTTCTGATTTTTTTGCATCACAATGTTTCTTTTCATGGACTTAACATCAGCTAACGGGGCAGAGGAAGGAGGGGAGGATGCCTGTAGGGCTTGGGGACTCACCCTTGGGGTTACCCCTGGCGCAGCGGGTTGAAGTGTGGTTGGTTTGTCCTTACCAGTGACATGCAGCACCCTTAATGTGAAGGGCCGTTAGGATGGGGTAGGCTGGGCAAGGCACCGGGGGCCTGGAGATGTCATCCTCTGGATTTTCATGTGCTTCCCTGAGGTGTAAAGGTTGTGGGGCTATTTGCTGGCCTTCAGGGCTCTCTGGAGGGTAATTCTGAGCTGGCACCTGGGAAAAAGTCACATAAATGTGGCCATAAATATGTAATCTAAGCCACTAGTTCCATCCCCGGCTGAACGCAGCAGGAACCCAAGAACCAGCCTTTTCTCTGTTTCGGGATCAAGTACCTATTTCACTTGTGTTTGTATCCTCAGTTCATTAAAATTAAAGCTATCCTCTAAGACCTCAGTGATCCATTACCAAACAAGCTGGTCCTGATTTTCATTTCTGTGGCTGGAATTTAGTGTTGCACAAGCATTTCTGTGGCTGGAATTTAGTGTTGCACTGGTGCCCAGGAGCCCTCAGACACATCTGCGAGTGCCTCTCGTGGGGCTCGCGGTACTTGAGCCACGATCTCATTATTGCTGGTGGGGGCCCATGGTTGCCTGCCTGGTTAAACCTGCTGAGGAGTCTAGTAGTGGAGCAGCCCACTTCCAAACTACAAAAGGAGGCAAAAGCTCACCAGGCAGCATAAACAGCGATAACTTCAGCAAATGCTTTCTCTGTAAGGAGATGGGTGCTTTAAGTGTCTTGTCAAATTGGTAATAATCATCAGCAATTCACGAGCGTCCTCCACGAAGGAACAGATCTCTAATGGAAAATGCAATTAAGTGCAGCTACCTTCTGGGCTGAGCTAATGCAGACTCTTCCCATGGCTGTATTGGTTAAGTATTAGACCTACAAGTCATGTTTAATGAACTTTCTGCTTGCGGACCAGCAAGGAATCTGCCGTGAAGTTGAGCAGTGTGACCAGCATTTCTATCAGACACCTACTGCAGCTTTCAAATACCCTGGTCAAAGCTGCGATTTTCCCCGTAGTCGAAATGGGATAAGCCAGGAGATGAGCAACAGCTCTGCGGCAGCTGCCGTTCCTGCTCTTTGCCCAGGTAGCGACTGCAGAACGAGCACGACCCCTTCCCTGGCACAACATACGGAAACGCTTCAGCTCCGGGGCCTGCCTACGTCTGTGGGTCGTGCCCTCAGATATGAGGGGGAGACCTAAATGGAAGGCAAAACGCCTGTAGTTTTATGTAGGAAGAGCTGCAGTGTAGGAGTCCTCCAGCCTTGCTGCGGGAGTCGTCATTAATAGGGCTGTGTGCTGCAGTATTTGAGGTGTGAGGCATCCATGGCTGTGCTGCAGGGATACAAAGTCCTGCCTGCTCTTTTCCTGCTAATTCCTACTGTTTGATTTTCGTGGTTTTGTCAGGCTTTGCAAAGAACTGTTTGTTTTAACCCTCACGCTTCCCTCTAGGAGTTGGGAGCCCATCATTTTATATGCGAAGTTGAGCATTTTTTCCACATGTACCGCTTCTCATTAGCGTTCAGCATGACCTGTGTTTTATTGCCCCTTGGCTCAGCGAGGCAGCGTTCTGCTGCGGCCCGTCGAGGGCAGCCTGTGTCCGCGCTCCCTTGAGCACCGGCACCAGCGCCCGGCTTCGCAGGGCACCCCCTTCCCTGGCACCTGAGCTCCTGCTGCCACCCTCCGTTTCTGCCAAACAGATGTTTATCTGTCCAAGGACCTCGCTGCTTGTCCTGTGGCTTTTGCTTCTGCGAGCTTGGGGCCAGGGACGTTGTCACGCGGCCGTTTGGAGGCCTGCTGGGAGCGGGGTGGCCCCAGGCTGTGGCAGGCAGGGCTCCCCCTCCGGGCAGCTGCCTCGGCCCTGCTGCGAGGTGCCCTTGGGGCGGACATCGCTTGAGGCTGCCCTTTATAATCTGCACGAGGCTGCTGCAAGCCTGCGGTTCCCCAGACCTTCCCAAATCTTCTTCGGAAGGTTGTTTTCATACTTGCCCTTTCCCAGTAATCGGGCTATTTCAGCAGTGAGTTCTCCTTAACTTGACTGATGTCATCTAGTCCTGCTGGTTTGTTGCTGTTCGCTTTGCCTATTTGTGCCAGAAGCCCTTCTGTCATCATTTAAATTTCAGGCAGATCCTGATTCTGCTTTGGAGATCTCCCCAGTTTCTGTTTATGTTTCTGTTGCAATGAGATTTACATAGGTATTAACATTTTTCTTTGTTAGCTACATGAAACACTTTTCTAGATTAATTCCGACTATAAGGAATATCAAGAGACTAGCTGTGCTTTTTCCTCATTTGTCATGGTTAATCTTCAAGTCATTCCAGCCCTCCTTAAAATAAGAAAAATGCAGCTGACTTGCACATGGGAAGTTCTTTGTTGCTGTGGCAAGACAAAGGAATGTTAAAATGGGGAAAACAACATTTGTGTTTCTTTATGCTGCCAGGTCAGTGGAAAGCCATTGTTGCTATAAATGAGAATTATGCCCTATAGTTTTCTTCTGCCTTGCAAGACAAAGACTATTTTAATACAGATATAATACAGTACTTAATGCTCATAAAAGCCATTTCATTGCTCTAAATCTTAATGGTCACAATTAAAGAAAAATTAAATGCTGCTGTTCCCATACTCACGTCAGCTCATCTGGGTATGATTCATTCCTCTCTCGTGTCTACCCAGCTCCAGGCAGCGCAACCATCTATCTTGTGGTTGCGATGGGGCTGAGCCTAGCGCAGGCCGGACCGCGGCTCCCGCTGGGGCTCCGAGGGCGGTTTCCAGCTTCCCACATCAGTTTCTCTGCGCCGTGTGCTCTCGGCAAGGCAGCTTTTCCCCTGGAGCCCTGCAGAAGTGCAGATGCTTAACCTAGTGCGCTCAGTTTCTAGGAGCAGGCGAAGCTGTTAAGTTTTGCATTGGAACTAAGCTTTTTCCCACCTCATCTATTTTGATGCTGAATCCTCTTGTTCACCTGTGCCTTGGTCTCATGTCTGTTAAAGCTAGTGACAGGACTCTTTTTTTCAGTATTGCACAACCTGTTCTATAATCTTAAGGTACAGCAAGGTAAGAGGAAAAATGCCCACTGATACTAAAAGATTTAGGCCAGATCCTTTTGACTGTTTTAATTGCCTGGGGAAAGTTATGTATAAAGGAAATCGCTGGTAACTTCCCTGAAGTCCCTTTTGCTTTTAGAGATCGTTCCATGACTGTAGTCAGGTCATCGTCAAGCTGGAAAATGTGGTGTTAGCTGCGGGTTTATTAGTTCAGTTGTTTATTAGCACTGCAGAGCTCCTAACAACTCGTGCTCTTACAGCTTGGCAGGAGGCATCTGAAGGAAAAATAGCTGCTCTCCTCTGTGCTTACGAACAGAAAGGAAAAAATACCTGATGAAAGTTGTGGAGTTTCCTGTTCAGTGTAGCATTACTCTTCATAACAGACGATACACTGAGTATGAAAGGCCCAGGCTCTATTTGAAGTCCAGAAGAAGCCCATCTTACCAGCATGGATGGGAAGACTGAAAATGCTCAGTATTTGGGACGTTGCAGGAAGACCGACTGAAAGGGAGAGTGTTTCAGTGCTAGAAGAGGTGCCTAATAATTATGTAGGAGTCTGTACTACAGCTGAAGGCTAATGTTGATGACCCTTCTGTGCTCCGTTCAAGCAAGCAGTCATGCTCAGCCTGGGGTACGTGCTGCTTAAGTTTATAGTGTGTGTGTGTATATATATGTATTCTCTACTTGTCTATACCCTGCCGACCCTTTATGTGTCGGTAGATGCTTCAGTGTGTTGCTGAACGGGAGTGTCTGAGCTCTGTCTTGAATGTTTTGCTGATCTGTTGCCCTAGAAAGGTGGTATAAATAGTCTGTGTAATTCCTGAGCGAAATGCTGCAGTGGAGACTTCAGAACAAGATGTGTCTTTCAGTCCTTTTATGTGAACGGTTACATTATTGGGTTGGTTTGTTTGTGTCTCAAAGCTAGCAGACGTTCTGTCACATTACTCCTGTGCTGTGTTAATTCAAGTTTTTAGGTCAGAGATGTTTTTGGAGACTATATTCTTGTTGAAGTCAAATAAAAGGTTCTCATCTATCCTTAGACAGCTCAAAAATAGCATCTATTTATTTTCAGCTGAGAACATAGTTTCAGCCAGTTTCAGGCTATTGATGTCAAGATTTACTCCCCCATTTTCCTGTCTCCATTTGATCAGATCTAACTGCAGAGTCATGATTTTTCTTCTCAGACCTGAGCCTTTAGGATCCCGTTTTCTCGGTTTCAGTTTGACAACTACATCAGGAATTTTGTCTTGAAATCCAGGCTCCAAGTATCTGGCCTCCCTTCTCTGAGTGAAGGATATTTCTTGGGAAATCCAATGTGCAAACTTAGTTCTGGGCATGAGCCAGAAGAGATGCGTAGATGTGGACTTTGGTCCAGACTTTTCGAACGTCCGTCCTGATTTCAGGACTGAAATCTTTGACAAGCTGCCTGAAGCAATTGAGAGCAGCCTGACTTGCAGATTGTTGCTGCTGCTACAGTCTCTCCACTTGAATATCTGAAGTTCTTCATTGCTTTTTACCCATTTTTAACAAAAAAGAGGCTCTACTTTTTTTTTTTTTTTTTTTTTTTTTTTTCCCCCCAACCAAGGAGTGTGACTCCTAAATAGTCCCAGGCCTCGGATAAGGGTGGGACGTTGGGGAAGGCGTGCGCCAGGCTGGCCATAAGTCTAAAGAAAGTTACCAGGCATAAAAATAGTCTTAGCTGCTTTGATGTATGATATTTTGGGGCAAACCTTGAGCCTCTCTCTCATGAAATTCAGTAGCTGGCATTAATCATCATGTGTACAGTTTGCAGCTGCAGTTTGGATGGCTCTGAAATGAGCCCTTGAAAATGGCCTCGGAGGGAGGGTGTGGGCACGCATGAATCATCTCGATCCTTTGAACTCTCCCGCCAGGCCGATGAAAACAGTGATTGGTGTTTTTTTATACATAGTGCAGTCGCCTTCCTGAGTGTTTTCTGCGCTGTGTTTTCTGGATGCTGACGGATGAGCCGGGCAGACTCTTGCTGCTGCATCCATGAAAGGTGCTGCTCCCCGCTGCCTGCTCCCGTCCCTTTCCTGGGGGAGTTGGACCCGGGATAGAAGTGCGGAAGGAAAAGTCTGCTTTAGGTCTGGTAGGAAATGCAGCATCTCAGCCTGCAAGTGCTTCCTAAGCTTCCATGGGGTGATTCTTCAGAGCTGGTCTGGCCGTGCCCCTGTTCCAAGACAGGGCCATGCTCTAGCCATGCTCTATGTCCATTCCTGAAGCAGTTGCTGTAATACAGGAAAGGATTTATTTGATGCGTTTACAGTGTTCATACAGTTTACAGTGGGGGGAAAGGGAAGAGCCTGGTTCTGGGGACCACCTACCCTTCCCCAAACTGCCAGCTGCTCCCTGGATCATCCACAACCTGCCCAGACCCCGGTGCTGAGCCCTTTCCTTGCATTAACTGCTGTCTGTGTTACTCCTTCAGACACATGTGGTGGCAGAACTCCCTTCCCCTTCTCCCCAGCTTTCCTTTTCTGTTCCTTATACTATGTAATTTGACAGGAATTTCTTGCAACACTGTCCTCCCCTCTACCCTGTCTTTTGAGGGGAAGAGCAGATAGCTTCTGGACTGAGTTCCCACCCACTTATGGCAGAGGAAAGTTCTATTCAGTACTTCTTGGCTGAGAAAAATGAGATCTCCTGCATGAGTTCAAGCTGTTTAAAGGGAATGGGAAGCGGCCTCACACTCTTGTCACAGATGGGTATTTTGCTAAATTGTTGCTTTCTTATTCCCATTTTGTGAGACATGAGGTACCTGATGTTGCCCATCAGGCCCCACTTCTGAGAACTGAAGGGGTTTATGGAGATGTGCTGTCAACACTGCAACATCTTGGGTATCCTGACCCTCCTGCTTGAAAAACCGGATGCAAATATAAAGAACAGAAAAGTATTATTTTAAAATCTGATGATTCTTTTTTTTCCTTTGGGACAGCCTTCCGAGTGTTAGGATTGGGCTCCCACATGTGCAGCAGCGCTGGCTGGGCCGCGCTGTGAGCGTGCCGGCGGCTCCTGGCAGGCCCGCGGCGTCACGCCGAAGGACACGCGGCCCCGTAGCTGCTCCCGTCTTCCTCGGTGAGGAGAATGCCCCACTGCGTGGCGCAGGATAGCTCACGAGTTCCTGGGATGCTCCCGTGACATTCCCAGCGGGAACGCGGAGAACGGCGCTAGCCCGACGGCTCCGGGCTCTCGGCACGTCCCTCCGGCTGGCGCCTTCCTGCTCCTCTCCCGCTGCCACCCGGGAGACTGCGCCGATACCAGAAGTGGTGTCTACCCCTAGTCCTTGGTGTGCTGGTTCCGCTTCAAGGTGGCAGGAACTTCTTTCGTGTGCCAAATGGGAAAGCATCAGCTGGGGGCAGCTTTTTCTTGTAGTCTCTTGTACAAGAAAAAGGAGCAGGATTCTAGGTGCAGAAGCTCCAAATTTATCTCAGTCATCAGGCATAGGAACCTTATAGATGTGTCGGGGGGGTTTGCAGGGTAATGATCCAGGCACCACTTGGCTTCTTAAATCAGAAAGCCCAGGAAAAACTGTCCTGCTGCTTTCTCATCAGGACCATGCTGGCGAAGGAGCCAAGCGGTCTGTAGCCTTTGCAGATGGCGGCAGCAGCACAAATCATGGCCTGGAGGGCAGCAGTTGTGGCCACATTCTTCCTTTACTCCTTCTCTCGGCATCATTTTTCATGTCACAGACCTGGCTTTTATCCAACATCTGTGTTCTTCATTTCTGCTCATGAACCTTGAGTTAGTCTTTCCTTTATCCTATCCTCATCTTTATCCTTATTTTTCTGTCTGGCAGACCATTACGCATGCCAACAAGAGCTCTCAGAATATGTAATAAAACAACCTTTTGGTACAATTAAAATGGCAGGGCCAAGTTTTATTAGAGATGTCTGTTTACCAGTTGAGACACAGGCCGGGTAACGAGTTGGGATGATGTCCCAATGATCCCATCTCCCCATCCCTGCTCTGCGAGGAGTGCGAGGATGAGCCGCAGACTGACTCGCTCCTGCCCTGGTGAGTCCCAAGAGCAGCATCGCCCGGTGTCCGTGGGGTTTGTATGAAAACTGTTCGTGGGGATACAGCTCCGGGGAGAGCCTGCACTCAGCAGATACCTGAACAGAGCTCAGTAGCGAGGAGCAGCGGAGGAGGGAAGCTGAGAGATTTGGACTGATAGAAGCAGAGATATTAAGTCACTTTCTGAAAGAGAAGGCGAACTCCAGAAGATGCACAGTTCTCTCAGGCTTTATGAAGCTTCAGTTAAATATTCATTTAAACTTGACTGTCAAAACTTTCTTATACTATCAAAATCTTATTTTTTCCCTAGATAGTGCCAAGAGGAGACTAAAAGATCTGATTTGTGTGTAAATAACTGTCTCCACATTTATGCTGATGTGATCTTAGCAGAGGCAAACATCTTTTTGTGTGCATTAAATACAGTGTAAGCTAAGCTAAAGAAAATGCATTTCAGCCACAGATTAAAAATAAGCAGCACATTTCAGGGTTTGGAG
Source organism: Tinamus guttatus (assembly GCF_059628265.1). Classification (NCBI taxonomy): domain Eukaryota; kingdom Metazoa; phylum Chordata; class Aves; order Tinamiformes; family Tinamidae; genus Tinamus; species Tinamus guttatus. Next base: position 11,466,251 of record NW_028288774.1, on the reverse strand, counting down.
GAAGATATTTCTGGTCACAGGCTAACAGGCAGCTCTGTCTTGGTGGCCTTTTTTGGCTTCTGCCAAAAGATGATTGCAGATGATGGCGTTCAAGTTTCGTTGGCAGTTTTAGGGTCCCGATGCTTTGAACGTTTCTGTGTTTGCTTGGCGCTGCTGTTTTATATTGCTTCTGCTTTCCAGGGCACTCTTCATGCAAGTGCCATGCACTGGGACTGTGCACCACTATTTGCAGGATGAGAGCTGAAATCGCTTCCAATTATTACAAAGTGAGCCTCTGTACTGCTACAGTTGTGCTAGGGTGTTAGGCTTCTGGTGGCTGCCGTGGCAGAAGCTTCTCCTCACATACATGCCCTGTCGTCAGCTGTGCATGCAGATCCAAGGAGAAGGGGGGAGATGCAATGCACTGCAGTTGTCCTGTACTAGCAGGTCAGAGTGTGCTGGGAACGCTGCCCTGGGGCTAGGGCAAGGCACAGACTGTCGTGACAAGCAGGCGATTTCAGGATAGTGACAGTCATGGCAAATATCACCTTAATAACCCTGGGGAGGTCATTGGTTCAGCTGCCCTCTCATGTGGCCATCTCTGAGGTCCTTGCCGTGTTCTCTGCTGTGCTAATTTGCCTTTCTATTGCAGCAAAGCTGAAGGGCCTGTGATGTTAGCCTGTTTTGCCAGGAGATGCCAAAAAAACAGAGAGAAAACGGTGATCCCCAAATGCTGCCAGTTCTTTGCTGCTGGCCAGTCTGCCTTGGTCCAGCTGCCGCCTTTTGAGGTGGCAACAACAGGCATCTGATCTTTAGTGACCTCTATTATCGTTGTGCGAGCAGCTTTCCTCAGGAGCGAGTGCATCGGGCCTGCCGAGAGTTGTCACGGGCTGCCTTTGCGCTACGCTCCCAGAAACGGGCCAGGGGAAAAAGAAACCATCTTGTACCTCCTAAGATGCAGGTCACGCGCGCTCATCAATTCCGTTTGTGTTGTCTTCCTTAGAAGCACCTTTTGCAGGGACACATTTTTTCCTGGAGCCGTGTTTCCACAGCTGGAGCTGTGTTTCCAGCCTGGGCAGAGCTGCACTGAGCTAGAGCTGAAGTTGCCCGAGCTGAGCATGAGTCACGCAAGGCAAATAAGCTGCTATTCTGAGTGAATGACTCCTTCCTCTTGCGCTTCGTCCAAACCAAATCAGAAAGCCACATCATCAACTGGAAAGAAAACGCTTGCAGTCACGAAGCAAGCAGGGCACCAAAAGGGTCTGTTTAATCGTTTTCGTGTGCTGCTCAGGGGGAGGATGCACCAAGCGAGTCATCTGCAGCGGCAGGCGTTGGCGAGGCTCGCGGGGCCGCGGGGGTTTCCTGACGCCCGTGTGGGTGTGACTGCTCAGCAGCGGCTGTCATGACGATTCCTTGGGACCCCTTTCCAGAGCAAACGTAGCCTGGGCCCGCGATGTGCAGTCGGAGCCTGCCGGGAAGAGCCTTGTGTTGCCACGTGGCCCTGCCACAGGCAGCAGGACGTTCATGCGCAGAAGGCCGAGTACAGGGCTGGGGAGTGGTGGGTGACCTGCATGAGAGGGAGCAGCCACGTCTGGCATCCAAATGGATGGCCCAAAGGTGGCCCGGTCACCCCGAGAGCTCCACAGCAGCAGTATCCTCGCTGCAGTGGTTTCAGTGGGAATGTAGGAAGCCTTGTCCGAGGCCTGCTCTACTTGATGTGTCCTGGGAGTTCTTGGGTACGTGTTTGGGCGAGCAGAATAGCCTCCTGTGCCTGGCCTGCGTTGGGCAGGACAGCAGCACAGCAGGAGGTAATATCTGCTGCACACTAGTGTGGCTGCGCTGGGCTGTGTTGGTTCAGTTGTGTGGCAGCAAAACCTCTCCTTGGCCTCCCCTCACCAAGGCACCTGGTGTGGGGGTCTTCGTTAGCGGATGACTTTGCTTGCAGAAGCCTGGCAGAAACTTCCGTGCTCATTACACAGGTAATCTGGGATTTCTTCTGTTTACCAAACTGAAGGTATCCCTTAGGCCTGCGTGAAAGTATCAAATTGTACAAGACCTGGGATTTATCTCATAAATTACCTACGTGGTACCTCCTGATGAAGCTAACCCACAGGGTCAGCAGATTTACGTGTGTTCCTCCGCACTGACTTTGTGCTCAGGGGTCACCAGGGGCTGCTGCCCTAAAGACAAGGTCTGAGCGCCCGAGACGGCTGAGGAAGCTTTTCTGGGTCCCTCGTGCCCAACTGGCATTGCAGTGGGGCGGCTGGTCTCCAGCGTCGCGGGGCTCTTCCTGCCTTACGGCAGTGGTAACAGCTTGTGGGGAGCTGGGGAAGATGCTTCAAGGGAGAAGGGATTAATTTTCTGCTGCCCTTTCCATCTTTGCCAGGAACCTCTGCGTCTCAGGAAGTGTGCTGGAAACAAAAGCCTCTCTTTTTTCATTGTTCTGGGAGAGCTTTCGTGTACAAAACAGCGGTACCTTTTGCAGCAATTTTTCACATCTGACAGTGCACAGGAACTGTTTGTTTAGGTTAGTGACTTTACGCGAGGCAAGGCTGTGGGAATGTCAGCTTAGCTTCCAAAGTGCCAGCTTTTTGCTTGAGAGTCCTCACTTTGCAGAACTGTTGGTACATTTGGGAACTGCCTATTAGTTCGGGGTATTTTTGAATAAATTACTGCCTACCAGCTCTTTATAAGATGTGGTTACTCTTTGTAAAGTTTGCATATTCTTTGACTCGTTTATTCATTTTGAAAACCAGCAGCTCACAGAGAGGGTGCAGTTCGTGTTTGTTGTAGTCTGTTAAATGCGCTGAAAATAGCTCTGTGCTTTGTTGCATGAGCTACTTCCCTCTGGTCAGATCTGGTGTCTCTGGAACCAGAGGAGTTCTCCTCACTCACCAGTGGTGCTTCTGGTTTGCTTCTCTTGCACAGCCTGGCGCCAAGGACTGGTTTGCTTCTGGACCTTCCTCTCACTGTTGTTCCAAGCTGGCAAGATGCTTGTTTGTGAAACTGAGAGCTTGACTATCTGTTTGTTACTGAAATGCAAGGGATCTGCTCAGGAGTGTATGTTGCAAGAGTTGGAAATGTAACAAGGCTTCCTACCCCGCAGAGTCCCTTTCCTCGTGAATATAGGACAGATTCCAGTAAGGCTTTCTCCCAAGAGTAAAGTGAAACAGTAACGAAGATAGCCAAAAAAGCTGTGTGTAACTTTTGGATTTGGAGAAAATGTGGTAAGATAAGTATTTGCTTGTTTTTCAAGCAAGAAAACGATGCTTTTCTCATTTTTTTTTGTTAGCAAACATAGGGCTGCTCCATTGTGTGCATGGGAGAACACTCAAGTGAATGTGCTCGGTGGCTTGCAGCCCGGTCGTGAGCCATGCAGGGGAAGCTCTCAGCGCCAGGACCCTCTTTGGCAAACACTCGCACACTTGAGTAATTCCTCTGCTGCAAACCTCTCCGTTCTGCACAAAAACACTTGAGTTTTTCCTTTATAACGTGGCAGGAGGTTAGTTTGAAAGATAGCCTGAGGGGACCCTCACCTTCATCTAGGATACTGTCTGAATAGGATTCTTTCCTGTTATTTAACATCCTTCTTGTAGGAGCCACGTGAACAGAGAGAACTTCATATATGCGGAGACCTACATACATATAATACATAAATAATGTGTTAGATACAGATATAGGTATAGACAGCGATGGGACTTGGAGGAATGAATGTAGAAGAGAAATTATTCTTCAGTGTGAAGCCAGGAATGAAGAAAAGCTTTGGCGATTAGCCCAGTTTAATGAATTCATTTCTATATACTTTCTTAAAATGCCATATTCTCAAAGTTGCCAACTCTCCTGCAGCCAGAGAGCACAAGGCAAATGCATTCCATAGATGCAGGCAGTGGGATGATGGGATCCCCATGTGCTGGCGTTGTTACGGCTCTGCTCTTGCTTAACTTCCTGTGTTTACTTGCATGACTCTGTTACAGTTAATTACACCACAGAGAGATCCAGGTTCTTTTTTTCTCAATCTTATCCAGCCCCAAAGCTGCTGATAGCCCATTTAAGTGTTTATTTGTTTCCCTTTCACTGAGTGCGTACAAATTGAAAGCTTCCTCCTAAGGGTCCCTTTGCAAAATGTTGATGTGACCCTTTCTAAGACCCCAAAGCTGGTCTTTGCACTGACTGATCCTCTAGCCCCTGTGCCCATAGGTGCCCAGTCTGGATGCTGCAATGGAAAGCAGTGGGAGAAGGTAATTAGAGTGAGATTTAATGTGGTCCACCAGGCATCTGCTAGCCCGAGTTTGCAGCTGCGCTTCAGCCTGATGGATCGATGACTCTAATTTTGCAGCTTTGTGCCTGTGCAGAGAGACAGATGACAGCGCTGAGGACCGCAATACTCGATTTATTGGCAGATGGGGCTCAATACTCGGAGCTGCCGCGCAAGCTTTTTTCCTTTCCTGCCTTGCAGGGTGCCTCATACGTGGACGGGAGGTATCGCCCACTGCCAAGGGAGCCAGCGGCCGCTGCAGGGGCCCAGGCTCCTTCAGGGATGTGCAGGAAGCTGCTCTGAGAGCTCTTGGCCCTGCCGGATCCGAGCTCCTTTTCACAGGAACAGTGCTCCGCTGTGCTAGCAAGTCCCTGCTCCCAAATGGAGGGGCTCAATACTGGCAGTTTCCAAGTGAAAATCTCTATAACTGCTAGCTTGCAAAAAAACACCCTGCTCTTTCTACTCGCTTAGAGAATTCATTGAATATCGTTGGTTGAAATATCCTTTAAACAAATCCTGAGGAATAGCCAAGAGGGCAGCCCTCAGGAAAGGCCCTTGGTGATGCCTCTGTCACGTAGCGTTTGACAAGAGAATAAAGCTGGGAAATGAAGGGCAGAGCTGCTGGAAAACCTTAGTTTGTCTTTGCTTGGAAAGCCCACTGCGTTTGGAAAATGATGGTGAGAAAACCTGCTAGGCCGTCCGAGTGCTGAACACATCTTGGAAAAGGGCATTCCTCTTCCGAAGGAAGAGCTTCTGCACCACATTGTCAGCTCCGTCGTAGCTCCCTGCGTCGACAGGTCTGACTGTGCCGGGGCTGCTCGTGAGATCCAAAAGCTGGTTTGTTTATATGCATTTGTTCATAAGCTGCCCAGCAGGCGAGTGAAAGTCTCCACCCCCCTGCAATTAAACATGGAAGAGAAAGCAGATTTTTTTTTTTTAAAACTCTCAGTCCAGTCCTGCATCCCCAAGATCATCAGATCTGCATGACTAAATGACGAGATGCTGCACATGTGGTCACTTAGATGTTTGGAGTCAGCCCTGCGCATGCCAGCTCACTCTCTGCACTCTCTTTTTTAGGATGTTCTGGAGTGGAGAGTGCTGTGGTGCCAAGAACAAGCTCGGAGAGAAGCAGAAGTGGGAGATGTTTTCTCCTTATATTAGAAAATTGTTTCATTGTTTTTTGTTTTTTGGGGATTTTTTTTGAGCTCATGTTACTCCTGCAAACATCAGTGCTCTGGTGCTGCTAAGAAATTTGGGGAGTGTTGATGGTTTTCAACTAAGCTTTTCAAATGCTTACTTGTGTACTGGATAGTAATTGTCTAACAATAGTAAGAGTAAAAGAAGCAGGAAAAAAGTTATTTCCTCCAAGTGCTGGCATTAGTCGCTTCCGCGGGCTACTTGAGAGTGCTGTGAAGCTCGGGGGCATTTACACAGAGCCCTTTTCCTGCTTTCGGAGTTCCTGGGGCCGCGCACGTGGGTGGGCAGCTCAGGACAGGACCCGTGTGTGGCACAGCCTGAGGACACTGGGACGCGTCAGCTCCCAGGTGGGTGGTTACCAGAGATGGGTCCGTGTTTTCAGTTGTGCCAGGGTGTTTCCAACGGGATCCCCGTGTGCGCTCGGGGAATACTTGCCGAAGGCTCTCCCTGGTGAATGAACCTTGGCTTCAGTGGAGCGGCTGTGGCAGCTGGGAGCCACCTCTGCCCCGAGCTTGGCTCATGCTCAGGCTGTGCTGAACAGGGTACCCAGTGCACCCCTTGCTCCTGTTTTTTACCACGGGAGGGTCAGGGCCTGGATGCTTTGTGAAAGTATTGATATATTGACCCTGACACGTTTTGCTGCTCTTGCTGAAAGGCAGTGTCTACTGAAAGCTAAATGACAGGCTGCTGGGCTGCCTCTGTGGTCACCAGTGCTGTGTTCTCTTTGGAAGAAGCTCATTTATGATTATTGCTCAACTCAACAAAGAGGTCTAGTTTTGCTAGCTCCTGCAGTGTTGAATTGAACTGAGTGGTCTATCTTTATATATATATATATATATTTTTTTTTCTTTCCTTTTTGCTACAAGGAATGTTGCTGTGAAATTTTAATCTGATTTGATAAAAGCAAGCCAAGAGGATGTATTTTTTTTTTTTTTGAAGCCGGAGTTGTGATCTGAGGGCAAATCCTAGCAGGGGTTTCACTGAAGCCCCCTTGCTCGTACTCCTGCTGCCAGCCCCTAGACCAAAGGGGAGCTGCCGCCTGCCAACAAGCTGAGGGTGCCTGTGTGGTGCTCTCGGTGGGACACCAGCGTGGTGAGAATCACAGCTGCCCCGGGAGGGTGGTGAGGGCAAAGGGCTTCATGAGCATGGAGCAAGAGAGAAGGTTTTCTGACTTTGCTTTTGCATGGCTGGATTCAAAGTGGGAGGCTGATGCATCAGGCATCTCGTGGGCAGTCTTAGGGTCCTGGCTGCATTTTAAGATAAAATACACAACACTTATCTGTGTAAAAGGCCACAGTGAAAACAGGAGTGCTGAAAGAAATGAGTCTATTTGCTCTCTGTGGATGTTCCTTTCTGGTTCGGTGAAACTCTGTCCTCCTGCAGCTCCAATCAATAAACACATCTTTAAGCAATTACAGTTAATGCAAATTAAGTGCAATGGGCAGCTTAATGTGAATGCCCAGTACATTTGTCTAGTCAGCACTGTCTGGACTGAAGGAAGGGGCTGTTGAACAGGTTATTGACCAAACCTGCAGTACACGGCTTTCCAAGTGCACACAAGGACTGAAATCCTGGTATGAAAACAGCTTCTCTCTAACATCTTCTGTGGTAAGAAGACACCAAGTCTTGAACATTGCAAGCAAAGCTTTCTCGAGATGTTTCATCCTTGGTGGCCCTGCTTCTAACTCGAAGTCCTCTGTACAGAAATCCTTGTCTCTGAAAGTGTTGGGCCCAAGCACTCAGAAAAATAATTTTCTCTCTGTCCCGCTTACTGACTTTTTCCCACGGTGTGCGTGTGTGTGTGTGTGTGTGTGTGTGTGTGTGTAAAACTTGTGGCTAAAAATTCCAAACCTAAGTTAGCTGATCAGGGACTTAAACTGAAATGTCAAATGATTCCAGTCCTGTGATACTTCATTCTTCACAGAGCAAAATTTCTCCCATGCTTTTCCTTTCCCAGGCAGACTTGCAGCCTGCCTTCCAGCAAAGGCTTCTGCTTGCAGTTTTGTCTATTGAGATAAGTTCATAGAATCACAGAATGCTTAGAGTTGGAAGGGACCTCTAGAGTTCATCTAGTCCAACCCCCCTGCACACGCAGGGACACCTAGAGCACGTGGCACAGGACTGCGTCCAAGCGGGTTTTGAAGATCTCCAGAGAAGGAGACTCCACAACCTCTCTGGGCAGCCTGTTCCAGTGCTCTGTCACCCTCACTGATAAGAAATTTTTCCTCAAGTTCCTATGGAATTTTTGGTGTTTCAGTTTCCGGCCATTTCCTCTAGTCCTATCAGTGGCCACCACTGAAAAGAGACCATCCCCGTCCTCCTCACTCCCTCCCTTGAGGTACTTATAGGCACTGATTAGATCCCCTCTCAGCCTTCTCTTCTCCAGGCTGAACAGGCCCAGCTCCCTCAGCCTCTCCTCATAGGGCAGATGTTCCAGGCCCCTGATCATCCTTGTAGCCCTGCGCTGGACTCTCTCCGGCAGCTCCACATCCCTCTTGTACTGTGGAGCCCAGAACTGGACACAATACTCCAGATGCGGCCTCACCAGGGCTGAGTAGAGGGGCAGGATCACCTCCCTCGACCTGCTGGAGACAGAACAACAACAAAAAAAGCAAAACCAAATGCTGCTGTTTGGCATTGTGGCAGTCATTCAAGCTAACTGGGCAGCAAGCACAAATCCTGTGTTGGATACAGCATGTCATTTGGGAATATCATTACAATAGTGTGCACTATTGTACACAGCACTGTTTCCTCAGGGCCTGGCTCTGGAAAACTATCTTTTGCTGGACACTCACCAAGTTGTTAACGGAGAGTTGGGAAGCAGCAATCAGATGTGGCAAAATTTGTAAGCACAGGTTACCTATCTCCAGGCTTGCTTTCTTGCTGTGCCAGGGGACTTAATTGCAAATTTTGGAATGGGTTTGTTTTCTCCTAACAGATGCCCAAAGGCCCTGACCTACTCATCTTTTCTAGCAGGCTTATTTCTTATAGCTGCATTTTCAGGAACAGGCACTAGGCATGTGGAAAAAAAATATTTCCAAGGGTAGCCTGATAGCCAGAAGCATCCCGAGATGAGTAATTTGCCTAAAGGGCCGGACGGATGGAACGTGTACCCGCACTGCTCTCAACTGTGCCCCTTGCTGCTGTTGGATGCTCTCTGCGTGCTGTTACTTTCTGCATTCTGATACCTTGTATTTTCAGCTGCTTTTCCAGTTAGCTCTCCTTGCACGACTTTGTGGTGCTGGGATCCTGGTTCCTTTGAACTGCAAGAAACACCGGGATTGGTGTGTTTTTACACCAAGCGCGCTTTGGAAGGGCGAGTGCTGGGATTGAGAAAGGCTCCTTCCTCTGCACAAGCTGCGTGAGTGACAGCGGCAGCTCTGGTGGGGGAAGCAACATCCCATCAAATGTGGTTTGGTGCTCTAAATAGTTTCTGTTGCCTTTTTTTTTTTTTTTTTTTTTTGTATGGAGTCATAGGGAACCGTTTAAGACAGGGTGTGATTTCTGGAGGATGAGGAGTCTTGCAGGTGGTTTTAGAAAACAGGTAAATCTGGCATTTCTTTTTTTGAAGAAGGTTAATCATTAAGAATAGCGTAAGAACATTTGAAGGCAGCAGCTTAGCAAAAAGCTTTATCATGCCCAAAATTCTGGGTATAATGTGGTTTAACCTGCAGGTTGCTAAAATCCAAGGACTGGCAGTATCATTCCTAAACATGGAGCTGTGAAAATGTGCAATTAATGTGGAGTTTGGGAACCGTGAGAAGCATGGCCAGGGTTGCACCAGAAAGCGGTTCCTCCTCTGCTTCTTGGTTACTGGTAGAGCGGCAGAGCCTGTCACCTTCTGAACTTTATGCAAGGCTTCAGGTTTTTTTAAAAAACAAAGCAAACGAACAAAAACCTTAGGGGAGTGAGAAGAACCGTGGGCTCCACAAGATCCATCGTGAAACAAACTGGAAGACCTGTTTATTCAAACAAAGCCGGCCGTTATATCCCGTTTCCTTTCCCCGCGTGCCGCCCCCGTCTCATCTGATTGGCTAGAGCCTTTCTTCTCTCTGATTGGTTGTTGTCAGGCTCCGTCCATCTTCTAGAACCTTCCTCATTGCGTGGGTTGAAGGTGGCCGTTTGTGGTTTGCACCACGTGCTCGTAGAGCTGGTTCTTTGGGTGCCCATATTCCTCTAGAGACGACTGCACCATGGGGAGAGTCTTGGCAGCGACTGCCCGGCCAGGGAGGGTTTTGGGCTGCCTGCCGGCCCATCATTTGGATGAATTTGAAGGGAAGCGGTGTGCCTTTTTTTCCAGGAAACCAGAAGGCCCCAAGGGAGCAGCCTTGGGCCCCTGCTGCTGCTTTGGGGGTAGGAAGAAGCCATTTCATGTTCTTCTGGCACTGTCTGCGGTGAGCAAGTCGTGCCCTAGGAAAGGGCCCGGTGCAGGCTCCGTGGCCAGCGAATGCTGAGATTTTCCTGGACGGGTTAGCAAGCCCTTCCCCAGTGGCAGTGTCCCTGACAGCAGCTTTGCTAGTAGAGCATGAACACAACCTCCTTGCATAAATGGAGGCTCCAGCTGGGTTATCTTGTAGGTAGGAATTGATTAAGCCATTGATTTGTTGCAGACATCAAAAGCTAGAGAGCTTTCAGGTGTGGGGGTCTGTTGTAAGACGTGGTTTTGCACAGGTCCCCAGGCAGTTTGTAAGCACGAAGCTGCATGTGCTACTGCATGTTTTTTCTAGCAGCATTAAATAGTAATCACCGCTGCTTGATGATTTTTACCATTAAGGTGCTTTTCCTACTTTTTTAAGAAGGCAAAGAATCTCCCCAAACTTGTAAAGAGAATTATAAACTTGGGGACCTGTGTGCTTTCCAAGTACATAAAGGAAGACAGAAGCAGGATCTAAGCAAAGAAAGGAACAATGGGAATGGGAACAGCTGGTACATGGGGAAAAAAAAAACAAGCAGGTCTAAGATCAAGAAACCTGAACTGTCAAGTGTAGATGGTGGTGTTTACACATACATTTTTATCTATGTTTATACAGTGCTTTGAAAGCGTCAAGTGCCTCAAAAATGCGAAGTGCCTATTCTTGCTGTCTTCTTAATTTTGTGTCACTTTGAGGATTGGTTATTCATGAGAAATTAGCACAAGTGGGAGTTCTTCCAAAGCTTTTTAGTTGTGTAATACCTGATGTCTCAGAGGAACCTGCTCTGATACAAAAACATATGGGTCGCTATATGACAATGTACAAAAAGACCCAGACTGATAACACCACACCTGGTAAAGTCAGCAGATAGATAGCTATATACATACATACGTGTATATATATATATAAAGTATTTCCAAAACTCTCCCTTTGGTGTGAGGTAGGGAGAAGGGCCAGGGCAGAGCACATGCTGCAGCAAGCCTGGGGAGCAGACTTAGGCTGAGGGTTATGTTTTGTGCCTGTTACTTAATTTAATAATACTGGGAAAACCCAAGGAAGGGGAGCAGGTGGATGTTTTGCAGAATCTGAACGATACCCAGAGGAACGGGGCTGTAATTAAGTGTCCTTACCTACTGACATGTGTGTACGATTGCTATGGGATACTGTAACCAGCAACATCTATCTATTTTTAAAGCTAAAGCAATAAGGCAGTGCTCGCATATCTGATGTCCGTGCGCGCACTTGGCAAACACCCTCTGTGTGGTTTTGGGAATGATGCTTTTGCCATTCCCAGCTGGGTCGCCTGAGAGATGGGTATGTCTGAGCCTTTTGCAGAACGCACCGAGTGATTCCCACGCACAGTTGCAGAGATTTTGCAGCTTTATTCCTTAACAGATTAATCACAGACAAGTGTGCACGATATTTTTTTCCTGGTTGCGCAGTGGTTCTGCGTGCCAAGAAGCCACTAAAAAGAAGCAGAAAGAGTGGGAGAGATTATATGCACCGGGAATAGAGTCTGCCACAGAGCTGCAATTACTCATTGCTGGCTGGCTTTCATAAGTAACTCCAGCTGGCTCCGATTTTTCTCGGTGCTGCCCTGCGTGCTGTGACCAGCAGTGAAGCTGTTAACGGTGCTGGCAATTAAGTTGCTGTCCATCCGCATTGCTGTCCAAGCTCCCCGAGAGGAGCAGTGGCAGTTGGCATCCTTTGGGACAGATTTTCTTCCACCACACCACTGTGCTGGATCACCTGGCGCCTGTTCTGAGTGTTTTCTTCCCCAGTAGCCATGGTTAGAGAGCAGTGGGTTCCTGGACACGTGGGAAGTGTGCTGGGATCAGTGTCCTTCCCCAAGAGCTGCCTCTATCAACTGCTGGGAATTGGGTTTATAAGCACCGAAAAAACTACTTTGCATTTGCATCAAAAACTGCTCAGCCCCCTTGAGGCTTTAGGCTGCAGAGAAGCTACACTGGAGTGCCACTCTGTGTTCAGCTTCACCCTCGGACGTGTTCAGGATGTTGGTCTTATTTCACACGGTCGGCCTTTCTGTTGCCTTCTGCTGCCAAATAACGCGGGCAGATGCTCAACCGCCCAAAGGTATAAACCAGAATTACTAGCGAGCGCCGGTATGAAAATGCTTCTCCCTTGCGTTGTTTTTATTCATAGCAATCGTTACCAACTGCTGATAACGTTCAGCTAAAAGCCTCGGCCTCCTCATTCTGCCCTGTGTTGCTTGTGTTGTTTGTAGAGTAGGAGTTTTGCTGCTGTGTATTGCTATTTCAAGATGAGAAGCAACCTGCATACAAAGCGAGGCCTTGCCAATGAGAGCAGGTTGCACTGCTTTTAACCGCGCTTCTGCGGGCTGATGTAACGCTGTGCGGTGCCAGCACCGCTGTGCCGGTATGAACACGCTGGCACCCGTGTGGCCCCTTTCCCTGGGAGAGCAGAGCCAGCTATTCCAGCACAGCCCTCTCCAATTTGCCTGCAACTGCATCCATGCTTTAGTTGCCCTGGCAGAATTCTATCAATAAATAGTACTTCAAAGTAGGTGAACTGGTGCAAAACCACGCACAGAACAAGTCTCGGTGCGCGGGCTGCCTGAGTGGCTCCTTGGCGAGCCGGTTTTCGATGCGCGTTTGTGGTCTTGCCTTTGCGACTGAAGTTGTGCTGGAAGGGTTCAGCGTTCCTTTGCCTGCCAATGGGATTTGCAATTAAGAAACTAAGACTCGGCTGGTATGTTGGCTGTGAAGTCAGGACACGTGAGTCATGGCTGGGGTTTTAAATAAGATACAGAAGACTTCATTCGTTTTCAGACTGTTTGTTGGCCTCTGTCTGCGTTTGCAGCTTGCTGGTGTTATAAGGGGGCCATGGCAGAGATGCCAATTACAATAAAGCTTTCTTGAAAATGCCTGTAAGCTGGCAGGGGAATGTAGAGGTGTTTAGCAGCATTGGAAATCAGCAGACAAACGCATAAGGGGAGAAACCTTAAAAAATTCAGGTCACATACTTTAATTTCCAAATATCGTGGGTTTATTGATGGGCTTTTCCCAGTGTGACTGCTAATCTATCTGATCTGGGACCTAGCTAAAGCTTTGAGGTTTGGTTTGGTTTGTTTTTTCCACCACAGAATAAATAAAGCTGCATGACCCTTTTTTCCTGCAAGAGGAGAGGTTATTTTAGGGCAGTTTATTTAGGCTCGGCTTTCGCTGGTTCACTCTGTCAGTACCTGGCACAGTCTGCTGCTCAATTTGCAAACGTGTTTGGGTGCGAGGGGCTGCTCGGGACAGAAACCTAATATGCTTTCTGGCACAGGGACAGTGATTTACTATGTGTTTGCACAGCTCCTGGCTCTTTGGGCGCTGTGCCAGCTGATTGCTAATTGGTAGGCAATAGTATTTATTGCTGATAGTGGCAATAGCAATGGAGCTTGTGCCATGTAGGGGAATTTGGTACGAACACACAGCCTGGGATATTGAGGGTTTTTCACCTTTCAGAGGCACTAAAATGCCAGCAACTGCCGCGCTAGCCTTTTGTTTTTTTAAGTGCTTCCTTACTTAATTTTGGAGATATTTGTTTATTCATTCCCTTGCTGCCATCCCAAGACTTTTCAGATCCTTTCCATTCGGGCTGCTGTCTTTATAAACCCCCCCGCCAAGGCTGGAGTTTTGGAGCCTGCTGCGGCAATGCAACCAGATTGTCTCCCAGGAAACCCCATCGGCTCCGGGTACCACTGCTTGTTGGAGGTCTCTAAGTTTGCCTCCCTCTCAGCCCAGAGTGCCCCGCAATGCTCTGAGAGGCAGCATCACTCTACTAAAAAGGCCTCCAAATGTCCCCTACTCTAGGTGTTTTCATTTGCTCTGTTTCGTTTTGCTTGGAGAGTCGCAGAATAGCAGCTGTGACTTCGGGTTTTGTACAGTATGTGCAGATGGAGCCTAGCACTTTGGAGCTGTGTAAGAGATGAGCTGGCCAGCCCCACACGCCCTGGGCCCCCTTAATCTGGCTGGCCCTTTTCAGCAGCTCTCCCCACAGCTCCTCCTTATGGCAGAGGCAAGAGGCATTTCCCACTAGTACCTGCCTCTTCTTCACAAATGGCCACGGTCCACGCTGCAGAGTAGCGTCTTGCGGGTCGCTTTTGAGCCCCTGGGCCTCCTCCAGGGCTGGCAGCGAGGAGGGCTTGCATTTCAGTGGTGTTGCTTCCCTTTGAATCTTTTCATGCAACATCAAAAAAAAAAAAAAAAACGTGTCAACACAGGATAGCTTTGGAGTGGCGGGAAGGCTCTCGTTCTGGACTAGCATGGCTGGCACTAGCTCAATGTAAAAGCAATGGGAGGGGGAGGTAACCCAGGTCCTCAGTGTTAGGTGTTTCTAACAAATTGCCACTAACTGGATGCTCTTAAAAAAGCAAGCTTGCAACCAGCACAGAGCATATGCGAGTCACTTGGGGACCTTCCTTTTTGCTGAAATGAATTCAGGGGCAAAGTGCGCCCAGTGTCATGACTGCTTCATTTCTGTGCATCCCCAAGGCTCTGGTTATGGCACGAAGAGGTTTTGCCTGGTTTCTGCACCCCACGCAACAGCCCTTACGAGCAACAGAGGAATCAGTGGTGCAGATGTGGCGACTATAACCATTCCAAGGAGTAGGAGGAGATCAGTAGAGAGAAATGTATGGTTAAGTTGGTATGGTGTGGGTGTGTTTAGTCACCTGCTCACCTAAAGCTTGCTCCAGCTGAATCAAAGTGGGAAAAAAAGAAAAGATGCAACATCAAGAGTCTGTCCTGCTGTCCAGTTTTCAGTGGGTAAACTGCTGGGGAGAAAAGGACACTGAGAGGTTGTCGGTCTGTATGCAGTGTGGGTCCTCTGGGCTCCTTTAACGTGGCATAAATCCCACCCGAAATTCTCTTTGTGGATTGTCGAGTTCCCTTCCTCCCACAGAGATTTTTAATTAAAACCCTAGGACCAGAATAACTGCCGTGCTGCCTTTCAACTGTTGAAAGAAGAGCTTGATGCTCTGGTCTAGAAATGGTGAAGCTTATGCAAAAACACATACTATGCTAATTTCCGTTAAAGTGTCGGGGTAGCAGCTGGATCAACGGGAGTATAGGTGGCACGCTAGACTTAAGCTGCACAGGAGACAGTGTAATTACAGCAGCTGAAAAAGCCTGAAGGACAAATTGGGGAACGTACCAGGATCAGTTCAAAAATAGATGCACTTCCTTAAGATGTAGTTGGTTGCATTTATTCTGCCCTCCTTGTCCAACCCCCTGAGGTTTACTGTGCTGGTTTGGGTCTGACAGGAGAAACAGCAAAGTGGAAGACTGGAAAAATTCTGGATCACCATGTCACAGCACTTGGTGACTTCTCCATCCTTGGGCTCATTTCGGAAGCAGATGGTCTGATTTTTTTTGGGGGGGGGGAGAGGGGGTGTTTTTGTTGTTTTCTTACAAGGGAGCAGTACTTCACAAGCACAGGACTAATGGAGGACACTATCAAACACATAAGCGAGTCTTAAAATTAGCTTGGTATTTCCTACTAATTGTGTGGTGGGAGGGCAGCCTTGAGGCACAATCTTTTCCAGATTTAATTATATAAAAGCAGAGGTGGATATCATAGAAAGTCATCAGCGAGGCTTGCAGTAGTTGGGTTTATTTTTTAAAATGTCATTAAAGCTTGAAGTAGGATCCTTCCATTGAAAGGGAATGTAATCTCATTATGGGATTTAGATAGCAGTACAAGGCTATAATGATTAATGATGCTGTTTAATATGCTCTTTTTGAAGAAAAATATCAAAACCAGAAAAATTATCTTGAAGATGTGGCTGCTGCTGCCGATGGAAAGGAGTATGTTAGAAGTCACTGGGTGAAATTACTGACAACGTGTGTGGAAGGTGCAGGGCATTGGGAGAGGAGTGCATACGGAATCGTGGATGGCTGTTGGAAGGGTAGGTTAACGTGTTGAAAGTGGGTGCAGCTTACGTGTGTCCTGTTCGTGGGAACCAGAGACTTGCTGCGCGAGACGATAAGGCTCGAGCCGCGTTCGCAGCACGTCTCAGGCATGCTAAACGCCCCAGTGGATGAGCGATCAATATTAATAGCAGCAATAAAAAGAAATCAGAACGCTTCATATTGGCTTTTCAAATAGATGGTGTTTGAGTCGTGTCTAATGCCTTCTCCTTTGGGCTTGATATTATTTGTACATAAATTAAAAGCTGAATGTTTGTTTACCTCGATTGACGCTTTCAGTGCTCGGAGTCACTGCACTTTTTGGTGCCCTGCACGTCGGCAGTGTCGGGGAGCGTTGCCTCTCGCTCGAGCTGCGGGCTGGCCTGCTGCCCTGCTGCCCATACCCAGGCTAGCAAGGGCAGAGCTAAGCCATGTTTATGTACACGAATGGCTCTGACACCGTAACCTCAATGCAGATGTGTCTCACACTGCCTCTGGAGGTCTTCCTAAATTTACCAGCAAGTATCAGTTATGATATCCATGTGAATCTTTGTGCCATTTAGCTGAATATTAAAAGAAGCACACAAGTGTTCTAGACAGGCTTTTGGAGGGAGAGGTCACGCTCCTGGACTTATTTCAAAGTGGGCTCTTACTGGAGCTTCTGGGCTCGTGTGTGGTATGGAAACCGCATCGGAAGAGCAAGGGGCATTGGGGAGAGCGCATGTTTTCCTTTACTTTGCATCTGCACTTGGTGGTGCGTTTCTTTTTGGGGTGAAGTCTTTGGTAATCTGTACTTTGATTTCCTTTTTATAAGCCTGCCCAACTACTGATAGCAGCAACACATAATGGTAGACGTTACTTAAAGCAGTAAGATCCTCGATGTATCCTGAACAGCTGTGATAGACTTTCGGTTGCCCTCAGTTGAATGTATTAACCCACAGGATTCAAAGAAAGCACCTTACCTTCCTGCAGAGATGGGTGCTTTGGGAAACTGCCTGAACGTGATGTGTAGCCAGTAGAGACGATTTTAGGTATCAGGGCCTAAAAGAGATAATACTCGTGTGATTTACTGCAGATAAAGCAAGGGGTTTGAGACAAAGATCTGCAGGAAGGCGGTTCACTGCTGTCTTTTGCTAGCTGCTGGGGACTCTCATCCTTCTGGTGCTTAATTCTGCATCTGCCTGTCATTACAAGGGCAGTAATTAAAGCAGATGTACCAGCTGTAATTACAGCAAGTGAGGTATGATCTGTGTAGTTAGGAAGGGGAAAGACCAGGGAAATTTTTTGCTAAGTCAGTGCTAGTGGAAGGTGTAATATGCTTTGTTAAATGGATAGCCTCCTGCATAACAATCAATTTATGGTTTAAAGGTCGGAGGAGATGCCTGGAAAAGTCGTTATTAAGCATTCATTTCAGAAACCCACTCATTGATATTCTTACTCTGAGCAAAACTCTAGCACAATGTTTACAGAGTAAACTGCAAGAATTTTAAGACAAATGCATGAGGATTGTGTGTTTAGTACTCTGTGCAGTACGCAAAGCCCATTTCAAAGCCCTGGGAGTGTGGTGTTCCCTCGCAAACACAACATGGCTTCAGTGCCAGGCTCATGTTTGCTCGCAGGAGACATTTGTCCAATTCAGAGCTCATTTCTTGAAATGCCGTTTTCCTACACATCAAATCAAAATGTTTTGCAGCTTGTGCTCCTTCCTTCAGCTCTTTTAACCCACACTCAAATAAGGATTCCCAAAACTAGTAAACTGGGTGATTTTTTTTTTTTTTTACTTTTAATCACAGCTTAGGTGTTAGATTCCTGCTTTTGCCTTTAGTTTTGCTGTTGATGGTCTTTGCTTATCACGGAGGGAGATGGGATATGCAAGGCTGCCCATGTCCTGCAGGGGCTCGTCACCCAGCTCTTGGGCTTGCTGCAGCAGGTAGGAATTACCTTTACCAATTCTTATAAACTAAGCAGTGCAGTCTGTAGCTTTGTGTTTTTGCAGCTTTGCTCCATGATTGCAGAGTGCTGTTTTTCAGTAACTCCCTGTATTTAGTCCCCCTTCTGGACCCGTCACAAAGTTGAGTGACTAACTTCACTTTTTCAGGCTCCAGCAAACAGCCCGATGGCCCGGACATTCAGTGTAGGCTATAATATGTGTGTTTTACCACATCTCTAACCAAAAACATGGGTTACTTAAAGAAAAATTGTCTGCAGTGGCGCTTTTCATTGTACCGTGTTTTATTTAAATTGGGTGGGGGATTGGTGGTCCAATTAACTATCTTACAAATAAGTATTTTAGGAGAAGCTGCTAGAAGTGAATTTCAAAGACAATCCGACTTGACTGGTAGTTTGTAAATCACCAGCGCAGCACTCAGCTGGTCATTCACCCTCGTGGAAGATACGCACTGCTGTTTTTCCTGTCAGTAGTTGGGACTGTAATAGCTGGAAGTGTATCTGCCAACAATTTGCCTTCTCTTTCCATTCATGAAAGTTTCAGCTCCTCAGGGTTAATTGAATCAGGAAATGTCAGTATCTTTAGATTTAATTTTCCCTATTGATGCAGATTCTAGTGTAGATTACTATTGTGTATACAAAACATGGTTCAGTTTGATTTCTGAGAAATATTTAATGACCAAAAAAACTGAGAAGGTTGTTTGGAACAAGCCTGGAATAAATTAAGAGCCCCCTTTAACTAACACAGCCTTCTTGACTATACCAAACCCTTAATAAGCTATTTATAGAGATGTGCATATTTCAGTCTATTTTAAAAAGCTGAAAAGGGCAGTAAGCAAACCAGTCTACCCACCAGTTTGCAGAGGCTAGCAGCAGCATAATGCCTGCACAGTGTTTAACTCGGTGGTAATTATATATCACGAATCTAGAAAATGCGAAGATGGAGCCAGGAAAATTCCATCCCGTCAAAGCTTGGGCCACTTGCTGAGAAGTGCTGCTGTCTTCCTGCAAGCACAGACGACCCAAAATGCAGAAAAACCACATGGAAAAGCATCTCTGCACCAGCATATCTCAGCTATAGAGGTACTTGTTGTTGCCTCCATGCAAAATGGGTCCAAGATCAGAAGTGGAGAGTGCTGGCAGTGCCCATACATTGTAACTGCAGCTGCGAGGTTTTCTGAAAATGAAAAAAATAGCTGCTATTCATTGCCAGGTTTCTCTTTTGTTGGCTGTTACTGAAGCCATTTGTGAGCAAAAATCACCATTAGGTACTTGTACCCTGTTAACCTTCCCACTTCCAGGGCCTTGTGTTTCATGATGGCTTGACCGAGACTCCATCTGCTACATTTTTCCTGTTTTAAAAAGATAGAATAGTCCCAAAGATAAGGTTAGCAAGAAATTTATTTCTTGCTCCTGAATTATTTACTCTATTTAAGCCCTGGCGAACAGCTCCCGCTTAATAGTACATTATGGTTTAAAGAGCTGTCAATGCACAAGGGGCAGTCTTGAATAATACCCTGTTTAGTGGCTCTGTCAATAATCCCTGTATTACCTTTCCTTCATTTTTACGATCAAGACCGCATAATGGAAGCCCAGGAATTACCTGAGCCAGCAGACTTCAGTAAAGGGATCTTTAGTGTATTAAAGCATGAAAAGATCTAGCAACCTGATATGTTCATAAAAGACATAAGTTAGAGATTTTTAGTCATGAGGTTAGTTTCCTAAGAGAGCTTGTGGATTCTGTATCACTTGTAGTCTCAAAATCAAGACATGATGTTTTAGGCAAACTCCTGTCTCATCTGCCAGGTTTGGACTGGAATCAGGAGCAGGGGGTGAAATTTGCTGTCCTGTGTTGAGCAAGTGGTCTGGTCATATCATGGTGAGTTTTAGCTTTGGCCTTGTGGAATTCTTGCCCAATTTTACTTGCTACAATTTCCGTCTTCGTTGATCTTCACAGAACTGGCTTCTGTGAAACATCTGTCATATCCTGAAGTAACCTCCAATGTAGTGATTTAGAAGTAGATTTGGGTTGCAGAACAACCATGTTTTCCTCAGATCAGCCATGCAAGGTTTGAGTCTAGAAGTATATCTTTTGCTGCTACTTCTTTATCTGCTATTTTATGACCAGTTAATTTTTGTATGTTTTCTAGATAATGGTGCATTAATAGTAAAAAAAAAAAAAAAAAAAAAAAAGGTCTATTTAGTGCAAGGCTGTGCTTATGGCACAGCTAGTATATGCCTCCTCCCATTTCCTGGGTGATTTGGGATGAGGCTGGATTACTTGGGCATCTGGAGAGTCCCAGTGTAAGAAATACTAAACTCCTCCCAGTCTCCTGCTAAATCACTTGGCCCTGGCTCTGTCTGCTCGACGTCAGCTACGGCTCTGCAGAGCGTTATGGAATTTTCCAGGTTAGGAAAATTCAGAGCCTTGTGGAAAGATACAACAAGTAGCTCTCTGGATAAGTGAGCTAATGCAGCTTGTGTTTTTATGTTGCTCTTTGTTTGCTTGTTGTTTTTCTGCCCTCCTATGGAGGCACAGCTTATGTTGGATTCTCTGATGTCCAATAAAAACCCACAGTCCTGTCCTTTCAGAGGGCAAGGATACAGCTTCTTGCCTTTACTAGCCATTGATTTTCTTGTAGCTTTTAAGACTTTAGTATCTTCAAGTTTTTTAGACCCTATAAATAACAGAACTGTAAATTCCTGTGACTTTTGCCTGTGGTGTACAAAAGGCAGACGGTAGAGAAGATAGGGAAGGGTGAAGCGTGGCAGACATAGAGCCATGGGCACAAAAATTTCAGCTGTTTTGTAGAATCATAATAATGTGAACTACATTTTCTCTCACTAAGCATCAAAGTATCTGATGTACAAAAAACTTGACATGCTAAAAAGCCCTTCCTTACAATTCAGTGCTGCACTTTCTGCATAACAAGGTAAAATCTTGTAGGTTAAGCCTGTCTGTCTCAGTCTTTCCCTGAAAAAATGTCAGGAGAGTCCCAGATAGGATGATCTCAGAGAATGAGCCAACATCTGTCTCCTCTTTTACCCCAAATAGATGATAAGCTGAGCTGCATATTCGCTATCAAGCCCACTGAGGGAGAGGTGCGAGTGCCATCAGCTTTTAGCAGAAGCCGAGCCCAGGGAAGCACAGACAACAGAACAGTCTGGTGGGTGAGCCTCAGCCCTAGGAGGAGGCTTTTCCCACCAGGTCTCCATAAACAGGCCGGAGTGACGCCATGGCAGGCGCTCCTTGAAAACGGGCCGGGGTGACAGTGATGTGGTGCATGCTGAGGCCATGTGTGGGCAGCCAGCAAGCTCATCCACAGCCACTGTGTCTCCGTGAGCTTCGACCACTGCAAGGTTTGGCCCCAAAGAGCCCATTTCAGGTGATCGCTACGGTTGAGCTTTATGGTCAAAAAGACATGAGCTACTGTCGTTTTATAGTGAGATCTATAAGAGAAGAATCAGAGCTTATTACAGGCTTGAAAAAAAGTATTTTCCTTTGCAATCAGCTCCTGGCTGTTCAGTTGAACAGGACAGCATGGTTTCCTGCTGTCAGGCTGGTGGCTTAAGTAAGAGTGTGAAGGAGAAAGCATCAGCATAATAATCCTGTCAGTTATCTTGTGGCAGAAAGGTGTAAAATAATAGGCAAGGGGAAGGGTTGGTTTCCCTGCATAATGCATGTAGCGGCGGGTGAAAGGAGACGTATCTGGTAGGTCCAACCAAACAGGTACCCTGCTTGTGCTCGGGTGCCTTCAGGAGCTTTGTCACCAACATCTGTGGGACGTGGTGGCAGTTCTCAGCTGATACCTACTGCTGTGGCAAAACGATGCTGTTTTTTTTTGTCCCCATGTTAAAAAGGGGAGAGCTGGGTTCCGGCTGTCCAGGAAGCAGGTTGCTCAGCTCTGCTTTTACTCAGAGCTACTGAAGAGCAGCTTCAGAGTGAGCGAGCTGCTACGGCCTTTCTGGGAACAAGGGCAGAAAATAGCACTGTGTTAGCATTCCCAAAGCAGCTATTTAGACCCAGATTATTTTTGAGTATGCCGCTTTGAGATATGTAACTAGCTGCACTTTTTTTTTTTTTAAGATTAACTTTATTTTTTTCCTCTTCTCTCTCTCCCCTCGCAGTTCTCTGCTGTCAAAACAGCGTCTATGCCAGGGAGAATAAAGAGGGTTATTTACAATGCCAAACATAAGGAAAATAAGTTGCCTGGTGCTCTGGGGGTGCCACTGGGCCAGTGGGAACGCGGTGATTTGGGCCCCCAGTGTGTGTTTGCAGAGGGTTTTGCTGGGCAGTCGTGTCACGAGCCGTGTGGAGCGGTGGTGCTGAAAAAGGTGCTGCTGACTCGTTAGTGTCTTACACTCGCATGGGTGGCTGGGAGTGATAAGACATCGCGTGTTCAGAGATATCCTCAAAACTTCCTGGTATGTGCCCCCTTAGGAAGTAAGGGCAGGGATGGCCCGGGCTTTTCTGTCCTAGTGCCCTGCAGGTCCCCCCTGGCTCTTCTCCATTCCTGACAGACGGAATTCCAGGCAGCTCAGACTGAATCCTGGGGAGATGGTGTAACCCTACTGACACTGATGGTGTTACACTTAAAAAAGGCTCCAAAACCTTAAAAAGAAACAAAAAAAAGGACATTTTAGCTACTACGCGCTAGATAGGCATGCTAAGTAGCTGTTTTTAAGTAGTAGAGAGATCCTTGTGGAATAGAGGTTGTGGTGGCTGGTTTGACCGAGGAGTAGTGGCCTGCTTCCCTGCAGTTTGCAAGTAGTGGGAGTCAGCAGATCACTAATTCCAACTTCCAACTAATATCAGTTTTTATTTTTATTTTTTTCTCTCTACATAGCCTTCTGGCATGCTATAAAAAGATCTGGCACACTATTTAGGACGATGTAGCTTTGAAGCAGCAGAGTCATCTGGGTGTGAAACCTTGATTTCCTGTGTCTCAAAATGAGCTATTTCTCTCTTTCCTTTGCAGAAAACCCCCACAGCTCATGCCATGAAGGAGGAGAACTTCCTTCGGCGCCGGTTCTCCCTCTGCCCGGCCTCGTCCACCCCGCAGAAGGTCGACCCTCGCAAGCTCACGCGCAACCTCTTCTTTGGGGCCGACAATGACATCTACCCGCTCAGTCCAGGTGGGTTTGTGTGGCGCCACTGCCCAGTGTTTTGTTTCTTGCTGCTGTTGAACCGCCAATCTCACATCCTGGAAAAAGTGGTGCCGACCTTCAGGCGCTCGATGCAAATAGAGGGTTTTTTTCTTTGGGGGAGGCTGGAAAGGCAGGAGGATGGCCAGGAAGAGAAAAAACTTAATGTGGGCATTGGGCTTTGGGTTCAAAGCATGTTTCAGAAATGATTAGTGTTTCAGGACACTTGCCCTTTGAGGCACTTGGTGCATTTTACCGAAAATGCCAGGGTCTTTTAAGTTGTTGCCCAGGACACTTTTCAAACTTCTGATAGCAGCGTTCCCTGATCAGGTCCAAAGCCCAGAATAAATATTAGAAGAGCAGACTTTCTGTGATTAATGGTCTGTAAATATCTACAAGCACTCTTCCCAGCACTGTTGTCAGCTTGCTGAGAACTGCAGGCTGGCTTTATGTGTTCTCTTTACATTTTTTTTCGCTTTGAACCTGTTAGATTCCAATCTAGAGGAAATAGAGCTCATTGTATTGCTGCAGTGTTTGCTGCCTGCAATAAACAGTCTGTCGAATGCCTTCCGTTGATTGCCCTCCATGAGCAAGGCTTCAGCTGCATCTGTAAACAAGCGCCTCCGGCTTAGTTGTGAGAGCCCTTGGAAGTTGGCAGAACTGTCACTTGTTGTTGCCATGTCAATGCTAAATAATCAAACTTCACAGCACCTAGGTGCAGTCTAGAAATGCTGAGAGATGGAGAAAGGATATAGCATGTGTCAAAAGCCTTCAGTGCTCATCTGTGCGTAACACTCGGCAGCTGTCCAGGCTTTGCAGGTGAGCGAAGCCAGGCTTGTATTTCAGGAGCTAATAATCTTCCAGTGAAAAGATTTCAAGGGCCTCTGACTGCAGGTATCTCTGTTTGTGAGTCCCTGCTTCAAGGCAATGAGGAACCTATTTTCAGCAGTGCTGGATGGTCCTGGCTGTGGCCGAAATCATCGGAAGCTTCAACAACCTTTTCATCGTCAAACCAAGGACAACTTAAACGGAACATCTAAAGTCTCCTGTGTCTCAAACCTCATATACCACTTCATATACCAGAATAGTGTAGGCCAAGGAAATCGTTTTAAAGGGGAGAATGCGCTTTTTAAATAAAAATTACTGCTTCCACTAGGGGATATCTGTGCAGAAGGTGTCTGGATTTTCTTCCTTTTTCTTTCTTTCCCCATTTCAACTGTGCTGCTTCCTCTCTGTTTGCCTCAGATTTCCTATGAGAAGTAGATATTGTTCTTGACGTTTGGCTATTCTTTGCTGTGTTCGCTTCTCTTTTCACCTTGCTTCTCCTGCTCGGTTTTATCCTGAGCATCCTTGCTTCCTTTGCACCTTCTCCATTCCTTGTGAAGGATGCAACCAAGGATAAGCTGTGATTCCCAAAGCTACTTTCAGTCTCCCTGTCCCCCACTTATTTCTTGTTTTACATGAACTTTCAGCTCTTGAGTATTTTCCACGTAATCATGCTTTGCTTTCAGGTCCCAGCAGACTTTGTTTCCAAGCTACTTCTTTCTTCTTTCTTTGACTTCTTTGTGTGCTTAAGTCTTTATTATATGGTAACTAAAAATTTGATTAAGACGTTCTCTGGTTTGTTAACTTTCTGTAAAAAGATATTACTTCATGCACCTTGTTCCTGACATTTTTTTCCCATAGCAAAGAAGGGAAAAAAAATCTCTTTCTCCTCATTATTTCAGTGAGTACAATATTTACAGCATGGCAAAAACTTATTTTAGGGGTGGCTAAAAGACTTTTTAGGGAACTTCTTTCTTTTAAATTTACTAGGCTGTAGGATCACACTGTATCATTAAATAAAATTTAAATTAGCCTCTTTGCATCCTAAAAGAAGTACTTTAATGAAAATGGAAATTTCACTGAGATAGCTGGAACTAAATTTCAGCCTGGTATACACCAAGTCAGTGGTATTTGCTGTGGTAACATTCATGGCATTGGGGCAGGCGTTATTGCTCATAGATTTACCAGACATCAGAACCTGCACATTCTCTGGTAGCTGACCAGCTACTTTATCAAAAACTCTATAAAGGAATCGCGATGTGGAGCTCATAGTGAATCCTTCAATAGTGCAGTAATTTCTCTTGCTGTGTTATTCCTTACAGTAATTCAATACTAACAAGCCGTGTTAATAGCCAGCCCTTTAGGCCTGAGAGCACCTCAGGTCTGCTCTGATGTGGGTCCTGTTTCTTTGGTCAGCAGGCTGAGAGCTTCTGCTTCCACAAGCAAGTTAATGCTTAGATCCTTTTATGTTTTTATGTGGTTTCCTCCTCTTTTTTTCGAGACGGCTGCGTATCTTGTGCTCAGGGTGAGACTGGCTCTTTTGGGCTTCTGATGCCCTTAATTCTGTGTGTGGCTGTTTGAGAAACTCACAGAGAAGCTGTTTGGTTTCGCTGGCTTTCCAAACGAGGGCTGTCCCTCGCTCTCTCTTTCTGCAAGTCTACAGGTCTGCTCAAGACAGCTAGAAGAGCTCCCCCCCAGAAAGCAGCCTTTCCCTTGCAATTACCAGTATACCTAGTGGGTTTGCATAAGGAACTAGTATAAAGCTGCTCCATAAAACTATTTTGTGAATCTCTGTAACCAGTGTGTGTAGGAGTGAACAACTGCATGTTCCTCTTTGCCTAATATCCTGTGAGGGATGGTCCAGAACTTCAGAAACACCTGAAATGCTACTGTTTAGGTGCAAATGCCTTCAGCTCTGTGGCTGAGAAGGCAAAAAATCTCTGATGTCCAGGCTTTTGCTATGGATATCAGCTTGCAGCAAGATTTTCTTTGAGAAATGAGACATACTAAAGAATGACTGTAAATTTTGTTATGCTAATGGATGCCCTTCCCTCAAGCAAGCAGCAGCTGACTCCCATTAACTTCGCTTGAACTTTTAGTCCATATGCTACTTTCCCATACAAGCATGGAAAAAACCTCTTCATGGGAAACAAGTGCAGGAACTACACAGCTTTGTGAGTTTATTGCAATTGCTTCTACCCCGGTCTGGGAGAACAGGGGTGGTAGAGGAATGGGAGTGAATCCAGGCCCTAATCCACACTGAGGCAGGCAAGTATCCAGTCCTTTGGGAATTTTTCCTATCCAGTTGGCCTGAGGACATCAGGTACTTCCGCTAGACGTCCCTCTTCCAAGGCGAGGAGTGATAGGTAAGAAACAAAGCTGAGATCCAGTCCTTGCTGTGTGCATGAGCTTGTTCCCCCTCGTGTCCTGGGTGTGGAAGTGCAGAACGGGACTCTGGGCATACTTACTTTTGTGAGCCAGCTTTTCTCGTGGTGCTTGGCTTCTTCAGCGGTTCCGTTGAAGGCTGCAAGAGACACTGCAGTTTCTGACATGTCTGTGGCAAGTCCTGCAGGCTTTGGGAGAGCCAGGGTTTCCCTCACTGGGTTTGTATTTGGGGTTGTTTCCAAGGCCTGTCCACATGAAAGTTTAAACGCCTTCAGTTCCCATGTTTGCAGCGTGCTATGAATGGATTATGGATTCCACTGCCTTGGTCCTTCCTTACCGCAGCCAGTACTGTCTCTAATTGCTAACAGGGTTGGAAGGAAAACTACATTGCAATTGGATAACAATGACTGTCTTGGCACTAAAAAGTTAGTCTAATCAGATGCTATTTTTTGACCTTTTTCTTTTTTAAATAGAGACATGGTGCTTTCTTTTACTGTTAAGGATGTGATTACAGTTGGCAGAAAGAAGAGCATTTGTCATTTCATTTTATTGCTTGGCCAGGGCTACATATGCTGATGCTATTCTATAATGTGTATAATGTACTCAGAGTTTAGTGTATGTTGGTAAAGGAAAATGTATCTCCTTACGTTGACTGGAAAATGTCGTGGTTTTCCTAAATGCTACTTATTAACTGCAACTGTTCCTTATTGTAACAAATAATTTGGTCAGAAGACACTGCATTGATCTGCAGTATTTTTTCCTTAATTATGTCTGTGTGGAGTTCTGTCTCCTGTAACGTTTTAGGATCGTGGCTACTATTTGTGCAACAAAGCATGCTATCCTACAAATCTATGTAGAGTTGCCAGATACTGTCCAGGGAGGCTAGCATATTAAATAGCTTATTATTAACTGGATACCATCTATTATTTGCTCTGACTGAGACATGAGATGTGTAAGGAGAAAAAACAGACTGTGATAATGTAATTAAAATTTTCATCATAGTGCAGACCCGCGAGGGGGCTGATTAAGGAGGCATAGGCAGCCTGATTTCTGGTGTTTTCTAGCCTTTACGTGCTGGAGTCTGCAACCATCCCGTTGTTTTGTGACTATCACCTTGGTTTATCAGAGTGTTTTCAGCCATCAGTTCTAAGCAGTACTTGGTGTGTAGCCTGGGCACGTAGGCCTAGTTTATTTCAAGCTCCCTGAGGTCTGTGCGTGTGGCCTCAATGTGCTTGATGTTGCTTATGACACCTGCTCTTGCTTTCTGTTAGCAGCAGTCCCCCTAGGGCTGTGAGTTAGCTGTGATTTTTCTCACAGAAATCCTCCATTTCTGAATCCTGCTGCTTTGTTGCAGGGAAGGACGTGGAAGGGAACAGCCCATCAGCGCTGAAGGATGAGACACCGCAGACGCCAAACTCCATCAGTAAGGTACTGGGGGAGAGGGATGTGGCAGCACTTGTGTTTTCGTTTCTCCTTGCGCTGACTGATTAATCAATTTTGCTCTCTCTTTTTTTATTGTATTTTAAAGTCACTGAGAAAGCGTTTCCCTCTGTTCCTGCAGGAACAGTGCATGCATATTTTGAGAGAAGGAAAACAAGAGTGTTCAGATGGCTGGGCTGGCATGGACAAGTCCCTGTTTTCCTCAGTCTCAACAGCATCTCCCAGGGCAGCAGAGCCCTGTTTATTTGGATCTCCTGTGGCTGTGCATTAGGTGTGAACAATTAGGGGTGTAAAGTCAGTTTTGTCAGCAGAGGTTTCTCCTGCTGGTTTTGATCAGCAAGGCCACCATAAAGCTTGATTGTCTTGGAAGAGAAAACTTCGTTTAGCATTTAATGTATTGCATATCATCCAAAACTCTGAGCCCAGGTCTGGGGCAAGGGCTCCAGGACTCAGTGCAGCGGGAAAGGAATGCAAATAAACCAAACTCTTCAGAACCCACCATTTACACCCAGCCTCTTACAGAGAGATGAAACCGGATTGAAAGACTCTGGATCTGGGTGTTTAAAACCTGGCTGTAGATCTACAGTTACTGGGTGCCTGGGTTTCATTTCCTGCAGACATGGAATCAAGATTTTGATCTAGGACTGACTTTGAGACTCATGTACAGCATTTTTGGCTACAGCTTCCACATGTTTCTGGAGGATAACTAGAAATAGAACCAAAGCCTGATAATAAGTTTTTAACTAAATTTATTCATCTGTGACGCTATAAAATGCAAATGGCACAAGCTGAAATGAAAATCTAGCACAAATGGAACAGCTGGAGACAAATGATTTCTCATAATATGGGACAGTGGCTATGCATCTTCAAATTTGGCTGTGCTTCCTGGGAGCTTGCAGACCATTGCGCAGGGATGCCCTGAAACACAGAGCTGTGGAGAAGCCCAAGGCCTCAGCAGCTGCATCCACGGCCTGGTTCAAAACCTGGTGTTTCAAAGACTTTGCAGTGAGTGCCATTAGAATCACTGTTATTTAAGAATATAAAGAGGGACTCTCTTTAATCTCTGGTGGAGCTGGTCAGCTGTGTGCCAAATCTTATGTGCAAACTTAGGCAAACCATGCCTAAAAAAATGGTCAATTAATATTGAACTTTTCAGCTTTAAGATTATATGATGAAACCTTACTATGAGGTGTCCAGGCCTATAGATAGCAGTCTCTGAGTATTTCAGTTTAAAAATAAGTAGTGATTTTACCAGCTTGAACTGAAGGAAAGGATGTGTACTAATTGGGTCATGTTTAGATTACTAGAAGCAGAGGGAAATCAATTTTTAGAAACCACATTGCGGAGTGTGCAGGTTTAATTAGTGGATTCAAAAGTAAATGTACTAGGTAAAGGCAGCCATTCAGCAAAAAGAGGAGAGACAGAAGTATTCCTTGGGTAAGTCTGCTGAATATTGGAGCCTGATTTGGCCTTGTTTATAGAGGTGGGAGAGGTGCTTTCAAACCATAGATTTGCAGATACCACAAAATAAAAGCACCTGCATGAACCTGAACACAGGAAAAACATGTCAGAGGCAGTTCAGCTAAATTTTAATTAATTGAATGAAAAGAAGAAAAAGGAAAGGGGAAAAAAAAAAAAGGCTGACAAGGGTGCCTGCCTGCTCAGAGGGCGATGGAGGCAGATACACATTGGCCAGCAGGTGGTTGTGAGAAGGCTGAGCTCTGAGGATGCTTTTTCCACCTACCTGTGAAAGTCTGTGTTCCCATGGAGATGCTGAGTTTGCCCCTACAGTATTTCCCCCCTATAGTTAATGCTGAGTGTGATACCAGGTAATGCTGAGCCAGGATAAATTAAGGAGCTAGCGCAGCCCTGTCAGAAAGGGAAGGTTTTCAGGTTTTTCCGTAAGGGACAAGAGGTGTGTGCAGGGTGTAGCTGTCCTTGTAGAGCAGCAGCCTCCAGCTCTGCTGCATTGTGTGGCGACTGTCCTGCAAAGCGGCGGCCACTCGCCCAGCACCGTGATGGGCAGGAGGGACGGCCGCGTGCTCGGTCCCTGCACTGGACTTGGAGACCTGGACTTGCCAGCTCAGCCCCACATCCCTGCATCGCCTCAGACGGGTGAATTGCGTTGCTGTGTCACTCCTCCATTGGTGGCCTGGGAACGGTTCTGCATCTCATGCACTAGGGGCACAGCCCTCCTGTGTGGGGAGAAAAAAAATAAACCCCAACTTCTTCCAGGTTACTTCTCCCTTCAGTTTCTCTTTCAAGAGCCCTTTAGCCTTGTTTTCTGGGACCAGCGCTCAGAATGCGGTAGGGAATATCACTGCACTATTTCTAAGCCTTAAACTCCTCTCTGCAGCCAGGTACCACAGTTACCCCCTGCCTGCTAGTAACACGAGATGCTTTCCTGTCCTCCTGTGCCTCATTTGGCACTGTTAGCATCTTTTAAGTCACCTTTCATTGCAGTCTGCAGTGTTGTATTATCTGTTTCCTCCTTTTCTACTCAATGTTTACCTAGTTATTCTAGTGTCCAGAAACATGTTGTGGTCTTTTGATACACCCACATAGAGCTGAAGTGTATTTTAAGGGACTGGTCAGGAAAGCCTTGAAGCTGGAACTCAGTGATCTGTCTCTTCAGTCCTCTTTTCAGTCCCACACTGGCACCACAACGAAGTCTAAAATTACCACACTGTGGGAGGCTGGCTCCTGTGTGCATGGCATGTACAAGAGGGCAAAGCTGAGATTGCCTGGCTCCTCATGAATGAGTTTTTCCACATGCCTGAATTGTTCAAGTCTTTGGTAATCTGAAATATAAAACTAAGTCATTGCTTGAAAGTTATTTTAGCTGCAAAGGAGTTATAAGCTGTTTATCACTTTCTAGATGGAGTGATCCTTTGATCGTTCCTTAATAGTTACGAAGTCTCTGTGTTCTTGAGCTGATCCTTCCTTCTCATGCTTTTAACCCATGTTAGTTATGGCCGTGGTTATGCTTGAGGCTGTTCCAAAAGACGATTCACAGTGCTGGAAACCTGCAAGGGCAGCTCTCCCCCCCGCTCGCCCTGCAGCAGCAAACCAAGGAGCTGCTTGTCAGCTCTTGCAGTGGGAAACAGCTTGGCGAGGCTGAGGAGCGAAGCGCTCCTTGGTGCGTGCTCAGCACAGCTTTAGTGGGGAGCCTGGCCGCCCCAAAACCGCTGCTGGCTTTTGAGGGCTGTGCCTCGTGCCATAGGTATCATAAATGCAGATATTTTAGAGGGAGTAGTCTCCAAGATTTAAGCAAGTTGCTTCTTTCTATCACCACAGTCGTGTGACAAGGAAAAATGTCCCAGACTTAGTGGAACGGTACCAAGTAGATTTTTCACAGGGAGATGCTGCTTGGGGTGACTGTAGATTTCTTCATTTCAGTGCGAAAGAAAACAAAGATAGCATATACCGCAGAAAGCGGGAAAGACTGAAGGCAAGCAAATAAAACAAAGACCCAAGGAAAACATATTTGCCAGGATGACTTCTGTTCTCATCAGCATAAATACTCTCCATTCCTCAGTCAAGGCACAGCAATGGGTCGTTTCTTCAGTTCCGTACATTGCATTTTAAATAATCCCTATTATCTGCAGAGGATTTTATGGTAATTTCAGCTAGGCAGAGATTTATCCTGGAGTAGCACAGGAAAATTGCACAGCAGAGTGGGATTTTGCGCAGAGAATAAAGGAAAATGGAGATCCATAAGCTAGGTAGGCACGTGCAACCCTGAAGCTCCTGGGTACCTCACAGGGTCAGATGTAGGCACTAGTCATTTGTCACTCATCCAAAGTCCCAGAGTTGCCTACTTTAGATAAGCCACAGCAGTCCGATTGTGTCATCTTGGGTCAGTGGTTTCCTATGGGAGAGGGGGAGGTTAAATGGAGGTGCTGAAGTCAAAAAGATTCATGAAATGATTTGGCAAAGCATGATTTTAAGCTGCAAGTCCAGTTGTTTTTCATCACTCATTTTCTTATTTTTTTTAAATTATGTCTGGGAACAAAAGGTACATCTAGCATTTGCTAGTGGGGAAACCAAAGCTTTGCTGGAGACTTCTGTTCAGAATTATAACTGCAGCAGTCATATGAAACAGCATTGTTCTCAGCGTGCAACTCTCCCATCTTGTCTAAAATATTCTTTAAATATTCTAAACTCTAAATTCTTCCCTTGAAAGACTCACTTAAGTGATCCTGTAGCAAACCCCTGAGGACTGTGAATTTTTCTTTAATTATTATATTGTGACACAACGGAGCAAAGCATTCTGCTAAAAAGTAGCATAACTTTGTATTTTGAGTTGCTTGGAGAGCTCTTCTGGCTTTCAGCAATGATTTTCCCCAGTTATTGCTGTCACTTCAGCTATTTATTTGTGCATTCTTTTTAATTAATGCTCATCATTGCACTATTTCAGCCTTCAGAAGATCTATATTGCATCATTGTAACAAGCTTGGAATAAAGGAGATCTTTGGAAACTGGGAAGTTTGAGGTGAAAAATAATCAACTTTCTCTAAAGCAGCATATTAATTGCAAGATAAACTTTACTAATGCAAAGTTTGTTTATTAATGGCAGTTGTTTCCTTGACTCTACTGTGCTTTTGGAGTGCTTTTATCACCATTTTACAAAAGGACTGCCCATAGTAAACTGTTTGACAAAGTGTTTAAATACTGTTGCGATATCTGTGGATTATTACATGAATAATATTCAGGAAGCACTTCACTTGCAATATTAGACTGAGCTTTTCCACGGCATTGATACTACTTGAAGAGTTTATATTTTATTTGTTTTATTTCTACAGTGACACAGGTTTGTAGCAATTGTCTGTAGAGAAGATACTAGAGACATTACATGGGAGCAAGGAGATGTCTCCCTTGTGATGACTATTTTTACTTTTATGAAACAAAGATTATGACCTCAGCCACTTTTGTTCTGCCTTCAAATTCCCTTCTGATTTCATCTTTTCTCTCACTTGGGTACAAGGAAAAGTACTCACTGCCATTAATTTGCAGACCGCATCTTGAGAATGACTTTGTTCAAGCATTTCTGACTTGGGACAATTCTCTTTGTTTCCTATTACACTGTTTTTTATTAATGTCCATTTTGTGTGGCGAGACTTGTCTGTGCTAAACAAAATAAAATATTCTCCTGGTGTTACACAAGATGGGGCCTACTGAGGGGCTGGAATTCCCCGCACCAGAGTTGGTGGCAGCCTCTTTCCCTGTGACTTGGTTCATCTTGGAAATGAAGGCAGCAAAAGAGCTCAACAGCTTTGTGGTCAGAGCAGTGCAGCATCGTCTTGCAAAGGCCTTCAAGAAACTACAGTGTGTTGCGATACCTGCTGCCCATCACCAGTGCATCCCATCAGGACTGTGATGAGAGGGGACACAGACTTACTAGGGATAAAAAGCGCATCTTGGTGAATAATATATCCAGGCATCACCCAGGAATGCTACCTGTCCAGCCTGGAAAGTCTTCATCTGGCTAGGGCACAACAAAGGGCCACCCTTAAGCATGCTGAGGCCTGAAAGTGCCTGAAAAGAGTTTTTGACAGATTAACTGTCTTCTAGACTTATCATTATGAGAAGCACTCTGTAAAACATGTCTGCTGCTTGCCTCGTTAGAATACCCCTCTTTGTATTTTAAGGGGGACACAAATTCTCTACACTCCCCCTTGAATAAAGTCCCATGTCTGGTCAGTACTGTTCCCAAGGCCTTGCAGAGTGAGAGGGCCAGACTGTGCTCGTATGTATATCCCAGTTTCTTTGAAGAAATGAAGATGACAGAAGCTGTGATGACAAAAGGCTTCTTGTTTTCCGTGAATCTGAGCAAGGCAGATCAATAGAAGAACATGATTAAATGCTCTTAATGTGTCTTAGTGCTTGTAAAGCCTTGCTTTGTCGTAGGGATTTTTACAGCTGGCAGCCTAGATTTACTGAACCTCACACCTACCATGAGATTCCTCAAAACTATTATGACAGATTCCTGTAAAAATATGAAATCTTATTATTTCTGATCATTCAGCAGGTTAAACCTGAGAGGCCCGTGCTTTGTCCGCCACAGCTCAGAGGGTGCACATAGATGGTGGCTATGGTGTGTAGTCCTGGGGCCTAAAATCCTGCCCTCTCTACCAAAGGGAGGAACTTTCTAAACAAAAATGCAGTATTTTCCATGCTGGAGACCTAGTGATTTCCTGGGAGCAAAGTACTGCTTAGGATCTGTGCATTCCTATAAGCACAACAAGAGGCAAAGTTGTCAGTGAGAAGCCTTTAGTCTGCCTAATTAAAAAAGTAACTGGGGAAAAAGGTCAAGGTTCTGGAAACAGAAGTCTCAGGTTAGGCACATCCAAGTATTATTGCTTGGTTTTAGAGAGATTCTATTTTATAAAACCTTGGCCCTTTTATGATCACCTTGGGGAGCTGCAGTAGTCATCATGTTGCAGCACAGATATTTTCCAATAGCCACATGCTATTTCATGTGCCCATGGCAGCAAATTGTTGTTCACGCAGCTGCTTTGACCTAGTGATTTCAGACGAATCGGACTTCACATAAATTTCTCCGTATTTAATGAACTGCTAAAGATTGCAGTGGTTATAAAGAAAGCTCATCCTCTATCCTGATTTGAGGCTTCATGATTGCTCCTTTTTAGTATGAACTGGGAAGCCCCAAGAAAGCTGGCAGAGCAGAGGCCCTGGCAGTGCCTCTGAGTTAATATCTGTCCCCTATATTAATTTAGAACTTTTATCCTTTATGTAAGTACAAAGATGTAATTCTCCAGGCAACAAGTGACTTCAGTATATTTCACTTAATTAAGTAAAAAGCACCTTTGTATCCGATGCTTTGCTGATGCCTGTGCAGGAGCCTCGCGGACGCCGGTGCTTCGCTGCCTCTCTGTGCTGGCTGACAGGGAGCAGTGCAGCCTGCTCACCGTGCTAGAGCGGGGAAAATGGCATGCAAAGAGTCAGCTCCTAATTGTGTCTCAAGGACAGGACACTCTTCTTGCTAAGGGGGAGCAGCAGGGATAAATCTGACGAATTCCCAAGGCCATGTGTCTTGAATTAGGAAAGCCTAAGCTCTTTATAGTTCTGGGGGATTCTTTCTCCGAGTTGTTGAAGCACCTAGAGGTGTTTTATCGTAAAGAGGAGCTGAAAGCGTCCTTGTCAAACACACAGCCCTGCCCTTGGTAGCGTGGCCCAAGCGGGCGGGAGCTGCTGCTCAGATCTCGTGTGGGTGCCACGGTTCTTGTTGTAAATCCTGTGTTTTGACAATGAAGTCCCATGTGCAGAACAGACATAAAATATGCATCAGAGGCTGCATTGCAGGTAGAGGAGGACTTTTTTCTTCCTGCTAAAACGAAGATGGCAAACACTATATAGGTTGCAGGAGTGCAGAGCTGGCATTTTCTTTGGCAGTGCTAAAGCTGAATGCACTTGTAATCTGCATGGTCAGATCAGGGACTTCATCGGTCTTTCTATATGCCTTCGCAGAATGAAGTTTTTATTTCTCTATTTATTCTCTAGTGTCCTACATAGCTCTGTTTTTAGTAGACTCATGGGATGTAAGAGCAAGCACTAGATTCTACAGCGATCCTATCCCTGCCCTAAATTGCCCTTTTTGTCCCTGCTTTCTAATCCTGCATCATCCAGACAGGTTTGCTTTAGAGATGCTGCATTTGGGGGCGCATCCTCATGCTTTTGCTCTGCCGCAGTCCCCAAAGCCTAGTCAATGCCTGTTCACTGTGATCTGGCCGTGTCACCACATATTTCTCTCCCTGTCAGTCACGTGAAAAGGACCGATCCAGCTGTCATTAAATCCTTCACTATTAATGTTCCGCGTGGCTTGTGGCTATAGTAGCTGGAGAGATTTCTTTGTCACTGGAAGGGAGGAAAAAAAGTAGGTCTCTCAAAACTGAAGGCACTGTGAAATGATTGCACTGACTCATGGAGCACACGTGATAGTTTGAGAGCCCACTGGGGGTGTTTCACATCATGGCAGGAACCTGATAAATGGGAACCACGTCTGATGCATAGTCTCCTTAATGCAACTCATTTTTGCATCATAACCATTAAATCGGTGTGGCCAAGGGCTGAACTGTTACCAAACTGTCACGCCTGAGAAGGAGAAATAGTGTCTTACCCCAAAAGATTATGGTCTAAATGCATGAGGGATGAAAGGTTGGAAATAAAATAGGCCCAGAGAGAAGTAACTTCCCTAGTGCCATGTAACAGGCAGCGAAGCCCAGACTACCTCCTGTGCCCTCCCCGAGGCTTGGACATCTTGCAGGTGGTATCTGTCTGAGGAGGCTCCTGGCCCTTCAGAGGGCTGTGCTCTCCAAGTGCACCATCTTTTGGGGAACAGTAGTGTTGTAGTCCAATGCAAGTAAATCATTTTTTTTCAGACCACCAGCACAATCATGAGATCAGTCTGCAGTCGCTGCAAATGAATTTAAACAGCACTGATGCTGCTAAACATGATTTAAAGTGACTGTATATTTTGTGCCTGGTTTCCCAAGGCCAAGATGAGGATAATTTTCTACATTATCTGTAACATGATTAGATCATTTCTTGCCTACTCATGGTTCTGGACATTTCAGCTGGGGCAACAGTCATTGCCAATACTGAGTGGAGTTTTGAAAGACCTCTACCAGCTTCCCCATTATTTTCATTTGAGCAATTGAAATGCTTTAGGATCTGTAAAGAAATGGGTAATTTTCAGAGTTAGGAATAAGAACAGATTTTTTGTTGTTTCTAACAAGATTAGTGTCTGAGTGGGAGAAACATGAAGAAAACGCGGCAGAGAGTTTTCCATGTAACCCTGTGTGTAAGAAGGGATTTTAAAGTGCAGTACTAGGATACCTTTCTCAAGGGTGCCTCATGTCTGCTGGCAAAGCCTTCAGTCAGCTCTTTCATGGATTCCTGGAAGATATAAACAACTCTTCATTAAAGCACAGCTCAAACTTCTTCATATTAATACATTTCTACTTCCACTTTTTTTTCTAGAATGAATATAAGCTTTGCAATGGCTCTGACAAAGAGTGTGTGTCTCCCACGGCCAGATTCATGAAGAAGGAAACGCTGAAGGTATGTGTACAGCAGCCAAATCAGCATCAACTGACTCCTTTTGACAAAACAAGTAGTACCTTCCAAACTAATAGGAACTACTAGGAGTTATTTCCCAAGGCCCAGAAAAGACTTTCAATCTTCTTTGAGTAGTTGTGGACTAAGAGTATTATCAGACTTTGTAAAGTGATTAGATTGCATATTGCAAACAGAAAAAAATAAGAGTAATTATTATGTTCTGTTCATGTGTTACAGAGCACCTGAAGAAGATCATAACCCTTCATTGCTCTGACTAGGACAGCTGTTTCTTGGCAATCTGGGCAGATAATTGTTTGAATGTTTGTTTGTCTACCAAAACAATTAATTTACTTTTGGCTTTTGGATGAAATTACTTTTAACGTCTTCAATTGGAGGGGTGGGGATGATTGTATATTCAGTCTCTCCCCATTTCCCCCAAAATAAAAGCACGTAAACTGCAGAACTTGATGGTGCTTAGTGGAACTTCAGAAGCAAAGCAGGTACCTGCTGTCTGGTTTCGTTGTTCCCCCTTGTGCTGCTTTCTGAGGAACCTGTGCTGGATCAGGCTCTAGCTGTGCTATACATAGGCTTCTTTAATGCATTATGTTCCTTCCTCCGCCAAGGAGGAGGTGATTACAGCTGCTGTTTTTCTCTGTTCTGAGCCAGGTACAAAAAAAAAATTACAGACAGGAGAAGAAAAGAGCTACCAAGCAACTCTTCAGCGCCCTGAAGGACCCCAGTGTGGTCATCACAGCAGACTGGCTGAAGGTATTTGGTACAGACCGTTGCTTCTGGGGCTGTCAGAAAAAAAACAAGTGAGAAATGTGTGCTGCGTCTGAGACGTGTGCGCTAGCACTTTCTGAGTGAGGAAAGACTGAGTAATTCTCAGTTGATGTTGCTGTGAAGTTCCTGCCTAAATAACTGCTGTAAAAGCTACAGGGAATGTTTCTGTTCCATCTTAACCTAATTCGGTCCATCTGTTCCTTGTCCTTAATAGGAACCTTCTCCAAAAGAGCCTAATGCAAAGGAACTGATGATGTTTCACTGTTCTTTCTTCCTCTTTAAAGGAGGCTGCTGGCCTTTCACCATAGATGTGCTTTCTGACTAAAGAGGGAACAGACAGAGTAATAGGTCAGAAATGGGCAGATGTAGCTTGTTCTATTGACAGTTGGATTTTATGTTGTCACAGCCCAGAATGAAACATAGTGGACCTAATGACAACTGTAATTTCTCCTAGTGCAAGGACTCACAGGGTGACAGCTTCTCACTGAAACCCTGAAACTTTGTACATGGCAAATGAAATTGGACTGGCATTGAGCAATCTCGTCTCTGACAACTTGTTTTTTAATTCATTAGAGCATTTGGTCTTCTTGATTAATCATGAATTGCTTGCCCCTTTTGTAGTAGTAAAACTTACTTTTTCAAACACCTCTAAACAAATAGGGATTTTTTTTGCCTTTGCTTTTTTTTTAAATAAATTAGGGATTTCATGAAACAATACAACTCTGTTTATGAGTGCTTTGAAAAACTGCTCTCACTGTTCCGGGGTCAGTGTTGGAATCTAGGCAAGTGAGAAGTGCACTGCTTACTTGAGAAATAAGATTGGCAGCAAAATTGTGCCACAGTGTATAGTGTTGATGATAGCACTAAGCTTAATCTAAATATTGAGATTTTTACACAGAGCCCCTATGTTGGGTTTGCTGCAGCTGGAAATTTCTAGCCCAACAATAAATGGCCAGGGCTGTCAAAGCAGAATACCCAGACAAGAGTTGAGAGTCACCCTCCGCACGCTGAAGACAAGAACACCTTAGGCAAAATCTAACCTTACAGAGAAATGTCCCCATTCATAAAGCTATTAACTGTAATATGTGCTATCAGTTTTAATGTCTTTTCTGTAAGAGAGAAAGTGCATTGAGCTTGACAGAGAAGTAAACCAGCTAGAAGGCACTTTAAAATTGTGCTGTTTGACCGAACCATTAATAGCTCTGTTTGGCAGAACACTATTAAAGCGCCTTCCAAGGTCAGTTAGACTAGAGCATTTCTCTCTGTGATACCCTAATTGGCATGCCCTCCAACTATTAACAAATCACTCTCACGTGCCCAGTGGTGCTGCTTGCCTAAAATATTAAAAAAGCTGGAAGCATGAAATCAGTAATAGAAATATGAAGAGCAGATTCTGATAGCTGGATTGGCATGGTCAGAGATTTTGCAGTGAGATCCCTGAGACTGTGTGGCTAATGCAATAGCCACAAAAAGTAGCAAAAAGTATATCTTGGTCTGGCCGTGAGAGCAGTGCATGCTGGCAATAGGAATACTGAATAAATACAGGATAAATGCTGTTTTGTCTTTTAAGGAGCGATCTAAGAGCAATTTTCTGTTCTCTTCTTGCCCCTGCTCCAGATCCGTGGGACTCTGAAGAGCTGGACCAAGCTGTGGTGTGTTCTGAAACCAGGAGTGCTGCTGATTTATAAAACACCAAAGATTGGACAGTGGGTTGGGACAATCTTGCTCCATTCTTGTGAGCTGATTGAGAGACCCTCCAAAAAGGACGGCTTCTGTTTTAAGCTGTTTCATCCTTTGGATCAATCCATCTGGGCTGTCAAGGTAACAACCCTGATGACCTGAACAACTTCTGTTTGGGCACCAGTGTCTCTGAGCAGTGAGAAATGCAGGTAGGAAGAAGCTGCTTTTCAAACAGGCTGCAGTGATTTGCCTTGGGTGGCTCTGTGTGAGCTGGATTTTGTCTGGCAAAGCTTATTAACTTCAGTGCAGCACCACACAAGCACTGCTATTCTGCTTTGCTGCTCTGCAGTGAACTGGCGTCATCCCTTGAATTTGCAGGGATCCTGAACTGGTGGGATCTTGCAGGACTGCAGGGTTGGGAAAGTGGTGCAGAGATTTTTGAGGGTGTTTGTACTATCTAGGTTTGCAGTTACTCAAATGTTCTTAGTGACGGTAAGTTGACTGCATGAAAAGATTGGGGACTCTAAAGTTTGGTCATGGTGTGACATCAAAGGAGCATCATGCGTCGTGATTAGTTAGACAACTGTATTGTTCTTGGTGTATAAATTCATGCATAAATTGAAGAAAGACATGTCTGTGTAGAAAAAAATGATCCACAGCTAGGAGCTTTATCAAGCCCTGGCCTAGATGTGCTAATAGGAGATGAGGAGTTGATGCAATTAACTGACTTTCCAGAAAAAAAAAAAAAACATATACAAAGCTGTAAATGCTTTCGACAGCGCTGGAAGATGGTTGGCAGAGTGACAAAAGTCAGATGAATGATCTAACCAAGGCTTGTTTTTGTCAATGTCTCTGAGATTTGGGTTGGTTGGTGATGGACTGGAATTCATTGGTCTGCCCAAGCCTTGGCTTGGCTCTGCCACGAAGGAGTGACTTTGGACAGGTTGTCCAATCTATCCTGTCTTAATTTTAGGTGTTTTGAAACTGAAATAGCAAGGCTTTCTGTCCCTCGTTTCGAGTCCTTGTTCTAACCGTTGTTGCTCAGAGGCTGAGACTATCTCTTGCTTAATGCACAGTAGCTCCAACAGTGACCTCTGGATCTCCCCGCAGCACAAATTATTAGTAGTTTCTCACATCTCTTAAATAACTCCCTCCAAATTTTGAAGAGCTGTGTTTCTTTTTTTCCCTTAAGAATTGGCAAAAGTAGAAGTTACCTAATGTTTATGAGCAGAGAGGAAGACCTCCGTACCTCTTGACAAGCACTGAATGCAACTTCTGTTGGATCCCCCGACGAGACAGTGCTTAACTGCTCTTGAACTTTGTCTCCCCATTAAAAACAGCAACTCTGCCAAGTTATTGCAGATATAAATTCTCCAGGAAATATCACCAGAGTATACAAGGCATTGCAGGTTATTGCCTTGCTGCAAGGTGGTCAGCAGAATAAGTGTGCCTAGAAAAATTCATGTGAGAGGGGTGATGGCATTGTCACCGCTACCAAAATGTCAGGTGAAGTGGAGGAGATCAAGCAGCCTTACTCCTACTCATCCTGCTGAAACAGTATAGAAAGTCTTGATTTTGAGTATGGTAGAAGGAGATAATTAAAATAAACCTCAGCAGTCCAGGGTAAGAGCTGTTGTTTTCTGACAGTTGCTTAGCTCTAGTCTGTGCCTAGGTGCATTGTTTTTGCCTTATGCTATTTATATAGGTTTGGCTGTCACTTTCCTTCTTACTCAATTTTAAGAGTCGTAATGCTTATCTTTTATTCAGAGCCTATGCCCAAGAAATTTGTCAATCATTTGCAATCCATCAACCAGAAATTTGTTCTGACATGACAGGTCAACTGAATTCTTCTGGGAAGCACAGTAGGAAAGACAGTGAAAAAACAGTATCATTTAGAGATCTGAAGTGTTGCAAGATACCAGAACTCGGTATGAGTCATCCAAAAGAAAGAGTTTTTATCAATATGTGTTATATGTGTGTGTATCTCATTCCTGTGTCTCTTGAGAAAATATATGACAGAAACAGGAATTAAATATGAAAGGAATGTATCTTCGAAAGTGTTTGTGTACTAGAGAAGGTCCCAAGAGATTAGAGTTTTAAAGTCAAAATAATATTCTGAGTCTTTTGAGATGGATGTTTGGAAAGCAGTGTTTGAGCAGCATGAGTTTCAGGATGTTTCCTGAAACCTGAATTCAGGTTGGATTGCTGTGCATGATAGATGCTTTCAGCCCCAAGGTGAACACCAAAATACACATCAAGAAATCCACTGGCGAATGGCCTGATGTCAAAGAAGCTGTCAGCACTCTGACAGCAGTTTAAGGCTGAAGCTGCTAAAAGTACAGATTCATTTTATGTCATTTCATGGCCTTCCTTTAAAACAACTGAAGCAGAATTGACTGACTTGTCTAAACTTGTTTTGTATTACTCTGCAAAGAAGAAGGCCAGTTTCTCATGAATTATAGATTAGCTTGAACTCAAACTATAAGCCCAAGTTTCTGTCCCATCATGACAGAAGTAAGATCTTGCTAAATAATTTTCACTTCTGGCTTCTGGGATTTCCAAGGATTGTCTAGCCTAGGGCTGATGATCTGATTTGGACTCACATTAGAGGCCTCAGGCTCATGAGTGCCCTGTTGTTGTTAGCCCAGGTTCTCTGGCAAATGTCTGGAATTAATTGCCAGGTTCAGCCGTGTACTGTGGAGCAAATGCTGTTGGCTTCAAGCATTGTCTTAAACATTTATAATCATGTGAGCCACTTTTAAATTTAGTGTGCAGTCATTGAACTGAAGTTAGAGCAGGATGAGATTTTGGGATACCTGTCAAACAGTAGGAACATAAGGTGAAAGGCCATTCCTTTGAGTTAACACCTAAACATATGCACCAAGTAGCTTTTGCTCCTATAAAGCTCTCTGCTTTAAGAGACTCTAAGAGCTGTCTTAGAAGCGTTTCCCTGGGAGGACGGAATATTTTGTTCTACACAGCGCACTCGTGGCTTCTCGAGAGTTCAGTTTTTTTTGCATATACATCCTGCCTCATGGTGCATATGAATTAGACCTTTTCCCTTTTTGCTCTGCTCAGGCCTTTGAAAACACGAGGCCAAACCCACCAAAATCTCAGAATGGGTCACCAGCACAGGCAGCCATCAGAAAAGCTTCCCTGCGTGCCCCGAAAGCTGCCTCAGGGACACCTTGTCCATCGTGTGAGGGCAGCTTCTTCCACACCGCTTCTGAGAAGACACATTCTATGGGGGTGATGGCAGGAGACCACGTAACCCAGCAGTTACTGTGCGGGTGGGGACAGCCACCCTTCTGCTCTACAGAGGGGGTGTACAGCTGTTGGATGGCTTCACTTGCCCTGCTGCCCCAAATATCATCTTGGAATAGGTCATATTTCTGTTGGAGCTGAATGTTGTGGTGTGGGGATGAGCACTACTGATTGCCGTTTCTGTTGTCACAGGTTTAGAATAGCAAATGAGTCAGGGTCAGGCCTGCTGAGTCTGGGAGCATATACAATTTTAATTTTAAAGATTTCAGTGTTTTGAGTTATACCTTTAAAGAAATCAAAGGGAAGAGGTTCTAGCTATGGGACTTGTGTCACTTCTTTTATGAATGTTTTTTCCGGTCTGTGATATAACCTAGTTAATTTCTTCTTCATGCTTACAGTTATACACAGACCTGCTAACGAGAGGGATTTTTTTCCCTTTGATAAGCTTTGTTTTATGAGTCTCCAGGAGTTTCCAGTATAGTCAGCTCCATTTTTCAAAGCATAAACACCGTCTTTTTTGATAATGCCTCTGAGTCTCAAATCAAATTTAAAGGCAGGAATGATCCAAAGATGTTTCTTTATTAGCTGTACTGTCTAGAGGCTGCAGCTGAGCTTGAGGTCCCGCTGTAGCAGGGATAACGTTTGCCTTTAGTGGGAGAGTCGTTGTCTTGAAGGTCTTAGACTTCAAACGGGCAGGAGGCTCACAGGCTGGGAGGTGGACAGCATTATTATCTCCACGCTGCAGATGCAGGAGCTCATCTCCTTTGCCAAGATGCTGACTTTATTTTTATGGCCTGCTTTGCTTTGCAGAGCTCTGTGGTGAACAGCTGCCTCCTTGTGTGCGCATGTCTTACTATTAAATTTGTTTCCTTGACAGAGTGGCGTGGCCACTCCTTGTGTTGATCCACATTCCCAAATGTGTCAACCCTTGCCTCCTTTTATTTTTCTTGTTGTTGTTTTTTTTTTAATGTTTTCTTTATCTGTATTATTTAGTTGTGTTTCTTTCTCCTCCAGTAGAGAAAATATCAGTCTGTGCACTGAAAACCCCGTCATAAAACGGTGTTACCTGCAGTTCTTGGGCACCTGCTCAGCTGCAAGCTCGGGCACGGAAAAATGCCAGGGAGAATGCTGCCTGATTGCATTAATGTCACTAGTAATGTCTTGAGCTGGTCAGCTCACCAGTCAAATCCCGGCTTTGCTATTAAACCTGTTAAACAGTCTTGATTTTGGGACTCCTAAGTCTCTTATGAGAGGGAAAGAGAAACATAAGTGAGTAACAAGGATCCCTGTTTCTCCTGACAGTGGAAGATGGTAGAGATGAGAAGCCAGACTCGAGACTGCTGTGTTCTCAGCAGTCCATCTTCGTGCTATAGGCACAGATGCAATTCAGTGCTTGTCCTGTGCTTGCACTCTTCATTCTTTACAAATTTTGGCTTCCTGAGTGGAACTCCAAAACAAAACCACAATTCAATTATCAGACACTTACATATGGGAACTGTTTTCAGTGGCAGTCAGGGAGTGAATTCTTATGTGAAAGGTTTATAGGGTCTGCCCCGTTACTGAAAAATATTTTGCAGATTCCTTTACTAGAAATTAGTCCTTCCTTTGAGGACAAGATGGGATGTTGTAGCAGGGCATGCTAGGAATGACACTATACTTAAAGCCCCAAAATTTCCTGACAGATTTTAAGTGCTGTGTGTGCTGTTTTCTGGAAACTAAAGGAAGCGCTCCCTTTTCTCTGGGCCAGGTGGCAATCCTACAGGTACCTAGTGGGCCCAGATACAGTGGTGACAGGCTGCAGTCCAGCAACGTGCCCAGCCTACAGCATCCTCCTTCTCCAGTGCTGCGCCTCATCTCTGCAGATACATTTAGAGGATGGAGCTTCCCCTTGCCCCCTTCCAGAAGAGCTGCCAGTGCAGTAGACCTCTCTGCGCTTGTTGCTTTTTTTCTCTGCATCACTTGGTTTTTGTGTGTGTCATTTCTAGGGCCCAAAGGGAGAAAATGTTGGTTCGATCACTCAGCCTCTTCCCAGCAGTTACTTGATCTTCAGAGCAGCCTCCGAATCGGATGGTGAGTTCTGGTCTTTATTTGCTTTGGTGGGAGTTTGGGGTTGGTCGATGTGGACTTCAGTGCTGTATGCTCCTTGCTAATTAAGAAAACGGGTTGATGAAGTAAATTGATGCATAAAAGAAAAAATGGCACCTCAAGTTGAGATGCATTTCATTAGCCAGTGTGTGAACAGTCTGAGCAGACCACAGGCACATTTCATATTCCCCACTGACTAGCCACTATTCGTGTTGGCCATGTCCATGGATGAAGGACCTAGAATTATAGCTGGAGAAAAAACACTAAGTAAGTAAATACTGGAAGATGAAAGGAGCTGCTCCCGAAACTGGGATGAGAAGAGTTTTACCTATGCCCTCATCTGGAGAGAGATTTTATAGTTTTTCTGTCAATGTCTTTCACTAGGGAGGGATCTGCTGGAGAAAAATGACATAGTAATATTGAAGGCTGTTGATAGATGTCTCTCTGCCACCAGAAGTCTCTTGTGAACTTATTGTACTGTGGTTCG
Source organism: Tinamus guttatus (assembly GCF_059628265.1). Classification (NCBI taxonomy): domain Eukaryota; kingdom Metazoa; phylum Chordata; class Aves; order Tinamiformes; family Tinamidae; genus Tinamus; species Tinamus guttatus. The sequence goes on along the minus strand of NW_028288774.1, from coordinate 11,421,350 downwards.
CACTACAGCAGGCACAGATGGCCCTGTAATATACTGTTCTGGGAATTCACAAAATCATGGAAGGTAAATTTAGGTCAGTATTTAACAAACATGCCAGCTTGCTATGTGAAAATCTCTCTAAATGACTTTAGAAGGCCTAAAATATCAGTGATTTATAAGTAGATAAGATTAAAATCATGTTTTCATTCCAGCTGACCTTCAGAGTACATAATTTTCTTTTTTTTCTTTTTCTTTTTTTTCTTTTTTTTTTTTTCTGCAGCAAATGAAAGCAGACTGCTCATTTTAGGGACATTTTTCACCTATCCCACAACGCATACCGAGGTAGCTTGCTTGGTCTTATTCTAGATAACTTCAAGAATGCACAAATATTTTATGAAGCACAGAGAGGTTTAGAATCAGAGTCCTTCTGGCCCAGTGATTAAATTTCACTTACTTCTAGCAGCTGGAAATGGGACACCAAAGATGGTAAATAAATCTTTGACATGGCATTTAGAATAAGAGAAGATTTTCTTTATTGCAGGCTTGGCACACTGTTCATGTTGCCCCTGTGCAGAACAGGCTCTTCATGGCGACCTGTACCATCTAGGCAGGGGAAGCTGTTTCCCTTTGCAGTGAGATCATACGGAATTAAGTGGAACTTGTATAGAACCAAAGCAGCACATCTATTTCTTTGAACGTTGCTTTTGTACCTCATGGAATAATATGACTTCTGCAGCATATTTGTGCAAAGGAATACAGGATTCCACCCAAGTATCATTTGTGTAGAAAGATGCAGATTTATATAATGGTCTCTGGGGAATAAAGTGTCTTTGAGCTAGACCTGGCAAATTACAGGCATTTCAAACCCTGGTTAGACAGACAGCCCACAGAATAGATAGATAGAACAATCCCACCAAGTTCTTAGGCAAGTGAATAACTTCAATAAATGTCTATCAATCCAGATCTAAATTATTTCCTTAGAGATCCATGTAACTTGCCTTTCTGTTAACTTAGGAAATGTACAAAAGGAGCAGTGTAGTCACTGCATGCATCCAAGACAAACTACTATCTGATAAAGATTTTTTTTTCTCTTGGCATTTCAATTATCTTCTAAATGAAAATCTTCATTCTGGTAGAAGCCGAATGGTGAAACCTTAACACCAACCTAGCAAAGAGGCCTGTTGCTAAGCTTGTACTCCCTCTTTTTTTGCAGACTGTAATGGGCCAGTTATGTGGAGTAGAAAGCTTTAGTTTTGTTTGAACTAGCCTTACCCATCAAAGCTTCAAAGCTAGAAGTAGCCCCAGGAGATGTTCAGATGTAAGATGTCTCTGGCTATGATCTCTTTGTCTGGGTAATGCACCGTAGTGCTGAAAAAACCCAAAATGGACTGAATTGAGAACTTCTTTGAATATTTAAAGGTCTGTCAGAAGCTTTCCATCCAGTGAACTATTATTTGTCTTTGATATCATAAGAGCTTCAAATAGTGAGTTATTTGAATGTATTGCTACAGCCAAGATGTTTACCAAGAATTTTGGGAAGAGTGCCAAGGCCAGATAGCTCCAAGTAGAATCACTTGAGAACTTAGCGTAATTTTTATGTATTTTGTCTCCTCCCTACAGTAGGGGTTAGATAGAGATTTATTATATTTGATTTAGAGGTTTCTCAGTTCCGTCTTCTTCCCTTGATCACATTAGATTTCTATCTAGAATGCAGCTAGAACCTTTGGTTTAGGATGAAATAGCTTTTAAATGGCTTTAGCAATGCTCAAGATTCACCTGCACAGATTTGGAATGAGTAAATTATGCCTAACTAGCTGCCATCAGTTAGTCCCAAGAGGCGTCAGTGACAGCTGACAGAAATGAAGCTTTGAGAATTCTGTCTTTGGCTTTGTATTTTGCAAAAGCTTTTGATATGATATCTCACCAGAAATGCTAGCATGAAAGGTGGTTAAAATAAAAACTATTTCATTTCACAGCTAAGGTCAGTGAGCTGTGTGAGAAGCACAGCTAGAGGAGGTGGTTTGGGCATCTCTGCTCCATGGAGCAGTGTAGACAGCCTGACAAACAGTCAAACTGTTTGTGGCTGTCGCACTCTAGGATCTGTGACTTGCATCATTAGGCGTAAAGCTTATGAAGACAGGACAGAAAGAATGAAAACCGCTACTTTTAAAGAAATCTTGGACAAACTACCCTGTAGGCAGCCCAGCTACTCAAATGGTTGTAGGTGATTGTAGAGATTTATGTGTTGTGAACAGGCATCTCCTGGAGAGTGTATTTCAGTTTGTTTCATTTCTTTAAGGCACCGGGCAGCTATATAGGATGTACTTATGGTCAAGAGAGATGGGGATTTTAGATGGAAAGCACTAAGCTGGCTGACATAAATGGGGCAGGTGGGATGCGTTCCCTTGCATAATGTTAGCGTGTGTTTGTAGTATGTTCACGTCTCCTCCGGAGGTGGGATACTGTGTGAATCTGCAGCATCTCTGAGGAGGTGTCCTAACCATATTCTTCTTAACATAGCCTCCCCATGTTCATAGTGAAAAATGAACTGCCGAACATTTGGCGAATTTAACAGTAATTCATGGAGGCCTCTGAATTGCTGGGAAATATTGAGGTATAGCATATGTCACATGTTCAGTTCTGCTATCCAGGCAGCTATATCATGATCAGCAGCTACATGGCCTACTTTTTTTTCTCTCCACATGTCAGAATCCCCTTTTTCCCCTCTGCTGTGCCATCTGTGACAGCCTGTTGGCAGGATTTGAGGTCCTGACTTCTGGACAGCCTGCCGAACCACCGTCAAGCTACAGTAAATTTCACATTCACAGACCCCTGCAGCAGTCTGTTCTGTGATGTGTTTTAAAGACATCTGGAAGGTCGAATCAGCCTACAAGGCTCAACCTGTACAAAAACAGAATCTTTCTCTCAAACTAGCTTCAATAAAGAAAATCTATTTTTCCAAACCAGTGACTATGTCTGCAAATCATATTTGTGCTGATGAGAGTGTTAGAATTAGTTGCTGAAACGTGTCCCATGGGTACTGCCACCAAAGGGGTTATTGGAGGGAACTCTGTGGCAGACAAGCAAGTGTTAAAGGCTAAACAGAGGAAATGTAAACCACACTTGCATTTTGTTCCTTATGTGCATCCCCTCCTCGGGCATGCTTTAGATAGGCTCCATTGCCTGATGTGGAGGGAGTTATGCAGAAAAACTGATGGTCTGTCTTGCTGTGTTACTGTTTCTTTAGTCATTGGTAGTCACCAGACTCTTCTAACAAAACGGATACTGTGATCTAGGGAGAAATATAACGTTATCGCAGGGAGGGTCACACACAGAAGCAACAAACCAGGAGGAGGACTGCAGTTCCAAACCCAGTTCGCATTGAAGTACATCATCAAACCCAGGGATGCTGGAAAAAAATAGAGTTATCTTCTTAGGCTTATGTCTGACCCCCTTAGCCCTTTTACAGCAATTTAAAATCCATACATTTGCAACCAGATTTTACATAGCTTGGTGCATAAATTGCACTGGCAGTTAATTGAAGGATTACATCCTTGCAGCTTGACAGCCAAAATGTAACGAATCATGCACGTAGACACCCAAGTGGTACAGCAAAATGAGAAGCAGTCAGCTGAATACGATGACCTCAATGTTCAGTGACTGAAGCAAATCAGTGTCTTCCTCATCATTTGTGATTTGTGTGCACTTGAGCAAGAATTCATCGTTTCCAGGTGGCAGTCTACCTCAGGCTGATTCTTAAAAGCATCTGTCTTGTAGGTGTAAGGCAGGAAGCCGAAAGCTGGATGCCTTTAATAATTCAAGAAGAATAATGCTCCCTTAGTGATGCCTGTCTAGAGGAATGTATGGCTACTAGGCGTGAAGCTTTTGAAGTCTTAATTGGCAAGAGATTCATCCCAGCTGTTCTGTAGCTACAAGTATTCAATGGCAAAACGTGTAGTCCCCAGATGAGATTTTGGTGTGCAGAATCACGTTTGCACCCCAAGCAGATTTTACTTCCTTGGTGAGTGCTGAGGGAAGGTTGTCTGGCACTTCAGCGATCACTCATTGCAAAATGTGGCAGGTAGAGTTGGCATATCCAATTATGAGTATTCCTAGCTGCGATCATGGTGACTATAAAGAATTTTGAGAGTGGAGAGCACTACCTGATTTTTCTGTAGGCTGTTGTTGTAATTGGAGAGTTGCTTGAGGACTAAGCCATTCTCCAAGTATTCCTAGAAGGAGTTCCTTGAGCTAACCCTGGTTCAGCAGCCTAAGCAACCTTTTGGTTCTGTTTTTCCAAGGGGGAGCAGTAGAAACATTTTGTGCCGTTTGTGCCTTTTTAGTGGTTTGCTTTTGTCTGTGAAAAAAAAAAAAGTGCTTTTTTCAGCTGCAAGCGCCAGGTTTCAGCTGGGCACCAGGTACCAGCAGCGCCCTATGGAGGTGGACAGGGACATCCCTGCAGCATGGGGGGATCCTGTGTGATTCCCACTGGCCAGCGGTGCTGAAGTCCCTCTCAAAGGTCTGTCGAGACCCTGTCCAGCCTGTTGGGCCAGGTAATCTAGAGGAGGTGTGGAGCATCCATGGGATGGATGATTGGTCTTGTTGACTGCTTTTTATAAGCTTGTCTCTGCCTGTGATGGCTGTGAATGTGGTCTGTGATCCAGATGGAAAGGATCTATGCAAACGGACTATTTACATTCCAGACCATCCCAACTCAATGCAAGAGCCACAGCTCCCTCTGGGGATCCTGCCCTTGAGGTCAGCACAAAATGTTGCATGCAAAAGAGAAGGGGTCCTGCTCTAAGACTGCCTGGCTAAGGGAACACTTTGTTCCTTGCTCCCAGGTAATATAGATTTTCTTGAAGCAACAGAATTTGTGCAAAATTCTCCCAAAATAGTCACTGAGGCGAGTAGAGTAGCATACCATTTGGTATAATAAATTCTTAAAACCCTGTGGGGAATTTTGCCATAGGCTGATGGTATGTTCTTGGGTTTTCCTCCAGGATTTAAACATAAGCTTTTTTAGGGCACAGTCTGCCACAGATTATAATAAAAATCTGATAATTGATTGTAGTGTTTTACATTACAGTTTTAAAAACCTCAGACCTTCAAAACAAATGCAATTGTAATTCTTTCCCAGCTCTTTTGTTTTGCTTCCTTTATCTGAATCATATTGTGCTGCTCTTCGTCTCTTAAGAAACACAGATTCTGCTTCTCTCATCTAATTATCCTGCATACAGAAATGACTGGAGTCAACCACTCAAAATGTGGAAGTGTGAGAGTAAAGGCAGCCAATGAAGCCTTCGTGTGGACGACAATAACTATAAATGATAGCCTTTAATTACGTGACCACATTCTTTTTTTCCCCCTTCTGCAATTCCTGAGGGAGTGAGTAGACTCACTGTATGAGCAATTAAGTAATCCAAATGCCAAAATTCTCCTTTCCTTTTCACAATAAGGATGAATATTACTCAAGAGCAAGATCACTCAAATGTAAAAACGTTTCATGTAGGCCTGTAGCAAGCAAACAGGTTCATCTTGTGTGCAAGCTTCGAAACTCAGAGGGCATAATTTTTTGGTGTTATGGTGCAATTACCATATTGTTGACTTGCAGAGAATGTAACCTTTTCATTTGCAGAGGAAATGCCATACTTCATGTCTGCTTCTGTGTTATGTATTTGATTGGATTCACAGCACCACCTGATGGCCGAAGGCCTGTGTCTTTTATGCTGCTCTGCATCCCTTGAATTTGCTTTCTGTTAGAAATGAAAGTAGGGCAATACCCTGGTGCCATTCCTGTGCTCTGTGGGACAGAAGTAATGCTGACTGCTAATGCACATGGTGTTTCTCTAAGGAAAATTTCTCGAAAGCTTCTGCAATGCAGTATTAAAATGAAGATTTTTAACATGTTTTTTTTTTTTAAAGTAGGTCCTTTGATTAAGGTTTCCAAAGTGTTGCCAGGCACGAGAACTATCTCATCACTGCTGCCTGAGCACAAGGCTGCAAATAATAGCCAAAAATGGGCTTTCGACTTAATGGGTCAGAGGAGAGGGAATATGTAAGAGGAAGTGGGTTTGACTCTGTTCTACCATTTACTCTAACAGCTTATCCATGCAAATCCTCCCCCGTGGTGAGGAGGCAATAAATTCCTGGGTGTAGAGCTTTAATGTAAAAAAGTTTGTTAAATACAAAATAGTGTGAAATCAATTCCAATATCCTTTAGCCCTCCTAATTTTTTATTAAACATTATGAATGGTTTTATTATTAAATCATAAGCTGGTGCTGATGGAATTTGTAGGAGGAAATTGGAGGAAATGGCTGGGCTCTGGGGTGTCCCTGATTCTGTGTTCAAGTGGAATTCTTGCAAGCTTGGGGGAGTTCTCTCTCTCACACTAGTTATAGCTTTGTATTAAAACAAGCGCTAAGAGCTTCTCAAATTTAGAAATATATATTTATACACCTGTGATACAGATTTTTTAAAATCTCACTGATCTTCTTACAGGGCTAGATTTTGGTCATGGCAAAGTCGATGGGAATTCTGCCCAGTAGTAGCTGGATCCCAGTGTGGTTTAAGCATATACCTGATGCTCAGCATGTGATAGAGTAGGACATAACACAACCATTTCCCCAGTGGGACCTCAGAGTGGATGTGGTCCAGAGGAAAGCTGTCTGTAGCAAATCGCCATTGCCAGAGGAAAATCCTTAGTTGTTTTCTTCATTGCCTCTCAAGTGCACTTCTAATTATTGCAAAACATATTCAGAGGACTGTAATGAAAAGCTTTGTTTTACAGGCTGGAAATTAGAGGGTTTTTCCCTTGATACCCCCATACTTGAATGCTCAGCCGATTTGCAGGTGTCCTGGCCTCATTAGTGACTCTGAACTACTGCAGCAGGCTATTTCCAAGAATATAGAGGCTCCAGCATTGTAATGATTGGGTGTGCTTTAACACTAACGCACCACTTTGGAGACTTGGAGGGGGCATTGCATGAGGAGCCAATATGCAGGTTGGGTTCCTGTCTCATCTTTGTGCCATGCCTGAAGTTTCCTGTATTGGCAAATTTCCTTCAGGTGAAGCCTTTTTGTGGCAGGATAAGAAAAACTAAAATAAGTAGGTGGAGAGGAAGAGGTGCTGTTAGAGCAAAGCTGCGGTGAGTTCTCCATTGTTATTACCTGTGCAGATTTGTCACTCATGCAGCTGCCAAAGTGTTTACCATTTCCAGCCAGATAACCTAGGGATTATTTATGTGAAAAGTAGATTATGGTACACAGTGACTTCTTGCCTTAAAGCAAGCTTTGCACTGAGGTAAGAAGCTTTATAGAGGTGGCGCACAAATCGTCTTACTTGCTCTCCTGTGCTTAAATAATTCCCCTTGTTTTTACAGGCCGGTGTTGGCTGGATGCTCTGGAGCTTGCCCTGCGCTGCTCCAGCCTCTTTCGGCTCAGTGCCTCCAAGCAGGGCAAGGATGGAGAAATGGCCTGCTCCACGGACACAGCCCACGCAGGGTTCAACAACCTGTTGCACACAAGCACCATCTCGGACCAGGAGCTCTTCCAGTAAGCCTGAGCTTTCACTTCCTAATACCCACAGCAGCTTTGCATGGCTCATGCGTGGGCATCCATTTAACCTGATCATAATCTAGACAGAGTTCAGTTTAAAAAGGCAATTAAAAATAAGTTTCCAGGCTCCTCTGCTGTGTCCATCAGGTCTGACAAACGTGAGGCCTACTGTCACCTAGTGCTTGAGCACAGAGGCTGGAGGAAACCTCAGCTGCATTCTTGTGCATCAGAAACAATTTTTTTTCCATCCCTTGCTTGGGCCAAAATGATCTCTAGAGATGCTGGCATGAAAAATGACTTGCCTGAGTGGAGACTGGAGAATCTAGCCACTACAGGGGATCTGGGGTTAACTAGACACTTACAGTGTCTGTGTACGGGTTAGCACATACAGTCTGATCTGTTTTTTAATAATGCACTTTTGCTACTAATAATATAGTGTCATAGTCAGCAGGCTGCACACACGGCATCCCAAGATGTATAATTACTTTTTCTCTCTGCAGGGGTTTTGAGTGGTTTCCAATTTCCTCCTCAATGCCTTAGATAAATTTTCACATATGGAAAAAAAGTCCCTGTAGCTGCCTTCTGTTCACAGCACTACAGCAGCATTTTGGAACAACTTGCATCAATGCTCTTTAAGCAGTATAAGAAATGGCGGAGGGGACTATCTGTTGTTTACAGCTAAATAGGTGATCTCAAAAATCCCTTCGGAATAGACAATTCCCACTCCAGGGGACATGAAGTGTGTATTGCTACTTCTACCGATGTCAGTTTGGCACTCAGGGCTTACAGAAATGCACCATGGGCTGGACAGTAATTTTTTAGGGTAGTAACTCTTACAGTATACTCTGTATATCCTATTCTCTGAGAATTTATTATTCTAGTTTCCTTCTGCCTAAGAGAGTCTTTTAGGACTTCACTCACCATGAGCTTTTTGGCTGATGGTGAATGCAGGAAGACAGTGGATTTGTTTTTCAGCTGGTGGAGGTGTGTGCGTAAATCCTAGATTAAATGGAGCCTGTGGCATGGAGGACACGCATATCGCCCCATGGCTACTGTAAATGGCAAGTGCAAAGGGTGGAGCTAAAACTGAATTGAAGTATTTTTGCTCTGATCTGTGATGCACAAATGATGCTTCTGCTTCACTGCTTATCTGTTTGATATTAAAAGGCCTCTTGAACTGCTCAGCGGTAGCACCCATGGCAGAGTCTTCAGTGGGACATCGGGTGCAAAAATGGAGTCTGATTTTTGCGACAAGCTCAGTTTTTAGCTGAGTGGTTCAAGTCAGGGATATACGAACTTCTTCCCAGTGTCTGACTGTCAGGACGAGTCAATCTCCACTCTAAATTTTGCTGCTGGTTTTAATTTCTGCCCAGACTTTCCTTAGTGCTTAAAGCCCGGGAGAGTTTGTCATTACAGGTCAGAAGGATGTGTTTCCCTGGAGGAATGAGAAACATGTCAGCAAGGGAAGAAGCAAAACCAAAACTGTCCAAGTGCTGAGCAAAGAGTTTTGGGTTTGCCGCTGACAGCAGCTTCCTCGCAGGGATTAAATCATTCTAATTAAATGCCTTCCCTACAGGGGATCGTACCAATTAAATTGGCACGCTGTTGTTAGGGGGCCAGTTAATTACATTTAACTCTATCTTCAAATTAGCCAAACGACTCTGTCAGAAAAAGAAAAACAAAAAGAAAAGGGAGATGTTGTGTATTCCAGAGAAAGCAATCCCCAAGAGACTTGGCAAGGGGGGATCTTCCCTTGAGCCAAAGCTACATTTGCCTGCTGGCTGCTTTTCTGCTCCCCTGCTGGGAGAGAAGTCAGGATTATACAGTGGTGTTGAAATCAATGTCTTCAGTAGCGTATAAATATGGGAAGGGGAGAGCTGTGTAATGCTGCCAAGCAAGGGCTGAGGATCTGTGCAAATCTGTGATTCTAGACAAGAGGCTGAAAGAGAAGCAGATACTCCTCTTTTATTGTGAAACTGCATTTCTTCTTGCTTCCATCTCTTATCTTAGCAACCCCGCATATCTGGCTTGTCTCCTTGTTTGATGCAGAGCCAAAGCGTGTTTCCTTTGTGGAGAAAAGCACCGTCTAACCCACGGAAGTCTGGTCACTAGTCAAAGTTTCCAGGAACAACCCTAGAGAATAAAGCACTAGTATCAGACAGCTCCATTAGACTGAAACAGTAAATTAGCCCTGAAAAATGCTGTCTTATTTGTGTTTCTGGGTAAAATGGAAGCCAGCTGTTGACTTTAGCATAGTCATTTCCTCTTGGCTTTTCAAGTCTGATCCAAATCCCTTTGGAAGCCTTTACGTTGATTTTATTTCAAGCTCATAACTTTGCTTTTGGTTTTAGCATATTGTGTATATTTGGTGCTGTTACTGTGTGGAAGAACAGAAGTGCCTGGCTCCACTTCAAGCTGTCGATTTTGTTCCTCAGAAATCAGAATGAGAATTTTCTGGTTTCCCTTTGGTTCCCCAGGGCAGCTCCTTGGCTCCAAATGTCCTAAGTCTTGTCTTGGTGGTGGCAGTGAACAACTGTTCAATGAGATTTCATATCATTTTCACTTCCACTTGGAGTAAATCTGACATCCTTAAAAACATCTGTTTATGAAAGGAGGGTTTCTGGGAGAGTAGGGGGGAAAAGCAGAAGAATCTAAGAAAAGAGTCATTTGCTCCGCCAGAACTTTGTTTCACAGATGTGAGGAAGCATGAGGGCTGAGATAAGAAATTTTCAGAGGAAGGTGCCAACAGCACCTGAGAGCTAGGCTAGCCAAGCAGAGAGGTGGTGTTTGTGTGAAGTCATGTATGACTGAATAGCATAGCTGAAGCCTATGCTAAATATTTCTTCGGAAAAAAATAGGCATTTAGTAATTCTCATTTCAGGTCCATCTCATCATGTTTGCCGTCTGTTGTATGAGCTGTATCTGCTTTTTCAAATGGATGCTGTAAACCACCTGAGGGACTAATTTTGGATTTTTGTTCATTCTGTAAAGATTGGATCAGAGAGCATGAAGACTGCAGCTTCTACACTTTTCTTTGGATGTCATTATTATCTGGCTATTCTTGTTATGTGCTTTAACTTACAGAGTTCTTGCTCACAACATTAGCTAATGCCAGCAAGTTATCTAAGATAGTTCGTGTGTGTGTGTGTGTGGGTGAAAATACTTGCTTGTATTGATTTTTAAACTCGCCTCTCCAAATGTAGGGCTGACTTAGGACTGTCCTGTTGAAATAACGCAATAGCAATATTGAAAAAATATATATTCCACAGTGTTATTTTTCCCCCATATGCTACATTCCACTGATTTTTTAAAATTTTTTTTTAGGAAGGCAAAAATCTTTCCTAGCAAATAATCAACCCTGTGTTTCAGTTTGAATGACTCAGCCTTGGAGAACAACCACCATTTGGAGAACGACGCTTTTTCAGACAAGTCCGAGAGGGACAATGTAGAGGAATCAGAGAATGAAACGCATGAGAACAGCAGGAAGACGAATGAAAGCGAGAGCGATCAGTCAGAACTGCATGGAGAGGTCTCCCCAGGAGGGAAAGGGACCACTTATATTGAACAGGTCTATGAAGAATTTGGGGAGGTAAATGGAAAAAAAAACCATTTTAAGCCTTGCGTGTTCGTATTGAAATGTGTCTGGGTTTATAGTATTTGTCAAGTAGCCCTCTAGATGCAGTTAAGGACGTGCTCTGTGAGTTCCAGTGTGGTACAGATAAAGCAGTGCACAGCTTGCTGCAAGAATGTGTTGAATGATCACGTGCTCCAGTAATTCTGCATTATGCAGAGCAGCTGTGCTGCCTGGCCTTGGCGCGCTTCCAGGAGCAGTGAGTGCTTTAACCAGTCCTGCATTAAAGGGCCACGTAGCGCTGGCACGGCCATGCTCCGCAGTGCCAGCAGGAGGGAGAATCATTGCTATTCCGAGCATGTATCGCTGCCAATTAGGCTGCTCACTCCTCGCATGATACAAAATATGATACTTTCCTTTCCTCGTTATGCATGAAACACCCTTTTTGTGCGTCCTAATGGAGCGTTTGAGACGCTTGATTCCTAAATGGTTGTTTCTTGTCAGGATGCGATTTCTTGTGTCATTTAGCAGCAGGAGGGTGCACTTGTGTTCTGTGCAAGAGCCTTTGTTAGCAGGTTGTCACTGTGACACTCCGAACAGCCCCAGAGCTGGGTGCTGGGTGTGAAGCACTTTGGGAGTGGAGCAGAGGCACCTCTCCTCTCAAATCCCATCCCAGACGTGCAGCTGGGATCGAACAGGGGATTCTGGATATAGCTGAAAAATTAAATGACAGCAAAATGAAGAGGAACTTAATATCTAACAAAATGCTTCCAATTCTGAAATGGGTTGGTTTTTGTCACTGGAAATTTGTCCTAGGAATAGGACAGGGCAGACTGCTACTGTGGTGCTTGAATGAGCTTACCAGGCAGTACTGGCATGTGGTGTGGTGGGGAGAGTTCAGGGGAAGAAGCTCCCTGTGATTTAAAATAAAAACATGAAGCCTCCATGTAAACCCAACAGAAAGGAATAAATTTCTGCTGTACAAAGTGATGCTTTTTATAGCTTAAAATAAGCCTGGCCATAGTGTGATTGCTTAGGCAGGGAAAACATCCGGTTTTCAAAACTTCCATGTTTCGAAATAAAAGAATTATGAAAACTTTGAAAAAGTTTCCATGAATCCTTAGGTGTTTTATTAGATTTCTGTTGTTGATCAAATGCCTGGCCTCTCCTCCCCTGAGGTGCACAGGTTGTACTAGTTGTTAAATTTTGCCCCAGCGTCGACAGTAACGTAAGGAAAAGTAGGTTGTATGCAATGATGCAGTTTTTTATCAGCAGTGGGCTGAGGTACATCAAGACAAGCACGTGACAGTTAATAAGGCATACTGTTGTCCAAAGCAAACTTCCTCTTTTGAGAAAGTTTTTGGTTACAGCAGAGAAAAAGGGGTTATTGAAGGTAAGGTATTTGAGGAAAAAGCAAACCAGAAATGACTTGAAGTTGTTTTTCCTCTTGCCTCTTCTTCTCTTACCATCCTTCCCTTGTGCAGTGATTCACTTCTGATATGACCTCATGCAGCAATTTCAAGATAGAATTGATTTATATTTGCAGCACATGCACACATGAAAACCTGGATAAGTAAGGAAGGTTGAGACTGACCCATAAGTATTGTAAGCTCTAGTGGACCCTGCAGTGTTAAGGCCTGTAATGTTTTGAAAATGCGCCTGCAGAAAAGAGTTTCCTTGCTTCTGCATTGACCTTCCCTTTTTCCATCAGACAGGTGAATCATCTCAGACAGAAACTGTCTCAGAAGAAAACAAGAGCCTGATGTGGATCCTGCTGAAGCAGCTGCGGCCAGGCATGGATCTGTCCCGGGTAGTGCTGCCCACCTTCATCCTGGAGCCGCGCTCATTCCTAAACAAACTCTCTGACTACTACTACCACGCGGATCTGCTTTCCCAGTAAGCAGCACTCAGAGCCCACCTGGCTGTCTATAAATCTCTTATTTCCACCAACACATGTGACAGTGTGAGTCTGGCACTGGCAGAAGGGTGCTTTCACTCCTGAGAGGTTCCCAAGTAGTATAGAATAATACACAACAAATCAAGCTGGGCGGCAGCAGGCAGTGTGAGACCTTCTAAAGAGGGACTGCTGCCAGAGTATGAGCACAGGGAGCAAGGAAAGTTCAGCACGTAGCAGTCTTGATGGGCATTCGACTGGATCCTGTGAGCATTCAGAGCAGTGCTGTGCCATCTCCTGGTGTACCAATGTACAGAGCCCTGAGGGACAGAATGCAAACTGTGGGAGACTTGTTGAGTGCTTCAGTCCCAGAAAGCAAGATAATTGTTTGGCTTATAAATAAATGGGAATTATCTTCTAACACCATTGATCAGATGCATCTTTCTAGGAGCACCTGCATAGAAAACAGAAACTGTTACTCTTGTAAATAGGACCATCTTTCTCAGTGGAATATGCGTGGTATATTTTACAGTCTATGTGTGCAGCGCAGGTTACTCATGTTCACCTAACTGCGTCTGGATTATTTTAGAATCATAAGGTACTTTCAAGCTGTTTTTGTCCTATTTGTAACGTACGAAATCCAGGAAATGACTCTTCTCAGTGTTGAGATCTGAGGAAGCTTGGAGAGGTGCAAAGATTTTGTTAAATAAACCACCTTGTGGTATGGATGCTCCTTTAAACATGCTTTGTGAGAAGTTATCCAGATAAAATTTCAAAGCTGATCAGGTTGAAAAATACAAGGAATCCTACTGTTACATTTACTTCCCATATCGCCCTTGGGTGGGAGGTTGGACAAGATGACCTTGAGTCCCTTCTAGCCTAAATTATTCTGTGAAATCGTAGTGGGCTAAAAAAGGCCAGATAACACCATCTTTGAAATCTTTAAACAAAGAGGAAACGAGAGGAAACGAGATCTGTCTTTGATTTAGAGGCATAAGTATTGTTGTATTGAACCACATTGTATTGTTCACTGTAACCAAATGCTAGTGTCAGTGGTAGTCCCACATTAACATACTTGAAAGTATTTCCAATCAAACTTGATAAACCCCAGGATTTTTATTAGGCTTTGGCAGTAATGCAGGGTGAGGAGTGTCACTTATTAAGAGTTCGTGTGCATGTTGCGTGATGTACGTCACTAAGAAACCATTTTTTGAATGGCAGACACCTTTTTCACTGTCAGCAGCACGAAAGTTAATTTCTATTTTGTACTGGTGAAAGACCTTTGCAATTCATGTCATAATGCTGTTATGAAATGAATGTGATGTGTGAATGATATAAAGGGAATTCAAATACTCATTTTCTGTCCTTTCCTACAGGGCTGCCCTTGAAGAAGATCCATACAGTCGAATTAAGCAAGTTTTGAGGTGGTATTTGTCTGGCTTCTATAAGAAGCCAAAGGTAAGAGCATGTATAAATTGGCGATGTAATGGGCATTGAAATCCTCTATTATGGTTGTATATTTCCTTACTGCCTTTCCTTGGACTGTTTACCTGTTCTGTTGTTCCGAAGATTTTTCAGGTTACTTTAAAAACAAAAGTTGTGTTTGATATTGGGGTGGAATTAAAGCAGACAGTGGTAGTTTTCATATGTAAAAGTGTTGATTAACTCAGAGCTTTGCAGCTGACAGCTGGCAGGCAGAACTAATTATCAGTAAGTATTGATTCCTTGAATGCAAAATTGATTGAAAGAGGGTCTCATTTCAAAATTGCTAGTAGCATAGTGCCACATCAGTATGTACATGCTGCCTATAGTCACAGAAATAATAAAGCTTGGGCATCTCAAAGCAGGAATAGCAGATGGATCCATGGCTCAGGTGAAGAAGAAAGAGCCGGAAAATGTCCGTAGTTAGTTCTTTGGTTTGATTCTTGTAATTGACTTAGTGGTTTAAAACATCAGCGAGAAAAGTTGTATATTGTTTTGTGACTACCTCGGTAAGGTTGGATTGCAAATCTTTGTTTTTAGCAGGTTTTGGTCGCTTTGTTTTTCAGGGAATAAAAAAGCCATACAACCCTATTCTGGGAGAGACATTTCGCTGCTGTTGGTTTCACCCTCAGACAAACAGTCACACGTTTTACATAGCAGAACAGGCAAGTCTTGATTTGGGTGCCTCTGTTTGTAAAACTACCTTCCCCATCTCACCCCAGGAGAAGAGATTTGTGTAGCAACAGCCAGAGTGGGACATGGAATAAAGTAGCTGCCTTTTTTGCTCTTTACATTTACACAGATTACTGATAACTTTGGCAGGGGCTCAAGACTGGAAATGCAAGTCCTCCACATGGAACTGATTTATTAGCCTCTTCAGTGAAGACTATTTCTCTGAAATACTATTGTGTGCTTATTGTTAATAAAACATTGCTGTGGTTTGTGTTCCCTCTGTCAAAAATAGACCACCTAAACAAGTCACTGTTAAACCTGCCATCCTGAAGGCTTATCTCCTATATTTGGAGATAAAAGGAGGGAGAATTCACAAGTAAACTGGCCTGGCAAAATTTAGTTTGAGATTTACATAACCATGTGGATTTCAGTACATGAATTCCCTGTTTTACTTTACTTCTTTTTTTTTCTATTTATTCAAAGAATTTATTTTATTTTATTCTATTTTAATTTCAGATGGTATATCCATTTGATGGAGGTTATTCAGATGGTGCCAAAAAAAATCTGCCATGAACTGCAGTGTCATTTATTGCCTTGAAAATCTGACATTGTACATGTAGGCCTAAAGTGGTCTCAAATATACAGAAGGAAAATATGGGGTGAGGAAAAAGGGTTAAGCAGGAGCTCATGTTTAGCTGTTCCTCCTTTAACACTGAGAAGAACAGTGTGAATGGAACTTATAGAACCTTATTCAGTCATATGGCCTCCATCCTGTGCTTTCCCAAGAGCCCTTTGAGGTTGTGTGTGCATCTGTCACTCTGCTGGGACCATCAAGACTGCTCTTGACATCTGGCTGTTCCTCATCTAGGTTTCTCACCACCCACCAGTGTCAGCCTTCCACGTCAGCAATAGGAAGGACGGGTTCTGCATCAGCGGCAGCATTCTGGCGAGGTCCAAGTTTTATGGTAAGGCATGAGGCATAGATGTCCTCCAGATGACAGCTATGACAGTGGTTTTGTTGTGTTTTGCAACCGCTCCTGAGCGCAGTGAAGGTTCAGAGCAAAGAAATGCTCAGGACACACTAACTCCTTATCTGGGATCTCCTCATCCTCCTTCACATTTCCGCCATCTCAGTGAAAGATCATTTATAGAAAAAAAAACCAGCTAGAAATCCCGAGGGCTTTGGAAACCTGGTTTTCAGAGAGCAGATGTTCATGTGGATTTGTGGACACTTGATGGTCAGCCTACTTTGCATGTGCTCACAAATCAGATCTGATCATCCAGCTGACTTGTGCAGCAGTCTTTACATAAATGTGTTTGATCTATTGATCTCTCAGATTGCAAGGAGTTGAAACCTAGAGCTTCAAAGTGTCCTCAAATATGTTAATTTCATTGTCCTCTAGAAGGACTGCTAAAGGCTCTGAAACAGTGTCAATATTTAAAATAATGGAGTTTTTTTGTTAAGACAAATACTTCTCAAGCACTATGTTCAGGTAGGAATATTATGCTGAAACACTTCTAAAGAGTCATTGCTATCCTTCTGGCACTTTGATGTGTTATTTGAGATCATATGCCGGAAGTTGTGAGAGCAGGAGGAGGATCTGGAAAACTTCTAAAGCCCTGGAAGTGCTCTCTTCATCCGACAAATGGCTCTTTTCGTCTACTGCCGTTTCTGTGATGGACTAGATGCCAGAGCGAAATATGAATCCTACGATGCAAAGTCTCTAAAAACAGCTGCCTCCAACAGTAATGATTTGCTCTGTCTTGAATTCTAAGGATTTCCTATCTCTTCTGTCACTAGAGACCTACATTTGAATGCAAATGTTTTCCTAAAGTAGAAAAGATGAGTGGCTGTGTATATCATGCTTTTTTAATATTCATGAATTTCTTCTCTTAAATTCTAGGAAATTCGCTTTCTGCATTGTTGGATGGGAAAGCAAAGCTTATGTTTCTAAACAGGGGTGAAGATTACATCATTACTATGCCATATGCTCACTGTAAAGGTAAGTTACAACTATTCACTTAGGATGCCAGAAGTGAATAGAAAGAATAACATAGTGATCCCTTACTATTTTTGTACTGGCTCTCTTACTCTCAGACACCAGGCACTGCAGATCCAGGTAATTCTAGGAAGCGACTGCTCCATGCATGAGTTGTAGGACACATAAGGGGATTGGAAATTGCCACTGAAGTCTTTCTGATTTGCCCATGCAGAGCTGAAGACAGAATTAGGAAGTTAGTTTTAACACTGTATAAACTAGAAAATACTCCGTATATGTGCTACAGTTAAAGTGAAGATGGAAAAAGTAAAAATTCATTTCCAAGCCTCTGAGTTGTGAAGTTGTTTATGTTAACATGGAAATTGTGTAATATTTTCTGTTTTTCTGAGAGTAAAGGATTAAAAATTTTGATTTCTTTCTGATTTTTCTGTTAATCTAACTTTGAATCAGCTACCTCAATGAGATTGATACTTAATGTTGTGCGCAAGTACAGAATTGGCTTTCCTCTGAACACACACTGAAGCGCACGGGATGGCTGCTGATTCACTGCTGTAACTCCCTGCATTTCTCCTTAGCAACCTAAGCCCAGGTGGGATTTGAACTGCAATTGTAAAATCACTCCTGCAACAGTTCAGCCCAGTTTTGGCTGTTAATATTTTTTTCACCTTGTTATGTTTTCCCTGTAAGGTAATCTTTATGGAGCTTACCTATGTAAAAACAGTAGTTTCCATAAATCATGCCTTCTGTAAACTATTCATATGCATAAATCTTTCTGTTGACATTTTTTTTGCAAATATCTTTCCAGAAAACGGCAAGCATATGTAAAAAGTAATCTCCACGATTGCTAGTCCCCCTAATTCTGTCAAAAGAAATTGTACTGAGTTTCATCACAACTCCTTTCTGCATCATGCGAGAAGCAGCTGGGTCTGTTCATGAACAAGTTTAAGCTAAGTTGCTGGATGCAACTTCAGTTACTCTTTCTCCCTCATCATCAGCATGCCACAGATTCCTATCAAGACCTTCCCTAGGTGGGCTAAAGAGTAGGAAAGGTGGATTTGGGAGAGTATTCTTCATGACTAGGCTGGCCAGCCATTTCCTAGAAATTTTTCCCCGTCTTTTCAAAAAATTAAGCCACAAATTTTACAGCATGCCAGTGAGAGTCAGTCTGAATTCGGAAAGCAGATGAATGCCATTGGGGACCGTCTTGATTCTCTTTTTACCACTTTTCAGGAATTTTGTATGGTACAATGACAATGGAACTTGGAGGGAAAGTTACCATCAACTGTGAGAAAACTAATCACAGGGCAGAACTGGAATTCAAGCTAAAGGTAGGATACATCTTTGGTGTAGCTCTCCTGTATGCACATACCCTTGACTTGCAGAACTATCTGATGAGCCCCGTGTTTCTCAGGACTACGGGACCATGTCATTATGGGGGTGCAAGTGCCCATTTTCAGGCAACAGATTTGGAGTGGCTGAGGTGCTGGAGAGCTGCACAGTCGTTGCCTCAGGCTGACTGGTTCGTGTAGCAATTCCTTCCCCTAGAGAGCCTGGACAATACAAAATTTATGGTATGCAGATAAAATGAAGGCACCTGTAGACATTCTTAAAGTTGGGAAAGTGGTGACCTGTAACTTTCCTTGGACAGTTAAATTGTTTTTAAAGAAGTATACATTTCTTCTCTGCTCCAACAAACAATTTTTTGCCTGTAAATGGAAATATGGAGAACAGGGCCTGCAGGGGTTTGTAGTTCTGGCCTTTGCTGACATAATGTGTGGTATTGCGGGATGTAGAGGAGAACTTAGCAAACCACTTTCTCTAGGGATAGTTATCTTTTTTCCTTTATTTGCCTTCACAAAGTGAACTGTTTTTCCTTATGTACCTCTGACATTTGTATACACTTGTCTTTAAACTCGTTCTTCCCATAGGCATGACACGCTGCCCTGAGGCCAACTGATTCAGCCAGTGGCATCTCAAACCTACAAATATTGCAGAGCCTAAAATTCATGCCTTTCCTTCCTGGCTCTTGCAGAGAGGTCTCTGTAGCTTAGCTGGCATGCTCTGCTCTGAGTGTTTCTTAGCGCTGTTTTCAGTAGATTTTGTTACTATTTTGGATGTGAGCCAGTTCTCTGCTGGATGGTTTATGAAACACAATGCGTTTTGTGTTTTATTTGTTTTTTAAAAAAATAAAAGATTCCTTTCTACAGACTTATTAGAAAATAGCAGCTAATATATCTGATAACATACTGCATGGCAGAAATGGAAAAGCTGGCCACTCTGTCGCTTCTGTTTCCTGTGTTTGACAGGCAGGAGGTGAAGGAAATTTTCCGTTGTTCTGAGAATCTTTTCCGTGACCCTGGAAATACCCTTTTCTTTTTTTAATTGCTGCTGATGAGAGCACTTCAGGCTGGAGATTTAATCCAGATGCAGCTCTCAGCAGCGCCATGCTGCCATGGCTGCCCAGGGGAAAAAAGAAATGTGTTCCCAGATGCATTTGTGCTATTCCCCATCTTTGGACGAGTCTGCATGTACAGCTGTGTGAGCTTCAGTGTCATTCTGGACAAGGGAAAGGACTTAGCCACTGACGTGTATCTTGAAGTCTAGTTTTCACTAAATGGATTTGCAGTGAGGGCCAGGCCTTGCAGTCCTGAATGCTAATGCTAATGTCTCTTTCTTCCAATGTCTTCTGCAAGTGATACTGGTATTGTAAACACACAGGAGGCAACAATGGCAGGTAGTCAAAATCCATGCTAAAGTTGATGCTGCCTTTCCCCAGAACCAGTGGAAATCAAGCCGGTTGCAGTTTCCTTCTCTCCTGCTGTGTCACTGCATTCGGCTCCCTTCCAGTTCTCACTAGACAGATCATATTTTCTCTTTTTTTCTTTTTGTTTTCTTTTGTTTTTTTCCTCCTCTGGCAGCCCTTCTTTGGTGGCAGCACAAGCATTAATCAAATCTCCGGGAAGATTAAGTCAGGAGAAGAAGTGCTAGCAAGCCTCGATGGCCACTGGGTAAGAACTGACAGTCGCAGTTGCTGACAGTTGACAGTGGTGGCGCTTATGTCACTATGATCTTACCGCCTTGAGTGCAATAACTCAGATAATAACTTGCACCTGCCTGGGCTGAAGTTGGAAGTGGTGGGGAGAGTTTCCATTGCAGCTGGTGGCTCTGTATGAAGGTCCTAGACTTAAAGCGGGCAGAGAGGGCAGTAGACAACCAGGGACAGGTTGTTGACCTTAAAGTGATTGTGAAAAACAGGACACTTCCTTCTGTCTTGTTGTGTTCATTACTTACCTGTCCCAGGTACCAGGGTATCCACAACAAACTCATGGGATAGAAGATTATATTCCTCTGCTCTTGAGGTAAAGAGCAGAGATTCAGATGCCGTGAGGGTATATCCGTAAGGACAGCTCACAGTAGTCACCAGACCTGCCAATGCCGTTACACGCCTGGCAGCCCTGTGTGAAGAGCTCAAAGGCACCCATAAGCTAAAGCCTAGTATAAGTAAAGTTGCATGGTGAAGGGCACAGCCTAGAGCTGTGGTTGGGAGCTCCTGGTAACTGGGCTGGAGACTTAGGCATTTATCTCATCTATGTTTAGGCATCTTCCTCTTTGTTATTGTTGCCTTGACTGAAGAGAAGAAAACAGCCCTCTGACCAAGTCCTCCTGTCACCATCAGCTTACAGCAAGTTTCCATTTGCTAGAGCTAGTTTCTTCCTTACATTTCTGATTGTCACTAAATTTTTCACTTAATTTTCCTTCTGAGGATGGGGAAGTGCACATAAATGAGTTGAAAAACGGGAACACGGAAATATTCTGGAACCCGACGAGTGAGGTGCGACGGCAGAGGTTGAAGCGCCACATTGTGTTGTTTGAGGAGCAGACGGACTTCGAGTCAGAGAGGTAGGAAGCCCTGCAGGCATCTCACAGCTGCTTCCTCCCTACGGACTGAGCAGGACTCTGTGGGCTCTTATTTCCAAGAGCATTCCTGGAAAGACTGTCACCTTGCTTTGTCCACTCATATTACTCTGCCATTGTCCTGTTTTGTTTCTTTCTGTTAATGCTGAGGTATTTCCATGAAGTGTTATTTTGAAATAACCAGGTAGGTGGGTTGAGAAATGGTGTAAGCTGCTTTATATCATCTAAAGTAATAATTCTTCCAGGACTCCAGAGAACATGAGTGTTTTGGCTTGAGCAGAGCAATAGTTTGAACTATATAACAGGATTTTGTGAGGGAACGTAATTAGCTTAAGCCTCCCTCATAACCTCATCTGATATTTCCAATACAGTGTGCTGTGGATTTCTTAGGTTAATCCAGATTCACCTAATCATATAGTCACTGTGCATGGTTTAAGGAATGGAAGGAAGGACTTCATGGCGCAAGGACTTCATGGCACAGCAGCGCAGACCTACTGCCAAAGGAGACAGTGCTTGGACAAGAATCGTAGAATCATAGAATGCTTAAGGTTGGAAGGGACCTCTAGAGTTCATCTAGTCCGACGCCCCTGCACACGCAGGGTCACCTAGAGCACGTGGCACAGGACTGCGTCCAAGCGGGTTTGGAAGATCTCCAGAGAAGGAGACTCCACAACCTCTCTGGGCAGCCTGTTCCAGTGCTCTGTCACCCTCACTGTTAAAAAAAAAAAAAAAAATTCCTTAAGTTCCTGTGGAACTTTTGGTGCTTCAGTTTCTGGCCATTTCCTGTAGTTCTATCAGTGGCCACCAGTGAAAAGAGGCCAGCACCATCCTCCTCACTGCCTCCCTTGAGGTACTTATAGGCACTGATTAGATCCCCTCTCAGCCTTCTCTTCTCCAGGCTGAACAGGCCCAGCTCCCTCAGCCTCTCCTCATAGGGCAGATGTTCCAGGCCCCTGATCATCCTTGTGGCCCTGTGCTGGACTCTCTCCAGCAGCTCCACATCCCTCTTGTACTGTGGAGCCCAGAACTGGACACAATGCTCCAGATGCGGCCTCACCAGGGCTGAGTAGAGGGGCAGGATCACCTCCCTCGACCTGCTGGAGACGCTCTTCTTAATGCACCCCAGGATCCCAAGAAGTAGAGCAGTGTCGTGTGGCACCGCATTCAAACCAGCCAATGCTGCCATCTCACATATGTGGTTATCCAACACCAAAAAATACACCTGAGCATTGAGTGCCATCTGACCAGCAGTGATTATTAAGGGTACTAACATCTATGCATGCAACATACCCTTGTGCAATGCTATGTTTGTCACAAGATCAGAGCAGACTGGAGCATATTTCTTCTCTAAATCTTCTGAAGAAGATTATTTTAAAAGAGGAGAAATATCAGCACTGGTGACAAAGAATTTTGATTTCTCTATTTACCAGGGTACTGCCAAAGCAGATTCCCTTTGCTCAGTCAGAGTTTAGTTGTGACATATTTGTGAAAGTGAAGGAGGCAAAGGGAAACGTTTTGGAGATCCCTAAGAGACATGCCACCCAGCTTCATTATTATCCTGACAGTTGCATGAATAAATTGCTGTCTAATCCAGATTATGTGCTGTCTGAAGCACTTAGGTTTCTCTGCAGTGCCAAAAGTTGCCTGTTTACACCTGCACTTGGCAGTCTTCAAAGTTCATGCCATTATGGCGCTTTCCACAGACGATCTCATTGTCGGGCACATGCAGCCATGCAGCTCTTAACGGAGTCAGGATGCAATTTTATGTCTTCCCCTCTGTACTTCCAGAATTAGAGGAATGGCTCTTTATGCTGCTGCATTATTTTCTCAGACTGCTATTTTGGGTGTTTCATAGCATATCAAGCTTTGTTTCTAGAAAAAAAAAAAAAGGCTGATTCACAAGAGAATGGGGAAGGTGATGTGTCAAATAGAACAGGAAAAATGTTTATCTGCCTTCAGTTAATTATCTAAGAAATTGCTCTTTTGGAAGTGTTAACTATGAAATCATTAGTATCCCTTTTAAATCAAGAGCAGGAAGCTCTGGATTAAATGCACTAATGCTTCAATACATTAAAGGGAGAACTGGTGATTTGTAGAGCTGTGAGTACTGGGGCAGGCTGGACTGCTGATGCCTATTCTAATTAGTAGGTTAGCCAGTAATGCAGTAATGTTTTGGAATGGCTAGCTGCTAATCTCAAAAGTATATCCAGTCTGATTTGA
This sequence comes from Tinamus guttatus, assembly GCF_059628265.1. Classification (NCBI taxonomy): domain Eukaryota; kingdom Metazoa; phylum Chordata; class Aves; order Tinamiformes; family Tinamidae; genus Tinamus; species Tinamus guttatus. The sequence continues at coordinate 11,398,059 of NW_028288774.1, read as the reverse complement.
AGATTAAATTACTCTGATTAGAGGAGCTACAGAGAAGACTGACACATTTTGCTCTATATGGCTATAGTGAAAATGAGATAATGATTTTCCCTCATAAAAGAGCCTCAGTGAAACATCATATGACAAATTGGTTACCTTCTTGCACCAGAAAACAAGTACAAGTGAAAACTTCTGTACATGCTTGCAGTTCGTGAGCACAAATGCAGATCCAGCTATTGCAGACTGAACTGGCTTCCTCTGGTTACTAATTGTGTGTGGAAATAAAAATGCAGCTGCAAGCGTTGCACACAAATTCACCTACTGGAGCTTCTCAGCTATCAATGTAAAGGCTGCACATAGAGAGGCATAGAGATTAGCACAAAAGCATCTAAACATACATGATTGAAAGGACCAGGAAGATAGCAGACACTGCATTATACATCCATCGCCTCTCAACAGGCCACTGGCCTCAGTAAGCTGTGCAAAACTCACACAGACAACACTGGAGATTTTTGTGAATAAGGTAGGTGATGATATCTAATGGAAAGTTCACCTTTTCTTTGTTAGATCCCTACACACAGCATTCATCTTTACCATTCTCAAAATACATCTTTAATTTACTAGTGAAAACTGAGGCTGACTAATCCTGATACAGTTCCCCTAGAGATCAGAAAACCAGCAACAGCTGGTTGCAGGTGGCAAAATACTTAGCCTTTTTACAGCAGTTTTACTTGTTTCTGTGTTTATTTCTAGGCTTTGGCAGGATGTAACTAGTGCAATAAACAAAGGTGATCAACACAAGGCAACGCAGGAAAAATTTGTGCTGGAAGAGGAGCAGAGAAACTCCGCACGTGAGAGGAAGGAGAACGGCACAGAGTGGAAACCGCTGCTCTTCCGGCACGATGCCGTGACTAACGAATGGCACTACAAATATGAGGAGTGAGTGGCAGGGTCGTGGGCTAGGAGCAGGCCTTGCTGTTTGAGTCTGCATGCAGGCGAGCAAACACTGTGCTCTCGGCCAGGCTGTCCAGCCATTCCCCACATCGTGCCCAGAGTTTGGTTTTTCTGAGCTCCGGGGCATTGCTAGAAAATATATTCCTGATTACAAAAAAAAAAAAAAAAAAAGTGGGAATAGCTGGAAATGAGGGTATGGCAATGGAAAGTCTGCTGTGCTTTTGGTACAAATCCATACTGCTGCCATAGAGCAGCAAAGCAGAAAATGTGGGTCCTCCCTGACATTACGGGTGAAGCTCCAGAGACTGAATGACCCTCACTCTTCGTGGGTGCTGTGTATGTAGTGAAACGTGCTTGTGTCACATGATGCTTCTGCTGAACCGCTTCTTATGGGTGGGGGGAATGTTCACCCTGCTGTATCTGGAGCTGGTGCACTGCTCTTCACATCTGAGGGAATTCTTGCATTTATGATCCTTTCCTTTGTTTTCCAAAGTTTAAGACCTTGGGATCCTTTGAATGACATTGCTCAATTTGAGAAGAATGGGATACTTCAGACCATGGAGCGACACTTATCCACGGGGATGTCAAACCACAAAATGACATGCATAAACAATCAAGTTACACGGCACAAGGTACAAAGCCTTTTGGGGGGAGTGTTGCATCCTTTGCAACTGACTAGACTGCCCTTTCCTGCAACATTTTTTTGCAATGACAGCATAGGCTGAAAGGTTTGGATTTGAGTAAATATGACTAACTCCAGAGTTGCAAGTAATTTTATTTGACATGTCCTATTTTTTTTAGTATTTTTCTTCCCATCCTGTGTTAGTGTCACTGACACTGGGTTCTGAATATGGCTGAGCTGAAGTATTCACTGTTTCCAAAATAATGAGATGTGAGCAAAGTGTCGGAGTGCAAAACTAAGGGCCTGCAACTCAAATTTCAGGCCTTGTCATCTGCCTTTATTACCTACTTCCTCCTAGGGAGGACTTGTAACCTCTGTCCGTCCTTTATGCTAAAGAGGGATGGTGATTTCACCTTGCACTGCATTCATCTTCAGAGCAATTTATGTCATTCATAAAATGCTTTGCAGGTGTAGAACTGCTGAGCCACTTAGATATAATCCATATTACACTGAAGAGCTTGTATCTTGATATGAGCATAGACTTTTCTTTTGTAATAGCCAAAATCTGAATATATTTGAAACAATGGGAAGGTTTAGATTCAGAACTGTTTTTCAGACCCTCCAATAAGAAGTATTTGAATGAATAGGTTTTGTTTGTCCATCCTAGATGTAGGAAGAAACCTTGCAAAAAGCATCAAATTGAAATATGAAAGTTCTGTGATGCTTAAGTCCTGTAGGCACCTACTGAAAAATCTGCCCTGAAAAATCTTCCTTCTGAAAATTTTGTTCTGAATCTTTCTTCTTTTCATCCTTTCTTATGTAGCACTGGTGAGTAAACAATTCAGGAGAATGACTATAAAATTAATTGCCAGCATGCATCACTTAAAGCTAGGATGAGAAAAACATGGATGGGTTTCCTAAAGAGAGAAAATAGGTTTGCATTTGAGAAAATGCTTTTGTACAGGGCATGTGTGTAAAATCCTTAACTAGCTGCCTGGAGGTTAAAGATTGCTGAGGTGGCGGTCAGGCTCCACAGTCTCCTAGATTTGAGGAATGTTCAGTTTGATAGTGACCAAGTCTCCTTTAATGCTAATTTATCTAGAGATCTGCCAAAGATTGCAGGCGCCGAAAAGCCAGTGATCAGCCATCCAACCACAGCCAGAACACAGAGAGCAGTTGTTCGACGCCAGAGTCTGTGCAGGAGTTGTCAGATGATGACGGCAAGTATTTGGGTATCACCTTTACCAGGCATATTCCTTGAATCTGGACACCACCCAGCTGGTTGATACTGAGGGCATGTAGCCCACAGACGAATGCAGAGGAAGTTCTGCTTTTACATTTCCCTTGCTCACCTGTCCTGCTCTTTTTTTTCTCATGCTCTCTGTGCCGACAAGGGTTTCCCAGCTCTTGGTACAAGCATGTCAAAAAACATGCACTGGAGTTCCAGCAGTCAGATAGGAAGCAGTCCTAGTTCCACACTCCTTTTTCTCAGCTTTTGTTGGAGGTGACCTTGAATATTTCAGAGATGGGAACAGGTGTGAGCACAGCATTCCCCATAACTAGGGAGCAGGCTTGGTTTTCTGCCAAAAAAAAGGAAGTTTCCTGACAGCAGAGAAGTGGCCCTGAGCCAGTGTCACCAGACCCGTTCTATTGACCTCCATAGTCAGGGTGGAAGATCGTGTCCCCCATCTCCTTTTTCCCTGTTTTCTCCTGAAAGTGTCCCCCTTGGTTTGTTACACACTCAGGGGTGAGCCTTAGTGAGCCTAGATGGTGTTTCACCATTGCCACCAGAGATGGTAACGCAAAACATCATATCCTTCGTTTACTTTGCTGCAGGGTTTGAAAGTTTGTGCACTCAGTGTGGGAAAGAGATGAATCACTTGAAGGAAATACATTCAGCTGTCTTATCCCTACAGAAAGCCCAACAGGACATACACAGGTAACCATTTTTCCACATCAAAGCATGATCATAATGGCTAGAAATTACCTGTATCTGCTGTGGCCTTTAGGTTGACTTTATCAGTCTCTGGGTGCAATTAGCAACTCGAGGTTGTCACGAGGTTACATAACACACCAGAAACACAAAGCCAGTGCCCAGTGATAAAATCTTAGTGATGTAAAAAGCACACTTAGATCTGTGACACTTCCCGCTGCAAGAGTTTAAAGGGGCTGGACAAGGTGCTGGCTGTCAATCTCTGCAAGGCAAGAAAGCACAGGTTTCTCTCACTACCAGGCATTGAGTGTGTTACAATTCGTCCGCTGAGCTGGCTGCTGAACTGCAGCCCTGTGGCCCGAGCCCTGGGCTCATGCCTGCAAAGCAGTAGTATTCGTGCTTTTGATTGAAATGACTAACCGTTGCCACCACAGCGTTGGAGAGAAGCCAAGTGTTGGTCGCTCCTGGCTAATGAAATGCTGGCAAATCCTGAGGTGCCAGGATCCTTTTCTGTGTGCAAACCCGGGGCTCTTGGTGCACACACGCGCATGCATGCACACCTGCCTCCTGCACACACATAAGCCTTTTGTTTTCTCTTGCAGAAACCTCAGTTCCCTGAACAAAAAATCCTTCCACAGGAAGGGCTCTTCTGGAAGCTTCCTCCTGGACTCTCGCTGCTGGTTTCTCCTGTGCATCTTTCTCACATGCCAACTATTCATTAATTATGTCCTCAAATAAAAGCACTACGTTTGGCAGCAATAACAATTCCTGGCTGCAGGAGGGGGGGGCCACTCGCGCAAGGAGCCCGGCGAGGCACCAAAGCACTTTAGAACCAACGCGGCAGAGGTGGAAGCAAGTTGTAAAACAAGGTGAAAAGGGACCTAGGAACCTGCAACACTTTGTTCCTCTGGATTTTGTCATTTTTGCCTTTTACATGTACATCTTCAAGGACCTCTTAACCTGTATGGGCCTTAATGCTGAAGCCAAATGTAGCTTTAATTGTGCAATTTGTTTTCTATGTCTTGTCATTTACTGATGCAATTAATAATTGCCCACCAGTATTGATACCCCCAAAATAGTAAACACCCCAGCATTTTGGAAGAGTCACACAGGTCTGTTTTATATGACTTACGGAGTGCAGCTGGGGAGCTGTAAAAAAACCAACATTCATGGTGCCTGTCCAGCTGCATTTAATTATGGGAGGGAGCAACACTTGGTCCAAAAAATTCACCCCCTGAATATTAGGCCACGATTTGTTTTGTCAGCACACACAGAACGGGACCTCCAAATGTGTTTTGTTTTCCATTCCACAAGAACTGTAAATATGCACGATTTCCTAGAGCTGTTCCTCTTTAGGAAATGGGAAGTATTCGGTAAAATACTTGTTCTTTTACAGAGCTAATTCATGTCCTGGACTAGGCCGATGGAGTGAAATGTCGGACATGCCTGTTAGTAAAACCTGGTTCCTTATTGTTATTATTTGCTATATGGCTGTTTGTAATATCACACAGTAGCACTGGAGAGAGGAATCACTGCCCCAAAATAGGTGACAAGAGTGGGAGCAAGTGTGGGTGTATGTGTGTTCGATCATAGGCACAGTTATTGTCAGAGGTCAGGAAGGAAGAAGGGTTTTGCCACTGCATTGTTCAACTCTGTTAATAGTCTTCCTATTTTACAACTTTTTTTAAAGATCTGCAATATTTTATGTAGACAGCAGACAATAATAAGCCTTTCTTTTCTGGCCTGAAGTAGTTCCAAGTGGTAAGTACTGCTATATATACAGCCTTAAAATACTTAGTGGTGGTGCCAGTCCGGGCTATCTTTCAATGTAAATGTTTCCAAATTTTTAATTACATTCCTTGTCATATTCCCCAATTAGGGGAAACTTGTTTGTGCTTGATATGTTGAAATAAAACTACACACAACTTTCACTGACAGTTTATCTGAAACATTATTTGTGTGTTGGAACTTAGATTTGTATTTTAGAGCATTTTACAATTGTCAACTCTTAGGCCATGCCTAAGGAGAACAATAGGAATAGGCATGAAAGTTTCAGAGAGAGACAGTGATTTAGAACACACTAGTATTATGTCTTTGAAGTGTAGTGACTTCAGCAAAATAGAAAAATGCTTGCCTTGATTTTGAGAACTGTCTTGTACATAAATTTTACAAACTTGTCTTTAGAAAGACCTAATATTTAAGGAGATAACTTGATTATAGTGAATAGGCAATCACGTGGAGAGAAAAGTACAACTCTGACATGATGAGATAGGGTAAGAACCAGGAGGTTTGAGTAAGAAATAAAACACAAATACTAAAAAAAGAGACTGATTTCCTTACCATTAAAAAAAAAAAAAAAAAAAAAAAGTTCCAGGAAAACAGAAGATTCAGCATCTGTGACATATTCAGTTGAGATGGGATCCTTTTGGGAGGATGTCATCTTACTCGCTCATTTTTGGGAAGGTCTAATCTGTGCTGTATGCCATGTAAAACTGGGTGACAACAGGTCGCTCTGACCTTTGGCTACAAAAGAACCATTTAAAGTATCTGCCTGGCTATGGAAAGGCACTTAGAATCTTGAAAGTGTTTGCTCCTGATGTGCAACATGTGTGCTAATTTCCTGTCTAAGTCCTTTTGCTTTAAATGTTTAGCAAGTCAGCACGTCTCTGGCCTCTGTGAGCAGAGCCTGCCTTTTCACGCAGGTTTCCTTGTGGGATGCTCTGTTAGAGCAAGTGATAGGTCCCTTCCCTTCTCTATAGGGGTATTTTATATTTCCTGGCACAAATACATTTCAGGTTTTAGAAGATAATTACTAAAAGAAAAAAAAATAGCCAAAGGGGAACAGTGTTGAACAGGCAGACACTATTTAAAGGAGTGTTTGAAATACCTTGTATTGCTTCCATTTTACCAAACAATATGCACCCACAGGGGTTTCACTGCAAGTTGTTCCTGCAGTCAAGTATAACAAGTGTTCTTGCCACTAGAGGTGTGGCTGGATAAATGAAACTATTAACCTACATAAACTAATTACACATCAGCAGCAGAGGAGTTTCCAACATCTACAGGCGATTTAAAAATAAGCCAGGCAGGAAACAAACCAGAAAAAGCCATTCATCCTTGTGCCTGAATTTTTAAGGCAAATTCAACATCCGGATGTGGCTGTTCCTATGTGTATGGTGTGGGGAGGGAGAAAGCATTTCGCAGAACCACAGAATGGTTGAGGTTGGAAGGGACCTGTGGAGATCATCTAGCGCAAACCCACTTGAACAAGTAAGGTCAGGTATAGCACATTGCACAAGATCGCATGCAGGCGGTTTTTGAAGCACCATCAGCAGCACAGTTACTTTTTTAGCAACAAAAGCTCGTGTGGAAAACAAACAAAAAAAAAGTTGGGAACTCTTTTAGGGAATGGGGGCGGGGGGGGAAAGAGACAGAAATCCCCGGCTGTGCCGGGCAGCCTTCGGGGAGATTCCCCGCCCCTCGCGCGGGCCGCGAGTCACGGAGCAGGTGGGGCCGATAAAGCGGCGGCGGCGCCGCCCGGGAAGCGCCAGCTCCAGCGGCGGGTGCAGCGGCGTGGGGCCGAGCGGGCCGGGTCATGGCCATGGGCGCGCGCGTGGCGGTCCTGCCGCTCCTCGCCGCGGTGAGTGCGGCACCGGGGACGGCACCGGGAGCGGGGCGGCGGCGGGTCCCTCTCGGGCGGCGGCCCCTCTCTTCCTGCGCTTCCTAACTCCCGTTCCCTGTGCGGCCCCGGAGCGAATTAAGAGCTCTCCTGGGCCGGCCTTTGAAAGGCGGGGGGGAAAGTCCAGGTGAGGCGGGAGCCCGACGGGGCGGCCCCATGTCCCGCAGTGGGACAGCTCCCTCGGGGCTCGCGTAGCGGCAACCCTTACCGCCGTGGTGTTCTTATTTATTTTTCTTGCTCCTCGTGAATATTAAAAGTCGGGGAACTAATTTTTCAATGGCATTCCAACTATCCGACCGTCGGAGTTGGGACTTAGGGAGCTACGCAGTTCCAGGGAAAGGCTCCCAGGCGGCAGAAGGGCGGCGAGCACCCACGTGGATCTTTCCCCGGCCTTCCCTGCCGAGAGCGCCTGGACGCTGCTCTCTCCCCTCCTTCCGTTTTCCCCGTCGCTTGGCTGCGCGGGTCTGTCCGACATAACCGGCCCGGCGGCTGCGAGGAGCCGGCACCGCCGCGCTCCTCGGGGCGCTGCAGCCGCTTCCTGGCCGTCCCGGGAACGGGGACAGGCCGATCCTACGGGGCCGCTTCCTGCCTGGTTTTGTTTAGCTGCTTCTAGTTCGTTTGGTTCTATTCAGTTTCTCTAACTTAATGCTGCTATGGCTGGGGTAACTTTTTTTTTTTTTTTTTTTTCCTGTTTAAAGCCAGCAATTAACGTTCCCTGCGGGTTCTTGACTGTTTATCTTGCTGAAGGAAGACAAACGCTGACCCTTCCGTATTAAAAAGACTGGGAGGGAGGAAGGAGAGCGAGACTGCCCTGCTTATTTGTGGCAGAAACTTTTCTTCCTAGCAGTAGCAGTGCCCCTGACATTTGCTTGTAATCCGTTATTGGGGGAGGCGGGGGGAGCGGGGAGGGGGAAGAGATTGACGTTAAAACAAATAGAAGTGGGAGTCAGTGGCTTCCTAAAATTATTTTGCTGCTCCTCCTAAACTGCATCTCACTGATCTAACCTGTCCTTTGATGGTAATTGCTTCTGTGTTGAGTACTTAGCAGAAATTAGTTTAGGTTTCCTTTGTGGCTTCCCATGCGCATGTGAATGCCAAGTCTTTGCAGGAACATCTCCCTGAGATGGTATCACGTTGGGGGAAGATGATTCATTGGAAAGCGCTTTCCTGTCTCTGTGCAGGTTACACTGTTGACCATCCCTGGAAGAGGAGCGGATGAGTGTGATGAAGGGGAATACTCCCATGAAGGTTACTGCTGCAAGTCTTGTCCGGCAGGTAGGACTTCCGGCGGTTATGTGCTGATAAGGGATTTTTGTTTGCTTGTTTTAGTTTTTAGTGTGTTTGTTTGTTTGTTTTTGAGATTGTGTGTGTGTTCTAGTTTTGTGGTGGTGTTGTTATACACTGTATGTGGTGAAAGTTTAACTTTTCCCAAGGCAGTACTGGCTTTCTAATGCTGCTTTTGAAGTGATGCAGTAGGGAGATGACAGGAAGAGGCCTTGGCCTGCCTACTGCCAAGGATGAAGGGTTTAGAGGTGATTTGTAAAAGCAGTGAGCATTGAGAAGAGGCCCTGGGGAGTCCTGATATTTCTGCATGAGCATATAAAACTGAAAGCGAAGTTGCGTGAACTTTGATCACAATTACTTTAACAATCTGTTATGCTTCTTCATGTGCTAAATGATAACTTGATGCTGCTGCTGGTTCTCCTCTCCCACAGGTTACTTTGTTGCTCAGCACTGCAGTGCTTCACACTTGAGAGCAATTTGTGCCCCTTGCATCGAAGGGGAAGACTATACTGCTCATCCAAATGGCTTGGAGAGATGCCTGCCATGCAAGCAGTGCAAAGATGGTACTGAACAAAACCTTGACATTAATACCTGTACACCTTGCTTAATTTGGAAAGCCTTATGTCTAATTTTTTTTTAAACTTATGTCTTCTTTGTAGATCAGATAACTTTGAGGACCTGCACTCTGACACATGATACTGAATGTCAGTGCAAAGAAGGGTACTTCTGCCCTATTGGGGGCTGTGAAATATGTCAGAAATGCAGTACAAAGTAAGTGAAATGGTGAATGTAAACAAGTACCTTAATAGACATGAAAGCTAGGACCCATCCATGTCAATATCTAACATGTTGTTTACATGTGAATAATTCTCTTAAAGCCAATGGCTTAAATGCATTATTCATGCATTAAGTTTTGTGTTTTAGAGTATACAAGTTTGAAGCCTAGAAAGGTATGGATTTTGGTACCATTATATTTGTTGCTTATTGCTGTATGCTTACACATTTGACATATCTTTAGATTTGTATTTTTTTTTTTTACATATACACATAAAGGAGCTTTACAGTAGCTTGCAGTAGCAGCCAACCCAAAATTTTCAGGTAGAAACACCCATTAAAGGAATAATGCTTGAATAATGCAACTACCCATTTTTCTTCTTCCTGCCCCCTCTAAGCAGAGACTAAGATTTTTAACTTGCTTTGCTGCTTAATCTTGTAGTATTTTAAGTTGTTTAAAGGTGCTTTTTCTAACAAAATATTTTTATGCATGTTTTGTGTCCATTCTGCTCAACCTGAAAACAGGCCTGAGCAGAATTGCGTGGCTATTTTGGAAATGTAATAAACTGTCTTATCTGCTTCAGGTGCCCAGAAGGAAAAGAAATTGTTCAGAATTGCAATGCTACGATGGACCTGGAATGTAGCTTACCTGATCAAGGTAACCCCTACTCAGCTTGGTCTACTTGATCTGTTACTTCCACTGAAAGACGAAGCGGCAGCCTGTAAAACAGAGGCTTGAGATGTTGTGACGTATTTAAAGAGCTTGTTGCAAGCAAGATTTTGTCTTGGTGCAAAATGTGTTGTCAGATATCAAAACTGTATTGAGTGATACTATTTAAAGTTGCAGATAGTAAAATGGATTCTCCTATGTGACGTGTTAGTCTGAGAAGTATCCCACAAAGAGGTATCAACTCTGGTGGGAAGCCTCCCTCAGACTAGAGGAGAAGAAAGTTGCATTACTGATATCTTGGCACATTAAGACTTTTGCCATCTTTTTGCATACTCTTTTCGTTTTTGTTTACCACTTCTGAAAACCTTGTAGTAGTTGTACTGCAGTGCTACATGGAAGCCTAACTCCTGCTAGGACAGCAGTGTGCTAACAGCCATAAGGACTTTCCTGGGACAGAAGCTAGCTAGGTTGTTACACTAGTGCTGAACATAGTCATAACTCTCATCCTAGAGAGCAATCTATCATTCTTGCACTTCAGAATACTTATGGACTGCTTCTGTGCTTCAAGCATTAATTTATTCTTCTTTCTCTTGCAGGAAATGCATTTTCTCTTTGGGCTATTATAGTTGGTTCTGTCTGTTTCATTTTGGTGCTGGTCTTTTTTGTATTTAGAAAGCTGAAGAGTGATCAAGGTAATTGTCTTTAGTATCCATAAACTTTCCAAACTAGACAAGATGTGCCCTGAGACTAAGGGGAAGAACATTTTCTTTCGATTACTATAAATTACTTTGCAATTAATTTTGTTAGACAAGAGTATTGAAAATAGTTCTAAGTCTTGGACAATAAATTCTGTTCAAAACTTGGCTTATTGACTATGCTACATTAAAAGCAATGCAAAAGTAGGCGCAAATGGCAGTACCCTATGAATGCACTCGGAATCAAGGTTTCTTTCTTCGTGGGGCATGGGGAGGTGTAAAAAGCTGAACAGCCTCTTGAGGTTTATGTTTTATTAAGTGGAACCATTTATTTTCCCCTGTATGAAGGAACAGTGTTTGTGTGCCATTGGTGGAAGCTGACGATGGTACAGTTGTAATACAGTTTAAGGAAACTACACTGCTTGTATTAAAACTTTGATTCATATAGTAAAATTCATACAAGTTCGGTTATATGTAATCTGCTGCAATTTCAGTAAGTTACTGATACACTTACCTTATTTTCCAGCCACTTCAATAAGTAAAGATGCAGAGAAAGATCTGGTAAGTATATGATGATACAAGAGGCTATGATTCACACAAGGCTAGGTGTTAACAAGGGCCTAATGTATTAATTGGTTGCATGTATCCACTGCAGCTGACCTTCCCAGCATTTCCTCATCAACCTTCCAGTGCCTATGGCCAGAATATTTTGAATGTGGTTAAAAATTAGCATAGGTGCTAGCTTTTACTTCAAACCATCTCCAAATGATATCTTGATCCAAGTGGTCCTCTTAGCTATTTCATGCCTGTTTTCCCTAGTGAATGTCAGCTACCAACTTCCCACACATTGTAGCTTTTTTTTTCCCCACTCTGAATGCAAAATAACTTGTTTATAAGATTATTTCTCATGATACAACAAAAGTGCCCGGATCTAACCCGATAGTTTTTATTTTATTTTTGTTGTTGTTGCAAGCGACTGACCAGGACCTCGTCGTCTTTCTACTCAGGCTGTCCCATAAGATGATCAGTAGTTTCCACAGCAGGCTGAGGTTCTGGGCTCAGCATATGCCAGTTCAGGCGTATGTCCCTGGAAAAGGTTTACTAAGGCAAGCTTGGTTGCTGGCACATGTTCTCCTTTTAAAGCTAATGCATCACTTGCCTTCTGTAATAGAAGACAGTTCTAGAACTAATTTTAATTCTAAAATCTGCCCTGCAGCATAAAAAAACAAAACTTTGCTCATCAGTGACTTACCGCCTTTTTTTTTTTTTTTTTTTTTTTTTTTTTTTTTTTTTTAAGCTTCGCTCTTTAGAAGTTAGTACAATGAGGTAGAAATGCTTTCTCTTACTGACTATAAGACAAACATCCCGGTGTTATGTATTTTTTTTTTCTTATTGTTAGTCTTTTCTTTGTTTTAAGGGTTTAATAAGACTCTAAAAAAGCACCTAGGTTCCTCTAGGCACACAGTATGTTTTCCCTGCCTTGTCCCACATCCGACATGAGTCCTGCTCGCCCTATGCAGAACTGTAGTCTAAACTACTAGCTGGACATTTTAAATAACTAAAATGTATTTTGGTTATTTCAAGAATACTTGAAAAGTGAAAGAAAACTTCTTTTCTGTTTAAAAACATCACCTTAAACTCTTCTCTTTTTTTAAGGTCTATAAGTGGCTCAGATACCTGAATCACCCATTGGGTTTTGTTGGGTTGCGCCTTCCCCTACGTTCTGGCCAGATTTGCAGCGCTTCGTATATTCGTAGAAGTTGATGAAAGAATGTGACAGAAAACATGATCAAAACAGTGTAGCATAGGAATAGGCAAATATAACATCTCTTAAGTTTGAATAAAACTTCAGTAGATGAATGTGGTCACAAATCAGCCTATGGAGACAGCTCTGAAATAACTGTCGCAATATCTACACATGGAAGTATTCATGTTATGCTATTTCAACAGAAGTGTTTGCTAAGACACTGATTCAGGCCTGAGACCAGCCTTTGGGTACCAGTGCATTGTCCTTGTACCTGTGAACTACCTGTGAACTTCCACTGCTGTAGAAAACAGAGAGCGACTTTATTTCCTTCCAAAATGGGGCAGAATTAGAGCATAGCCATGTAATAAATATTTAGTAACTAGGTTACCTATTTCCAAACTATGCTATATAAGTAAGAGCAATGTGACTAACCTGCTTCCACCCTTAAAGGGAAAGGGGATTCAATTAAAAAGCTGTACAGCTACATGGGTGATGAGTGGGGTCCTTGCAGGCTTCTGTGAGACCTGCGTATGTGTGCTGTCAGTCACATAGTTGTCACACGCAGGTCACTGGCCCTGAACAAACAGAAAGAAATCACACTGGCTTACACTGATGAGGGGATTGCACCTTAACAAATACAAGTCTCGAAGAAAGAAAATCAATATTGGCTTTCACTTTCCACCTTCAAAAAAAGTTTAAAAGGTTGTGATTTAAGTAGTTCTACATAAGTATCGAGGGTGGCCATGTGTACTGATGCTGTTTTTGAGGGGTCACCATCTGTTTGCCTCAGGCAGCTGCTGTGGCCTAAGCCTGTTTGATGCACAGACAATGCCAAAAATTATAAAGTTATTTTGCCTCCTTTTTTTTTTTCCTCCCCCAACTGATGTTCCCTGATAGGCATAGGTGTTCACTAGTTTTTTTTTGGACTGATTTCTTTTGTGATTGTGATGGAAAACTATGGTCTGCAGAGATGGGAAGAAAACTTAATACATTTATATGAAGCTGATGTGCTAGGTGAGCTTATAAAAAGTTTTCAGAAGCCCCTGTCACCATTAGCAACCAGTGAGGACAGGTCAGGTGTAACATGTGGTATAATCTCTTTTGCCTTCAAAGAGGTCCCTCTCCTCTATATTTGAGAGAAACAAGCACTAATTGCCACCACGGAAAATATTGCTAATGGTTTTCTTCATTCTTTTTATGGAAATAGCTTGTGAGCCTTACCCCTGTAAGCCTCACTCTGTAGCCTGTGCAGAGCAGCCAGCAAAAATGGAGTGTTGAGACTAAAGCAATTTGAAATCCAAAGACTAACTCTTGCGCACTTGTAACTCTGCCAGGTTAGCGCATCTGCTATAATATCTCTTATGTCCAATGACTTAAACTGTTCCTTTTCCTTCTAGGCCATTCTTTAAAGCCTACTTACGAAACATCATCTAAAAATAGAATATGTTCTTATTCTTTACAGGTATCTCAGGGTGCTACTAAAAGTCTCATTTTGTCAGAAGTGGAGACAGCTCCAAATAATACAGCCAGCACAGAAAACGAGAAGTCTGGGGAGAGCCTGGAAGGTCAAGCACCTACCAGTGTTACCTTGGAAGTGGGAAACAAATCACCAGAGGATGATAGCGCTGAGACTTCTGAGAAAAGCACCATTCTGCCCAGGCGCTTGAGGTACCAAATAGAAAGGGTTTGGAAGAGGCTCAGAAAGTCTTCGCTGTCAGCAAAACCAAGGCAGAATCCTACTCTTCGTCTGAATGCCTGCTTTAAGCCAGCAAATCATGTGGTAAGTGGAAACGTTCTTGGCAAGTGTTGCCTGGTAAATCTCAGTTAACTCAGGCAATGTTTACCTTATAGATATGTTCTAGACTTTTCTACTAAATTTTTTATTTGCTGCTCATCTCTCAATCTCTTCTTTCAGTGTTTACACAGAAGGCTTTTTTTTTTTTTTTTTGGTAGTATCAGTGAATTTGTTACTTTGCTTCACTTGTCAACTAATAGCACAGCTGTTCTCAGCATGTGGTTATCTTTATTCAAATACGTAATTTTTATAGTAGTGCTGTGAAAACTGTCCCATTTTTCCCTTGCTGTACTGGGTTATGTATTGTTGAAAGCAATGGGTTACAAGATGCGCTCCCATATAGAAGGAGAACTAGGATAGTCCTGTAATTTTTTACAGTATTGCAACAAATGGAAACCTGGAATACCAGTCACATGAATGTGACATACCAGTATGGTATGTGAGGGGTTGAAACTTTCTGTTATGCCAAGTCAGGACCTTTAGACTTCAAGACTGTCTCTTTTTGTTATCACCTGAAAGTTATTTTCCTTTCTACGTGTTGTGAAAGTGGCTCAGGAATAATTGCTGTAAGTAAATTACGAATTCTGAGGCTCTGGAATAATGGCCCAACTTCATATTACAGGTAAAAGAATCGAAGTATGAAATAATAGTTAAAGATCTCTCTCAAAAGGGTAAGTATTACAGAAACGGACAATGCTTAAAATGTAATTTGCTTTCTCCTGTTGACTTTACTCAAGGAATAGTTTAGAAAAGTTAATGAGTATTGTTTAACTCTACAAGGCTTTCAATTTATTCTAAAATATACTGAAACAGGATTTTATAAAGTTGCAATCACTAGGTGGGTTTTTATTCCTTAAAAAAAGACTTTTCTGCACTGGGCTATAATGTAGCCATGCTTTTAAGATTAAGTACACTTCTGAATTTATTTGCTTTTGAACAAATCTTTATTACTGCAATGGCATTTACCTTAATGACTGTGATGTAGGTCACAGTTGCAGGTCTTTCTGTCAAATGCCAGACAGCATCAAATCCCTGCACATCTGCCTGTAGCCAGCATTATGGTGTGCCTGGATGTCCAGGTGTAAGACTCTGCTCGTGATACTCTTGGCATGGCAAACTTAGATCAATACTTCGGTGAAAGGGTAACAACCCTGCCATTGAAGAGCCCTACTAAGAGTAAACACAGACATGAAGGTTAGAGAAATGTCCACCAAAAACACCTTTACAAACATCGCTTCATCTTAAGAGACTTCAAGATATATAGACTGGTCCCTCTAGCTTCTTTGTAAGAAGGCTTTGAGTAGGAAATCTCATTGTTCTATATTTGTGTCTATTTGTTTTAGCTGCTAACTTAATTATTGTCATTTGGTTTGAGCATGCATTTGCTAAAAACTAACAGAAAAACTAGTAGAAAGACATCTATTTCAGCTGTCTAAATCTGTATTTTTAGCATCTAACTTTTTTTTTTTTTTTTTTTTTTTTTCCCTCTCCCCAGATCTGAGCGCAAGCTTTAGGGCTTTTATAAATAATGTACCACCGGAAAAATGGAAGTTTCTTATGAGAACTCATCTGAAAGAGAATTCTATTAATGAAATCATTTATGAGAACCCTTCTAATATATATGAGCAAAAATATCAGATGCTTCTCATCTGGAAAAACACACTGGGAGATAAGCAATCTATTATTAAGTTACTGGATGAGTTAAGGCATATAGATACCAAGGCTTATGATAATGTATTGAACACTTTAAAAAGTAATAATATTATAACTAAGTTACAGGTCACAGAGTAACATTTTAAAATCGAGTTTATAAATGTTCCTGTACATATGTATCTGTAAACTTTCTATATATGAGGATGTCATCAGACTGCTAGTGAAACTAATAGTGTTAACTTCAGGGTATCCTCTTACCTCTCAGTGACTCAGGGAGCCAAAAGTGCTTTGACAGGGTCAGCAGTTGGCTGTGACAAAGACTGTGGTTGTGTTGTTCGCTAAGGTCTTCCGAGTTGTTCTGTATTAAACTCGGGTACGAGATGGCAATGTGTGTAGCACTTCACCTGTCTTTTCCTTCACACACAGGGGAACATGGATGGCCCTATGGGCAGTTTTGAAGTAAACCAACCACTTTTTTTTTAATGCAAAAAAGCTGTTATTTGTTATGAGAGGATGAATTGTGTTTTTTTTTTTTAACACCTTTTGTTTCTTGAAAGACAAAGCTTGCAGTATCGTGAGAACTGTTAAAGTACACCAATAAAATCATCCAGACACTACACCTGTCTTGTGCGATTGCTGGGGTGCGACGCAGGGTCGGTAACGCCCGGGCAGGGGGTGCGCTTCGGCGCGGGAGAGGTCGCCGCCTGCTCCTGCAGGTTATCGGAGTGCGGCTGCCCGCCCGGCGCCCTTCCGGGACACCCTTCCGACGGGATGGGGCGACCGCAGAGGGCGCAACGGCCGCCGCCGGGAGCGCCGGCCTGAGGCGACCTCGCGCGCGGCCCCTCAACTGTCGCCGCCCAACGGTCGCCTCCAACGGCCGCCCAGCCCCGGGGCGGGAAGGCGGCGGCCAATGAGCGCGCCTCGCGCCGTTGCCGTGGTGACGCTGGTCGGAAGTAGCGTCGCGAGGGGCGGGGCGCCGCTTCCGGACACGCTGTTGCATCAGCTCGCGGGCGGCGGCGGGCGCGGCGGGATGGCGGCAGCGGGCGCCGAGCAGGGTAGGTCGGGGCTGGCGGCGCCCCCGCGGCTCTGCCCGGCGCCGAGGGGGCGCCCGGCGCCGCTGTCGCGGCGCGGCAGGTGCCCGCCGCCGTGATGTCACGACGGGGGGGGGGGGGGGGGGAGCGTGACGTCACGCCGCGCCGGGGTGGTGGGGGGGAACGGGAGAGTGTCCCGCCGCCATGTCAGGGGGTCCCCACGCGCGGAGGCGTTGGAGGGAAAATCGGGTGGAAAACGCTTAAAAAATATAAAAATCCTGTAAAAACGAGGCCTCTTCACCCGATTCTGTCCCCCCTGCTGCCCTTTCCTGCCTGCGCTTCCTCGGCTCGGGCCTGAACTTTGGCTTTTCCAGAGGTTTTCTGTCCCCTGGGTGTAATGATGGGTTCTGCGATGTGCTTCCATATGGAAGGAGCACCAGGATAGTCCTGTAATGTTTGACACTGCTTAAACACTTGGAATACCAGTCGTGCAAGTGTCAAATACCGCTGTGGTATGTAAGGGGTTGGAAATTTTCTGTCATGCCAGTTGAGGACCTTTAGACTCCAAAGTTTGTCCCTTTTTTGTTATCACCTGGAAGTTACTTTACTTTCTGCTCATTTCAGGTAACCTTCCTATGTGACCTCAAATACTCCTGTCAATCGACTGGCTTTTCCAGATATATTTTCAGAATTTTAGTTGATAAACTCCCTTCTGCCCCCCCTCAATCAGTTAAATTTATTAGTGGATGAATAGTATTTGTGTTTTCCTTAGGTTATAGTTGTTATGTTTTTGTTTCAGTTCATGAAAAATGAAAGTGGAACTCACAAGGCTAAAAGTGAGCAGGACTAAGAAGCTCCTCCTTGATGGGAATAAAATGTAGAAACTGCCTTGTACCTTGGAGTTCATGCATTGCTGCAGGTTTCCAGATGAGGTGACAGTGTCATTTAGTAGTCACCAAAGTATTCCTACCTATGGTTAGAAGAATGTGTACAATTACAGTGCCCAAAGAGATCATACACCTGTAATTATTGTACAACAACTGTGTTAATGTTTCTGGGGGAATTTATGGGAAACAACTTTAATACAGGGAAAATGTCATGTT
Source organism: Tinamus guttatus (assembly GCF_059628265.1). Classification (NCBI taxonomy): domain Eukaryota; kingdom Metazoa; phylum Chordata; class Aves; order Tinamiformes; family Tinamidae; genus Tinamus; species Tinamus guttatus. Next base: position 11,380,140 of record NW_028288774.1, on the reverse strand, counting down.
TTTTACATTATTAGTTTTGTTTGTTTGTTTTGCTACCTCTCCAATACTTATAGTCATTGCTTGTTTTCTGAAAGGAATTGTTGTTGAGTGATATGATTTGATACTTATGGATCATTCCATTCACATGAGTTCACGTTCAGTGTTATGCAACAGCTCTATAATGTTCCTGCTTTTCTCTTGTCCATAAGCTGTTTCCTAATGCTGTTGAGTGGTAGCAACTGTCATTGTCTTGGGAGGGAAAAAAAAATGAACAGAGAGAAGGGCTGTTTCGTAGCTTGGCATCCCAAAGAAGCAAAGGTTGGGAAACTCAGTCTTGTGCATGACTACTGGCTCTTCTCCCTTAATAGCTTTTGAATCCATTGATTGATATTAATTAAATTTGGCTGTGGAGTTAGAACACTTAACATTAAGCTTGCACAAGTTCTTTAAAATCAGGAGTTACTAAAGTAAGGCAGAGACCTTTTCAGTGACCTGATTGGGTGAAAAGACAAGGAAAATTCAGCCCTACACACTATGTTGAAAGGCAGCAGCCACTGTCTGGTCAGCACATGCTACTTGGAAATAGAGACACTGAAGGGAAGGAATTGAGGGTACGGGATATAAATCACAAGAAAACAAACTTCCCTAGATGTGCTACTTTTGAAGTGATGTAAATGAAATTGGGACAGATTTTTGTATGAAGAGAGTTTTGAGTGGTTTCTCTCATTGAACAACAAACGGTACTTTTTCCTGGTAATACATTGACTTCTAAAAGACGTTGTTCTCCTATTCCTTCTTTCTTCCCAGGAGAGCATGCTGCAGTCCGGGAGAAGAGTTTTATTTTGTTACTTTGATCCAGTTTGGAGCTACCTACAAAAAAGCCAAAAGGGGGAACGATTAGCAATTTGTGTATTGCATTGCTTAGAGGAGTTTCAAATTTGCGCTGATCACTGAGCTATCTTTCAAACATAGCCAGTTTGCTTGTGTCTCTGAATCCAAATTCAGTGCCAAATATACCTGTGCTAGCTTTCAGATAGTTATTCCCTTTTTTTGGGGGGTAGCACTCAATCTAGAAAACAAAATTTGGAGCTCAATACAGACTATGAAATCAGCATGAGAAACTTGTATTTGCACAGTAGTCTGCTGTGGCTCAGCTGCTGCTGTTCCCTGAGAAACCTTGTCCACAGCTAGCTGAGGTGTGCTACAGTTATTGTAGTTGTTTCTGTGTGTTGTCTTGGACGTGGATTTTGGGCTGAATTTGAATCAATAATCACTCTTAACTTAAGGCATTCTCCCTCTCAGGTCCCCTGGGCTATCTGGTTTCTTTGATGTATTATGCTTTTAAGTCTGCTTCTCCTACAACTAGACATAAGGTCAAACTTTATAATTTCAAATGTTGAAGTGTATGCCGAAGTTGTTAGAAGTGATTTTTTTATCTGATGTGCTTATCAGGGCTGAACTGGTACAGACATTCACAGGTAGTATTTGCCATCTCCTCACCAAAATTACCTCTTACAGGTTCTGTCATCTTTGTTGTATTTATGCGTAAGTTTTTACAACTTCCTTTTTAGATTGGTTTACAGATGTGGTTGGAAGGTGCTTTGCTGCTTCAGATTTACTGAGTTGTTTCTCATTAGTAGTCTGGTGTATGAATAATGGTTATAATAACCCTAATAATACTTTGCAAATGGTGTGTTGCTCTCCTTGCAATAGATCCTCAAAGATCTTTTCTTTGAGATATAGGTTCATTTCTACATAGTTTATTCCTGTATTTTTTTTCTTTACTCTTTTTCTCATATGATTCACTGATGCAAAATTAACATTGGAGGAAGATTTATGGCTTAAGTCTACATAGTTAATGAACATAACTATTTCAAACTATTTCATGTGTACAAGCATGTGGAATTCTGCCTGTGATGATAAGCATCAGTGAATATTTCGGAATCTGAAATGTTTATAGTAAAATTAACTGTTGGGATCAAAGCGGAATCCTATACAACTATGTAAGACAAGCCCATAAAGTCTAGTTATGGTCCATTATTTACTTGTTGTTTCTTATTCACAATGGACAACTGCATGGATAAGCCTTCAAAAGGATTTTGCTTGAATCTGAAGTTTAAGTATTTGTTGTGGCATTTGTGTTTTTTCTATCACAAATCTCTTTTTTTTTATTCTGCTGGACTTTAAAGTCGTATATCACTGCATTTGTGCTCAAAAGAGTCAAACATCACATGTCATCTTGAGTTCATGTTGTCATGTTGAGAGAAGGTTGTACACACAGTGTTATGGCTACTGGCTGATGTAACAGGCTGGTCTTTTATTCTTTCCATTTTATGTTTGATAGTAGCAATGTAGGGAAATGTTCTAAGTTTATGCACACCAGAAGAGCAGCTGTTTAAATTTTAGTATTTAATTTCCCTATATAGGAAATAGGCTGCTCCTAAAATCTTTCTTAACTAATTTTATTTGCTTGCATTTAGAAAAAAAGTAATTCTGCAGATTCTCACATCTTCTCTGTAACATTACCATCATTTTCTCCCCCATGCCGTTATATCCTTTGATTTCCAAAAGCATTGGTCCATGAGCACCTTCTGTGCTTTGGAAACTACTCGTGAAGAAAAAGGTCTTTGCGCTATTTAAAAATTCAGCAGTTGGTGACAGTGACAGTGGTCTTTTATGGGTTTTGAGATTAGGCACAGGTGTTCTAATACTGGCACTCTCACTGTATTGCTCTACGACCTTGACTACATCTTAAATTATCTTCTTGGCCAACCACCTAAGCAGGATATTGGCTTAATGTTTATACAATGCTTTGAACACAAAACAGAGTTAGAAATGTTGAATCACTGTAGGAAAGTTCCAGTGTTAGGTGTACTAATGTCAGTTCTAGCACAGATACTGCAATTTCCACTTTGCTTTATGCACACTGACTTGTTTAAGTCTACTTTGCATGTTTTCCAAATCAATTGTGGAATTAGAAAAGGAACCTGATCCTATTTGTATAATCTGTAGATCTTACTCAAAATAAATCTTATTCATGTGTCTGGGGAGAGAAGATGGTATAGGAGAAGTGTGGGAATATGCAGCAACAGTTCAAAAAGTTTGGATTGTTGGAGCAAGTAGGAGTAACTGAGCATCGCTTTGGGAGCTCACATATTGGCATCAGTCCTGTAGAGATTTAAGAGTATGCTCAGCTTCAGTAGAAATATTCACAGCCTCTCCACAGTTTATAAAATTAATTACATGTTTAAATCTGTGCAGGATCAGTGTTGGACCAGGGTGGAGTAGAGAGGAGACTGATGAAGGTTGCTGTGCTTGGAGAACTTCCAGATAGAAAATATTTCTTCAAGGAAAGGGCATGTGCTTGTGTCCTCACTATTCATTGTAAAGACTACCCCCTGAAAAAACAGAAAATGTATCATTATTCAGTATCTTGTATCAAATAGTACAAGGATATATTTTGGTCATGGGCTCTCCTTTCTATTTTTAATTCTGACCAAATGTCCTGTGCCTCTGTCTTTACAGCTTCCAGCTACAGTTTTATTCTGAGCATTAGTGAAGAGGAAGCCAGGGTGAAGGCTTTGAATGAGTACCTGAGCACTCGTAGTTATATCCAGGGGTTCACATTTTCATATGCAGATGTGGAGGTATTCAGAAAGTTTTCGAGGCCACCTGTGGACCAGTATTTCCATGTTGTCCGGTGGTACAGACACATAGAAGCAATCTATGATGGCAGCAGTGAAAAAAATGAGCCTTGTAAACTTCAAACAAGTGAGTAATACAGAATTGCTGGGCAGGTTACAATCTAGCCTACATTGCATTGATTTTATTGCTAAGAACTCCTAAAAGTTCCTTCCCATTCTTTAGATGTTCTTGCACACCTTAAAATTTACCATATGAGCTTGTATTCAAGGCCATGATATTCTACCTGCATACAGTTACACGGTACTTGATGGTTCCTGAGCTGTTGGAATGCTAAAGCTCTGTTTCCGCATTTTCTTGTTTGGAAAATTCCTCAATGTACATAACTTATTATTTATATCTTTTTTAAAAAGCTAGTCGCTGAAAAGTGCATATGTATTTTTTTTAGTTTAGCTAATATAATACTATTTAGAATAAAATATTAGAATTTGTTCACTCTATGTTTTTCCTTGCAAGGGTAACTAAATATTTCTTGTATAGTTTATAAATTCATAATAAACTGAATATTGCCTCTGAACACTGTTATTAATATGAGGTGAATTTTGAAAAGAATGTTCAGGGTTCTTTTAACCCTGATGATTTAAGGATTGCCGATGTTTTGAGGAAATACTACTGGTTAATCTAGGTCATTGTGTAAGCACGGGTGCTGGCACGGGTGCTGGCATTTTCTAGAGCTGCATCACTCTCCTGAGATGTTTTCCAGTGAGCTAGCCTAATTTAATTGCTTTGTAGTGAGATCCTTGCTCAGGAAGTCATGGAAAAAGTAATAACACAGAGCTGTTGTCTAGTGCTTGCAATATCCATGAATGAATGCATAACGTCTGCTTTTTGCTGAAGGCTGTTGACTAATATTATGCTCATGCAATCTTCTTACAACCTGTCATCAAATGTGTTTTCAGTTCCTAGCAGACTAGCAGTTAAAATCAGACTGCTGCGAGTAGATTTTGCATGTGCGCGTGTGTACCTGCATGGATTTACGTTGGGTGTTGATTTCTTTTCAATAACGAAGGGATCTCAGCTGTGCTGGCTCTGATAGTAGATTTAATGCCACTAACTCCAGTTCACCTGCAGAGTTTCATGGATCAGGGTGGAGCACTAAAAGGAAAGAAAAGGTGCCTTAAATCTTTGATGATAAGTCTTTCTCTTTTTCTTTTACCACCTCTGCATGTGTCACCAAAGTCCGGGATGAGTGTTCTGCAGTGTTCAGGACGCAAATAACATACTGATTGGCCACATTTCACAGAACTTGAGTGTTCTTTATCTGAGGGTCTGTTAGAGGGCTCCAGATGTGCAGTAGGGCAAATGGACTTCAGTTCAGCCAAGGAAAGACTATTGCTAACAGAGATGTTTTTGAACAGTCTAAAAAGTACACCTTCTACCTTGGTGTTCATGGGACCCTCACCTCTGGAGCTGGGAAATTGAGGATGCAGTATCTGGGTTTTTCTTATGTGGTTATAAGTAAAGAAAGCTTTACAGATTTATGTTTTATTGTGCTATCCCACATCAGCTTTCCTCCCTGAGGGAAACCTGAGCCAAAAATAAGCATGCCAGTGTAATCTCTGTAAATCAAACACTAAACAAACCCATGCTTCGATATGATCTGCATTATGGAAAGACTATTCTTGCACTTGAAGTGTTATGTTCAGGTACAGGCAATAAAATATTTACAATAAATATATATTTCTGTGAACTCATAGCATGGAGTTGCCTTTTTTTTCTAGTTTAGACAATTGAAATAAGGAAGGTGAGGAACAGATGATTTTTTTAATGCAGTTTACATTAGTTGGGGTTTTTTTGAGTCATAATGTTCATATGACAGGTCAGGGAAACAGAGTTAATGAACATTCTGAAACACAGGATCTACAAAGGCAGTTTTGCTGTCCAAACAAACAGTTTGTACAATATTTTAATTGCACTTAAAAGGCATACCATGAGAATTCTTAAAGCAGATCCTATACATGTTAGCCTAGTAATCTTGTTACATTTCTGATTTTTCCTGTTCTGCTTTCATTCCAAGTTAATGTGATAATTAGTTTAACATCATTACATTTGTAAGCAGGCCAGTGCATAGCGAACTGCAGCTCTGAGAGATGATGTGCTCCTACTTTGGAAAAACATCAATTTAACACGATGTTGTTTCTTAAAATGAAAAATAAAAAGTTTCAAGAATAAGCCTTCTCTTTCTCATCCAGTGCGTGCAGAAGAATGAAAAGCTGCAGTTTGCAAGGGTATGTAATAAAGGTGCTCTAGCCCACAGCCAGTTAGGAGATACACAGCACGTTCCGCATTAAATACATTTTCAGTGTTCCAGAGTATGGTGCTTTGGCTTGAACTGTCCAGACATTTAGAACAAGATTGTTTGGCAGCTTGTTTCATAAGTTGCCATTAAAAATATATATTTTTTGTCCAATAAACATTGATTTGTTGAACTAAAACTGCTACTGAATGCAATTAGCACGGTGATATTCTGTAAGGAAAATACTGAGAACAAAACAAGAGTTTTGGAAAGATGTTGAAGTGTTCTCAAGAAGTATAAACTTTCTGACAACACTGTTTCATGTTGCTTTGAAATTTATGTTATACTGTTTGCATATATATTGCATTATTTAAACACTTTAGTTACATTTTAGCAATATACAACTGCACTGTTTCAGTGAAGAGCAAAACTTCCTTACTCCTATTTAGGTCAAATGCAGACTTCAAAATGTTAAAATTGCCCAAAGTAGAGTAATGCTACTTCTTTCCAGCTCCTATGAATATTGTCACTCCTGTTACCCTGGGTTTCGTCCACTCTCTGTAATGGCAGAAGTTAGCCTTTTGCTGAACTGGAGCACATTTATGGTAAAAGACTGTGTTCAAAAATACTTTATGTACACAGCAAGAATGTATGATAAAAAAAAAGCTGATATTCTTTCTAAACTTTTTGGTTTGCCCTCCCTCTCTCTTTAAGTACACATATTCTGTCACTACTGGTCCAGAGACTAGGTCTGGTCCCTGGAGTTTTTTTGCAAATTATATCATATGCAGTCATGGTAAAATCAGTGGCATTGCAGAAAACCCAGGACTGACATAATATTTTATTAGTAATTATTTACATTTTGAAGCTCTAGTTAATGCGTACCAAATTGCTCTTTTTAACACATACTGAATTGCATATACTCACTTTTGTAACCTTTTCCTTTCTGTTACTTGAATCAAAAGTTAGTAGGAGTGGCCAGACAGAGAGTAAATAATAAACTAGATTGAAATAATTTACTTGGATTTCGGTGGCTTTGAAAGAGCTCTAACAAGATGAGTTTGGATTTCTATGAAGGGATCTGTTTTGTCTAATTATATATATTTTTTCCTTTTGGGGTAACTTAACAATGTGATAAGTAGAATTTGTTATGTTGCAAATCTATTTCTAGCATGTGTTTTCGGTTTCTAAATTTTTTTTTCCCCTAGGTAAAGGCAAGCGTGTGCAACCTCTCTGGTCTCCCCCTGAAGGGACAAAACATTCTAGACTCTGCCTGTATAACAGCTTGACTCGCAATAAGGTGACTGAATGAAAGAATAGATAAACACAAATAGAAAAGCCATCTAAATGTTTTTTTCTCGTCTTCTCTATGAGTAGCCAGATTTCTGGGTTGTGTTTTTAAATCTTTTTAATTTGATACCTTGTTTAGATGGAGCGCAGGTAGTATAAGCAGCTACATTTTGTTTTCTCTTTTACATGGTAAAGGTAGTAGTGGACTTTTCTGATAGTAAAGCTGAAAGTTGAATAGCAATTACTTTTTTTTTTTTTTTTTGGAAATCAAATTCATGAAGTTTTTTTCATGTTGTGTCATTCATTTGTGATGTTACTAGACTGAGAACATATGTCTTCAATCTGTTCTGCTGACTCTAACTTCCCTTTCAATTCAGGAAATATTTCAGCCTCAGAATGGAAAAAAGGTCACATGGTACTGCTGTGGTCCAACAGTATATGATGCTTCTCACATGGGACATGCCAGGTACGGTGATGCCTGATTTTGGTACAAATAATAACAGTTTTACATGTAAGCAAAAGATTAAATAGAAGAATGTACTTTATTTAGGTGAATGTGTTACTGGAAAACACTCTTGTTTTCCCAGTCGTGTCAACACTCAGGAATTGAGATTAGCAAAAGCATATTATGAGTTTTATTAATTCATTGTGTGATTAAAAACTTACTAGTAGATGAGAGAAAGTTTAAATTGCCATAAATTTAATTGCACGAAATTAAAGTAGCTAGTTTATGCTTAGAGTAGAAATATGTTTGAAGTATTCAGTAAAAACTCCCTTACATATTTTTGTATTTTTAGGTCATACATCTCATTTGATATCCTGAGAAGAATCTTTAGGGATTATTTTAAATTTGATGTTTTCTACTGTATGAATATTACAGATATTGATGATAAGGTAAGGTATTTTTCAATTGCAATTTAAAATAATGTAGTTTGAGTGTGGGGAGTAAAAGAACCCTGTGTATACAGTACTACTGCCATTTCATAAGCCAAGATAAAAAGTGTGCTTACTTGGACATATATTTCCTATGCAAAGTTACTGGTTCTTTTCACTTCTTCAGCAGTCCTATGCTAGCAGAGCCTTTCTTCTGTATAAATGAGTGCTGTTACAAATAATGGAGAATGAAAAAGACCATCAAACAAGTTATCTTTATAAAATTATTATTCTCTGTTGTTGAGATACTTAATTAATTGTGCAGAAGTACCTAGCTAACTCCATATGGTGTGTTTAATTTGTATTGCTGCCTGTAATTCTTGTAGATTGTTAAATTTGTGGCAATTTTGAAGATTTATTGGTATGTAATAGTTTTTTTTGTATATTCTGTAAATCTATGTCACTTCACAAAAATATTGCCTTGTTTCTGTTTTGTTAGATCATCAAGAGAGCAAGACAAAATTACCTTTTTGAACAGTATAGGGAGAACAAATCAACATCAGCTCAACTACTTGAAGACGTTAAAACTGCCTCAGAGGTGGGATCAGTATTCAGTCCACTTTTTCAGTAATGTAGCAAAGCATCTCAAAAATGTTTCCAGATTTGCTGTTGCTACTTATTTGTTTAAACTTGTTTTAATTCTATGGAAATGTTACTACACAAATGGAAGCACAGATTAAACAGATGATGTAATGGCCATTGTTTTAGAAGTGTGGGTTGAGATCTTTCACCACTATTGACAAGATCTATCCGTCCAAAAATCATGCCTGATTTTTATGTCCCTAGAGCTGTTTTGTGTGTGCATGTATATTTTTCTGTATAGTTAAGAAAATACTTGGATGTTCGTTAGAACTGAAATTCTAGTTAACTCTTTAAAACATTTTAAAACAGTTGTTTGTCTACAGTCTTTTAAACTGTAGACATGTGTAAGAATTACCCTTCTGAATCATTGGCAGACTTGGAAAGCACAGAAATCTGCAAAATTTCTGGGATTTAATAATTCGTGTTTGTTGGGTTGAAGGTTGGGGAAGGTGGTTCTCTGGTCATCTTAGAACTGCAGATCATAGAGATCACTCATCTTAATCAGCTGAATACAGACCTGGGAATGGGATGTTTGGATTTTTTCTGCGAATCTGCCATTGCTTGACATGCCTTTGTGTAGCGTAGTGTTTAATATATGTGTTTTCCGTTCATGCTCCTCCATTTCAGATTTGAGATAACTCAGTCTGTAATTAAGGTGGTTGACTGCATAGAAAATGAAAATTACTACATAACAGTAATTCTGATTTTGTAATATATAAAAACTTTTTTAAAAAGAATAAAGGCAGACTATTCTGTCTAGTTTGGTATCAGCAGTGTATGTGGGATAATGTATTATTCATCACAAGCAAGGTACTATATAGCTAAGATTTATATTGTATGTGGAATATAGCCCTATTGTAATACTAGATGTTTTTAATTTTTTTTTTCTGAATGTAGCTTTTTTCAGTTAAATTAAATGAGACAACAGACCCAGATAAAAAGCAGATGTTGGAAAGAATTCAGAGTGCAGTGAAGTCTGCTTTTGACCCTCTGGAAGAAGCAATACAAAATAAATTCTCCACAGAAGAGATCAACAGATATCATGAGGTCAGCTTGAGCATGCTTTAAAAATATATTTATTTTATAGTTGTTGTAGTTTCAAAAATAATATTTTACTTGTAATTACCTCTTGGAAACATATTTTGGAAATTTTTATTTGATAAAAACAGGAATAGCGGCCCTGAGAATCTTCCAGTGCTTATCACTCAATACAGTAAATAATATCCCTGAGTTCAGCTGAATAGTTTTAGGATGCTGTTCTTACCAGTGATACCTCAAGACAGTTTATCTTTCATGCAGGGATTTTCTCTTGCATAGATTTAGGCATTCTCTGTTTTCTTGGCCTGATGGAATTAGTTTCAGTAGGAAAACAATTCATACCATAAACAAATCAATTCAAATCAGTTCAAAACAATTCAAAAACAATTCATACCATAAATTGTTGCATATGCACACACAAAGTTTCAGGATTTGTGGCAGTTCTATTCAAGTGTTGTGACTCCGATCAGAGTAGAAAAGTTTCTCATCACATGGAAAATGCCCACACACACACATAAAACTACGCTCAACTTGATCCAAAATCCATTACAATTAGTGACAATAATCTTGTTGACTTTACTGAGCTTTGATACTGTGTCAGTAACCAGCTCAGACAGTATAAATACTGTCTTTCAGTAGCTGATTTCCACTTTTATCTTTTATTGCTTTCAGATTATTAGTTTTAATTGCTGTAAGAGACATAAAGTATATACTCCTTTCTTGAGAGGTATTGCTCTCTAAATTCTCTTCTAAAATAACCCAGTTGCTGAAAATAATTCCAATCACTGAAGTGCTAAATGTCCTAAAAAATGTATATACTTTAAAAACACACAAGATCTAAGCAATTGCATTTTATGGGTCATCTTTGTAATAAAAAGGGGTATCTTATTGCAACAGGACTGAAAAGTGTTCTTGATAAGGTTTAAGTTCTTTCAGACTTGTTGGCAGTGTGCAAAACAAGTTTTTTGTTAGGATTGTGTACTAGTAATGGAGACGGCTATCTTTGTTTATCTTCTTTTGCCTCCAAGTATATGAAAGGCAATGTGATAACAAAGATAACAAAGTCTAATAGAAACAAGACGTACTCTATATTAATAGCCAGGTGACTTTTTCCTTAGGCAAACGTCTCTGATCAGAATAAAATCTTTCTGCAGAGTTTGAACAAGGCAGGTTCTAGGTCATTTGCACATCATTTTTTTGTTTATGCTTTACAGATACTGTTGGAAGAAGCGAAAGATTTGCTGTCTGACTGGTTGGACACAAAATTTGGCAGTCAGGTGACTGACAATTCCATATTCTCCAAGCTCCCCAAATTCTGGGAAGCAGAATTCCATAAAGACATGGAAGCTCTCAATGTAAGTGTATAGTCTGTTTTCTGTTTTAAAACTGTGCATGCTATGCCTCATAATGCATAGAATAGAAATTAGCCCCTTAATGGATTTAAAATACTCCAATTTCAACTTTATTGATGAAGTCTTCAACCTGTAATGTGAATAGGTAGTTGTTAGGGCTCTCAATCTTACACCACTATACCTGTTATCAGTCCCTTTAACTAGAGAGCACATCTGTGCTTTTTGCTTCCTCTTTTTGTAAAATGGACCTGTAATTCTAAACTGATCCAGAAATTTGAGAAAAGATAGTAGCTACAAAATAGAGCTCTGCCAACTTCAGCATTTAGATTGACTGCTTATTACTCTTGAGCAGCAAGGAATTTATGTGTTGATGACAACAAACATATCCTTGATTTTTATAGTTGAATATACAGGGGTTCAGGTCAGCAAAGTTTTATTCACTTGCCTCCAGATCAAGGATGAACATATAGCCTGTTCTGCCAGAAATGCAGTAAATGAAACAGCTGATATCTCCTGCAGTAGTTTATTATTAACATGGCCTTAGAGGGCAATAGAAAAATGAGCACAGTACATTAAGTTTCAGAGCAGGAAGCTTTAAGTAGGACTCTTAGATTATATTGTCACTTGCTTTTGAATAAAATATATAATTATGCAATTCCACTTTTTTTTTAATCTGTAGGTATTACCTCCTGATGTTTTAACACGGGTTAGTGAGTATGTTCCAGAAATCGTGGAATTTGTTAAAAAGATTGTGGATAATGGTTACGGGTAAGTTCCTTAATGAATGGTTCTGTTGTGTGCTTATACTTCATCAAAGGCAAAAAGACTTTTAACAATTACTGTTTTATTTTTAAATCCAATATAGTCCCTTTCAGAAGTAATGTCTCTTTCAGTAAAGAAATTTAAGGTTTCTTTGCACAAGAACTGTAACTTTAATCCTGTGGTAGTTTATGGTACTCTATATGTCCTGTGATCTCTTAAAAATATAATCATAGAATCACAGAATGCTTAAGGTTGGAAGGGACCTCTAGAGATCATCTAGTCCAACCCCCCTGCACACGCAGGGTCACCTAGAGCACGTGGCACAGGACTGCGTCCAAGCGGGTTTTGAAGATCTCCAGAGAAGGAGACTCTACAACCTCTCTGGGCAGCCTGTTCCAGTGCTCTGTCACCCTCACTGTTAAGAAATTTTTCCTTAAGTTCCTGTGGAACTTTTGGTGCTTCAGTTTGTGGCCATTTCCTCTAGTTCTGTTGGTGGCCACCACTGAAAAGAGGCCAGCACCATCCTCCTCACATCCTAATGTTAGATTATTAATTTAATAGAGTGAAATACTCATTCCTGAAACAAATATTGTGGTAGAATCCAGGCTGAAAACCGTAAGTGTTCTTTCTTTTAATAGCTTCAGTTTTCCCATGTGGAAATATTTTCATTATTTAAAAAAATAAATAAATCTTGTGGTTGGACTGCCATATTTCTCTGGCATTTTTGTGCTCAAAAACTGCATTTTTCATTTTTCTTAGAAAAAGTTTATACAGCTTCTTGCATTGAGGTCAAGGTCTTGAAAAGAGTTTTAAAATCTTTGTCATGTCTGTAGTGGAACGAAATAAGCAAAGTGAAGGAGGGCAAAGTGGAGTGTGAAACAAACATGATTCATATTATATAATTGAAAAATATTAAGAGGTGACATGTTAGGTTAACGATTCCAACAGAAGAAATTTTGACAATACTTTTGACATGTTCTTTCCTCCTTTGCGTTTTATCCTGGCTATTAATGGTTTGTCTGAAGTCCTTATGGTAAGGCATAAGAAGTTAGGCTCATGTAAGTCACCCTTACCATGCTGAGCAATACCATACTCTTTGTGGATACACTGGAGAGTTTAAATGAGGTAGTAGATTTGGGGAGGCTAAAATTCATTTAAGTGTTGAGAGAAAGTTAACTACATAATTACTTTTAACTTTTCAGGTATGTGTCCAATGGATCTGTGTACTTTGATACTATGAAGTTTGATTCTGCTGAGAAACACTCCTATGCTAAATTGGTTCCTGAAGCTGTAGGTGATCAAAAAGCTCTTCAAGAGGGTGAAGGTAAAGACGGGGAAAAAACACTTGCTTAAATTGCTGTAGGTACACGTTATGTCAAATCTTTTCAGTTCATTTCACTGATGTCTTCATCAAACCTATTTTCAGAGTTGCATAATTTACATTCTGCACTTCCTTTATCTCTGGATTTGTTTTCCAAGGCTTTGTAGCTTGAACCAGCACTTTCAACAGTATTTTATTTGGAAAATACTAAGAAATTTCCTTCATTCTAGGATGACGTTTTTATCAGTCTTTTTATCAGAATTGTGAATAGCCCAATTGTTTGACTGCAGCCAAATCATTTGGCTGTTCACCCGATTCAAAGTAGGGAGAGCAAGGACTTAAAGGTGAGTCTCTCTCACATGACAGGTGAAAGTCCTTCCTACTAGGCTATGGCTATTTTATGACAAATATTTATTTATTTCCTCTCTCTCTTATTCTGTTGTCATACTGAAAACTCTTTACTTTGTAAACTTTGTTGCGTTAAACTAAATCTAAATACAGGTCTTTTAATAAGAGCTACAGTGGAGGAACAGCTTAAAACACTCAATAAAACATGTTTCATTAGTTAGCTCCTCCTAGCATAATACCCTTAGAGTAGGAAGGCATCCACAAAATGTAAAAATAAAAATAAAAAAAGAAAAGAAAAAAAAAGTAATTAAGTAAATAATTGCTGAAGTCAAGGTAGCAAGCTATTTCTGAGAGAGATGCTGCTTTAAACTGCATAGGATTCTTATTAATTTAAGTCCTTGGAGCTGAACTTTCTATGCAAATGTGAAGTAGAAAGTGCTAGCTTAAGCCTCCATCTTTTTGGTAGCATAAATGGATAATTTCTACCTACCACGTAACCAGATAGTATTGTTATATTGTTGTTTCCTTTTGCAAATATAAAGTAATGTAGAGTGATTAATATAACTAGGAGCATGCATACCCAAGTTTTCACTTACTAGTTTAGGTGCCCTGACTCATTTATGATGATTATCCTGACAGATAATGTCATTTTGACTTCCAGAGGCAATAGAAATGCTAAGCTTTAAAAGTTGTAAATAATGCAAGTTGAAGTATGAAACGTTTTATATTCAAAGAGCATAATGAGATATTCTAAAAGAATGAACTGCAAGTATCTCAAAGTGTACAACAAAATTAGTTGACAATTTTGACTTTAATCTTGGCAATTTTGGCTGTTGTCTCCATCTTAGATTCTTATATCTTGGGTGATATTGTTAAGCATATTTAGTCTTGGTATTGCAAAAATGGTAAATTCCCTCTGTTTTAAAGAGTTAAGATGCTATAATAAGAGTACAACTCAAATGGTCACAAGGGGGTCACAGTAGTTAATGCAGAACACATTTGTGATGAAAACAATGACAATAAATACACAGATATTGGATAATTACTAGCCATTCTGTGCAGCAGCTAAGTTAAACTGTGGAAGAAATATCTTACGAACATATTGTCTGTGTGGATTTAAGTCAATTCTATTAGTAATTGCGTTATTTTTAATTTTGGTGTGAATTGATTATGCTTTGTTGTGTTTTTGTATTACTTCTTCTGGAACTACAAAATTGGAGTTGTACCTGCAGAAAGAATGTAGATGAATCTCATATGTCAAAGCTTAAAAAGCAGTGTAGCTGGTTTTGTAATACTTGTTGTAATCTTGTCAACCAAGTATTGATCAAGAAGCGAAGAAATAGCAGGGTTAAGTATGATGAATTTTGAGTGTTTTTTTTCCCCTGAATTCACAGAATGTGAATTGTGTCAGAGAAAAGAATCAGTAATGCTTGCATTTAAATAAAATATAAATATTTGTATTTTCTGTTTTGAAAGGTGACCTGAGTATATCAACTGATCGCTTGTGTGAGAAGCATTCTCCAAATGATTTTGCTTTGTGGAAATCCTCTAAGCCAGGAGAGCCCTCATGGGACTCTCCCTGGGGAAAGGTTAGAGCTGGATTTTAGTTCCTCTACAGCTTAATAAATACCATGTTTTATAATTCACAAGTATGATGCCTCATATTAGTGATGTCTAGATTATGGAGGTCTTGTATTCAATCGTACATTCCATTGCTGTGTTCATTATAGGATTTAGAATGGATATATTAACTATCTAGAGTCTGTCAGATGCTTTTTAAGCAGAAGCATAAGCTTGTGTGCATGCTTATAAAGTCTGCTTTAGTTAGTTATTAGTTAGCTCCTACTTAGCTACAGTCTTTATTTGCAGAGGTTTATTTCCCCGTCTCCCTGTAATCAAAAATATTGATTGTATTTAGTGTAATCTGTGTAATCAATTAATCACCGATATATATTTACAATACTGGATCTTGAAGTCCAACAGGCATCCCTTTGTCGAGCTGAGAGACTGCGAGTCTTTTTTATTTTTCTAGATAATTCTGTTTCTCACTTCTTTACAGGCATAACTGTTTAGGGGCATACCGGTGCAGAAATGGTGCATAGGCAGGGGAGGAAAACAAAGAATTAGCAATTATTTGAAGTAATGTCTTTGTCTAAACAGGGCCGTCCAGGCTGGCACATTGAATGTTCTGCAATGGCTGGATCCATTCTAGGGAAATCGATGGATATTCACGGAGGTGGTTTTGATCTTCGTTTTCCACATCACGACAATGAACTGGCACAGTCCGAGGTGAATGAACTGTCAAAGATCTTCAGTGTGCAGTGAGGAAGCTACATGCTCAGCTTTGACTGCACCTGATGCAGATCCATCAGTTAATTTTTAAGATATTACATGTATTTTATATAATCATAACTTTTCCTCATTATTTACTTATACCTATATTATTCTGGTTTGTGATATGTATTTATACAGTTCTGAATCCTCTGTATTCTTTTGTTTTTGCTGTAGGCATACTTTGAAAATGATTACTGGGTTCGATATTTTCTGCATACTGGCCACTTAACAATTGCTGGTTGTAAAATGTCCAAATCTTTAAAGAATTTCATTACTATAAAAGATGCCCTGAAGAAGCATACAGGTAAAAATAACCTTGGAATTTCAATGGCTGAGTGATGTAGCTTGAGTAATGACTGTGTTAATTTTGTTATTTAGGCACAAAATGAAGTTTCCAGATTTGACTAAATCCAGGTGTCTTTTTTTTCATCATTAAATAGCTAAATAACTTTAGAACAGCTTCCCTGTTTCTCGTCTATGAAGTGTGGATGATTATGTCTCCCCTTTTTGGTAGATGAATTGAGAGTAAGAATATTAAAGATTGTGATGCTCTTAGCAATTACAGTATCAGAGGCCATAAAATACCTCACTTTATGACTATTTTCCTTGTTTACTTTAAAACTGATAGCACGGCAGTTACGGTTGGCTTTCCTCATGCATTCTTGGAAGGATACACTGGATTACTCAAATAATACCATGGAGTCAGCTATTCAATATGAGAAGTTTATGAATGTAAGTAAGCTTTACATTCTTTCTCCATCTCGGCACCCTTTGTGCTGTCATACATGCTTCAGGCAATGGAAACCGAATTTATATCGGCCTTATCCCCAGAAGGAGTTGCCTTCTGAATTCAGAAATCCCCCCATTTTTTTTATGCTATTGTTGACCACTGAAGTCACATAAACTCCACAGCCTGCTATATTTTTCTGCAGGTGCGTACTTTCTTAGGTTCTCTTGAGTTTTGACATTTCTGAACAGCTTGACACTTGTATGCAAGATTATTTTCTCATCTTAGGTTGCTTGTAAGACTCAGTCCAACATGCACTCTCATAATGTGTCTATCTGATCAGACTTCACACAGATACAGCCAGAAGAGGAGGGGATAGCGTCGTTCCTACCTTACCTCCTCACCACATACATAAAGCATTTGTCTTTATGTCTGGCAGCTGGCATGTGAGGGGTCAGACTCCGCATGGTTTGGAGCGGTGCTGTACAGCATTTTCAGATCATGGATCTTGGTCTCTCCAATTGCGGCTGTTACACTTGTTATGGCCTAAAGAAAATGCTTTACATGGAATAACTGGAAATGACTTCTCACCAAGCGGATGCCCACCTGAAAGAGCCCCTTGTTATACAGCTGTTTTAATTATTTAATTCTTTAGCTTACATTGCTAGCAAAACACTTATTCTGTCTTAAGAATTCCCATTTAAAAATAATAACTCTTGTAAATGGATTTATGTTTGAGCAGCTTGATGTTAGAGTATCATACTATATTATGGAGTGGCAAAATCAAGACATGGGACTGTATGTGAGTTTCTGTGTTTTGACAGATGTTCAGTGATCCAGGCTGAAATAGTGTTGATAACTACCTCCTTTAGAAGGCTAGTAAGAAATAGACCTTTTCTTAGTAAGTATCTTTTTTGTGTGTAATTTAACCTGTTTTTGAGCTATATTCTTCTTTTGTAGGAATTCTTTTTAAATGTGAAGGATATTCTTCGAGCTCCCACTGATGTGACAGGCCAATTTCAGAAATGGGAAAACCAAGAAGCAGAGCTGAACAAAAAGTGAGTGGAACATTCCTGCTTCTCTGTGAATAGCCATTATGTAGATGCGTGTTTTGTTTTTTTCTCCCACAAAATGGTTTTCCTTGCAAAATGCCTCACTAGTTAAGAGTTCTGTAGCACTTTCAGTGAGGATCTCAACATCCTATAAAAGTTGCACCTGTGTGCCTCACCACTCTTATTTGTGTTGGGAAAGAGAACTACTTTGCTACATAGCTGCCATTTTCTTCATTACTTGAAATGCTGTCCTTCCATCTGAGGAATGACTGGTAATCCTGATACAGTCTTTAAAACTTTTTAAATAGTATTTTACATATTCCAAAATGTAATGAGTAAATTGAGACTAACCAATTAAATGACTTGACTAAGGTCACAAAAGAAGAGATCAGAGTGCTGATGTTTGAAAAGTTGTGTCTTGTTGAATTGAGAGAATATTAATATTACAGTGTTTTTCTTTTATAATGAAACTATCATTACCGTTTACAGTATGAACGGCTTCTTGTGTGGTTTTATTATTTGTGAAATGTAAAGTTGATGCATTTTACTTATTGGAAGTAATGAAATGATCCTAAGGCAGCTTATTGTTGTGAAGAGATGCTTGCTGCTGAATGTTCAAGTACAGATGCTTCAGTTTATAAATGTACTTTGAAAACTTCATTTTCAATTCCTGGCTATTGCAGATAATCATTTTTTAAAAATGGAGAAAATATAGTAAGTAACAGAGAGGTGACCAAATGAGGACAAAGGACTGGGAGAAATGGAAGATAAGCTCCATGGATGTTTTGTTTTTCTTCCTTTATCTTCCTCTTTTAATTCCTTTTTATCTGGAAAAAAAAGTATGCCATTTGAACCATAGTGGCCATTTGTGAATCTTTTTTTCTTATTATGCCAGGGTATGAACATTACAAACATTTGCATGAAATTTTTGTTTGTATCTGCTTGTAACAGTTTCATAACATCTCAATTTGTGGTAATTTAGCTTCCAAATTGGTATTCTTCTTTGGAGAGATAGTAAACAGAAAGCTCAGCTGAAAGAAATGGAGAAGAGAGCAGCCCTGTAAGAATATACTAAATACAGGAAGGAATGAAATAACCAAATTGTTCTGCTTGTAAAAACTAGTATTAAAAAGTAGGTTCCGGGGAAAAAAAATATTTATGTATGTATATTGTTCGGACAGTTGTTGCCAGTTAGGTTATCCTGCATGCTTTTGTTCATAGAAGCAAACCATCAGTTACGATGATACCTTTCTTTTGTTACCTGTTTTTCTTCAAATAACTGCAGCAAAAGATTATCTCACTTTTAGGTCCCTTTTATTTTTCTAATAGTAGTTCTTCAGAGTAGATTGAAGAAATTGTTCAGAGTAGATTGCAGATACTTTTGACATAAATAGTAAATAAAATTTTTTCTTCTTAGTTTTTACGACAAGAAGGCAGCAATTCATGAAGCACTGTGTGACAATATTGACACTCGCTCTGTCTTAGAAGAAATGCGTTCGTTAGTCAGTCAGAGCAACTCCTATATTGCTGCAAAGAAATCTTCCAGACAAATGCCAAACAGACTTCTTTTACAAAACATCAGTTCCTATCTAACTCAAATGCTAAAGGTATGTAATAGCAAGTATTGCAGTTGCTATTGCACTGTGCAACTAATACTGTTGTATTTTTCAAGTATGTAGGGATCTATACAGTCTTTGTTTAAATCTCGCAGGAATCTAGAAGCCTTTCCTTCCTCTGTCCCACCCCAAAATAAGCCCAGATAGCAGTTCTTGTTGCAGCAGGGACAATTTGGAGTCCTTTACATTACATTTTAATTTTATGTAATGTTTTGTGTAATAGTAGGAAGCCTGTAATACATGCAAGGAAAATTAGGCAGTAGGAAAATACAGTCAATTAAAATGTTCAAATCTTACAGCATTAAAACTAGACTAGAAGGTCAATAAATGGTATGTGATATCAATAAAAAAAAAGAAAGAAATGATCTCTTTCTAGAGCAGTGAACTGCAGCTTAAATCAACTAGGTGGCTTCAGAACTCTAGTATGTAATAATTTTTGCTTTGTTTTTACATATCGGTTACTTAATGTATACAACTTATTTTTTCCCTTGACCAGATATTTGGTGCCATAGACAGTGATGATGCAATCGGGTTTCCTGTTGGAGGAAATAGTCAAAATATAAATGTAAGTGAAGGACAAAGTATACAGTACAAAATTACTCTGTGTACTTTTGTAGCTCTTTGAAAGCTTACATAAGATAAAGTGATTACATTACTGATATGTAGCTGAATTCTGCTCTTGCCACTTATAACATTTTGAATCTGAAGCAATTAATTGGCTTAGGAGGCAGATTTTTTTGTTTACATGAGTTGGGTTTTTTATTGGTTTGTTTTATTTAATGACAGACAAATTGTACAGCAACCAGAAAAAGAATTATCTTCTTTTCTGACTGATGAGCCTGGTTAAGAAAACCACATGTTGACTATAGACAGTACATGCCAGAGTCTAAAGGCTCATTACAAGTATTTGTATGTAAGTAGTCTCAGAAATATAATTATACTGATTAAAAATCCTTGTGGTACACCAAAAAGCAGCCTGGAGGCAGCTAGAGTTTCATCCTCATTTCAATCTCTTTTTCTGATCTCATTTATAACCACAAAATGTATCTGGCTTTCAAAAGCTGCTTTGTTTTGGTCACCTGGCAAGTACCACTGTGATGTGGAATTTTTCCTGGGAATACTTGGAAGCAGCCTAATACGTGAGGCTCTCTGCATGCATTCATTGCTCTCTGTTCAGGATGAAATTTTGACTTGAAAAAGATAGTGTTTTGTCCAAGTGTTTTCTTTGTCTGTTTGTTTTGGTTTTTAAGTGCAACATCTGGTATCTAGTAGCTTCCAATATCAGTCTCATACAGTCTTGCATTCAAAGCTGTGAACACCGTGCATGTTTCTGTTCCTTCATAAAAATGAATAACTGAAACATTTGAGGCATAGTTATAATAACAAAAACCTTATAATCACTGAAGAATGAAATAACTTGTGATTGAATAATGCGAATGAACATCCACCTGATGTTTGTCTGGGCAAGTATTTATATTGTCATGCTGCGGAAATCTTCATTAATTATAGATATAACAAGGATGATAAGAAAAATGCTGAGCATTCCCTTAAAATCAATAGTGAATATTAATTTACCTCAGAATTATTTTGAATTTTAAAAGACAACTCCTTGAAGTATATCTTTTTAGGGAAAATGAAAATGAAATCCATGTTTAACACAGTGCTTTCAATAGACATGCTTTACAGAGGGATGGCCATTGATTTGGAACACATTGCCTTTCACTCTTTTAAAATAGAATTGCTAAGTTTAGTAGAATCAAGAAAATCTGGTGCAGAAGGGGGATTTTAACGCCTGTTAGTAAAATTCATGAAATTTTTATAGTTTTTGTTTTTCTATGCAAGGTCAATTCAAAGTATAGCAGCAGTCCTATATCCCGAAGCAGATGTTTTTGCTTTTCACAGGAGGAAACTTCGATTTTTACCACCTAAGAAACTATTGATTTTAAGCATTATGATACTAAGATGTTTACTATTAAAAATCTTTTTGTCTATTCCTTTAAATATTCCCCTTCTCAATCTTCCATGCAGATGCTTCTTCTTAGCAAAAATTACCAGGTGAACATTCAAGGTCAGAAAATTTCTCACTAATTACAGAAGGCTGTGGATCAGGTCCATTTTTTTTGTCCAAATGAGATGAAGGAATCGATACATCTGAAGATCATTCTCTCCAAAAAAGGCCCAATCCTCTTTAAAAGCCTGAAAGAACGATGACTGTAATTACTGCGGTTCAGTAATTTACTTGAAAGGGGAGCAGGAGAGACTTGAAGCAGGAAAACCGCAGATTCCAGCATCTCATTTTTCAGATGAATTAAACTTTGCTGTAAGGTGAATTGTTCTGGAAATCAAAAACTTTAATCTTTAGACTCCTAAAATGTAATGAAGTAGTAGCAAGCCATGCTTTCATGCTGCCACTTCGTTTGTACATCTGAAGCTTGTTTCAGTGGAGAGCGCAGTGGAGAAGCGACTGTTGCTCAGTTTTCAGTCTGTTCTTTCTGCTGAGCCTGTCAGCACAGGTTCCAATTGTGAAGCTGGTTTTACAGCATGAATTTTCACTTATGAAAAGTTTTTACTGAGCCCTTCAGTATGTTTCAGTGCGTGTTTTTAGAGCATAACAGACTATAGGATGTGTTGTTTGCACAGCAGTTTGTCACAGAGATTTAACAGATAAATAAAGACAGGTGGAAACTGTTTTTATTCAAAAGCATAGATGTTTTTGTCTTTCCCTCTCCTACCCTGCAAAGAAATGTTACTTCTAATGTAACCAGTCCTACTGGTGCCGAGCTTCTGGTCTTGGGGTTGCAGAGAAGCACAGGCAGGGAGCACTTTCTGTATTTACTTTTGTGGTTGTTCACCATTCACTAATTGCTTGCTGGTGCTATCCGCTGCCATAGAGAGCATGACTCTCAAGACATTCCTATGAGCTTTCGTATTTTCTTACATCTGAAATAGTTCAAGACAAATTTTCCACCACTTTTTTGAGAGGAGGGTGGAAAGTGGAACAAATGCACATTAGGATAACCTAACTTCCGAGGAATAGTTTTGTGTTCTACTGCAAATAAGTCTTAGCCTGAGGTGCAACCTGGTGTTATTTCTAACAAGCAGTTTGACCTATGTAAGATATCTTCAGAACATGAAGGGGCAAATTCAGCTGGGTAGAGTTCTCCGGTGTAGCCTTGGCAGCTGTTCTTATCCTTGTACTGCATTTTAATTATCCAGCCTTCAGCATAGCCCTCCAAAACTGATGTATCTGCATAACTGAAAGGAGAAGAAGAAGGAATAGGGAGAGTGGGAGTTTTCAGATTGGTTTCATCTACTCAAAACCAAAATTGTTAACTAATGCAAGTCATTGTCTTGCCCTTGACATCAATAGAGCAATGATGTTTTTTCTTAATACAGATCTGTTCCAAGGGTTGACTTCCACCCAAAAGCATATAAAGTGGATAAAGATATGATTTAAACCTAAATTCTCAATAGCTGATTGTAGAAATAATTGTTCCACAGATTGAATCTACAGTGATGCCATACCTACAAGTCCTTTCTGAGTTTAGAGAAGGAGTGCGACAAATTGCCAGAGAGAAGAAAGGTGAGAGTTTGCTTTTTTTTCTCTTGTGTTGCTGCACCTGAGACTGAGAGGTGGTACGAATGAACCATTGCGTGTACAAAATCAAACCAGAATTTCTTTGAATATGTACGTCTCTACCACATTTGTCTTTAATTTGGGAAACACTTTCACAAGTTGCTGAACTTATTTTTTTAGACCAGCACATTCCATGTTTTCCCGATATGGGAGTAGCCACGCGCTGTCCCCCAGGCATCTTGCAGTGGGGAAGAAGTGTAGATTGCTACACAATGATGCTGCCTCTGTTTAAATAGCCAGAGATGCTCCTCCCTGTTTCTTAACAGTTGGAATTGTAGGGCCTCAGATGGCAATTTGCTGCTCTTTTTGGAGAGTTCATCTGAGTGTTTGCTGGACGTTCTTTTTGGCCTTTTTTATTTTTCCTTTGAAAAGCTTTGGTCTTGCTGTGTGTTGACAGCAGGGCTATATATTACAAATGCTGTTCCATTAAGCCCTTTTTGATTATATGGGTCAATTAGGTCCTAATTGAGTTCTTACTATTTTCTACTGTTCCCCATGGGCTTTTTTGTATTATCAACTTGTACTTGAGTCTCATTTTCTTAAAATTAATTTTTATGTAGTTTATACTTGAAGGGGGAATTGGGATATATATTTATATAAATGTATATGTTTATTGTAGAGTTAAATAGATATATCTAACTTATAAAAATAGGGTGATGTAAAGTATATTGTTGAATGCCTATTCAACCGGCAAAGGATGTGAACCCTAGTTCTGCTACTGTTTTGGATTTGTCTTCTAAAGTTTACCTTAAAAGCACAAAGCTTTTTGCTGATGTGACTACTTTGCTTTTATTATTAAACTCTAATCGGCCTAATTGATGCTGATAAACAAGCTTACTAGTTCCAACAGCAAATATTTCATGTAATTTTTAAAAAATCAAAAAATTTGACTCGAGCTTCCCATTTGGAAGGCATTATTATTGTTAGGATTATTAGTAGTAGCTCTAAAATAGATTTAGGAATAGGAATAGAGTTATCTCATTGGGGTGCAGAGGGGTCAAACAACTTTGCAATTTTGTCCCCAGAGGGGCACCTCTGACCAAACTGACAGATGGAAGCTGGGGAGGGGCTGAGGGGACCTGCACAGCCATGCTACTGATTTACTTCCCCATATCCATTAACTTCTTGCCTACAAGGAATGTATCATTACAGCAAGAATTGTTCTGATTATTGGCTGAGGATATTGCCTCTACATGGTTGTGAGTAAAGGGAGTTTCCTCTCACAGCCTGATCCTGGCAGAAGGAAGTTAAATATGAATTAGCATGTTTTGTATTGCTCTAAATATTCTTGGCAGTTGAATAAAAGATATGTCTCTTCTGCAGAATAGAAAACAATTGTCCCATACCTATGTATAAAATATAAAAGCATTTCACACCATAGTCATTTATAAAAAATTACAGACATTTTATCACCATTCAGAATGGTTAACATTCAAATAAATTAATAAAATAATTTCTCTCCTTTTTAAAAAGCTTATTAGTATATAAATAAGAGACCATTCATTTGCAGCTGAATCTTGATGGGTGAATATATCTAGCAAGGGTGATACATAGCATTTTCTTTTCTTTCCATTTTACCTGTACAAGGGAAAGAAATGCAGAAAGCCTTTTCAAAAGACCTTGATGAGTGGTTGTGCAGAGCTTCACTATGTAGTGCAGCCTTAAGTTTTAGATGATGTTTAGTTTCAGAAGTTTTTGAACATGAATCAGATGCTCAAAAAGGAGCATCTCTCTGTAGTTGTTATTGGTTACTTAGCTCAGGATGTCTGCTTAAATTGACTGTGTTGTATAAAAGTGTCTGTTCCTGAACTCTGCCCGCCCCTTCATTTCCTGATAGTGATTATGTTGGCATGAGTTATAATTGCTGGGTCTTGCTCCAGGCTACTTCTGGGACACAGTGGGAAACCTTCTGTCCTCTTACTAATATATTCTATTGACAAGAGGTAGAACAAGATTTATCTGCTCTTTCTTTGCTGCCAGCCTTAACATCTAGCATTCTCAAGAGGCTTTTTAAGTCCTCCTTTTCCTTCTTGCCACAGTGGAGAGGAAACAGCACATCACCCATTTCACATCCCAGACTTGAAATGCACAGAAAACGTGAAAGTAGAGCTGGGAAATGATCAGAGGCTCATAGAAAACCTAGGCTCCAGTTCATTCTTAGTTGACTGTCTTCATTAGCATTGATGATGAAGCATCGTCCCACTATTCTCCCTGTCACAGTCCTTGATAAAGATAACGGTGTATGGGTTGGGACAGCTCAAAATAAAACCCTCTGCCAATTCCTAAACATCCCTCTGGAGGTAGCACATGCAAAGAGTAGGCGCATTGCTCCCCTAAGAACTACGGCATTCACTCCCATGGATAGCAGAGGATGGATCAGACGTTATCCTTCCATAAATTATGCATGTTTTGTGTGTACGTTTCTCATCTTTCCCTACCTCAAAGGATTTCTTTTTCTTATATTTCCAATTATTCATAGTTTCAGGTAACTAAATATGTATGTTTATAATTGAACAAACACACCCACTTAGATGATAAAAGAGTATCAGACACATTCTTGACATGACATACTTAATTTCTTCACCCAGGCAAGAGTCAACACCTTTTAGTATTAACAGCTAATGAGGTAAACTTATCCCTGGCTTATCTTAATTGGCTTCTTTAGAGTTCCATCAAACATGAGTGTGGTTCTCTGTGTACACCTGCTCGGGATGAGTTAAAATAAATACTTAGCTGATGACAGACAGAGCTGCTCCTATAAAATGCAATGCTTTCATGCACACAGATAGAGTCACTGCTAACTCTAGCAAAGAGCAGAGCTCCACAGTGTGATAGGGCATCCTTTCCTTTTCGTGGTGGTTGGGTAATCAGTGCCCTGTCTGCTGCTAAATGCTCTCAAGGGTCTAGGAGAAAATGGAGACCTGGGAAAGGTACTTGTATTTACTGGTATGCGCAGCATAAAAGAGTCTGGATTAGTGGCTGTTACTGCCTGAATGTTACTGAACTGAACTCTTATAACGGTTTTCAAGAGCAATGAGATTATCTTGGAAGAAATTTATGAATTCTGAGCAAAGAAACACGCTGCTTCTCTCTGTAGGTGAAAGATGGCAAAACTTACTTAAAATATTGGTCAATTTGAAACAAAACAAGTGCCTTTGATCAATTTAAGGTATTGCCTATTTCTGAACTGCATTTAAAAATGTAGCAGAATAGGAGTGTAATTTCATGAAATCTTACTTCTCCACATTTTTTTTCCCTGCACTTTAGTAACTGAAGTGCTGCAGTTGAGTGACGCTCTTCGAGACGACATCCTTCCTGAACTGGGTGTTCGATTTGAAGATCATGAAGGTACACAATTATAGGGCTAATAACTTTGTAGGTAGTTGTTTTTGCCATCTTGTTATTTACTTGAGCTATGGGAAAACAACGTGTCAAAGACTAATCTGGAATAATCCAAAAAGTTAAGGACTGCAAAAATTTTAGCATATCTTGTTTCTGCTATATAAATCTGTACTGTATAAATTTATATTGGAAAATATTGACAGTAAAAAGGTACGTTCAAGTCTTTTTGTGTGGTAGTATATAATTGCTTAGCCAGTTTTAAGTAATCATTCAGTTGCATTTGCAGAAGAAAAGTTGTCTTATGGTATATAAATTTATCTTTCATTATTCAGATACTAGAAAACACATTTATCTTTTTTTGCTCCTTCAGGACTGCCAACTGTGGTCAAGTTAGTGGATAAGGACACATTATTGAAAGAAAGAGAAGAAAAGAAAAAGGTAACTGTTTTAAGCATTTAACATTTTTCACATGTAAAGTAGAATGTAAGCTACAGAGGCTTTACAAATCATCAATGAATTGTTTTTAAAAAAACAAACTTAACTCTTTAGCAGTGTGTAAAATATCAGAAACAAGATTGCAACTTGAGTAGCATTCAGGAAGAGGATTTTTTGGAACAATAGTTGCTTGAAAATTTTCCAAGGGATTTAATGAATACTTCTAAGTGTTTGTTTGTTGTTTTAAAATCTGTCATGTAGTGAGGGCATTTTGAGTATTGCGTATATACTGCCTTACCTCTCTGGAAGACAGATTCCGAAGAGAGATCGGTGCAGACCTCTTCAAAGGAGGCTGATATTTACCATAAAACTAGACTATATTTATTCTGACGTTGAGAACAAAATGGCATGGCTAAATTGTAGCTAATGTAGTATTGATAAGTGAGATATTCTGGATACGAGGTCAAGAATTCTCATGTTGCTATGTAATTAATAATTATGAACCTTAATTCGTATATACAAGGGCTGCACACTAACAGAAATCTTGAAGAGCTAACACATCTCTCCTAAAAAGTACGGGATAGGATTTTTAGAGGCTTATAGCTTAGCTAGATTTGGATAGTTGTTTCCTTAGGAACATCAAGGGATACAGCTGCTTTTTATGAAACTCCAGTTTCTTCATGATCTTGTGGAAAGGCCTTTAAATAGCAGGGAAAATTAGTCTGTTTGTTTGTTCGTTTGAATTTTTTCAAAACATTTTCCTGGTGAAATTGCAGGACTTTCTTTTGCATATATTTTTTCGTGGCTGTATTTTTAGGATGCAAAATGCATTGGAGACCATTAAAATTGGTTTAGCTGTGAATAAAAGCAAATAAAATCTTACAATGTGAAATATCAGATAATCTTAATTATAAGGCTTAGTATTTTTGCTCTAGGTCATGCCACCAGTTCTGTCCATAGCTGATGATATCCAGGGGATACCAGAGGAGCTATTGACTTGATTTATAAGGACAACCAAATAAAGTAGCTACCTTGTACTTATTTAATCTTACTACCTTTCTTAGATTGAAGAAGAGAAAAAAAGGAAGAAAGAAGAAGCAGCTAGGAAAAAACAAGAGCAGGAGGTAAGTACTAGCCTCAGTTGGACCTTCTTCTTCTATTTTTTAATTTTTGCCTGCAATTTAGATTTCATCCCTGATGGCACCTATTAAAAAACAGCCATCTTTGAGACCAAGACACAAAGTACTCTTTTTTAAATTTCCAAAGCAGTCTCTAATATTCATTTTAAAAAGAATTTTACTTCTGTCAATTACTTTATTTGCTGTCTGGTGTCTTAGGTAAATATGAACACAAATCTTTTTAAGAGTCCACCTCTTCCCTTAAACTCTGGAATATAGCGCTTTATGAAAACACATTTCAGCTCCATAGTTAGAGCATTGTGATACCTTAAAGGTTTTGGGCTTTGAGTGAGGTGTAGCCGTCTAGAGCAAATGAACTCATAAAGGGAAAAGATTGTTTGCCATGTCAATAATTCTAACAACACAGGAAATAAGTGTCTGGGTAAACAGGATGTAAACCTTGAGAGAGTATGTTTAGAAAGAAAAGTAAATAAATAGCACTTATCCTCCATGGATTGCAGTTAACCTTTTCAAAAAGGTGATTTATTTGCATTAGGCATAGATTACTTGGAAAGAGTTCTGAGATGTTCACAAGTAAGTAAAAGTTTGGTTAGTTTTCAGTGCAATTAATTGCATCCTTATCCTGCTGTGACCTTCATAGAACCCTATTCTCATCAACAGGACAATGTTGATAGTTTCCTCTGCAGTGAGCTCATTGCTCAATATTCCTTGCTCATAGCAACTAATTCACTTTCTGTTTACAATCAGAAAGCTAAGGAAGCAAGTTTAGCAAAATATAAGTGCAGTTTTTGGAGAGTATGAGATGATTATTTTGAGTTCCTGCAATACTATGGTTTAAGTGGTTTTCTGCAAATATAAAGCATCAATTTATTTGTACTTTCTTGGGCAGACACATCCAAGAATTATTGAATTGTTCCTCACTGAACATTTCTTTTCCCATAATAAGCAATTGTGACTCAGATGCTCCTTGATCTGCAGATTATTATCTACCTTTCCCTTTGCACATGCTTGAGGGATAGTTTATATAAAGACAGGCTGTGAATAATTCACTCTGATGCTAGTGCAGTGAATGCATGTTTTATATTGCAGGCTGCAAAACTGGCAAAAATGAAGATTCCACCACACGAAATGTTTAAATCGGAACATGACAAGTATTCCATGTTTGATGAAAATGTAAGAATTCGAGATCTTTTTTATTTGGGGAGGGGGGTTCCTTCCACAGTTGTACATATTCAACAAGCCTCTTACTGCTTTTACTTAAAGTCTTGGATTTAATGCTAGTATGATTAAAAGTGGTCTTTTTAGCATGTTAAGTTAGTTAAGTATTAGTCAGAACCCCACTTAACTATAACTGTCTAGGAGTTAGTTGTGCAAAATTCCTCTCCTCAGGACAGAAATAAATGCATGTTTTGTCCCTTCATTAACGAGGGAGGGAACATAGACAAGTAGTCAAACGTAGTGGTTTAACTTCTAGATGGCTAGAATTAGCAAAGATGCATCCCACCTTGATAGTTTGCTATGAAGTGGGACATGACATTATTTCCCTATCTCGTTAAAATATGATTCACCCAGAAGAACTCCATTTTGTGAGGAACAAAAGCAGTCAAAGTATCTGGAAGCACATTTATCTATTTTTTTTTTTTAAATCTTTCCAGGGATTTCCTACCCATGATACAGAAGGCAAAGAACTCAGCAAAGGTCAAATTAAGAAGCTGAAGAAACTTTATGAAACCCAAGAAAAGTTATACAAGGAGTATCTACAAATGGTTCAGAATGGAAGTGCAAATTGACAACAGCAGGACTTTTTAAAAAAGGCAAGTGCTGGATCACCATTGTAAAAATGAGCATATGCTGATGCTCATCTATCTGTTTACAGTTTCTATTATGTGCAAAGTAGAAATCCTGTTTACATGGATTAATAATGTCATCTGGAAAGTCAATAAAAATCCATTCTTAAAAAAGCCAACCTCTAATAAATTTCTTTGCAACCACAGTGGCAGACTGAATGGTTGCCAGTTCTATTTGGGAAGATGCTGCTCAGTCAGCAAATCCACCCAAGGTTTCCTGTTGATTGTAGCTATCCAGGCTTCAGTTAATTTGTCCTGCATACCGATCTCTATCTATCTAAAACCCAGTGTAGCTTGTGCTCTGGAATATGTTGCAGTAAGCAAAGCTTAAATGGAAGTGAATGAAACTCTTAAATGGAAGTTGAATGATTTGTCCCATAGTAAG
Organism: Tinamus guttatus; assembly: GCF_059628265.1. Taxonomy (NCBI): domain Eukaryota; kingdom Metazoa; phylum Chordata; class Aves; order Tinamiformes; family Tinamidae; genus Tinamus; species Tinamus guttatus. The sequence goes on along the minus strand of NW_028288774.1, from coordinate 11,350,083 downwards.
AACAGTATTTTCCAGATGATTTTAATATTGTTATGTAACCAGGAAAAATGAGTAGTTCCACTATGATACTAGTTGCTGTTATTAAAAACTCTTGTGAGTATACCCAGGACGTGCTACACAGTAAAAGCAAACAGTCCTTTCCATAGGGCTAGACTTGTAGAAGTCCAGAGTTATTTGCAAAACGGGACAGACAGATCATCATCATCTTCCTCTACTTGCAGTTGGTAAGTAGGTAAACTACAAGGACGATGTACCTGCGTTGAACAAACAGGCAGGAAAGAGATGAAGAGTTGTGGGCAGAGGATATGTTTTTAGAGCTATCACCTCCGGGAACAAAAGCACTCCCCAAGGACAGAGGACAGTACCCAATTATCTGTTCAGACCTAAGAGGGAGCAAGAGAAAGTTGCTAATTGAGATACAGCTTGTAGATTGGCTTGCAACTAGGAAATATGACCATACGTCACTCATTCAAGGACAATTTTGACATGACAGTTTAACCAAGGACAGCTCTGTGTTGCTTAATAACAAATTTCACTGGCAGTGCCTATTATCTTTCAGTTATGAAATCATACAAAATATCTCACCCACTTTACAGCTGCATAACAACTAAATACCTGACACACAAAATGACATTCATCGCTTATTCTTAAGCCTCAAGATGACTCACAAAAGGTCAAATGGTGAGTCATTATAAGAACTGTGATACCTCTGTTTTTGCAACTTTTAGGTTCATGCTGTAACCATTAGGCTATGTTCCTTTCCCTAATTAAGAATTATAAATATTTTTGCTTTCAATATATACCTCCTTAAGTATCTTAATGTACAGATTTGGAGTAGCACAAAAGCCTAATAATTTTTTGTCTAGTTTCCTAGATTTTGCTTTTGAAAACACGTAATGGTGAGGTCAGGAAAACCCATGATTCTTGCACACCGAATATAAAATCTGCAGTAAAGCCTAAGTGCATATGACCTTTGGATAGAAGGAAAAGAGCTTATTTCACAACCATCCTTCTAAAATGTATTTTACAGAACTTTTATTCTAACTTGCCATTACTAAGGTGATCAAAAATATTAATTTTTACATTCAATATTTGGTGTATCCTTTTGATTTCTAATTTTACAATCACTTGTTTAAACAATTCAGTGGTAGTTAAAAAGTCAGCCACAACTAAGGGACAACTTCTCCATCCTTTTGGTCTCTGAACATAAGAGGATTGGTTGCATTTGTACACCATTCTGCATGCTAACTCCTTCAGTACTATCAGCTCATTGCTTGTTAACATTCTCTGTTATAGGTAGTGTATTGCTGTCTACACTGCTCTCTATTTTTTTCATGTCTAACCTTTAATTTCTTCTAAAGTGCAGATCCTCTCTTGTTTTTCCAAAATGTGTGTGCACTCAGGACATCCATGAAGGTACAGAGTGTGCCTAGGCAGATCTAGTCACAAGATGCTGCTTCTCAGCCAGGTGGATTCTCTGCTGTCCCAGCTAAATTCCAGAGCTAATTCTGCAAACACTAAGAATCCTAAACAGGAATCTTCTCTATCCTCAGCATGAGCCTCAAAGGTTAACACCCTCTCTGAACATGAACTACTTTTGAAATTACTACTTAACTTGAATTAGTGGTAGTAATTTCTTTAAAGCAATTCCTTTTTAGTGAACTGAGTTAGTACCTGCTTACCAAAACTGCAGCTGAACCTGGTTAGCATATAATCCACTGGTCTTCTGGATTCCAGTTTCCTCACAACTGCATTTCTCTGATGCTGTCTTGTGGTGTGTTTTTTTTCTCCTCCAGCTGTGTTCCAACCGGAACATCACCCAGCCTATGACTTATTTACTACATCAAAGTAGAGGAATCCAAAAAAAAAGTCCCGTTTTTCTTTTTCCCCTTCCCAACTGCTTCCTTTTGTTTCTGGGATTCCTTTCCTTACATATCTTAGGAGCATTTCAAACTTGCAGTCTCGACAGCTCATCCTCTGATCTTTGCTTCTGTAAGCTTTCTATAACCACATAGTTACTTCTTTCTTCTTCAGTATCTGTATTGAAGCTAGTAGTCATGTTATCCAAGCTCAGACTAAAGTCCTTGTCATATTTACTTTACTATTAAGGTAATATTCTGCCTACAATACTATTTAGCTTGGGCTTTGCTTTCATTGTTTTCATTGACTCGCAGTTTGATTGTTTTAAGCAAAGATGACACATCAATGCCACTAAGTCATCTTTCTGTTCTGCTACAGTACAAAGTGTACTGTAGCAATTTTCACATTTGTTGCACAATATCTAGTTTCTTGAGTTCAATAGAATTCTCTTTATAGATTTTGAAAGGATCAGAAATTTTGAAATCCTCTTTCAGTCCAGTTTTCAGCATTGTGTGATCTCCATTCCTCTACGTTGCTACCTATTCTTCCCTGCTTTTTAGTGTTTTGACATTCCGTTGCTTCCTTTTTGAAGCTGCCTCATTCAAGAAAGTTTCGCACTTACTTTTCCAGCAATAAAGCCCTCACAACCTTGAACGCACTTTCATTTATGAATTTCTCTTCGTACATGTCCGAGTTGTCCGGGGAAGTCAGCATTACGAGCAGGGAGCATGTCTGCTTCTTTCAGCACCTGCGAGTCAAAAGTCACAGTCATTTCCTATTTAAAAATTTAAGTGCACACAAACAATAAAAGAGGTTGCTAAAATGCTTCACCTTAATACATAGACAAACAGAAAATTACTTCATTCTCTCTAAAGTGAGACTTTTGCCCATATATGGAGTTCCTTTTTCCAAAAGCAGCAAGTGAATTGAAAAACGACGACCTTGGCAAAGAATCAGAAAAATAGATCATCTCATGGAGCTTGTATCAACACACAAGCTCCGAAACTACTTCAGATCAGTAATTTTGATTCTCTCAGGAGCCAGAGGTTAGCAGAAAATACCACGCACGGTGCCTTGGCTAAGGAAAGCTTTTTAGCAGGAAAAGATTGTTGCAAACAGGTTTAGTCACACGCTGTTTAAGCCAGCTTTCTGGAAGTAAGTGCATCAATTGATCTATGCAATCATTGAAATGCACAGCACAATACTGCCTTCCTGGCAATCCATCGCGGTGTCACTTTAGTGAGTTCCACTGCACTGGCTTAGTGAGAGGGACTTGGCAGCTGGAAAAACAGAATGCAACAGCAACAGTCTGCATTCACTGTCTTGGTCCACTGTCTCAGCAAAGAAAAGGGAAAGCACAGGCTCTTCTGTATTCTGAAAGTTTTGATTAGATAGTTAATATGTGTATATATACATATTCACACTAAAGGAATCACATGTGAAATATGTTATTTTCTTAACACTCAGAAAATCAATTCCGGTAGCAATGCAGTCCTGGATTTTTTTTTTTCTTTAACATTTTCTGGAACACACACACAGCTTCTTTGGGGCTGTAGGTAGTGAAGTGTTCTGTTTTCCCGCACAGGAAATCTGGTTATCTCTAAGATTCTTTTCATGATCACTGTAATTTTTCTCACTAACAATTGACATACCCACCACATTTTTTGAGACAATAAACAGTCTTTTTCAAGCTGACATATTTTGAGACATGCAAATGTTACTTTACGGGGAATTTTGCCGTTCAGCTGGGCATTAACAAGTGATCTTGAGTGTTCAGCTCTACGGCAAGACTCTAAGTCATGTGTCAAATAATCTGATCTCTGTGTATTTTATGATCATGCAGATAAAAACTAATATGTCCCAACACTCCAGGGGCCTCTCCAGACTCGTAAGTCACTTCTAGAAAGATGTCTTGCCTTAACCTCTAAAACTAATCAATGTTTGTAGCAAATGATCTTATGATAAAAAACAGTTCAAAATAAGGGGAAGTTGCAAAGCTGGTATCTTAAATAATCTCTCTTCTTCCCCTCCCCCAAAACCACTGTCTGCTTTATCCAGATTTTAAGTGTATTTTACAATTACTCAATTCTTTGATGAGGGTGAGGTTGGGGAGATATACTAATGTTTGCCTAGAGCACTGAAACCTCAACATTCTTTGACATTATTCTGAGGTTATTAATAATGTTACTTAGTTAACTGGAAGTGGGAACAATTACGGCTTTTCCATGAGTCATTTTTTAAGAGTAAAATTTTAAAATTTCTCACAGCCATGCATTAGAAGCATGCAGTGCCTTTCTTTCCAATATATATTTAGTAATACTTACCACTATCTCCATATTGCGTGATTGGATACTTACACTGGAATAAGCTGAATGTAACAGTTCACAGCTTTATTTGACACCTTTTTTTTTTTTTTTTTTCCCCATATCACAAACTAAGTAACAGAGCTCTGTGTGTTCTCTCTCCTTCTCTGAAGTCCAGATAGCCAAATCTCTCTTTGGACTTTTAAACTACACGATAAAATGTAAAAACTTTTGCTACAGTAACCAAATTTTGCTGCCATATTTAATATCGCTCAGATAGAAGTCAGACAGCAGTAGTGCGGAACTGTGTATTGTCAAGATAATTTGAAATGTTATACCACAAAGATCTCTCCCATGCTCCTCAAAACTGTTTCTTAACAGCATCGTGTAGAGGAACAAAGTAATCTAAAAAATGCACTGTGATACACCTCTGAGGATTGTGCAAATGTGGATTTTGTCAGGAGGAAGTACTTGGCTCACTTAATAAGCCTGTCAAGGCTTACCTTGCTTGAGGGTTTCCCTTGCTTGTAACCTTGAGGGGACAAATACTGGATGGAAGTTAACATGCGAAGAAAGACTATCTATCAAAGAATCTATTAAGAGGCAGTAAGGCAAGGTGAAAGTGTGTGGTGTTTCTGGTTTTAATTGCATTCTTTCTGCGAAGTGCTGAAGGCAAAACTTGGCAGCAGCAAATTTTATTTCTGTGATTTGCTTGCATGTTTTCAGCTTTCGGAGACCTGTGAATACTGCTGCACTATGAAAAGCAGTTCCTCCATCAAAGTTCCAAACACAGTGCTCCATCACTGAGTTTGTTCAGATCTGGTAGAAAAACCTGTGAATTGTGTGCCTTATTGCCACCAGTCCTCGTTCCTTACAAAGACATTTAAACTACAAAAGACCCAAATTATATTTAAGATATTCTTTTTGAGTTTTTTTTTTTTTCCCTAATGTTTTATTCACTTTCCAGCTTTCTGGTAACCCACATCTGTGCCAACCAGCAAATCTATGCCACATACAGAAGCAGAGCTTCTTTCTCTACATTTTAAGTTATGCTTAAACATTTTAGGGTGGTGGTGCTTTTTGGAACAACTTTAGCTTCTTCTTTAATTACACAGTTTCTGCCACATAAATGTGTAGGGGAACTTTTATTCCTTGTGGTGATTTCATAGGGCACATGCATATTACTTAATCCATCTCCTAACATAGAACAAATTAATTAAGGAGTACATTACTGATTTAGTACCCAGACTCCACTTACCAATGATCAAAGCACTTCTTGTCCAAAAAGAAAAAAAAAAAAGAAAAAAAAAAGTAATGGACAAACAAAATCTTATCTCTCCAAATGAGTTATGAATATCTGGTTTCCATGAATGCCCACCCAAGGGCAGAACACACACAGCTGTTTTAATGCTGTTACATATCTCTGCCCACGCTTGCTCTCTAAAACCAGGTGTGTCTCGTGTATCTGTTCAGCAGCACTGCCATAATCCCTTCCAGGTTCTCCTGTGTGCTAGCCTGGATGTTTAAATCAAGCCAGGGTGATTCAGCAAAAACTCTTTTTGCAGCTCTCTGCAGGGCAGGAACACCCGACAGCAAGATGACTCCACAGATTGTGCCACAGCGCTGAAGTCTAGTATCGTGCGGCAGGAGGTGAGGCACCAGTCAGCAAAAATCCCTCAGTGATCATGGAGGGTTTATGTCTTTGGAGAGGGGCAGTAAAAATCCCACAGATTCACGGTAGTTTAAATGTATTTTGCTTCAACATACAGCAATGAATGAAAATCACAAATACTTCCAGCACTCTGGTCTGTTTCAAGGCTTTGACAGTTGCTCCAGAAGAAAGCAAATCTTTTTACTACACTATGTAAAATATAATTTAATCCTGGGCTCACAGCCTTTATAACTGCGTTAACATGAGAGGCACTAGCACAGAGGCACAAACTCTGCACACCCCATGGCCACGTATGCAAGAAAAACCTTCTGTATCATGTGGAGCAATATCTGATGCCAAGCTTCTCTGGGACAGTAGGGGAGAAATGGCTTTTAACAAATGGAGATTAACAATAAACAAGAAAAGTCTAAAAGAATACTTGTCAGCTCTGAATCAGCAGCAAGAACAAAACCCATCAAACATGACTATCTACAGATAAATCCCTCTTTCAGAGTCCATTCTGGTCTTTCATGGGAGAATGAGAATTAAGTATAACTTGATCATGAAGAATGCAGTCACCCCAAAATAAAGGTAATGAAAGTAAGAAGAGTTAACTCTTTGATGTTAGAAGGACTGGTTTGGATGGCCAAGGAAAGAAAGGTGGGAGCAAAAATTAGACCAGCCACTGAGCGTTTCCTAGAGCTGGCCCAGTCTGCTCCTTTGTGCTGCTGACTCTCCCCAGTTGCTACAGTTCATTAGCTGTTTGAGTGCTATTTTAGAATTACTTTTTTTTTTCTTTAATATTGGTTCCAACTTTCAAACAATGTTATTCCTGCCATTAAATTTCTGCAATAACAGAACTAATCCAATGCTAGAGATCAATTGTGTAAAATTATTAAATATCTGTCCCATGATTTCTGTGTTTTAATTTATCAGTGGAACAATTGTGACGATGAACCCTGGAAATTATTTACTGAAACCCAAGACTTTTTCTTTTTTAGTGTGAGGAATCTACAGTTAAAAAAAAGAGCTAAGGTTTCTTCTTCTTAAGTGGAGGGATTATTTGAGTGAAGGAATGTGACACGAAACTCTAACACTGTTCCCAGTACCCCATTCCAGGCCGTCTGTTGCACACAGAATTCCACGCACATTTTATTTCATTTCATTTTTTCTCCTTTCCGCACTTTCCCAGGAGAGGGAATTCGGCCAGGCCTGCCGTGGGCAACACAGCGGGGAAGTTAACGTTTCCAAACGCGTGCCCGCTCCGAGGCGGCACAACAGACCCGTTCTCCTCGCAGGAAGCGCCGCGACCGTTACAAAACACGCCGCCATTTTGCCGCGCTCCTGCCCCGCGGCCGCTGCCCCTTTAAGGGCACGGGCCGCCCTCCCCTCCCCCCGTCACGCGCTCTCCCCCGCGCGCCCCCGCCCCGCGCGCGTGTCCGGGCCGAGCGCGCGCGCCCGCGCCCGCGCTCTGATTGGCCGCGCGCCGCGCCGTGGAGAGTCAACATGGCCCGCGTGCGGCGCGGCCGCGCCCGCGCCAATGGGCTGCGCCCTTGCTGCGGGAGGCGCCCCCTCGGCCGCCAATGAGAGGGCGCCTTCTTGGCGGCGGCGCAGCCTGAGTGCGCCTGCGAGGAGGCGGGCGGGCGGCTGGGCGCTGCGGCGGGCGGAGGGGACGCGGGCGCGGGCAGGTGAGCGCGGCGGGGCCGCCGGGCTGCGCGCCCCGTCCCTGTCGCCTGCGCGGGGCCTGCGCGGGCGGGGGCTGCGGCGCGGACGCGGTAGCTGCGGCGGGGACCTAGAGTGCGGCGCGGGGCCAGGGGCGCGTGCGGCGGTCGTTGAGGCCTGCTCGGGGTGGGGCCCGCGGGGCCGCCTGGCGGTGGGGGGCGGGCCCCGGCGGCGCGGGCTCCATTTTAAGGCTGAGTCGGGCCCGTCTGGGCTGGAGGAAGGGGGCAGCCTGGCCGTGCTGAGCCGTGCATGTGGCCGCCCGTCCTGCCCGGAGGCTGGCGGCGCGCCCTGTGCCCTCCCCGCCCCCACAGCGGGACGTGAGGAAGGAAGCGCCACCGCTCGCGCCCCCGGTCTCCGCGCGCTCCCCCGCCCCGGCGAAAGCGAGATCCTCCCGCTTGGCCTCATCGGTGATCTTGGGTACCCTCGGCCCGCTGAGGCCTGGCTGAGGGTCACGTTTTCGTCCCATCCCCCAAAGCGATTTTTTTTGTTTATTTGTTTGTGCTTACAAACCCTCAATACTGTAAGGTACAGGAAGAACTACGTAGAAAGTAGAAGCCATAGACACGTTTATTTAAGGACATCTTTCGCTGAATTAGCTTCCTCAAGAAGCCAAAGATAAGCTTAAGCAGGGCTAATGGTCAGCCCTTGCGGAGTAGGTTAATGAGTTTCTTCTTCTAGACCTTTTTTTTTTTTTTTTTTGTTACAGAAAGTATGAGACTGCTTGTGGCTTTCCCCAGAGTTACATCCCCGCAGCTCTAAAATGAAAGTCATAACTGTCTTCTCTGATTTGTTGTAGTTACGGAAAGCAGGAACACTTGTGGCTGGAAATCTTGCTGTGCCTTCAGGATTCCACTGCTGATTTGCTTTATCATCTAGTTCTGTTTGGAAGAGCTATACAGCAAGAAAAGGCTATATTTTTGGCACAGAGAGTTTTCGCTTATTTCTTTTATTAGTGAATGTCTCTTGCTGTATTTAAAGCTCTTTTTTTTTTTTTTTTAGGGTTTTGTTTGTTCTTTCAGTGAAGCTTTGATGTCTTGGCAACTTGGAATTATACATGCTCCCAGCAGTCAAAGAGCGGAGTTTTCTGCTCTTTTAGGTGACTTAGCACTATGTGACAGCTGTGCAGTGGCACAAATTTCAATTGCAGCAGCCTGCTGTGTGGTTGATGTAGTCCCCTCTTCCCACTAAGCTTCACATCTGTAATCCTCATTTGAAAACAATGAATGTTCAGAGGAGATGAGGTTTTTTTTATTGATGGTGACAGTGATAATGAAAATACTTTACACTTCTGATTTTTGTTTGATTTTTTTTTTTATATCCTTATTGCTCATAAACTGAGCTCACTTATGTCAGAGTTAACCAAGGCAATATATAGGAAGGCTCAGTGTGCTGCTTCTGTGCAATTTCAAATAGATATGTGTTTAAATTTGTCTCCTTAAAAACACCTTGCTGCTTCTCCCCCACCCCCTTGAGGCTCACCTTGACTGTTACAGAACAGTTTTAATAGTAAGTCTGTAGCAGTTAAGTCATCGGAAGACAGCCCTGTGATGCTTCAGCCTTTTACTTTGTTTTAAGGAAAGTTTTAAAAAAAATTCATTCACATAAGTCTCTCCATTTTCAGTTACTAAGGGAACAAGGTCGAGGAAAGAAACGACATAAAGTACATGATTGCAACAGGGAGTGGTGTCTTACCAACTTTTCATTCCCAGTTTTTTGTCTGCTCCAGTGGAGTACCATTTAAAAATTATTCATGTCATGACAACTTTATTCCATGTTTTCTTAACATGAATGACAATCTTGTCATGCTGTTTCTGTCAAGAAGTAGTTTGCTGTGAGTAATGTAGTACAAATCTTCTGCTCAACTGCTTGTATGGGGAGTGGATTTTTTCTGTTAGCTCAGTTTCTGAGTCTGGTTTGGAAGACACAAGTCTCCCAGGATAATTTTTATGTAATGCGCGTCTGCATTTTTTAGTTGCTTACTATTGCTTCCTTGAATAGTGACTGAGGATCATATAGCTTGTTGGCTGAACTCAGGTGTTGGGTCAGTTTGCTACCTCCTACCTTTTTAATCATAACTTTTTTTTTTTTCCCTGCCTTTGATCAGCAATGAAAGGAAAAGCTGGTGTGTTTGCTCCTTTATTTCAACTGTAAGGTAGTGAAGTTCTCTGCTTTTGCTTTGGAAAGTGATTACTTGCATCGTTACTTTCTCTTGTCATACCTAAAGCAAGAATAGCTGCTTGCACATAAACATGCTTGGGTTGTGGAAACAGTGTCCAAGAAGCTCCTTATTTTTTCCTGGACTTGATCTGTAGCATGGATATGGTGGACCTGTGGGTGTTTATGTACATGCTGGGCAGCTTCCCTTCCTGTAGAATTATCTAAAGTATTCTCCCAGTACTGCTGCAAATGAGCAAAGCATTTCAACCCTTTATAAGTGGTAATAAAAATGTTGATTTTTTTCTAGCCTGGAGCAAGAATCAGTGTTGTGAGCTGGCAGAGTTCATGATCCCCTGTTCTGACTGCCACTCAAGATGTCATTAGGGCTTACGTTCTTCTGTGGTGGCTGTCTATTAGCAGCTCAGCTAAAGATCAGCCTCTTTTGCCTTTATAGGCTCAAAGAAGTTGGGCCTGTTTACCCTGACGGAAGGTTCTCTTTATTCTTGAATATGATTTGCAGAGTAGCAGAGTGCTTTCGTGAGGGCTTAATAGTGATAAACAATATCCCCTATACTTCTGTACAGTGTGCAGGGGCTATTTGGATTTACCATAAACACTGTCTAGAATGAAGGAGGGGAGGGAGAAGTATTGTATTACTGAAATAGATTTATGAGCATGTAAATTTTACCAGTGATATAGCAGAAGAAATAACTGCAAAATAGATTAGACAATCTGACTGTTTTCTCAAGAGAGCTAATTTAAATCTTGGGGTGGGGTAGGATAGCTGGATTAAACTTGTTTGCAACCATTGCTGTTACCAACGCTTTAACCTTCCGGCTTCCTGTTTGTTTTCTCACTCGCAGCGACTTGGAGCCAAGTCTTTATGTAGGGGCTCTTCCTTCTTAACTGCTGCCAAAACCGCTCCTCTCAGAGAAGGCAGTGCAGAACACCAATAGCTGCAGAAGCAGCTGCTTACAAAAACAGGCCCAATTAGATGGCAAGGAAGGCGTATTTTTGTGTTTAGATGAGAAAATCTTTCTGAAGTTATTGAAATTTATTTGACCTTTCTTTAATTCTGTATCAGGCATAGTAATATAGTATGTAGAGGTTTAAAAAAAAAAAAAAACTGTTTGCTGTTTCTGGGTTCCCATTTGCATGAGATACATGGGAACTACTCACTTTACTGCAGGAGTTTGTGCACAATGCTGTTGTGCCCTTTTTTTTTTTTTTTTTTCCTCTCCTAAAACCAGCAGCAAAATTATCTTGAATTATCTCTCGGTTTTAAACACATTTTATTTTTGTCCCCTACAGAAGAAAGCAGATTACTGTTAAGGTCTTTTTAAACACTGTATTTCAACTTGCAGGTGGATACAGGCATACAGATGGCAGATAACAGGTATGTTAAACTATTTTACTGAGATTAAATTTTTGTAGTTATGTTAAAAGTTAGCAGACCTGTAGTTAAAAGCATTTTAAATCTGTAGTTATATATTCTAGTTTTTATAGCACTTCTAAGGCAAATAATAGTTGTGTGTGTGTGGTTTTTTTTTTTTTTTTTTTTTTTAACTTGATATCTGTTTAACTTTATTTGTGATGCTACAGTAGTCTTTCAAGGCTTTTACTGCACCAGGGTAAGATGGATAACTTAGTCTGGTAACTAAAAATATCCAGTTGCATATGTGGTAATTGCTTCTCGTTTTGTATCTGACTAAAGATTTGTTTCAGCAATTCCCAGCCTACATTCTGTGATGTGTAAAATGTCTGGAAATGCAGGAACTTTACTGACTGCTGCCTCTTTTGGGGCCCTTTCCTAACTCCAGCAGAGGGAATACAATGGAAGACATTGTTGGGGGAGGGAACAGCGCTTCCTAGAGTGAAGTGAATGTGTTTACTATTAATCAAAACAATTTGGAATGAAGATTGCAATCCAAGAGCTTTGAGCACTTGTTGATCTCACTTTCTTGCCTCTGCTTTTTCTAATGTATTTATCACTTAGAGTGTCTCGTGTTTTCTTGTGTGGGGTAATAATATTTTCCTTTTCAGGCTAACCTAGTGCAAACCCAAGGCCAGCCAGTCATGTAATGAGATGAAAGTGATCTCTTTTTTTGGCTTTCCTTTGCTTCCTTTTCATTTAAGGAAAACAAGCTTTTTACACAAGTTTTACCCTCAGTTTCGAGTTTGCCAAAGTCTTTTAAGTGTCTGCATGTTGTAAATCTTGCCCTGTAGTAAACATTTAAATTTCAGAATATTAAAACATTTATGAAGTGATTCCCTTTTAACAAGTTAAAATTTTAATTCCCTTAGTAAAGCAGAAGATACTGCTACAGATTCTGTGGAGGCTGCTAAAAATGCAGGTGATAAAAAAGGTAAGAAATAAATAGTAGCACAACAAGTGTGAAGTTGGGCTAAACCCCCTCTGCCTTGTATATTGAAGTTTGTTTATCTACAATTGCAAATCTGTGATGCTCAGATTTACATACATGTTTGTTACTAAAAACAAAGCAGGGTTTTTTAGGCTAATCATTCATGAGATGCCTCCTTTTTTAGGCTGATGTTTTCTATGCCCGTAGAAGAGTAAAGACGTTATATCTGTAATAGTGAAAATATTCATATATATAAACATGCATGTGCACACACACTGCCTAGCATGTGTAGCAGTTGAGTGAAATAAAACCATTTATTGAGGCCTGTATAGACTAGCTTTTAATAAGTTTGAGAATCGCTTATTGTTATTAAGAACCAGCATGCATGCAAGACTGCTCACTTTATCTTACTTGTAGGAGAATGAATGTTGATAAGAATGCCTTTTCAAAGCTTTTATTCCTTATCACAAAAGTCTACACATAACTGTTGAATGATGGTTAAACTTTTAAACTAATATGCATGCCTGCAGAAAAGCTACCATTCCACTGTTGTTAGCTTGAATACTTGAATAAGTTATGTATAAAACATAGATACCTTTCATTGTTACTTTTTCACTGCTACCTTAATGATCTGCATTTGAAAGTCGTGTGTCCGTTGGTGGATACTAGTGACTAATTTGAATTAGGGAAAAAAGCAATGTAAAAGTTTCAAGTTAATATGTACGTGCAGTTTAATGATTTTGAATTGCTTGAGGGGAAGAGTAGAGGAAAAGAGAGAGATTTGAAAAGCAAGTGGGGTCTTCTCAGTACAACTACCTGTGCAACCACTTGTAGCAGTTACTTGTGAGGATTTTTAACTTTCAATTAAAAGCATGTTAGATTGTAACTCCCTTAAAATAATCTTCTGCAGAGGTGGCACTTAGACTGTTTGAGGAGTCATATAATTTGAAAACTATCTTGATCTAGAAGTTATTAGTGATCAAGTAAATGGTCATAGTGCTAGTCTACTTTTTTTTCTATAGTACACTTTTTTTTTTTAATGTTCTTGCCTTTCAAGATTAAGGCTTTAGCCTCATTAAGAGAGAAAAAAAAAGTCTCTTGGAAGTATAATTTAGTAGTTATTCTCTAGCAATTTTTTCAGTGGCTTATGATTTAGAGCTAATATATAGGGAGACTCAGGAAATTTGGATCTCTACCTTATTGCATACCAGGGAAGACAGGAAGTCTGCTCCTATCATCTGTGTGCTGTTTACTTCTAGCAGCAGAGACTTGATACTCCTCCAAAGAGAAGGATGTGTTGTTATCCAACTTTGTCTAGATGAAATCTGAAACTGAAGGAGTTCTGCCTCTCTTGTTAATGTGCTGAGTATTGGTCATATTTGAGAACTGGAAAATAGCTCATGTTTATTTACTATGACTGCTGTAAGAAAGTCATAAAATGACAGGAGCTGTATGAATGTATTGAGACTTGTTTTAAGAGTGACATTCTATCCTCACAGAAAAGCTAGCAGACCAAGTGATGCAGAACCCACAGGTCCTGGCAGCTCTACAGGAGCGACTTGACAATACAGCGGTCACGCCTTCAAGTTACATTGAAACGTAAGTGCAGTGCCCAGTAAAATTCTTGAGGGACTAAAAGCAGAGTAGAATATCCACTGCAGAATGGACATAAGAAATTGTACCAGAAGGAAATAGTTGACTTGCAGCATGATTCAGTGACCTGTTTTTGAAGAAGTGACTCAAGTTTTAGCTTACTTGCACAAAATTAGAACCAAGATTTTTTTTTTCTTTCTTTCTATCCTATGTGCTACTTCCTTTGGCTGTTATGCTTTTGGTTTGAAATAGCTTAGATTAGTCCTTCCCTCCCTCTCCATGCTTTTGTGAGCTTAGCCTTCTAGGGTGTGTGCTGTGGGCATTAATGCCTGATTTCTATAAAACTGCTATCAGATTTGTAGTGGAAAATTTCACAGTCTGCAAAGCTATAACTTATCCCATAGTTTGAAACTTGTGTAAAATGTTAATCTATTTGGAGCTACCTTTTTAGTTTTTAATGTAGGTAGAGATTATTACTTTTATTTCTTGACTAGGACTAGATGCTTCCTTAGAGATCCTTAATACAAATGCTGAAAAAATATATATATATTTTGTCTGACTGTATAAGCTCCTAATAATATTGCGTACAGATGGGCCGTGTATGTTTCTGAATGATCCACGAATCTAAGCTGTGCAGCATACACAATTCTATTTATGGATGGCACAGCACAGTTCTAGTTGCTTAAGTGTAATCATAAAGAAAGTCATTAAATTGAAATTTCCGAAATACATGGGAAGGGTAGTGACACAGGAAATGGAACACCTTTGAGGACAACATAGATAGGAGAAAGGTTGTTTCTCCTCTTTTTCCCACTCCCTCCAGTAAACTTTTGGAATGGGTTTTGCAGAAATATGTATGTTTGACTTAAACCCTTTGTTTAAAAATTGGATTTATCCATAAGCAGTGTGTTTCAGTTTGTGAATTAATACTGAGACATGTAACTTCTTAGGCTAACAGATTTATTTGCTTTTAGTTTACCAAAAGCAGTGAAAAGAAGAATTGATGCCTTGAAACAGCTCCAGGTGAAATGTGCCCATATAGAAGCAAAATTCTATGAAGAAGTACATGATCTAGAGAGAAAATATGCAGCACTCTACCAACCTCTTTTTGATAAGGTGGATAAACTATGTGTTTCTTTACTGAGCTTGTGTTTTCTTCCTTATTTGCAATTCAGTTTTGCTTGAATATATTTGATTGTGCTTACATTGGTAGCTTATCCAGAGAAATCTTCACTTTCTTTTTTTAACTTGTCTTGGACAGAGGAGAGAGTTTATTAATGGAGAAGTTGAACCTACAGATGCAGAGTCAGAGTGGCACAGTGAAAATGAGGAGGAAGAAAAACTAGCTGTGAGTATAAGTCGGACAGTGAATTACAGTTGTAACAGATTTTTCAGAGTTAATTGCTGTACAACATTTCCCACTGAAGAATTTGTCTTTTGATAATAAAGGTTTTATTAATAAAAGTGTTGCTGTGATACTTATGTTCATCAAAAGCATTTACAAACGTAATCTAGTCTCTAAGCTTATAATTTAAGCAAGTTGAAATGCTGCCTTTTTGCACTGTTCGTAACCTGTTAGCAGTATCTTTCTGGTAATGGGTTCCATTCCAGTGCTACATCATTCCCCAAGGTAATAGAAGACTGGCAGTTTTTCTGCCTGTCCCCTTTATTTTGGGGGACATAATTAGCTTCAATTTCCATAAACACATTTGAGGCGGATGTCTCCAAGTCACGAATTGGAATTGATATAATAGCACATGTGCTGGCTCTTGATTTCTTAAGTTGTCTATTGAGGAGAAGGTACCTAGGTTTAGGAAAGACGCTGTGATAGGTAGGCTAGTTTTGACTTTCTGTAATTGTTTTAGCCCATACTCTCAACCTGAACCTTTTCTGAAAAGAAGCAATCTACTTACAATGCTATGTTTGCTCTTCTCTCAGATTTTTCTTTGCATTTTTTTCATTGTCCTGTTTCCCTTCAGTTTTCTTCGAAGATTTCTGTTTACCAAATGAATTAATCTCTGTATTTTTCCTGGTCTCCTGAGATTTAGCAAGAGATAGAATTCCACGTTCATAAGCAAGAAGACTTGTTAGGCTTTATGTATGTGTGATACTTACTGGCTGCTATTTAAAAGAATATATATATGCTGCTATCTAGTGGTGTAAAAGAGAAGGTGCAATACAGCTAATTCAGACTGCACACTTTCTGTTGTGTGGAATGTGGAAGTCAATTCTTTCATTTTTGCTAACATTTAATCTCAGTTATGTGAGAGAAACCTGCATCATAAAGTCTGCATCATAAAAGGCTAGCCATTCAAGACAGTGTAACAGTGAAACAATCATCATAGTGCCAGGTGTTTTGCAAAATTGTTTGGAAAATAAAACTGTTTCCAAGGGTGGAGGCTAATTTTAAAACTTAGATTGCATACAGTAAATGATGATGATGACCACAGGGAAAAGATGAATGAAAAATACAAGAACGTTTATTGTTTTATTTGTAAGAAAGTAGAAGTGCTTTTCACTGCAGCAGTTATTCAGTCTATTCTATCTATTCAATCTACTCAATTCTATCTGTAGAAAAGAATTCCAGAAGACTTGAAAGTGAGTCTGAGTTCACTGCGTATACTTCTAGGTATACAAGTTGTAGGGAAACCTCTTGTGTCACTTAGCTGAAGCTAAGCTTCAGGGGTGGCAAATGTCCTGAACATCTACCTCTGCTTGTTATTTATTCTCATGATTTCTGTTCTTAAATGTTTCTTGTTTCCCAGGGAGACCTGAAAAATGTAGTGGTACTAGAAGAAAAGGCAGAAGCAGAAGAGACAAATCTCAAAGGAATTCCAGACTTCTGGTTTACAATCTTTAGAAATGTAGATATGCTAAGTGAATTAGTACAAGTAAGTTTCTCCTCTGAGAAGAATAACTTCTCTCAAGTGTTTAAAGTGATGCTTTTTTTTTTTTTTTTTTCCCTCCCTCCCCCAACTAGTAGTGTTTACATGTTGAATGGGTAAAAGATGTAAGATTAGGGTTCTCTAGAATCCTTGAAATTAATCCATAGGATGCTTGGGAGGCAGTAGTGGGCAAGCAGACAGCTGACCCGAACTTTTAATGAAGATTTTATTATTTCTTATTATTATTTTTTCTTATGTGTTTTTTCCTTCCCTTCATCCCCACCCCACCCCAGTTATCTTAATACCCTGAAACCTGTGAATATTATCAGCAGGAAAATCCTGAATTACATATTTCATTTTTGGCAGTGTTCATGCAGCTTAGCAAGGTAGTAGTAATTCTGGCTACTGAAGTCAAGACTTAATGGTTGAAAATTTGCCGCTTGATATGTGCCAAACCAGTCCTGTTGTGTTACAAGAGAAAGTCAATCAAGTAGATTAGATTAAAATGTTGCTCTTCTTATTGAACAGGCAGTATTGAGCATTTTTTTTTACTTGATAGGAATATGATGAACCAATCTTGAAACACCTGCAGGATATTAAAGTTAAGTTTTCTGAACCTGGACAGCCTATGGTAAGTTTTCTCTAGTCGCTTCTCATGAAGTTGCTGTGATGATGTGAGCAGCAGTTGAAAATGTTTCAATGCCATTTTGTTTTGCTAGAATATGTGGGAGGTGCTTTCTGGAATAGTATCTCTTTGGCTTTTAAAATTTCTCTCTAGCTTTCCTGACTCTTTCAGTTTTTCTTATTTCTGTCTTATCTTTAACTTTGTCTCTATCATTCTTGTAATTTTTAAATTCTGTTTCTGCTCAGTCCATAGTAGTCTTCATTTCCATTTCCTCTGTAAACTTCCAAATAGCCTGTTCATACTAGCAAGGTAAAATGGTTGCTTTTTGTTTTGAAAAAGAATTTGCTGTGAAGAAAAATGTGTACTGTAGGATACTTCATCAAAATGAGAAATGAAGTATAGGTGACTTAGAAAATGTTTTAGGTAGCCTCTAAAAGTGTACCTAGTGAGGAATTTTAAACCTCAAGTTCGACTTTGGAAAAAGTCGACTTCTGAAAGTTGAGCTTATCTTGCAGATATTGTCCAAAACAACTTGTTCTCTTTTGATGCATTTATTCATGTAGACTATACTTCTTAAACCCTTTTTTTGAGGTAGAAGCAGAGCCACAAATAGGATTCAAACTTGCACATTCTCTTTAAACTTGATCCTTGTGGCTTTTTCTCCCACATACATGTTTTTATTTTGGTGAGTTTTCGTGGAGTTGTAGTCATCTGATAAGCAGTCTAAAATAATCACAAGAGATCTTTCACTGCAGAATCAAGAAAGAAAGATGGGTTTGTGTATGAAGTAAAGGTTTTGGTCCCCATTGTTTCCCCTGTTATTACCAAAAACTTGAGTAGATAATATGCAAAGGGAGTGGTAGGGATAGAGACAGACTGGGAATATTTAAGCTCTAAAATATTACTGGGCCTGAGGGAGCGGGTGTGAATTTAATGAAGAACTATTTAAGCTTGAGCTACGTATTCTAAAGTGCTTTGAAGTGTACCTACTCAGCGGCGTTCAGATAATTTGGAGAACAGTTGTTTTGAACTACAATACTTTTACTTGTTCTTATTCAGCTTTGTTTTATAGTACTTTAAGTTGGAGATCTGCCCTTAGGACTTCAGTGGATTCATTTTGTCTTGCACTGTTCGTAACCTCTTGACAGTACATACCTGTGAATAGGTTCCATTCCAGTGCTACATGAAATCCAATAATGGAAGGCTGACAAATTCTGTGTCTCTTCTGTATTTGGAGACAAATGGATGCATTCCTAATCTCTTGAGTGAAACCTGTTCTGCAGTCTTGTGTGAATGTGTTTTTCCAATCATTAGGTTGCTGCATTGTGTGGTGGAATTGCTAGGCGTTGATTGCAAAAAGTTTGCCTTTTGGTGTGTAACAAAAACACTTAACTAATTCTATTGGGGATTAAGCTACAGCCAGAAGAATTGCATAATTGTCAGGAATTTGATTTGCCTTGGCTATGAAGGATGAACTGTAGTTATTGTCCTTCAAAATTGTCTCATTACACTAATATATGGATGTGTCCTTTAAGTTCTGTTCCCTGTAGTGTACATCTAAATTCTTAAAGGTGAATGAAATATAGTAGGTTACCTGATTATAATTTAAATGTTAACCAAGGCTGTTCTAATTGTTCACATTCTTCATTTCCTGCATTTGTTACAGGGAAAAATATATTTGCTATCAAGTGTGGGCTCTTTTTGTTTTGCTTTTTTTTTTTTTCTTTCTTGTGTTTAGAGTTTGGTAGTTCTGATTGCTCTAGAAAAGAGGAAAATTAGCAGTAACTCTAATGGAACTTTCTTCTAGTCTTTCTCATTAGAGTTCCACTTTGGGCCCAATGACTACTTTTCTAATTCAGTCCTGACAAAAACCTACAAGATGAAGTCGGAGCCAGATAAGACAGATCCTTTTTCATTTGAAGGACCTGAAATAGTTGACTGCGAGGGGTAAGGAAAACTTGAACTTAAATCATGTTTTGAATTTCTAGTGAATATCTTTCAGGTACTGATTTCTTTTAATGCAGTAATTAATGACAAGAAAACTTGCTGATTTACTGTGGCTGGATGTGTTGTCTTTTACTGCTGTTGCTGATTCTGTTTGAAGGATCATTCTCAACTGTTGAGGTTTTCTGGAACAGCTCTAGCTTCCTCAGTCTCAAAACTGGTGGCAGGGGGTATCTGTCCTCTTTACAGTGATTACTCTCATAAGACAAAATATGTAGCTCTCTTGTTTCAGGAAGTACTTGGTGTGTCCAAGTGTGTAGTACTTCAGTGCTTCTCTAACATCTGGACAGGTTAAGCTTTACCTAGAGAACGAGAAACCATTTCTGCTTTGATGTTTTTACTCTGTTCCATTTCTTATCTCCCCTAATGTCCTATATTAAAATGCTATATGTTGCCTTTAGGTGTACAATTGACTGGAAGAAAGGAAAAAATGTTACGGTTAAAACAATCAAGAAAAAACAAAAACACAAGGGCAGAGGCACAGTTCGGACAATTACTAAACAAGTTCCTAATGATTCTTTTTTTAACTTCTTCAACCCAATAAAGGGTAAGTAAAAATGGATGTTTAGGATCTGTCTTTGCTGCAGTCTATACTTGCTTGTTGCTGCTGGAAAAGAGCAGACTGCAGCACATCAGCTCATTTTGTTCTTGGCAAAATTCTGATGCGCGGTGTAAGCAGAATTCCTGTTTTGTTTGGAGGGAGATTCTTGTTAAACGCTCTTGAAGTTGCGTTGTTTGACCACGGGATGGCTCCATGCATCAGTTGGGGCTTTTACCATGGGAAGAACTTGTTTTCAGTTCTGGACTAGTGCCAGCATATTGGTTTCTCTTAAACCTTTATGTTAAGAGAAGGAAGTTTCCTCTGGTTAAATTAATGGTGCCCGATGCCTCATAGACCTTCCTGATGTTACCAGTTATTTAATGTTACATGTGCAGTCATGTATTTTAAAACACTGAAGTGTATCTTGAAAACATTTTTGATTTTGGAACTTTTTAATTTATTTTTTTCCTTCTCAAATGCCTACCTAGCTATGTTTCAAAATCGGTATGTTTTAGACTTCAGAGACTCACTACACAAAGTTGTAATTCTTGATCTAGTCATGCTGACTTTTCTTTATGAACTCTCTGCTCTTTCTAAATCTCATTACACTTTTTTTTTTTTATACAGAGATGAAGCAACTGATAAGCGATTCTGAAGTTGATGTTTTTAGCACAGGAATGTTCTTTAAAAGAAAAAATGTTTGCATTTTGTAGAGAGAAAATGGTAGTGACCAGTTGGGCCCATTTTTATTTTATATTGACTCCTTTAAGAATTGAAGGGGCAGCTGTACATAGTCTGGAGGTAGACAGGCTGACATCTGTTGGCAGCTGATGCTTGCTTTTTGAACTTGCAAACAGATTGGATTCTCACTTTGCACTAACAGTAGGATCAGTATCTGAGTAGAGGAGGGAAACCTGTTTTTGGTTTTTGTTTTTGAGGGGGAGGTTTTTGTGCTGTATTTAGCAGTTTTGAATAGGTGGCTAGACTGTACAAACTATTCTTGAATTTACTGTCTTTTCTCTTTGTAGTATCTGGCGATGGAGAGTCATTGGTGAGTTTACACATACAAAATCACATTATTGTCGCTATAGCTTTTTGCCAAGTGTCTCTGTGCTGACTCTATTCATATACTATTATCAAGAGGTTATGGATTTTTGATAACTTCTTTTAGAGTTAAGATTAATCTTGAGGTAAAACCAAAGGCAGTGAGTACTTCTGTAAGTCACCTTGTGACACTTTGCTATTATGCGTCTTGCTAACTCAAGACAGCCTCCCTGCAATAATCACTGTTGGGAAAGTTGTCGTTTTCTCTAGCATGTTGGCTCTCCTGTATAGTGATAACAGACTTCCCACAAAACAATATAAAGCTAATGTCAGCTGGCAAAAACAGGCAAAGTCTATATGACATGTTACAATATAATGTGTTTTAGTAGCATATATGTGAGTAGTTAAACTTCTGAAATGTATTTTATTGCCTCACTCAGAATTTAGATTTCCAATGTTTCTTTTAAATTGTTATAAAGTTGAATATGCTGTAGAGTGCAAGTGATCTAAAAGGAGACATTACGATGTTTCTCAAACCTATAACTTTGAAATACTTTTGTTTGCTCCTCTGTACCATGCTGTGTGTTTAGTGGTAAAATACAATTTCACTTGCT
Source organism: Tinamus guttatus (assembly GCF_059628265.1). NCBI lineage: Eukaryota > Metazoa > Chordata > Aves > Tinamiformes > Tinamidae > Tinamus > Tinamus guttatus. The sequence goes on along the minus strand of NW_028288774.1, from coordinate 11,328,721 downwards.
TTACAGGATGAAGATTCAGAGTTTACCCTAGCAGCAGATTTTGAAATTGGTCATTTCTTTCGTGAAAGGATAGTTCCTCGTGCTGTGCTTTATTTCACTGGGGAAGCTATAGAAGATGACGATAACGTATGTATGCTAGCAGCAATTTGTTTATAAAATATATTCTCTTTTCTGATTAGTCTAATATATAATAATAATTCCTTGAGAATAATGAAAAACCCAGAGAGATTCATAATTAATTGGGAATGGGAAGGAGATATGCAACTGAGTTGTTAGTCATTGCTTCTGGAAGTGACTTAGTTTTGGGTACTGTGCTTGAATGTGCTAGATCTGTTACTGCAGAATACTTTATGCGAATACTAGTGAAGCTAAAATTTTGGTTTTGTTTTTTAGTTTGAAGAAGGTGAAGAAGGTGAAGAGGAGGTGAGACACATACTATATCTTATAGATCTCCTTACCAGCTGTATTGAAGTTCCTAAAATAGTTCCTCTATATGCAGCAGAAAACAGTTGTTCATATGTGGTCTGGCATATGAGAGCTCATTTCACAAGTTCAGTGTTTGTGAGTTATCAAAAGTAAAATCAAACATAGCTTTTATATAGTTGCTTTCTATAAGAATTTTTTGTTGCTAATATTTAGAAAGCTACTTTCTGACATGAGTCAAAATTAAAAAGAAACTTTTTTCTTGAATGCTGCATGAGAAGATTCTTCAATCTTACCTTTTAAAAATCTGCTACTTCATATTAGTGGAATTCATCTGTTAGCTTTTAATTGTCATATGTTTGAAGCATGCTCCTTGCTAAAGGTAAACTTAAAATGGGGAAGAGGAGCAACTGCTAATCTTAAAGGCTTCATTTAGACTTAGCGTTCGAGCATAGCAAGAATTCAGGTCTGGTTACTGTAATGCTGTATGGACACAAATATGAAATTCTTTGCACAAAACTACTAAATGATATCACACCGGAGGATAAATAAGTATCCATGTCAAATAATTATATTTTAGTCTATTCTTGTTAGTCAATTAAAGCTAAATACTGATTCCTGTCAAAGCCACTAGAGTAGGGTCTGTCAGAAGCTACCAAGCTGGTGTTTTTTTGTGAGCGCTGGGGGCCTTTGTGCCATCTTTTCTCACCCTTTGCAAGGTGCGGTGTGGAATTGTGGGCTTACTGCAGTGCATAAACTTCTTTTAAGCTGGTTCTTGACTGAAATATATGTGTAACTTTTAAGACTGTCTGGAGTGCCAGATGTTAGTACTTACATACAAGTATGTAATACTGTGGAGTGCAGAAACACCGCAAAAGTCATGTGCAGGAATATGTAGTCTGTCCATTAAAAAAAAAGTCAGTTGCTGGTAGGAGGTCAAAAACGAGAAAATTAGACATATGCTTACTAGCAGAACTGCAAAATTCCAATGATACTGCAGAGATATTACTATAAAAATTGCTAGGAGCCTGCAGCAGTTTATGTAGGAGGATTGCCTTAAATCTGACATGTTTTAAATCTGCATTTCAAATTTTCTTTTCAAGATCCTTAAGATTGTGAGAAGTTGAGTTCTTTTCCTCCACCCAAGTAGTTTTAATGTTGACAGCTGAAACTCTTTGAAATGCAGTGATAATACTATTAGATATTTTCTTTTTGCTTGTGCTTTTTTTTTTTTCTCCACTACAAAAAGCTGCGTTTTAACCTGTTTTAATTTCTGTTAGTTTATCTCTATTTTGTCATAGGAGCTGGAGGGGGAAGAGGAGGGAGAGGAAGAAGATGATGCAGAGAGTGATCCGAAGGTAGGAGTTTCTTCTTTTTGGTTAGGCATATTTATTATATATTAGCATAATACAGGTTATAATCATGAGCACCATAATTAAAATTATAATAGTTTGTAAAAAGGTTAATAAAATATAAAGGGTGCTAACTTCTGACCACAGCAATTTTTTTTAAATATGTTCCTCAATATTCAGATTGCTCTTAAAAGACAAGTTAATGTTCAGATGAATTAAGGGAATGTTTGTCTCCCAGTCTGCACCAAGGGGGAAAAATAAATCCTAACTGTATCTTTGCTTCATGATGGTATTTCCATATTTTTTCTTGTTTGGGGCTTTTTATTTCTTTTTTAATCTTTTTATTTCGAAATGTTATTCTGTGGCCAGAAGCAAACTTAAAATTAGTCTGATGAGCATTAGGTAGACCAATTTGTGGGCTTTTTCTTGTTTTGTTTTTGTTTTTTTTTAATTAAAAAAGTTCTTTTTAGTTGTCTTAAAGGCAGCAGCTTAGACCTCACATGTCTGTGGGCAGCTAGAGCTCAAAAAGCATCCGCAACTTGGAATTTTAAATCTCACAAGACCTGGTTTTAAATTCAGTCTTAATGTGGGTTTGTTTTCTTTCTGGTAGGTATTTTTTCAGTCATTCAATCAGCATAAAGTTTATACTTGAATGGAGTAAAGCTAGAACAATGATGGCAGGTTTGCATTCTTTTAGTGCTTACAACATCACTTTTTAATTTGTAAAATGGCACATATGAAAAGGTATTCCTAGCTGCTTGATTTTTATATTATTTTTTGGAGTAATGTCCGAGTGACATTACGCCATTGTAAGACTAATAATGGATTTATATAAACCATATCACTAGTGAATTTTTTTGGTCACCATGTCAGGCACGGAGCTTGTTTCTTAATGGAAAATACTGTTTTCTAAAAGAAGTCTTGTGCAAAGATTTCTCAGACTGCATTAAAGCAGCAGAAGCAATACTCCGAATGTTCCAAGGGATCAAAATACCAAGGGAAGTGTAAAGGGGAAAGGTAGGACACCTGAGAAAAGAAATGTTAGTTCTGAGGCTATAGATTTAGATTTCTATTAAATATCAAACTTCCTCTTAAAGGAAGAAGTATGAAAACTAGTATTTTGTAGGGAAAAAAAAATCTTATGGTATCCTTGGAAGGTTATGGTTGTTGCCTCCTGTATTATTTTGTACATTTCACTTTTCATTCATGCTGACAGTTCCTTTCAATTTTTTCCCATTTAGGTGTAATTTAAGTCTGTTTATCATTCATACATTTCTAGGTAAGGTGGAATTCCATTCATACCTAACTTTCAAGATTCCCATTTGCAGTCATGCAGTGTTTTATTTTTCTAGCTTTCTTGTATGGGGGGAAAAGAAAATGGGGAAGTGGGGACTTCAGGGTTTAGCTTTTACTAGTGACTCAGAAGTACAAAGGAATATATAGAGATTAATGCCTTTAAATTGTATAATTAGAATAGATTTTTATCAGAATGACCTCTTTGCCTTTCTGGCGCAACTTCTGCTTTATCTTTGCAACAGTCCTGCTGCGTTTTATACAGATGATAAAGGATACTGAAACTTAACAGACTTTTTTTTTCTTATCCCTTGTTTGATGTTGTACCTCTCTTGACTGTTTCCACTCTACTTGTGAGTTATTTTAGGTGTCTCCTTCATTCCTCTTAATAACTCTCGTAAGTCGCTGACATGGTGTGTTTTTTTTTCCATGTTCTCTTTATTCATGCTGCCTGGCAAAGGCAGTCAGTCGCTCTAAGAGGCCTTTTCTTGAGTGCTTATGATACTGAATAGATTTTACTTGCCTGCTCATCCATCTCCTTCATTTAACTTTTTTTTAAAAAAGAATTCTGTTGTATCCTTCTTTCCCCTTCCCTCTCCCATGCATCATAAAGAATGCTCTGCCTGCATTACACTTTCTTGGCTGTTCCTTAGGTTTGCATCTTCGTCTCTTTGGTTATTTGCAAGCAGTTGTACTCCTTCCCACTCTTTACCTCTCCCCATAGATATGCTCTTCTTTGCATTTCTTCAACTCAAAATTGAGCAGTGTTTGTTATTTCCAGTCTGATATGCTTTGGAAGGCCAGTCACCCTGCCTCAGCATTCATGTGTTGTTTATTCACATGGGATATAGAATATCCCTCTGTCAGGACAGCTCATACATCAGCCTGCTGCAGTCTGGTCCACAGCCATCTTTCCTTCTTGCACCTGCAAATTATCAGCCACAGGCTAAGTTGTCAATTAAACCTGAATTCTGTTTTTGCTTTACAGTGTACATACTCCCTAAACTCATCTTTCGTTGCTTCTGTTGTTCACTCCTGTCCTTTGGCACTAATCCTCCATCCTCTCCTCACTCCTACTTCCCTTACATCTAGAATAGCTTTTCATGTGCACAAAAAATAGCTGTTCTTTAGTCAGTTTCTTTATTTTAAATCCAGTTTTGCCATTTCAGTCACTTCCATGTTAACTTTTTTTAATTGCTGTACTTCATTCATTATGTAGACGTTGCCACTTCTGTCTTTTTTCTTTGAAAACTTTTTCTCCTTCCTTCCTCGCACACTTCTTAGTTTGAAGAACATTTGAGTTAAGCGAGAACCAGGTCAATATCATCTGTACAAAGGACTCTAAGCTGTGCTCTCTGGAAGTTGTGGCTTTGGAAGGCTAAGCAGTCAGATGATATAAAGAAACTTCTGAAGATGCTGAGAAAATGTAGCTTTTGTCTGCTTTTCTGTATGCTTGAGTGCCTTGTTTGTTTAACTGTCTTTACTTCACGATTACTTATTTTATGCTCAAATGGAGAATTAGTTGCATGAGTATTTTTAATTAAGAACTGAAAATCTGTGCTGTAGGGAGAGACTACTCATGCTTCAATGTCTGGTCTGTCTTCTAAGCAGTAGTGGTGGAAGGGTGTGTTAGTAGCAAATTCATTTTCAAATCCTTTGCAGCACTTTCTGTTCACACGCTTGGTGAACACAACACATTAGTTCTGCTTAGCTTCAAATTTACTTCCCCATGTATATTTGATATCTTTACTTTCTCTAGAGAATATAGAGTAGGAAATGAACAGAGATACTGTTTAGCTTTGATACTCCTATTTTGGCTGTTTCACGGGAGTTTCAAATAACCCAAACGTTTTCTTCTCTGCTTCACTGGACATCAGTGTTAATGCTTACTGTTTGCATCGATCGCACTGTTGTTGGCAGCAAAGTCTGCTTGGGAATCAAACATAACGTCCCAAAGAACTTGATGGGCGACCTGTGCCTGCAAGGCTGCCTACGCAGATGGGATCCTTGTGTAACAGAAGCTTCATGAAAAGAGTTTTGAAAAAGCAAGGAGGTGAAGGCTATATTGTTCTTTGAATTAGCCAAGAATATCCTGCTTAATCTGCTTAAGCTCTGAAGAAAGTCATTGTCTTTTCTTCAACTCTTAACTTGATGCAAAAAGGATCTAATTTGAAAGGATTAAATTGCTATAATAAATGGCATGGGTACTTTGGGCCTAAGCCTCTATCTTGTAGGACATCAAATTAAACAAATGAGTGCGAGCTGAGGACTGTTTAAACTATAGAAGCAATTTGTGTAGAGAAATCAATATAACTCCCAACATGCTTTTCCCTTCCATTTAGCCTTATGTTCCCCCAAATTTTAGGGGAAACTCATTAGGTTATATGTATATCTTCTGGTCCCCAGACAGTTGATGCAGTCACTGATGGGACAGCTGATTTCTGAGCAAGCTTGTCTTATGTATGGGCTAGGGAGCTCAGGTTTCTCTCTTATGCTTCTAGGTAATCAAATGCCAGGGAGAGAAAAAAAAAAAAGTCCATAGTAGCCAGTGATTTTTTTCTTAATTCTTAGCAAATGATAAAATGAATAAGATGATGCAACAAAAACTTACTAAGCAGAAGCTATCAAAAACAAAAAATTAAGTTTGAGTAAGTTTGCTTCACCACTTTAGTTTATCTCCATTTTGAACAGCTTCTCAAACCAGAATCAGAGATCCAGAATGATTTTTAACTCCTTTGTGCACAGAATAATAAGTAAATGGTATGGAATCCTTGCTTTAAAGACTTAAAATAATAATATTAAAATAAATTCTGCCACTCCTTACATGAAACCATTGCTCATAACTGCTACAGAGGATCCCTTTAGGAGAAAAGGAATTCTTACTTGTCTTTATGCTAGCAGTCCTATAGTAGTGACAGCAAATCTCAGGATGTGTTTCATACTAAACTTATTTAAGATATGATATATATGATTCTTCATCTGAGGGTTTTTTGTGGGGGTAGAGGATATCTTTTATCCCTGGCTGGCACTTTGCTGGGAAGTGAGTTTAGGAGAACCTAGCAATAATGAGAAGTCTAGCAAGAATGGGGGATAAAGAGCACAGGGTCTGTCTGAGGCCAATAAATCTGACCACTACAGTAGCAGTTATTGACCAAATGTCAACCCAGAGGCCCTGTGGGAAGAACAGGCTCAAGGTAATTGCCTCTCATGCAGAGGATGGATGTAATCTGTCATGCAGCTTGGTGCTTGCTGCTTTGACTCTCCAAGAAACATTATAGGCCAAAGATAATTTCCAGCTTACATGTGCCTAATAGGGTGACCTAAACTTGCAGAAAATTATGGATGGTCATTTACCTGCAGTTTTGTCATCTCAGGATCAGCCTAGGATTAGAGCAGGATGCTCTCTATGGGGCTGGGAGGTAACTGAAGGCAATTTAGAGCTCGAGGACTGCGTTGCTCTTAAGAGCCCTGGTTTTGAAGTTTAGTGCTAGTGCTGTTTCTGAAATGGTAGAAGAATACTGATTACACTGGAACTCAGGTCTGAGGTATTGCCTTGTTACTTATGTTCTCTTAAACATGTGGTATATATGGCCAAGATAAATAGACCTTCAACTGTAGGCTAGAAATAGGTATGAACTACCACTATTTTTTTTTCTCATATTTGAGAGCCTCTTAAAACATATATTTGTTAGAGTAGTCCTTATCACTGAAAGATGCTTAAGGAACTTATCTCTGAAAACTATCTCTCTGACATGGTATTTACAGGATAAAGATCTATATGCAATAAAATGATTTAAAGTTTTACAGAACTAAAAGCAAGTATAAATAATAGAGAGTGAAGTTTATTAGAAAATATAGTAAGGATTTTGGTTGATTGGTAAAACATTGGGCAAAACAGTTGCAGTGGCCAACCTAAATATATCAATAAGCATACCCAGTGAATAGAGGAAGGCGATAGATTTTTTTGAAGTAGCTCAAACAGTTGGTTTTCTGTGTGATTATGGTTCTTTTACCCAGAATGTATGTGGGGGAAGAAATGTCAAGTACTTGTATTTCTGTGTTGAAATACAAAGTAAAAGTCGGAGAAACGCGTGTTTCTGAAAAACATTTTGAGAAATATTATGGTCAGGTTTGTTTGTTTTTTGTCTACATCTAATCCAAATGACCAGCATACAAATCTTAGCAGTGACAGTCAGATCTCTGTTGTTGTTGTTGTTTTTCCCTTTTTTAGAGAGAATACTGATCTTGTTTTGTATAAGCGCATCCCTATATTCAAGAGTGAATTCCTGCTGTGTTTAGGCCTAAATCGGTGAGAATCAGTTCACTTCAGTGTGATGTGGAAAGCCAAGCAGATGAGACATTATGAAGTTGGAGTTAGCATGATATCCCGGGGGAGGAAAACGGCAAGGAAGAATGCTGGAAAAGCCTCTGGCATATCTATGCAAAGGAGAGGATTTGCCTGTAGCCCAGACTTGTCATGAGAATGACAGCGACCACTGTAACCCTAGAGCAGTCTAGGTCAGGAAGGGAAAAATGAAAATCAACTTGAAATACTTAAAAATAGTTTGGTCTTGGCATGGGTAATCAAAGGCAATTTTGTGATAAGAAAGCTTAGTTGGGACTCTTCTGCTTCACCACAGGTGGAATGCTAGGTTTGTTTTAGCTCTTGGTCACTTGATGAATAGTGAACACTTAAATACTTGGTGCTCTTGTTTAGAGTAGTTACTGAAAAACATTTTGTTTTGTGGTGAGCAACATTCAGGGTGTCGTGTTGTATAGCAGTGTTTCTCTTCTAGAATAGAGTAGTTTTCTGTAATTGATTCTTGGTTTATCTGTAATAACTAGGGTAGAGGGGGAAGCAAATGGGAAAATTGAGTAAAGTCTTCTGCTTTTCAAGAACCCTATTTTACAGCAAAAGAGGTACAGGGTAAAACCTGAAGTTGTTAGCTGTTTTCCAAATACACTTCCTTTTGCCAAAGGGAAGGTTGTTTTGTTTTGTAATGAAGGTCTTTCTACTTTTGCATACTCAGTTTAGCACTGGAACTTCTCGCCCAATGTTAAACTGTTGAATTACACCTGCTAGTGATGCAGAACATAGAAGAAACAAACTCATTAATTATATTTTTATCACCTGTAGTTACAGGGGAAGGTTTCTGTGTGAGGGCTTAGGTTTGCTGCAAAATGAGCAGCCTGACCTCCCAGCCTTCTTCCCTCCTCAGAGTTGATGAGGAGGTGACAGCTTAGTGCAAAAGTATGTGTTAGGAGCTGAAAGTCGAACTGAGCTTTTAATTGAGGGGAGTAGACGATGGTTTGCTGGCCTATCTTGAGCCTTGGCTTCTCTTGATAGAATTTAGAGAATGTAGATTAAAAAAAGAAAAAAAAGTATTAAGCAGTTGGAAAAAAATAACGTGAGTGCAGTTCAGGCATTTGTGACATAGTATGCAAGTAGCTTTTTTGTCTCCTTTAGTGGGTTAGTTGTATCTCTGGCTAGTTAAACAGCATAGTTAAGTTCTCTTGTTTATTGAATTGCCTCGCTGTATGCCACTTCGATTTTTAACCATTTTTTTTACTTGTCTCCTCTTTTTCCTTTTATACAGAAAGATTCCAGCCAACCTGCTGAATGCAAACAACAGTAATAAGGAAATACCACTTCAAAGTGATATTTGAACAACGTATAACAAATATTTGGATACCTGGCCTGCAGTTCAGGATATTCCATCGCTGCAGCACAATCTTATTAACAATGCTTAAAATTAATTTGTTTTAAAATGCATGATTTTCACTAACTCTTCTTTTTTGCTTAACATGTACAGTGGCAACTTCAATGCATTTGGGAAATATGAGGTTTAAATAAAGCACACTCTACAGCCGTTGGTACACTGTAGCTAAGTATGTCAGTAGGCCTTTAGAGCCTTGTGCCCTATGTGTAGGGGAAATAGTCCAGACTACCAAGTGAAGATTATCCATTTCCTTGTTAAACATTGACAATTGTGGAATAGCACATGTGCTGAGAAGCTAAAGTAAATGGATTACTACATGTATGGTAGTAGCTGAAACAGATAGAGCAATATGACTTTTTTTGCTAGTTCCCCTCCCCCCTTTTTTAATGTTTCTTGCAACCTACACATTGAACTAGTGCTTGAGCAGCTTTAAATGTCATATTTATTATCTCAGTAAAGCCAATTGAAGTAATTTTACTTCACTGAAGGGGGTGTCATATTTGAGACTTAGTTGTTCATCTTTCTATTTATTTATTCATGTTTGTAAGTACTTTGACAGAATTTTCGTGCTTTTTAATAGTTTTTAATATACTTGAAAATATTCTTCCTGTTTTGCCTAAAATATGGGTACTTGTAAAACGCAAATTTGACTTGGTCTCAATGTAGTAGTCTAGACAGAAGAAATGAACTTGCATCAAAATGACATCTCTTCTGGATGAAGATCAAAATAAAGGCCAAACTGTTGCTGTTGATGGGAAGTGGGTTGCAGCCAAAGAACCAGAAAATTTCCAGTAGTCTTAATTGCTTAGTGTCCAGCATGGAAGGACCTTTCACTATGAACACAAATTTAACAAAATTCAGCTCAATAAATCTGAAGTTTTGGTGTCTTATATTCCATTCCACAATTTGTTTTATTTAAAGCTCTGAAGTCTTCAGAACTACCTTCTTGTCCCAGTGAGGCACTTCAGGTACACGTTTCTAGTCTCAGCATCCATTGCCAACCTCGGGCAGCAGTTGAATAGCAGCTGTATCAACACTGTGACCAGGCATGTAGAGTGCTCCAGCCTTACCTTACACATTTGTAACTTAATACAGTGTTTTCAATTTGTACAGAATAGATAGAATATTCTATTAAAGTTGTGAAACATGAATGGTGGTGGCTGTCTGGTCCATACTGCTTCCCAGGGTAAGTGAATATCCCCTTGGCTTCCATTAGTCAACGGTGGAGTCTGTAGCAGGAGGCCTGCCAGCTGTGTGGCTTAACCACAGGGCTTCTTGCACCAGCATGCTCCCTAGTTCCCTTTGTTGTCGAAATGCAAAGAAAAGCAGTGTGCAGTTTGTTGATGTAAAGCAGAACCAACTTGCTCAATTTGCAAGTAAACAGGCTTTTTAACATCTAGCGCCCTGGAATGCTTTGTAGGACTTTTTGGGGGGTTTTGAGGCACGTCATTCAAGGCTGCAGGGCCTCAATAAATCCTTGCACTCTCTGCTCTTCTGTGTCGTAGACTAAACACAGGGGCTTGTGGCATGTTAGGGCAGGAACATGCTACTGCCTTGCTCTTGGAGGTGATGAACAACATCTAAGAGAAGTTTTTGCAGCCAGGTGTTGACTGCTGTCTTAGTGGAAGATCTGGGAGACACTCAGGGCAAAAAGATGAGTCTTCATGGTCAAATTCGCCCCTAAGTCTGTGTTGTTGTGCTAGGGAAAGCAGCAGCTGTTCCAGCAGCGTGGTGGAAAGGGGTAGCTGATGGGCCTGAGGACGTAATGCATGTGCTTGTATAGTGACAGAAGTGCCTGGTGACGGGGGGAAGTGGGCACAGTGCAGCAAGGTACCAGGCCAGTAGTTTCTGCATCAAAAGAAACTGAATGCTCTACTGCCCCCGTACTTTCTACTGCATGGTTAAGTAGGAGTGCAATTACCCAGAGATAAACATCTGCAAATGAGCACCCTGAAGTAATTTATGTGCATTAATCCCAAACGGCCAACTTTAGTTTTGAGAAAACGGGAAATTCCAGAACAGGGAGAACTTAACGTGCCAGGATCCAGCAAGAGCAAGCGCGATGCCGGGGTGATTAGGCTGATGAGCTGGATGTTCATCCTGGGGAAAGTAATGGGAAAGCTGAGTGGGGTTCAGGTAAAGCGGAATTAATGCCAGTCGACGCAGCCTCTTAGAAAACAGATCTTGTCAAGCCTAGTCGTTCCCTTGCAATTACAGATGCAGCTGATAATGGCAAAGATGAACATTGAAAACTTGTCCATTTTCAGGTAGTTATTTATAGACTTTGCAAGTGTTTATAAGAAAAGAAGTTAACAGGTACTTGGGCTGGTCTAGCAGCCAAGAGCAGGTCAGGAACCTGCGGTTGAAGCCAGGTTGGCTGGTGAACGCAGGTGCACGTGGGCGAAGTGCAAAGTTTGGGGGATCCACATGGAATAGAGTGCAGTGAAAAAGGATCGAGTCTCCATCCTGGTGCTTGCTGAAGACTACCCTGTGCTGGATAAACCAGTGGGCTCTCCAAAGAATTAAAGCTGGAAGTTTTACAAGTGGTGAGGGAGGACCAAAAAAACTGGCATACCTACTGTGAGGGTTACCCTCAGCGTTTTGCAAGGGCACAGGCTGGTCCTGTGGAGAGATTAGGCTGCCGTCATGGGGCTTCATCCGGGGTGTTTGGGGTAGCTGCGAGCTGACGCCTTTCAGCCTAATTTCCTTAAGTTCAGTTGTTTGGAGTTCTTTTTGCTACCAGCTGGTTCAAATTTTTAGTAGCTAGAAGAAATTAAATGGTCTCTGCAAGTTTCCGCTCTCCTTATTAAACAAGCTTTTCCTGTTTTAAAATAAAGGTGAGTCTTAATAGATTCATTCTCAGTTAAGTGCTTCCTTTATGGGATGGGAGTTCCTCAAATGAGCGAGGCCTCTGGAAGTCCCTTCAGCACCAGGAAGCCTCCAAGAGGCTCAAGCTTGGGAAGGGCATTTACCAAGAGGCCAGACTTGTTCTGTGCAGAAGTCGCTGCTTCCTTGGAGGCTTAGTGATTCAGAAGAGGCAGGATGAGCTTCAACTGCCCCAAGTTACCCTGGGCTAGCGCATAACCTTGTGAACTTGCACTTGGAAGTGCCTCCTTTCTTTCCAAAGTGTCTTCGCTTGGTCCTGGTTGGAGGGGGTACAGCTGAGGTGGTGTAGGCAGCACATCGTGCAAACTGTGCATCCCGCTGGATGCGTGGTGCTCCTCAACCCCAGGCTCTGTGTACTTGGAAAAGAGGGGGCAAGGCCTAGTCCAGGCACACCAGGCGTTGCCTCCACCCCGGCTGAAAGGCAGTGTTACAGCCCAGATGGGGCCCAGGATGGGGTTATTTCTTGTCAATACAGTGACCTAGATGGGGAAAATACTTGGCCTCCCCTCTTCTCCCACTGAAGTGGGAAATGGGCTGTGAGTGGCCAGCAGCGGTAGCTCACTTGCGGCGGAGGCCAGGCGGCACTCAGGCACACGAGTGAAGAGTTCAGGTGTTTGGATGCAGAATAAAAAGCAATTAAGATGTAACCACTGCCGATGTTCCCCTAAGCTTTTTCATCTCTCCCTGCTTAAAAAAAAAAAAAAAAAAAAAAAAAAAAAAAGCCAGGGAAATTATGTGCTTTCCATCTAAGATATATATAGGGTGCGTTGCTGCTTAGCCTACGGAAAGATCAAAAAGGCCAACTTTGGGGAAAGATCACCTTGGACTATTATTATACCTATATATATATATATATATATATATATATATATATATATATATTTTAATAAGCACAGCTGAAGTGAGTCTGGTTGTAGGCAAGTGCTGCTGGCCCAGGCCTTGGCAAGGCCGGCAGTGAGGAGGAGGAGGAGGAGGAGGAGGAGGAGGAGGAAGGCCGGCTCGTTCCCACAGTGCCGGGTACCTGAGGGGCGGCCGCGGGCGCTGGGTGCGAGGGGGCCCCCGAGCGCTGTGCAAGCGGGAGCCGCGTTCAAAGCGAGCGAGCGATGAAGGCGCTGGATGGAGGCCGAGAGCCAAGGGCCGCCACAGGCGCAGGGCAGCGCGCGCTCCCAGTGCCGCTGCAGGTTGCAAAATGCGCCACCTCCTCCTCCCTGCCTCCCTCGTCAGCCGGGCTTTAATTGCCTTTAATGAAGAGGCAATTACCCGATTTCAATTTTTAATTAAAGGTGGTGCGGAGTGGGGGGTGGCGGGGGAACCGGCCCCCCTTCCCGCGTGCTGGCAGCCCGGCAGGGAGCTTTGTGCCTTCCCACGGCGCTTGCCGAGGAACCGGCCGTGCCGGTGCCGCCAGCCGCCCTGCCGGCAGCGCCGCTGGCCACGTGCAGCCGCCCCGGCCCGGCCCGGCTGACCGGCCCCACCGCCGCCCCGCGAGCTGAGGGGGAGCAAGAAGCTGGAAGGAGAATGAAATCAAATAATGAAATGAAATGAAATGAAATGAAATGAAATGAAATGAAATGAAATGAAATGAAAGCTCTCCAAAGCTGAAACTGTGTCCTGAACTGTAGGGCAGCCGGTGGAGGAAGCGCTGGGGCAGAGGGATGTGTGCAGGGAGCCTGGTGCGAACCCCAGGGATGATGGGGGGCGGTTTGGCTTGTGGGGAGGAAGAGTCATGTCCTTCCTTGCTGCGGTTTCCCCGTTTGGGGTCAAACGCAACAGTAGAGACACCCCACGCAGCACAGAGATATATATGCATGTATGGATGCATGCTGCATGTCACCCAGCCCTCATCACAGGCACATGTGCCATGGGAGCAGGAAGCCACCCCAGCCACGCTTGGCCTTGGGAAGTAGTGGCGGCTGTCATGGCACAGCATGGTGTTCGCCCCACCATGTCCCTGAGCTTATTTCTGCTGGATTTCTGCTGGAATAGCTCCCCGTTAAGAACAGCCAGTGCCATTCCCTGCTTCTGATGGTGACTTAATCTCTAGGGAAAAAAAAAAAAAAAGGAAAAAAGGAAAGAAAGAAAGAAAGAAAGAAAAAAGAGAAAAGTATAATCTCGCTCATCACTGCACGAATCCACTCCCAGCCCTGATTTATTGCTCTACAAGGTCAGATCCTGGGACTTTGGCCTCTGGTTGATCCTGTGCATTGGGGGCTGGCGTTTTTCCTTCCCCTCCCCGCGCTCCAGAGAAATGTGTAATCACTTTACGACTTCCTCCCGCCGGGGAGCAGCCGAACCCTCCTTGGCGGCGCCGCTGCCTCAGCGAGGGCTTCCCCGCTGTTCTGGTGGGAGGCCCAGCCCTTCGGACACGGCAGGACGGAGGTGGCCGGGATGCTCCCGCGCAGCCCCACGCGCTGCCCCTCGGGCTGCCCTCCCGCCGCTTGCAGTGAAGCCGGCGAGCGGATGTGACACCGGCTGTTGGCAGGAGGCGCGAGGCCGCCGCGCGCGTCGCCCTGGAAACGGGCACAACAGCACCGGCCTCGCCGGCGTGATTCACCCTAATGAAACAGCGAGGGATAAAAAAAATAATTAAATAAAGTAAAATGCGGGGCAGCGATTGCGAGGCCCTTCCGTGGAATCCCTGATTCACCTGCTTGGCAAACACAGCTGTGGGGGCAGCTGGCGCCCAGTGCTGGCCGAGGGCCCCGCAACACCCCTCGGCCTCCTGCCTCCCCTGTCCAAACCTAGCTGGTGACAATAAATAATAATAATAAAACTAAAACTCCCGTGTGTGCAAGTGTGAGCCCCTCACTACCCTTGACCTCCCAGCCACCCTCCCGCAGTACCGGGAAATCCACCTGGCTCCATGATGACGGCTTTTGCCCCACTAAGGCTTCGAGAGCCCTTTAGTCATGGTGGCCGCCCATCAAGGACATTAACCTGCTCAGCTTTGGGTTTGTGCCATGGCCTCAGGGCTGGGCAAAGGGCGGGAGGGTCGAGCCTTGGCACTGCCACTGGGGGAGCCGGGCTGCCCTAACACCCATCCAGAGAGTGTCAGGTACCAGGGCTGGAGCTCTTTCATTTTCCTTTTTCCTTTCACGTCCCCTTTGCCCTGCTAGGAACCCATGCCCTGGGCTCCCTCAGCGTTGCCCTTTCCCTTCCCCACCTCGTGATTCAGCCAGCAGCTTCATCACTCGGGAGCACCACTCTCTTCGCCTTTCCCCCCCTTATTCTGAGCCCCGAGGACAGCAGGGCAGCGTATCCGCTGCACTGAGAGGCTCCAGATCCACAACCCTCTGCATGTGTCACATTTAAGTGCAAGGAACTCACAATAATGATACTAAGAGCAGCTCTGGTCTGGGCTCAGAGCGGCGGCAGGGAGGGAAACGTGTGGGCGGTGGTGGTGGCCATGCTGGTGCCCATGGCAGGGGTCTCCTGATGGCCACACAATGGAAACGCGTCTCCATGCCGTGAGACTGTCACCAGCAACTGCCGCACGGAGCAGCCCCCGGCCCCTGCAGACACACCAGGCTCTATCCCAATAGTGTAATTTTCTCCCAGTCAATTTTCCATCTTGGCTGCCACGAAGCCGAGGGGCTTACACGGCCAGGTGCATGAGGCGCTGAGTTCCCTTTTTTAATGATGGCTACACATGTAAGAGAAGCACCCAGATAAAAGCTGGGTGGATGCCGAAGCCGATGCTGACCCTGCGCCCACGGGCGCAAGCTGCATGCAGAAGCGAACATGACTTTCCTTCCTTTTTCTTTTCTTTTTTATTTCCTTTTTTTTTTAACGGTCCTTTTGAAGCAAGGTGTGTGCGAACACGCCAAGGCCCTTCCCTGCCTCCAGATGTTCCTTTTACTGCTCCGGACTTGCTGCCTCTTTCTTTCTTTCGCTTTTTCCCCTCCCCTTTTTAACCAGGTTAATCTCTTTGAAGTGGTGTCCCATTTCCCTTGCAGAAAGAGCCTCAGCCCTGTTGTATTTTGAGCCCTGTTAATGGCGGCGGGGGGAGGGAAAAAAAAGTGGCTTTTGCTCAGCAAGCCAACCCCACTGCTCCTAGCTCTGTGTCTGGGGCAGGGTGGGTGACCATTCTTTTTGGGCAGCCACGCTGCTGCTTTGCAGAACAGACCAGCATCTGCCCAGAAAATCGGGATGTAAGTTCCTCTTACCAAAGAAAGAAAAAAGAAAAGAAAAAAGAAAAGAAAAGCCCTCCCCAGACCCCACGAAAGCCCCAACCTTTGCTTTCTTTCATTGAGGCTGGGGAGTGAAGGCCGGGCGGTGACGCCGCTGGCGGATGTGGCTTTGCTTTGGCAACCAGAGGCCGGAGCTCCCTGCCCAGCCCTGCCCTGCGCTTGGGCCGTGCCGGGCTGGGACCAGGGCAAATATCCGGCGATAGCACAGGGTGATGAAATGTAGGGTGACAAAACGTGCGGCCCAGGCAGCGGCCCAGCCTGCTCGGGCATCTCCAACAGCAGCACCTCTGCCTGAGCCCGTTTATGGCCCAGCTGGTGCTGGTCCCGAGCAGAGCGTGCCCAGCGCTCGCGGGCCGCGCCGGGGTTGCACAGGGGAGCCGGGGCGCTCCGCGGCAGCGCAGCGGGGAGCAGGGGCGGTGCAGGGCGCAGCGCGGGGAGGCCGGAGCTTCCCACGGGGCGGCCCCGCCGAGCGCCCGTCGCCGCGGCCTCGGGGCGGCGCGGGGCGGGGCGGCGGCCGGGGGCGGCGGCGGGGGAGGCACCGGAAGGCGCTGATTCATTGCAATAAATCGTGGGCAGCGCGGCGGGGCTCGGCCATCGCCGCCGGAGCCGCCGCTGCAGCAGGAGCAGCAACAGGAGCAGCAGGGATCAGGAGCCGCCGTCGTTGTCGCTGTCGCCGGGGAGGATGAAGATGCAAGCCGAGGTGATCCGCGAGGGCGAGCTGGAGAAGCGCAGCGACAGCCTCTTCCAGCTGTGGAAGAAGAAGCTGGTGGTGCTCACCAAGGACAGCCTGAGCCTCTTCCCCGACGGGCACAAGCGCGCCAAGGGCAAGGAGCTGGGCTTCGGCTCCATCCTCAAGGTGGACTGCGTGGAGCGCACGGGCAAGTACATCTACTTCACCATCGTCACCAAGGACCGCAAGGAGATCGACTTTCGGTGCCCGGACCAGAGCTGCTGGAATGCCTCGATCACCATGGCCCTCATTGACTTCCAGAACAAGCGCGCCATCCAGGACTTCAAGAGCCGCCAGGAGCTGGAGCAGGCGGCGGGCACCCAGGAGCGGCGGCTGGCCCGGGCACCCTGAGCCCCTGCCGCGCACCCGGCACACGGTGAGAACGGCCGCCCGGCCTCCTTTCCCTCCTTCCTTTTTTCCCCCTTTGCTGCTTTTTCTTTCTTTCTTTCTTTTTATTTTTTAATTATTAAAAGAAAAAAATCTATACTTAAAATTTTTTTTGCTTTTTTCCGTGTGAGCCGGAGAAATCGGTGGCTCTGCCATCTCCGTCTTGCCACCCACGGCCCCAGCTTGTGGGGGGCCGTCGGGACTGGTGCCTGTGTGGGCTGCAGATTTAGGCTAGGAGGTGCTGGGGGTGGAGGAGGAAATACCGCTGAGCAGTGATTTCCTTGGAGAATTCCCTATAAAGGCACCAGCCGGAAAAATAAATTCCGGTCTCTCGGTCTCCCTTTAAAGGCTCAGTTTTTCTCTCTGCTGCCCTGTTCACTTAACTTTATTAATTTTTAATTATTATTTTTTGCTGCCTTCAGAGCATACTGCTGGCTGATAACAAGATCAAGTGTCTTGGACTGAAATGGAACAGGGTACCAATGAAGGAAAGTGAAGACGGAAGCTGGAAGCAGCTTGGTTTTTCACCAAGCCTGGTTGAGGCTGCTGAGCAAAGAGCCCCGAACTTTGCCTGAGATGCATAAAAAAATAAAACAGAAAGAAAAAAAAAATTGAAACCAAAGACTTTCGAAAGGACTCATAGCGAAGCGCCCACGTGTTCGAGGTGGTGCAGCTTTGCTGGCAATTATCTCCTATTTATGAGATGCAAGGAAGATTCAACACTGACTGGTGGTGTTACGAACGGTTTTAAATTATTTGCAGTATCTATATTTGTATTTATTTTGATGAATGTCTTTCAGCTGTTGTTAGTCTTAATATTGCTTTTACATTAATATGTCCATTCCAAATAAATTACTTGAAATGTTCACTTTTTATCACTACGCTTGGTGGTGCAGTAACTTGTGTGGCTGCCGGCGCGGCTCGCTCTGGGGGCAGGAGGGGGATCCTCAGTGGTCCATGTGTGCGTGAGGGAGCTCAGAGCTGGCTCCACATGGCGCTGGAAGTGTCAAAGGCTCCTGGGACACGTGTTCATTTTAAAGCGCTTTCGCAAGTGCTCTAGTAATGGCTGCTTAGTCCTTGCTGTGCCGAAAGGAAGTGGAGGATTTGCCAGCAATGATCAAGTGCTCCTGTCTTCTGACAACCCCTGTCTTGGCCCCACTGTAGCTCACTGTTACGCTAAGGCAGAAAGGCGGCTTGTTCACTTCAGTCTAATCCAGCGGCGAAGCCGAAGGGGATGCCTGCCCGCTGCAGTGTAGGAATCTAAATTCCCAGCTCTACTGTCTTGCTGCTCCTCTACAGCTTCAAGGGCTGGTTAAACTGCACCAGAATAACTGGGGAAAAGTGAGACGGGCTTTTTCTGGCAGTGCTGTGACCAAGAGCTCGGCGACACGGCTGGTTCCTTGTGGAAATCACTGAGGTCCATAGCCTCGATTTGGCAATTGATTATTATTATTTTTTTCTACCCCCTCAATATCAGTGCTAGGAGCCTTGATACCCATAGAGGATGTTGTTTATAAAAGCTTATATAGTAACAAGCAGCTTGCAGCGAGAGCAAACAAGGAGCATGGAGGGGGAGTAGCTAGGGGAAGCGAGCGCAAGGGCTGCACGCTGCAGTGCGCTGAGTGGGGTCCCCTTGCCTGTGACGTGGGGGCTTTTAGCCCTGATTCCACAATAGCAAGAATAAAACATTCCCTGCACTCCTTTAACACAGTAAGAGCGGCTTTGCTTCCCCATTTATCTTGGTGTTACTGGAAAAAGCCCAAGCGGAGCCGCGATGCTGGCTGCTAATCCCCTGGCTCTGGGGGAATGCGACCCGCAGCAGCTGCGGCGCCAGGCGGGCAATGGGACCGGCAGCCCCGGCGCCCCAGGCCCTGCGGCCACCACCGGCTGCCGCCCGGAGCGGCGCTTGGGCAAAGCGGACGCTTTTACTTTTTTATCCCATCCGTTAACTGGTCTCTAGCCACAGATGTTGAAGGCATGCAACATGTTGTTGAACGCGATTTATTCCAGGTATGTGGAATCAAGAGGAAATTACCAACCATGACTTGTTAAGAATTATTTCTGTGGGGGGGGGGAAATATGACTTTCCTGAAGCCACGTCAGAGGCTTTTTTTTTCTCCCAGCGGGATATTGCTCCTGAGGAGGTAGGCGAACAAGCCCACGTTGATGCTGAGCTGCAAGCAGCCGAAGGAGGAGACGCCGAAGTGCTTGTACAAAATGCCGCCAATGGTAGGCCCCAAGGTGCGGGTCAGGGGCTGCACTGAGGCGCAGAGTCCCAGCATGGTGCCTAGGGGAACAGCAGAGATGAGCTTGCCTCAGAGCTTCAAGGAGAGCGCAAAGGGCCCTGCTTGGCCCTCAACGCGTTGCCAGTGCTAGTAGGAAGTCAAATAAGCTCTTCATTACGAAAAAATAAATAAAACTTTGGGTAGAGCCTAAACCCCCTTGATATATCTCCCTTGCAAAGAAGAGGGATAGTGAATTTGAACAGCACTGTGAGCCCAAGCTCTGCTCAGAAAGGTCTTTTTTTTTTTTTTGCCATTTTTGAAACCTTTTTCTTTAATAACTGATCTGGTCACGGGGCCGCTGGCATCCACGTGGGGCTGGCCGGGAGGAAGCGGGCAGCAGGCGTGGCAGTGCTTGGGGCCGGGCGCAGCCCTTGTGGAGGTGGCGATGGCGGCGCGAGCGCAGCCGGGGCGGGCGCTCCCGGCCCTGGCAGAGCCGCAGCACCCAAGCGCTGGGTGCGACAGCAGCCTGACCCCCTGCCAATGGGAACCGGCCCACAGCCACCCAGCTCTCTGGGCAGGTTTTGCAATTACCTGCCTCCCTCTAGGGAGCCGAATTAGACTAATTGCCAGGTGCCTTTGGCAGGCTGGCTCTTACCACTGGAGAGGCACATTTTTTTTTTTTTTGGTCCCCCACTCCCCTTTTTTTTTATTTAGGAGCACAAAGCTGAGCTATTAGCGGGGCTCTCCCTTCACAATCATGTTTCTGAACAACAACAAAAAGTCCTATTCAATAGGCTTCAATTAAGTGTACGCTAGTGGTAAGGCTCAGCTGTGCTGCACGGATGTTGCAAAGACACATATGCCATGGGCCTCAGCAGATCTCTTGTACTATTCAGTTTCATGTGGGCCATGCTCAGCTGAGGCGCAATGAGCCCTTCGTCCTGGTGCTGGTCTCCAAGTCTTTGCACACTAACTGAAGGCTGGAGGCCTGGAGGCCTTTTGGTGTGGGGTACAGTGAGGGTCTGTCCTCAAGGTGAGCCTGTGGCTCCCTCAGGACACGGCTGCATGCGGAGGGGCCGGCTCCGGGCCCGCGTTTTGACTGAGGCGCGGGTGGAGCCGCGGCCGCAGCGCGGAGCCGCCCACGGGCAGCAGCAGCGGGAGGCGGTTAATGGCCGCGTTGCTGCGCGAGACTCCCACGCCGCGCTGCTGCGGGCGCTGCTGCATCAGGCCTTCCCAGCCGTGCTGTGGGGGTCAGCAGCAGCCCCGACAGATGAGGATCAGGGGGACGTGGTGGACCCTCCCCCCAGCTCTCTCTCTCTCTCTCTCTCTCTCCCTGTAGTCTCTCCATGTTCAGGCTCAACCTGACAAAACCTTGGGGTCCTTGGGGCTGTCCCAGGTGGGCAATAACGCCAGACTCAGCATGTGGCCAGGAGCAGCCACTGCTGGGCCTCAGTTCCCTCAGCACAGGCAGGGAGCAGCACATGTTTCCCAAGGGTAATGTAGCACACCCAGGCAAGACGCCTTGAGTAAAATGGCATGAATGAATACCCTCTGTTAGTCACTGCCGCGCCGGAAAGGCAGCTTTGAAATACGACGCTGGGGCTGGTACTCCATCTGTGGCACATCCTTCCCGCGGTCCTTCTCACCAACGACATGGCAGGGCTCAGCCCAGCCTAGCTCCCTGCCACAAGCAGGAACTGCAGGAGATTTGGAGGGCCGTGCTCATGACACAGCTCGGCCTGAAAGGAAGGGGGCCCTTGGTGCCTCAGGGAACTGGCCGCTTGCTGTGAGTACACCAGCTGCTACAGGGCAGCAGCAGGAATGGCCAGCCAGGGAGATGCCTCTTCCTCCAGCCAGCCGCTCAGGCACAGCCCCTTCCCACCTCTGTGTCGTGTTTCTGAACTAAAAGAGGTGGGAGGAAGGGAAGCATGGTCCCCGTGCCCTGAACCATCTCCACGCGGGCACACAGGGTCTTCTGCTGGAAACAGTGACACGATGTGCCAGTGCCTCAGCTCTGCCCCTGCTGAGTGCCTTCGGCCACTGCTGGTGGGTGCAAGCTGCTGTGGGAAAAGCAGACCAAGCATGGGCTGATCTTCCCCAGCCTTACCGGTCTCAGAAGCAGGGACAGCCTTGGTGAGCATGCTGTCTGTGATGGTGGCCAGCGTGCTGAGGGAGAACACCAGCGGCACAGAGACAATGCAGTAATGCAGCACGTTCCTCATCAGGGCCTAGGCAACAGGAGAGGACGTGCTGTGGGTCACCAGCGAGCTGGCAGCAAGCAACCCCACACACGCTCCAGCCAGCAGAGGACACCCTGGCCGACTTTTAGCACCATTTTGGAGACCCTTCCTCCCATCCCACCACAAATTACTTAAAGCATGCAGCACTGTGCATTTCAGGAAGCATCCATTGCTTAAGCAAAACAGCCCAGAGAAGGCATTTGGACTCATTATCATAAATAATTAAAACTGCAGCAGAAGCAAGCAGGGTGCGTTATGTAATGCAGCACCGCTGGGATTTCTGATCCGATCTACCTGGTTGCTTGCCAGTAAAGTCCTTGCATCCAGCTACTCGCAGCAGGTGCCCTGGCTGGGAGCGCACATTAGCGAGCAAAATCAGGCAGGGTAATGGCTCGGGTAGTGCATATTTTCCTAGTGGAGACCTCCCTGCAGCTGCTGTGGAGTGGTGGGAATCCCTAGGGCCACTCCAAGCTCTTCCACCAGCCCTGCTGGTCAAACGACGAGATCTCTCCGGGGCGCGGAAGCGAAATCCTCCCTTCCTTGGCAGTCTCTGATCTCCGCCTTAGTCTCGAGGTATGTTATTCTGGCCAGAAAAACCCTTCTGCCGCTGGTTAAGCCAGAAGTTTGATTTGCTGGAGCTGTCTCCATAATACCTGACCTGTGCCCCTTGGCTACAGAAGGTGGAGGAGCCCAGAGACACGGCTAACAAATGACTTGGAAATGCTGAGGGTTTAGCCCGAACTGCATGCAGCTCCCCTCTGGACTCATGCACAGCCGAGTTTCTGCCCTCAGAGGGGCTCTTTGCCTAGGTTTTGTTTAAGGACTAAGCACTTCTGATTAAGGCGCTGCAGAAGCAACCAGAGGAGTGAGTATCCCACCATGGTAGCAGGACTCAGCCCATCGCAGACCTCCTCCTTTACGGAAAAGCACCCCAGGAGCGGATGTTTTCTTGGTAGCCTCTTGAACAGAGCGCTTTTTGACGCGGTCACGCCAGCACAGAGGACGGCAGCTGCCGCCTTTGCCTATGAATAGCTCCTGTGGGAAGTGACTGCTGACCCTTGTGTCTCAGCCAGACTGTCAGGATGTCCCCAGCCCCGCGGGCACGGCCTCATTGCCAGCTCACAAGCCAACTTACAGCAGCCATTTCCCTTCCTTTCCTCCCAGTGCCAGAGGCTCAAGCCATCCTGGTTCCTGGAGCAGTTTGGGGCACTGCTCTGCACCAGTGCCAGCATCTTCTTGGATAAAAATGCACCTTCCTCTCCTTAAATCCCACCCCCAACTGGCTGCTGTGCCCAGCCTGCATCCCATCTGTGCTGCTTTTGGAGGGTTTCTGGCTGGGCTAACACAGTATCAACCCCCTCGCCAGCACCAACAGCAGTGGGTAGCATTGCTCAGACTAAAACTAAGGAACGAAATTGTCCCCTTTGCTCCTTCCTCAACCACTCTGCAGAAAGCCCCCAGCGACCAAGCTCAGGCTTGGAAAGATGCTGAAGGCAATTGTAGCAACGCGGTAGCTAGGAAAGACAGAGGCAAGATCTGCATGCAAATCTAGTGACTCAGGGCAGATTTACAAGTTTCTGTGCAGGATTACTGTTGGATTTTTTTTTCCTTTTAAATGCCCTGAGCGCTTACTCATGCGTCCGCGTGCTCTCGCTCCCCAGCGCAGCGCTCGCATTCGCGCAACCGCATTTGCACAAGGTCCCCGCAGCGCTGCTTCCCTTCCCACAGCCCGGGACACGCCACCGGTGACATGCCAGGTCTCACCATGCCCAGGCCCACGCCGGCTAGGACGAGCACGCTGAGCCGCAGCAGGGTCTTCTCCGTGAAGAGGCTGGTGAGTCTGCCCAGGACCAGGCCCTGCACCACCTGCGGAAGAAGTGCAGCAGGTCCCATTTGTGCCACTGAGATACCCCCCGGCGAGTACTCCCAGCAAACAAGCTGTTCATTTTCTCACTTCTTTTCTTTTACAACTTTTCCTGCCCTTATCTTAAACTATACATACACAAATTGGGTGGTTATTTTTTTTTTCCAGGAAACGAGTACAAGAGGGGAGGCTGATCTTGTGCCCCAGCAGTATGCACAGTCATGAGGAATGGGCAACTGCATCTCCAGATTTTAAATAAAAGCTGGAGGAGGGGTGGGGGGTAAGAAGGACCCCCCCCCAAAAAATAAAAAGCCCTGGGAATTATTTCGCTTGTACAGCTCTTCGGAGGTCCCCTTTTTCGGGGCGCGGGGACGGGCAGCATCCCATGCCTACCAGATATGTGCTGCCTGGTGAAACAGGCTATAGGGGAGGTGCAGACAGGGATCGCCTGAGTTTTCCCTGCTTCAGATGAGTGGGTTTAATCTAAAATGCTCTCTAAGTCAAAGGAGCGACACTAGGGCAGAAAAAACACACAGTTTTGTGCAACAGTTGTGTTCCAGATTCAGCCCTGCTTAAGCAGAAACATGGTGAGCACCTCTAACATGGCAACAACAGTATGTCACTGTATTAATCCCAAAGTAAAACCTACGTGGAGTGCTCCTCAAGACAGGCGTCATCACCGGCTTCGTGTGAGTCCCCCTGTCTCCCCTGTGACAGGCAGCCTGAGTCACGGCAGCCGCAGCGCAACCTGTCCCGGCGCTGCATGAGCCGTACTCTGGCTCCGTGCCCGAGCCACCACACAGGAGGAAAAGCTTCCCAATGTGCCCAGACTTGAATGGCCTTGTTAGTCGGGATGCACCATGCAGGCACAGCTCTGTCCCTGCCCTCCCGTTAGTCATCAGAATGGATCACCAGCTGTGCCCCACACATGGCTCATCTGGCTACCCGTGGGACCAACTCGAGGAAGAAGGTCCCAGCCAACACTTGTGAGTGCCCAAACATGGGAGAGAGGGTAGCCACATGCAACACATGGCTCCTGTGGGCAGGACTGGGGGCAGACAGGATCTTTGGTGTCCTTTTGAGAGCAGCGTCTTGCTGAAATACATGGCCTAAGACCCACTCAATGGCTGACTTTGAGGGAAGTGGCCCATCTTGGCTCTTCCCAACAGCAAGCACCAGCCCAAGCCCTGGCCTTCCCGCTGGACCAAGCAGTGCTCTTTGTTTTTGCCCAACTGTGGACTCCGCATAGTTAGCTTCTCCATTGAATATTTTACACCTTATCTGGTGAGGTCATTTCCTATCCATGCATAAGCCATAGGTAGGTAGGCCCACCAGCTTGGCTTTTGGACACCATAGAACCAGCCACCTCAACTGAGGCCCTGGATAATGTTTCCAGTCGCTGGGAGCTAAGGGCTTGTTTCCGCTTCAAATTTCCACCTGAAAGTACGTCAGGAGAGACTAGCTCTTCCTGAGTCATAGATAAGCTCACAGAATCCCTAGAAAGAGTTGAACAGGAGCGGGGGGGGAAAAAAAAGCCTAGAGAACTGAGGATGAACACCCTTGTATTGCTGAGGGTTGGCAGTGGAGTGTCCTCCTGGGCTTCGTGGACCTCCCTGTGCTGCGCCTCCTCGCGCCGCGGTGCAGCGCGTGCTCGCCCGCGTAGCCTGTGCGCCTCCAAAGCGCGGGGAAGGGGCCCGCGCCTGCCCACGGCTGCGCCGCCATGCGCGCGCCCAGGGGGAAGGAAATGGTTTGCAAGTGAAATAACGCGGACTGCCCGTGGCCGTGTACACACGGAGCAGGCAAAAACGCGCCCATCTTCTCTCTTCCTGCTGCTTTAGAGGCAAATGAGACTGCTGGAGAGCGCAGAGCTATGCTCCCCTTGCCTGGTTGTTCCCTCCTTGCTGGTGATTTGTTCTACTGGATCTCTCAGAGAAGCCATCACCGGCACTGCTCCCATCGGCTCAGAAAAGCCTGTTAACACCTTTTCTTTGGCCATTTCCCTAGGTGACCAGTTGGTTGCCCATCCTTCTCTGTGGTCCTCGCAACACCAAGGTTGTTTCCGCAGACCCTTCCACGCTCCCTGGCCGAAAGCCGGGCAGAGCTGAGGAAAACCCTCCCGCGCCGGGCGCACAGGAGGCCCGGCAGCCCTGCAGACAAGCCAGATGAGCTGGTGCAGGAGATGCGGGGCCCCAGCGCGCTGCGCAGAGCATGAGTCACACCAGCGGCAGCCGCCCACGCACCGGACCTGGATCTCGCCTTTGAGTTTCTGCCAGTTCCCAGGCTCAGCGCCGAGCTGGCTGCTGGGGGGGAACATGCAGGTGGCCATGGGGACAGCAGGACCTGAAGGGGCAACCAAAATCAACCAGCTTAAGGCGGTGGAAAATCTTGCAGGAGTCTGTGGGGGGAAAAACTTTTACTACCAAACTGGTAATGCCGGAGAGCTCTGGAGAAGCATCTCAGGTCTTGCGGACCCACAGGAGGGTGTCGGGACCGGCAGGCGAGGCTCGAAGTGCTGAACACAGCGCTTTGCCCAAGCTGGGAGAGCAGAGCATGTTTTGCAAACGCCAGCCTAATCGCCCTCTTTTCCCCCACCTCTCCTCCATGGATTTAAATCCTTCAAAGCAAGGAAACTGGAGAACTTTCTGTTTGTTGTTGTCAGGCCCTTTCCCCAAGTGGGTTTTTCCCCTAGGCATACCTGGCTGCAATTAAATCCCCAGCTCTTTAATCATCTCTTTTGCTGCACAGGGGAGAGAAAAAAAAAAAAAAGGCAAAGCAAGAGGGACAGACAGGTGATAAGATGATAGGCAATGTAAATCTCTCCTCCAGGAATCTCTCTCATCTCCTCAGCATCACTCGGTATGAACTTGTCCCTCCAGAAACTGCACAGTGAGAGGTGGAGTTTGTACAACAAGACGAATTAAAAGCAGTAAATAGAACAGATGTCTTATGATTTCTTCATCCTCAGGGTAATAAATATCTCCCCCTTTGTCCCACCCAGAGTTTTGGTTTGTTTTGTTTTGCTTTTTTTTCCTCTCTCTCTTTTTTTTTTTTCCAGAAAAAGTTCTTAAAGTGAAGTTTTCCCCGCCCCCTCCTGAGGTCTGAAATCCAAGCATCAGATGCAACTGCAGATAGAAACCTCCAGGTACTTCCCTTGCCCAGTCTTCTGGCAGCATTTCCTGAGCAGGTACTATGCTTGGATTTTCTCCATGCTATTGCCTTCATCGCTCCAAAAAAAAAAAAGAAAAAACGGGACCTGGTGCCCAGGCATTTTCCTGCACATTACGTACCACTAAGGAGGGAGCATGAGCGGCACCTCATCTTATTTTGCCCCCAGCCTTGGCCATATCCCACATTCCAAGCAGCTCCCTTGTTTCCTAGAGGAGCAGCTCTTTGCCCTGCTGCCCGGGTGCTGCACTCCTGCAGCCCCTGAGCTTCATCCCACCAGCCCCCAGCTCACCTTGTCTCTCCCCACCCCCAGATTTTGCTGCATGAGCTTATGCTCCATGCCTAATTGCAAGCAGATGTGGCTAACAATAACGTCTTAAGGGTCACAGGAAAAAAAAAAAGTTTTAGTTATTTTGTAAGTTACCCTTTCTACTGCTTTGCTGTTGGAAAGCATGAGCCAATGCTCAGTGGAGCCAGTGCGCTTCCCACGCAGCAGGATTTGCTCTCAACAGCCAAGACACCGTGCAGGAAGGTTAGCAACAAGTGTGCAGATGGAGAGCACACTTGGAGGCAGAGCAGAGCTAAGGCAGCTTATCCAAGGACAGAGTCCAGAACAGTGAATCCATGCTATCTGCTAGCCCAATGCTTCGTCCACAGAGCAGCCAGCCTGCATTCCCTGCAGAGAGCATGGGAAAGTCCATGGCCAACAACTTTCACAACAACATATCAATGGGAATACTGCAAGCTGAGAGTGTTGAGTGCTGCACCGGTCTCTCCTAGAAATACGGCCTGGGCACCCTGTCTGCACGTGCGTGCAAGCTTGCAACCGTGGCAGGTCCAATGGGTGCTGGGGACTAGCGGGCGGGTGCTGACTGCATGGGGCTGAAAGGACAAACTCCCCATGCAGAAGCACATGGAGAGGAGCCCCAGGGACAGCTGAGCATGCAAGGAATGGAGGCGAGAGGTGCCCTGGGGAGAAGCCAGCCAAGGCTGAGAGGCTCCCAAGCTCCTGGAGCGACTCGGAAATGAGCCCTCTCTGGCTGAGCACTGGCCACGTCTCTGAATTTCCATGGGCCAAGGGGTCCTCAAGTGACAAGATGGGACTTCAGGGTGCCAGAAAACATCCTCACAAGGTGAAATAGCAGGGCCGTTTGCTAAAAACTCCTCCCGAACTGGAGGAGCAGTGAGAAACACAGATGTTTATGGTATGCTGGCCATTTCTCACCACAGTAGGTTAAATGAGGCTGAGAAGCCGAAAAATAAGGTTAAGCAATTGGAGCATAATATCCTTGGGGCGGGAAGAGAAAGCAGTGAGAGGCCATTGGTGCTTGAATCATCCTGATACTGCATTCTGGGCTTGGAAAGGAGTCTGTAACATCTTTATCTTGTGTATGTGTGTATGTGTGTGCGCACTAGAGAAGATGTCAGTTTCGACAAGAACAAGATTTGATTTAAAAAAAAAGAACTTTGGAAATCTCATTAAACGGTGCCATCGTTTTTCAGCATTTAGACGTCTGTCAGGATTATAACTGGATCCAAATAAGATCTAGGCTAGGATAATGCTTGCTCCGGCCCTGCCACTGTTCCCTGCGCTCTAGCAGGAGGTTGCAAGTAAGGAGGACGTGGCTCAATTTTTATTCCCTCAGTTTTTATTTCAGTTTTTGTCATATCAGCACACCACTGAAAAGTGACTGTTGGCAAGTCCAACAAGAGACACTCACAGGAGGGTCCTGCTCTAGCAAGGGGGCTCGGAGGGAGTCAGGCAGCGAGAAAAAGCCCAACTGCGCTTCACCGAAAGGCCAACTGAGGAATGAGAAACCAGATGAGGAACCGCTTGATGAGCTGCACTGAAAGGACATTATATGCGTTGTGAATAAAGCTATAATTTACTCGGCGAAGTGGGCAAGCCAGTCAGCAGATACTAATCGCCACTCGTCCGTGTAGCCGGGTGGAATTCGGCTGCACCTCCACCTGCACGCGTATCTGCAGCGCTATCACTTGACTGCACAACCCAAACAACAGCATCTGAAATGCCAGCGGGGGAAGGACAGCGCTATGTGAGCGTGTGGGCGCAACAAGACCGCGCTGGTGCACGCCAGCCTCCCTCCGGGCTTCTTCCACCAGAGGGGCCTCGGCAGAAAGCAGTCACAGCACATTAACTCCATACAGTCACTGTCTACAACAGACACTTTTGGACCGTTCCAGCCAGAGACCTGACCTGGAAATATGGACAGAAATCCTCTATTTCACCATTGTTTTGGAGCGATCATGTGTGAGTGCTTGAAGGATCGGGTCTTTGGTCCGCGCTGACATCTAGTTACTATGAAACACAGTGATGCTGGAGTTTCTTAGTCTTCCCGATTGGATTGGTGCACCCATGGAGCTAGAGGTGCTGTTTCATAGCAACTCCACGCATGAGTCCAGGGATCACATGTCTTGGTTGCTCAGTTTAAATTCTACAAACAGTGGCAGAGGAAGAAGGCTATCGGGACACTCCTCTCCCTGATTTGGAGGGAGAGGGGCTCCTACTGCACTTACCATTTGAAGGACACCAAAATAGGCCATCAGGTATCCAGCCTGCGCTGCTTCCAAGCCAAAGAACTCCATAGAGATGATGGAAAACATGATCAGGAACAAACCTGGAGGGAGGGTTAACAAAAAGTACACGTCAATACTCCCCACATGCAATGGCTCAGAGCTGCTCTCTCCACCTTCAGTGCGAGCCAGTAGCTCTCCCTGGGTGTAAATACAAGCAGAATCCTATTCAAAGCCAGTCTATTAATGTAATCTTTAAATGTTAACTTTTTTTATCCCGCTAACTTTCATCTTTAAATAATGTGACTATGTAGGCTGTAGTTGCAACTGTTTATTATAAAGGGGTAAATATTTTTATTGTCCCAGCCAGACCAACCATTAAGGCAGCAAGAAAATATTTGTTCAGACAAGACTGTAACCATAAAATAATCTGATTGGAGTCCTCATTCCTTTTGCCTACCTGGGATTTTCACCGTGGGGAATGCTGCCTGCTTAAATACGGGTTTCACTGTCCAGTGTGGCAGTGACCACAGTGGCACACAGTGTTTCTCTTTCGGGGACAGATAGTGGTGTCGATACAGACACGCAGTTAGGGAAGGATGGGCAGAAACAGCCTGCACTGGCTCTGCCTTTCATTTAAGGTGATTTCTGGTGAGCACGGTGGAAGATGCCCACTAACTTAATCTCATATAAAAATACAACAGTGTGCATTTCCCCCCCAACACCAGGCATACCCCAGACCAGACACGCTCTATCATACACAAAGAGCCATCAAATTATACATATTATGACTAAACACTGTTTTCTAAACAACGGGGAACGGGGGATGAGCCTGCTGCCTCCCCAGATGTCTCCTGCACCTCAGAGGTGCTAACAACCTAGGAAACTGCAGTTCTCAGCATGCAAATGTCCATGTAGCTTGAGCGCCGGGTAGCACAGACCCTGCTAGGCAGAAGAGAGAACAGTGGGTGACCCTCAGTGTTCACTCCTGCCCTGCTTTCTCGGGTCCTCCAAGGCCCGAAGACTTGTGAAGTGGGGAGCTACCGTTCTCTCTCTTCTTCGTGGTAAGAAAACAGAGTACAGGAAGCGATATGTGAGGCCTGAGAAGACGGATCATGGCTTGGCATGATGATTAACGAACCCCGCAGTGCAGGGACGACCTTGCTTGCATCTCCTGGAAGCGTGAGAAGCTGCCTAGACTGCTGGCGATGCCACTGTGCGTTCATCCTGTGCTTCACCCTGCCCACCCAGCACAGGCAAACACAACCCGTTTTACCTACATTTAGTTAGGTAAATGCCTTTTCCAGTGATACTTCACAAAAGAGAATGTTTGAGTAGAAGACTTTGGGGTTGGTAAGAAGAGTTACCCCCCTCAAAGTGGCTATTGCTCTGCACTGAACAGAACAAGGAGGCAAGGTGACCAGCCTAACTCTGTCCTTGTGGTGCACCCCATCACCTGCATCCATCAGCAGTGCATTTGCACTACCCAGCACATCCCTCTGAGCACCACAGCCCTTCATCTCGAGGATCACCATCCTCACAGAAAGCCAGCCCAGATGCTCTGCAGAAGGGCCAGGGGAGCCGGGTGCTTGCTGAGATCTATGGGTTTGCCCTGGCCCTCGGCAGCAGCACCCCACTGCCATCCACTTGCTTTGATATCACTCCTGTCTTAAGCCAGCTTAAGGTAACATGCAAATAAAAGTACTCACTCACCGCGACCAAAACACACAACAGAGGTGCCTGTGTTTATAAAAGAACACACGTGAAGAAATGAAAGAAAAACCACACGGCATTACTCTCGTGGTGAGATTAGATCGCAAAGGGTGCTCTGCCTTCGCGCAGCTCCCTCTCTGCCGGTACCACCTCGGAGCATCCCACCTCCCTGCCTGCCCCTGGAGCAGCGTGCCGGCTCCCCCCGCTTTGAAGTCCCTCACCAGGTGGAGGCAGGTGGGATCCTTCTCCCCCAAGCTCCATGAGTGCTTTCTCCAGCAGGAGACAGGATTTCTCCTGAAGGAAGGTAGGCGCAGTGTGACTTCCCCAGGGAAAGGCACACGGCTCTTTTGGGGGAGTCTGGGGTTGAGCTCTTCAGAGATCCTGGCACGAGAAGGACCAGTGAGGAGTGCTGGGCAGCTGATGCACCTTACAAGACTCGGTCAGGATGAGGGTTTGGGTATGCGCCAGCTTTGCCACTCTTACCTATAGATGTGTCCTCCTGGCCGGCTCTCGCTAGCTGTCCTGCTACCCAGGAGCAGAGCTGCCTTTGCTCTTCTGCAGGGCACAGAGGAGGTTCCTCACCATGTAAGACTCTTCCTCTTTCAAAAAAAGCTTCTTTTTGACAATAATGAGCTCCATAAGGAACAGAAGGCTTTCTTCTAAACATATCACAGGCATGTTTACAAAGTAAACAGAGAAAGGGCTGTAATTTTGGATCATCTAATTAATTACACAGCAGCAGCAGGGAGATGAAAGGTTAATGGGATGGTTAGGCGCTCGGCCTGCAGCTCTGCGCTGCAAAGGGGGAGGCGATGGCCAACCCCTCCTTCACGTGCATGCGGACGGTCAGCAACCCCAGGAGAGAGCTGCAAAGAGGAGTTGCCAGGATTTTAACAGGCAGAGCTCTTCACCGCTGTGCTTCTGGCAGGAGCATCTCCGATGACTCCGTGCCGGCTCTCCCCGAAATGCTCCCGGGCGCTGAAGGGTCAGACTGTTAATTAGCACAGGTCCGGCCTCTGCGCAGCTGCTTCCTTCCTGCTTATCTAGAAGCCGCCTCGCTGTGTGGACGGGAAGGGTTTGTTTTTGTTTGGCACGAGGTTCTGCTCTGCACAGGAAGCGAGGAGTGTGTCCTGCAGCGCTGAGGAACGTGCATTTCCGCAGCGATGACTAAAGCAAAGTGCATCTCACCCATCTCTTGGAAAAAGGAGAGTGTGCAGAGCATTACAGCACCAGCTGCACTTGGATGTGGTCTCTGCTGCAGGAGTTCTAAATGGAGAAATTAACGCCGCCTTATACTGGGATGAGCTAGTACTGGGAAAGAAAACCATCCTATAATATCACCTGACTGTCTAATTCTGCGAAGCACTGCCGGTTTATGGGTATTTTCTTTAAACAAAGTTTTGAAGCTGAGCTTCACAAGAACCTAAGAAATGCATTGCTGGGGAGAGCCACCAGCCCTCTGCACCGCTGTCCTGTCTCCTGGGCTGGCAGTAGGACACGCGGCTTGGGGAAGACCTGCCACGTGTCCTACTGTCCTCCCAAACCTGCCACTATGGGGATCTCCTCCTGCCCCAACCTCCACAACCTTTTAAAAGGTTTATCCCCGCCTCAGTCATGAGTATCTACTTATGGATGTGTTTGCCAGCTCTCCCCCTTCCCAGCCAGCCGATATGGCCTTCACAACCTTCTTCCAGAAGTTCTCTACTTGCTCTGTAAAAGGAAAACATATTTTCTTCTATCCTCTTTAAACTGGTCTCCTATTAACTTCAATAAACGTGACCTTATCCTAACCTGGCTGGATTTGGTGACTTAACAGTTTTGCATCCAAGACACCCATCTTCTTCCTCATTTCCAAAAAAACAATTCAGCATGAGAGAAGGAGAGAAGGGGAAGGGATCAGAAGGTACTGGATATTTTTCCGCAGGCCTGTTGGCATTACTGATCTCAGCCAATGCCAAGTACACATAAAAAAGAAAAAACAAATCAGAAATCCTGCAGGTTATTCCAAAGTTCCTGCTGAACTTGTTTCCCCACAGCCTTAACAAGGAGTAACAGAACAACTTGGCCAAACCCAGAAACGCTGTCCCCTTCTGATTCAACCACTCTCCATGGCTGAATCTAGTTTAATCTATAAGCTGAATTTATAGTTTACAAATTAGAAATTTGTTTTCAAACTATGTTGCACATTATTTAAACTTCCAGGGTTTTCCCAGGCAGAAATGAATTAGCAAAAACTGCAAAATGTAAAAGCTAAGGTACGTTAAATCCTCTTTTAGGATCTTTATTCCGAAGTCAAGTGCCTTAATTTGCTCACAGAAAGCAATAGCAAATTAAAGGGATTTTCAGAAAGGGAATTTCCATGCAATATGAATCATACATAAAATTGGAGCACATTAACTCTGTAGTTTTTACTCTTATTTTGCCTTAGCTTCCCTGAATGACCTCACTTCCCAAAAGACCTATTTTATTTACTGCTGCCATTCTGCAGAAGTTGGGCATTCATTCACTTGCCCACCAAAGCACAGTTTCTGGGCCTGTAAGCAGGCATTTTCCCCACATTTGGATGCAGACAAAAAAGAATTTTTGACACGGTAGTGCAAGAAACGTTGCTTTTTTGCAAGTTTGTCTAGGAAAAGAGCCCCCAGGCTCTGCAGGGAAAGGCAGAGACCATTACCCTCTCCTTACACCACCATTAGCAAGGTTCACATGCTGACTCTAGGCAAACAGCGGGGGGAAAAGAAGCTAGAGGGCAGGCAAAATTAAAGATGATGGAATTGTGAACAAGAATATGCACAAACAGGCAAATCAGGTGACATGGGATGTGCCAAGATGGCAGCTGGCGCTAAGGAAGCAGAAAAACAGGCAGGTTTTGGACACATTGCAGGTAATGTCAGGTTTC
The DNA here is from genome assembly GCF_059628265.1 of Tinamus guttatus. Lineage (NCBI taxonomy): Eukaryota > Metazoa > Chordata > Aves > Tinamiformes > Tinamidae > Tinamus > Tinamus guttatus. The sequence continues at coordinate 11,295,102 of NW_028288774.1, read as the reverse complement.
TACCACGACACAAGATAAAGGAGCAGAATATTCAGAGTGGAGAGGCAGGGTTGTATGACAAGCCCTGATACCATCCGCTGCAAGGGAAGAGATAAAAGCCACCAGCTCCCCTGCAAGCACACAACGGTGCCTGATCCCACAGAATTTTTTAACTGCTGGGAAAAAAAGTGAGGAGATATATATATATATATATATCTCCTTATTTGTAAAGATATATATAGATAGATAGATAGATAAATATATATATATACTTTTTCACCATTAAAAGAACCAAGTAAAATCAGGACCTCAGTGTTCCTGGCAGAGTGCAAATGATTTGCCTCTGCTCAGAAGAGCTTATAGCAAAACAGAAATGACAGACAAGCGAGAAGACCCCTTTTGCAGCCGGGGGATCGGGCAGAGAGATTAAGCATTTTGCCAAAAGTCACAGCAGAAGCCTGTGACAAGCAGTCTGTCCTGGATTAAGCCTCAGGGTTTTGATGCAAGGTAACCGAGAGCAACACGAAGCTCGTTCAGCAACCTGAGACAAGCCTGGGTTATGCTGCACATAGTCTCACTTCAAGCACAACAGCAACCGCGGCAGCGGGTGAGGTTTACCTATGGGAAATCCAGCAAGGACCTTGACCAGGAAAACTTCCATCACTCCTGGGAACTTCATCAGGCGGAGGATTTTGTGGAGGCTGAACACGCTGCCAGCCTGCAATGGGCCTGGGAACACGCATCAAATACCATTTTATTTATGCAGGTGAGAGGCAGGAAATAAGAAAGATCTTTTTCTAGAAGGACCGAGGTGCTCCTTCGTGCAACTGCTAAATACTTACTATGCTCTGTCATGGGATGCTCCGACTTCTGTCTGGCTGGTGAAGGGATCCCGACTATCACTATCACGGTGCTTATGAGGCTTCCTACCAGTCCAACATACATAGGGGAAAAAATGCTGCAAACAGAGGAAAAACACAGGTAAGTGGACAAATGTCATAAGCAGAAGACACTCGAACATCAGCCCTGCAAAGACTTTGGCACACGGCTGCTTCCTCTTGGGTGAAGAGCAATCCCCTCCAAGTCACAGTTCCTATGGCTATAAATAAGCTCACCCACTTTCAGGGCCGCATGCTCAGATGCAGACACGATTAACAGTAACTACAATTGGTAAATTTTTAAGGAGAAAAAGTACCAACAATCAATTGCCTAAAGAACCCCAATACAAACTGCATAAAAGCCAACAGAGCGAATAGAAAGTCCTGATATAAACATGGGGCGGCTGCTGACCGAAGCACCCTTCCTGGGCACGCACCGATAGCGGAGCGGTTGTGAGCGCATTCCTGCTGCTGCTTTCCTTGTTGGACCATGGCATATTTTTCCCTTGGAAGAACCAGCAACACTAATTGCAAAAGCCTCAAGCTTCCTCCATGCTAGACAAAGGTGCGGCATGAGTAATTTCTTGAGTATTACCAGGTTATTATTAAAGTTCCAGGGAAAGGCAGGCAAAGATTGAGATGCAAACAACTGAGAAAAGCATCAAAGAGCAAATATATAAATATATGTATACGTATTACTGTTAATAGCAACTGCAAATATCCCAGGTGAATGTTTTCTCATTAATTATTATTAACAACAACAAAGGTAGATAATATCTTCCTGCAAATGGACTTACTGCAATAATTTAGACCTGTTGCATCCATCTGCCAAGTTGTTTGGTTAATTACCTTGGACCACAAAATTAGTCATTTACTGGATTGTTTTAACTTTTTCTTTCTTTTTTTACTTTTAAATATAGAAGATTGCCATTTTCTGATTAAAAGTTTTCTGTTAAACAATTCCCAAACTGTTGAAACAAAATTCTTTTGTCCCAAAATTCTCTCCAAGAAATACTGAATTTCTACTTTGTTTTATACAGAAGTGACTTTATTCTATTCTATTTATTCTATTTTTTATTTCTATATTACAATTTTTCATTATGATATGGAAAAAAGAAGTGTAATTGCAAACATTTTTATTGGACTGAAAAAGAAAAAATTCCAGCACAGTCTCTTTTTTATTTTCTAAGGTTTTCCAGCCTCTTACAAACATGGTACAATTATATTTTACTTTTTCGTTCAGAAGAGAGTTACAGCAAGTACCAGCAATGAGTGAACAATGTCTCAATAAAATTAGTAAATAACAATGTCCTCTTGCACTGAAAGCATCCGGCTGCTAAGTCCTTGCTGGGAAAGGGAGAGGAGAACCTTGAAATTTTCCATATTTGGGAAAAAAAATGGGCTTGTCTGAATGCATTAATGCCTCGTTGTACAGCCAGGCTCTGAATTCGGAGAAACCCAATAAAAGTAGAACACGGAGCTGAAAAGCCACTTCCCAGAATACCCCAGGCGCTCCAGATCCTCTGGAAATGCCTCCCCCCAGGTGCAGCTCTCTCTAAGTGCTCCCTTTTTCCCACATTTTAACCACTACCATTTCCAGATCAGTAGGTGCTGATCTCCAGGTCAGCACTTGGACCTGGGGATTTGGCTTCTGAGCCAGAGCGAACCGCCTTGCTCCGCTTGCTCATTTGGAAAACCCATTGAGAACAACGCTTGTGAACCCGCTTGCCAACCCGTCGGAGTGCTCACCCCAGCAATACAGTGGTGCAAGACCTGCCTATGCTGTCCCTTCACATCTCAGGGCCAGACATGAGCACTGAGAGGCTCTTCTGGAGATGCTAGGAACGCGCTGAGGAAATCGCAGCTTCCCTAGGCTCCCAAAAACTTCATCTCCCTGAGGCTGTGAACAGCTCCGGGCTGTTGTAGATGGTCCAAAAGTATTTCTTTTCCTTGGCACAATGGGGCTGGAGGACCTTGGTGGAGCACAAAATCCTGGCACTGCTGAAATCAGTGGAAGTCTCTCTTGCACTCTTGCAAAGGGACATTAAATCTCATCCCTTTGGCTTATCGGAAGGAAGAGGTGCCACTAATGAGGCAAACAAAGTGGATCAAGCAGGTTGCTCCCACAGGATGCTGTTACATCCCCTTCCCCTTCCTGTGCTTCCTCTCAGCCCCCCTGGCTGCGAGCAGATGAGTCATCTGCAACGGGAGCAACTCCTGCCAAAACCAGAAGCACATTTCCTGAGGGGCCCAAACAACAAAGGACCCAGGCACAACTAATACAATTAAATTAAAAGGAGCAAAAGGGCAAGTCAGCTTAGACAGCTGAGATCATTGTACAGCCTGCCTCAGCTCCTGGCTGATTAAGAGAGGTCAACTGCCTTCAGCGCTCTTGGAGACAGCAAGGGCTTTATGGTCAGAATAACTCTGGTAACTTCATCTGGGTGCTGCTCCTGGCTTGATTTTTTTCATTTCCCTGAAGCAATAACACAGACGCGGTGGTTGCGCTAAGGGAACTTCGCTCCATGGAGGGGTCTGCAAGAGGACAAGGTACTCTGAATGGTTCAATGGGACCCTGCCAGCATCTGGCATCTTGGCATCTCCCCACCGTTTCTGCCCTTGTAGACACCTATGGCAAACATGGGTCTGCCTGCTGCCTGCAAGCAGTAAATAGTACTGCTCCGAAATGTGGGAGGCCAAGTGTGGGGCACTGCTTACCTGCTGTGCAAACTGCCATAGACTGCAGCATTTATGCTTTGAGGCTCGCTCTGCAGCCTGTGGTCATTTATAATGGACAAGGGGCTGGCAGATGGGACTTGCTGTCTGGAAACTCCATCCTTAGTGCCGGTGGGAAAGCAAAATTGATGCTGAAACCGCTAATAATAACAGCGTGGTAAACAGATTAAACCCAAGAAAAAAATAAGCATTCAAAGCTGACTGGACCAAGGATGAATTTCTTCCCATCGAATGCTTAACCACCTTCTGTATTTACTTTCAGATGACTGCAAATCCTAGTGGGCACCAAGCTTCCTGGATGAGCCAAAGTAGGAATGCGCTACATGTTATCCCACAAGGAATCAAGCAGATTGCAGACCAAGGTTTGGCCGTTGCATTTTTCACCTTACTGAGCCTTACTCTGCCTTCAAACCACGGGAGAAAGCGTGCATGTGTGTGGTACCTACGCATGTGCAATTGCACAATTAAATGCTGCAGTTCTTTTAAGGACGAAGCCATTCCCAGCGAGTCCTTGGGGATTAAAGGATGCACGTGTGCTTCTGCAGCGAATGGAGTTGGCTTTGCTTGCTTCCCTTCCCCCTCTTTTTTTTTTTCTTGTAATAAAGTCAAAGTTGAGTGTGGAGGGAGTGCAAATTGTTTTTTAGTGACTCACTTCGACTTCAAACAATGCCACATAAGGATTGTATTCATAACTGGGCTGGGTTCCTTCAAGAGCTCTGAAGGGACTCTCAAAATATTTCTTTGATTGCAGTCCGGCCGCACTATCCGCTCACTTGCGCCCTTAGAGAAGAGCTGTAGGAGAAAAAGTGATTAAAAAAAAGGACAAAAATCGGCTTGGTTAAACCACGACTCCAAGCCACGTCCTCCGGTAGATAGCTCTGTTCTTTTCAGAAATCAGCCAACAGCCACTTTTCTGTCAATGGCAAACGTGCATCATGTTCCTGATAACTAGGAATGCCTAAACAGAGCGCGTAGCTTCGAGTGACTCAGTGCGGCATAGCTGAGCGCTGCCTCAGCTCAAGGCATTTCGTTTTACTGCCCTGGCAGTGCTTGCGCAGCGCGTTTCGTCCCCGACGTGGCCTCGAGACGTCAAACTGCTCAACTGTTCCCTGGCATCCAAGCGCCTCCCGGGAGACAAAAAGCAAGCACAAAATTTCATTGAAACCATGAAGCGTCCTTAAAAAAAAAAAAAAAAGGAAAAAGTGGGAGGAATCAATAAAAAATGAATTCACTGAGGCATTGAGACTCAGAAAACTTCACATTTCTCCAGACTGTTGTGTAAATGTGCAGAACTAGAGGCAAACAAATAGAATCTTTTCCCAGTTGTAGGGGGGCACCGAGCCTCTGCACATTTACATGCCTTTATGGCGATCGGGGAGTGAGCTTCGCTCCTCCAAAAGATTTTAGCCAGCCGACTGACTAAAGCACTGCTTGCTCACTCTGGTGCCCAAGTTGTCACCTTGCATGTCTAGAAATGGGGGAGTCTAGACACGGACCACATGTGAATTGCACTCGCTCAACAGGGGCTTGCAACATCTGGCCTCCAGCCCTAACCTGGGATGAGCTGGGGCAGGCCAAGATAGGTATCAGAGGAGGTGCAAGGGGTCAGCGCTCACAAGAGAGGCAGATGGTCAGCAGGGCTGGGACCTGAAGAAACAGAGAAGAGAAAGGAGGTGCTTTTGGCGCCTGTGAGAGGTCCACAAACTCATGAGCCATGTGGAAAAAGGGGCTAGGAAGTGACTTCTGATGCAAGAACTAGCAAACATGGGATGAAGATGCAAGGAACTTGTTTGAGGATGAAGAGGAGGAGCTGATTCCTCCCACAAAATGTATAGGGTCAATGAAGCTTGTTGCTACTGATAGTGCAGAAGCAAAAGGTTTGAGCAGGCTGAAGGGAAGACTGGACAAGCACTTGGTGGAAAAATCTACTGAGGATTACTAAAGAGTCACCAACCACTCTGAGCTCAGGAAATCCCAGAGCGGAAAATACTTGAATACTGGGAAATTAACTGGTGAAGCATTACATAAGTTTGCTCTGTTCTTCTTCTTCCTTAGGTATCTTTTTATGACTTTTGTTGTAGAAAGCATCTTTCCTTCAAAGCACAAGAATAAAGCAGCTCATGTCAGCACCCTCTTAAACAACAGAGCAATTCCAGGATCTTTCACTCAGGTCATGTTGAGATGTAAGTGCAGTTTCCTCCTGTGCAGCGGGAACCAAAACTGTCTCCTGCCATTGTGTCACAAACTAGAGATAAGCTCTTGCCCATTCCTCCAAAGTCCTTAAATATTCCAGCGTATAAATCAGAATAATCATAAGTCTCACTCTGAGCTTGGGACATTCAGCTGGGAATAGGTAATTCTACACTTCAGATCAACAACCATTCACATACCTCATAAAGTGACTGCTTAATATTAAATACAGACACAATCTCCCCCCCATTTTGGATTTTTTTCAGCCCTTTTCTTGCCAATCTACAATGCAAGCTTTTCACTACAAGGGATGTCTTCTGTAAGGCACCTATAACATGATATTCAGCAGTCTTTCTGGTGCTAAGAAACGTGTGAGAGCCGAGCTTGGTACCGAGGGCGCTCCAAGAAGAAACAATGTGACAGGACGCCCCGTGTCACCTAGTTAATGCTTCAGCTGAGCTTCAGATTTGAAGTGCCCTGCATCCTGCTGACTTCTTTAAATCTAGCCTTAAAAGCTCCATTTGTTGTACCAACACTTATGTCTGTGATCCTGAGCAACCCTTAATTTCCATGAACTCACTTCATGGGTGGAGGGAAAGTCTTCATTTACTCACTATCCAGGGTACAAGATTCTTGGATATTACAACCATGCAATGTATCAGTAGCTTTTCAGGGTCTCATTCCCTCTGCCAACACACACACATGATCATCTTCATGGTAGGGGTTTGTTCCCTAATGGGTGGTAAAGCCTTTAAGTTTTCTTTCTTTCTTTTTTTTTCTTTTTTCTTTTCTTTTTTTTTTTTTTTAATTAAGCAGCAATTCCATAAACTGCTCTTCCAAGTTCAGAACGTGGTGAACTGTTAAAATCCCCTGCTTGGGTGTGTCGTTGGGTAAGGACTCCCACGTACGGACTGGTTAGGAGGTGAGCAGGGCTTGCTAGACTACCCGGTGACTCATAGCTGAACACATCGTTAATCAGATGTTACAGCATGTCTGACTTCATAGAATACCGTAGGAGGTAAAACGATCTTTGAACGAGTTCAAGCTTTTGCTGGCTTTTATGAGGTTACAACGCTTCAGACTCCAAAAGATTCAGCTGGGCAGGAAACTGTTGAGGATTTGCTATAGTAACTTGGACGGTGCTTGCTACACGTCAGGCTCCAGCGCGGAGCGGCAGCTTTGGAGGATACGCGAGTTTGGCACCGACTGGATGTGTTACTTTTCACCGCTCCCCATGCACTTACTCAGAGCTGGCTCAAGCAGAGCGTAGGCAGAGCCGAATTTCCCTGCCCAAGGATGAGGGGTGGAGGCCTGGCAGCTCCTGCGAGGGGAAGGAGTAGGATTTGGCTGGAAAAGAAAGCAAGGAGAGCCTGCTGGAGAGCCAGGATTGCTGTGCCTGCTGACGCTAAGGAGACAGGAGGTGCCTGCCACCTCCAAGAAGACCTCTCCCGTCTTCCAAAAATAGCCACGTGCACCATACGCTCTGGCTTTTTCCCCAATGGCAGCAGCAAGCCCGACTTCTAGGGACTCTGGCATGGGCAAGCAGCAAACGGGACCATGGGCAGACAGCTTGATGCTGCGGGCAGCCACTTGCTTTGCCAACCCCGTGGTGCCTTCCCACCAGGGCACTCGAGCCACTTCCAGAAGGGACTCAAGCCACTGCTTCTATAGGTCACTGCTGTAAGCAGGACATGGGGCTCAGGAGATGGATAGGCCATTGCTATGACCCACGACAGCAGCTCTTAGGTCATGCAAAATTAAATGCTCCCTCCACACCCTAAACCCAAAGGCTAAGGTTTTGACTAGCCAAAACTGACAGCTGAATTTGGTCTTTTACCAGGACGGTGCTCATATGAATGACATTTTAGAGCAAGTTAATCATGGCAAAACAAACTACTTTACCTGGAGGTTACTGTAAATGTAACATCCTACCAGAGGTCAGGCACAGACTGGTCTTGCCTTCACAACAAGCAGTAACAGCCAACAGCTTCTACCCCAAGGTGCAAGAAAACCAACATGCTTCAGCAAGGTCACCATCACCTTTTGTCTTAGTAAAGTCTTATAACGAGGCAGAAGGAGGACATAGCAAGGCTCGTCTTCTATGGGAAGCCACGATGGAGCACTAGAATCCAAAAGTCACAAATTAAATGCTTCACAAGTGGAATGGTTTCCAGTATTCTGCTCCAACCTCTATGGCCACACAACATGTTTCTTAAAAAACAACCTTTATTTCCAGCAAAGACAGAGCCCCAGGGATGTGGTGCAGCTGATTGGATTTCATGAACAGTTTGCCCCCAGAAACAGGTTTCTGCATTAGAGTGAGTCACCCCATTTCTGCAAGCAGAAGGGTGAGACCATTAATTAAAGGCACACAGTTTGCTTGCTGCGGCAGGCTCCGTGTGTTCGAACCAAGAGTGGTCTCACTGTTACTATATTTACTGAACTCTCTCTGTTAAGCACTTTGTTTCTCCCATCCCATAATGATGAGGGTTTCTGCATATTAATGCACTCAGAAGGAGGGTGCTCTGTGTTCCAGAGCTGTTGTTTGCATATCTGCATCAGCTTCCTCCGCTACACAGTTGGTAGGACAAACAATGGTCAGCAAAGGGCCAAGAAACATTGTGCTAAATGATGTATTTTCAAATACTTTGTTGAGACAATAAAAATGATTTGGGCCAAAAAAAAAGCATGATAAATATAAACTGAACTTGCTTGTACTTCTCAGAGAGGTGAATTGAAAAGACATTTAACGCACTTCATGCCAGTCAGGTGCAATTGCAGGGTCTTCCGTGCATCTCCTGCAGCTCCGTTGGCTTCAGGGCTGCCAAAGCCATGAGCGCAAGCAGCCTTTACCTGCAGAGCTGGCAGAGCAGTGGCATTTCAAGCCCTGCCTCGCACACCTCAGCTCTCTGTTGGAGGCACTACCCCCTCAGGAGGAGACAGGCTCATTCCTTCCCTAGACCACATCTAATCTTGGCCCCACTACTGAGACCACCTACGGGGATGCCAATTAGTCACAGCTGCATTACGCTGAAGTGTTATTTACAGGAGCCCTTGTCGGGAACCACATCTGAGCCCGCCTCATGGGCAGCCTCTCCACCCATTCGCACGCTCGCGGAGCCATCGGTAGCAACGGCGAGCTCTCCGCCGGCCGTGCACGGAGAACTGCTAGCAGGGCATTTGGTGTATTTTCGGTTGTGTTTAATTGCAAATTAGCAGCTGGAAACAAGGAGGGATGAGTGCCAGGCGAGCAGCCAGCTCTCTGCAGAGGAGTTTGAAAACCTCTGATTATGCATTTCTGTAGCTTCAATGAGCAGCACACTGGCCTAGCACACAGTTGGTTTCGTTGTACCTAGAAGACTTGTATTTCAAGCCATGTGTTGCTTGCAAGACCTAGAGGCCACATACTTCTTTGGCATGACATCTTAGGGAGTACCTGCGTTTCACAAGGGTAGATGCTAGAACAAGGCAACTTAAAGCAGCAACTGGACCATGTTCTTCAGTGCTTGGCAGCGACAGTGATTTTTGTGCTTACATAAACAGAAAAGTTGGTTGACGGGGTTCATTTACTTATTTATGTGGCTACTGGAGCTTTTCTTCCTGGACGCAGTGAAAGGGAACGATGCAATTTCACTGAAATTTCATTGAGATCTTGTTCTCAGCAGGAACACATGGGCTTCAAGGAGCTGCCAAGCAAGAGCCCATAGGAAGGGCACCTGTATAGAGAGGTAGGGTATGGACAGGGAAATGATGCACAGGAAAATTCATTCCTCTTTGATAAGCCATTGGACAGCAGCCAAAATTGAGGCTCAATAGAAAAAGACCTAATGATGGGACAAGCAGCTTTATGCTTAGTCCCAGACCCTAACCAAGGTTCGCTGCTAACGTGGCCCCAGACACAGGACATGGACACTCTGCTGCTAAATGACATCAGCTATGTTAAAATTGCCCTATTTCCAGATAGAGCCAAGCAGCGTCCTTCTTCAATTACACCCTAATGATACATTCCAAAGGCAACAACACCACAGCACTTAAAGCAACAAAAATGAACATCCCTAAACCCTTTAAGTTAGGTTAATATTTGCCTTTCAGTCGTTCCCTAGGCCTATCTCTTCTTAAAGCAAAACACAAGCAAAGGGAGAAGAGATTACTGAAAAAAAATCATCAAACATGGAAAAAAAAGTCCCTCCCAGAGAGGATATAAGAACCGAACAGTGACGAGTGATGGACATTGAGGTAAGAAGAGAAGAAACAGTCTGGAGCGGATGTAGCAGAGATCACGTTACCCGGAGGCCAGTCAAGCCTTTATCGGTTGGAAAATCCCAATCATCAGTGCTAAGTGCATGGAAAAAAAAATTATCTGGGGAAAGCATTGGGCAGGACAAGTCTCTACATGTTTCACTTGTCCTGTTGCTATTGGCCCGGGCTTGGTTATATCCTCATTCCTCAGAGCAAAAAGCAGTTCAAAGAGACAATAAAACTCTTTTTAGTCTCATGCTTCGCTGAAACGGAACTGAAATGATCCCCAGAGATAAGGTGACAAAAGAAATTAAAACCTTCCCTACAGCTACCCTTCGGCAAAACATCACCCGAGAAATAATGACACCGCTTCACGTTTACGCGCTGCGTTTATCTGAGGAAGCAGGATTTATCGCAGCGATTCAAACCCAAAATTTATTGAGTTTACCACACTTCAAAGGCTTAAGATGTCTCCTTCCTTTGTGCTGCAGGAATAACGGCCTCCCAGGCTAATATTGACTTCAATAAAACAGCATTTTATTGGCACAAGATGCGACACTTTTGCTGTGCAACTCATTGCACGCTTCGGTTTAGGTCCCAATAAATTTGAGTTGAGGTTCCGTGACGAATAAAGTAAATTACCAGTTTCATTGCCAACTTTTCCTAGAACTTTTAGGCAGAAGAGCAAAAACACCTCATCTCAGCATCCCGGCGAGGTCGTGATCGACCCGTTGGGCGGCTCCGTTGCGGCAGCTTGTGGAGCTGCGTTAGTGTGGCGGAAACGCAGCCGAACCCCCTTGGAAGCAATACTACTAATTATAACCAGCCCCCGTGAGGATTTAGCAACCCAACTGGAAAGCTCTAAATATTTAGGCTGACTCAATTTGCGTGCTGGATTTTTCCCCGCTCTCTTTTCAGCGTGCCAGGGAATTTCTCCTCCTCATGGAGCAGTTAGGAAGGAGGCATAAGGCCGAGGGAGCGGGCAGTCATGAATAACCAGCGAGCGAGTTTTCCAGAAGCGGGTGGTGATGTGAAAAGCCTTTCTTCTGGGCCCTCTTACGGGGTGACATTTGCATGACTAAGTAATGACATAAGAAGCCTGCAAACAAAAAAAGCTTTATGCCCCTATCGAGCTTTTGGAATCGCTCAGAGCTGAGTCAGTCCTTCCCTTCTGTGCAAGCATCTGATTTTGGTGGCAGGAATTTAAGCCCCATCCACGCGAGGACGACAGGCCTCTCCCGGCCATGGACACATTTTACCCTTTCTGGCTAACACAAGTCGCACACGTAACCTAACGGGAGCAGCGCTAGGTCCCGAGCGCGCTGCTCGGAAGCTCGGGGGCAGCAGCCCCTCTGCGTGCGCAGGGAGGCAGCGCCTGCGGCACGGCCTGACGCAAGGCGCGCGGCCGCCCCACGGACGCGGCGGGGATTTACGGGACGCGAGCAGATGAAAACAAGCAGTTTATATAAACGCGGTCATCCCAGGCAACAGCAGCTGGAAGAGCACTGCAGATGACAGCAACCACCAACGTATGCGAGTACAGAGTATTTACGAGTGGCAGATACGAAGGCACCTACTCTCTTGAAGGCTTAGCAGTGCTGAGGGCGGTCATCCCTCTCTAAGATGAGGAAGTCAGATCTGAGCACAGCTCAGGGAAATAGGTCTGCTTTTGTGTCCAGGACCTTGCAAGATGCGGCTGAACCTTCTTGGGAACGCAGGGTCAGTGGGCTTGTGACAACGGCGCACCCAGGGGGCTGATGTTTCACTTCAAACATGGGCAATTGACTGCAAATAGAGATCTAAACCTGGCAACTGCAATGCATTTGAAGCCCTGGATGGTCTTCATTTTGCAGGCCACCTACTTCTGAGCAGAGGGCCCAACCTAAGGAGTTGCAATTCCGCTGCTGAGAAGCAGCGGGGGACTTTCGTAGCTGTGGAGCAGACATTACAGGGACAGCGGATGCTGAATCAAGCCCAGCCTACTAAGCCTGAGGGGGCTTGCTCATTCCTCTGGGAACAGGGAAACTGTTTCTCACCAGTTTAGGAAGTCGACTGCTTGGCAACGAGTGAGCCAGCTCTCCCAAAAACCCGGTTACGCAAACAGCTGCACTCTGCTGCGTTTCAACATGCTTCGCTGCTCCAAAAATAATTTCCTGTCTGATTTGATACCCTTCGCAGGCCCAGCGCGCGACACGAGCAGTCATGCTGCCGCACGCGGGGTGCAGCCAGCCACCAACCCTAGCAAGGGCGCAGGTTCTCCTCTCAGCTCGCAGGCATGACTAAGCAGGAGGGAAAAAGGCAACCGGGATGGTGTAATACGCTCACTCCCCCCCGCAAAAAGCTTTGACGTGAGCTGGGCTGGGAACGCCTGCCACCACCTTCGTCTTTCCGGGCCTCCCCTTCCACAGCTGAGATCTCCCAGCCCTTCCAGCTCCTCACACTCATTTGCCTGTGGCACGTAACCAAAACTCAGCAGCAGACTCCGGGCCAGCAGAAAGCTCGGCGACAGCCTCGCTGCTGGCTGGGTGCTCGGGAGCTACAGAGGCACCAGGAGGGTTGGATGGAGGACGCAGGATCCTCCATTGCTTCTACTCCCCTTCTTTTCTACTCGCCTTCGGGCATCTTTGCATCTGAGCTGGCCTTGAGCTCGGCATTCCGAGAGCAGCATTTGAAGAGCACTTTCAGCTCCTAGATGGGCCAGGATTTGGGTAACAAATTTTGCCCTAAGGTGCATTTGATTTCCTGTCCTCTATTCCCAGCCTTTTGCATTCCCCTTCCCAAGGAAGCAGCACAGGACCTGCCTTGGAGACACTGCTGCAGTGGCCTCTAGAAACCTCATGAAGTGCAGAAAGCTCAAGGTGCCAAGGCCCAGGGTGCTTGACAAGCTGCAGAGCACAACAGTACCTCAGCCCTAGTGCTTAACACTTGTGGCCTCTTACAAAGCCAAACAGATATTTTCCAGACGAAGTTCAAGGAGCCTTCTCTGAAGAAATGAAACAGCCAAGCAAACTCAAGGCCAGCTAGTAAAACAACAGCTGCAAAGTGGGATTCAGAGCCTGCTGCCATGCCCACAAAATCAGTGTTTTAAAGATGTGCAGACTCTACACAGATACAAAGCGGGACTCTCCCGTGCAGTGTGAAGGTCTGTTTTTAGCACTGGGGCACACACTGTGTGGTTTTTCAGCACTGCTTGTCTCAGAAGAAGGAATCCTTGATAGTAGAGACCAGATGATTTTGTGCTGCTCTTTTGCTCCTCCTATGCCTTGGAATCAAAGTTGTGCCATGGAACCAACTTATGCTTGTATATTTTAAGCCCAAAGGGCTTAAATGAGGGACTGTTTCACCTGATCTGCAGCACACACTATTTCCATTCCACAGTCTTTCTGAGATCTACCTGATGGGTCAATAAAGATGCCCCTCAGCCCGAATTTGAATGGTATGAGGAACCCATCATAGCTTTTGGGGAGCTTGGACAAAGCTTTGCCTAAGGGGAAGTAAAGCCCTATGCACAAAACTTATCCAAAATTCATGGAAAGAGTTTGGAGTGAAACTCCTCCTTCTCCTCCACGCACAGACCTGGAATGCTGCAGGTGTCTCCTCCCCAAGAAGCATGCAAAAATGCATCCCAGGAAAGATACCTCATTCAGCCAGGATTAGGAGGACTTCTGACGATGCCAGATGTAAAAGAGGTGCCCCTGCAGCTCTGGGACGCTGCAAGAAACTCTACTAGAGCTGCTGAGCATAGATAGCAGCCTCTATTTTGCATCTTATTCCTAGTTCCAGAGCTAGAAAGGAAAAGTCCCATCAACAGTCATGCATAGGAGACAGTTCCAGGATGATACCACCACCCTTCATACATGAGTCAAAACAGGCATCTGCACTGACCCAAAAGGCAGGAGAGGCCCCCTCTTCTCCCTATCACATTAAGAGGCAATAACCCTCCCTGGGTGCTGGAGCAAAGGAGGTGGCTCCTCAAGGCGAGGTGGGAGGACAGGAATGGTGGGAAGGGAGCACAAGCCGGTTTCCATGCTCAGCTGACCCATGTCTGCAGCTGCTGCTGCTCCCACAGCCCGAGGGAGCGCAGATAAGCAGCAGCGCAGCTTTTCCAGACATAGCACAATTCCTGTTTACAGCCTCTGGGCTAGACTTTTCAAAAGAAGGAGCTAGGTGTCTATTCTTGCAGGAAGCCAGGTGTGTAAACAGCCCAATTAATATACCCAGAAAACTCTGCTCTAGCACAGCGCAGAGGGCTAGTGGAGACAAGCCAAAAGCACAGGAGCTGAGGAAGGAAAATACTTTTAAAGAATAATTACAGATGGGCCTGGGCCTAATGCTTGTATTTGAACACCTGGAATAGCCTTGGGGAGCAGAATTGAAACCTGAACCCAGATCCACATTTTGCAGCTGGCTGAACTGAAACCCAGGTCCTGGATTCAAGCAGCATGCAGTCTGGCTTGCAGGTTGTGCACAGCTGGGCTTTGAGACGTGGCTTTCTGCCTTCAGCCACGTTTTGCCCAAGCCGGAGCTCTCTGCTGCTGCCGCCTTCTGTCCCTCTGCTCAGCACCACGTGCTGCTCCTGCAATAGCCCCTTCTGTCGCAGCAGAGCCTGCTGGATCAACATAATTAAGCCTTGGCTACAAGACAGGTTGCTTGCTTTCCCAAGCATTTGCTTCATGTGAACTCAAAGCATTAGATGCAGATGCCTGTTCAGTGTTTGTCCTTCTATACAGGTCATGCCCATCACCTGGCATTGCATCTGCCATCATAAGTACCACCTACTCCTAACCAAAGGTCAAACATCCACACTCAGGTCCACAGACTGAATAGCCAAAGGATGCTCGGCTGTGAGCCACATTCCCAGCAACAGGATCTGCTCAGAAAGCCTCAACCCTCCAGGGCCAGAAACGTCGAGGAAGGACTCCCTGCGCCCTGCAGAAACCCTTCACGGAAGCAGCAGGCGGCTCTCCTCCCACCGGCAATTCAAATGTCCAGGATGGAGATAGGACATGATTGACTGCTAAGTGCACCCACGTCTTTATGCCTCTTCTGATCTTACATTTTATTAGTAGCAGTCACATTTGGCAAATGAAAGTCAGCCTCATTACCGAGCAGCTACCCCTGCCACGGGCATGTCACGCATTTCAGACAGCTTGCAGAGCCGACTAAATATTTACTTTCGGATGGCTCACTTCCAAAGTCCAAAAATATCCCACGGCCCACAGTAAGAAGAGCCCAGGTTTGCCATCAAATCGCTTCACTGCTGCTTTATGGCACGTCGTTTGCATTCCTGCCCTGCCGCCTCCGCCTGGCGCCACGGCTGCTCTCGCATCCTTCTCAGGGCAGATACGCCAGGTGCTACCTCCAAGCTGGGCAACTCTTGCTAGTCATTTAGCAGGCATTTTTATACCACCTGAGCTTGGCTGTTAGTGACTGTGGTTCGTTATTGCCTTCCCTTTGCCGTTGCACGTGCCCGGGCATCTGGCTTCTCACGAGCACCGCGTACCTTGAACTTGTGCAGCTGGGCAAGGTCAAATGGGGATTTGCTTGCAGTGAATAGTGCAACAGTTAAAAAAAAAAAAAAAAAAAAAAAGTAAAAAAAAAAAAACAGCAAAATAAATTACCCTTTACACAAACATGGGAAAAGCTCCGAGAGTCCCTCATGAGCCAGGAGACTCCCTTTGAAAAATGCCCTTGCCACACTGCACCAAGGTGAAACCAAACTGATGCAACTTTTGGAAGGGTGGACAGCTGACAGCTAAGCAGTTAGCTACCCGCGACCATGTAATCGCACGCAATGAAAACGCACGTGGGTGTGTGAGGCATGAGGCTGGTGTCACTAACCACCGCTGTGTAAATAGATTACATGTTCTTGCAGACTCCTTCAATTACCTTAAAAGAGTTCTTCAATAAGGATTTCAAAATTTCTTTTCTAACCTTCAACAGGTCCATCTAAAATCGGGTCTCTTTCTATAAGAAAAAGTAATTCCTGGAAGACTGGGACACATCCAGAATGACACTGGAAAATACTGGCTAGCAAAATGGATCCATCCTCTGTCTAACATCCACTGGGCCTACACAGCCAAAAAGATTTCTTACTGGGGAGAAATGTGAACTATTTAGAATATAGACAGTCTGTTATACAGTTCAGTATTGGGAAAGAGCTTTTCCAAGTTTCTGTAGGAAGTGGGCTGCAAAATCTGAAACATGAGGCTTTTACTTTTCTCAGCTTTAATAACCATTAAGTGTTTTTAATGCCACCTTTTAAAGGCCAACCACTATATTAAAGACCCAGGTCTCCTGTAAGTGTTTTTCAAATGTCTCCCAGGTGGTAGGTCTAAGGGGATTTCTGTTTGTTCTTTAAAAAACACCCAGAATATTCTTCCAGATTTATGGATGTTTCATCCTTCCTCTACAATTTTCTTTACCCAGAGCCTGATGTAAAGCAAAATTCAAAGGAAACACTTCCAATGACTCGAATAAGTCTTAGATCACACACCCTAGGGTAAGAACAGGAGTGAATCAAATCTTACGCAAGTAGAGATGGTGCAGATTTCAAAAGGACTTGGAGTGAAGTTTTGTCAAAGAGTAATTAGTCCAAAAGTTTCAGCCTAGGGTAACCGTGGAATAAAGGAATATTGAGCGAGACTGAGAAAGTTAATATTGCATGCAGCCCACAAATGATTAGATATATCATCTCCTCTCCACCAAGGAAAATAAATTAAAACTGAAGCAATACTAACTGCAATAACAAACAAACAAAAACAGATGCTGCCTCAGATACTCAAAAGTATTCAGAGATACTAGACCTTGAACTCAAACTACCTTAAACAAGCCTGATTTCCCAAAGTACTGAATTCCTATCATTGAAAAACCATGTCAGCCATCCTCAAAGGGCAGCCTAAAAAGACCACAGCTGTTTCTGAAGAGCCCAATCACTGCTCCCCTCTTTCAGGGGACAGTTGGAGAGCAGAGCACCTTGCGAGCTGGTAAAGCAAGACAAATTCATGCAGTGAACATGTAGCACCCGTTTCCCTCTCAGGATGCCCAAAACGCCTCCAAAGCGAGAGTCAGTCAGAGCCACCAACGACGAGGCATGCCACTGTGCTCCTTCCAAGCTGATGGATAAAGGTTTCAGGGAGATGGGCCATGCCGTGGGAGCTGCATGAAAGCAGGTGGCCTCAAGGTGCCATCATGATCCCACTGCTCCCTTCAATCCTGCCAGCTGCCCCATTTTGTGTCCATGCATGTCTGTGCCTTCAGCTATACCCAAAATGGCATGAGGGCCCATAGGGCTTTTTACAATGTCCATGAGATGCCAGGTGACCTGCAGCAAGAAGCTGCTCTCATCCAGCAGGCACACTGATGGCCTGGGCAACTGCTGTGATCCCTACTGCACCCCTTTTGGAAATTCTGCCCTATTTCCTTCCAGCCAGCCACCTTGACGCACCGATTTTGTTGCTCCAGAGGCTCCAGTAAATCTAAAAGCGCTAAACCCAGATCCTCTAGCCAGAGGCCACTTCCCCGAAGTCCTTCTCCTTCCCAATCCACTTTCCACATGCCCACAAAGCTGCACATTCCCATTCATCCCAGTCCTTCCTCTCTACCTCGTCTGATATTCCTTCCCACGCAAGAACCACATCCTTCCTGCCCCGAGCTCACCAAACTCCCACCACAAGGCTGGGCTTATGCAGGAGCAGATCAAAATTAAATGCAAGCATGACCCGTTTAATCTACAGGAGAGAGCACCTGGTCATGTGCTTGCATGACCAAGGGTAACGCTCCTGCACCCACGCTGCCACCGGCACCTCCTGCAAGGCAAAGCTCTCTGCAGCTCAGCCCCCTTCTTTGGGCAGCTGCCCCCAACCCACTGACCCGCATGGCTGCCTCACCTTGCTCCTCCCTGCTGCTGTTCTGAAACAGCAAAATATGAACATCTGCTTCTGATAAAAAATAAAATTAAAAAAAATCAGAACCACTCCCCCCCACCTTGACAAATAGGCACAAGCTGTGCTCACAAGCCTTCTATCTGCTTAGGACGCCAGAGGCAGAAAAAGAGGCTAAGCCCAGGAAAAACTGGATATGTTGCCCTGAGGCAATGGGCATTTGCATGCACACACCTTGTGACAGGCTGCATCCCAAAGCTGGTGTACTTGGGACAGTGATAGCATGGACAGATGGGAGGAGGGATGGATGGGAAAAAATGCCTCACTAGCCCTTCCCATGCACAAGGAACAAAAGTGCAGGGGGATGAGACGACTTGGATCACAGGAAAACCACGGCCAAGTCCCAAATCCCAGCTCACGCGCTTAACCACAGACGATTCTGTGCTTTCTATTCTGTATTAACAAAGAAACAGTATTTCCCCTGGTTTTGGTCCCCAGGGACATAGCTGGAGTTGCTGTCCGGTCACAAAATATTCCCGGAGTGGGAAGAGCAGATGAAGCGCTAGTGAGTCATACGCAGACACTGGATTATTGTGCAACCTGCACTGTGCGGGCCAAGGATGGCTCCCCCATGCTGCTTCTGCCAGGAAGACCAGACCAAAGAGCTCTGGGCCTTTCCATAAAATTTTGGGTTTTTTCCTTGGTTTGTTTTTGAACTTAGTACTTCGTAGCAGAAGTAGCTTTCAAAGCACTGGCTTTGCTCATGGGGAGACACACGCTCGCCCACCACCGTTCACCTCGCCGAGGGCCCAGATGGAAAGTGGGCAAAGCTCAGGGAGCTCGTTGGCTCTTTACCCCTTTCATAATCACATGCAGAATGGTTGAGGTTGGAGGGGACCTCTAGAGATCTAGTCTGACTCCCCAAATAATTTCCACCCTCCCGGTTATTTCCTAGCATTCCTTCTCCAACAGAAATCACTGGAGAACCAGAAGGCCGAGGAGCAGCTCCTGTGAGGGAAGAAGCCCCAGAGCAGCCCCCATAGCTCTGTGATGGGTCCCCCCGGGCCTGCAGTGGCATGGGGGGAAGCCACTGAGCAGGTGCCTCTAGCTGCCCTGAGGCTTGAGCTGCAGCAGGGACCTGCAGCTCTGTCTCTCTTGGGAAAGGGCCCCACCTATGGGCAATTGACCAGAGAGGAGCATTTGGAGAGTGGTTTGGGAGAGGAGGGGAGAAAACGCCTAATTTTGGTCTACAAAGACTGACTGAGGCCACCTTCACACACACAGTGTGGTCTTGAAGTGGGTCAACAAGAGGGAGCCGGTGGACCCAACTCTAGAATTGATGACCTAGAAGAGGTGGGAGCTCAGGTCTTTTTCCCAGCCAGAGGTCTTAGGCAGGAAGGGTGAGCCGAGGAGCCTGCTGTGGACCTGCCTGCCCCATGATGGCCACACGCTTCGGGTAAACTCTGGCTCAGCACTTGAGTCCTGATGACATCATGCACTTACATGGCGCAACACATGCCAGGAGTTCAGCTGAGAACATGGGATCAGCGCCCTGGACTGCCAGGGCTCAGGCTTCCAGCAGAACTTAAGTAGCAAAGGCCTCTCACATGGGGGTGTAAAGAGTGAAATTTTTTACACTGAACCCCAGAGGAACCCCAGGGAAGCAGTGACCAATGCCCTGACCACTCTTAGCTGAGGTCCTCTGCAGTCAGAGAGATAAATGAACTTGAAGAAGCAGATAGCCCCCAAAAGCTATATTAGATACGTTTCAGGAGATGCATCATGCTGCAGAGGAGCCCTTACCTCTGCATTAACCATGCACAGCCTGAACAGCACAGCTAGGCGCTGTTGTCTATGGAGCAGATGCCCAAGATGAGGATGAACTCCACCCAACACCTGCCAAGGCACTCCTGGGGTTCAAGACTAGGTTACACAAGTCAGCAGAGCTGAAAAGCTCAGAGCTTGGGGATGGAGGAGAGAAACAGACTGGCACTGACCCAAGGTTTGCTGCAACAAGCTGTGCAGGGATGGGGGACACCACACAGACCTGCAGACATAATCATGGGGACCATGGCTTAAAAAAAAAAAAAAAAAAGAAAAAGAAAAGAAAGAAAGAAAAAAGAAATAGCTTCCATCTCCTTCACCCTGTTATTTTTTCAGGCCACAACCAAGTGCCACAGAAAAGAGAGTTGATTTGGCTCCTGGCGCTCCTGCTCCCCTTCCCTAATCCGATGGCTTCATGACAAACAGCGTGTCCTCCCCTCCCCACCAACGCCATCGTGGAGCACGTGATGGACACGGCCACCCCCGCAGCAGCTCCCGGACAGATGGACACCACGTTGCCCTGCGAGGCTGCCGGATGGGAGGACAAAGGGAGGCCTGTGCTGGCGTCACCGAGCCCGCCGCTTGGCTCATCGATGCCATTCCCGGCCGAGGAACGCGGGGACGGAGCTGGAAGGGGGCAGCAGCGCTTCCCGGACACAGAATGCCTGGCTTTGTGCGGAAAGGGAACGCTACCCTTTGCCCCGCGCCCTGCTCCAGCCCAGCCCTCCGAACGCCCACAGTCTTCCCATTCCGCTGCCTGAGAAATTCCCTGCCAGAGGACATTGCTCAAATGGTTTATTGAAGGGGGCGAAAAAAAAAAATAAATAAAAAGTGTAATTCCCTACTTCAGGCAAACAAACTCTTTCTTCTCCCCTTGAGGAAGGGGGATAATAGCACAGCCAAAAGAAAAAGAAAGAAAAAACCATCCCCAAACCCTGCTGTAATAATGTTACATAAAAGACCAAAGGGGGTTGGCCAGGAAAACCCCAAGTTCAAACGAATAATTGCTCCAAGAGATTGAAGCCTACAGCTGAGTCACTAAAATGAAGCAACCTCTCCCTGTGCGTAGAAAGCAAACAGACCTTGGGTCACGCAGCAAAAGCGCCTGCGTGTCCCGGGTGGAAAGGGAGAAAGAAAGAAGGGGAAAGCAGCCAAGTGCAATTAATCAGGGCCCCAGAAGAAAGGAGGAAGCCTTTGTAGTTTGGTTACCCATGCTTGCCTTTCCACTTTTAAGAAAGGATCCCAGCCTTAAGCTTTCACCCTTAACCCACAGCATCGACACAAGAGTCTACAACCAAACACTAAATCCTCCTTCCAGCATTTTTCCAATGTTTTTCCAGGAAGTTATACAGGGAGCAGGAACCTTCGGTATAATCTAATCGATTGATAACAGAACTCCCTCCCCAAGTCCCCCCTATGGATTGTGTTAAGTGGCTTGTGCTTCATCTTCGGTGGGTGCAAGCCTGCCTGGCCATCATCCTACCCACAGCAAGCCAGAAAGTAAACACCTCATCCTTTGGCAAAATGGCAATGCAGTTGTCTAAAAACAGGCACATAACCAAGGATTAAGCCAAGGGTAATCTTGACCTTCAGCCAGTTGCCGTGTGCTTAAGGGAAGCAGCTATTGTAGGAGATGAAAAGTAACAGTTGCCCGGACACACCGGAGCAGCAGCATCCATAAAAGCTTCCAAATTGATACTATTTACAAACCCAGTTTTAATTGCACACGTGAAAAAGGAAAAGGATCATAAACCGAAGTCAGGTGAAGCTGCTGGAACCAGGGATATTTCGTCAAGCTTCCTGAAGTTGCTGAAAGCCGGTACACAAGGCATAACCCGAGCTCACCAGGCGAGCAAGCAAGCCAGGACACCGCGCTGGGCGCTTCAGGCAGACCTATGGGGACATCTAGTGGGCACAAAAACGGAGCCGGGACACCAATTTCCTCTGGGAGGAGCGAAACTCCAGAAATCCAGAGATTCCCCTCATTATCTTTAGCCTCTACTCTGTCCTACAGAAACACTGTAATGCTCACCAGTGTTGGAAGAGATGCAATTTCTATGCTAATCTCAATTTGCGGGAGCAAAGTCCATTTAAAAAGAAAGAAAAGAAAATAAAAGCAGAGCAAAATAAACGCTTCAAATTGTGAATTTCTTTTCCTCTGTAGCACATTGGAAGTGAGAGCAGCCCACTGCGACATGCTGCAGGTGGTAAAGGCACTGCTCATAGACGCATGCCGCAGTCCCCAGCCCTTGCTTTGGCAGAGCTCAACCCCCTCATTTCTGCCCCCACGGTCCCAAGCTTGCTTTCCTCTTTCCTCAGCTCTTGAGCTGTACTGAGCATCCCTCCAAGCACTCCGATTTTTGCACGGGCTTTGCATTGCCTGAGATTCCCAATTCTCAGCCATGCAAGACCATTTCTAAACAGCAGATATGTGGTAGGGAACTTGGGCAGAAGTGTGCACTCGTTTTCCTTAATAACAACGCAAGTAGTTCTTTTTAGCATTATGAAAAAATACTAAATTCTAGTATGATCCTTCACCAACAGAGCAAAAAAGAGTCTATAGACAAGTCCAACACTGTTATAATGTTACCAACTCTTCCTCTCCTTCTGGCACATCAGAACATCAGGTTGGCTGCAGTAATAGCCATTGTAAGGAGGTGTAAGGAGCCATTTTGGGAATGTTCTTTGCCCTGTTGACTCCTTCTGCTAAAAACACCATAAATCTCCTAGCGGAAGCTAGAGAAATCATTTGGACACTCTATATTTTACCAGGTCCCACTTCAGCACAAGGATACATCTCTCAGTTTAAGACTTCATTCGAAGAATAAGGTATCATCAAAAGCAGGGGAAAACAAAACAAAACACTCTACTCTGAAACACTTCCCTCAGTGGTTGCAATGAGGCCAACACCAGACAACTCAATCACGCACCCGAATTTGGTGGAGAGGATGCCTCCCAGTGCAGAACCGAGGATAATTCCTATTCCGAAGCAAAGGCCCAACCTCCCCAATGCACCGGCACGTTCAGAAGGAGTAGTCAGATCTGTAATAACCTTCTGAGCACCTGCAAGGTAAAACATACAGTGAAAACACGCACCACAGAAGCCAAGGAGTGTTAAGTGGGTTTGCGGTTGGGCTTGATGATCTTCAAGGTCTTTGCAACCATAATGATTCTACGATTCTGTGTTTTTAGGTGATGGGAATTATGACAAGTGTTTCTTTCTCTAGCCAAAATACGTGCTGTCTAATGCTCTCACTGCTCAAACCTTGGTAGCCACCAACATGTTCCTCTTACTTCTTGCTGCTGGGGCTGTTGCTTCTGGGCAAGGTGAGCAAGAAGAGCTGAGTTGGGCAATAACAGCAATTTTGGAAGCCCCTCAGGCTTGCCAACCTTACCTGGCATCACATGCATGAACACCATGGGCAGCCGGGAGAGGTAGAGGAGAGGGATGCTGGTGGTGATGGATGCCAGCAGGAAGAAGGCACTTGCGGACGCACAGGAGAGTATCAAGGCAGCTCGGGCACCAAACTGGTCAGCAAATCTGGTATAGAAAGTGAGCAAGGTTTTTCAGCAGTGAGACTACATAGGGTATTTTAAGTCCAATGCACAACTACCTGAGCCACACAGATTTATCACAGCAGCTATCACTGCGCAGCTGACGTCCAAACCACTCGTTAGCACGAGCACTTCACTGTTCTTGTTTGAATTGCTTCTGCTGATCTTTGAACAAATAAATGTGTTTTATCTGAGGCAGGTAGAGCAGCTGAAGTGCAAGAAACTCATTAAATATTACAACTTCACTGAGCCTATTGTCCTCAAATTTTACTTAGCATTGTTTCAGACTAAGGAATCAAGCTAGCTAATGTTTCTGCTCAGGTCCAATGGTGATGGAAATTATTCCAATTCCTTTCCAGAGCACGTTCAGAATAACTGCTCTTGGTTTCAATTAAAGAAAATAAAGAGAAAGTTTTATGTTTAGGGTCAACACAGACTTTGCAATAGTGGTTCAAATTTGCTTCCCTTTGATGCAGGAAAAAAGAAACAGCCAAATCAGGCTTTGTTTTTGATTTGGGTTTTGTTCAACTCCCTGGTTTAAATGCATCGGCTTTACAGGAAATTTTAAAATGCTAATTTGGACAAAATCCAAGAGCACCACAGAAACTGCCTTAGCAGCTGGGCCTAAGATTACCATAAGATAGACCCTAGAAAAGCTTTTCACTCCAATTCCTCCTTTCTTCATTTTATTAACATTTTATATTGCAGTTAGCAGATAAATGGTACCTTGCATAGATGACAAGTCTACAAACAAATTCAAGCACAAGTAACGCAAGGGGTTTGTGTTGAGGAAGAGAAACGGGTCAAAGCTTTGCTGTTTACATCAGAGCCATGGAAGTTTATGTTGGCTGTTCGTAACCTAAGGACCTTGATTCACTAGATAGCTTGGGGCTCTTTTAATTTTGTTCTAAAGAGTAATTTCAGCGCGTCATCTTCTCACGGCTGTTAAGTAACGTCAGTGGAGATGAATAAGAAAAACTGACGTAAGTTACTTCCACATTTCCATTGCTTATTGCTTTCTTTCAAATCTGTGCAGAGAACAAAACGTTTGCAAATCTAGGAAAAGCCTTTTCATCTCTACATTGCAACGGTTGGTATCTATATGGCAATACATAACTTCAGTCCTAAGTGGATTTCTGTACATCATTTCTCCGTTCTCATCTAGTATCGCTTAAGGGCATTAGGGAATAACATTCATGGAATAAAACACAGGATTTCAGATAGTACTGAAATTGGGCCCAGAATGGAAATACTACTCTACAATTCTGTATGACAGAAAAATCAAAGTGGGTGACCTACACCATCTAAATTATTGAAATTAGGAATAAATTTTCTTCCAAGATATTCTGAAGAAATTTTTATAGTTACAGTTATCAATTAAAAAACGTGTTTTTTGGTATCACCTAAAGGCTTTGGGAGATCAGGTCCCCAAAGTGCTATGCTCTGCATGCCAGAGGATCCCCTGGAGCCTACGGCCTAAATCTACATTTCTGGAGATGAGCTTGTAGATACAGCACTCCCTAATATTCATACAAAACTTGAAGAAATTCTAGCTTTGTGTTTAACCACATGGACCTTGACGAGGCAAGGTTCAGCTGTAGAAATATCATGATCCTCATTCTTTTTACCAATAGCTCTACTTAATGTTAATAAATGCTCTCTTTCGTAAAGGTCTCACAGTCACACAACATTTCTAAGCTTACACACAGCTATAAAGTGTCTGCGAGATTAAACCATCAGAACTCAAGCTCTAAGGACCTGAGTATATTGTTACACTTAAATATTTGTCACTAAAGTGTAGCTAAGCTAACATAAAGGCTGCTTCTATGCTGCAGTATCTGTAATTACAGTATTTATTTTCCCCTTGTCCATTTGTGAAATCTTCAAACATTTCATCAGGAGCATGAATGACAAATAAAGCATTTTTATTAAAATATAAGAATGCCTGGCTTTTTTCAGCAATGAAAAGGATCATGAGAATCGTTCTCACTCACCTTCCAAAAATGGGACCTCCCACGAGCTGAAGGACACCGAAGGTTGTCTGGAGGTAGCCAAACCCAACCGAGTCCAAACCTAGGCTCTTTGCCAAGTACTAAAAACAAAGGAAAGAAAACAAAAAAAAAAAGTTAGGACTGGGAAATGAAATATGTTATATTTCTGAATAAAGAGCTTAATGTTTGCACAGAGGACTACAGTCTAATCACTCGCTTCCTTCGACTCACAGCACACACAGTTTAAACTGACACAGAGGTGTCCCCAAACCAGCCCGCCTTCCTGATGGGTGCCCTGCACCCATGTCCAGAAGCTTTCCCAGCTCTGCTCGGTCCTGCTGGGCCAAGTGCAGGAATCCAGTAGACGAAGATGCGCTTTCCAAAGCCACTTGCCTCCCTTAGCTTCGATTACTCAATTTAAGCAGCCTGGGACTGGCCCTTGGACAATGCCAAGAGTAAGTCTGCTCTGGGTGGTCTCACCTACTGCTTGCTTTGGGTGCTTGTGTAAGGGGAAAAAAAGGGGAAATGCACAAAATACAGGGCACCTACAGAGGTAGCCTCCATATCTGCATTTGCTGCTACTGCCTCCCAACAACCTGCGTTTGGACCATTGGCTTTGGTAGGGAGGAAGATGCAAAAGATATTGATGCTTTGCTTTGGCTGCCCATCCTCCACCTTGCTCTCTGCTCAGCCCTGCCACATCGAGCACCTCCCAGGTGCTCAAGGTGCACTCACACCTCACCTCGGGTTCAGCTGCAGGCCCCTGCATGACGTCTGCAGAGCTCACCTACCAGAGCTTCCCATTAGTCAGGGGAGCAGAGAGGCACAAACTACACCCATGCAGAGCCTCCCAGGGGCCTGCAGCCCCAAAAGGACTCTAGGTACACCTGCAACGCCAGTGATAACCCATTTTTTTTTACTGCTTGCACACACTTGCTCTGAAGAGAGTCACTCAGGAAACACCACAGTTGTAGCAAAGCCAGGCAAACCATACTCACCGGCATGACTCCAAACTGCATGAACAAGAAGATGAGGTCTAGCATTGCAACCACGTAGGTGACAAGGATCACTCGCCGCTTGGCGCCCTCCTCCAGCCGCTCCTCATTCTCGCTCTTGGCCCACGCTGCTCCCCGCTGAGCCCCCGGGCTGGCGGGCTCTCCCGCAGTGCTCATGGTGCAGCTCGCCACCGGCCACCCAGGCCAGGAGACCGTGTGGGTCTGTAGCGGGGCCGGCAACGCCTCGCGCCGGGGAAGTGCCGAGCGGTGTTTACTGTTCAAAGCTTAGCAGTGGAAAACGTGCTGAGTCAGCATGCCAGGGATTATTGTTTCTTTCCCCCTTGATTACTTGTCAGACAGGATCACAGGCGACCGCGCACTGAACCAGGGACCTGGTTCCTCAGCCTTGTCCCAGGCGAGCTGCTAGCTCCAAGGACCATCGCAGTAAAGACCAGCCTGAGGATCCCCGTAGGGCCGACATTGAACTTTGCTCCAAGCAAGATCACGTGAACACAGCTCCTTAACTCCTTCACTTCTTTGTTACTGGTGGCTCACAGGAGACAAATATTCTGATTCTTCACGAAAAGCACTTTTAGTTTTGAAGGTGTGAAATAAGACTTAACTGTCTCCAAGTCCTCACACTACCTGTAATAGATTTATGCACATACTAAACCAACCCTAGGCCTTAGATGCAGTTACATGTACTCTAGCCAGGATCTTTAGTTGATCCTTCCCCACCCACTCCTTGCCAGATGCTGCAAATTTATAGAGAGCCTAAGCTAGCAAATGCTTACATGTGTCTCCACTCAGATCACAGACTGCTAGCCAAAGCCAAAACACTGGTACAATCTCACAAACTAGGCTGGATACAAACTGGGGAACTAAAACAAACAAAACTCATTTGTTTTCTTGGGTTTTGTTTGCTTGGGGCTCTGTTTGTTTACTTGTTGAAGTCTGGACATTTGGTTGAGCTTTTTTTTTTTTTTTTAAAGAGGAAACAAAACCAGATTTCAGCTCACAGACTTCACAGGTCCACAGGACTGCTGGTGGGGAGGGACCTCTGGAGATATCTCAGGCAACCTCCTTCTTGAGCAAGATTATCAGCAACACATCAGCTTGGCAATGATATTTTTTCTAGACAAGCTCTGAACATCTCCCAAGAAGGAGACTGGCCAGCTAAGTACCTGGGCATGAAGTCTCTTGTGATATGGGCTATCGCCAAGAAGAACCTCTGCTTCCCTCATGTACATGTGCTCTTGACCATCTTCACTGCCCTACACAGGGTCCCCTCAGGTTTGTCCATAGCCCTCTTGAGCTGGGGGGCCCAACACTGAGGCAGCATCACCAGCACTGAAGCAGAGGAGAAGAACTTCCCAGGACCAGCTGGCCACGCTCCTCCTCAAGTGGCCCAGTACGCGGTTTGCCTTATCACCCAAGTTTTAATCAAACACAGGGAGAGGTTGCTATGAGATCTCTGGGGTAAGGAGCATCGTTTTATGGCATGTGTGCAACACCCATTACTGCAGAGCCTCCTGATTCGACGAGGCCTATCAGGCTCTGCCTCCCAGCAAGTGAGGAGAAGGTTGAAGGTTCACCCTTTCACCAGGTGTTGGTATCATATCACTAGTAGCTGCAATCTTTCATGAACTTATTAAGAGCATGAGTAGCTAAAAGGAACTTTACGAAGCAAATGACTCACGCTACATCGAGCTAGTGATCTCACTCACCACAGCTTAGAGGTTACTCGAGGAAGGTGCCTTGAGAATATCCTGGTTTAACAAAGGGTCAGTGCTCACCATGTAGATCACCTAAGTGTAGAACAATTAATCTTATTAATTTTTTTGCATTTTGGATTTTCTGCAATTCTCCACAAAAACTTCTCAGTTTGCACTGTGTACAAATCATTAACATCAAACAAAGGTAAAGTTAATGACAGAACTGTCTACAGCAATCCTTTCCTGTGCTTCCAGCAAGGCTCACCTCCTTTTTATTGGCATTGGCAGAGGACTTGGAATAAAATGATAGTTCTAATTTCCAGGTTTTTTAGGGCAAAGATAAAATACTGAGAAGTGGAGGCCTAAAACTGGTGCCAAAGCCAGCTGCATTGTGGTAGGGACACAAACCACCAGGAAAAGGCTACTGCACACCACTGTTGTGGCCAATGACACATCCAGCTAGATCCCACTTGACCTGCAGCTGTGGAGTGAAATGTATCATAGTGATGGTCAGCATGGGCTTGCTTTGCATTTTACCTAAAGGCACCTTCTGCATCAATTAAAAATACATCCCTGGTAGCACTCAGTCACTGATGAGCCATACTTTAAAAAGTTAATGTAAAAAATGGGAGGAATCAGTCAGTCATGGCACATAGGAAATGCATTCTCTTGAGTAGGATAAATAAGTTTTAAAAGACTGATAATCTAGAGGACCATGGCAAAAGCAAGCGAGGAGATAAATGTCCCGCAATTAAACTGCCTATCAGACAATTAGCTTACACATTAAGTCCTGACACTTACTCTGAACATTTTGGGAGTATTTACAGTTGCCTTCCCTGGTATATCTTTATTAAGGTCTGCTTATCTGGTGATTTCTGGAAAAAAACAGAGTGGGAAACCTGAGAATATTAAAAAGTGTAAAGACTTACTAGGCTCTCCTTACTCAAGGCTTAAAGCAAACTCCCTCCCCTCCCCCTGCCCCAACATCCAGTGAAATGGCCTCATTTGTAGTCTGGTGAAAGATTTATATGGTTAAGCAAATAAGAGCATATACAGGCTGCTATTGCCAAAATTATGTCCCATGTTTGTTGACTGATTTATTCTTTTGTCTAATTGTGTTTAGAGAGAAAAAAAAAGGCTGCTTGCTAATGAATGGAAAAAGAATCCACATGGACTGAAAAAGAAGAGAGAGGCATGTTGAGTTTACAAAATAACATAGTCTTCAGGGATTTTCATAAAAACTACAGAGACACTCCAAATCGGCAATGAAATCAGATTCCCAGTGGCTGCAGAACTCTTTTGGCTCTTTCTATGTGCGTATTAAATTGCAAAAAGCAATTATTTATAATTTGTTTTTATAAAAATGCCGGTATGCTCATTCTGCTTGGCAAATTATTTTGTGAAATGGAAAGACTATTGTTCATTCTTTTGGTAATTTTTTTTTGTTACTTAGCATATTAAACTGCAAATCACATTTTATCTGAAAAATGGCTGGTTGTTATTAACTTTTTAATGGTAAAGCTCAAGATCTCCATCTAATATTGAGGCCCCATTTGGTGCCCCACAAACACAATAAAAGCTGGATATTCAGACAAGGGAAATGAAGCAGATCCTCCTCGTTTTTTAAGAAGGATACAAACAGGCAGGACTTGATGACTTGCCTCAAATCAGGGAGGAAGCCAGAGGAAGAGCCTGGCATCAGCCTGGATCATCTAATGGACTCCAGTGCAGCTGCTTAACCACAGGACAGTTTCTCCTTTCTAATATTTGGGATAAATTAAACCAGAAGAGAACATTTCTGAATGCTAGAACTTGACATCAAAATATGCAAAACAGGGTAGAGACTGTGGGTTTGGGAAAAATACCATGGCCTGAATTCAGTAGAGTTGCACCAAGAATAACATGAAATAGCTCATTTCTTCCTACCCAGTCTCCCTGGCTTCAGCATGACCTCCCTGGGGCACACACTGTTGTGCCTTCCCAGGGCTTCACTTCAGCCCGGCCACAGGAATTGCTCTCCTGCAAGAAGGAAAACCTTGGGAAGGGTTGAGAGGGATGAGCTTCAGCACAACGGCTGCGCTGGCACGTTCGAGGATGCCTCAACCGGACATTCACATGCAGGCTACAGCCTCACAAATCTCTGTGAGGAAAACCACTTTGGAGAGGGATTTGGAAATCTCTTCCAGTAGAGGCACTGGGCAGAGCTGTGATGCCCAAGCTGCAGAGGTTTGTTGTCAGGCCAGGGAGGAAGCCCTGCTCCAGGGCACACCCAGAGCACCAAAAACCTGAGGTTCACAAGCCCCAGAATACGCTGGATGTGACAGAAACTGATGCGCGCACACACAAATACAGCCTCGTGCTATCCTCCAGCGTGCAATATTTCATTCGAGTGGTGCGACACAGCCACCTCCTGGAATCGCAGCAACGCCTGGAATGCAAAAGCTGTTTATCATTTAAATAGCGCTGAAGCCACTATAATTTATATGAGAATTGTGAGCAATCTGGGCTGTACAAAGTACATTTATAACATTGTTATTACTATTATTTTTACACAGGGCAGGTTCCTGGCAGGTTGGGAAGCAGCTGGGGAAAGCTGGACATCTTTAGGCATATTTGGGATTCGAGCGCCTTACAAAGCCCTGTCCGACATCTGTATTTTTCTCTCTCTATGCAAATACCACTTTATTTCAGCTGAAGTCTTGCAGGGGATCAGTATACAGTCGGAGCAAATATTCGAGTTGGCAGTGCTGTCAGAGAAGCTTTTAAAGCTCCTCAGACCAGACCTTAGGCATATTTGCTCTGCCAACCGGACTTACATCATCAGCAACGCAGGCTGTAGCTATATGAGACAAAAAATGCAATTAAACTTATTTTGCCAGGGCTAGAGCTACTCCGGGGTGCTTCAGGAGCAAGACTGCAGCGTGGAACCCACTGCAGACTGTCCAGGGAAGTAGCAGAAACTTCCCAGGGGGTTGAGACACTTTTTAATGTAAACTCAGTAAAGATCCAGCACAGCCTAGGCCAGTATTTCTACCTTCGAGCAGCTGTCACAATTTACCTTATTTTTCATGACATTTTAGCTAAGTTAAGCAGACATTTTCTTCTATAATACAGAAGGGCTCTAAGATAAGAAGTGGAAAAGTTCAGAAGCCACCTACCAGCATAGTCCATTACCTGAAATATTTCCTGAGGAAGCCCCACTTCACACACCTCTCCAACCTTGCTGACCAGTGTCTCTGCAGCACCATTCACTTCTGCTCTCCAGGTCTAGCCTCCAACAGCAGCAAAGAGAAAAACCTTGTTTAGCAGCAACATTGCACATAGAAGAAAAGCCTAGATCAAAATTGAATGCTGGCAGCTAAGGGAACCACGCTCTCCCCCTAGAAAAGGCAAGCACATTCGATCTAGAAACCAGTCAAACCCCATAAACGTAGCACCTCCAGATATACTTTCCCAACTGAATCACTTCCAGATTACAACAGACTAACACCTGGACACCACTAGCTAAAATGATTTCACCTGTTTTGTATTTGAACATGCAAACACCTGCACCCACCTGATTCATTGGTACTTTGAGAAGGGCTGCTAAATCTGGATTATTTGGCTCTCAGATGAAAATCCTACTCCCATCGCACTGGGAATTTTGCTGTAGTATTTAAACTTGAATTGTTTAATCCAACTCCCTTAGCATGGCTTGTCCCTTAGCATCGGGGTCCCCCGAGGGAGCTCCTTGGACCATGTCACGTTGGGTCCTCATATGGCACTTGCAGTAAAATTAATGCTGTGGCTCTAGCCAGGAGATTACAAAACAATTGCTTTCCAAGATTAAGAGCAGATACAATTTTAGTGAGACGCCTTCAGAAATCCACCATGCTGAAAGCCAACTTGAAGCTGCGGGCAAGAATATAAATTAATTAAAGAGCAGAAACAAGAGGCCAGGAGGTGGGGAGGGAGCAGGAATTATCTCACCTGGCTGCGTCACTGTGTATCTCCGCAGCCCATTGCGGCAACCCAGGGCAGCGGGGGGCAAGCCCCAGGGTTTTCCAACTTGGAGAAGGAGGGAAGGAGGAGCTGGATCCCACAGCGTGGTCCTGCTCTGCTTCCTGCCCCTGTGGAGGGGAGCAGCCTCGGGAGCAGGCAGAAAGATGGGACCAGGCTCTGCTGCTGCAAAGCTGCTCTTGGACCCTAATTCTGAGGGAATAAAGCAACGCACCTCCCGCGCTGCATCTAAGAGTGCACAACATCTCCGGGCAGCATGCAGACATCCATGGGAGTTGTATCCCAATGCTGCCACAGCCCTGGGCCTCCGAGACGCGAGAAGATCCGCCATCCGCAGACGGACACGAGCTTCAGGAACGCGTGCTGGAACCCTTACCATTCAGCAAATTTTATTGCAAATCTCCCGTTCTCAGGCTGCCCGGCCCGCAGCCACGGCCAACATTAGAGGGCACTCTTGCCCCACGCATGTGAGACATCACCTGCGGGCCTCTGGCAGCCCAGACCCTCTACAACCCCCAAACCCCCCAAAACCCTCCAAGCCCCTCAGCAGGGGGGCTCAGTGGCCCCGAAGGGCCCCCGCGGCTCCGGCGGTGCCGGAGGTGGCCCTTCCCTTGGCGCTTCCTGCGGGCGGGCGGCCGGGGCGCGCTGGGCCTGGCGCTCGGCCCGCGCGGGCAGGCGCTGGCGCAGGCCGCGGCGGTGGCGGCAGGTCTCTCCGCCGCGGCTGGCACGGGCCTGCCCATCCCGGCACCGCCGGCGAGGTCGCCCCGAGCGGCGCATTCCTGCCGCTCTGCCGTGCCAGGGAAGGAAAACTGTCAAAAATCAAAAAGTACCATAAAGTACCATAAAGTACTCCTCATTTCCAGCCCAGCCGCCTCACCAACAGGGCTCTGGTATGGGTCTAAAGCAGAGGCAAAAATACGCCATCACGGCTGCCCTGCTCAGAGCAGAAACTCTTTTTGCCTGTTTTTCTAAGCCAGACCCTCTCAAAATGCGCTGGATATTCCAGCTAGCGCCAGGAGGGTGCAGGAATGTGCAGCCAGGAGCAGGGACAGGGATGTGGCCCAGCACAGTCACTGGTTTCCTCTTGCCACATCCCAAACAAAACGGGTTTTAATGCCTGTTTTAATGGAACAGTACGTACCAACCTCGTTCAAAATTCACGCAACACAATGCTTTTAGCATTAGAAAGCTTGTTTACTTGAGAAACCTGAAACGGAAGATAAAACTGGGTAATAGCCCTTTGCCTCCTCCTGCTCCAATGCTAAGGCTACGTTTATACAGACACCAGGGATGAACTCCTGGAAACTATTCCCAAAAGAAGAAATAATGGATCAAGACAAAAGGCAAAGGTAGCATCCCCTCTTGCCTTCCCCCCACCACAAAAAAGATCAGAACATATAACTCCTGTTTTATGAGAACAGGGGCAATGAATAAGATCTGTTCAGACCCATGACTTTCACAACAGACAAAAAAAAAGCAAAAAAAGGCAGGGAATAAATGGTGTATTTAATTGCTGCTCCAGTAGGACTACAGAGAAAGTCAGCAAAAAAGAGCTCTCCTCCATGCTTATGCAATGCAAGTCTGAAATGTTGCTTATTAAGCTCCACTTTCTATCACGTTTCCCAAGTCAGTCGGGTACTCCGCAGGACGGAGCCCCCTGGCCTGTTCGGGTATGAGTCCGGCCTGGGCTGGGTCTTGGAGCTGCTGGTGGCCTGCGGAGACCAGCGCCGGGTCTCCCTCCTGTGCCCGCAGAGCGCGAGGGCCACCGGACCGCCTGCCCCTGTGGAAGCCACGTCAGCTCCACCATGGATTAGTAAATCCCCAGCTCCGCAGGGAGCTCCCCGGCTCTCCTCTCACACACTTCGCTCTGCGGCGCCCGGCCAGACCGGGCCCGGGTCAGCTGCAGCCAGCCTGGCAGGTCCTGCCGGCCTCTCCCCTCAGGCCCCATCCTTGGTGGTGGGAAGCTCCAAAGCCAGCACTCAAGGGGAGCAGCCCCCAGACGAGATGAAAATGGAGGGAAACGACTTATTTTGGCCCAGCAAAGGCTGCCCGGAAGGCGACATCTCCCACGCACGTAAAGATGGCAGCAGTGGCGCCCATCAGGAGCTGCCCACACTGCCACCCTCTGCTCTATGGGCTGGCAAGCTGCATCTCTGCCCTGCTGCCAGGTCCATCTTTGCCCTGACGCCTGTGCACTGACACCTGTGCACAAAGACCAGACCGGCTGGCGGGCAGCGTGTGTTGCACCGGCGCGCGTGGCACATGTGCGTGTTGCACCGGCGTGCGTTGCACCGGCGTGCGTTATGCCACGCTCGAACCTCGGTGAGGAAACCGCTGCGGTTTCCCTGCACTTCTCCTCAGCGTCTGATTGCTTCCATGCAGCTGAGAAAAGGCCCGTTTTTAAAAATAGCCCTCAGCTTGTTTTGAAACTGGCCAGCACCTCCGCTTTGTTTTGCAGCAGCGTCATAAGAAAAAAAAAAAAAAAAAAGACACAGAAACGATCCCGTTTTCTTTCACACACATCTCCCTCCCCACCAAGGGATGCTCCAACCTCTCCCGGCGACGCCCCGCGGGCCGAGGGGAAAACAAAACCGACCAAAACACGAAATAAAACGACGAATCCCCCCTTCTTCCCCCTCCGCAACCTCGCGCTGAAAAGGCAGCAGCAGAAGCAACAGCAACGAGGAGGGCACCGCAGCGCCCGGGGGGACAGACAAAGGCGGCGGGGCCGGGCCGGGCCGGGCTGGGCCGAACCGGGGCCGCCCCCCTGGGCCGGGCCGGGCCAATGCGGCGGGCGGCGCTGCCGGGCGCAGCCAATGGAGGGCGCGGGCAGGAGGGGCGCGGGGCGGCGGGGCCGCCCCCTCTCGCGACGGCGGGGGGGACCCGTCGGCGCTGGCGCTGCCGCTCGCCCCGGGCCAGTTTAAAAGCGGCGCGAGCGCAGGACGCGTCTCAGCGGCGGCCGGAGCGAGCGCGGCGCTGGCCCGCAGGCAGCCACGGCGCGGGGCGAGCAGCGCCCGGTGCTCATCCCCATCCCGGCGCCCGCCCCGGTCCCGGCGCCCGTCCCCATGCTGATCCCGCTGCTGCCGGCCATGCCCGGCGCGCATCTGTCGGGCGCGGAGCGCCCGGGCGCCCGTCGCGCCTCGCCGGGGCGGCTGCGCAGCGGCGCCTGCCGCAGCCTCTTCGGGCCGCTGGACCACGAGGAGCTGGGCCGGGAGCTGCAGGGCCGGCTGCGGGAGATGAGCGAGGCCCACCAGCGCCGCTGGGACTACAACTTCCACACCGACACGCCGCTGCCCGGGCCCGGCCGCCTGCGCTGGGAGGCGGTGGAGGGCGCCGCCGTGCCCGCTTTCTACCGGGAGGCGCTGCCCCGCGCCCGCCTCGCCGCCGCCGCCGGCCCCGGCGCCGCCGCCGGCCCCGCCGCGCCGCTGCGGGACAAGCCGCCCCCCGCCAAGGCCGCGCCGCTGCCGGCGGCGGCGCCCCCGGGGCCGGGGGCAGCGCGGGGGCGGCCCAGCCGCGAGAACCGCAACGCGCCCCCGCGCCGCCGCCCGCGGGGCGCCCCGAGCGCCCGCATCACAGGTGAGGCCCGGCCCGGGGCACGGGGGGGCCGGGCACGGGGGTCCCGGCGCGGCTGACCCCCCTCCTCGCTCCCCCGCAGATTTCTTCGCGCGGAGGAAGCGGGCGGCGCAGCCCAAGGCGGCCGCCCCGGCGGCGCCCGAGCAGCCTCCCCGCAAGCGGCTCCGGTGAACGAGGTGAGCGGCGACCCCCGGCTCTCCCCTCCGACCTCCGCCCCTTTTGTCTCCTCTCTCCCTCCTTCCGCGCTTTCCTTCCTCCCCTAACTTCTCTTCTCTCCTCCCCAGACTTTTGCACTACGGCACCCACGGGAGGAGCGCGGCCCCCGGCGCGGGGCCGGGGCGAGCGGGGAGCCCGCGCCCGACGGCGGCGGCCCCGCGGGGCGCGGAGCGGGGCCTCGGGGCGCGGAGCGGCGCCGCGGAGCCGCGGGGCGCGGTGCTGCGCCTCGAGCGGCTGCACTGGCCCGCAAGTGCAGAGCTTTAAACGAGTCACTTGCATGCGCCATGCTTGATCTCTGCTGGCCTCTCCGTGCAAAAGAAGAAAAAGGAAAACGGAACAAAAAAAGGAAGTGTATATTTGTACAAAGACTTTTTTAAAAAGAGTTATACTAACTTATATTTTCTATTTATGTCAGAAATGTGGATAACTTTGGTTGACATCCAATAGTCTCTTTTGTTTTTTTTTTCTTTTGGTTAAGCCAAAGGGCACTATATTTGCTTTTGTTATTTACAAAGTGTAAATTTATTTTTATAGTTTTTTTTGTCCTTGCCGTCACAAGATGTAGCTACGACTCAAAATACATTTTTTTAAGACTTTTACTTGAAGACAAATCTGTTTCAATGGTTCCTGACTTGGTCTGTACCACTGCCATTACAAATAATGCCACAATTCCAAATGATGATAATGATGTTAATAAAAAGGAAAAATGAAACCTCTTTGCTGCTGCTTTGTGTGTGCTGTATGTGGGAGTGGGGGGTGCCCCCTCATGACGGGGACATACGTAGCCCCCACCTGCCCTCCCCGGTCCTGTGTGTCCTTCCTTTGCAGCTCTACACAAGCTACCATGGAGCAGGGCCCGAGTGCTGCTCAGCCAGTTGTCTCTTAGCTATGTGAATACATTTATGTATGAGCTACACTCACACAACCCCCCGGTGCCATGTGGAATTGTCATGCCTTTTTAGGGGAAAAACATGTTTTCCCCCTAAAAATACTGCTACTCCCAGAGTTAGCATAAAGCACCATGGGGAAGGCACCAACTTCAGCCTTTCTCCACTATTTTCTCCCCTCCTTCCTCTCCAACGTTCTCCCTCAGCAGCTCCTACCACAGGCAGGGCTGGCCCCTGTTGGATACTCTCCTGGTGCTCCAGCAGGGCTGTGCTCGGGATGCGCAGGCGGGAAGCCCGGCAGAGCCACCTTTAAACGCCATCCCTGGCTGCTGCGAGCATCGCTCCTGCAGGAAAACCCTCACCCGTGCAGCTCCTCCCTGGCCCGCAGGGATTGATCTACAGGGCACTGGGAAAGCTGTAAGGTGCAGGGGGGATGCCCGGCCCAAACCTGACACCCAGCAGCAGCCCCAATAAGCCCTGCGATGAACCAAGCCCGCCGTGTTTCAGTGTTATCGCCTTGGGGCGCTGCTGGGATCGATCCCCTCCACCGCGTCGCCGTGCGCGGGGCGGCATCGCCCTGCGAGCGCCCGTGCGCTGCGGCGTTGCACCGGGGTGGGAGGGAGCTGAGGCGGGAGGGAAACCCGCCTTTCACGCGCTCCCCGGCGCGCTAAAAGTAACATCGATTACCTCCCGCGCCGTGATCGCTTAATCAGGAGGAGATTATTTGGCGCGCCCGCATCAGTGGCCGCGGCTTCAATACGATTTTCCCCCTCTTTGAAAAGGAAAAATAGCTTTTCCCCTCGCCCTCATGAAAGGCAACAATGCGCGGAGCGCGGCAGCTGGATCCTCCGCGATTTATGGGCTTTGCTCCGGCTTTCAGGAAAGCAGGTGCCTTTGGGGACCTCCATTGTGCCGGCCCCAGCCCCCAGCAGCACGCGAGCCGGCCCCGCGCTCCCGGGAGCGCGGCCGGCCGAGGTGGCCGCTCCACGGCGTCCCCCCGAGCCCGGCCCCGGGAGCCGCCGGTGCCTCGGAGCCCGGCCCCGCCGGCGCGGGAAGGTGTGCGGGGCCCCGGCGTCCGGGCCGGGCAGCCCCTGGCGCCCCAGCACAAAGCACACTGCCCCTATTCTTCGGGCCTTTGTAGCCATATGGCAAATCCATGTAGACACAGCCAACATCCATTTATTCAGGCACATAATGTCCCGCAACAGGGAACAATTGGAACTTTGTTTGCTTCTATTATTGATGCGAATGGGCGACAGGGAGCGAGGGGGGCAGGAAAAAAAAATCATTTCACTATAAGAGATATCCAGCTAATTATGAACCATATGTGCCTATAGTTTCAAAGCAATGCAATGAAGTTCATTTTAAATCTCGGCTACTTTATTAGCGGGGAAGACAGATGTCTCGGCAGCGCACGCATCGGGGGAACCACGGAAAGAAGTTCCTGAAATATTTAACTAGGGCTTGGTCATTGTCAGGGGGGTTTAAAGCTCTCCTGGACACAGGCAGGCAGGACCGAAGGGAGGCTTCGCACCGCTAATGCCAACCCACCTGCAGGGAAAGCCCAAATCCCACCTTGCATTCGATGATGAGAATAAGTTTTGGAAAGGATTCAGAAATATCTGGCATCCCAAAGTACCAGGCTTGCCACTCACGGTAGCTGCAAGAATTCAGCTCACCCTAGGCTGTATCGACCCTAGAACGAAGCCGTCTATTAGATGCAAGAGCTAATGTTGCTCTGGAGACTGCATCATAATAGCATCTTCTACCACGAATCCCACGGTGCATCCACGTGGATATGGCACTGCCGGGGAGAGGTGTGTGGAGCAGGGATTTGGCATTCCCGGGAACGCGGCCATTGGCATCGAGCCGGGTGCGGAGGGAACACTGTCCTCACGAGCACAGCAACACCTACCGGGCACGAGGCTGCCTTGGCGAGGTGAACACAGCGTATGGTTGGCTCTGGGAATCACTCCCCTCACCAGCCCGGGCTCTCCTTCCAGCCCAAACCTTGCTCTAGCATCCCTGAAAATAACCGTAAAGATGCTCTCCGCCGTTTGCAGAAAACAAGATCACTGTTTGAAGAACGTTTTCCAATATGTGAGCTTGCAACTAAATTCCCAATTCCCCTTGAATGGGACAGGGTTGCTCGGTGGGACGTGGCCCTTGCCACGAGCCCAGCAAAGGACCCAAGCTGGGAGGGGAAACCCAGTCCTTTGCTTCTGAGCAGAGACACAGATGTACAGAGAAACGGTGCACACACATATGTGTGTATAAAATACAGATGCATACGGATGGGTACATATATATACACGCAAACTAAGCTCATGCTAGGGAGAAGCCAGCGCTCAGCGTGGTGTAGGGAGAAGGTTTTATCCATGGTGGCGCATGGACACAAGGGGGCAGAGCCAAGGCCCCGGTGCGCCGTGTCCGGCCTTTCCCGGTGTTCCTGGCACTGCCCGGGCTGCAGCCGGAGCCGGGCAAGCCCGCGGGGTTGCCCGCGTGGGGAGGAGGATGCCCGCGCTCCTCCGTGTGCCCGCGGATTATTTCGGCTCCACAAGACAAGAATGTCCCTTTAACATCTGACCTGGCCTTTATTTAAGAGCAGCACTTCACGGTTCAGGAAAGACAGACAATTTTCTAATTCGCGGCTCTGCTGGAGGCTGAGGCGGCAGCTCTCAGACAGGACACCTGCTAACACTAGAGAAACGGCGTTATTATGTCTACAAGTTTACAAATCTGAGGATCAAAACCCCTTTGCCTCTGCTGCTGCCACACAGGCCAAGGACGGTGACTTCTTCAAAACACGCATTACAGAGAGGGTTTTCCCCCGCCGCCGCCCTCCTCAACGTCCTGCTTTCCTTTCGCTTTGGGCAGATCGCTTTCCACGTGGAGAAGTCAACGGGCAAAGGGTTGCCTGTTGCCCAAGTCCTCTTGGGGGAGCAGAAGGGGGATTAGACCTGGCGCCTTTTCACCGGCGAGCCTTTAGGCAAACACGCGCTCTCGCAGCCCTAGAGAAACAAATCCGACTTAAACCAAACCAAACAACAACAAAAAAGCTGAATTTTCAAAAGAAAAAAGAAAAAAATCGCTGGAGGTTTAAGTCATAGCAGGGTTGAATCTACCATAAACCTGCCTTAATTTTTGTTAGCTATGCCAAAGGGATCGCCCGTTTCCACGCTAGACCAAGTTCCCAAATCCGGCACGCACAAACAAACACTCAGCACACGCAACGGTTCACTTTCAAAAACGAACCATAAGCATCCATATAAGCATCGCTACTAGCTGCTTCGCAGCCCACATTGCTGCAGGGTGGCTGCTTCCAGGCTGCCTTTAATGAAGCCCGATAACTCGGGTGACCGAGGCAAAGCAGTCAGCTAATTTGCTCCAAAGAGGGGGACATCGGCAGCCCCTTGCTCGGCAAAGCCAACGGTGCGGGCAAGCCCAGCGCGTTCGGACCGGCGAGCACCCCCAGGGCCGGCCTGCAGCGCCCAACGGCTTCGCTTTGCCCCCCGGCCTCCCTCGGGGAGCCTTGCGGGGCTGGGAGCGCGCGGGGTTTAATCTGATCACTTCCCTGTCAGCCTAATCCCTGCCTGACTCGCATCGGACTTTGAGAAACGTGCCCGGCAAGCCAAAGGCAAACCTCGCTTGAATGAGGCACACACTCCGCAGCCCCCATCTGCAAAGGGCTGCAATTAAATGCAAAAAAAAAAAAAAAAAAAAAAAAGGCAGGAGAGCGAGCGAGAGCGCGCGAGAGAGAAAATTAGCATTTTCCGCGGCCATCTGGCATGAGGAGCAGGCGATGGGGAACAAAAGGAGATTTAGGCAAAGGGGAGAGGCGAGTGTGCCATGGCATTGACCTGCAAATGAGTCTTTGTGAGCGAATTAAAGCTTCCCGGACCCCCCGGGACACCCCAAAACAGGCACCGTTACAAACCATCCGGACAAAAACCCACTCATCAAAATTGTCTGCCGCGGAGCGGGGGGGCGGCCGGACCCCGCTGCTGCTCCAACGTGCCCCTTCCTCCCCCCGGCCCTCCGTAATAGGCGCTTAATAGCGGCGAGCGCCAGCCCCGCTGCCCCGAGCTGGCCCTGTCCGCGCCAGCGAGGGCGAGAGATACCTGCGTGAATACCGAGTCCATAAAGGCCCAGACCCGTGCCACAAAACATCGGAAAAGAGGAAAAACAACAAGCACCTGGTGCTGCATCAGCCTCTAGATGTGGGGAGGCACCGGCCTGTCCCGGACCCTTTCCCTCATCCTTCAGCCTTTAAGCTGAAAAAAACCTGCAGGTTTTGAAGGAAAAGCAAAGAGTTGGGCCCAGCTGGTTTGGTTGGTGCAGGCGCTTGCCGCTTGCCTGTGCACGGCTGCCTGCGTGCACGCGCGTCCGTGCGGGCACTCGCGTGTCCCCGCCACGCGCGGCAGGTGAGCGGGGGCGGCGCTCGCAGCCCCCCAGGTAGCGCTTCCCCGGGGTTTGTTTGCAGCCAATATTCATGTGTTGCTGTCCCCGGGGCGGCTCTTTTCACCGGGAGCAGCCGGGCAGAAGGCTGAGTGACAGCAGACTCGTGGCTCGGCTGCGCTCGGCAAGGGGGAGAAGGGCCTGGACGCCGTGGGCCCGGGAGGCAGCGCCCTGCTCGCTGCCACCAATTGCGCAGGGGCGAAAATCGCAACAATGTGTCCCAAAAATGGAGAGCGCCTATTCCAACCTCGGCCATCGATCCCCGCGGAGGGGACAGGCAAAACTGCCGTGCGTGGCGCGAGGAGCGGGCTGCGGCGCCGGCGCCACAAGCAGCTCCTTGAACCTCGCTTCTGTTTTGAGTTTATTTGCAGCGCGCGGCTTTGTGCGCACTTCATTAAAACGTGTCTCCTTTGAGAGGTGCCGCTGCGTTTCGCGACGCCCGCATTGTGCCGGGGCGGCGGCAGATGGCCCGAGACGCCCCGGCATAAGCTCGCGCCTGCTTTCCTCTTCCCTTCTTCCCCCCGCTCCCTTTCCCAGCACTTTTCCGTGCTGCGTTTGAGGCCCCGCGCAGCGGCTGTTCCTGTGCGCGGCGGCCGTGACTTGCTCTGTGCTGCAAACCCCACACGGGCTGGTTTGCACCCGCGGGGTGCGTGTTTCACACGAAGCCGATGCTGCTCTCTGTGGGATCGGAGCGCTCTGCATACGGATATACGTATATGAAACAGGCAACAGGCAGGGGATGCAACAGAGGGTGCCTGAAAATTATGATTTTGGGGCATGAAAGCGCTGTGAAGGCACTGGGCAAAACACATAGTGATTGGAAAAGAGATTGTGAAGGATTGTTGAACAAGGCCACAGGCCCCTGGACTTCAAAAAAGTGAAAGGAAAAAAAAAGGCTGTCTGAGCTGTTTTAAACTTATCTCTTAGGTAAGGTGCCAGTTTGTGCTACGGCCTACGGTAAGTTGGGTGCCTTCAAAACACTGCAAATAGAAGGATGGATTCCTACATCCGATTAAATAGTGGGATCTTTGGAAGATAAATTAGAGGAGCTGGCTGGAAATGTTACATCTGTGTCTTCTGCACTTAAAGGAAATAAAACCTGAATGTTTTTCAACAAAGATATTTGATTTGATTGGATGGAAAAAAGAGCAGAAGTGTTCAGGCATGTTCAGGAGGGATATAATTAGATTATGTTTTGTCATTAGATTATATATATATATCTCTGTGTGTATACATATGGTATGTATACATATACATGCACACACACTGATATATATACAACATGTATATGTCTGTACTTCTTTATCTGGTTTTGTGTGGTTCATTGTTTTATCTGGGTTAAACGGCAGCCTACGAGCAGAGCCGGCTCCAAGGGTGCCACAGGCCAATCTGAGTTTTGTAGCTCCAAGGCCGGATCCCACCTGAAGCTATTTCCACTTCACAAAATAGTGGTTTGGATACTGCTTTTCTTACCTTCTTGCCATTGCTTTATGTTCTCACCCTCTGAATTAAGGAAGAAGACAGAGACAGAAGGACTGAGAATGAAGATTCGCACATGTGCAGCTTGATCGGAGGAGCTTGGAGACATCTGGACTAGACATTTTCCTTCAAATAAAGAATGACAATTAGATAAAACACAAGGATGGGCAAAGGATATAATGACACACAGCAAACAAGCAGATCATTATTTTTTTGATCAAACCAGTCTTGCCTCTAGAAGCATCAGAATTTGGGACTGAGGACACATATGGGCACTCTGGGTCCTGTCCCCTGCAGGAGTGTGATAGCTCCAGCCCCTGAGATCAGAGATGCTACTGGCGACAGCAGAAGTGATGGTTGTGATGATGATGGAGATGATGGTTATAGCAGTGGTGGAGGTGGTGATTGTCAGTTTTCAAGACTCAATGGCCTACAGGTCCTACAGGTGACAGTGACCTCAGAAACAGAATCCACCCAAGCAAAGTGCCTCAAGGAAAGTGCCTCTCCACAGATTCTTCCAGCGTGATTTAAGCCAACGGACTCCGCAGGATGCAGCAAGAGTGTGACAGCTAGGGAAGCAATCCCAGGCTACACCCGTGGTCCCTCAAACACGGCGGCCGCAGGGCCCGCTCCGGAGGAGCGAGCAGGCCCGGGGCACCAGGGCGGCCTGGTGCTCCCCGGGCCGTCGCGTGCGCTCCCTCTGCCGGCCTCGTGGTGGCAGCGGCTGGCCCGCCGGTCCCAGGGCCCTGGCAAGCAGCCAGCGGCCTAAAAATAATAACGATAATAATAAAAACTACCCTTCGAAAGGGCCGAGCAGCGCTCCGTCTGCCTGCAGCACGGCCGGATGCAAGGGGACCCATCCGCGACGCCGAAGGCTTCCTGGCGCCTTTGCAGGACGCCGCTCGCCGTGGAAGATCCCCCGGGCGACGGCCCTGGCGGGCTCGAGGTGAAAAGCAGCTCAAGCCATTTTCTAAAATCCTGGTGCAAATAAATATGCTCACGTGTACAAAGAGGTTCTCTGTGGGAATGAAGAGTGCCCACCTGGAAAACGGGAGCACAGTAAGAAAACGCACGATAGCTCACGCTGCACCTCACCTCCCCACGCGGGTAAGGCCGAGGGGAGTTTCCCTGCTGTCATCCCCATTCGCACCCGTTCCACCCATCCAAAACCTCCCCGAACCTCCAATTTGGCTGCTGCAATTAGAATAAAAATCACAGAGCAGCGGAGTATTTGAATTTGTCCCAGCTTACTTTAAATCCACAGTGATTAGAAAGGGAACATCATGAACAACGCTGATGATTTTTGTAATATCAGTTTACACTGTTTTCTTTTTGCTTACATAAAGAGAACATCTGAAGTGACTTTAAAATGAATTTATGACTTATTCACAAAAGACAGGAAGTGATAAAAACTAAAGCATTTAAATTCGGATTTTTGGATACAGCAAGTGTCCTGTTAGGCAATGTTTCATTAATAAGAGCTGGTGTACATGTAGTTTGGCTAAAGAAAGGTGGCAGAGTTGTTCCAGGAGCAAAATCTACTACTAAATAATGTCAAACACATTATTTAAAAAAAAAAAAATAGAAAGAGGTAACAAAACTGCTGACAGTGCATTATCCTACCAACACTGAAGTGCCCAGTTGCTTTCTGTCATATCCTTCAGCACAGGATGAAGGTGAGAGGAGCACCAGAACTCCCTGAGTAAGTCCAGAGGAAGAGGTGATGATCATAT
This sequence comes from Tinamus guttatus, assembly GCF_059628265.1. Lineage (NCBI taxonomy): Eukaryota > Metazoa > Chordata > Aves > Tinamiformes > Tinamidae > Tinamus > Tinamus guttatus. Next base: position 11,250,772 of record NW_028288774.1, on the reverse strand, counting down.
AGTCACATATGATGACTACGTAGTCAAGTATCTGGCCTTTTCTCAGTATGCCTGTTAGGAGACAGCAAGTTTTACTACACTGGGGGTAAAACAGTCTAAAGCATGTTACAAAAAGATTATTTTATGTGTACTTTTACAAAATAAGGTAAGCAAAGACTTTTCATGGAGAAAAATAACTGTAAGGCTGTTGAAAGGAACATCACTCCAGCTGTATCATCCTGTGCAGAGGACAAAGAGAATCAGTGCTCTAACCAAATGTACATCCTTGCGCTTTAAAGAAGTACAAAGTGTCCTGATAAACCTGAATCTTCCCAATTGCAATTGGTTTTGAATCAATCCTATTCCTTTCATTTGGTTACTCAGCAACTTCTGCTAAAGAGCCATCCACCCAAAATAGTGTTGGTCTATCCACCACATTCTTGTGCTTTTTCTTTTCCTGAGGGACTGCACATTTTTATTTCAAGTCATAGTTTAATAGACAAAAGTTTCCCATAAATGTGTAAAAGTAAATAAGCCATCACAGAACTGAGCAATTCTTACAGGTAGCTTATTCTGTAACTACAGACCACATTTTTTTTTAATGACTTTTCCTAAGCATGTGTCACTGCCTATTTTCAAGAGAGGAGGTGATGGACAACAAATCTGACCGCTCCTGGAAATTATTCTTCTTCTACAGAGAGATTTTTACAGGCTAGAACCTGATTCATTCACCGTAACTAGTGATTTCCCCAGCCCCTCATGGACTGCTGGATTTTATACTGTATTGAACTTTATGTTCTCTTTTGCAGAAGTCCTACTTGCACAAGCTTCACTAGCCATGTGGAAATTGCTGCCCTAAAATTTGGATGAAAAACGGCTTATTCCATCTCTATTGCATTTGCGTACTTATGTTCACTTCATAAAGCTCCTTTCCATTCCTCTTGGGCTAATGAAACACACTTCATCCTTTCTGGAATACCTGTATTCAGTGCTCGGCATGGGCCTCCCCTTGCTTGTTTTGTAGGCTTATCCAACAACTTTAAAAAATCCCTCATTTTGGTTAATAGACTAAGTTTTGCTCTACAACAGAGTAAGTTCCATCTCCTTTTCAGCCTCCTTTCTTCTTCAGTTTTACGGGTGACCTTTATATAACTTGTTGCTTATGCTAACTAGCCACAAGCACAGATATAAAAGCAAAAACTTAATACCTATGCTACATTTTTGCTATATTCATTTAAGTCAGGCTCTTGACTGGTATTTTAGACAGAAGCTGCAGAATTGCCTCTCCATGTGTGTATGTGCTGGCATACATTTCATTCGTAGACCTTTGGTTCACAAGGCAGGAAAAGTTTTGCAAGCAAATAGTGGAGAAGACACAAAGTGGGTGGCTGGAGGAGGAGGACTGTAGCCATTTCATCAAGGACATCATTAACTTCCGCAGATAAAATCTGTTGCAAAATGTATCCCAAACTTCATTAGTAAACGTAGCTACATTAAATAGAAAAAATCTCAGCTAACTCAATATGAAGGCTTCCACAATCCAGAATTGGTTTTATCTTTTATGTATGATAGAATTTACAGTTTTGGCTGCACACTTTCTGACAGAATTGAAGACATTTGTTCTGCGTGTCTCACTCACTGCTCATTTGCTGGCTCTTTGCTTGCATCCTATACCTAGAACACTGTGCCCCATATTTCTGTTTCAACGTTTGAAGGGTTATTTTTAACTGAATGTCCTGGCTTGGCTCTTTTTCCACACCAGATGCATTGTAATCAAGGCTCCATTTATTCTACGACAAATTTGTCTTGAACTCCTTGACAGGCTTCCTGGATTTTTTTTTCCTTTGGCAGAAACAACATTTTGCAACAGGATTTTAGTGAATTAGAGCTGGAAATTAAAGACCAAAACAAACCCAAAGAGTATCTGGCTAATCCAGGATTTTGGTTAGCCTCAAAACAGGTAGTGTTGGTACTATAATGCATTCCTGGCACTGCTGAGAAGTGCCAGCGGTCAGTACGAGCAGTAGGACAGGCGCATCCGTCAATGGTGGACATCTCTCAACATCTAGTAAGGAAAAGGAAACCTGAGGGATGCACCAGGCTCTTTGAAAATCAACAACCCCAGCAGCAATACTATACCCCAACGACAGATTAAAGCGAGTTGCCATTTATCAAAGACTTTCCTCCCCCTATCTCACGTTTTTGCCTATTTTCAGTTTGCTTTCATATTCGGCCCAGCCTGCATCTTCTGTACGGGATCTGGTTTGGTGGGACGCTGGCGCTGAGTGAATCCAGACACATCCACCCGGCACTGAGCAGATGTCAGACTTTACAAGATCATCCACAGTGATGCAATAATATAATAATTAAATATAATAACGACTGCAAGCCCAATCCAAGCCTCCCTTGATGTGTGGGGAGCTGAACCAACTCCAAGAGCACTTGCCCATGCCAATAGCCTGCATGAGACTATATGTATTCGCAGAGCAAGAGGCTGTAGGTTGCAGCTGTGGAGGTGACAAGGCTTATGTAATTCAGCCTGCTGGAGTTTCTTTCCACACAACTAGAAACAGGGCTACAGAGAAATTATCAAATTTTGGAACATTCTCTGATGGCTCTGTAGAAACATCCTTAATTAACTGCCACAAACATTTCACTCATAATCACCCTGCTGCCAAACAGCATTGCACGCAGGTTCTGATAGTGGCTATATGGGCTCCGAAGCACCCAAACGTGCAGCCTGGAGCAGGGCTAGTATCAGCAAGAGGGCAATGAAAACGAGTGGGAACTCCGGAGAGCCGGCTCCAGCCCAGAATGCAGCTGGAAACGGTGCCAGTGCAGTGCTATGGACTGCCGAGCTTGTTTGGCTGCAGATGTTGACTGCAATAAAATGCACGCAAATTAGATATTGCAAATGCTGCTGCGTTTAAACGTTTCCTTGAGAGGTAATGTGAGTTTGCAAATCCGGAAAGGATATTGCTGGGACTTGCTGAAGTGCTTAATATAAACTGTAACACGCAAGCCATTAAAATAAAGATATTTGGCATATGCAGTTAGACATATGGGCCTTTCAAAACCATTCCTTTGGTTTGGCAGCTCCTATGAGCCCTGAATGATGCACAACTTGAATTTCATAAGATGATTCTGCAAAGATGGCATTTTTTAAAAGGCTCTGCTATCAAGACGGAGCAGAAATCCAATTAAGAGACAAAGATCTGGTCAAAAAAACAACTTCTGAAAGCTACCTCATTACACGAGCACACTTTAAAATCCCAGCTGATATGGGCGCTTTGTGCACCCGTGCTCTCCCGTGCGGCTCCTCACAGATGCACAAGCCTCTAAACAGACTTCCAGAAGCGCCGGTCACCGGGGACAGGCACAAACAAAACGGTGACGCTGCCCGAGGCCGGGGACGATGGTTCGCAGCCCCTTCTGTGAGTGGCCAAACTGATCCATCTCTCTCCCTGACAGTCCCTTTGTCTGAAGTGACTGTTGAGCGAGGCTTTAAGGCCAGGCAGTGGATAAAAACGTACAATTGACCATGTCCAATGACTGCCTCAATCATGTGACATTTCCTCCACGTACATAAAGGCATAATTGACACCTCGGACCTTGCAGATGTTTTGCAATTCATTTGGTTCCCACAATGATATCAAAAAGTAAGTCTCGTGAACCGGCAATACTCTTGTTTTTCTCTCAACCCGTTCTTATCTCTAAAGTGAATTTAGATGCAAATTGCATTGTCTCATGGCTCTGCTTGTTTTCTTCTGTTTGTCTTCTTTTCCTTTGCCTTTAAACAGATTGTGCCACCATCATTTTCAGTATAAAAATTACTTGAGCATTCCTAAAAAAAACACTATATATGACTTTTTAGCTAGTGATCTGATTCACACACGAACGTCATTATATTCCTTTGCCTTCTGTTCAGGGCCTTCTGCTTTATACTCCCTAATTTAATTTGCCTTTCTGACTGCCCAGTGATCCTTTCCAAAGAGAAATCTCCTTACTGAGCAGCTACTTGCTGTGCTTGCAATAGAAGCAGGTGTTATGAACAACTGGTTGCCTTCATCTGAGTCCCAGCAGTTTGGATGAATGGATAATCATCCATTATCCAGTATGCCCAAGTGTAGCCCTCATACAGAGGATGAAAGTGTCTTAGTACAGGCGGTCATCATATCTGCCGTGGCTTATCCTTCCTTTCTTTAAAATGGGGAGGATGGTTGTTCCCTCCTCATTCACAGGGATGCTGTGAGTTAATGCCTGGGCAGCGCTCTGATGCCAGACAAGGTGAAGGACTGAACTTTCTTCACAAGCAAATTATTAGTCTCTTCCAGTATTGCCCAAGAGAGCATTGACCCGTCCTTCACACTTACAGCAGGAATAGCTCTGCTTGGGTGTCCACCACATCAGGCATCCAGGACACAACGTACTCTGGCTTAAGCTTCTGGTAACCTGCTCTTGCAGTCAGAACTGTCCCTCGTGAAGATGAGTCACTCAGAAACACTCTGCAAGTCGCATGCCTCGCTGTGCACTACTGGTAAACTGCTGGCTGCCTGCCTTCAGTTAGATTTCTAATGCTAGACACACCACCTGCCCAGTTTACCTTCCTCATTCTGGATTTGTCAGACTCAGGAAAACATCTGATCTCCTTCACAAGAGAACTAAGAACGTCTCCTTTGGGCAAGTTTTTCTAGGCTGAGTCTGTAGGTGAGAGCTTCCTCTAGGAAGCAGCCAGGTCTGCAATTCCTTCCTGTACCGCGTTAATCACTTATGCTTCTGCCTGTCTGGTCATATTCCTCTCACTGTGCATCAGCAAAATTCTGCATATATTGATAAATGCCGTTCCCTGGTAACAGAGGCTGCATGGCCACACACGTACGTATGCACACACACTCTCCTCTTTCTCTCAGATGATAAAGCTTGTGCCAACCTGCCTGACAGCTATTAAAACAACTTGGATCAACCCTGGAGAAGGAACTCTTCCTAATACCATCCAGGAAAGAAAAGCAAGTTGGATCTTGCCCACTCATGAGTACTACCTCTGGTCATGGAGAAGAAGGAAAGCACAGGTCCAATTGCACTTTTCTTCAAACAGCTGTGGAGAGGCTCATTCTGGTTCTGCAGTCCAGTTGTGTCTAATTGTTCTGCATTTCCTCTATTTGCCTGTCCTAAAGGTTTTAAAAATAATTTGGAATACAGTTAGTGCTATTGCAGCCATGCAATACTGACAGCCATGGTAGCCAAGGTCCTTTGTTTGTTGCCTGCATGTACAGTAGACAGCTGGCATGTCCAGGGATACGGCTCTATCTCCTCTTATGTCCTGACCCCACAATGCACATGAAGGATGCTTAGGGATCACAACGCCTTGCCAGTAAGGTCACCAATGAAAATATGTGCGATTCTGTACAACATGGCACTCAGGTAACTTTATCACCTTCAGACAAACTTCTAAAATACTATGGTAGAACATCAGTTAGAAGGAATAACTAAAATCTTCCTTTTTTTTTTTTTTTTTTTTCCCAGGATGAGCCAGTGAATTTGCCTTGGTTTTCTCACAGAGGCTTCCACACTTTCTAAAGAAATATATCACTTGATAATAATCTCAGGCCACAAGTACCTTTCTGAGGAGCGGACTGGCTGCTCCTGTTCACTGCCTGTTGTTTTCATGAAGTGAAAGTGGAAGCTCTGGAGATGGTGAGGGAGCTCAGATTTGCAGCCAGCAAGGTCAGATCCTTGTTCCTCAGGGCTGGAGGAGTCAATCTTTGGGAAATGGATCTGGCAGCATCCGCTAACAGCTTCCTTTGAATGGAGATAAGAGGCAGTAGTTGTTAGTTTTCCACAAGAAGAACTAAGGGTGCTCTGGGAAAGGCCCCACACATCCCAGAAAGAGAAGTCTTCCTGGCTCTGAGATGACACAGTGCTGGCAGGGGAAATGATCTGCCTCTCTCCCTTTGCCGTGCACCTGTGTTCCACCTTGCAGCCAAAGATGACATGCGGGTGAACACGCAGCAAAGCACCAAAACTGTCCTCGGGAAGTCTTCAAATTAGGTTGCTAAAAATGAATTTCACAGCACATGGCTAACGCCCGTGCTTGACCACAATTCTAGGCCAGAGCTTGCTTATTTTACTAAGCACAGAATAGTGTTTCTTTGCAAGAGACCTTTTAGAAATCCAAAAAGAAAGTGGAAACATTTTTTTTTTTCTGAAACAGTCCCATGAGGGAAAATCCAGAGACTTACTGTGCAAGCGCAGACCTTCTTCTCCTAGAAATTATTTATCTACGGGCATTTTGAGCTTTTGGTGCAGGACAAAAGACACGAGCGACTTGGGAGAAGTGAAGCAAGGAAGCAGGCAAAGCCATCTCGGTGTTCAGCGGACGCCCTGGCTTGGCAAAGGCTTGTCCAGCCACGACCCAGCTAGGGCAGAGCCGCGTCTCAGGCAGGAGCGCGGCTCCGAACAGGCACTCGCCCTAGTGCTCTACAGCAGATGCTGCAGTCAACCACGGGGCGATTGAAAACATAAATAATGAAACAAAATTTGGGGACAATAGCTCCTGGGCCGGGGGGACAAAATACTCATGGATATTGTCAGTCTCGGAGTAACCAAGCAGCAAAAGCTCAAGTGACAACAATAGGCGGGAGAAGAATGGGGACAAGCGAGGAGGCCTGAATCTCAATCAGGGCCAGGGCTGCACATGCCGCTGTTTCCCTAGAAACTAACCTCTCCCCTGAAGAGGTTTGCGGGGGCTTTGTGTGGGGGACACAAGACGTGTCATACACCAGATGGTCGTGTGCTGTACGACTCAGTTATCCGAGCGGACAGAGTGAAGGAATGCGCGCCGCCGCTGCCGTCGGGAGGCCGCGCGGGGCACCATCTGTTCCCCCGGCCCGCTGCACGCCTCCCGCGCCCTTTTCTTCTTATCCCTCCCCTTTCTTCTTCCAAGAAAGGAGGGGGAAAACAAAATTGAGGCGATTCCCCGCTCGGGGAAGAAGAAAACCCTTAGTGCAGTCGCCGTATCTATTGCTTTGTCCTGGGTTTTGCGCCAGGTGACTCGCTCGCACGTGCGCTCCTTGAGGAGCAGCAGTGCTTTCCTGCTCAGGACTCTATCGCTTACACATAACCCCGCCGCAGGACTTATGGATTTCTCACCATCCAAAAGCCCCTGAATGCTGTGGAGCTCATGTTCTCACACGGTGCTCCTCACCTTGCTCATGCCACGCGCTCGTGCCTCTTCCCGGTGTGGGAAAGGCTCCGTCCTTTCCAGGAATTGTTCTGTGGCTCGTGGCAGAGCAGGAGGATGGCAACCGGGAAACAAAAACTCCAGCTCCAAATCTCTTGCTGGATGCCTGACCTAGCAAGGAAATAGGAGTCGGTGCGGAGGAGCAGGGCTTGGGGTGGCCAAGCGCAGCTCGAAGAGGTGTGGGCAGAAGACAACCAAGTCCCACCAAAGACAACAGGAAGGCAGCCCCATTGGCCTTGAGCCCTGCGTGAACCTGCAAGAGTGAGAGAACATGAAGAAAATTAAGACCCAGGACACGTAGGAGTCCTTGCAAGGTGCAGCAAGGCTTCTGGGGCACCTGGAGCTGGAGGCCAGAAAGGGTGAGGAGCAGCACTCAATGTGTCCTTTCTTCTCCTCTGCTCCTGGCTCTCGCGCTGCGGCACGGTGCCTGAAGATTGCCTGCATGACCTGGTCAGTTGCCCGCTCCCGCAGAGCGGGCTCAGACGTCTGCTCCCTGCTCCTTAGTCTCACAGCACCACACTCGGTGCTTCCCATTCTCCCCAGCCAGCACTTCCTCGCCCCAACCATAGGGGAAATAGCAAAGAAAAGGCCTGATTGCCCACTGAAATGTCAGGGAACACTTGAAACCATTTAAGTAAATGTGCAATTAAAATCAGTTGTATACGGGCTGCAGGTGGACACACGTCACTCTGGCTGTGGGTGTGCAGCTCTTGCAGCACGTGCAGAGAAGGCTCCGGTCAGAGTAAGCTCATGTTCTCACATTACGGTTTGAAAAGACACGGTATGACTAAAAGAGGTTATGACTTGCAAAAACCGCCAGCAAACAGTAAGGTTGGTCTCTGTTTCAGCAACTGTTGCCTGAGGCTGGCTCTAAGCGATCTGAAGGGCACACTCAAGGCCAGATTCACCTGAACCTGAAGGAGAACACATGTTTGAATGAACACTGAAAGGAAAATCCTCAGGGAGATCAAGTAAAAGGGATGGAATCAAAGCAAAAAACAAATTTGCAGAATTGGAGCCAAAAATGCAAATGGAGTAAAATCTGAGTCACATTTTAAATGTAGGTTTTCCCTACCGGGAGCTCAATAACTTGAGCAGGTGACCATTAAGACTAGCTATTCTTAAGTGATGGTTAAAAACAGTTACGCTCTCACCATCTCAACAAGCTGCTTGTAACCCAAACAGTTCATGTCCGCTTCCAGTCATTACTGCTTTGGCAGTGCTTGTACCAAGTGCATCTAACGTATTAACCTTTATGAATTCCTGCTCAATATATTCCTAGAGGTATAACATGTAGCAGGACTAAAAATTACATTTATTTTTCCCTTTGGCTTCTTTTATTTCTCTATTTTAAACAAGATTGCTAGTGTTTGCTCCTCCTCCCAAATTCACATTTCACATAAGAAAAAAAAATAGAGCCAATGGGTTTCCAAGTAAATTCCTCCTTATATACATGAGAATAATAATAGTTATTAAAAACAGTAATAATACATTAAAAATGGCTTAATTGCAGTTAACAAAAATGACCAGTGATATTAATCTGGGAGAAAATCCCAGAGATGGCTATGCACATTTCCAGAGGACAAACCAAAAAAACCAGCATACAACAGAGCCCCTTGTTGACTGTGGGGGGCAAACAGCGGCGCAGCGAACTAACAGGAACAGAAAAGGGCAGCAACACGTTTCAGTACAGCTGGCTCTAAAGGATGTACGAAATGTTCGGGACTCCACGCTCGGATCCCGACATTTGTGCATGTGGTGAATTATGGCAAGCGGCTCTCTAAATCAGCCCCCTTGGAGACTCGCCTCTCCGGGCCGCGGGCTTGCCCGCTGAGGACTGCGTATCCCACTTTCTGCACCTGGCCGGGTGATTTAGCATGGACTTGACAGGGTCGTGGAAGCTTTATTCTCTTTGTTCCATGGGTGTCTGCCACGGAGAGCCAAGCCTGGATTAGCCGAGTCTAAATCCCTGGGCAGCTCGCCAGCGCAAGGCTAGTTCTGAAGAAAATGGAGCTCCGAGATGATTTCAAGACCGGCTTTATCCACCCGCTCCCTCTAACGTGCAAATCCACAGGCAGGGAGCATAATGGCTCATGTCAGGCCGGGAGGCTTTTCCCCGTAGGCAGCGGTCACCAGCCCATGTGGGAGTGACGTGAACTCTCTGCCTGCCTTGGACGACGTCGCTGCTCCGGGCCTCCCCTGGCACTGCTCCCGTGCCAGCGACGCAGGCATCTTTTCACCGGACAAGGGGCCGCAGCGAAACAATGCGCAAGGACGTGCCCCATAATGCGCCCGTTCGGCACCTGCGTTTTCTTTGTGGCGACGCCAACCATTTTGTCATGCGGGCTTTGAAGTCGCTGTCGCACGCAGCGATGCGAGAGGTGCCGAAGCGCGCGCAGAAACGGATTCCGTTTTCCAGCGATTTTCACTAGCTGGTCTAAGGGCAAGGAAACCCTCCGCTAGCAACACTTCAGGAGGAGTCTTTGGCAAACGGAAGCTTCTTCCTGATCCCAGGAGCTGAGACCTGTTCAGCTTGTGAAGGTTTCTCTCCACCCCAAATTGCTGAGTTTTGGGGGTATTTTTAGCCTGGTTCCCACAGACACAAGGTCGAGACACTCACATTGCATTTGTTTTGCTCGCCCTCATAACTTTGGAACTCGTCAGCCTCGTTCAACTAAACTTGACAGGAGGGTCAACGCCTACAAAATAATTAAGTTCTTATATATTTTACAAAAATAGGCTTTGAGGTAGAAGAGAGAGGTCCTATCAGTGCCCCAGAGACGTGTCCTCACTGTGGAAAGGCTGGGCACAAGCTCCCATCTCCTTAGGCACCAGGGGAGCAACACTGGAAGCAACCAGCTAAACGCTGCAGCAAAGACAACGTCCCAGCTGAAATCCGCACTTCTGAGGCATCAATGTCAGTGCATTGGCAAGGCACAGAAAAGGCAGAGCTCACTGAACTGCTTGTTGTTATTTACTGTCTGAACTTAGGAGCTTTTTGTTACTGCTTGGGACCTAATTCTTCTTGGGACTCACTGAAATATCCGTGAACAACAGTGCAATCCTGTAGCAAGGGGCTTCACATTGCACTTGTATCAAAAGTATTTCCTTCTTTCTGACTTTGCTTCCTTTTGCGTATCCTTATCAGGGCTGCCACAGATTGTACGGCCCGAGATACAAGACCTTTTATAAGCTCATTTAAATGAAATTTTAGGTCCTATAAAAAGTATTTGTTTTTGTCCAGAAACATATCCCTGTGTATGTTCAAGTGTAGTAGGCGAGGTATCCTGTACCGTAACTAGAGTACAAAGAAATACTTCTCAGTGTCAGAGCCTGAAAACGTGAGTGGCAGGTGAAAGCAGGACAAGCCAATGGCTTGCAAATAGAAAAGGGAAACAGAGATGTGTGAATTCAAATGTCCTTCTCACCAAGAGGAAAGCAATGTTGCACACATGACTCACTCCAGCTTCCATTAAACCCAAGGGAAGCCTTCTTCAACATTGATTTTCAACTCGCAAAGAGTTACGTTGACCTGCACGGACTCAGTAGCACCTAGCGCTGAAGGCAACAGCACAACTCCCGTGCAGAAATGAAGCTCACAAAGACATTTGTGCAGGAGCAGGACACAAGTGGGAGTTACATCAGACGCTTAATCGCTTTTTTCCCCAGCCTCTCCTCTTCCCCAACCACCACCTCATCAGACACACAAGAACAACCCTTCTCTGCTCAGCAGAGGACACCAGGATTAGCTCAAAACTGGTTTTAGCTTTTCTCCTTCAAGCCTCCAAGAAAAAAAAAAAAAGAAATCTCCCTGTATTTTACTTTTTCACACTGCAAGAAGCAATTTGTTTCTTGCCCAAACCCTTCCAGCTCAGTGGGTGTGGGGGAGCCAAGAAACGTTTCCACCTTCCTCGGAACTGATGATAAATCAGCACGGAGGTGTCTGCTAGCAACAATAGCCGCCAACTTGCTGCACTAAAATGGCTATTTAATCTGCTGACTAATACATCACATTATTTCTGCCTCAGCTAGTATTTGAGCACGGCGCTGGCCCATTACATTATCCGAAGCAAGGCTACTTCAAAATACAAGGGGGAAAATGAGTGATGTCTGGACTTTTGTTCTTCTTTTGTAAGGGCCTGTGTCAGAGGGAAGCTAAAAACCAACATCCTATAGTTGTCAGCCTGGCAGCAGGCACTCCGGGCTCCGAGCCCTTGCGCTGCCGACAGCGCGGGGAACACGCTGCGGCGACGGCCGCGCACGGAGCAGGCCTTGGGAAGGCCTTTTGCTTCAGCATTTATGTTGGATGGTACCTGAGGTCTGCGAAGGCCCTGAGAAAACGCTCATCTCCCTGTGCTGCTCTCCTACCACACGCTGATGAGAGGGAAATTTGAAGGTACTTACTGCAGGGTGAAGTCTTTGGCCTGGAGGGTGGATCTTCTTGATCTCTGGGCAAGGTGGATTAGCGGGTACGAAGCAGCAGGTTTCAGAGCTGGTGTGGTGGCTTCTGCAGGGGCCAGCTGGATCCAACCTGGAATCACAGAGCTTGACACAACCTGTCACTAGGTCTTTGAGTGGTGATTATTTGGAGGATTCCGGTGACTGTGATTTCGGAAAACCTGTAGACAAACTAACACATCAACATTAATGTGAAATTATCTTCCGCAAAAGGTTCTTATTATGCCATATTGCTAACAAAGAACCTAGTTGTCAAAAAGAAAATGTAGAGGTGACTGTGGGAAGAAAGAGGTAGGAATGGATGCATTCTCTGATCAACCTAATCCCTCTAACAAATACATGGATCTGTCTGCTTTTATCATGAACTGAAATATGCATCTTTTTCTCTAGGGCCACCTCAGCTAATTAAGTCCCATTTTCTTATTTCTCTAGCAGTCAGGAAAAGGGTTGAGGATGCTTGTCCAGCCTGGTGTTGCAAATAAGGCATCTAAACCGTGTATGGTGAGCTCAGAGGGAAAAAGAAAAGCAAAGCCAACAACTTCTCTGTGTGTATTGAATTTCTGGATTTTAGAAAGAACAAAAGACATTGCACTCTTGTCCTGAATTTTATTAGGAAATTAACAGGCTGACTGACAACCTGAAATTACATAGCAAAGCTCATTTTAAAAAATGTTCAAAATCATCACAATTTTGATTTCTATAAAACATAATGCCCAGGTATAATCCCTGCTTATGTCTGCAAATTTCCACACCCTTAACATTTATCTACTGTACAGTAGCAAGACTGAATAATTTTAACATAATCTGTAATGTTAAATACAGCATACAGTTCTCGGCAGTCCAAGTGGAATAGATGAAATGTTTAGAACAAAGCAGTCCTGGAATATGAGCAGCATTATGAAAAGGTGCCTGTGACCTCATTTTGTTACACGTCTGTACTTCAGACTGCTCCTATATATGAAAGATTGGTGATATTAACCGCTCTGCAAAATTATGAGGCTTTAGGGCATTAGTTTTTCCAACAGCCTTGTTTTGTTCTGTTTAACTCTGCTCTCCTTCAAACAAGCATTTAAACCTTGCATTTTGGTACACCACTAGGCAGGGGACAGGTTGGTCACGGCTTTGCCAGCGCCCAGGCCGGGGCTGCCCGCACCTCAGGCCACCGTCACACAGCGAGGGGACGAGGGGCGCAGGACGCACGATGCGCGGAGCACAAGAAATCCCTCTCCTTTTGCAGCAATATGTGTTCCCGCTGCTACAGAGCTAAAAAGCTGTAATCCTCCAGCTTCCTGTCACTGCTGGCTGTGGAGACCTTCCTCCTTCAGGGCTTACGTGCTACAGGTGCTGACTTTTTGCATGGCCTGAACTTCAGCCTTGGTAATCAAAGCCCAAATCCTGCTCACTTTGTGCATGTGCAAAATCACACGAAGCCAAGCACTGCTGTTTTTAATGCAGCTGCAATGTGGCGAAACATGGTTTAACTCTGTAGATTGCAGGTCCTCTCAATTTGGCCTGGTACTTTTGCGTATCTAATAACTCTTGTAAGGAGTTGAACTTCCAGAGCTGTTTTTCAGGAAACTATTCAAAACACCCTCTACGCTGCCTGGATGAGAGAGGCTTTCCTGAACGGGGGCCTCAGTTCCTGCAGGAATGAAGGATGCGCAGACTAAGCGGCTAGCTCAAGCACTTGACCGGCAAGCCCAGGCACTTCTGCCTTTTGCATGTGTGCTGCTGTACTATTTTTGGAGAGGGTAAGCTTAAAAAAAAAAAAAAAGAGCCAAGTAGTAGTAAGTCTTCTTTTTAAAAGCTATTTCAGGACAAGCACATTCAGACCGCTGTGTTTTTCTATTTATATATAAATTCTTTGGCAGCAACTTTCGAGAAAGTAGAATCATTTCTTCTATGCAATACTTTATTGTCTCCACGAAAAACTGATATCTTAAAAAATCTATAGCGCTTTCCACTATAAATAGTATTGTTCCAAATTAAGGATTAGTTCCTCCCTGAAGAAAAACAGATTTAAAAAATCTGGCCATTATCTGATAACTGTTTATGTAGCAACCTTAAAATAAAACAGAAAAAGTAAAATCATTCAGTATGTGGTTTGTCATTCTCTAGAATGTTAGTGGTATGTTTATACAATAAAACCAACATAAGTTATTTTATTTTGTTTTAAAAAACTTAGTAGTAGAAATATATTGCTATCTGCAGATCCATAAACAGAATGCACATTTTCCATCTAAGTTCAAGTATTATTAGAATATTATTATTGCTATTATTATTATTAAAGGAGCTCTAAATCCTTGCAATTTTTCCTGTCTTTACATTGTCTTGGTCTTTCCGAGAAATAAGGAGTTGTGATCATTTGTTCTTGAACAAAATCAACCTGAAACCTCAGTAAGTTTGGTAGGAAACAGCTTGGCAATCCTTAGTCTATTATGAGCAACTTTTAGAAGAAGGTTTTTGAGAGTAGTAATATAGATACAAAAGTCTTGTGTTTTCTTGGATGGCTGATGAACTCAATTCCTTCCAGATTCAGTCTCATTTACAAGAGAAAGGTGGGAAGAACCCAGCCCAGATGCCGACCACATCAGGAGATATCGTCTTGGTTTCTTCTTGGCACTGTCAGCTGCTCATAGGTTGGCAGAGTGTTATTAGGGAGGAAAAGATCCGAGTTAACAGTGTTGCCCCTCTGAGACGCTCTGATGCTGCCGTGACCACCCTGCTGACTGGAAACCAGATGATGCAGCAGATCTGTAATGAGGTTCAGTTTCTGGTCCATCTGGGTAACCTGCCAAGGGAAATTTTGCTCAGCATCAGCATTCAAGAAAACAGCAACAAACCATGGAATGAGACGGGAAAACAGCATCATTACAATGTCTACAAAACCACCATGCATTCAGCATCCATCAAACAGAGCACTAGAAAGTTATTGCAATAGATGGGGCGCAGAAGATCGGCTGCATGAGGAGAGGCCTGTTCACACTCAGCTCGGGTCTGTGCTTCGACAGTCACTTCATATCTCGGTAAATGCAGGCCAAGGTGGGCGTTAAAGTGAAAGGCCCTCCTAGCAAGCCTGTGTTTGGACAGAGAGCTTAGTGCCTCACTTGAGTTTCTGTCGGGTTTTTGTTGTTATGCTGCGCTCACCTTTCTCAAACATCATATTACATGTGTATTCCCTCACCCTGCCAATGTGCTAGATGCTCGCCTGCCCGGACGGGTGGCAAGTGGCTCTGAAAGGGGGCAAGGAGACCATGTCCCATGCCCTCTACACCCTTCTGCCAGCATCAGGAGAAACCCAGCACATCCCCACGGCAGTCCCACATCCAGGGATCCACACGGATCCTCAAACCCAAAGTAAACCTAGCTGCAAAGAGATGCCACGGGTTTCACAAAGAGGAAAGCAAGCCAGCTAAAAAATTGGGATAGCACTAAACTGCTGCCTAAAATATCTACTCAAAAGCAGTGAAAGGCACATAAAAAGGCTCGAAAGAGCATGAGTGGGAGCAATTTATATGTGCTTGGCCAGCATCCAACTATCACACAGGATAGTAAAAGACACTAAGGCTAAGCAGAACATCAACAAACCTGGAGGATTTCAGCAGAGACTAAAATGTTTTTCCACTGCAGAGAAAATGCTGTTTTTTTCAAACACTTTGTACAACTGGTAGGGAAGCAGATACAGTAATTTAAAAATATGAGGTGCCAGAGATTTATACTTTGCAGCTGGTTTTGAAAACATTAGGCAAAGCACCCTAGATGGTACATGAAACACTAGTAATTCTGGATGGAAATGGCTGTTGAAAGACGAGATTCGTAAAATGAGGAAGTTCGAGAACACATAAGTTCAAGATTTCTAGAAGGAAATACAGATGGAAAGTGGAGCAGAGCAGCAGGTTTTGATTTCATCCCTATTTGTTCATTCCTTTAAAAAAAGGCACGCTTCTTGCTAACGGTGCCCTTCGGAGATGACAAATGCACAATGCTCCAATGCTCCAAGCACGACAGTACAAACTGCTGCTGGCGAAGCAAAAACACCTCCTTCCTCCGTGCCCTGCTGCCCAGGCAGTACCGGGAGGCATCACACGGAGGAGTGCCCACCACGAGCTGCCTTCAGAGGCTGAAGGACAACTTTTCCGCTGAAAATGAGGGGTTTTGTGCTAATTATTCTGAAGTAACTAGGGGATTTCTATTTTTTTTTTAGTTTGTGATCCCAGACAGCGATCAGCAGAGGAAGGGCAGAGTGCAGCTAGATCTGGGAAATGTGCGTTTATGAAACGCTTGCGGTGACGGGCTATTGAACGTGACAGTCGACTGGACCAAGATCTGGCTGGCCCTTCAACAGCTGTGCATCTTGGTGATGAAGTACTGGCGAGTAAGTGAGATGTGAGTATTCTTGCTGGGAAATAAATTCCCCGAGATAATTGTCTAAGTTCTCCTCTGGAGCAAGGTTTGGCTGCTGCAGCTGGGGAGTGCAGGAGGCCCACAGAAGCAGAGGCAGAAGCTAATTACTGCTGAGCTGAGCCATATGAGATAAAAAGTGAAGCCCTTCTTCCACGCTCCTGCTTATCTGTGCCTGCCTCCGGAGCGGCGGTTGTGCGGGGAGGTACTGAGAGCTGTTTAACTGATACAGACTGGTTATAGAAGGGTTTTCTGTAAAGAAACCCCTTTTCCCAGGGAATTCTGTGCCCATTAAAGGCTTGCTCCAAGACCCGCTGAAGTCAGTGGTAGTTTTTGGCAATCACAACCTTGCAGTGACTTCAGCAGGCTCTGGCTCAGCCTTGGCCCGAGCTGACAATCCCGAGTAGTAACACATTCTTTAGATATTACAAGGAAAGAGAAGCTTAAATTTCCGTACGTTGCTCTGCTCATGCTTCTTAGGGCTGGATCAGAAAAGATGACATCTGCAAACGAGACAGCGATGGGATGAGGGGCCCCCATGCTTGATCCTGCCAAAGGGGTGTCTTCTGTTAAAAGCACGAGACCAGCATGTTTTAAAGAGAGAAGGAAAAACCACCAGAAGGCAACCCCTACTGTCACCACAGGTCTCTGATGTACAAGAATAAGTGGCTTGCTGGTGTAGAGCCTTGCAAGTTAGCAATCCCTGTCCTCCTTTGGCCTCCTAATAGCACCATGCACCCTGAAAAATACTGCTCATTTGTTTGCTACAGAGATAACTGCATCCATGTCTCAGTGTGCAATATCTTTTTTATTAAACTGGATTCATGCATTTTACATCTTGCGTGTAGAAGTGTATCGTCTCCCCTGAATCATGCTTCCAAACACATTTACTTGATTAGAAAATAGCTGTGATGCCAGAATGTAATAAAAGCAAAGCAAACGGGAAAAGTGCTGATGTTGCTACAATCTTAACTTCTTTGGACAACTCTGATCCTGGTACTTAAAACAGCAAACAGTGTTAATTATGTATAAAAATAACTCAGGCTGATTTTGTTTCCTTTAAGAGAAAACAAGCTCTTTTGAGGTGCTTTATGCTTCATTATAATTAGGATGTTTGATCAAATTCTTGATATGCAAAGCGTTTCCTTCGCAGTTGCGCATTTTGCAGTTGTTTGGCGAAGGAAGCAACGTTTGCAACTCTTCAGAAATGACACTCCATGGTTGTTACAAAGACTTACTCGAATGCTGCATGCAAACAACATTTTTACGTCCTTCAAAACAAGGGTCTTTTTAAAGAATCCAATAAAGTCCTAGACTGAGCACAGATGGAGAGAAGTAAGTTTTGAATCTAGCTCTTAGGAATGAATTAAAAAAACTCTCACACCGATACAGCACGCTGAAGAAAAAAAAAACAAGCAAAATAATTTTGCACACAGGCTGAAAGAGCAAGGCACAAATGTCACAAAGTAACTACAGCAGTCCAAGTGCAAAGCTCTTCCCACCTTAGGGAAGAGCTTTTGGTTGTGCCTACAGGGACACACGGTTGCGCTGCTGTCCCAAACTGCTCGCTAGGACAGGGACAGGCTCCTGTGAACCACAGGGTCCTCTCACAGCATGTTTGCAGGAAAAACAGTTCTCTACAGAGAGACAAAAAATAACATGCCAGCTTTTATGAAGGTATGGAAAGCATTCCAGGAGGTGTTGGCGAGCGCGACAGAGACTGCGCTTGTGACAAGAAAGAAAAACAAAATAGAGAGTAATTTATCTTTTAAAATTCCACAGATTTTTACACTATAAGGATATTCAAGACAATGGGGAAACCCAAGGATAAAACTTGATGACTGGAATAATTTAGGCCACAGAGACCACAGTCAACTACAAATTACCAAGAACTTATGCCGAGCGCTGCTGTATGATCTGGAGGGACGAGGGTGATCCAAGCTGTCTTCTCTACCCGTCCTTCTGCATTTCTAGTTCCCTGACTCAGAGATTTCAAATCAAAACTTAATTATTTTTAAAAATGGTTAAGTGCAAAAATCACTGTCCTTTCGGACAGAATGGTGGTTGATAACTACCTATATTCTTAGCACAGTTGACTGATTAAGCAAACAACTTGTGCTTCCTCAAGGGCTTTTTTAGCAGCACAGTTTACGCATAGTGCTCACTTAGTGGATTCAGGTGGACTGTGTTTGGCCTTAATACAGAAAGAGGAGGGTAAAGCTGCTAAAAGACAAGAGGGATAAAAGAACACAAGCTACACTCGGCTGAAAGAAAATGTGATAAAAAAATTCAGAGAGCTTGCAGAGATTAGACTCCCAGTTCTGCAACCCTGAGTAGCATTCATTTCCCCTGCAGCCTTTTAGCTTAAAGAAAATCATCTCTTTAGGGCACTTCTCGAGATAATTGAAGATATTTGGGGAGATCTTCATGTATTTGTCATTGCTGATGGCCGCTTACCACAGAAGACCGTGCTGAGTGTTAGCGGGTCACGGTTCTGTGGAAAGAATATTACTCTTTCACACTCCGTGCATACTCTTCAGACGTACTAAGAAGAATCCTTCCCTGCTCCCTGTTCACTCTTACACTCTGAAATGAGCTAGCTGCCGTTTTAGAAAACCAAACACATACGTTGTTTGGCCAACAGAAACATCGTTGGGCATGCTAATGGCCTAAGTCAAAGAGAAGATGCAAAAAATATCCTGTTAATAGCAGCGATAAGAAAAAAATGTATCTGTATCAATCAGTATGTTAGAAAATAACACTTTTCTGCTCAGGTACATGACCTCCCCAAAATACTGGGAACCGTCTGTCTTCCATTTGCAGTACCCAAGAGCCCAGGTTCTTGAGCATCCTCTTATCAGAGCTCCTGGCTTCCCTGTGTTTGCTTTGGTGCCAGAGAGGAGGCAGAATTCTTGCTGGAGGTTACACACCAGGCGCCGAGGGGTTTCTAGAAGCAAGCAATCTGCACGGAGGAAGGTTTGTGCCTGGGACCGTCGCCACCTTCTCTTGAGAGGTGTCCAAGGAAGGGAACGTGGGTGCCGTGTTGTGGGGCAGGACAGGGGAAGTGGAGCCAGCGAGGAAACACTCACTTCAATGTAACATTACTTATTGCTAGAAAAAGAGAAGGTTGAGCTTTTGAGGAACAAATCAATGGGTTTTGTGGGTTGGATGCAACAAGTCTCTTTCCAGTCAACGAAAACACTGAGAACCGCGGGATTAACTGAGAGGTAAAACTGCTACCCTTGAGAGCAAAGCACCTTCGGAAAGAGAGGTACAGCTAAGGTTAACTATTCTGCCAGCCCAGTTTCCTCCACGTGGATTTTTTTCTTCTTGATTTTTAGAACAATTATCATTGTTCAATCACTTTTCAGATTAGGAGTCTCCTTTGAATTATATTAAAAAGTGACAATAATAGAAGACTTGCTCTGGTGGGTCAAAAACTCAAAAAAGGGACTCGAAAAAGCCATGTAGGTATTGTGCAACAGGCATATGTGCTTTGTATAAAATACAGATTATACATTACCTAACATAGAATATGGGCAGTATGTTTTTGTAACTGCCTCTTTTATGCCTTTTTCCCAACATAAAAGTTAAGCTAGAGCTTTCGGTAACAGCAGTAATTGAAGAAGATGCAACGCAACAACGCAGAATCTTTCACAGATATCTTCAACTATTTCCAGCCGCTCATACAAATCTAAGCTACACACATTTACACCAATAAATGCTTCTGATATGCAGCAGGCAAACCTTCAGAATCGAAAATTATTGAAGACCTACAAAGAAATAATGCTGTGCTTTGGTAAGATAGAGAGAGCAATTACTCTAAGAACTTTAAAATATGAAAGACAAGTAAAAAACTACAAATATATAAACTGCTTTGTTTTTACCTGTCCCCTTCCTAAAATTACCTTGACTCAAGGAAGCAAGGTAAAATGAATAAATACTAATGATGTGGTCAACAGGACACTGCCAAAGGAAGGGTTAGGAAAGGAAGAGCCATGGACTGTTAGAGGGAACAAGATCTCAAAAGGCAGGAAGATTTGGGGGCAGTGGTTATTTACAAGCTATTGTAAAACATCTCTGATTGCTACGCCTGCCCTGCTGGCCTCGCAGCCCTGAACACGTGCCCAGATGTGGGCAGCGCTCACAGACCTCGCGGGCATCCGGAGGGCCATGGCCGAGCAATCACAATCTGCGGTTGACTCCTGTAGATAAACGAGACAAGGCTTAAAACACATGGAAATTCGCAAGTTAGGACAGTGTCCAAAATCTACAGTCTTTGGCCCAGCATAGCCTCAGGATACAGCATTTTTTAACTAAAATATTACGGAGGTCAGAGATTACTTTTTAACCCTTTCCTCTAAATTCTCTGAGTATCACGATAGGAGCTGTAGATGAATAAGGGAGTTTGAAATCTTTTTCTCTCCTTGTCTGAAGCCAGTAAAGTGAAACTTAGGGGCTCTAAATATAACTTTTATCAGAAGCTATTAAAGAAGATAAAATTCCCTATCCTATTAACTAAATATTCTGGATTTTTTCAAGAATTTACTTATCTTTATTTATTATAGCCCCACCTTCAGGAAACAGTATCTCCTTGACCAGTCACAACAGTCTTCCATTTCCATTTAAAAGTAAGACATAGCCTTGGCCAGAAGAATCAGAGTGTTTCTGTACGAGTGAATTAACGATAGCAGAAGTATGAGAAGTTTGTGCAGCAACAAAAATGAACAGACGCTCATCAAGCATCATCATCTGAAAGGGCTTTTCAACTTCCAACTTTCTCAGCCACCACCACCCACTACACAGAACAAAACCTGACTAATCCTTGACCTCTCTCCAAAGTGCACTGCTTTGCTTCTTGACTCCTTGGCCCGTGTCCCTGTAGGATCCTGGAGGATTCCTGTGACTAAGCAGCCCTTGACAGAGGACTGCTGATAATTTCACCACTGAGTAGCTCTTCCAGTTCTGGATCATGATCGCATGCACTGAAGCTGCCAAGATTTTATTTTTCAAAAACAAAGGCTAAGATATACATTCATAATCCCCTGTGTTAGAAATAGATTTTTCAGTTCTAACTGCTCAGTTTTGCACAGCAATTTTTCTTCCTTCCTCCAAACTGCTATTTTTCAGATGCTTGCTAAGAAATGGTTCCCTCTTTCCTTTCTTTCTCTCAAACACTTTTCCTAATACAAACCAGATTTGAGACTGCTGCTATTTTTTAAAGCAAATACGCCATGTATCACATTGAGTTAGGTCAGCACTGCTTATATTATGTTTCACACTTCACCCAAATGGGGCATCTGTATTTTCTTTCAAAGGGAAGAAAGCCAGACTTGGTGCACTGGGTTTCCTAGCTGGAGCAGAGAGACACACGACAGCTTATGGATATCACAGCAGCCCCAATTCTGTCTGTAGAGCAGAAACTATTTTGCTGGCCTCAGTAACGACTCTGCTTCCCCACACAAAGCAGAGCTGAACACAAGCTCAAGGACTTCACAGCACTTGCATTCACAGAGGGGCTCGTAGGGTTTCTCTGATCTGATGCCCACCATGAAGGCAGGGCAGGTACATGGAGCAGGGCAAGGCAAGGGGAGAGCAGAGAATGTGTCTTACACGGCGCAGAAAGGGAGGAAAAGGTTACAGGTGTCGCAGGCACGGGACGAGAAGATGAAGGGTCCTGCGTAGGGCATCCCTTCGGGTGCACGGGGTGAGGTGGCCTTGCGCGAAACGAAACAGCTTTAAAATTTACACTGTGCCTTCAGCTTCCTGCGTGGAAGATGATGATGAACAGCAAAACATCAGCAGGGATATAACGGGATGGGATGGCTTGGCATGAATGAGAAAGCAAAGGACACAGGGGCACAACTATTTTTTTTTTCTTGAAAGCTTAAACGACAAGATGACTTCAATGTTTTATTTTTTAAAAAACTTTTGGCCAGTTCATTTTTTTTAGTATCTGTAATCTACTCATTAGTTACAATCTGATAGCTATCATGTGGGCAAAAAACGACGTAAGCTCCTTTAGAGCTAAAGTAAACTTACCAAATTAACAACCATACAATGACTTATGCAGCAATCAGAAATGGTAGGGGCAAAGTGAGGGGGGAGAGAGCAAGAGAGAAGCAATTAGAATAACAGGGAGATTTCAGATTCCCGAGGGCTGCTGGTAATTAAACCAACGGCAACATGAATCTCTATTTGATGTGGTCATGAGTTTGTTTTCAAAAGAAAAAAATATCTTTGAAAAGATTCTTTCAAGAGAAATTTTTAGAGAACAAGCTCAGCATGAATAATTAGACCAGAAATACTTTGATAAATATTGTTACGGAGAAGTCATTTATGGGCCATGGCATTCGAAGGCTAGAAATCCTCATGATAAATAAGGTGACAAGTTTGTGCCCATTTTTGGGCACGCAAGCCCGGGTCCAGGTCCTGCACGCTCAAGTTAGTTCCTCAGAACCGAGACCGGCCGCCTCTTGCTTTTGCCGTTGGTTTAAGCTTTACGAACACGCAGATCCAAGACAGGATATTTCAGTGGGAAAACTCAGTGTAACGAAAGAAAACCACAGTGAATTCCACAGGCCTCTGCTTCCCCTCCGGGGGCTGCACACAGATCAGAGGTGAAATCTATCTGTGATAAAACATCTCCTAGTTCCCTCTATTCCTGCAGCCTTGGTAACTGCAAAGCACCTCCGTGGAGGTGATGCTCTTGGAATCGCCTCCTCTGCCACGCTCTGCAAATTGAGCAGCTTTCACCTTGTCGCAATTCAAAGCACCCAGCAAAACCACTGCAGCCCGGAGGAGAGGCAGATGCTCTGCATCCTTCGAAGCCCAATGGGATGGATACCTCAAAGCATCCATCTGCACTGAACACTTCCAAAAGCTGGAGGAGATACAATCAATCACAAGCCAGCAAATAAGCAAGCGGTGAGTGCGAACCTTATATATTTAGTTTTGGAAACCATGTTTAAAAGGAAGAGATACTGCCCCTTGGCTACCATGGCATTATTCATAATGTAGAATTAGGAGATCTTATGGATATCGGCAGCAAAACTACAACAGACAATCAACTGCTAATGAAGAAGGGTTTTCAGTCAAAAACTCATTACCTACATCACCTAAGTCTGCAGGAGTTCCCCTGCTCTGCTAATTGAATTTGGGGAAAACTAAGCGATTGCTTTGCTATAAAAGTTGTAGGTTTAGACATTTTTTTTTTAATCCCAACTCGTGAAGCCAGCCAGCTATGAGAATTTCAGCTGCAATATTCAGACTTAGCTTCTAATCAACCACACTGCAGAGAAAAGCATGAAAATATGGCGGGGAACACTACCATCTCCAAAACCAGATTTTAAGGACTCTGATGTTTGTTTCTTTTTTTGCTTCTGCACAAACTCATGGCTTTAAGCCATCTCCTTGCACCTTCTGGGACCTGATGCAGTTTGAAAACCCAGGGAGAGGTGATTTGGCTGCCCCCGGTCACAAGCCCTGCAGGGGTTAACTTTCCAAACTGGTTCCATTGCAGGATTCCCTGGGTCCTGAGTCAGTTAAATACCAAAGCTCCTCTCTCCTCTCTGAAAGTAAATAAATATTTCTGGTAAAATAACATGCTTGAAAAATTTAGTGGATGACAAGGATAACAAAAAAACCCTCAGTGTTTTTCTCTGTCAATAGCTTCTTCAAGGAAGATGGTCAGACGGGGTATTTATTTGGACGGGTAAACCATGACTCAGAGAAGTGGATCGATCGGCAGCGTGAGCCACCGCTCAGTGATGGCAGCAAAAAGCTCACAGCCTTTCCTAGCTGATTAATCATCGTGACAGGCTCGCAGATTAACTGTCTACCCAGCTCCAGATGTTAGATGTGCTTCCACCTCTTGCAGTTCTGCCACTTCCTAGGCAGTAGCCTGGATTCTTAAGATAATGATGATCATTACTGCTCAAAACAACAACAAAAAAGGAGTAGGCCTTTGTAATTTTATCCTGCGATAGAGGAGACTTGCACAGAAGTTAACACAGCACACATCACAGTCCAGACATGACAAAACGCTGGGAATCCCTTGGGCAGAGGGGGTGACAGTGGCCCGCACAGAGCTGGGCGATGGCTCTGCCCTCAGCTCCCAGCCCATCACAACGGGGATCTGTAACAGGATTCTCCCCTCGAGCCCCGGCCAGGAAGGGCTGCATTAAATCCTGGTCCATCAGTAATGAAGCGTGGAAGGGGGCATCTGCTTGATGGCGAGGAACAGCTCCATTGCGAGCGGCACGCGAGGCGGCAGCGCTCGCGCAGGCACCCTGCTCTCCAGTGTCACCTCCTCTTGGGAGCTGCTCCGAGGTGTCCTCAGCAGCCAAGCCACCTTCACCAAAGATCTGGGAAGACTTGAGTGCCACGGCACAAACCCACGTATCTGCCAGCATTTCTTACTTTCCCTTTGCATATTTGCCTTGAAAGAGTGAAGGCAGTTATTACAGAGCTAATCATTTTATTTCTTCTGCTATCACTTCACTAAGTATTACGACTTTCTTTTTCCAGTCCAACAGACAGAGCGATCGGTTGGGTACTGCAGAATTTCATTCATCCTTAACCACTGCAACCTGTGGAAAAGGGTTATCAGCAAGCACCTACGAGATGCTTTCCAGATTACACTGCTAACAGTCAGCCTTGAGCACCACAGATCTTTTCAGGTAAAATGTGCTCCTTTTTACTTTACAGTATCTGTCAGTATGGATTTATAAAATCGCAAAATAATCTTTTCGAATCAAGCAACAACCTTCTCAAATTATACCCAAGTTTCAAGCCAGCTGCTGAGCAACAGGAGTAATAACAACAGTAACGATACTAAGGGCCTACATTTCCAGTTTTGACCTCCAGTCCTGACACGCAAGGGCTGAGGAAATGGA
This sequence comes from Tinamus guttatus, assembly GCF_059628265.1. Classification (NCBI taxonomy): domain Eukaryota; kingdom Metazoa; phylum Chordata; class Aves; order Tinamiformes; family Tinamidae; genus Tinamus; species Tinamus guttatus. The sequence continues at coordinate 11,225,797 of NW_028288774.1, read as the reverse complement.
GACCCTGCAAGCTGAAGGGAGCTGCCCAAAGCCCTGCAGAAAACGATGGTTGGGACAGGTGCTGCCATGATGGCACCAGGGTCCCTTCAAGAGCTGCTTGGCATGGCTGGCAGAGAAAGGCTGGCTGCACTTCTTCCGCTCTGCCTCAGACACGGCAGTCACCTCCAGCAGGTTGAGAGGGGATCCCGCCCCTCTCCTCAGCTCTGATGGGGCCGCACCTGGAGTACTGTGTGCAATTGTGGGCTCCCCAGGACAAGATGGACGTGAAGCTTCTAGAGAGGGTCCCGCGTAGAGACACGAAGATGTTTAAGGGACTGGAGCATCTGTCTTATGAGGAAAGACTAAGTGAGCTGGACCTGTTTAGTTTGGAGAAGATAAGACTGAGATATTTGATCAACATGTTCAAGTACCTGATGGTTGAACATAGGGAGGAAGGGGCCAAACTCTTCTCGGTGGGTAGCCAGTGACAGAAGCAGAAACGGAACCACAGGACGTTCCACCTCCATATGAGGAAGAACTTCTTCACTGTGAGGGTGACAGAGCACTGGAACAGGCTGCCCAGAGAGGTTGTGGAGTCTCCTTCTCTGGAGATCTTCCAAACCCACCTGGATGCCACCCTGTGCCACGTGCTGTAGGTGTCCCTGCTGGAGCAGGGGGGTTGGACTAGATGATCTCTAGAGGTGCCTTCCAACCTCAACCATTCTGGGATTCTGTGACATGTGGAAAGCGCTGCTGGTCCCAGCCCTGCAAAGCGCGGCAGCCCGGGCAGCAAAACAAGCGAGCGAGGGCAGCGAAGGCGGCTTTGAAGCACCCGGCGCTTTCGCAACTGCCTCCCGTGCGAATGCTAAGCAGGTTTTCAAGGATGCAAATGACCAAAAACACAAACTCCTTCCAACGTGCCTAGGGACGCTAACGAGGACGTTGAGGCTAGCGGTAGCGCGCTGGTTCATTTTATATCAAATTATCTGCAGCCTCTTTCATCTGTGCTCTGTCAGGTCATTTGCAAGCACGCAGCATAAATTTCCATGGAAATGTATATGCAAACTTTTCCTACCATTTGCATGACCCTTTTCAGGCAGATTCATTAGGCGACATTAGCAAAAAAAAAAAAAAAAAAGGAAAAAAAAAAAAAGAAAGAAAGAAAAAAAAATCCAAAACAAAACAAACCCCAGCCCTTTAGCTCGGCGTATGTTCTGAACCTCTCTTTGCCTCCATTGTGGCGAAGGAACCAGACATGTTTTGCAACAATGTCTCCTAAATATACAATAGTCCCAATTTGCTTCTCTTTCACCCCAGAGTAAATGAGGAGTAAATTTATTGATGTCAATGGGATTAAGGTAATAGAAATGGCCTGAAAATGAGGATCACTTTAGCACATAGAAGAGAACACTCCAAAGGCTTATCCATCTGTGCACACCGGCCCCGCTGCAGTAATGAAAACTGCACATGTCCTTGGGAAGATGTAATGTACAATGTGACAAATGGTGCAGTTTTTAAAAGCAAATCTTTCTTCAGAGCACAATTGGACATGGCACTTTATTTAACTCTATTAAAAAAACAGCCCTGCAATAGAGACTTTGGCTATTTTACACTCTGTTTTTTAAATTAGTTGTAATGTTAAACTTCCTAAAACCACACTACTTGCATGAAAAGCACACAGTAAAAGAAAAGCACTAAACCTGCCTGAATATATTCTGAAAAAAATAGTATTTTGGAAAAGAAACTGCAAGGTTTTCAGTCTCCACTGTAAAATTAATAATAACCACCAGGTTATCCCAAGTGCAGTTTAAAAATCTGCTCGCATTGTTTTCAATTAAAGGGAGTTTGTGCCCTGGGGCTGCGCAGCCCTGAGGTGCCGAACGTGGGAGCCATCGGGAGCGCACAGCGTCGAGTCAGCAGCGACTAAGACACATACACTGAGCACAGGCCACTTAAGTCTCAAAACTGCCATTTATCATTTCCTGAGAGAACAGCTTCTTGGCAATGCTCCTTTCAAAACACTTTTTTTTTCCAAAACAACCGACCGTTCCAGCACGCTATGAATACCACTATAATTTGCTCTATTTTTCATATCGAGGAGACTTTGGGCTCTGGCTTTCAGTTAATTAAAGGAACCTTCTTTGGAGATTTCCAACCTTTGCTTGCAGCAGGGTAGATGCCACAGTGAACTGGCCCTAAAACAGTGCCACTCACAGATGGGACTGCATGAAGATGGAAGCAAAAGAGACATAAATAAAAACATAGTTCTAAGTTGTAAAGTCAGCTTACGTAACAGCAAACGCCGTTTTGCTGTCCAAGTGCTTTGTCTCTAATGAAAATAGCTGCCTTGGGTTCAGCTCCATTTGATCCCGGAGAATCTGTGCTAGCTCAGCACTGTCTCTCCACATTTCACCTCGCTCTGTTATTGTTATTACTACAGCCCAAGAGCACTTGGGAGCCTCGCCTGGGGTCAGAGCTGCGAGGAGCCGAGCGCCGCGCGCACATAACGCACAGAGTCCTCGCCTGGCAAACACAACGCCTAAGGGAGCAGATAAAACCGGGGCGGGACCAAGACGGGCTTTTTATTCCTGTTTTATACACATGGACCTGAGATACAAAGGGATTAAATTAGATGTCTTGCCTGCGCTGACACACAAAGAATCCTGGAGCGAAAGCTAGGAGCGCAGCTGAAGTTTTCAAGTTCGGATCAACACTCTCATCATCATCATCGAGACAATTCATTAAAAGAGTTTTAAAAACCAGAGTGCTATCCTAAAAAAAAACAAAAGGAATAAAAAGAAAACCAAGTGGTCTGAACGCAGCATTCCAACGTCCTCGCATTAAAATGCGTAACGCAATGAAAAAGTCTTACTCAATCACTCCAGAAACCTTTTAGTGAAACCGTTAGCCAAGCAGTCTCACTCACATGTGGCAAAAAAGGGAATTCTAGTGGGACTTTTACTTTTTTTTTTCCAAAATGCTATTTTTGCCAACCCTATCTAAAATACGAGATGAGGCGCTTAAGCACTTCTGACTTTTGGGATAAAATCTGCACCACCAGGACCCAAACGGGCACTGCAGGCCGCCGTGCGGGCCATGGTGCCATGGGCTCCTTCGGGAAGCACCGTGGCGCAGGCTTCAGCAGAAATGCCTGTCATTAGGGCTATCGGCTTTAAAATCATTTACAAAACTGAAGAATTTCCTGTTTCTGTAAGTGGCTCTAACCAGCTCTTTCCAGCAGGAATCCCTGGAGAGGCAAACTGTTTTTCTCCGCGCAAAGCTGTGACTAGCTCTGCAAAGCAGTGGGGCTGCCAAGAACCTCGCTGAGATCCTTGGGCATTTTAAGTGTGTTTTCTCACTTCACCATTGCCTGAGGTGAGCAGATAGCATGACCTGCTTGTGAAATTTCCAAAGCAGTCTGAATTTTAGGGTCGCTGTGTGAGAATATGATAGGATGGATATTGTCTAAAGCTGGTGGGACCTTTGCCATAGACTTGTTAAGGAGCCAGAGCACAGTTTAGAATTTATCAACCATATATTTACTTTAGGAACAGCCATGAGAGCACTTAGGTCAGGGCTGGCCCTAGAGACACTTCAGTCTCAGCACTCAGTGTCACTGCTCGCCCACTATTTCAAGTTTTCTTAAAAAAAAAGGCTTCTCCAAGCTTTCTGGAAAGGCTTGAAAAGGAGTGGAAAAAAATAAATTCATTCAATTATTAGAAGAAATTTTCCACTAAACTCTTGTGTTGTTCGGTTTTGGTGATATAAGAAACTATCTTGATCCTATAGCCTAATTTGTTAACCCAGTCATGTACAGACTGGTTTGATTAGCAGCAAAAACACAGAGGGAACGAAAACAGTAAAAGCTGGTCCTGTGGTTTTATGAGATGCAGATCTAAAATTGTAGTTCTGGTCGTCTCTTGGGGAACGTATCAACCTCTGGTTTATGCAGGGTGCCATTGAGCAGGAGAACATCTTATCTCAGGAATACTGCTGTGAATGAGCTTTGCTGCACAAGTGGTATTATCAGCACGGACTTGCAGTCACACCTGCCCACACCAACATATTGCCAGAAACGTCACTCAAAGGGGACTTTAATGGAGAAAACAAAGGTTTTGACAATTGCTACAGGGCAATTCTGCGAGCACACTGTGGGCTCTGCCTTTTGAAGGAACCCTCCTCATGGTCGCCAGAATGTTCTGCCGCTTCCGAGGTGCGCTCCTGAGTTGATCTGCATTTAGGGAGTTAATATGGACAGCAGTGATTTGTGGAAATGAGGGTATGACTGTGGCCTGCTTACAGTGCTCTCCTGGAGAGACTTCAGCCTCTCCCTCTTCCAGGGAGCTCTTCCCGGCATCCTGCTTGGCTGCCGGAGAGCTCTCCTCCACCATGCCCTGGAATCTCCCTCCTTGGCTCTGGAGGTCTCATTTTTTCAGTCCTGTTTTCTTGACAAGTGTTTTGCTCTGGGCGGTTATGACACTGTTTCTGCTATGAATGGCTCGCATTGCCACCCCTCCTCCCGGCCGTTCCCCCAAAATAACACACCCTGGTGGAAAACCAAAACAAACAGTAAAAGTTTATCACGCAGAATTTGTTAATAACTCTCCCTGAAATAGTTCCCAGGCCTTTTGTATGCTAAAATAAAGGCCCAAACATTTACAGCCAGTGCACGAAGCCAACTAATAATTTATTTGGGCCATACTGAAAAGCTTGAGTGGGATTTTGAATGAAAAATTCAGTGAAAAAACTGATAGCCAAATACAGCCTTGGAGCCCTGCCACTGCCGCACATGGGACACAGGGAGCTCTCCCAGTGACCCAGGCATATACTGAAAATCACCCAGTCAATGGGATGAGACTTAAGTCATGTCATTTCTGCAGCAGAAAGGACCCTGCCTTTCTGGGAGCCTTTCTTACTATTGCCTGACTTTGGTGGGCACAGATGGCCGAGTGCTAAACTCCTGCTGTTGCTTTCAAGAAGGAAAAACTTATATTTAATGGACAACAAGGGAGGCAAAAGACTGCCTTCAGAATTTCATGGGAAACTTCCTACAGGGAGAATTCCCGAGGATTTAACTGGGAATAGGCATGCAGAGACTGTGGGATTACACCTCTTACTAATAGATCAGAAAAGACCAGTTTTTTAAGTCACTTCAGAAATTGAAACATTACAATTGTTTATATCTTAATAAATGAAAAAAATGTCAAATTTTAAAGCCTTTTTAGGAAGTGAAGAATTTTAAGGCCTATAGAGACACTGTCTTCTCAAATTCCTAAATTGTTTTAAATGTTATATTCACAATGTTGTACCACTATGATTTTAAGACCATGAAAAAGGTCCTTAATTGATTGAAAATATTTTTTTCCTTCCCCCCCACCCCTTTTTCCTCCTACTGTCTAGCTGAATGAAAATTAATTCATATAGAGGAGCAATTCCCCCCTCCCCGCAAAAAAAAAAAAAAAAAAAAAGAAAAAAAAAAAGAAAAAAAAAGAAGAAAAAAAGAAAACTCCTAATTTACTGCATGGTAGTTTGTTTCCAATATTGCAATGGATCGGAGTTCCTAGCACCCTGTGGCTTTGGCTGGATGGAGGGGATTGGTTCAGCCTTGATTTGAACCTGCTGTTTACCACGCGCTGTAAGCTCTTCCCATAGACTGTGAGAAAAAATTCTCACTGCTGGCCAAAAGCAGGAAAAGTGAAACATTTTACAGTTGTATCTTTCTCTTTGCAATTATTTTCCAGTGTATAATGCAAGAATTTATATTCTGAAACATGCATCCTCTACTCTGACAAAGGAATCTTGCTACTGTTTTGTACTGGCTTTATGGCTTTTATAAAATATATAAAATATGTGAGAAATTTGAATTTTAGCACATGAAGAGTCCGGATGTCAAAACGGTTGTTCTTTGCAGCTTTACTGAACAGGGTCTTGTTGCCCTTTAGATATTTCGCCTTCTCGGCCACCTTGGGGATATAGCCTGGGTCCTCTGCGTGCACATGAACACGTTAATGGATATTCTCACCTCGTGAACTACTCAAGAGCCGTGGCAATGGCTTTCAGTAAGCGAGCAAACAGCTGGAACCACTGCTGCAACTGATCTGCATCTCTGGAGACTCCAAGGTTGAGCTCAACACGCCAGGATGCCTGGACTTGCAGTTCAGCACTTCTCTTTCTAACTAACAACCTAGCATCTAAGAGGTAAGTTAAAGGGAAAACCAATTTACGCTTAAAAATAACACAAAGATAATTCAGCAAAGGGGTGGATAGTGTTTCCCATGTTTCAGTTAGCGTGATCTTGAGTGAATTGTTTTAGAGAGAAGTCTCTGAAATATGTAAAGAATTTAACTACCAGTGCCGTGCTCTAACTTCTAAAGAAAAATTAGAAATCACACGAGTGCTTTTGAAAATCTCTCCCCATTGCTACAGTTTCCAAACTGTAGAGTGCTACACTGCCTCATAATGACACCCTCAGGGACATAAATGCATTTTGTGATCAATAAGACCTGCTGGCTGTACCAGTGGGAGACAGAGAGATCTGCAATTGCCCGCATGGAATTAAGCCTCCCAAATAGAAACGACCTGGAATCAAACTTCTGAACCTCATCAAAGTTTAAATCTGTCTTTCTTCAGATCTCAGCACGCGGGCTCAACACTCATCTCAGTGCTCACCACCATTGGGGAGATGGGGAGTAATATTTTTATCACTCCTATGCTGCAACAGGTCGAGGTGCAGCGCTGCAAGGTCTCTCGCTTCCTCTGAGCTGCGCGGCACGCGGGATGGAGGCAGAGCCTGGGTTCTAACTGCCACCTGCATTTGCTCCTTTTAACAACTGGTTCTTTTATTGCTCTAATCACCACCAAGTAGTCCTTCTTTAAGTGATATTAAGCCCCTTTATCATGACACGAAGACTCTAGATGTATTTTTCTCTACCAGTGCATGGGCTGAAATTTAGTTTCTTTTCTCTAAACCCAAGTATCACACAGGGGCAGCAAGACACTGATAAATTCATCCTGCCCTTATGTACACAACATGAATTAAATTAAGTGCAGAAGGCAGTTTTTAGCACCTGCTCTTTCTTTGCTGCAAATCCACTAAAACATCACATTTTAAATGCGCGGAACGGCATGCTTCTGCTAGTGTATCACCTCTCCAAGCACCAATGCCCAAACAGCTAAGAGCACTGCGGTATTTTCGCTGTACGACTCCGCTGCTTAAACAAATATGAAATAGTTGGAGCTTGGCTTTGGCTGTTATAGAACAACAGGAACACTGGTGAGCATCTTCCAAAAGTGAGAAAGTGAGTTATTTATCTGGCCAGGGAGCTTGCTTTTTATTTTTGTTTTATTTTTGTTTTTTATTTTTTGCTCTCCCTCCTCCTTTCTTTCTCTCTTTCTTTCTTCCTTCCTTCCTTTCTTTCTTTCTGTGCACACGCAGGAACCTGACCCAGCTTGTTTCCAGAGCAGAATCTGGGCTCGCTCCTTGCTGCCAAACAACTGCAATCATTTTTCCCCAGCCATACACTGAACTGGGGGGGAGGGTGGAGGGAAGGAAAGGGAGAGAGAAAAGCTCTTTTGTTTGAAAGTGTGAAGAGCTCTGTCCAAACATGCCTCTTCAGGGTAGTTTTAAGTTCCAGAGCTGATAAGAAAAAAAAAGTAATGATTTCCTTCTGCTCACTGTGCTGAGTCTCTGAGCGCTGCCTTCCGCTCCTGGAGGCCACAAGGCACGAGATAACTCCTGAGGAAAGAACTGCCCACACCTCAGGCTACACTAATACACTCGATACATGGGTTTTCCTTGGCTTGATAGCATTTGACAAAATCTTTGGGTTTCTGTCTCCACATCAAATGGACAGGGTGTCTCACCGTGTCTGACAGCCTTTGCTGACTCAGGGACTTGCCAAGGGTAGGCCCAAGGGTAGGCCCGAGGCTGCCCCGAGGCCTCTCCTCCATCCAGAGGCTGCCTCAGGAGCTGGGAAAATTGCTGCTAGCCAGAAACCAGTGCAGAGAGGTTTAATCGAAAACAAATCCCTTAATGGGCTAGCAGTAAAGCTACGGGATCCGCAGGAAAATCTTAGAGAGAAAGAGAGAGACACCCAGACAGACGGACACAGTCACCTTGTTGCTAATATAATTTGGACCTCAGGATTGAAGGAAAAGTGGGCGCTGAAGAGAAAGGGGAATTGCAGAAGTGTATGCGAACACACAGGCGAAGCAATGAAGCATCCGACAGGCAAAAACTCCTTATCGTAAGGAAGGAGGGAAAACAAGCCAAATTGTTTTTTTCACAAAGATTATATAAATAATATTCCTGCCAAATGCTTGCCAACCACCTTTAAACTGAAGAGTAACGTGTTCACACTGGATCAGCCTAGGAACATTGCAGTTCTTGTCCATTCCTGCTTACAGATTTTTTTTTTAATTAAAAAAAAAAGGCTTTACTTTGGAAAGAATTTTCTAGTGTGTGACTACTGTAATACATAATAAATCAGTCTGCTTAATCTTTTTATAAGAAAGGAACAAAACAGAGCAGTGTTTGCTCTATAAAAGATCAGGCAACTAGCCCTTCCATAGCGCTGAATCTCTACACATGCTACTTCAGCCATCTGTCAGAGAAAAGTACTCAAGTGCTCAAAATACTCAAGAAAATACCAAGTGTTCAAGTGCCCATGGCCCTCATCTCCACAATTAAACTAGTTTGCATCCTGCTATGTTATTTTAATTATCAGAACAATATTTCTTTTATCCCTAAGGATATAACAACGGAAATGGACTGGAATAAGAAGCCATCAGAACGAGTACCACAGTCAGCTTGGGGAAGGGGCATCTTCTTGAATGAGACAGGCATCCCTATGGGGTCGTCTTCAACTTCTCTCCTACCATGGGAAGCATTTGCATAGGGGCATCTGCCTTGAGAATGCTTCTTTCACTAATCATAGCTAAATTAATCAGGTAGTTCTAACATAATTAATCAGGTAGTTAATAACATAAGGAAAAACAGGCAGGCTGAGATAGAGACTCACACAGATGAAAGTGCCACTGGGTACTTCAGACCAGACCTCCCTTCTGCGATATCGCTTGGATCAGACACATCTCTGTTACCTAGACGCAATTCAAGGGCCAGCAAAATTTAGATAGGGAGTTTTGCTTTGGAAGTTTTCTGGGCAAACTTATTCATATATCAAACTCTACAGACTTACCAGCATGCTGCTGTTTTTACAGAACATGCAATGATAAATCACTGATCCCAAACTACCTTCTGTCCTTCACAAAAATTTCCTGTTCTGGAGCTTGCCTCTGCCTGACAGGTTCATCAGCTGCTGGAGAGATTTTGAATAAACTGTTCTTTATTTATGATGTGACGTTCAGTTCTCTGGACATGTGCTCTGCTTAATTTTACAGCTGTAGAAATTCTTCAGTAAACGCATTCTTATATAATCATAGCATAGGACAAAAGAATCAAAATTTGCTGTTATTCAAAACATGGAGCATAGGCTAAGCGAAGTGAGTGACACGGTGATAGAGTGCTGAGCCTTATACAGCGTATACTACTCTAAGCAATGCTCATGTATTTCATAACAAAGACTACATACTTAGGTGTCATGAATAAGCCACTTGATAAAGCAGTGCTTGCAGAGTGTAAACTTTTGCATTAACATAATACAAGTGCTGGGAAATAACATTGGAAGTTCCCTTCTCAAATAGTTAAAAGCTAGACTTTATGAAGGGACTTATTCAGATAAGTAACAGCTTCTAGCTAATCTTTTCCTGAAACCATACAGAATGCAATAACCTAGGAAAAGCCTGAGCCAGCTGTCCCTTCTACTTACAACCTCAGTTTGCCTGACAGTAAATTTATTTTTCCTTTTATCAGAACTCTTAACCGACCATTCTAGAGCCCAATCCAGCTTCCAATGAAGTCAATGAAGTTGACAGTTGAATCGTGTCCTTAAAATACTTGCAGAAGAAAATGAAAATCATCTGAAACTACTAGGTATGCAGAAAACGTTTCACTGAGTGCATATTTTAAGCAATGTAGCAGGCACATACATCAGTATATGCAGACTGAAGGTCAAAAATCATTCCAAATCTACATGACAGCTCAGACCAAAGGTAGATTGACTTTCATCTTAGTTAAAAGACACAGGAGAAAATCCTTTCTCAATTGTGAATAATTGTAAGAACCTTTCAGTGACACGAATTTTTCATCTCAAATCCTGCCTTAAAATATAACATCTAAGTGATATATCCAAGATGCAGACTTGGAAACCTCAGCCATAGGCATTTGATAAAAACATACAGGGAAAAGTTGCTTCTGCTAAGGTCAAAGACGCAACAGTTAATGAAGAATCTTTTGCAGAAGTCATTCTGCCTTGCTTAGAAAGGGATATACTTACTGAAGCTTTAAATGTCATTCAAGAAAAGTCGCAGGAGTTTCTAGGCTGCCCCTGAGTTTTTCTGCATTAAATTCTGTGCTGCAAAAACATGCCTTTTAAAGATGCAGATACACCACTTACAAATTCTGGCATCCCATGTCCATAACTTGTGCTACAAATGTTTACAATTACTGCTGTATTTACTTTCCTTTTCTTTTTTTTCCTCCTTACAAGGAGACTGATTTATGCTTACAGTGACAACAAAAAGTAGGAAAGGATATAAAATTTTCATCATCTTTAGCATATAAAAGCATGAAGGAATCAAGAGATTTTGTATACCACAGTGTTCTTAGCGAATTGGATTTTATTAGGGAAAACTTGGCAACTTGGAAGCTCAGTTGCTGATTTCACCAGCTTCTTAAAGCTTTTTGCTTTGTGTCAGGTAATTACAGTAATTATCAGATTTTAGAATAAACCGTATGTGTCTCTCAGTGCAGCATATTCCATAAGAAATGTGTGACAGTGAGTTAGCATTAGGTTTTAAAGGCATGTTTTAACACACACTTGTGTCAGTCTACAGATAAATACACTAAGAAATATCTGTCTTAAATGCAAAAATAAAAAGACTAAACTATATAATTCCGTAATTAGAAAATTCCAATAATCTAAAGAAATTTGATAAGAGATGCACAGATGAAATACCTATTAGAAAAGTAAAAATGATACTTTTAAAATGTAGAATAAACTCCATCCGTTCAAACTTCACAAGCTAGGCAATAAGAAAGGCTCCTACATCCCATAAAGCTTCCCTTTTCACTCCCAGGTAAGTTCTATCACTCGGAATACTCAAAATCTGAACACAAAAACTTGAACACGGTTCTCACGTACCTTCATATTTCATATATTAACAAGCATTACATATGCTACACACATTAATAAATTGCACTTCCAAGACTTGCACACACCATGCTTTTAGAAAATGATTTTGTCTTTACACTGCTGAGGACTCTGCAAGATTCACCCATCAAAACAAAACGTGTGGTGGCTTCAACCTGGTACAGTGCTAATTTGTTCTGGATATAACCCAGTTCATCACTTCTGGAGGCGCATGGGAGGACTGCTCTAGATTACTGGCAAATGTGTGCAAAGGCGAGGGGCTCAGTTGCCAAGAAACACACAGAATCACAGAATGCTTAAGGTTGGAAGGGACCTCTAGAGATCATCTAGTCCAACCCACTGCTCCAGCAGGGACACCCAGAGCACGTGGCACACACTGGAGAATAACCTTGTTTTCATCAACTTAAGAACTTCCAAGAACATAAAGCTGTGCCATCAGTAAATCAAATTAAACTAAAAAAGATAATCCTTCGTTATAGTTTCTTTCACTTACACTAAGAACTATGGAACTTTTTTTGTGGGTGGAAGTGGTTTTAAAATGGAGATTACCTGGAAGAACATCTGCTCCTCTTACCAGATCACATTTCCAGCCATGGCAGATACTATTGCTCACATAGAAAATGAGCACCAGAAAAGTACAGGACTTCAAAACACTACTTGAGTAGTTAAATGGTTAGAGTAGCAGTGGGGGAACACTGTAGTCTGGATACCGCAAGGCTGTATTAATTTTCTGTGTTTTATGTAACAAGAGCTGGCAATTTATATGAAAATTTATGTAATTACACACCATGTTAACTGAGAAATACAACCTACGGAATGGTCGTGCTTCAATCCACTTTACATCTGAAGAAAATTCGTTGTGATACATCCCGCAAATTCTTACTGTAAAATTATGATGTAGCACTGTAAAGTCTCACATTCTTTTACAGGGAGATTGGCTCTAAAGCAAACTCTGGAGCTGGGGAACACAGAAATTTCACGAAAGTAAGTCTTCAGAATCAAACTCGACTCGTGGTTCTTACCTACATTATATTTCCCAAATTCTGGGAGAGTTCAGAGGATTGGTTTACCAAATATTTATTCTCTTAAAAAAGCATTTATGAAAATCAGGGAAGATCTTTCCCCTTATTTAACAGATTTTGAGTGGAACCCATAATCTATCAATCTTTGGTCTTCCTCCTGATCACAGGATTAGTTGCAGGAACACATTTTTGCAGTGCACAACTCCCTGCTCAGCAGAAGACAGGAACAGTTTCACAGCTCACAGCAGAAAGGATACAAGTTCTCACCTTTTCCATCCTTTATGTTAGAAAAGGGAAACTTGCTGAGTTCAAAACTGCCATGCACAAACCAACAATATGCTTATTTCTGATACTGTGAATACCTTGAAAGTTAAACTGCGAGGGAGACTGCAGGTTGTGGAGAGGACAAAGGACCAAAAAAATGTTCACTGAACTGAAAAGCATGAAGAAATACACTTTTGTATGTGTCTGGATTTATTAAACTGCATCATACATAATTATGATGATAAGTGGCTACAGTGGCTTGAGCGTCATTACAGCTCAAAGTTTCTAAGTCTTTTGTTAAATTGTTGATCCTCAAGCAAGAAGGAACAGAGGGAAAATCCTCTCCCTTCTGCTTCTGAAGAAAAGACAGATTTCAGTATACATAAGATCTCTAGAAGTTTCATTAACTGAACATAGTTACAAACATCATGGTAATGAAATACTTTTGGTGGAAATGTGACCGTTCCAACCTATTGCAGACTTCTGCTCTGATTATGGCCTTAGAAAGAAACACTTGGCTGTCAAGAGAGCCTTTTCTAAGAAAAGTAGAATAAAGAAAACAGAAATCATTTAGTAATTCTGTGGGCTGATTAATACAACAAGTATAATCACCAGTCATCCTCTTAGTAATACAGGGAGAAGTACTCAGAAATATGTTAGTTTTATGGCTAAATTTCGACTCTCCATAACCTATTGGTTTCAGTTTCCCCATGATACTGCCAGCCCCAGACACTCTTCTTCATGCAGCGTGCAGCAGCAGGAGCGCAGGTCTGAGCACAGAGCCTGCCCTCGGACGCACCCGGACGCCACCGGCTCCTCTAAGCAAGCTAGGAGGAGGGGGAGGCCCTGGTTTTCCAGGAATTCCAACCTGTGCCTGAGAATCATCTTCCCATTAAAGCTGTGTTGAAACTGGCACATTCTTGGGTGTTTTTTTTTTCTTTTTCGTTTTGTTTTTTACTAATTTGACACTCTCTAAGGGAAAAAGACCGAGAGCACGTTGCTGGAAAATTCTTAAGCAGCTCTTATTACAAAGCCTGGTGGTGCCAAAGCCAGGAGCAGGAGCTCGGGAGTTTAGCAAATAGTCACAGCTCTAATCACTTAGCTGCCTTCCTTCATACTACTAATTTGTCACATAAAAACAGATGGTGACAGCGATGAACTGGGCCAGATCCTTACACCTCTTTAACATTGATTACTGGTGCTACAACAGCATCTTTGGGACTTCAGGAAGCCTGGAGCCCTGTACAAACACAGAGCAAGATACAGTCTCTGCTTTTAAAAGCTTCCTGAGAGACTAAATAGACAAGAGAGATAAAGAAGGGAGGAAAAGCAGAGGAGTGTTTTGCCCACAGTTGCATAGGAAGAGCCTGCAGTGCTAGGAGTAGGCCTCAGACCCCGGGTCACGACTTGTCTGCTTGCCCCGGGCAAACTAAGAGCTGGGACCATTAACTCACTCGCTCCAGCCTCCGAGAGCTTTCACCGCAACTCACCGCTCTGACCCTCCCGTGTGCTTCTTCCCACAGGGATACCAGGAGAAGTTCCCCAGCACCAGGAAGATGGGAGCCATGGCTGCTGCAATGCCCAGGGAGACGCGCAGGAGCTGGGAACACGGGGCGGGTGGTGCCCACTGGCAGGGCCTGTCTTCTGCCTATAGACACCAGGCACCTCAAACACCCGGCAAATCAACTGGCAACTCAACTGGCAACTCAACTGGCAAAGCCCCAAGACACCCTTGGCCCACTGCCCTCATCTTGATATCGTCCATCCTGTACAGTGAGCTGCTCTGAATGAATACGAGCATTTGGCCTGCGTGTTCTTCTCCTCCTTTCGGCTGGCACCATCCACATCACGCTTTCATAAAAATACTCAGCAGATGCATGTGTGTAATGCTCCGGTCTTTTCAAAGTTAAAAGACCTGTCTTAAAATGAAGGCATTATTTTCCAGGTCAAACAGGCACGACCAGTTGAAATGTAACCTGTGAGGAGGTCGCAACTCCTTTACTGTAAGGATGCCCATTATATCCCACAACACACTTATTCTATCAAAACTGACAAAAATCACAAGTTTTCATAAGGCTTTTATAGAGGTCAAGTAAAGACTGCTTGTTCAGAAAAATCACAGACATTCTAAGAAGTCCAAATGCAAGTTTAAATCACAGAGCTTCTTTGGACTCAAACTGTAATCTTCAGTCTCTCACAGAAACATACAGGATTGCTATTACCACCTTGTTTAGGTTCCCTGAACTCTTAAAACCGAGTTGAACATACTGTGCAGGGGGACACCGCGAAGCTCTACCGTTCACCCACAGTTTACATAAGGGAGAAGGTTTACATAGGAGAAGGTTTCATCACAGGCTTGCTCTGTTGGCTAGTGGACCTTTATCTGATCCATACATCCATTCTCGTGATGAATGGGGAGCTGAAGCATGATGAGACTAAGGCCTGGACTCATCCTCCTGAAAATGCTTTATGCCAGAAGCAGAATTGTTCTGGATTCCCCATGTCATCAGTGGGGCAATCTTCAGAGGTCCCTAGTTCCAGGGGAGCTTTAGGTGACAGATATGTGAACTCGCATGGAATGAGTCCATGTGCCGTGACTGTATTACTAAGTGGAGACAGTTCTTGAGGTTAATTTGGGGAAAACGTAGTTTTCCCTTCATTAGCAAGTAACCCAGGGCAGGTGGATCTGCGGAGCAAGGCTGCTGCTGGGACAGACCTGGCACCACCACTGTCCACGTTTAGCCTGGACACCTCAGCAAGCTCTCGACTGGCCCCAGGGAGGACGTGCTCGTTTTACAGGGGTCACACAAAACTTTATTCCTGGAGCGAATTCATGGCTTGGTTTCATTCAAAAGTCTCCCACATTCTGAGGCTGCTCTGCCAGCAAAGCACAAGCTTCATAAATGGGGTCTGTCAAAACTGCACGGAGCAAACCTATTAATGCAACCAGTCAGACACATGCTGTGCAGTACTACTGCTGAGTTTTTAAAACCAAACAGTATCAAATTGGCATTACAATTTGTTAACAACAGGCAAACAAAATCCAAATTTTCAATGTCCCTAGGAGCAATTTCATCACTTAACAGCATTTTGTCTCTTCCCCTACAGCTTTTGCAATTCTAGTGCACTAATTTGGGAAGCAGGAAAGAGGACCTTCACTGTAATAAAATCTGACAAGTTAAATTCTTCCAAATTGAGTACACAGAACAAAGTTAAGCAAGACTTAAAAACAACTCTGTTAAGCTAGGATATCATAAGCAAAAGAAAAGAAAGCATTTAAAAAGAGTCCCAATAACCAACCTTTAAAATTATTGGCAAAAGCTTTCAAAAAAAGACGCAGTTATGGATACTGGAAGCATCACTCTCTGCTAATATTGGGAAATTTTTGTCTCCGTTTCATCAGATACTGATTGCCTTTCCTAGTGCCCTGCTGAGCACAGGGAAAGCAACAGAACGGCAGAGTTTACACAAGAATCTTCGGCTCAGACTCTCTCAGTAGACACTATTTTTTCTTCTAGCCCTTGCTACTTAGGGCTGCTCCCCTGCAGCATGTTAAGTTCTCATTAGGTACTATTAAAGCAGAAGAGTCAAGAGGACCTCCCTCTTTTTTGGCACTTATCTAGAAAGCACTGAGATATTTCTGTTTGTGTGAGGATACCACCACAAAAAGTATAGCTACAGCCCTTTCATGTGCCCAGCGCTCCATTTGGGATGTCCTTTTAAAACACTTTAAGATCCCTTTAGCAGCAGAAAATGCCTGGATGTGCACTGAAGGGTATTTCATGTACGGAAATGTTACAGATGCAGCTTTCATCTATGAAGCTCTACACAACTAGGAGGAGGAGGGGAGCATCTCTCGCGTCCCGTGGTTGCCTCAGGGCAGCTGAGATCCGTGTCCCAGCAAGAAACGCCAGCAGCCTGTGGGTGCTGGCGACCAGGAGCGGCTCGCGGCTGGCAGGGGAGCTGGGGCTGTTTCTCTGCCAGCAAAAACCCTTCCCCGCGCCCGCAGAAGTAAAATTCGCTGTCACCTCACAGCAAGTGCAGAACTGCAGAAGGCTTTTTTCTTCTCTAGTTGAAAAACCCTATGAGACTTCTCATTTTGCTGTATAAGGCCCTGATATCTAAGATCAGAGGAGAAATACCACCTGATGAAGGCTTTTGTTTCCTGCAAGGTGATCCTCAGCTCCATGCAAGCTTCCCATTCCCATGGGGGATGCCCTAGGCAGCGGGTAGGACAACCTGGCCAGGAGTGGTGGTGGTGGGATGTTACTGGGAGGTCCTGCTCCCTGATTCCTCACTGAAACTCGAGAGCTGCCATTGCAAGTTTTGTGCTTTCTGAACTGATGACTCGTATTTTAGATTTAAGGACACACCAAAGACCCAAGGAACCAGCACCCTTCATGATAAAGCAGGGTTAATCTCTCCACTAGCAGTCACGCTGAGCTAACACAGAGAACATCTGGGGCCTCGCTTATTGTTAAAGATAAAACATATCTGCATTGGTGTATTTGTTACATGCCCACATTTTGTGATACTCAGTTACTGGAAGGACAGACCCTGGCAGGGCAGAGCTGGACCCTGAGGCAAGATCAGGTGGAAAAACACTGCACAGAAGAACAGCCATGTTAGCCCACAGAAAGAAGATGAGATTTGCTCTGTTCTCCTCCATTACAGCGTGACTTTTTTCACCACAGTAGTACTAACAACCTCAGCCACAAAATTTCTTTTTTTCTGAGAAAAAAATGGATCAGTGGATTCTTATGATAAACAATTCTTTGGGTTATCCTTTTGCTTTGGTGGGTTTGTGGTGCTGAAGGCCAGGTGCTCTTCAGTTTGAATTGGAGGTTTTCATCCATAAATCCCAAAGGACTTCGATTGCCACTGCGCTGCCATCCCAACCCAGCGATCACCTCTGTCCCAAGTGCGAGAGGACCCCGTTTTGCTGAGCAGTCTGCAGAGCAGTCACAAAATTTTCCACACACCTGGACTGGGCTTGGGGTTTGTAACAAAGCTGAAAGCCAGCCAAGTTTCTCCTGGCTTTGTTACCAGGGTTTAGCACAGATCTATTATTCACTGCATTAATTTTTCTTTTCTTCTTTATTTTTTTTTACTTTTAAAACTGAACTTTTAGGAGGAATAAAAAGGTCTTTGCAGGGGGAGAATGTAAAGGAAGCAACAAGGCCTGGTTCCCTCTGGCAGAGAGGGATGCAGAACCGCAGCAGTCGGTACCTCTGCCATGCACCAGCAGTGGCAAACACAGACCGATAGCTTCAAATGTAGGACAGTTCGGCAGGGGGGGGAAAGGCAGAAGACAGAGCGAGCGCTGTTTGTCTTGGCTGCTGAGCACATAATCCCCACCTGCATTTGATTCTGCTCCGTCTCCGAACTCCTCCCTCGCTTTGGAGCCATGGAAATGCAGGAAGTCAGGAGGGGAACGGAGACAGAACACTTTGTACTAGCAGCCAGACCACTGTTTAACTTCTGCAGCCAAAAAACAAATATGAATACGGAAAGATTTTATGGTGAGATACATCAACAGGCTGAGGCCGTCCTGAATATCCTTCTACAGTTGCTCATTGGAGGCTTCCAACCTGCGGACGTCGCTTCTGATTAACGGCGGTGTTTGTTTTGTAGTACTAGCACTAAGTATTTATCAAGTGACGTGAACCCTCAGCTCTGTCACACAGACTTCCCTGTGTATTTGCTGGTCTTTGCAATTTTCACTCATATCCAGGCCCTGTTGCTTTTTGCATTTTCACTATGGATTGAAAATGCAACCCAGAAAGTCGTGCGTGTGCTTAACAGCAACAAAGCCTGGGTGCCTGGCACTAGAAATACTGAGCTTTAATTTAAAAGCTTTTAAAGATAAACACAAAAGGACATGCAAAATCAGCAAGGAATCTGTTGAAAACTGCACCTTCATATGCACAATAACAATGAAACCACTTTTTCATTTACTTTGCAAAACTCTCATGTCAGCCTGCTTCTGCAGACTTCCTCACTCTAAATGCAGAGAAAATTTTAGGAATTCAGCTAGTGGGCACATCGCAAAAGTTTTTCAAAAAGAAGTTTTCTAGAGTTAATTTATTTCCTTTCTAAAATGCAGATATGCTGCTAAAAAAACCTGCATGCTCAGCACACAGCAGATGCTAAGGCTAAGGCTGCTGAATCCGGCCATATCCCCCGAAACGATACTAAACAGCCCAACCTCTTCCAGAGCCTTGAGGACGGTAAAACCACCCTTGCTTCTTCATTTGACACAGAAAAAAAGAAAAGTTTGAAAAAAGTGGGGCAAAACAGGATAGAAACATGAAAAACACCATTTTCATTAGTCAAGAGACTTTTTACGAATGCCCATCGCTCTAGTACCATGGCACCTAAATCAAGTGTTTAAAAACTGCTGAAAGGAAATGTCCAACTAGATACTCTAGTCCAACTTTACAAATGGTCTTCCTTCTATATGCACATTATTAATATTTCTCATTCATTCATTTTGGGTTGTGAGAGGGAACGGCACTCCATAGTGAAAGCTGCAGTGTTAAAATACAAGCACTTGAAAACTGGAAACACAAAATTAAGATAAGCGTTGAACAAACCCAAACAACTAGAAACACAGGAGAGACCAAGACCAGCTCAGCTCGCCTTCCTCCTTCCCAGGTCCTCGCCCCCCCAGATGAGCGTGGGGGGCACCAAAGCGTATGTGAGAAATTAATGAGGCAACGTGGGTATCCAGTGAAAAAAATCAAACAGAATTTCACTGCCTTGCCTCTGCTAATTGTGCTTCAGATTACCCTAGATGGTACTAGGGTAGAATCAGCCTTACAAGCAGGATAATACATGCTGCTGATGATTCAAGTTTGGTTTTGTGCACTCTCCATAACTGGGTGGCACTTAAAAGCATCTAAAGTGCCAGCAGCCAATTTGCGAGTTGGTTTTGTATTCATTTAGGCTTTGGTTTGGCTTTCAGATCTATCTAAAAATGATTGGGGTGGGGTACAGGAACACAGAGTCCTTTTATTTCTGGGGAGGAGGCACGATATATTTTTCATGTTCACTGATTTAAAGGTAGCCTCTTCTTTTGGCTATTGAATTTGATCAAGATTACAGAACTGTTGGTTGCACAGGTCCTGCTAGAGTGAATGACTCTCTGCATATACATATAGAAGTCTGTGTTAGAGCAGATGTGACTGCAGAATCAAGTTCATAACTCGGGTAGCCTCTAAGTATATACAGAGCAGAATAAGGTCATGTGTATTTATACTACTTATATTTTAATAAGTGTTGACTGCCTTAACAAGGTGACCCAGGAGAAGTCATCCAAAATACCATTTTAAGTCTTCCACAATGTATTAGTTTCAGTGTACGGTTTACTATCAAGAATTCACAGGTAATGAAATCAGAGGAAAGTACTGACAGCTATATGAGCATTTAAGCCATACACATTTTTAGAAGGCTTAAAAAAGCAAAATGAAAAATAGAATGGGTAGCACACACAGATTTTACCAGTTCTGACAAATGTTTGAAGTATTAATAAGACCCTTATGATTTATAAAATGTTTTAAGATGACTTGAGTAAAGTGACATGATAAGAACATGCCTGATTCTAAGATTTTTTTATGCTATTACACTATTTTGCTGGTAGCTATACCTGCATGGGCACACACCAACATCCTAAAAATCCAGCTAGGTCCATGTCTCTTAGGCCAGAAGAGGAGGTGTAGGCTGCTTTGGCTGTATTCCTGGTGCATCTTCTGTCTTGCTCTTCACACTGAGCAAAGGTGGACTCCAAGAGATCTTCCAGCCCAAGTGCATGGTAAGAGCCTAGTACCTAAACCTGGCACTTTTTTCCTCTCCTAAAAAACCATGTTGAGATTTATGTGTGAGCGCACCACCACTACATTTGAATACACATGCATGCACACAATTAGCATTCATAGTCTCAGGTTTCCTCGACAACCTTTTTTACAAGTGTTTTCAAGACTACAGTATTTTAGAAGAAGAAATGTTTCAAAGAAGGATGACAGGAACGATTCAGGGAGTGAGTGTGCAAACTATGATAGGAAATAGGAGAACTTTTCTTGTTCAGCCTCTCAAAGCAAAGGCTTAGAAGAGATATATGATGACCCTTTATATATATATTTAGGGAGCACAAGGTCAAATAGTATTAAATTGGTCACAAATAAATACAGCTAAACTAGAATAAAGGCCTCTAGCTGTCTGAAGAATAAAGTTGTGCAATCTCCTCCACATTAGGCTAGTGACCACAAGATGTCTGAAGAGCTTGAAGATGGAGTTTGAGGGCATTATGGTAAAGAGTGTTTAAATTTAATAGAAAACTTCTTGAAAACAGGAAAATACAGCTCTATTTGTAGTATATTTCTACTGAACTAAATTTAAGCTTCAAGTTTTCATAGCTTGTGGTGGCCATGGAGAATTATTCACTTTCCACCTTGTTTTTGACTCGTATGTTTCTGTGGAGTGTTATAGAGGGTGGTAGAAAGTATATTGAGTCCTATGATTATAGGATGGAAAGCACTTGTAAATTGGGCATCTTTCATGTTACGGCTAGGAGATTTTCCTCAAAGACAGAAGGTGGTTCTTTCTGACCCTATGTTCCTGAATCCAATTATGAACAACCACAAAACACTGGAAAAAAAGTCAGGACACCGGCCTCATTGGCTTGGGAGGCATTCAGCAATTCCTGTGTGTGAGGAAACAGCCAAAAGCAGGTTTAGCGCAGACCCGTGTGAGCTACTAAGTAGCGCACCCCGTTCCTGTCTCGCTTTGGGCCCTACCAGCGCTGCGTCATCCCAGGCAACTTCAGGGCCTGGGCTTTGAAATGCAGAAAGGGAGATGAAGCAGCTCTCTGGTAAGCAAGAAATACAAGACGAATGGTGATAGGAAATAGAAGGAGAGAGGAGAAACCTGGCTCAGAAAGAAAAGTCAGTGAGGTTGGAATTACAGCATGCTGAGGAAAGATCAGTAAGACCCTGATATTTTGTAATACCCTTCTGTTACCAAAAATACATGGGCAGCAGGGAAGCTGTAGTTAACACATATCCATAGCTATGTTTTGAAACAGGTACATTTTAGTGCTAGGGAGAAAGGAACTGAGATGTTTTCCTATCAAGGCAAGGAAAACCAATGACCAGGCGAAGATCAGAACTCAGGACCTCTTTCTCTCTGTCCTGTATTTGTTCCTCTAGAGGACACTGTTGTATAAGAGCAGATGCACAGTAATGCAAAAAAAAGGAAAAAAAAAAAAGAAAAAAAGAAAAAGAAAAGTCTTTAGGAGAGAAAAGACCCCCACATCTCTGATATTCCAGAAACGTGTCTCTCCTTAACACCTCTGCAGTGCACACGCCTGCATCTCCTAGCCACAAGAGCTCCCAGCAGCCTGGGCAGGCGATAGGAGCTCATTCCCGCCGCCACCACCAAGGCGCTGGTGGAGCTGCCATGCACCTAAGGAACGGCACCATCTCCGTGAAGTGCTCACTGCTGGCGCTGTCGAGCCGCGGGGACTCCTGCGGGTCCGACGGCAACCGCAGCCTTCCTCCGTGCACCCCTTCCCACCTGGGCAAGCATGGGGACCGTGGAACAAAACCCGCCTTATGATTTACTAACAGTGGGGAAAAAAATAAAAAAAAAAGAAGAAAAACTACCCTTCAGCTAACCCCTATATTGGGGCAGAAGTGGGGCAGAGCAAATGGAGACCCCAGCTTGAGAAGAGCTCTTGAACTAGGAAATAAATAGCTGCAACGAGGCCATTCCCAGGTTCATCAGAGGGCTCGCGCTGTTTGCTCTGAATATCGTATGCAGCGATTTGTGCTGATTCTTCACTTTGCAGGATTAGCTCCAGCTCGCTGCGAGCCCTGACTGCATTTCCATGCACTGTGCGGCGACCTGCCTCAAGAGCAGCTCGCGCTGATCAAAACCAGATGGCCTTAAAAGAGCCTCTCTCCTTCCCAGCACAAAACATTATTCTTAGCAATTGCAGGTACCTCACAGAATTAATAAGCGCAGCATCCCCCTGCGTGACACGATTATATTTTTCCCTGCCGAGGACTCCAAAGCGGCGGGGGCCGCGACCTCGGTGCCTTCGGAGGAGCGCAGCGGCACATGCTTCCAATTCCACGCGTGACCCTGCCCTCCCGCTGACTCGCATGTTTACAGCACGGTCCATCTGCCGACGTTTTAAACGCTGGCTGACGTTCCCCTGCCGCGAGCATGCTGGCGCCCGAGGCCACGGGCAGCCTCCCTCGTGTGCTGGGTGCCCCAGCAACCCGCGTTCGCCCAGCGCATCCTGTTTGGGTACCATTGTGCAAGCCCTGGGAGCACAAACCACCCCACTGAGGTCACTGCTGCTCCCAGAGCACTGCTGTTAGCCGGAGACCCTGGCCTGGCTCACTTCACACCTCCTACCAATTCCTTTTGTCTTTCTCCCCATCTTGATGGTTCCAACTGCCAGAAAAGCCATCACCAGCCAAGAGGCTTGGCAAGCACATGGCTCCGGAGCGATGCCAATGGCAGCTGTGGCAGCAGCGCTGGTGCTCAGCACATTTGGCTTTTTTTCCATAGGGTAATGAAGACATCATAGCGCTCCTGCCCTCCCATGCCCATAACCTCTGATCCCAAATGGGGAGTGCCTGGGTATGAAACATGGAGCCTCTCAGCACTGCATAAAATCAATCAAAGCCGGTGCCACCAGGGAGGCTGTTGCTTGCCGTGTTGGCAATTCCCTAATCACTTCCATTAGCACTCCGGCTACAAGGCCAGATGGACTTCTCGCTCCCAAGGCAGCTGCAGGCTCAAATATTGACATCCCTTTCCACAAACAATGATTTCCAAAAGCTTCCAACACAACCCATCGTTGCTTGTTTGGCTTACGCAAAGTTTAAAACTGTATCGTTAGCACGTCGGTTAGCACTGCCAGTCAGTCATATGCAACAAAACATCATTTTCCCTTCATGACTTGGGTGAAAACTCAGTTTTTGAAGAGAAAAAGCAATCCATAAATTCTCCAGCTCAGAATTACGCTGTAATTTATTAATCTGTCACTGCAGGAGGCTGGATTTCCTGCCTTCTTTTCCACCAATACAAGGCACTGCACTGCAAGAATAGCACTTGCAGCTTTTCCTAACTCCTGCTTGCTCACAAGCCCCATGCTCTCGTGACCTGCAGACAGTTTTATTGTATCAGATTTTGTCTATCTGTTGGTCAAATAATTAAGTATAGTTAGACAAAGGTGTAATTAAAATATGGGCATGCATATACTCCTTAATGGAAGTAAAGGAATGATAACAATGAGACTCCATTCCCATAAACTGTAATTTAATGGATCCTACCCTTCATGCAATGTTTTACAACACAAGTTACTCCCAAGAGTAGCTTTAAGTTACTGAAAGAGGTGTGAAAACTACATCAGCAGGTACTTCTGCAAGGCCTTTCACTGTCCTAGTTCTGATGCAAATCCCTTTTTTGGCACACTTGGAAGGAGAGTAAGTTCTTGAACTTCTCACAATAATGTGAGCATAAAACTCATTACATAGGATCCTACTGAATGATGGAGGGCTGTTCTGGATGGCTCAGTGTGGAAAGGGAGGCTGATGTACACGAACAAGGCTACCACTGTCAGCATAGTTTTCAAAATGTCACAGTGTTTGCGTAAGCAGAAATAAAACATAAAATACCATAAATTCCAATATAAAATAAAATCCTCCTCCTATGTAAAACTTCCCATTCTTGAAATAAATTCCTCTAAGAACCTCCCCAGTTTTTGCTTTAAAAGAATTTATTTGTATATAGCCACCATTTCTTTAGAAGATGGAGTCCTTGTAACTTAACTTCCTTTTGATCACATGAACCAATTCCTAGGAAAAGATCCTCATTCAGAGCATCTCTCCTCTGCTCGAACCTTAGCTGTCATGATGCTGAAGAGCATCAGTAGGCAACATATGCCACTGCTAAGCCATGAATTAGTTTCAGGTCTGCTGTAACCAACACATAGCGATGCTCTACTAATGTGATTAGGAAAACACGAGAAACCCTGTTTTGTTAACTTTGGATGGCAGCCCAGGGCTTCCAGGGCTGCTACGGACCAAGCTGCCTGGGCAGCGCCCGCAGTGGCGGTGCCGGGCGAGCGGGGGCCGCGCCAGGACGCGCGTCGCAAGCGCGGCCGCTGAGGGCCGGCATGAGGAGACGCGCGACATCAGGCGGGGCTGAGGCATCCTGCGCTCCATGTCCCGCCTGCGTGTCCTGCTGTCTGCGCCTGGCGCACCAACCACACTGACCTGCAGCCTCTCGCACGGATTTACTTGCTTGTGATATAGCCCCAGTTACATCTGACTTGAATTTGCACCACACGCCTCGAGCCTGAGGCTTAGGCCATGAGCACAGTCGTGGCCTTTTGCTTTCAGGACGCTTAACCCGGGCCAGACCTGCAGGGGCTTCTTTGAATGAGCCCTGGGAAGGCAGCACTTCCAAGGGGAGCAGAGGGAAGCTGGGCCACAGGAGATTGCTGAGCACGGCCAGAACCTCTGCACAGATGGGGAGAGGGTCTTCAACCCACTCACAGGAAGGAACCGGCCATCAGAGCCCTGGCGAGGATCAGCAGGGCTCCTCGGTAGGCCCATACAGAAGAGCCTAGGGCTCCTCCCTCAGTTCCAGGCTTCATTCCTCCTGCCTTCGTTCCCTGTCTTCTGGGCTTCTGCACATGCAAACCACCCCATGCTCATCCATCAGAGAAAGTGCAAGACCCTCAAGAGCTGCCAACCTACACTATTGCTCCTCAACAGTGGCTGAAAAGCCCCTGGAGGTGCTGAGCACCCAGACAGGCCCTCAAGGTTGAGCTGGATCGCTGCAACACAGGCTGCAATAGCTCCCAGGCTCTCTGTACTCTCTGATCTACCAGCCTCGGTTAATCCTGGCTCCTCTGCATGGACATCGCATGGGACATCAACACCCTTAGTTCAGCTCTTCTACTCCCCTGCTATGGCTCTCAGCTCCAATCTGTTCCTGTCAAATGCACCTTATCTGGGAAGGGGCTCTCTTTGCATCTGTGTTTGCAAAAACCCAGCAAGATGAGGTCTGGGCCTTGAGGTACCACCATAAGTCAAGCATTATTATTACTATTAATAATAACAAGAGCAACAAGAATAGGCATATATGTCACATTAATATCAGAAGCACTGTGTCGACAGCTTCACTTACGCAGAGGTAAACACTGATGTTTAAAACCATAAAAAGCAAGGGAACGTCAAGCGTGCGCTAACTTAAAAGGAGCTCGCTTGAACTGTTACAGCTCCGGGGAAGACATAACAAGAAACGCTTCAGATATTATATACACACAGACTTACGCACACATAGACTTTATCCATTTTTATGTGATGGATTTCCACATAAATCCATTGCTGAAGTTCAGAAAACCATCAAGTTGTCCATTTACCAGGATAAAAGAGTTTCAAAACATTAACTCTACTCAGGGCGATTTGAGCAGAGAAAGGAACCCAACAAAGTGAAAAAGTACTTTTGGAGTCTAGCTGTAGCAGATGTTGTTTTGGTCATTTCTAGCTGGCTGTGAAGCTAGAGTCCCAGAACTGTGGTTTCATATGTGGTTCAAATATTGGCGGCATTTATGCTGGGGAAGAAAAGAAGGATCCTTGCATGCAGGACCTGGCATGTATTGTTTAAAAAAAAAAAAAGGAAGAAAGAAAAAGAAAAAAAAATCCCCAAACCCAAACCATGGCTGTCTTCAATTATTTTCCATTACAGCATTGTCTGCATATAATTGCTCTGCATTTTCCATTAAGGAGTGCCAAATGAACCAGGATGTTAGAGCATAGGATGTTCAAATTCCACTGGGTAATGCTGCCCTGTATCAGTAAATAACATGAAACACAATCTTCCTTGACCTGTATGACGTTTACATAGAATTAATCTGAGGTTTTCAAGTGTCCAACATTATTTACTATATCTTCCATCAACAGCTGAGACTAGGGACTCAGAGAAAATCCAGGCAATGGGAAGTTAGACAGAGATTTCAAAGAGGTCATAACTGGGACAAAATGGCCAAATGCTCTTGTAAATTGGGCTGTTGCCAGCACTTGCAGATGGCTTTTGTCTTTTTTTTTGTTTTGTTTTCCCCCCTTCTTTCTTTAGCATCTGAGAACACTACATAACTGATAGGTCTTTTCTGGGCAAAATCCCCCAAAGCCCCACATTTCTAACAGAAGTCTTGCTGCTAGAGGCTTCACTTGCTTCCATATCCTGGCTCTTCGGATCAAATCCATGAGCCTGGGGCCAACAGAAGCCTCGAGAGCAGGTGCCAAGGAAGCCCCAGCAACCCCCAGTCCTCGCAGGGCTTGGAGAGCCCTTCCCAAAAGGAAAGCAGAAGGCAGGAGGCAGCAGAAGAGCAGCGCACAGTGCCCGGTGCAACATAGGGTAATTGCTGTTGTGGAGGAAGCCAGGAGACATCCCGTGATATCTGCGGGTCACTCCCTTGTGCACAGAGCAGGGCTGGGCTCGCCTCACCTACCAGTGTTGTTTTGCTTTTCAGTATCGATAGCTATGAATGCCTGTAACCAGAAAATAAAAAACTGAGCCCAGAATAACCACACTAGATATGGACACACTATTTTACCCAGATGAGAAAATGAAGACCAAACGTGGACTGATGCCCTCTCAGAAACACTTGGTCAGGAGAGGTTTTGAGAAGATGAGGACATGGTGATTTACCATGGAAATACTTAACTCCTACCAGAGCTACTCCTAACTGAACTTGGCAGAAGATTTGTGCTTCTTTACACTATTGAGGACATTCGGAAACTGAATCTGCATCGCTTTCCTAATGCAGCAGAGTAACTTAAAATCTTTCAGTACAACTGCTAATTCCAACTGCATTAGGTTCTCTACTCAGACACACATGGAGAAAAGCCAGGACTTCCCAGTATCAGAGCGCTACAGGGAGGGCTCTGCTGCGGCTCACCTGGGTGGGCACCCGAAGACGCCTCGCAGCTCTCTGGGACACTGTCAGTGTCCGCAAAGCGCGTCGTAACATCGGAGCTTTGGTGGTAGATACAAACACTTGCAGAATCATGTTATCACTATTCCTGGAAAAAGGGCAAGGGTTAAATACTGGCCAAATGGAAGTAAAAGAAATTTTGTCTTTGAATCAGCTGACTCTCCCGTGGCTTTATGCAGCTGTTATCTCCCCGGCTGTGCTTTGCAGTTCTGGCAAAACGGGTGTTGTACAAACCAAAGGCCCAGAGACCGGAGGATTTGCAGAAGAGCGTGACTGACACATTTGCAAACGAGCGTGCTGACACGAGCTGGCTGAAGGAGAGCGTCGCACGCGCGGCCCTCCCTGCGCATCTCAGCTCAAACCTTGGGATTAGAGTATGGGACTGGAAAGCAGGAAACAAGGAACTCTAGCTCTTTACCTCCAGTGTCCTAAAGAAGAACCAGAAAAAAAGCACCAGGTTTCTCATAGCAGGTGAGAAACTAAGGCAAATAAAACACATGCTTCCTCTTGCCCCCGGGTCTGCCAGTGCCTTAGCACATCTTTTCTGCATGCAGGGGCTTTACATGCAACCGAGAAGCAATCATTTTGTGCAGCATGCCTTCCCAGCAGCTGTTAGCACATCTGGATTGAAATCCATCTGGCGCTGCAAACGCCACCATAAACTCGCCAAGAGTCCCTGGCCTCTTGCACAGCCCTAGGAACATCAAATGGCAGAGGTGCTCTGAAGTCAGCCCCGCTTCCAGGACAGGGGGTGGTGGGCCGGGAAAAGCAGGAAGCTTTCTACACCGAGTTTTGGATGCTAACTTGCAAGTCTTTGGCTTCTTCAGCATTGTTAGGTGCTCCTCAGAGCTGCAGAAAGTTTGATTTCATCTCAGCCCATCCTTGCCTGTGTATTTTTCCATTAGAGTCTTGCAGAGAGCCCACAGGATTAGGGAAGAGCCAGATCTGAGCCCGTCAAGCTGTGGTTCTGCTCTCAGTGGTTATATATATTGTGCTCTGTGTTGAATTAAAACTGCAATAAAAGTCCTCTCACTTGTTACTGTATTTGTGTAATGTTTAAATTAGACAGGAACAGTTATTTGAGAGAAACTTATTCACTGCATATCCAAAAAAAACCCCATGAGGTTTTAATATAGAAACTATCTACTAATATGCTGCATGGGTGAGGGGGAAACTCAAGCAGTTCTGCACTCCTCAGTGCGACAGCGCTGCAAAACCAGCCCTGCCAACTCTCGCTTCCTCCCCTTTCCCAGTGACCAGGGCACAGTGTACTCAGATAAACATAGCAAAAATCTTCTAGGAAGGATCATGCTTTAGCATGAATTTGTGTGTCAAATGATCCACCAGCTGCCTTAGCACAGAAAATCCAGTCCTGGCACCCTGGAGCTGAGCTGCTCCGAGGCGCGCAGACCCTGGGCTTGCACTGCACACGTGGAGTTCAAGTATGTGATTTTCACAAATTAGCCTTTGTATTGAAGTAATATCTATTACAGCTTTTTCTGGTATTTAAATTGGTAATAGGTCATCTTTCATTAAAAGAGCTGTTCCTGCCTAACAGCAAAGAATAGAAATACTAATTGTAACTCAAAGTTAAAGATGACATCGGGAAAGTCCGTAAAGTTTAAAACTGGAAGTGAATTGCAACAATTAGGAACATATACAAACCATAACTTTTGCTCAACGCTGTTCAGAAAACAGACCAAGCCTGGAGGCTGTTTGCGTTGCGAGCCGAGGATTTCTGGGGTCTGGGACGCTTGTGAAGCTGGAGCAGGACACCAGTGTATTACTGACCTACCCATTCAGCTTAAGCACCTTGACATTTCCTACCTGACCCACCTTTTTGGCAGTTCAAGACAAGTAGTTTTCTTTTTAGGAGGAGACAAACTGAGCTTTGCTGGGGACAATGCTGTGTCTCGCAGCTCTGCTTGAATTCATTTTTCATGGCGTGCAGTCTGTCACAAACTGTCTTATGCACGGAACAGTTTGCTAAACTAATAATTCAAATAGAACCGATTGCACCAAAACATTGCGGGTGAGGGGAAAATTAGCTCCCGAGTATGACACTCCCGGGCCCACACTCGGCACTTAGGCTGCTATGGATTTACGCCAGGGTAAATGAGAGAAGAATTTGGCCCCTGACCTTCTCAAAGCAGGTCATTACAGTTGAAATAGTAACCGATCTTAGAAAAACATTTTTGCTGTGAGGTATTTATTTCTGTATAAAGGTTTATGGAACATCATATTCTTTGCCCTTTAAGACTGATGCTGACATCTGTAAACACCACTGGGCTTGGTGTGCCATAGCTTAATCCAGCCTCTCTAAATCTGGCTAAAACAATGGAAATATCTTCTGAAACCATTGTGGGCTAGATCCAATATAGTTAAAAACATCTGACTGCAACCGCAAATATGCTGGTATTTGGTTGTGCTATAAAAACATTTTTATGTCGAATACAACTGGGACTAATACAGTAAACTACAAGTACAGTTAACCCTTGGAGTGAATCACGTCAAGATGCTCAAAGGTTAATTTGCATCTTCTTATGAAGAGCATAAAATCAGTGTAAAGCATAAAAAGTAATTACTGCTACTAATAGCGCAATTGATATTTACATAACACCTTCCATGCTATACTATAAACACTCCAGGAATATTATAAACTCCTGTAGCTACCAGCTATGGACCTGATCATGTCCTGCTTGCTGGAACAAAACCCCTGCACGTGCCCAAACGCTGCCTCTGTGGAGGGGCCAGCCCTTCCCCATATCAACACGTGCGCCCACGCGGGCACACGCAAGGACCATTGCATCTACTGCTAATGTTTTGGTGATCAGAGGACTAACAGATGCTCGAAACAAAATGAACGAGGTCAGAAACTGAAAGCAGAGTTATCTTTAGCAAGAATAGTTTGCAAAATGAAGTTACGCAAGAAAACAGAAGTCAGGACACCAGGGTCTCTTGGTTAAGAGCTAGGTAAGTAATTCCATATAAATGCAAGTTACTGGGAAAATTTGTTCAGCTGAATCATCCTCTCCCAAATGAGAGGTGTTCCGGCAGTAGACAAGGGGTAGAGCTCAGCACGATGCTGGGCTTGGGTTGCTGCCCTGAAGCCGACAGCCTCCAACAAATAATGAAAATGTGTGCACTGCACAAATACTTTAGCGTACATTGTTTTAGAAAAAAACATAATTCTGACCATTAAATTTAGATAAATGCAAGGGATCGCATGAAGGCCTTCTGGAAATCTGCATACAGCAAATCAGGCAGATCATGCTTGTCCACACGACTGCTCACCCCTGTGTGTGCTCTTCAACTGCTGCCTGACAGAAAAGGAATTAAACTATTGTTGCCTGCTATAATATAAATGTCACCTTCACACTTCCAAAATAAATAAATATGGCTGCTACAGACTTCAGCAGTAGTCATTTTACAGTTATGTTTAGAAACAGTGCAAATAAGATAACCTTCTCCAGCTGCCTGAAAATCCAAACCTCTTCAAGTTTCCTTGACCTTCACTACTAAGTCATCAGCGACTTCATATTATTTCAATTAATTTACAAATATTAGTGCCATCTGTTTCTGCACCAGGAAGCAGGCCGTGTTTTTCATTTGTACATTCAGTACAAACCTCTTCGCATGCACAGCCTAACTCATTTTGTAATCTTAATACAGCCACAAATATGGTGAAAAATGCTGAGCGCTCTGGTATCAATTCATCAAAGTACGTTTGCAATTCATCATTTCACCAAAGCATCAAAGCAGGTTGGTAAGCCAGTTCCTCCATCCTGCTCCTCTTTCCCTGGCTCTGAAGAACAGGAAAAACGCTTCAACAGGGAGCCCATCCTGCGCCCTCCAAATCACTCGCGGGTTTCCCGGCGATGCTACAGAAGAGATGCTGCTAAGATCAACAGTCACTGCCCACCATGCCAAGAAAAGCAAGAGCATCCCTCAGAGCACCATGGGTTTTGTCCTTAGGTCTCCTTGGAAGCGAGCAGTAGGACCAGCAGCAGGTACCTGCACGTTGCTGTCTGGATACACCTCGTTAAACTCTTCAGCTCCACAGTAACACAGGGGTTGATCTGACTGTGTGTGTTTCCTGCTTTTTTAGGCAATGAAAGAGAGAAGCAGGTTTAATTGTGCAACTGCACTGGTTTTCGTAACGGATGCTCCCCCCATTTGTACTGTATCTCACATGTAACTGATGAAAGCAAATGAATTTATTTGATTTTCAGAACTGTAAGAGCAGCTGGTCGGCAGGCGCAGTGTGGTCCTGCCTATTAGAGCTGCTCAGGACCTGTGCGGTTCCGGCCTTTTCTCAGGAGAGGTTTGGGAGGAAATGCAAATTGGTATTCAAAATGGGACAGCTGGATGGCAGGAAAGGTGGGGAACAACCACAAGCCACTGATGAGGACTTGCTATTCTAATTAGTCAGGAAACAAGAAAAGACTAGGATATGTTGTGTCTCTTACCCGCTGTGTGTACACATCTATCTATATCTTAACCTGTTTCATTTAAGCAAGGGTCAAATTATATCAAAATAAAAACGGTGCCAAGTTTTGCTGCAAACTCTCTCCCCTGCCAGCTTCTCTTCCATGGCTGAGTAGGTATTGCCAGTTTGCTAGTGCTGAGCAACAGCTATGGGCAAAAGAAAGGGTGCAAGAGCCTTAGTGTAGCATCAGTGCAGGCAAACACTTACACACAGGATTCAGCTCCCACATAAATATCCTTTTGCCTGCAAAGTAGAAATTAGGAAGATGAGCTTGTACTACATTGAACTAAATTGCCTATGTCTGGAGGAAGGGAAAGAGCAAAGCAAAGGGCCCTCATCACATTCAATTTTGCTGCAAAAGACCTTTGCCGGGTGGGGGTCCCTTCAGCTCGTGCTCTCAAAAGCCACAGGGAAGTTTCAAAGGTGGAGGTGCCTCGGGCTGGGTTACCTCTAATCTGCCTCCTTGGAGAACGCACACATAAAATCAGTGGCGCAGCACAGGAATACTGCCAGTGCTTTCCATACCGAAGCGCACACAGACTCCCAAGATTTTCGTAATTCAGTTCATCCACACTCTCAAGCCTTTAGGAAGTAGGGAGTAAGCTACTTATCTTTCGGTTTCTCGTAAGGAATTCACACTAGACTCACTGCTAAATCATTTTCCCTGTACAACTAGTACAGGAAATTAACTATAAATGAACTATGAAAACGGATCATTCTGCTGCATTTTTCCAATGATATTATTTTTCAATTTTAATATATTTAGGAAAAACAATACAGATTAAAAAAAGTTATATCATATTTATACGCCAAGGCTTATATTATGTGCTTTCCTCTTTTAACAGGCCCTACTCATGAGCTATTTGTTGCTTACTCTGCAACATAACACTCAGTTGGAAGCATTCCTACGGCTGTGCCATCATAGCATCATTCTAGAGCTAAGACTGAAGACAACTTCAGTCTGAGACTGCTACTTAGTGAAATTTGTGGGGCAGGAGATAAAAATCAGTTCCTTGTATTCTTAACTGTAAAGGAAAGGGTTTCTGACTGTTTATATAAACTGCGATACTAAGCTGTCCTGGAGCTTTCTTGGGAGTTAGCAAATTTTTCAGAATTTTCTCTCCGTACAAAAACAAAATACTCTATTTAAAAAGAGTAAACACAGCAAGGATGTATGAGTACATTAAGGGCTACACTTTTCACCTGTGTGAAGAACCAAGCAATGGCACACGCTCATGTAGAATACGCAGCTTTTTCTGAAGATGTTTCTTGAGTAACGCACAGAGCAATTGTGGGCAAGTTCCCCGAGAGGCTCTAATTCACACTCTCTGAAACTTCCCTGATAGAATTTTACAGCAACAGATTGCCAAATATTTGACACAAAAAGTCTGCTGAGAGATATTTATTGAAGTCTAACATTAAATTAAGTGTGCTACAAGGTTTGTGGGATGAAGAAATCAGAAGAGGCAATGCTCTGCTATGAATACAGACAGACCTCTGCGATTTTAAGAAATGGAGAGCACTTAGCTAACACATTTGCGCGTTTGCATCAGGTCTGAAACACGAAGCACTAGCAGGAATGAAAGGAGTGGGCAGCAAAGCTGAGTGCCTTTGAGGTGACAGCCAGGGCTTATCTCCTACGCTACTGCCATCAAGGCAATGAGACTTGCGATCCCACACTCCGCAGCACGTGAGCCGTGTGGAAATGAGACTATACGTCACAACGAACTGCTGACTGGGTCTGGTGGCCACAGCCATGACACCCATTTTAATATATCCTACCATTTAAATTTTGAGGGTCAAATTCTAGTGTGAGAATTTTGGGCTGGCATCTATAGAGCAGCACGTGGGAGCAAAACGCACTCCTCTCTTGAGGACTGGTGGACAAACCACATTTTTTTCACGAAAAAATATGCACATCAGAACCCATTTGTAATCTGCAGTTTTCTTTGAGAGATTCTGAAACCAATATTTTTCTGTGAAGTCCATTGAACTCAATGGAGAAGACTCCACTCCTTCACTTGAGGCCCCCACTTCGCATTTTGCTGGAATTCCTTTGGAATCAACATTTCTCTCCGGAAAATGTTTAAATCACATCTTGTCCCCCCACAGTAGGATTCCCTGTTTGCCGGCAGTATTGGTCAGAACTACATGAGAGCTGTCGACAGAAGCCATGCACAGATGTCCTCCTTGGGGCCCTGCTGGAAGCTGGAAACAGCTCCTGCTCCCCGCTGCCCTCATTAGAGATCCCTGCCCCATCTGATCCACTCGCCGTGCGCTTTGTACGGACACTTCCTATAAGGCCCAGCTACAGGCAGAGTGGTGGCGAGCGAGACAAATGTAGCCAATTTAGCTCAAAACTAGCGGGGATTCCACACACGAACCGAGCAGACCGTGAGGCCAGCACCCTTTGGTGGGGGAGATGGTGGAACAGTCATGTCTTCTGCTGACACAGCTGCATTTGGAAGAGCGTCCACTGCTCGAGAAGGCAGCGGTTCCTTCAGGAGACAGAGAGTGAAGAGAGAGCTTGACTGCAGGAGGTACCTGGCTGCAAGAAACCTAACTAAGGAGGATTTCTCCCCAAAATGACAGCCAGGGCTTCTAAGAAAACAACTCCCCAACCTGTAGTACAACAAGAACCAATAGTAAAATAAATTGTGGGGTAACTTGCCACTGAAAGGCGTGTTTTCAGACCACTTTAACAAGAGCCCCTCTAACCGGCCGGCAGCTCTTGTGCTGCCGCGGCCTACGGAAGCTCCTCTCCATGCCGCCCGCGCGGGCAGGCCGCGTCACAGCGCGCCCGCCTCTACGGATCCCACAAACATTCACTGGCCTTCTCACATCTCCCCAACCACAACAAATAGTTAGTCAAGTTACCTTTGTTAAGCAAACCAATTTTCTCTGCTTTCATTCAAACGGCCTTAAAATAGAATTCTTGCCTGCTTTATTTTGTCAGATGTAAAGAAAACTGAGAAACTGTATCCATTGTCCCTTAAAAGAGCTTATTAGTGAAACAAAGACCTTTTTTTTTTCTTTTTTCTTTTCCAGTGAGTGCTGTTTGTGCAGTTACTTCATGACATTTATTTGGATTCAGTCCCAGGGGAAAAAGGCCAAATTCAGTTTCAGCATTTGCCTACTACAGCATAAACACAGTCATTAGTTAACAGATCTTTTTTGGCGGTCTTTATGCAGCCTCCAACATCAAAGCACGTGATATTCATGAAATAATCAAAGCAACATATGTACACTGAAGCACTGTCCGTACATTATTTTTCAGTAGCCTAGCAATCCTCAGAAATGTGAAGAGTTTCTCCTAGGCCTTGAGCCAAAGCCCTTGGAAGTCGAGGGAATTTTTTTTTTCATTGACTTCAATGGATGAGAGCCTGGCCCGTGGATAATCACTGCCATGTTAATGGCAAGCTACTTTCCATTTTTGTATTAATTTCCTTCTCAAGGAAGATATGGGATGAAAAGCACTGAAGAATGAAATCGCTTGCTGGGTTTATACACAGAGTAGAGAAACCTGGGGTAAGAGCAGCGTGCAAATTTTCTTTTAGGGCCTCACTGATTCATCTTAACCATGTGAGGGAAGATTGACCAGATAATTCCTTGCCACAGCTATTCCAGTTATTAAGGATACCCCAAGTAGCACAAATAATTACAAAATGTCATGGTGGTTTTGGTGCTGCGTCCACTAGAACTGGGACTGAAGCCAAACTCATTTCTCCTCCGACACCAAGCTGCTGGGGGTCATTTCTCCTTTAGGTCCGAGATTGACCCAAGGTTTTTCTTTTGTTGTTTTGGTTTTTTTAAAACCTTGCCATGATACTAGCACTGCCCACATGATATTACACCATGTAATATCATAGCTCCTATCCAAAGCCTTTAAGGAAGCAAGCAAGCAAGCTCCAGGACTGCAAAGTAATGAGGAGCCCCGATGTCCCATCACAAATGAGTTCATATGGATGACATTATTTGACATGAATCAGGTAGAGGAAAAATCTTTGTCCCTTTAGCATCAGGCAGAGCATCTGTTCCTGCTCTTGGTCTACTATAAAGCTCCTCTGAAAACCAGAAGCTAATGGGCAGCAGAAGGATTTAGGGGAGACATTTGCAAAGACGGTGGTACAACCAACCTGTCCAAATACCACTGCAGCATCTGAAGAAAGTTGCTTTATATAGTGCTACCAATCTATTTCAGAAGACATTGCATTCAATGGTACT
This sequence comes from Tinamus guttatus, assembly GCF_059628265.1. Classification (NCBI taxonomy): domain Eukaryota; kingdom Metazoa; phylum Chordata; class Aves; order Tinamiformes; family Tinamidae; genus Tinamus; species Tinamus guttatus. The sequence continues at coordinate 11,189,530 of NW_028288774.1, read as the reverse complement.
GTTAGCAGTGAGGGATGGTAACCCAGAGCAGCCCTTTGGTTAAAAGTTTTAAAGTTTATATACCGCTTTGTAAAATTAGGAGAAAAAGCCAACCTATCTGATTAAAAATACCTGCCATAAACACACACCTGGGGAACCATACAAAACATTTTAGCATGGAAAAGATGGGATAGCAAAGACTATATTTAGGATAGTCGGTCACTCACTTCCGCTGTCTGCTGGGCAGTAACTTGACTTTAGTCCCCACGGCTTTGCCTGCCCTGTCTGCTTGCGTGAACCACCCCAGTGCGACCAAGCACTGATGTCGGTCACAGCATCTCCTGACGCTGCAAGACCACTCCATGTAAATTAAGGCACTATTAAACAAGATGTGGAAGGCGACTAATATTTCATAAAGCTCTAAATTTCACTCTCTGAAATGACTGTGAATACAGGAAAATCTAAATTCCAGAAGGCCTGAGTAGACTACCCAAAATACACTTAAAAAAAAAATGTAGTGTTGACTAGGCAAGAGGTGCAGTAGAAAAGATTTGCCCAACTTGAGAGAGGTGGCAGAGTTGCCTGGGAGGAACGTGCATCCTCATGGAGAAAGACATCTAAAACTCAACACCCGTAAGGACCAATGATAACTAGTTTATTGCTAGATGAGTGAAAACAGAGTCCTGAAAAAGAGAGTGAGAGGGCAAGAGAGGGAGTGAGCACGCAAAAACCTATGACAAGGTTTGAATTTTACAAGCAAGAGCTTAAGGAATGTAAAGAAGGTAGCCAAAAATACATATAAAATACAAAGTTCAAACAGTCAACCATAATGATTTTTAAAATACAATAATTTTGAGACATAGTTAAAGGTGGAAAATAAAATGAATTTAATGGGACTGTTAAGGACAAGATCGAAATCCCAATGAAGCCGGGGGAGAGACAATCACTAACTCCTACAGAGCTTGGGTTCGGCCCAAAGAGAGCAACAAAGAAATTTCCAGTGACTGAAAAGGAATCAAGAAAATCTCAGCGGTTTCTTCACATCTGTGTTTGATAACAAAGAACACGGGCAACATTCATGAAGGATGTGTTTGTGGGTACTAATGAGGATAAAGTAAAGGAGTCTGGCAAGTTGCCGAGTACAAGGACAAAATAAAGATAGATAATGAGCAATAAAACATTATACCCAGAGATGAAGCACAACATTTTGTGAATTCATCTGTATCTTGTAACATCTGTAGTGATATGTTGAGAAAATAAATACTATGCTATGTTTCTGAGAACACTGTGTATCTTAAAATTAAGCATCTGTACCCAAAAATTAAATAGGAGGGAAAGATTTTTAAAATACTTTATGATTTTAACCAATTGATGTATTTTGTCAAGAAATTAATAAATGACAATGTCACTTTTAGCTATTACTTTCCAACATACTTCATTGTATGTTTCTAACTCCCTTCACAAGCAGCAAGCCAGGATGTGATTTGCAATGAGATGGGAAGGATTTTAACTGAAAGTTTGAACTCCTGGTGGTCTCTAGTCACCTCTTAAAGAAAAAAGAGAAAAAAAGCAATCATAAGAACAATAGGCTAGCTAAAATGGTTCTCAATGTGAAATAGCACATGTGATACGGGCACTGAGCACACTCAGTGAACTGTAGAAGTAAAATTTCATATTCTTATCCTTTCCTGCAAGCTGTGCTGTTCCTTTGCTCCTGCAAGACACTGTCACAAGCAAATACAAAAGGGAATATGCAATTTAGCTACAACTCGCTAACAGTGGTTTTTACTGTACTTTGTTCTTAACTGCCCTTTACTTGTGTTCCAATTAAGGAATTTGGGAAGACAGGACAGACTCCACCAAAGCAGGCACATTCAGGGGAGTGGAAGAAATAAGTACATTCAATGACACACTAACACTGTTTAGCCAAAAATCGTCAGGATGATATTTGAGTAAAAGAGAGAAATGTCTACTCTAAGCCACCAACAGGCTGGGCTGTGCTTTGCTCCATGAGCCCAAGTTCACTGTGGTTCTTCCATCAGTCAGCATCAAGCTGTCCCTGTGAAACTGCTATAATCTGCTGACCCAGCTATGAACTGTTCCCTTCAAAAGCAATTCCTCTGGGCACTGCGATGCTGATTATCCCAAAGAGCCAGATGCAAACAGAAGACCTGCGCCACATATTTTAGGTGCTATTGAAATGCAAATACATATAAGGTATATTCCTCCTACTTCTCCTGGAGACACATATTTCAAGCCATTCCATTTGCAATGCAAATTTATTATGGGAAAATATTGTGCTCCAGAGTCACAAAGAGGTAGCTTATTCTCAAAGGTCTACTGGCATTATCCTGCTCCAGGCCCAACCCGGGAATGGGGACATTTTTGACCCACATGATTTCATAGGTGAGCTGGCAGTAATGTCCTGCAGTACAAGCTCCAACACTCAGGTCAGGGTTGCTTTAAACACACAAGAACATGTAGCCTCTGGCCTTCCATCATTTCCCCTGGGAGCCTAGTTCCACTGTGACAGAGATTTTCTCTTTGGTCTGTAATACACCTGAATATTTCATGATATTTAATGATAAAAAGCATATCAAATGTCTGGCAGAACAGTGTGCCAAACTCATAGCAATTCTTGAGGCATTGAGAAGCTTCAAGAACCTGAAGAGAACACTCTGGCATGGACTGCTGCTGGCGTAGACAGGAGCCACTGAGATAACACTAAGATATTATTGTTCCACTTTTGTTTTAGCTGCCCCTGTGACAAAGAACAGCAAAGACACTATCAATAAGATGAAAGAAAGCCAAAGAGCACCAGCCCAGTGGAGAGTCCTGACGGCCAACTCTGCAAGTCACCACGTGGAGGTCCATACTTCAGTGAGCCCAGACACACACGTGTAGGCCTCCCTTGCAAGCAAAGCTGCAGTGTGGAGGGCCAGGGAAAGCAGTCCCACTGACTTCAACAGAGTTTAAGCACTTAAATACCTCTCAGTACCTGTCCAACAGCAGCAGCAACCACCAGCTTTAATAATTTAAAATCTGAACGAGGCATTTTTGCTTCTTTGCCTCTCAGTCTTTCTGTTCTGCTCTCCCCAGCCTCTCCACACAGCAGACGTTTGACTTTCTCTAAGACCAGAGACACCAAAACACAAGCATGGCCTTTCAACCCCATTTCACTCTACTCTCTGCGCTCCCCTGGCTGTGAACCAGGACAGTGATGGATTACGCGCTTCGGCCGGGCGCGTTGCTACTCCACTCCAGCGCTATGTGGCCCGGCCAGCGCTCCGTCACGGCGCCTCCGCGGCCCGAGACGCTTTATGAACCGCTACTGTATTTCCTCACATGAAAACCCAACTCTTTGCCCCCGAGCAGGGCGTGCTGCTCCCTGGCAGTGACGCTGATGCCAAAACGCAAGGGCTGGGACTGCCGGGCCGTGTTTTGGTCTCGACTTGAGTAGCAGAGCAAGGGCTGGAGAGTTCCTGATTTCTGCCAAACAGAGTGTATTAAATAAACTTTTATAGCTTGGAGCAGGGCAGGGACCTTCTGTGAGGTTTTAATGAACAGATACGAGGGCTAAGACTATAAATAAGCCGCTTGGGGGCTGGTGTGTACACACAGTAGTGTAACATTCCTGTCGGTTTTGCTCGCCGTGATTACAGTGCCTCAGTGGGAGGACAGCTCACGCTTGCTAGCTGGACACGGCTCCTCTCCAAGGCACAGGCTCACTTTCCTTGTGAGCTCAGGGCATAGGAAAGAGCGGGGGTGAACTCAAGCACACAGCAGTGACAATAACCTAACATTTCAATATGTGGCATTCTCTGGCAAGAGTGACCTGAAACTTCGAAGAGTCACCTTAAACTTCTGACATAGGCAGCTGGAAGGATTTGCTGTAGAGAGCAAGAAAGTTCCCTTCTATAACGATCCCTTTTTACATTCAGTATCAGAAAAATAGCCGGTGTTAAAGGAGAGTGCCATTCTCGGGGCCACCCCAGTGGATCAAAGTGGTTGGAAGACCACTGGGCCTGGGCCTTCTCCTTGGAGCCTTTCTCCTCCAAACTTGCTGGCAGGGGTAGAAAAACATTCTTGAGAAGAGCGGGTAAAGCTGGGCTATCTTTATGGGTTGATGGCTTTGCTCTCCTTTTTAGTGTTTGCCAAACCAGAAACGCTAGGTCACTGAGAAATACCCAAATCAAATAGCAAACTGCCTTGGCAAAAGAATCTAAAACACCCGTGACTGGGAAGGAAGGCGCAGCTCTAACACATTTATCACTCAGTTTTATGATTCACAAGAGTCATTCCTGGGAAAAATGAAATAAATAATAATAATAAAAAACCCTCAAAAAACAGGAAGGCAGAGATTTGAAAGAGAAACAGTGATAGATCAGTAAATATATATTTAGTTATTATGTACTTATTATAGTACTTTTCCAAAATATACCTGACTTTTTATAAGTGCAGCTCTGGGACCTATTTTGGAAGTTGAATTAAGCAGGAATTTTGCCAGTAATGTCAGCATTACCAGGAGCTGACCTCCTGCATGATGGCACTCCTCCTTCTGCCATAGAATATCAAAGTCCAAGTTTTAAATCACTGCTCATTGTGGATTAAAAAATGCAAAACTTAGGTAGCCTAAAGCTGCTTCCTTGCCCTGTCACTGATTTCTGTTACTTACCTGCCTTTCTGAAAGGGTTTGGAGAACGCATGCTGCGTTAGAGCCGATGCGTGTGGAGCTTTTCCTGCCAAATCTTCAGAGAAGTCTAAAAAAGGCCCGGCCCCAAAGGGAGCTGCACACCAGCTGCAAAGTTTCTTTTTGGCTGACGATTGTCAAATGTAGGTGCGGTACTACAAAATATTTAGTCTCTTTCATTTCAGTGTTGTCAGTAAACACTAACAGATGTCAGCACCCATCTACACTTAATCCAAAAGAAAAAAAAAAAAATTCACGTACAGCAAAAACACTTGCTGCTGTGACCATGATGTAAACTGGTCTTGCCTTCAAAAGCTCGGTGCTGCTGATGAATGTAGTACCAAGCCTTTAAAGCTGGCCTACAGCAGCAAGAACTTAGCTTTCTTTAGGGCTCTTCTCATCTACAGATCGGAAAGTGCTTCAAGGAGCAAAGAAAACAGCATTATTCTGATTGCACAGATACTGGAAACCAGAAGGTGAAGTTACTCTCCAGAAGTCCCCCATGCAAAGACAGAGCTTGAACTCAACCTCATGCATGTCTTGCAGCTCAAGGCCTTGCTACTTCATAAGTCTCAGTGTAAGGTGGCAACCCAGCTGCCAGCCAACCCAACAGCTACTTGCTGGGGACAGACAGCTGTGCCGTGCTGTGGGTCTGCACCTGAAGATGCAGGGGGCACCCGGCTCTTTGAAGGAGCTGTTATTCCTAAGCGAACAGGGAGGTTGCTCTGTGGACACGATGGGGTAGCTGAAGCAAGCAGAGGTATGAAGTTTGCTGTTTTCTAATTTGGGCAACACAGTACTTTGCTCCTTGAGCAGGTTGGAGAGGGAACCGAAGAGTTCGCCCTCTTCTCTTATTTACCAGCTAAGATTACTCACAATTTTTTGTTCATCATATCATCGCCACCATAATTGCTTACTCAGCCTGATCCTGCCTGATCCTCGGAGCAGACCTTAATGCAGGAATGGTAACAACTTTCCGAAGAAGCACTCTCCATCCCAGCTAAACACAACGCAGCATCCCAGAGCAGCTGGGGTTGGCAGGGCCTCTGGAGACCTTCTGCTCCAGCCCCTGACCCAGGTGGGTCAGTGAGGGCAGGCTGCCCAAGCCCTGTGCCCACTTGGGTTTTGAACGTCCCTGAGAACCGACAGTCTGCGGCCTCCCAGGGTAACCTGTCCTGGTGCTCACCTACCTCACCGTGAAGAAGCGTTTTCTCATGCTCCTCTCCTTACAGCCTTAATTTTTCCTTCAGTTAAAACAATTTTTAAATCCTCATACTTCCCAGGTAAACTGCTTTTACTTCTCTTACAGCCCTATCCTTTGAATGCACAAGCAGCAGCATTAAGCCAGCAGGGAGATTACTCTGTGCTCAGGACTGATTTAAGCCCTGGCGGCTGTAGGGAGCGGATAGGAAGGACGCCATCCCGTGCTGCTGAGTGTGAAAAGCTGCGGCTTATCTCTGTCTCCAGCACCCACATTCCTTGTCTGCTCCTGAGCAGTCCTGGCTATCGAGCTATATGAATCATAGAACGCTTAAGGTTGGAAGGGACCTCTAGAGATCATCTAGTCCAACCCTTGCACACACAGGGTCACCTAGAGCACGTGGCACAGGACTGCGTCCAAGTGGGTTTTGAAGATGTCCAGAGAAGGAGACTCCACAACCTCTCTGGGCAGCCTGTTCCAGTGCTCTGTCACCCTCACTGATAAGAAATTTTTCCTTAAGTTCCTGTGGAAATTTTGATACTTCAGTTTCTGGTTGTTTCCTCTAGTGCTGTTGGTGGCCAGCACTGAAAAGAGGCCAGCACCATCCTCCTCACTGCCTCCCTTGAGGTACTTATAGACACTGATTAGATCCCCTCTCAGCCTTCTCTTCTCCAGGCTGAACAGGCCCAGCTCCCTCAGCCTCTCCTCATAGGGCAGATGTTCCAGGCCCCTGATCATCCTTGTGGCCCTGCGCTGGACTCTCTCCAGCAGCTCCTCATCCCTCTTGTACTGTGGAGTCCAGAACTGGACACGGTACTCCAGATGTGGCCTCACCAGGGCTGAATAGAGGGGCAGGATCCAATGCCCTACGCTGGGATCTTCAGGAAAGCCTGGTGACGTGGAAAGATCCCATCTCAAGTCAGAAAGCAGGCAGACCTGGTGTCTACCATTCCTACTTACTAGTTAGTCACTTCAAGTTCTGGTCTTCTGCTATAAGCCACAATGCACAGGAATGCCTCAAAACAATGCTAATTGATTGCCTTTCTATTTTCAATCTGCCATACTTTCTACCATCATATATCTTGCTTCCACTCTAATAATACCTGTGTTAAACCTGCTTCCTCTATAGAGTTCAGAAACTGTATGCAAATGGATATGGTCCAAAAGGCTTTGCATAAAATGCACTCTTTGCAGTGCACCTTAGTGGTGAAAACAGTTAACTCTCTTACCATCGGAGCAGCTGCTGGTATCCTGCCGGTGCCCATATTTGACTCTCCTGGCATTAAGCAAATTTAAATGTTCTGGGACCAGAATCCACTTTCTAGTAATTTTCTTACACTTCGGCTTTCCCAAGGACAAAGGCAAAAGCAAACAGAAATGGTTCCACGTGTAAATTCATTCTGGCTGCCTTTCTGTACAGTTAATTGCTATTAACGGGACTAAGAACAGGCAACTTTTTCCTATCAGCATTACCATACGTGCTTTTCTTTTTTTTTTGCAATTTTATTTTCACTCTATGCCACAGCAGTTTACTTTTGCAAACACTGAAGCTTTTTCCATTAAATGCAATTTAAGAAAACAGAAAACAAAACATACCCAAGTAAAAGCTAAACAATACCTCATTCTTCCCATGAAGTTAAAGCATAGGATACCTAGGAATGCAGAACTGAAGCTTTACATACAAAAGGAATATCTGCATCTTTTACTGCCCCTCTTATAATCCTTTTCTAATACAGTCAAAACCTAAAACAGACCCCAATCTTTAAGTGAAGTTGTCAGCATTTACAAAACACTAAGCTACACAGAAAGCTACAGCAGCTCTATACGGCGACATGCACAGATATTGCATATTCCTGCTGTTTTCTTTTGCTCTGTTGAAGGCCTTCATCCCTCATTACCACTGACCACAAGAGAGATGCACCTGTAGCAACTCTGAGCCTGGAAATCAAGTTGAGTTAAAAATCAACTTCAATTAACATGCCAAGGTGTCACCTGAGGTACCTCTGAGGCGAAAAAAAAGGGGATATGAAAGCGAGTTTGTTTTGCTTTGACATGCCTTGCAACAAGACATTTCATTCAATATTTAGCTAAGGATTTCAGGAGTAAGTACGGGGTTTGTGGCAGTCCTGTGAATGTTTTCACAGTGCTGTTGTTTCTGAAGTTGTAAAGTTTCACTTATGATTGAATGCTCAGAGCTGGTAAAGCCCCGTGTCTCTTTACTGCTCACAGATGTGTCAGGCAGAACTTTGCGAAATGCCTGGTTTTTATTACTGCTCTGCTGATCTTTTTTTTTCTATGGACATTCCAAAAGGCAAGTTAAATCCAATGGTGAATGTATCTTCCAGATACTCACATTAAAGGACATAATTCATGTAACATAAAACATACAACCATAACAAAGCTATAAGGTTTAAAAACAGATCTTTTGGAAGTAAGGTCTACTTTCATCCCTCACAAATGTTCTCAGTCCAATTCTTAAAATAAATAAATCCATATATAAATATGTGTGTATATATTTTATATCTAATTTACAAAAGTATATGCAGATAAATTCAGCAATCTGCAAAATGTACCAACCCATTTTGCCAGTTAGGCAGAACTGATTTACTCCGAGGGAGCCTTGTATTGATTTGCACAAAGAAATTAAAATCTACTGGAGTCTTTTGTTCGTACCCTTTATCTGTCTTTATATCATCCCCATGGAGACTCCTGATACCTCATGCTATCACAGTCAAAACCAGGAACTGTCTGTACACCTCAGATAAATAATGCTTCTGTTGAACAACTGCGAGTACCTCTTGCCTTCTAGGCTCATACTAGACCCTTTTAAAACCTAAGCTTTAGAACATTTCTCAGCAGTGCTAAGAAAAGCATCATGATGCACACTGAATAAACCATGGAAATGATGGCAGGATGCACGCCTGCAGGTTCCCTGCACTCCTTGCCAAGGAGCTATGCAACGTGCCCCTCAAGCCTTGCACACACACATACATGCCGGGGCAGAAGGTACAGCAGGAATGAGGATGTCTTCAACACTGTGACCTGAGAAAGGTGACAGGTATGAGCTTGGATTAAATAAAATGGGATTAAGAATATGTGCTTGCTTGCTCAATAATGTTACGAATAACCAAACTATTTGAGGCACTGCATGTGGCTGGCTTTCCACAAGGACCAAGGACAATTTCCACTGCCTTCAGCACGACAGTGAAATAAAGAAAAGAGGGCCAACCCCTTCATTTTTGATTCTATGAACAGTTACTTACTTATTAATATTCTTTTAGTTTCTTCCACTCCTTTCTAAAGTTAGGAGTTTGGAGGATGTTTTGGAGCGAGGATTTCATCCTGCCTCCTGCAATGGGAGCCTTTCTGAGGGGGAGCAGGAGGGGACAGCAGACAGCGCGGTTCCTTCCATGCCCAACAGAAGCGGCGCTGTCAGCGGCTTCTGCTCACAGCGGCCGAGTGGGTGACATCTGCGGCCTGCTGGATACCTAGCGCTAATGGGGAATTTTCCAATCACTTCCAAATGAGTCCCAGTCCCTCTTTGTTGATTTTAGCACGAGCGCCTCTAGTAGACTTTTTAATTAAACCAGCTGCCCAGCAGCAGCCTGACACTGCTTCCCAAATTACCTCCGAGGATAAGCTCCTATTCCTCCAGTGACATGGGGCTATCATAATGCTTTACAAGGTTTTTCTCATTTGGATTTCTGTAGCCAGCTGCAGCAGACTTACAAGTGGACTTATAAGTTTTCTTCCTGGTAGCACAGACTAGGCAAGCAAAAAAAAAAAAAAAAAAAAACAAAGACATTTTTGGATAAGTAGAGAGAACAAATCATTGACATCTCACAAAACCAGTAGTAGTTTAATGTACTGTATTTCTGTATTTGACTGTAAGGGCAATACCGGTAGAAAAACATTTTAAATACACAACAGCATGATAAAACGCTAGAGGCTCTAAATCTTTTATCTAAGATAATAAATAAAATATGGAAAGTATGTTAGATGCACCACATAGCAATGCTGCAACCAGCACCTTGATTTTATAATTCTGATCCACATATGTGGACCTCTGATCTGATCTGTCATTCATGTACCAAAACAGACTTCCCTGTGATATATGACTGAAAGCCACCGATGCTCAAGCACCTGCAAAAGAAACGCTGCTGCTCTGCAGTCCCTGCCGTGAACATTTTGCCTTCTGTCATCTGAAATGATCTTAAATCTTCTCATTGAAGTAGGTTTTATTGAGGAGAGGAACCTACTTTAGTACATTAAACACATGTTATAACATTCTGGCTATTTAATCGTCCTGCTTTTCTCTCTGAACACGCTGCTGCCGTGCACGAATATGGTGCCATAAAGCACCCCACGTATCCCCCGTGTGCATCTGCCCTTGGCGAGGCTCCCTTCGAGAGTTATCTTTGCGGCTAATTGCAATTGCTTGCTGGGCATCATATTAAGGAGGCAAATTATCCACGTACCATCTGGCTTCCAAAGAGCCAGGCCAGGCGAGAACTGGCCTGGGAGCCGCCGTCACCTCCTCTTGCGCCTGAGTCTGATTGGGAAAACGGCAGCTGTCGAGGGGACCCCAAACTCGCCCCCCGAGCCACATGTGCAGAGGGGCCTGTGCTAATTAAACCTGCTAGGGAGGAAAGGAAGAGTCCAGGACAAACCACGAACCACGCAGCTCCTCGGAAGTCACCGAGCTTCGAAAAAGCAATGATTTTTGTGTCGGGGAACATGCTTGAAAATACAGACACAGCCTCTTACAACTCTCACTTCGCAAAGAAGTACCCCAAAAGCCACTGACTAGAATTCGCATGGATAAAAAAGACTACCTATATGTTTCTCTTATGGCCAAAGTATACCTCAATACAAAACGCGAAAGCATCAAAAATGCTGTGTACAAACGCTCACACTCCAGTTCTCCCTGTGCTTTTATGAACTTGGTGATTCTTTCAAGGTCATGATAATGTGTTCTCTTACAGTCTATTTTTAAGGCTGGAAAGGACCATTAGCATAAAAGAATTCAACCTCCTGCACATTCACATCACTGAATTTCACCTGCTGATTTCATACCTCTTTTTCTTGCATTTTTCTTCAGCATCAGATTACCTGTGCTGTCCTCATCTCTCACCAAGCCCCACCACACAACAGAAGTCCCCAAGCACAGAACGCAAGGGACTTAATCCAAGAGGGTTCCTTGCTGAGAGGGGTGAAAGTGGGATCAATGTGTAGAATAGCACATATGTACCCCAACGTATAATCAGCTCACCCCAAAGGACATTTTAAATACTGCTTAAGCAGCAGAGAGCTTTGTGGGATCATTACAGTTTTAAGCTGATTCTTCTAGCAAACCTAAACATTTCAGAAAATTATGATTTTACATGTTTAAAATAAATATGCAGTGCAAAATGCATTTTTTTGCAGATTTTTTCTACTAAACAAAAAGAGTCATAATAAAACCCTGCACAAAATAATCAAATTGCCTTTGAAAACGCATGTCAAAAACAGTAATATAAAACTACGCAAACCGAAAAGACCCTCCTAGGTGCCTGGGCACATAGGTGCTGCTGTACGTATGTGTAAAACTGCCCAACTTGCTACTTGCGAGCCTAGTTCTGTTCTTAGGAGCAAGGTCATGATCCTACAACCCTGAAGTTAATTGGCAGTTTTTTCCCACTGACTTTGATGTGAACTGAAGTGGAGCTCAAAGCAACTGTGGATGTGCTTAAGTTTCATTAAATTAAAGTGACTGAGGGAAGGGCTAAAATACTTCAGCTGAGCAGGGGGAGATCGCTGCCCTTTGGAGCCACTGCCCCCGAGCAGGGGGTTCTCACTCCTGAACCAACCTCCACTCTGCACATCTCTAGATTTTGCCATGTAAATTATCTACAGTTTCCCCCATTTTTCCTCTTTGATTGTAGGACGTTTTAAAAAGACTGGAGGTTGAGTGATGAAAATCTACCTGTAATAGTGTTCAGTGGAAAACACTCAGTGCCACAGCTTCTACTCAGTATTTATTTAACTAGCTATTCTTTATGGACTCATAGTTACTCCATTTAGAAAAAAAAACAAACCCAACATGTTACCCAGAGAACATCTGGGAGAAATGCCACATTATTTGCAAGGACACAGATCAATGCTTTCACTGGAAAACAATGGAAAGAGATGTCATGTTTTGCTTAGGAGGAAATGACAGGTATCGATATAATCCCATTAAATGCAGAATTTCCAACTTCCAACTTCAACTATTAATAACCATTTTCTTTTTTATTTTCCTTGGGCTTTCAAGTCTTTCTGGTTTTGTTGCTTTTGGAGAAGCAGCTGAAGGAACCTCATGTTCTAATATACATTTCTTTTAATTGCAAAACAATTAATTTTTTAGCTCAAATGTAGAGCTTATTTAGCTCAAATGTAGAGCTTATAAAATTTATCTCATGGATTTTTTTCCCGAGCTTTCTGTAAAGTTCCCCTTATTGCAGGTAACCAAATAACTGTACAACATCTCCAGTAATTTGGTGCAGCTCTTTTTGACTGATGGGTGACCATCTCTACTATCAATGAACGAAGGGCATCTAATTTGGAGGCCAAAGGAGAGTAGGAATGACCAGACATGAGAAAACAAAACCAAAATCACACCAGATATTTTGTCCTTCTGCGCAGTTTGACAACCGTGATAGCCCCTGAAGTGGTCACAATTTTTGTAGCTGTCTCCTAGCAGAAAATCACCGGCTTCTGCCTCACACAATTTTTCCACCACGGGAAGAAAAGTCATTTCTGGTTATCAACAGCCATGGGCAGCTGCCATCTTTTTATGACATATGATTGGCAAAACAGATCCTCAGTTCACTTCATGTTGGGATGAATGTACAGTCCTTCTGCCACAGCTCATGGAAATCCTTCGCAGAATGTGAGTTTACTTAGTTTTGTGTCAATTAACACATTTTTTAAAAATAATCCTACGGCACAAACCTTTTCCTCCCTTCTGTGTGCTTTCCTGCCATGTCAACACCTTCTCCCCTTCCAGCTCCTTCATGGCCGCCTGAGCCTGCCCGGCTCCTCATACTTTCCTTTGGGCACGACCAGTTTAAACCTGCCTTTCGAGACTGTCTGCCAAATAACAGGCTGTGCCATATTCCATTTGTCACACAGGCCGGCCATCAAATTCAAATCTCTGGGCAGTAGGTGCAGGGATATGTCTTACGTAAGCTTTTGGCCCTGCAAACTCATGCCTCTCTCCCTCAGTTTAATATTTATCACTGGCCACATTTATATCAGTGCAAAGAAAAATACCAGCAATGAGCTGAATGCTGCTGAGCCCACTGCAAAGAGCTTATCAGTCTATCATAACCGTAGAAAGGAAATAATCTGACCAAAGGAGCTATCCCATCACCCATTTTGCAGGCAGGGATTTGAAGCACCCACGTAGAAAAGCCTGGCTCTGCGGGCGGCCTTGGGCCTTGCCGAACCTGGTGTCCTAAGCGCCAGCCTGCAGGGACCCGGCCTGCAACCCGCGCTGGGTGTAGCAGGAGGCACTCGGCCTGCGGTGGCCGCAGGCCCGGTTTGCAGTTACTGGCTAACAGAGCGGGGACCGTGCGCTGGATCCCGGCCCTCCACAGCAGCAGGCGTCCAGCGGACTCCGGGAAAACATCTAGCTAATCTCAAGGTTCATTGCCCGTAACAAACCAGGAGATGCCTCTACTTGGTTCTCAAGTGATTTACTGCAAAAAAATACGATGGGGATGGAGCCTCTGCTTGAGGCATCTGAGCTTTCCTGATGCCGACACACATCACTGTTCCTCCTTTCACACCTACAAAACGTTCTTAATTTTGCTATTGGCTTCTTTCTAAGCAGCCTTCACAGTTTCGCTATGATAGATCCATTCCCGTGACCAGGATGTGCTGAACATTTTCTCACTGCAGAAAATGAGAAACTACACATGCACCTACCTTGCAGGCTTCTCAAAAGCATTTACAGCTCTAATCATACCCTGTTTCCCCTAATCTGTACTGCCATGTGAGATTTATCAGTGACTTCCTAAACACTATGCAAGAGTGCTGACTGCTGAAAAGGAGCAAAGGGCTGGAAGGAAATCTCGTGAGTCCTGCATAAATGAATGGGACACATGGGACTCTGCTGCTTTTCAGCAGTCAACACTATAATACGTAACTTATTGGCACATAGAGAATGCTTCTGAAGTTGCTTAGCCCTGACTTCAGCGCAGCGATCTGATCTTTGGGAATCTCAAGTTTTTATCCCAGCAAATTGTCTAGCCCTTATCCCTGGAGATAAAGAAGTTAAAAATTTCTAGCCATAGTTGGATTTTAGGACACATGGATAAAGTCCTTTGCTTTTACACACCGAGTGGGATTTATGCATGCAGAGACAAAAGGCCATGATAATCATGATCCAATTCCCCTTGTAAAAGTTGGAAGTCTCTTAAAAGCAGTGAACTTATAGTTGCTTTTTAAGTAAAACCAACAAAAACGCTAACTACAAGGAAGAGCCTTTGTTCAACAAGCTACCTAACAAGCACAGAATTAATTTTTACCTCTAGCACTTCCATCTGAAGCAGAGAGTAATCAGTTATACTTAAATGTGGCATGTACTTAAGTACCTTGCTGAGTTAGAGCCAAGTGTGCAACATTAAATTTGGGAATGAGCTTTTCCAAACAAAATGCTTTTGCAATGAGCAACCGACCTCCAAATGTGCTGCAGCTTAAGCCAGGGCTTCCAGGGAATGTAACCTGGTCCACTGAAGGTCAGCAGTGTCCAGCAGGTTAAAGCAGCATAATTAAACCAGTGTGAAATCAGTCTGTTGGGCTTCGTTCAGACTCACGAGCAACCGCCAAACAATTCTACTTCATTCAATGCCCACTCTCTTCCTTTACTGAGTTTTGTTATTAACACGACTTTTTTTTTCATGTGTCTGAAAAGCCTTTAGAAACAGCATTTCTGGTTTAGATTTAAGGGTTAAAAACAGCTATTTCTGCCATAGTGCTTTTCAGAGCCCACTCTAGACACATACTACCCTTTCTCTTGCATGCTCACAGCCTGATTAAGGCTAAAGAGAGGAAGGTCAGGGAAACCAGTCTTTGGAATGGCCTACTAATTTTTAAGCATCAGCTTATTGCAACATCAACATGAATTTGATCATTTTTTAGCTTTACTGTGCCCCTATTTGCTCAGCAAACCGCTTGTTCACCAATGAATCACACTGATTCAGCACTTCTGTCTCTTCAGCCAAAGCAACTGCTACAGACCTTCGAAGTCCAACAAGACAACTCATCTTGGGCAGGGATAAAAATCAAATCCTTCAAAGGATTTTATTTCCTCCTTCAGTTCATGTTTGACATATGTTTAACTGGAAAAGGGCTTACAACCTTCATCCGAACGTGCAGTTCTAACACGGGGCAGACGCACACGCATCCCGAAGGCAGGGATGGCTGGGTCGCCTGGCCATGCCTCCTGCACCATGACCCGTCCGCAGTACTTCTGCCGAACCGCAGCTCTTGCGCCCCGATTTTGCTGTGCTGAAGATCGGCCTCGAAAGTCCTTGGGAAGTGTCAGATGAATTAACTGACCTGTCTCAGAGCCCGACTTTCCCTTGACTCGTTTGCAGCATCAGCATGGGCTGGAACACTGCCAAAGCCAAAGCTGGAACACTGCAAGCAAGAGACATCTCCGATACTCTCTCTGATTCCTGCCTGTGCCAAGGCAGCACGGCCCGGGGGGAAGCCTAATTCAACTGCAAACAAGAGAAAGAGACAGAGAAGGCTGAAGAGGGAAGCACCTGGAAGACTGGAAGACTATAGCGATGGTGAGCCGGGAAGCAGCGGGGAAACGGGACCATTAAGAGGAGCGCAGGCTGGAAGGAGTGAAGGAAGCCAACTCTGAGGGACTTCAGAGGAAACCAAGTGGGGAAAACTCATTAAAGGCAACAAAGCAGAAGGAGCGAAATCTGGGAGAAAGCGGCAAGCAGAGCTTTCCCTGGAAAGGGGCCTCTACACAGGGGGAAAGGGAGTAAAGAAATGGTTGCTTGATCCAGACAAACCAAGGAGTGAGACACCTACTGTAACCTGCCAGAAAAAAGCTTCAGCTAAAATCTGAGAATACTAATCTCATGATCTCCACATCTGCACAGCTTTCATCTGAATTCTTGCCCAATCTTCTTCTTACTCCTTGAACAGGAGTAAGAAGCATGTGAAGCAGGAACTATCCATAAAGCGAGGCAGGGCAGAGGTTCTTTAATTTTTGCAGAGGGGTGGAGGGAAAGGTAGAAGTAGGACACCAAGAACAAAACATATTATGCAAATTGCTATATGTATGTGAATTTTTAATTTGGATAAAATACTTTTTTAACATAGCAAAAACATTGTTCTGATGACAACATTGACTTTAATGTTTTTCTAGTTACTGTATATGTGAATTCAGAGCTGCTTCTTTTATGAGATTTTACGTGCTTTATTGAGCCAAGCTGTATCATTCTAGAAACTGAATTGCTGCCTCTTCACCCCCAAGAAATTTCTCCTAGCAAGACACTTGTAACATGAGATCAATATCATTCATTTCTCAGGGCTCTTCTGTCTAGCACAGTTTTGCAATTGCTACATATGCTAAGTTTGCAACCAGAATTGTGGGTTGATACATTATTGCTGAATAAACCTCACTTAAGTGCAAAGAAAAACAGGATGAATGCTAAAACTGGGTCAGACTTCCCCGCTATAAATAAATATATAAATAAATATATGTACGTGTGTATGTATAAATAAACTGCTGACACAGCACTGGAAAAAACTGCTGGAGAACTTTCATTGCTGCCAGCAATGTCATCATAAATCAAACAGATTCTCAGAAACAACCCTGTGGTTAACCTATGTTGGGAGATTGAACAATAGCCCATTGTTGCCAGCAGAGGATTATTTAATACCACTTGACTTCACCTTGCACACTTAGTGAACCAGACTTTATACCCATTTCATATTCTTGCTTAGTTTAAGACGAGAACAAAACCAGACCAGAATTCCATAAAAATCAAAACAAAACAGACACCAGCCAGTGCGGGGCTAGAGGCAGCCGTCTCTCACTGATGTCTAGCAGTTATCCATCATGTTAGAGACAAGCGCTCAAACATCCTTGCACCAAATCTACTGCTAGAAAACCAGGAACTGAGAGAAAAAGAGCCCCGGAAAAAAGCTTAGTTCTGGAAAAACTGCACTTCTGAATATTCCTGCAGAAATACAGCTCACAGCGGACCGACCTGTGGCATGAGCAAAGGCAGGAGATGGCAGGAGCTTGCAGGGCCACCTGGCAAGCGCACGGCAGCACGGAGCGCTGCAGCAGGCTCGGTGCAGCCGCCTGCTCTGCAGCACCCGTCGCCAGCAGGAAATCCTTCTCAGTCCCCTGCAAACACACACAAGAGCTGACGAAGCTCCCGAGGCCCTTGCCTAAAATGTCGCGCACTTACCTCAGGTCTTCGTCTTGCTAAACCCAAGGTCCACAAACATTCTGAAATCACTGGGGCTTTGCTCTGTTATTTTGGTGACATTTTCTGAGTAGTAACTGAGGGCAAAAGAGATGCTCAGGACCACGGAAACATCAGGTTTTCTACTATTGGAAGCAACATATTGTAAAAAGCTAAGCGTAGATAACTCTTCGGAGAGGGGGAATGGGAGAAAAGATTAGTAAGCTAGTCACACATGACAGGACTGTTGGGAGATCTGGAACAGCTCCCAGAAGCTCCAGAATCTTTGTTTCAAGCTCAAATCACAGACTCAAAAATAACATGATAGAAATATAACAGAAACATAGAAATAACATAATACAAAGCAATCATTTCTAACTTGCTGATATTAAAGGCTGACCGTACTCACACACAGACAATTTGCAGACTTCGCCAAACAACATGGAAAGATGGCCAAAAACATATTCCTAACATTTTATTTTCTTTGTGATGGAATTCATTCTGTAAGTTACTGCAAAGAAAGAATAAAATAGTCAACTGTGAATATACTGCAGAGCTATGATGCCCTGCTCTCTCTCTATACAAGAAACCAGAGACTCCCTGGCAGCCTTCCAGAGGCCAAACAAAAAGAGGTTGTAAACTTTAACCAACCTGCCTTCCAGGAACCTAGCCACAGAGACTTATTTTCTGAAATTAAATCCTCTTGTCCTTCTGCCTCAGAAGAGAATAGGACCAACTCCTGGGAGGGCTTTAGACTTAAAGCCTGGCATGACCCAAAACCAAGTTATCCTCCTCTTCTCCCGCTCCTTGCTAACAAGGGCAACATCAGGAAGCACCTGCAGAATCAGCCAGAAAGGCTGGAGGGCAAAGCATCACCAGGAGCGGTGACAAGGAATGCACAAACAGAAGGAAGATGAGAACAAGGATGCAAAATACTCTTTCATGCTGGGGAGAAATGCCCTCTCCTCAGGCTGAAGGGTTAAAAAAAAAAAAACCCACGGGGGAAATAGGGAAAATTTTGACCCCAGCAATTTGCAGTCTCTTTCGATACTGTGCCTTAGAACACCTGATTAGCAATGGAAATTGCTAAGGCAGTCCAACTAACGCACACATAAGAAGGGTTCATTTCTAATACTCCGATATTATTGCAATGAATCAGTAACAAAAATAAGCAAATAAAAAAAAATCATTAAATCACTTTCCCTCCCCGCTTTTTTTCTTTTAAATTCACTTCTAGGAAACCTTCCATGTTTATCCAAGAAAAGCAAAGCGCATTAGCAGGAGATATTCTTTCCCAGCCTCATCCCTTTTCGCATAGGTAGCCTAGATTTCATAGGAGTAGAAAATGGGAAAAGAAAGGTCCACAGTTAGTTTCTGATAAAAGAAGCATCTCTTTTGTGCTTGCAGACTGATATAATTACCAGTGCTTATTTTGTAGGCACTATTATTTTAAAAATGAATTTTGCCATTATCCCAAAACGTAGCTTACTTGAGCCCAGCTCTTCTGCTGAACAGTGTCCTCAGTGTGAAAAGCAAATGACTCTCCAAATGCGTGCAGGAAACAGGGCAGCACAATCCCTTTCAGATGAAAGGTAGATGTTTTTTAAAGCGATGCTGGGTACCCACAGGCTCTGGAAACCAGGCCAAAGGAGGTAAAAGGGGGAGCAACAGACCTAGATAATCCTATCTTGACTTTATTTTGTTTAGCAGCATAAATGATGGACACTATATTCTGTGCCAAGTTTTATTAGGCAATTCCTCTGGAATAAGTCATGGGGCATGAATAAAGTAGTCAAGAATAATGGAATAGTTGAGAGTAAGAATAGAAGAAGGATAGAATAAAAATAGAGTAAGCTGACCACTATGACACCACATAAAAGGCCTTAAACTTTTTTTAATGAAGAGTTTTCATTCCCAGCTCTTCCGAGTAACAGCAATCCAGCTGCTGTGAACATACTAGTGCAGGATCAAAATCAATGCTATAGAAGCTATTTTAACTGACCAAACACCTGGGTTCTGCCAACACCCACTCCCCAAACACACAACTGTAATGTTTTAAATCCCTCAGGTTCTACATTTTTTTCCCCTGTAACTTCCTTGTTCTTAAACTTCTATCTACAAAGAGAATACTCAATCCAAAAGCAAATAATATGTTTCTTGTTGTGTTTTTCATCCTTCTTATAAAAAGCTTTCTTACGTACTAAGCGGAGCTTTTTGATTCTATGCCCAGATACCTACATTACAAAACATGAGACAAAATTACAGGTGCGCAGAGTGCCAAGAAAATCAACACAGCATGGTTTGCCCAGGCTTTCTGAGAGAAAGCATGCATACTGTGTCGCTATTATGATTTAAAATAGCTGGGCCTCCAAAGTCATAACACTACTGTAGCAGAGCGCAAGGTGCCTCCAAACGCCGGCAGCGGCAAGCCAAGCAACCGACCCACAGAGCGGCATGAAAGCACAGCCTGGGTTTCTGTTCAACACGTCTCCCTCACAGCTTTATTTTGGTACAAAACAAAATCATGATGAAAGGAAAGATAGCCTAACAGGAGGGTGGAAATACACCAAGTATTGTAATATAGTCCTCGCCATTACTAACTACGTAGCAGAAAGTCCTTAGCTCCAAAGAAAAGGAGGATTTTCCGTAGTCAAGCAGAAGAAAATACCATTTGGCATACTAAAGAGCTTCTTTTCCTTCTGGGTTTCAAACACTGACAAGAAAGATTTATCCTTCCCCAAGGTCAAACTTTGCTAGATAAAAAAAGAAAGCAAGCAGACTGTATGCACACAAACACACATGCCTTTCTAGGCAGAGCCCTTGCTCCTACTTGTATCGTTGGATTCTGCCTTCGGGAACCCAGAGAATCAGGACAGCACCCAAAAGGCTTCTGCAGGTACTTCAGCCACATACAGGGAAGGGCTATTCCAGAAGGATGGAAATTCTCCTTCCCTGGACAAAGCGCAGGAAGAGATGACCTATACTCCATGAGTTACTATTATAGATTGAGCCGAATTAAACCTCATCCTTGACATCTTTCTTGCAGAAAGAAAGATGTCCAAGCCCATACTCAAGTCTGTTCTCAAGCCAAACAGCAAAGTGAACAGAGAAGAAAACTTAGGTTACTCTCTGTCCTTATCTCTGCATCCCCTTCAGTTTGTCTTAGCTTTCTTAGATCATTTCAACAAGATTTCTGTTTCTTAAATTAATGGTTACTATATTCTTCCAAGGGATTCCTGGTTGTTTTACAAAAACACTGGTACTGTTCCTACACTTTTCCACCCATAACCTAGAGAGAAAGTGTTTCTGAATAAATTTTTAAATGTTTAATCTGAATAAATCCTTGCACTCTTTAGTAATATAGACCTCACTCAAAATTCTAAATTTATTTTGAATTAAAGATAATCTTCTAAGAGTTTAAATCAGGATTGGTTTTGATAGAAAGTTATCCATCCTTTTCAAAGGTCTGTTTCTTCCCAGATAATAATTTCCTCCAGAAGAGACAGCGAGCAAAACACCTAACACAAGATTTCTGAAAATAGCACTTTTATGTGCAGCACAAATTTTTCCGGACTTAGATTTGACAAAATTTACCTCTAATAATTCATCTTGGTAATATGACTTCCTTTTTTCTTTCTTTCTCACTGCAATCACGCTACAAAAATGGATGAATCAACAGTTTTTCTAACAATTTCTTAAATTCCTTTCTGTTAAGTGCTACTAGTTAGTTACTAAGCACTACTTATTTGTCTAAATACGTTTAAGATTTAACATAGAACATATTTATATTCTATTTACATGGGTTTTTTTTATTTAAGAGCATAGTCATCTATAATACCCAAATCTCTGGGCTACACACTATTTGTTAGTGACAATGTACAAATTCCAGCACCACTATAAGCTGAGAGTGGGAGAGTCAAGCGGGAGCTGGATTAATTCTATTCATTACACTGTTTCAGCATTGCAGAGACATAATTCCCGGAGACCCTACCCTCCTCATGCGTCGCCATGCCTACTCCTTATATATTCTTAAGATAAACCAATCCACTTCTCCATAAGCTTTCTGCACCATTCAGTTCAACACCCATTTGCTTCAGTTACTAATTTGCACAAGCTTCTCTCAGGAAGTGTATGGGTGGGGAATTTAAGCTTGGAAAAATTAAGGTCAAGTGCCTGTTCATGTGGGGTGACCCTGAGAGATCAAATTAAATTTGCACAGGCAATTTCAAATCTTTAAGGGCGTTGCTTCCCAGTATAAATCTCATTCCTTGAAGATGTAGCCCTTTGAATATAACATAAATCTAATAGCCAGTGGTGTAAATTAGGCTTCACGTCCTAGTTTAATTATACCTAGGGATAAACCATACAGTAAAATCACAACTGTAGTCGGCTGCTTTCCTCATTTTCTCTCATAGCCTTTTCCACCAGCACTGGAAAGCAAAGCAGCCAATCCTTTAGCCATCAAAACCAATGCAGCATTTGTAAACAACAGCCATGCACGTGCATTGAGCGGGCTCAGGTTTTTATCACAGCAGCCACCTCGGGACTCAGTGACAGATGGCCGGTGCTCTTCACTGATAATAAAAATCAAACAGAGAGGAGAAAAAAATATATATATTTGTTTTGGGCTTAACCCAAACAATAAGTACCACGTTGAGCTCTCTGAAATTACCACAACTCCTTGTTACCAAAAAGAACCCATCCAAAGTCCAAGAGAAAAAGTTCTCATTCTGTTTCAAATCTGATGCAATGGTCCACTTCTTAGCCAAAACTGATTTTTCATTGAAATCTTACACTGAGTGCCCAGAAAACACTACTGCTACCAAAATTCTGCTAAGAGCTTTGGCCGTGTCTCTGTGGGATTGGCTGGTTGATCTCAAAACTTAGCCAAAACTCCCCAACACAACATGAAGCAAATACAGAGGTAGATGAATTGGTTACAGCTCAGTCAACTGGGTAGAACAGAGTCTCTCTCCTTGAGAAGTAACAAAAATTATTCATAACCATTGCCATTCTAAGGTGCTTTCCTACAGAACTCCTCAGGTTGAACTTCTCTAGAAACTTTGGGATAGAAGAAAGGCTTCTTTCAATACGCTTATGACTACAGCATGCAGTCATGGATATCATTGGTGAAACAACTGGAAGTCTTCCAGAAAACTTCAGCTCTGATGAAGCAAGGACACTTTTTCCATTCAAACTGATGTCTTGAATTATTTTACTCTCTCTTTTTATATATATTAAAAAAAAAAAAAAGTTTTGGCAAGCTTCTCAAAATAGCTTCAGCAAGCTAGACCTTGGCTAGCTAAACCAAGTCAGGTCTCTCTGCTGATAACATTGAGCGGCCCAACGAATACGCACAGATTCAGTGATCCCAAGACAGGGGAAATAGGAAGCTGTGACAACTGGAGACACCTTGAAAAAGTCTGCACAAAGCTCAGGTTAACAGGAGAAAGCTGCACATGAGCGGCAGCTCCAGTATGAAACACTGAAACAGAAGTTTCCGAGGACACTCTCTAGACCTACCCAGGCAAGGCAAAGAGCCAACCTATGCTTGGGTTGGCAGAGTCAAAGCTTTGAGGGCATACCCACTTGTACAAACACACATGCATTTGTAAATTTAACTTCTATTTTCAAAAAAAATTTGGTAAGAAAACATTTTAGAATATTTATACGGCTGCACACATTTTCAGTTTGGAAACAGGATGTATTTATTCACTGTTTTTGCAGGGCTGGACAAAGGACAGTATTTATTAGGTGTAGTCTCTGACAAAGCCTTTTGTGCTGTTAATCACATCAGCTTCCTTGATATATTAAGCCTATTAGGACTTAATTAGGTAAAGATGTACATGCTAAGTGAATCACCTTCTATCTGTCTAATGGAAACCAAGTGGTAATTTAAGTGGAGTCATCTGTTTAAAAGAGAGAGAAGAAAACTGAATCAAACCCAAGACCAACAGATGTAGGAGGGTCAATGACTAGCAGTGTTGGATCCAAGACTTTTAAAATAGAAACCTATAGGAATACTTGAACTCACTTGAATATTTCTCTCTTCTTAAATACGTAAATATAGCATTTAATATCATTTGTTTTCTTTTCAATATTACATGTATAATTATTTATATGAAAGACCATTTCTGTGTTATGTAAGCACATTCACCCCACCTCACCTTGAGGCTTCTTGGTCTAGGGAACGATGTTAGCATTTTGACTGTTAGATGATTTAAAATCAACTATCTAAAATAGTCCCAGTGCATTTATATTGGCTGGGACAATTTGCCTTATGTGTTTTTATATGCTGTTCTCAAGTACTGGATGGTTTTTAATATTAATGGCATATGATTATGTTGAACACCATACTGGCCCATGTAACTATGCCAGACTAGAGCGGCTTTTAAACACAAGAACAAAAAGGAATGCTGATTTGTGGTTAAGCTCCCAACTACGGTAGAAGTTGAATTCCTGACAGATGCCACCGTGATACCTTGGGCAAGTCCCTTCTTGTACCTTAGCTGTAAAACAGGGTAACTTCTTTCTTTTTTCCTTTCCACCCTTTCTCCATTTTTTGTATTTCAGTCTTCAGGAGCAACAACTGTCACATGCAGGGACCACAACGAAGGTACCTCAAAGGTCCACCCTGACGGGGGGCGGCTGCTCAGACCATGATGCCTGGGGCATGCGAGAGCAGTCACGTTGCATCAGGTTGGGCTGCTGCTGGGTCATCACTACTATCGGATGAGTGGAGCATCTAGAGGCAGATGCCACCTTCCCTCAGACTCCCATGGCCCTGAAGAGAGTCACAAGTGAAGGCTGCCCCTCCTGTTCCTCTTCCCATGATTTCAGCAGCCCAGGAACATTTGTGTTTTGACATGTCTTCAGAGGGGGAGGAGGAAGGCTGTGGGAAGGCTTTGAGTCTTGGTAAGAGAGGGAGTAGGCTTTCATTTAGTCTCAACCTTTTCCAACAGCTGAAAAGATTCCAGGTGAAAAGATTCCTTTCAACTCCAGTGCACTCTTCCTCCCTGATACTCTACTTCAAATGGAAGTACTTTAATTTCAGTGATACCACTCTAGTAGCAGATCTCTGACAAGGAACAACTTTAACGTTAATGCACCTAACTTCAGTGGAGTGCAGAAATTAGTCATTTATCTTAGAAAGCTTTCTGGTTGCTTCTGTCACACACACCCATGTAAAAGAAAAAGCAAAGATGATGGTGTAACAGCCATTTCTCCTGCTTAAATCAAATAAAAATCAAATAAAGCCAAATAACCATCTTTTGAGCAGCACTTTGCACACGTGTTATTCACTTAAACGCCTTTTTTTGCGATCTGTTCTACAAGGCAGATACCTCCATACAACTGTTTTATATCCTCTCACTGCTCATCCACCGGGCATTTCCATTCCCCACCGAACGTAAACAGTCTGCGCACAAGAACGATGTAGGCTGAGTTTCAAATTTTGCTTTCATCGTGGATTTATCTTTGAAATGCCAGACAAAACAGGCTTTATGTGTTTTAATAAAAGATCGAGTCATCTCAATTTGCAGATCTTGCATCCACTTGCATACCTGCTCACACATTAAAAAAGCAGCTTGATCTCAGGAACAGCATCTGAAGACCATATAACAAATTAGTTAGTCAACTGACAAAGCTGTATTTCATTCTTCATTTTTGCTGTAACTAACTAGATTTTATAGAATATATGGCATGTTACCTAAAATTCCTCAAAGACTTCTGCTCTTAATAAGCAGGTAGACAGTTATGTAGATAACAAGCATGTAAATATTGCCAATATTAAGAAATCAAAAGTCATTATTAATTTCCCAAATAGTGAAGAAATCAATGAGATTAAAAAAAAAATCCATATTATATACACACACATATATATATTTATAAACTCATATGTATTTGTAAAAGTTCTGCCTTCAGCATTACAATTTCTGACTATTATCTGCAGGTAAGTGTTAGAAATCTGAAGCAAAATCACCAGCAAATCACTGAAACAGGAAGCCTCTCCTTTCTGCTGGGACATCATTTTGCCTCTTTACTTTTAATAACTTACCAAGAGGGGTATTACATGATGCAAGTGGCTGAGTAACCAGAGCTGGAATAGTTGTTGCTTGTGAGAGCAAATAGGGCTAACTTGAACTATCTTCAACTCCCCTTCTCCAGAGTAGTTTAATATTCCTTACTGCTTTACTTTTATTTTCCAGGCCTGAGAGAGTATATATGCTCAATTCCTGCAAGAGAGGCAAGGAACTGTCACCCATTCAGCTGCAGTAACTTCCCTGCCGCAGAGTATGATCTCAAGAGGTCCCTTCCAACCTCAACCCTTCTGTGTTTCTGTGTGTGTTCAGATGCTAGATTTTTTGATATAATTCCATTTCCTGTGATCCAAGAGCGGATACTTCAGAAACAGGCCACAAAATACCATGATAGCTTGTAACACTGCTCTGCAGGCCAGATGTAGCTATGTCAAAGCCACTGTGCCTACATAATATCCTACAGCTTGTACAGAACTCAACACGGAGTACGTTGAACGATTTTAACAATGTACATATACATAAATTCGCATTTGCCTAGTTAGCAAACTTACCACTGACAACCGTTTACAAAGTATTTGCTAAACTGGACTTTATATCTAGGCATCTTGCTCAATTCTCCTCAAGTCAGCCTTTCCCTACGATTCCGCCTCATCTCTCTCAATTTGTTTACACACCGCCTGCTGCAGCGTCCTGCGGCAATGAATCCTACAAGGATTTGCTGGTTTCGTTTTTAACTTTTTATATCTGATGATTTTGTTTCACTGCAGCTGGGGAGACGAGTGACACAATACACTGGAAATTAAATTCTGTAGCTGTTCTATGTTTGCCCACTGTAATATTATCATCCTTGCAGTGAGAAATGCTATTAACATTTTAAGGCTGCTTAATGATCTAGATTGATGAAGGATGTGCCTAGTTTTAGTCCAATTTACAGAAAATGGGCATTCTCCATCACGGAGTCCAGCATCAAATTGCTTCCATATGCTTGTATTACAGCATCTGGAAAAAGACTGAGGATTAAATTAATAGGGATACTTAATCTTCTATATGCCCCTCTTAATATTCCTCCCCATACCTCAGACTATTACTGTGCAAGGTTACAAGCACAATGTGCAAGATTAGTAACTAGCTCATGGTGGGTTTTTTGATTTTTATTGATTTTATATATCCTTTAAAATCCCCAAGGCTGTCTCTTCCAATTGAAGAATCATGGAAGGTTCTAGCCATGGTTTCCATCCTTGACCAGAAAGTCAGAAGATATTTGCCAGTCTTTTAACATCAAATTTTCAACATCATTATTCAATTAAAAATGAAGCCAAAATTTCTGTCTCTACTACGTACCAATGTGAAAGAATGCTATTATCACTCAATTCCTCTTTAGAAGTTTGCCTTTTAGAGTGCGCTAATTCTTATGTTACACCAGGAAGCGCAGAAACTGTTTCCATAGACTATGGAATGCCACAAAGACGAGAGAGAAAAGAAAAAAAAGGCGCTAAGGAGTGATCATATATCACTCCTATATTAAATAAGGCAGATTTTTAAAAGAAAATTGGAAACTTGAATTCTCTTTAGGCAAAAAAGTAGTCAACATGAAAACCAGTATTTGTTAGCCCAGAAAGTAGCAGTTGAAATAACACTTTCCTAATTAAAATGAAAAATCACCTGCTTTTTGAATACTCATTTTTTTCCAAAGGAACAACATTTTAAAAATTCCAACCATTTGCAAAGTATATATGAGAATAGGAAGAGTTAGAAGCCAGTTATCAACTAATGTTCCAGTCAGAATCCCACTGCACAGAAGCCCTTCCCATGACATTTCCATTGGACTCGCACTGTCCTCGCACCGATTCCAGCACGGGGCTCACAGCTGCACAGTTCCTATGAAACATGGGGCAAAAGAGAGGCACT
Organism: Tinamus guttatus; assembly: GCF_059628265.1. NCBI lineage: Eukaryota > Metazoa > Chordata > Aves > Tinamiformes > Tinamidae > Tinamus > Tinamus guttatus. Next base: position 11,162,248 of record NW_028288774.1, on the reverse strand, counting down.
AAATGACTGCATCAATGACGTTATTCAGGCTGCATACGGATACATCAAGAGCAGCTTGGCTGATCTAAATTAGGAGGAAGAACGACTCAAAGATCAGCAATACGAGCAGCTCTCAGCTCCTCTAAACCCCCTTCCTCTCTCTCTGGCTACTTCACACACTGCAGCCTTTTCATACCCTGCTGTCACAGCCAGAGATGGAGCATCCAGCAATGAGACACACATAAGCGCAGACTCCGACGGCCACTTACAGTGACAGAAAGGCTGTGATACAAGTAACACATCCATGTTCCTACGCAGAAGTGCATCACATCAGCCAAGAGCAAAAAACCCCTCTCAAAAGCACACAGCTGTGATAGAGCTTAGTGCCTCTGCCGGCCCTGATGGAGCGAGGCTGGAATGTTGGATCCCTGCGACTCCAGTATGTTTTGATTAAAAGGCTGGCTTCAAAGCTAAGTCAAAGGAGAGACTCTGATCAACTTTAACGGGCTCTGGAGCAGGTCCTAAATCTTCCTGCATTGGATGCACGGGGAGTTCTTTATTAGAAATGGCATGATTACAGTTTAACTTGTGATACAGTAAAGCATCCGATTTAATAACGGAGGAATTACACGCAAGGAGAGCAGAAATGGAATAGAGCAAACTGACCAAACAGATAAACCTCCTAGCCCTCCTTAGGATAATCCTCCTAGGCAGGATACAACAGAGAATTCAGGCCCATAAAAAAAAAAAAGTTTGGAAAAGTCATGAATTTGTTGTTTTTCAGTTCTCAATGCGAGGAAAAAGTTATATGCTTAAGAAAATGATGAGTAGAGACAAGACGAGGGCTGGATGTTAACATTTAATTGCATTTAAGTGTTTTTTTTTTTTTTTTTTGCACTAATGATGAAGGGAAGATCCTTAAGCTACAAAAATACCCACGTACATGCATTGGTCCTCAAAGCGTTTGCAAGCTGGCTTTTCATCTGCGTTTAGGAAGTCAGTGCTGCTAGGACAAAATCTTCCTGCTACAGATAAGGATGTAATTGCATCTCAAAAAAGAAAGGTGAGACAACAAATAAGAGAAACAACCACACTAAATTTTAGCCTCTCTAAATTTTACATATGCAAACCATAATAACCAGAGCTCAGCAAAGGTTGTGGGTCATGCCCTTAGTATTAGAATTATTCACTTAAACGGTGAATAAGTCCCTCATCTTCCTTTGTATGGAAATGCACCTCCTGAATACAACCAAACACTTGCAGATTACACAGACTTCCAAAGATATTTCTCCACCATATCTAACACGAAAAGTTCATATATTTTTGAATAAATCAGCAGCAGTAAAATTAGATACAAAACCTTTTGCAGAGAGGAACTACTAGTTGATCCAAATCAAACAGCAATAGCAAGAAAGAGCAAGAATAGCGACCATCACTAACTGGACCTAGACATACCACCCTCCAGCCAGACCCTGTTTAACAGGGTTCTAGGCAAACCTGTTTCTAATATGACTAGGAACAGTGGCAATATTTTGTTGCAGCTGCTACACAAAATGATGTAGCCTGAAGAAAACGCGACACCACATATAAGCGTGGCAAACCACATCTCCACCTTTTTGGAAAGCCACCACAAATAAAGCCTTTGAGCTTTTCTCTCCTTTAAAGTTTCATATGGAGCAATCAGTGAAAAATATATCATGTCTATCATATACTTACAGTTTTACTGAATGTGGGATCTATACATTTAACAATCAAAGACAGTGTAGGTGGAAAAGAGAAAAAACAGATTACCATAGCTAGGACAACAACAGCTATCTTACCCAAACAAGAGAGCTCCCTTCAGACTTTGCTTTTCAAGAGCAGCTCTGATTGCCAGTGGGTAACTTGAGAAGCACAGTAGGATCTATTTTAGATGTTTTTATACATTTTTTTTAAAAAAAATTTAGAAAGTGGTCCAAGATGTTTGTAAACTAAATATAAAAAAGTAAAACGATTCCCTGTTTGGTGCTGCACAACATGCTTGAATTTCTGCATTTTGTTCCTGGGCACTACTCAGAGTGCAAGGGATGATATTTTCAAATATAAGTGTGCAAAATGTGTGTATACTTGGAATGAACATCGTTTTGGAAAATTGCTAGGCTCATATTAAAGGGTGTTGCATGCCTTTCTACTATGCAACTTCTGTACAAACACAGAAATCTCCATTTAAATCTCTACAGCTTCAAATTTAGCAGTAGAAAATATTATTTTTAACATTCCATAGAATTTTAAAAAAATATTATAAAATGTTAGTGGTGACCTTGCTAATACTAATATCTATACTTAATGATGGTCAGGTACGAGCATAGATCTGAGAACGCAGAGGGGGCACCCAGAAAATTGCTTGGGATGGCTATAACCATTGCCCTCTCTGTATGACTTGCTACAACGCCCATGCCTAAGCTTGAATTATCCAAGGGAAGCCAAGCAATGAGCTCACATGACGAGCAGAAAAGCCCAAGCTGGGCCTGTTATGCGCAATACAATTACCAGCTGAATAAGAACAGATTAACTCAGGCTATCACCATAGCCAAGATAAAACTTCAAGCAACGAGGAGACGCAGCCAGCGCCGGCCCTCGCGTGTGGCGTGGACGCGCTCCAGGCCGGAGCTCCCGAGCGCGCCCTGCGCGGAACCGCGGGATCCCACGGGATGCTGCGCACGGAGCAGCGGCGGGGCGCGCGCAGCTGTGCCTGTTTGGGAAACTGCTTTTGATTTCCAGCTTGGGAGCAAGCCAGCAGCGGCCAGGTTTCTGGAGGGTAACGTGAACAGTCACTCGCAGATGTTTCGGGTGCGAGCTCCAACTGCACCGGGATTCTTCTTATTCAGCTGTAGCAGGTTCTGCGGGTTCCGGTTCTGCAGATAAAACCGTCTTCTCAATTACACGTTAAAATGAAAAATGCCTAGGAAGGATTTTTTTTTTGCTGCTGCAACCTTTATCCATCCCCATGGTGTCTGCATACTATGAAACAATCTTTAATTACATTATCACAAGCTACATTTATACAACCACAAGACCAACGTTTCACTCCACGCACAAGATGAATGGGAAGTGCCATACACAGGTACATTAACCTAGTGCTGCTTTTCCTCCCAAAATCAAATTAAAGAATACTTTATTAGCGATCCAACTTCGTTCACGCTTTGGCTGCACCCCAAGCAGTCTCCTGCTGCAACCCAGGTGCTCATGCCCACTGCCAAAGGAGCACTAGAAAACCAGTGCACGTTCAGGGGGCCTGCAAAGAAGCCTCCTGTCCTTAATGCAGGATGCAGCTCCGCAAGGATTCAGGGGGTGGTGAAAGCCCTTCTCGTAGCATAGAGTTTAGAGAGAAACAAAAAGAAGGCCAACTGAGAACACAGAACCCTAACTTTGGCCGTCATCTGCAGCAAAAAATGCCATTTCACCATTGTCAGGAATACCACCCGTTTGCCTGCTCCGAAGGAATTGCTCTATTTTTAGCCTTTCAGCTACTTTCAGATAAAATTCCCGCAGATAGGACTAGCTGCATGGGTCAGATAACATACAAACCTGAAACCACAGATGAGCTCATGCAACTACAAAGAAAGAAGGGCCTGTTACTTAAAACAAAGCTAAAATTTAACCCAGATACACTAAAATGAAACAGAGTGTTTTACAGACCCATTACAAGACATAAAACAACGGTCACTATAAATTCATGGTGTACTTATTTGTAAGGATGTAACCAGAGTAAATAATAACCAAAAGTAACCAAAGTAGATTATGTCCAAACCAGAACAACACTGAAGTTTTCCCATGTTCATTTGAGATTTTACAAACAGAACCGAGAATCTATTTTAACTTGAGATTTATTTGTCCAAAACGGAGAGTCGTTGCCCTTTGTCAGCACTCACTAGACATTTTGTCACATTCCACACTTTCAGTTGACATTGAGGAGAGGAGATTTTAGAAAACATAAACCAAACTTTTTAGAAAGACACTCTTTCTGTAAGTTCACTTATCGCAGCTCTTGGCAAGCACTGCGCAGTGATGCCTCTTTGGGCAAAATGCACTAGACTTTTCTATTTTCTGTTCGACTCCCTCCTAGTGTCACCCTACACAGAGGGTAACACAGCTGCTCCCTGCTATTTATTGACACTAAATAGAAGTTTATCTTATGTATGGCAACAAAACATGTAAGGAACAGATATGTCACAGACAAATCAGCAGAGGTTGGGGAGTACAGTCTGGATGTCCTGCCCATTCCTTTCAGTTTGCAGAACAGGGTTGGATATTTCTTCAGAACAAACCCTTGTGCAAGGCTGCCACATACAAGGCTTCCACTTGTGGATAAAACACACTATGAAAGCTACTTTCCCCCCACACCCTGACTGTTCACTGCTGAATTAACAGACAGGACACATAAGTGAAAACAACCTTAAGCATAAAGAAATTTTTTACCCCTCCCCAACCACCACCATCAAATCATGATGAGAGATCACAAATGATCCTACCCATTTCTCTCCCTCTCTCCTTAACACCAACAATTGCAAACCCGTATTTCTTGGTAATTACATAGCTTCTGCCTGTCATCTAATTTTACAAGCATGGCTAGCATTGAAATAAAAACAGCACAAAGAATTTAACTGTTAATTTGCAATTAAAGAACAAGTTTGATTTTTTTCTGGCTTTGTGTCACTTCAAAGGAAAAACTCCATTTGCCATCAAGAACGAAAACCAAGACAGAGCAAGATTTTCTCTCATTCTCTCTATGGAATTGTAGGTGGAGCTACACAAACAACAGAACAATGATCAAAGGGAAATCCTGTGACTGTAATACACTCAAGTATTAAAGGAATAGAGTCTTTTATCTATTGTGAAGGAAAAAAGGAGAGCATTGAGACATGTGTAATATATACAAACAAGAAGCAAAACCCACAGGAATACCAAGAGAGACTGGAATCAAGTCTGCTTTTTCATATTCTGTTAAAAAGACAACAAAGAACCAAAAAATGCAATCCATACCAAAAATTACACCCCATCACCTGGAAGAACTAGGAGTTCAGCTCTGTTTTAAGCCATATTTTTCCCCCCATCCCATGAAACAAGCACTGTTCAGGAACATACCAGGTCCTCATTCAGGGCCAGTCTAACTGAAGCCTACCTTGTCTTCCACTCTGTTCAACCTGGCACCAACCGTGTTATTCCCTCGGTCTTTGCTTTTTTCTGTGCAACAAGAAACATTTGCAAATTAATATATGGTGTTATAACAAAATAGCAGTAAGCCACAACAGGGTGTGTTTAACAAGCCCACCAACGCAGTGTAACTGAACACCTTTGCCAGGCTGGTAGTTTTATTTCCTAAAAGCAGCTTTTTGTTTCTTTTTATAGCATTAGCCCAAGCCATGGCTTTTAATAGCCCTTAGGTTTAAGGCACTCTCAACCTTAATTTTATGCTTTAACCTGGAAGAACAAAACAGTTCCCAGTTTAGTTAATGCTTTAATTGCAGTTTAAAAACAATCTGGCGCTGTGCAAAAGGTTCCACAGCCAACCTGAACAATGTGCTTGTATAATGTTTTATCTTCTTTTCCTATAAATTATATAGAAACTCTGGCCTGAAATAACATTAACAGAGTTTTGAATAGTCAGCCTTGTCTCAAATCAACCTTAGTACCTTGTGCTCTTTTCAAAGCTATCACTGCTATGTGAACATAACTGATTTCATAGAAACTCTGCAACAAGAACATGCTATTTTACTGAAAAAAATTGAATCTCAGAGAGATTAGAGTCAATATTTTAAAACTCTAAAGTAGGTACTTAAAATATGTAAATAAAAACAGCCCTGTTTTAAGGGCGGCTAACTATTACTGTTGATACCTAAGCTTCAGACCATAACAGGTTAGCAACTTTGAAAACTTGGCAACAAAATAAGAAGTTTTTACAAGTATTTTTCACTAATTATATCTTAATCAGATTAACTTTAGACATATCCCTCATATTCAGCTCTGAGATCCATGCTTCAAGTCTTACTGATTGAAGATTAAAACAGACATAGAGGTAAAGAGTATTAGTTTCATGGAGGCTGCCATGGAAAACCCCACATTATTACAGGACTGAGCAAGGAAAAAGAAGGGGCAGTCTCTTCAGCAGGTATTCATGCTGCTCTCCATCACAATTTTAGTGTTATTGCTCTCCATTTTGTATTTGCTGTAGTGTTATAGCAGTAGAGGGTAAGTTAATTTACCTGAGACGGAGATAAAAAGAGATGGCTTCCCTATAGATTGATCCAACCTGTAAATACACAAAAAGAAAAGAGAAGCAAGAGACATTGTTAGCTTTGATCAGCCTCAAATATCATCCTTCCTTTCTCAAGCTGGAAGCATGGGGTTGCTTCACAGAAGTGAAGCGAAGTTCAAGTAGGTCTGCTTAGTAGTCTGAAGTGAAATAGCCACTGAAGGCATCAGACATACTGATCTTTAGGGTTTTTAATGACTGGTGACTTGCTGTCACTCACGCTCTGTTTGGGCTTGCAGTGACGCTACCGGTGCGGGCGCCCTATTTCCCCGTGTACAGCACCCGACACCATCAGCAGGTTATGGGCTCTAGGCAACCTAGCATGCACTAAGACAATATAAATAGATAAAACAAAAACAGTAGGTCCTGGTTCCCAGAAGTTTAAGACCTCTCCCTTTTGCATCCTCTCTAAATAGAAACCTTTACCTCAATCTCATATTTAAATTCAGTAACTTTGTACAATGTTACCAAAACACTACTTTTAACACTATCAGATTTTGATGCACGGCCTTAAATCGCTGTCTTCTTACTACCACTCACGTGCTGGTGCTCACGGATAGGGACACGGGGCGTCACTGTCCTACCTCCTCTGCAGCTCCTTGATTCGCACCATCAGGTTGAGGTGGCCCTGGGAATACTGCTCAATAACATCTCGCACATCGTAAGGCTTTCTAGCTTGCTGTGGAACAAAACACAAGAGCCACAAGAACATACCAATGAGCCACATCCATACAGACTTGTTTACAAGAGTAAATGGTAAGCTTTTTTAAAAAATCTGTTTACCAAAACACAATATAAACATTTGAAATACTTCATATATTGATTGTAGAATAATGATAATGGTCCTGATATGATTCTCCCTTTTTGGTACCACAGGTGTACCACACGCTTTTCAAGAGATTATCAACAGAATTTGAGGTCAAAGAAAAAAGTATATCTTGCACTTTTCTCAAAAGTTTGTGGTGATTCTCATTTCTTGTAGAAATAAGTTCTATACTCATGGGCCAGGAAAGCTGTATTTTGCCTGCACACATCTTTATTCTGAGTCAGCAACAAAAAGGCCTTAGTCTTTAGCTCAGCTCTTAATGTAAGAAGCTTAAACCAGAGCCCAGGTTGAAGGTGCATGACTGATTTCCTTTTCCAGAAAGACTGGCTCCACATTCAAATCTACTTGGAAATTCTGGCAAAATATTGGTGCAAGAAACAACTGGGGAGAAAGACCTATACCTGCAATTTGCTATATCCTGGATATAATAATAATAATAATAATAATAATAATAGTAATAATAATAATAATAATAATAAAGAAGCATCCCTCCTTAGAAAATAAGTATGTTATAACTCATAAAGTTTAGCTAAAAGTAACAACCTTTTACCCTGAGCGTTTCAGAGTGAATGTCTCATGGCAAGTTGTACAGAATACAGTTCTGATTGCCCAACATCTACATTTTGCATTACAGAGCCTACTTTGCAGTCATCTTTAATGGGTTTTGAATGCTTTTTTCCTATATTTAATTGTATGATCTCTGAGGTGTATAGGCCTATTATTAATGTGTGCCTACTTAGAGCTGATTGACACAAGAAAGTGCGGAAAGGGGAGGAAAGGGCTCTTGGCTACAATCATTTTTGGAGTTTCACACGTGACTTGGGAGGCTCAGGTTTGCTTCACACTCTCGTTTTCTCTCGCACTTTAGCACAGTACCCTAGCCCTACCTTACTTAACCCTATGTACTAACCACCTACTTTAGAGAGGCTGGTCCGCAATTCCTCTTAGCTCTGGCTGCCATCTTTCCACAGGTTCTTGTTCCCAGGATTTATTCTAAGCTTCCGAAGACCTGTCCAGTTTTGCACAGTTGCCACTTGGCTGTGCTCATTTCAAAAGCCATCTGACTCCCATTTTGATAACTCAGCAAAGAGAAGCCCTGCAGCTTGAAGAGGCAGGCACAGCATTATCTTGGTAGGTTGGTTCATTTGGCCTGGGTTCATTTAAAATATGAGCTCTTCCATATAACAAGTTAGATCTCCTTTTCAAGCTTGTTTGTCATGTAACATCTGCTATTCAACTATGCACGGCCCTTTACAACTTGCACAAAAGTGAGAATTACATCAATGTGATATCCCTGGAACTTGGCAATTCTGGCAGAGTCAGATCTTTGAATGCTCTGATTTAAAATGCATTTACCTTCATAGTTTGGATCCAACCCATTGCTGAAGACAAACTTATGTGAATCATGCAGCCTCCAGTACAATCAGAAGCTAATAGAGTAAAATAAATTTGGTCGTGGCCATCTGTAATGTATTAACGCTCTGAGAGATGTTGGAGAAATGCTTACAGTGAATGCATTTAAAGCATTTCTTCCAAAAATCAGCATGCTTTCACATAGCCATACTCATCACCTGGTTTTGCACTCCGGCAAGCCAGCTCTCATTCTGCGCGAACAAGCCCAGCTGCAGCTCTGCAAGCGCTCGTAGCTCACCCTGCTCACACTGAACAGATGAAGCATTTACATGACCAGAAAAGTAATTTAGAAAGAATAATTACACCGGGCTTCATCGTGCACTTCTCATTACTCTGATGCAGGTGTCTGATAATAGAAGCAAAGGTTCAAGAGAAAAAAATATGCCGATGATCATGATGCTGATGTTGACAACCAAAACCTTTGCTGGTTTGTAAAAGGAAAAAAATGCAAAAGTCAAGGGATGACTACTGAAGAAATAAACAGGAAAATCAACCAAAACTTCCCTTAACTTAATTCACCTCTCAGCTAATTAACCAATAGTCATGGAGAAAAAAATCACCTTAAATGAGTTTGAATTTCCCTCACTGCACACAAAAAAGCCAATGACAAACATTAAATATGTGCACAGCTGCCTATTGCTCCCTAGTAGCTGCGTGCACAGACAACTGTCCAAGAGTTAGACCGAGGAAAGGGAGATGGGAATCAACGTGAGGGGAATTTCTGGGAAATGTAACCGAACAACAGCCAAATAAAATGGGTATAACAACCTTTGATGCACAGGGCACTTTCAACTGCATTGTTTGCTAGAGCTCAGTGCTGAGATTATAGACGATTACACACTGAATTTGTGATTCATACCCATGACAAATAATTACATAAGATGATGAATTACAAGGTGATAAATGCAGGAGTTTCCTGTGACATTGTTACAGAGTAGGCAACAGTTACTTGTGTTACAGGTGGAACCACAAGCTGTATTTTTAGTTTATGGCATATATAGAATATTTGTCAATACGAAGAGCTGAACACAAAATAAAAAAAAATACAGAAGAAAAATGATTTAACTCATCAGGAAGTGAAGAATGTACATGGAAAGAAAAAATCTTTCAAAATGACTATCATGGGAAATCAGATCAAGTCTCTGCTCTTTGGTCGCTAGATATCATAGTTACATCCATATGTCTAAGTCTTAAGAAACTTAGAAGTTTTCTTAATTGGAAGACAAATATTATTCATCCTTGAATTCACCTGATGGAAATAACCAAGTATGGTAGTACATCCTCTGAAATCCAATTATAGGGTAAGTGAATTAGACTGTGCTGAAGACATCCAGCCCTAGTGTCCTTCAGCATCCTAGACGTCCTTTCATTCAGTAGTGACTGACACGCAAGGCTTGCGTTAACTGCTCGCAGGAGCAACAGCAGCTTCCCTCCATGGATTAAAACAACCCTACGGACTTTGCTCACAGGAGCAGGAACACATCCATAAAAGTGGTATCTATGGTGGGTTCTTACATGGACATCACCCTATGGACTGTATTCAAACCTAGACTTTGAAATGGAGCATACATTTATCTACCTCTTTTAAAGGGGAAATGATGGACATGTGGGATGTTTCACACAATTTCACACATTATTTTTCATGTCCTCTGAAATTTCCTTATATGCCTGCTTCATTTCTCCTTTAAAATATCCTTTATTTTCAAACATGAAGCCTGTGCTTTCTAGCTGACATTAGCTCTTGTGGTACCATCACCATCTGCAGCCATCTACATAAAATTAGGCACACAGGTGTACCCTGCAAGCAGCCGGCATACTACAAGACCCACGCAGAACTGAGACCTATTGTGGAAAACTTTCCTCCACTTCTCCTTCCTATGTGTTCCCCCTCAGAAGCTCTGGAGGCATCTCTAAAAAAATACTTCTTTTGACTGCTGACCTTGCAACTATTTATTTTGCAGCTATTTTTAAAGAGAAATAAACCAATGGACTACAGTTGAAATTACTTAAAGATTAACCTTTAAGAATGCATATTCTGCTCTACTTAAAGTAAAGCAGACATTGTTGCGCTGACTAGTGGAAGCTGTATAGTTATTACTTGGCACATGTTTAAACATTTTAATTTCTTATGACTATTTATGTGCTCACAATAGAACAAAGTTGATTTACAACATCTACGCAAAAGAAGATAGCGGTTATCTCCTAATTACGGGAGATTTAAAAAAAAAAAAAAGCACCTTATGGCTAGAATTTCAAGGTGACTTTGTTCATTAACTTATGCAGGTGCTTTTGAAAACTGCACCTTCAGTGCTCTCTGAATTTTTCAACTCGGTTATAACCCCGTGTTCAGAGATTAGGCAGACGTATCGGGTATCTCCCTATAAACTCTCTTTGGAATATTCTGCTTCTGACAAACAGCTGCATATTTGTATGCAGTAGTGACTTGCAAAGTATTTCTGCTTCATTTAAATTTGCAGTTCATTGTTTACAGTTAATATTAATAGCTCAGGATGAAGCGAAACTGCTAAAAAGGACGAGAGAGAACCTTGCTGAGGGATTTCCTAGATGGCCAGGAGCAGGCTTTTAGCAGATGAGAGAGTGTAGAGTACAACTGAGAAGCCAGATTAGCAAAGGGGATACCGAGTACCAACAAGTTTTAAGCATGAACTGAATAGTCCCATTCTCCTCAGTGAAATGCTTTTTCAGCCTCTATCAAGTCATCTGCCGCAGGGGAGTTTCGTTTATTTGCCAGGTGGATAATGTTGCACAGAGCGTTCAGGCATTTTCCAAGTCTGTTTTTGACAAATCCCACTTGGGAGGTAGATATATAATGTGTAGAATTCTTGTCTCGAAGTAATTTAGTTAATACCATGGCAAATATTTTATGATCCAAATTTATGAGAGCAATGATTCAGTAATTACTGTGGACCAAAGGATCACAGTCAGGTTTTAGAATGAGAGTAAATTAAAGTTTAATGTAACTGGCCACATTTGGGCTGTTTTTCACAGACTAGCAAAGGAGGTATCAGAGGAGTGGAACACACCTCCTTCCAGGTAACAGCTCCTGACCACCAGACGCTGAGGAGTTCTCTGAAAATGACTGCAAAAAATATTTTCAAGCAGTCTGAACACTGTGTCTTTCTTCATTTTGCTCTAAGCAAAATAACAGGTGAAATTTTCCAGCAGAAACTTTCTGAAAGCACACTCCATCCAAGAAAATCTTCCCTGTCATGGAAGATTTAAGCCTAAGAGGTTACAGCATGAACACATTAAACATAACTGAAAGAAATTCTTATAAGGCCAGTCAAGCTTAGCTACAAAACAGCTCACCAATTTAAAAGATTGAAAATAGACAACTGCTAAAGAATACAGGTAATTCTTCTAAATGTCACTGATGAACTGCGAGTCCAAGCTGCGAAGCACCAAGCAAGCTTCTTATATCTTCAGCTGAGAAAAACGATGCTCTCCCAGACCATTAATCAGCAGCATCTTTTTGCTCCTAACCTCCATGCCCTTCAAATACTCCAGGGACGAAGGACCCTGGGTCCTTTTTTTTTTTTTTTGGTATGGTGTAGAGTAATAAACTTTCCTGTTCTTAATCTATTGCAAGTACTACTGCCAAGGTCATGTTTGAAAAGAGATGCAGGCAGTTAAGCCAGCCTGTTTCTTTGCATTTTCAGTTGTGAAGCCTGTTCTCCAGGGACTGTCCTTTATTAATTCATTTTAAGTAATATATTTCTTATTTATATATTCATCTGGTTTAAATCAATCCGAAGGCTGCTGACACTTTTTTTTTTTTAAACTAGATTGCTTACATTGATTTAAACACCACATTCTTAGAAAGTCTGAAAGAACAAATTTTTATTCAGATGATGCAACAAAGTTAATCAGCCACTGTTAAATGGTTATGGTATCGCATCACCACTGCAAGGGGAATGAGACACAGAAAACCTGGTGTAGTGATGGTTACGGCAGCAAAGGGAACTGAGGGTGAAGGATCTCTTCTCCTACCTATTCAGGAGGGAGGAGAGCCAACATAGCAGAGACCTTCCAACACACTAACAAATTTTCATCCCTGCTTCTTATCAGCACTTCATTAACTTCCAGGTAGAGACAGGCACAAGGGTGGGGTAGTATTTTGATCTCAATCCTCCTGACGCAGCATGACAGTAACCTCAGCTCAGTCATGCAAGACTGTTTTGCATCGTGAGAGGGGGACTAGGCTCATGCAAGGTGAGAGATCAAGTCCATTAGCAGAAAATAACATTTTAATTCAGATGGCATTGCAGGACTTCACCTATTCCCAGTGTATCCACAGTTGACTAACCTGCTGCTAAACTCTATTCAAGCAGGGAGGGAATAGTGGCGTAGCTCCCTATTACCAAAGTGAACTGTATTGGTCTCCTATGAGGAACAATGGAGAGTAAATGGGTTATTTGGAAAAGGAGTTTTCTATTCACAACTCACCTGGAACTTCTTCTTTGCCACAAAATACTGCATCCTACGTATCACCTTAATTGCAGCACGGTGGTGTTCTCGCAGCCTGCGGACAAGAGAGGGGAAGGTCAATGTGGTGCAAGAGCATCTCTACCCAGGCAATACAAATACCAGCCTTCAGCTGCTTCACTAGCAAATGAATGTATTGTGTGAGCAAAGCAAACTATCACTGTGACCTCCCCCACCTTCCAAGCAAGCTATGAAAAAACAGAGTTTTTTCTGATTTATGCTACGGTTTCATACATTTCACAGGAAAAAGTGGTGTACACATCAGCCTCTTCTAAGAGAAAGGTAAACCTCCACACATCTTCCCTGCCTCTTTTTTTCCCAGAAAAACTGGGATGTTAAGTTTCTGCATGTTACTGCCATGCACAAATGTTACTCATAGCTTGTGTATGATGTTTCTTCACTTACATTAATTTATTTTTCAAAAATAATACAGAGATCAATTTAAAGATTTTTGAGTAGTTGTCTGCTAAGCAATGCAAATGATATTGTGGTAACTGAATAGAACATTTACATACATGTTTATTCAAATACCAAGCCAAGTATATCATCTGTGCTGACCATTTACTCTACTTAGTTATCATACTTATCACAACACGTTGCAGGTTTCCTTCATTTTACAAGGATGAACAGAGACTATTTTTAGCTTTCATCTCAAGTAGACTTCTCGTGATGGCTTAGGGGAACTAGCAGTAAACAGAGAGCTGGTCTTATTTATATATTTCAAATGTTTCATCCTTATAAATTGCTATTCCTAATGCTGACACATAGCTATACTGAGGTGATATTAGGCAGCTTTTTCTGTCTATACCGAACCAGAGAGTGTTCATACTCACTATGGGATGGAAAAATCATAACAAAATTCTTTACAACTCTGGGACTTTGGTATGATATAGCACAGCACACTCAATGATCTTCAGTCAAGAAAAACCTGAGTCTTCGGCCCACTCCTTCTGACAGTTTTCTCCCAACAAACACAAGTTTTTGCTTGTGCAAATGGGAGATGGATGAATGGAGCAGTAAGCATAGCCAGTGTGCTCCCTGAGTTTACTCCTTCCAGAGGGAAAAATCACTTTCTCCAAAAAAAATACCCAAACCCAACTAAAGCACATCCAAAAATAAGCCCTTCTCATTTTCTGCTTGTAAATGCTGCCTCTGAAGTAGTTTCTTTTCTTTACAGAAGCTGTTCCAATTTAATACTGACAGAAAAAGATTATTTTCTCCAGATTCCCTGTAAAATATGATTGCTTTTCAAACTAATAACATACAGCTTTTCAGCACAAGCCTATGGATCACTAAGGCTGTTAGCACATTTATATAAAATAAGCACCCCTCGGTAACGATTCACCATTCCCCAGATTCCCTAAGCAACTATTCCCCCCGCCATCTCCAACGGGATTTCTATGGAAAGCCCCTTCCTTCTTGCTATCTCATGGAAGTCTTCCCCAGAGACCCTGCCCACGTCTTTACTCATGCGGGTCTGGCTGAAAGATCACGGTTCGTGTTGCGAGAATGGAAATTTGCTCCTTTTCTCTGGGACAGCTGCCTCTCTGGCTCTCTGGACTGATTCCCAGTGAATTGAGTTAGCTTAATGCTAGATAATGGTATTCTCATTTTGTGATCCCTTGGTGCATCATCTTGCTGCTAGGGACTAGGACAATTTCTACACAAATATTGAGAAAGCAAATGTTCTAGGTTTTAAAATTTGGCTATAGTCAAAGGGATAAATGTTGTTTAATTTGCTATTAAATATCAAAGGTGCAGAGTACAACAGTCATGCACATATATTTTATCCATAATGTATATAAATAGACACAAAAAAGTCCTATGGCAAGTAGGAATAAATTTCAATTGCCATAAAACTGCTTGTGGCATTTTGCTCTGTGTCTTATTTCCTCTAGTGTGTTCTTCACAGTCCATTATTTTTAAGTAAAATATTTTGCATAGGGACACACAGTCACTAGTAAAGTTCGCCAAATCCCTCAGCCTCTACCTAGATGAAGAGTCTCACCTATAAGCAAGACAACTGGATAATAAAAATTGTATACAATAGCAACAATCCTATATCACCAAAATGACTTTCCAAGGCAGCTATTTTAAATAAACAATAAAGGATTTAAATAGGAGCCAAGGTTATTATTTTAGGTGTTCGATCTCTTTTGCAAATGGGCAACAAATGCTTCAGGGCTTAGACATTAGCAGGCAATGTTTGTTCAGTCACTTGTGACATCTCTAGCCCCCAAGGAACACAGAGTCATAGTGGTTGGAAAAGACCGACAAGATCATCAAGCCCAACCATAAACCCTTCAACGCCATGCCTGCTAAACCATGCACCTAGGGGCCTCATCTACACATTTCTTGGACACTGCCAGGGACAGTGGCCAGCCTGTTACAATGCTTCACCACTTTTTCCATGTAGAAATTTGTCATAATATCTAATCTGAACTTCCCCCGGTTCAACTTGGGGCCACTTCCTCTTGTCCTGTCGGCAAGAATTTTGGAGAAGAGACCGGCTCCCAGCTCACTACAACCTCCTTCAGATAGTTGTAGAGGGTGATAAGGTCTCCCCTGAGCCTCAGGGAGGGGGAGTATAAATTCACTACAGTGTGTTTATAACCCAAAGGGCCCCGCAATACATCCTCTTCCTCCTCCGAGTGCAGTTTTCACAAGCACTTTTAAGAGCATAGAGGGGAGTCACACCATTGGTGAGTGCTCCTAGGAACAGGCGTGGGCCTCCACCGGAGCAGGCCGAGGCGGGCGGCGCAGAGCGAGCGGCAGACGGCCTGCGGCGCGTCGCCCCTGGACAGGGCCGCGCTGCGCCAGCGAGAGCATCTCCAGCACAGCACACATCACATGACGTTTCCAGTGAGCTTCAACCCTCACCATCACCTTCTAAACCTGCTCAAGACGCAACGAAATGGGCAGAGCTCATCGCAATTACCCTGAAGGGCTAAGGAGGGTCTTACAGCCCACTGACGACACACAAACGGTGGGCCGATACTCCCAAAACAAGTGGGCATCTTAAATAAAAGATAGAAACTAATTAAAGGCAAATTCAAGGAGCCATATTTCTTTACGTATCTGCTATCATGTTTTCAGAACTCAAAACCCAAATATATAAGGTATGACACATATGTTGAAGATCAACTTTTATGACAGACTTCTTATTTATTCCCTATTAAAATAAACGGGTTGCCGTACTTAGCCAGAAAAAGGGAGGATGTTCCAGATTTAAGGCTGACACACTATCCTTAGCTCATGCCATGTCACTTCACTGTTTACTTGTTTTTCACGGTAATACATGTAGGCTATAGGATGGATCATCAACCTCAACGTGGAATTTCCTGCTTTTGGTAAATTTATCCACTCTCCCATGACAGAAATGTTGGCATTCTGTAGAATACACTCTCTGATACTGTATTGTGCTAACAAGTGGAAAACAACAACTAATTGAAAATATTTATTGTCTTTACAATGATAGCAAGCAAATCTTTAGCAATTCCACTGAATATTTGTTCACCTTCTCACTTTAGGAAGGTGTTCCACATATTCTATGTATTGGTTTAGTGTTAACACGAATATTAAAGCAATGAGGTAAAGGTAGTGCTAATCTTCTGTGTATTACAGTAACATTTCTGTTCATTTGTAGAACATTTTATTATCAGGATTCTAATATCTGGCACAGACCTCCCAATGTATATGGACACTGATATTATCTGAGTTAAAGGGTCAACACCGCCTATTCAGAACAGGCTTACCAAGAATGAAAACTCAGTAGGAGAGAGCCACAGATTTATAATATCTTTTACAAAATGCCCATTTCTCAGGAAGCCTAACACTGATTTGAAGTCAAGCTCAGTTTTCAAGCACGTTTAAATTCTCTGCAGTCTTCTTAAATTTCTGACTTAAGACAGAGCTAAAATATTAAGAATGAAGGCTGCAGTCGGTTGGCCTGAAGTTTTTGGCACTAATCATTATTTAGACTTGAACATTATCTTTAACACATCAGGTTTTAACAATACGCTTTGCATGTGAACTGGAATATTTTTTCCATTCCGGCACTGAAAACCATTCCTTGTAACAAAATCTGGTGGAAGAGACTCAGAATAACTACATTAAGCAATTTCATTAGTGCATTTAAGTCTAATGAGATCTTTCATCATTGGTTCTCCAGAGGCTTTTGGGATAGAGTTTGCTGTGGCGCAGGGTTATGCCTGTCTTTTTGCACATTCTGTCATTTCCTACATGCTATACCTGAGAGGAGTCTCTTGGTCTTGGGCCACATTTAAAACATGATGAGCTGAAACATATTAGGTTACACACACGATGCCTGCATATTCATTAGGATCTGTTTATACAGCACTCTCAGGAAAATATCCACTGAGGATTCACTAAAAGCACCTTAAGCTGGAAGAGCTTCTCAAGAGCATCAGAAAAGTACGAAGACATTTGAGCAAACCAGTCACAAAACCCGCTTTTTATTAAATGGGCTTCAGCCAACCTTAATGTTTACAAAAATCCTCCTGTAACATTTTCAAATATATGTTTTTTTTTATTATTATTTTTAAGGGCAAACATTCTTTTCTACAGTTTTCCATCTGGACTTCCTATCCATTCACAGAAGTAAAATTAGAAATTGGTAACACCACAAATTAAATAAATTCATCTATCCCTAGCAGTGAATAGCTCCAGGGTCTTCACTGAGTTTAAAGGTAAATAAGAGATATCTTTTTTAAAATGAAGAGAATCATGAGCAACAGACAAGCTAGATTTTAAAACTTCTTCAGTGTTAGCAGTCAAAGGTTTCCTATGAATTACAATAAGTAATTTAATTATGAAAAAAATCTCTCCTTTAGCTCTTACTTGTGCTTGTAATTTGTTCTTGAGCAGTTAAAATTATCAAATATTTTGTCAAACAGAAGAGGACTCCTTGTGAAGCTCAAGGCTAAAACGTGTTCACCTCCTCTCAGGTGACGTTGTTAACTACACAGCACTTCTAGAAACCACACACAATTTTCTCTATCTGTAATGAAGTTCATATATACATTTTTAGGCCAAACGTGACGCTAGGGTAAAAAGACGTAGTTCAATTCCTAAGCAAGCTTTGGAAGGGACTGAAATGCAGCAACTGCAACGCAAGACAGACACGAGTCACGTTTGTGTTGTCAGATCTGGCTGTTCTTTTCCTACTGTGCTGAATTATTCAGGATCAAATCACGGGGAGCTTTTATTCAGCTCTTCACTCAGCATCACGTTGAGTCAGAAGGCAGTCACTCCTTTACACGGGTTCAAGGCCAAGCAATTTGAAAGCAACTACACACAAATGAGAACACAGATAAGTAAATAATAATGCATGGTGTTCCCTTACAGACAGAGCCTGACAAGTTAAACTTTCTCGAGACGTTGAAGGCTGTGGTTCATTGCTTGAGGAAAACCAGAAATGTTATTATTTTGCTGCGTCTGGCTAAGAGCATGCTTTAAAGTCAAAAATTTATTTTTTATTGCAGACTCTGTCCTGTCCTTCCTAGCACTGAAGGAGACACTAGGCTAAAATCACTGATGCTAGGAAGAAACAAATGTACTTATGCTTTGTTGGCATTCTACGCTTAAAAATGATCTTTGAATATTAACTTGATTTGCATTACACAGCTTATGCTCAACAAGGCATTGATACTTTAAACAAGATGTTTGTACTTGGCCCAAGGAACTGCAAGAGCACTGCAAACTCAGAATCATAGAATGCTTAAGGTTGGAAGGGACCTCTAGAGGTCATCTAGTCCAACCCCCCTGCACACGCAGGGTCACCTAGAGCACGTGGCACAGGACTGCATCCAAGCGGGTTTTGAAGATCTCCAGAGAAGGAGACTCCACAACCTCTCTGGGCAGCCTGTTCCAGGGCTCTGTCACCCTCACGGGCAAGAAATTTTTCCTTAAGTTCCTGTGGAACTTCTGATGCTTCAGTTTCTGGCTGTTTCCTCTAGTTCTGTTGGTGGCCACCACTGAAAAGAGGCCAGCACCATCCTCCTCACTGCCTCCCTTGAGGTACTTGTTGACACTGATTAGATCCCCTCTCAGCCTTCTCTTCTCCAGGCTGAACAGGCCCAGCTCCCTCAGCCTCTCCTCATAGGGCAGATGTTCCAGGCCTCTGATCATCCTTGTGGCCCTGCGCTGGACTCTCTCCAGCAGCTCCACATCCCTCTTGTACTGTGGGGCCCAGAACTGGACACAATACTCCAGATGCGGCCTCACCAGGGCTGAGTAGAGGGGCAGGATCACCTCCCTCGACCTGCTGGAGATGCTCTTCTTAATGCAGCCCAGGATCCCATTGGCCTTCTTGGCCACGAGGGCACACTGCTGCCTCATGGTCAACTTGTCATCCACCATGACACCCAGGTCTTTCTCCGCAGAGCTGCTCTCCACAAGGTCGGTCCCCGGCCTGTCCTGGTGTCTGGGGTTATTCCTTGCCAGGTGCAGGACCTTGCACTTGGCCTTGTTGAATTTCATGAGGTTTTTCACTGCCCAGTTGTCCAGTCTGTCCAGGTCCCTCTGGATGGCAGTGCAGCCCTCTGGGGTATCGGCTACTCTTCCCAGTTTCATATCACCAGCAAACTTGCTGAGGGAGCACTCTGTGCCTTCATCCAGGTCATCAATGAATAAATTGAACAAGACTGGACCAAGGACTGACCCCTGGGGGACCCCGCTAGCTACAGACCTCCAACTAGACTTGGCACCACTGATCACCACCCTCTGCCATCTAGCAACGTCCAAGCTTGTCTTTTCTACTTAGCTTAAACCATCCACTACGTGTACATCCAAGATGTCCAAGCCCAATCATAAGATGTAATGACATTAAACCTATGATTAAGACTTATTAAGGAGTTTCAGTTACTTGTTTCCACTTGGTATGATACTTTAATATGCTAACTTAAAATATGGTGTATCCCACATCTAATTAGGACTCCTCATGAAACAGAATCACTACTTACACTATCACTACTAAAATTTTACTTAACCTTTTGCTTTGAGACCAAAGAAATAAGCTTTTATTAGATCAACTATTGAAGCAGTCCATAGGGAACTCGTGGAAGATGAAAAAATACTGTGTTGCTGCTTAACCTTACTTAACAACAGCTTCAGTCAGAACCTCCTGCAGTTTTTTCCTCATCTCAGTAACGCATTTAATTTTAAATAAGAGCAAACACATAGACGAAAGGTCTTTTTTTCTCTCCAGAAAACAGACTAGAGAGAAGAGGTCAGATTCAGGCATCTACCCTTGCAAATTCATGCCAGGGCAAAGCAGCTAAATCTAGAGAGTGTGTCAGCTGTTCTGGACAAATGGGAGTAGTTACACATTTCCGACTCATCAAACCTCCCTGTTACAGTGAGAGATGTTACAGCAGGAAAGATATTTGAAAGGCATAGGACAATGATCCAAATGGGCATATTTACCTTACCAAAATTAGTGAAAATCCAAAATAGTGATCAGGAATCTTTAACCATTTTCCCATGCATGTCTACTATGGCAAAGACAGGCATACTCTCCTGTCATTTAATAAAGAAAATAGAAGATGGGTGTGATGGCTGTGAAGCTGTTTATTTTGAAATCTATATTCTGAACTTATACTATGTCATGATTCCATGCTAAGAGAAATTAATACTAGAAAAAAAACCCAACAACATCCCCACAGAAATCAACAACAACAAAACTTAAATATGTACATATACATACGAGCCCGAGTTCTATGCTGATTTACGCCATGAAACACCAGAAGCCAGAGGACCCGCAAGGACTGTTAGGTCATTGTAGTTTTTGGCCTGCCATCTCTGTAGGGGCTTTGGATGTAACTTACGCAGAATGATATAAGTGTCTGCCTACAGCTGCACTTTTTAGTGGGTGTATCCTCCAAAAATAAAGCGAGGGAAGACTATAAACACAAGGGTGTTGTTACAGTTTGTGCAAGCTGCAGTGAAAAGCCCTGGAAAACCTTGACTGGATAGCACCAGGGCAAGGGGACTTCCTTCCCAGCTCAATGCCATCACGTGCAGAAAGAAAAAAAAAAAAAAAAGTTACAAACGTACAAATGTAGATCACAACTGTAATTTTTGAAACTGGAAGCATTGGCAAAGATTTGTTGTTTTACAATGGTGGAGAAACACATGGGATTTCAACTTGTGGAGAACAGCCTTTTCCTATAAATCACGGAGAGTAATCCGAAACCTCGAAACAGCACAGGGGCTCACATTTATGGATTTAAAACAGATGAAGAGCAAGCTCGCTCTTAACCCTTTCTCCATAATTCCTCCCAAGTACAAAATGAACATGAATATGCAAGCATGGAGCACGAAATAACATGGCAAATACCAAGATTAATACAATTCTGCAAACACCTAAAACTTCATCTCTTCCAGCAGCTTCCCTAAGGAGACAAGTAGAAAGTTGTCCCAAAGCGGAGTGCTGTAAAACAGTTAGAGCATGAGCCACTCTCCGGACTGCTCTTTCATCAGCTTCTATTTAAGCAGTTTATCTTGTTAAGATTAGGATCTCTCTTACAGAGAAAGACCTGGCAAACAGAGGCCTCTGGATTTGAATGTCAGGCTATATTTCTCTGGGAAAGAAGTAACTAGCAGCCTGTCATCTCACCATAAGGTTATAAGCCACTTAATCAGGCAATAGGAGAACTAATACCAACACATTAGCAATAATTTCTCCTTGGAAATTTGTAACAGCATGACGACGATACAAAGAGGGTTTACTTATCGTCTTTTAAGGCCCCCAACCATTTACCTATCATTTTAGCTTTTCACTGGCCCTCTCTCATGGCTCATTTGATGAAGAATAAACACAGACCAGCTTGTTCAAACTTGAATCCTAAGCAGCAGCCTTTTCTTTTTCTTCCTTTTTCTTTTTTTCCCCCCAGTATGTGAAAGAATGGTCTGGAATACCAATATTGCCAACGGGCATTAGTCTAAACCCTGTGCGGGTCAGGCTTCCAGCACTTGGAGAAACCAGCTCACATATGTGACACAGCAATATGACTAAAAGCAGTAATAGTCTAGGATTGAAATAAAGTATGATTGTGCATCATGTTAAACCTCTGTCCCAATGTAACAGCATCAAGGAAATCCTAATGCAACCAACCACTGCCTGAAAAAGGACAGGGCCCGACAGCAAAAGCAGGAAGCTAAGCTCAAGTTTACTGCAACACCACTCACCTCATCACATACACTATTTGCCAGGGGTAATGCTCCGTAGCAGCCCCAGGTCAGCCAAGAGGTACTTTTGTCCATGTCTGTCAATAAAAAGGCAGGTTGGGGCAGGTTTCTGGGCTTTCCTGAAAAGCCAGAGGGAAAACATCCCCGTGGCGGCAAAGTTGGGCACCGCGATCTTCTTCAACCGAAGAGGAAGTTATCTGAACGTATTAGAAAAACGCCATGTGAAAATAAGCTCTATCAGCCTGAGCCGCTGAGCATGTGGTAGAAGAATTCAGCCATGACTGAAGTTTTGTGCTACACGAATCAGACAGAAACTCTAAAGAAAATCGGAGTTATTTGAGATAGCTTGGTAAAACTGACCATTCCTTGCAAATGCAATTAAAGAAATTGGGGGGGGAGGGGGAAGAGATCCTAAGAGAAAATTCATGTTATTAGCGATACTCTCTCTTACCTTTGAGATGTTAAATGTTCCCGTGTTAACATACCTCAAGGAGCACAGAAGTCAAAATAATTTCTTTTTGGAGACCGGTCCAAGCCAAAGACTTACTTTATTAAAAAGTCACACGTAAGGGGAAAAATAAGGTTTAGACCACCAACTGCTTCACCTTGCTGCTTCTGTTGCTACCACATTCTAAAGTCACAGTCCAATTTCCAATGTAATGGTCCTTTCTCCACTTTATTCCTGCAGATGCTCAGATCCGGATCTCATCTTTGTCTCTTGGGAGTACAAGATTGTATTTGTATACAGACATCTGTAACTCTCCCCAGTGGGATTTCCAAAGCCATCTATCAACTCATCTAATTAGGCTGAGAGAGACAGTTTTGAAAATCTCATGAGGTACCTAAATATTTGTGACAATCTGACCTACTCCATAATATGCCAGATGTACAAATCACACAAGCACGAAGGAACAGATACTTTGCAGCTTGAAAACCATTAAAAATACAGACTGTATCACATTTCCTGAATTACGTGAAAAACAACTAGCTAATCAGGCATTATTAAGCACATCCTGTGCAAAAGTTCCTGCCTGAATATCAAAAATTGCTTCTGAGCCCACTATAAGTATCTTATTAAAGTCAAGGGGAGAATGTGCACCCAAACTTACAGACTTGCTTACAACACTGGGGGACACAAAGCAACCTGCAAAATTTGTATATACAAGAAATCTTCTAAGATTATATAGTGAGAGCAATTCCAGATATACCCTTATGATCTGGGTTCATATTTTTTTGTGCGTGGAAAATTTGGCCTGAAACATCCGAGTTTGCTGTTCAGTCTAATACTTTCAGAATATGCTGTGTTATTACTATTGCAAAAAGACAGGGGAAATTTTACGAGCTGATATGCTGGAGACAAAAACTGGCTGGGACTAACTACTCTGGTATGTGAACTTCATTTCTTTCTGTGGCTTCAAAGCTCAGATCAACAACGTGTTTTTTGGCCTAGAAACCATTCTCTAGTAAGTGAGATACAGAAAAAAACAGCATGGATTTTAATTACTTTCTCTTCTCCAGCTATTCTCTCTCACAATTCAAAACCTTTTAACAAGCTCATTTACATTGCAACTTAAATTCTGCAACACAGAAAAAATATTCTGCTAATATTTCTATCTTATTGTGGAAAGATATGTTTACAGAATGACTTACAGCCAAGAACTTTGTTAAAAATATCACTCCCTTTCATAACATTCCAGTTTTGCAACACAGCATTTCTACCACACACCATTTTCTCACCACCAGCGCGGTGGATGGGAATCTCCTGATTCTGGTCAGCTTTCCATGGGCAATCTTTAGTCCAGCAGTATTTTGTTTTTTGGTGGGCAGATACAGTCAAGGAAGCCTATCTTCAAGGAACTAATACAATTATGTGTTTTTCTTGGCAGTACCAGCAGAAGAGCACGGAGTTAAACGGATATGAAGCCAAGCTACTGATGTCCAGAGGAGTGAATAGAGTCATTCGAGGGATCATAGGAGCAGGGGGATTCAGCCAGGCCTGGCACTGCCACGGTTTGTGTTAGACCCCTTCTGAGAGCCAGGAGATCCTCATCTCACCATCAAGAGGCCATCACAAACCTCTCGTTTAAAGGAGCCGGGCATGACGCCCTCCTCTCCTCTTGCTCCCCAACACTGCTGCAGATCAGCCCTGCCCCTCAGCCTTCACCACAGCTCCTGGCACCTCTCTTCTCCTCTGGATTTCCAACATCTAATCCTTGAGGGTCGACTCCGCATCATCCTCCCTCTATGCACAGCTTTGTGGGGACTCCTCCAATGGTTTTATAGAGAGATTCCCACGCAACTCTTTGCTACGACTTCCTGAGACCTTAGCTAGGACCTGAACAGCTTCATAGGTAGCTGTGGTGAAATGATAGTTAACAGCATCTAGGTGTTTTCACATTTGAAAGTAATGGTGTTATCTCCGTATTTCCTTCCCCTACCTAATTTGATTACTTCCATGGCTTTCAAAACATGGAAGAAAGAATAAGTATTAAAAAAAAACCTAAAGTTGCTCCCTATTTCTCAGATCATCTTAATTTTCTTGGAGATTTGCTCACAGAACAGCTCATGTATCCTAAACTCCCATTAAAATCCTATTAAATACTCTTGTAGTAAGCAAAACTACCTAGTTATA
The DNA here is from genome assembly GCF_059628265.1 of Tinamus guttatus. NCBI lineage: Eukaryota > Metazoa > Chordata > Aves > Tinamiformes > Tinamidae > Tinamus > Tinamus guttatus. Next base: position 11,137,390 of record NW_028288774.1, on the reverse strand, counting down.
ATACTTAATGTCATTTATATTGTTTTAAATATAAACAGGCAGCCCCACATACAATTTATCCCTGCACCGTTAGGACCTATGAAAGGTTATGTCCCTTAGGAATAGGAGGACTTAATGCACACAGCAGATTATGCTTTCCATAAGCAACCACGAATTCCAGGCTCTAGCACTCCTTAGTAATGCTGGGCTTTTAAACATACTAAATACATTTCTATGGACACGAATGGACAACTAGCAACTTAAGCAAATCCTACTGACTACTGATCTGTCTCCAAGTTGCTCTATAGCTTTAAAAGTCTGGTCTTTAACTTCAAACAGAAACAGTCTGACTTAATCTCAAGCCAAAGCAAAAACAAACAAACTTGCCAGATTCAGAAGGGCTTAGCTAGCCTTTCTCCCTACTACTTTTTCTGTTTGCAAGCCAAGACCTAAAGCACCAATGATGAAATATCCCAATAAAGACCATTCGCATGGAGTCGCCAGTCAGTAAGAGAAGCAGGAAAAAACAAGGTCAGTGCAGACCTTTCTCACAGGGCTTCCACGACCAGGAGATTTGTACGGTCACAGACCCTCCACACGATGCAATCTTCACTCTCATCTCCAAAGAGTCTGCCCAGTATAGGTTTTGCTATTGACTTCATTGCAGTTTTCTATTCTCTTCTGAGAGCTGCCTGAACATCACCAGAGGTTGTCTCTAAAGAAAAACCTAAATGATATTTCTCAGAAATACTTGGACCTGTTAGTGAATTCCATCCCACTATAAAATACTTAAATACTTATTTGATAATTTTCTATTGAAATCTCTCATCTGGGAAAGCACAGACTATCAAACACTTTATCACTTCACAGAAGTGTTTTTCAGGAACCTTGTCACAATGTGATACATTAAGCAACTTGTCCAAGGTTATACAGGAAGCCTGGGGCTTCACCAACAATGTGAGTCTCACAAAACTATTGGAACACCTCCGGTTTTTCAAAACACTAGTCAAGAGTGACAGTGGGGAGAAAAAAACGAGCGCAAGACTGGTGAGCTAAGAGGTTTCTAGCCCCATACTCCCTATGAGTACAACAAATTAATGTTAAGTGCAAAGAAAACATTGTTATACACACATGCACAAACATAAAACAGGCAGTTTCCCAGTTTATGATCAGATATATACCAATATCCAGCAATAACATATTTAGGCTTTTCTGTTTATAAAAGCAGTTCATGAGCTTAAAAATGTATTTCCTTAAGGCACGAGAAGGAGCAGAGGGCTGCATGGGAAGCAACCCCTGGTGTATGGGAGAGCAACGTGTCCAAGGCTCTACCGAATCTGCCCCCAATCCTGGCTGTGAAATAGAGATTTTCTAAATCCCAGGGTCTCCCACTTTTTCTGTGCCCATGAACAGCAGCATGTGTGAGCACCTACATAGCACAGTGACAAAACAAGAACACAAAATCCGTATTAAAGAGAGTTAAGGTATACTTCTCTGTCGTTGCTATTTTCTCTCTTCTATTAACATTTGATTGTACCTGCTTCTCTCATAGGTACATGGCCTTAAGGTGTTTTTTTTTTTTTTTTTTTTTAATATTTCACTTCATCTACAGTCACTTCAGGCAGCTCGTACCGGGTTGAGCTTGTGCAGATGAGCACGGTGCCAAACCAGCGCTTTCAGAGACGGAGCAAGCCTCGCTACAAGACTTTTTGGTGCTTCAGCAGGACACAAAGCCCCTTGACCTCCCTCTGCTCTCCGAAGTCTCCTTTCCCCCAGCCTGTGCAACTCATTTGCTTAAGAAAGCATAAAGCAACACAATAGCAACGGCCACAAAACATACAATTGCTTTTAAACTTTGACACGAAACTCAACCAAGTATGTTCAGAGGCTCAAGAAAGATCTTATTGTTGAGAGAGGGGAAGACCGAGGAACGGCAAGCTAAAAATCTCTGGGGAATTACCACACTGTCAGAATACTGAAATCAGCAAGTATGGGGCTCAAAACTGGGATTTACTTCCCTCTTAAAAGAAAACGTTTCCTGCATTTAAAGTATCACGGAAAGCTCAAGCTTTGCTTTCAGTGATTTGTGCACGTGAAATTACAAGTCAATTGTCTTCAGCAGCTGGGACTTCATTAACAAAGCACCTCAAGACAGGCATGGTAAGACATGTCCTAGAATGTCACAAGAGTTGACCCATGTTAGAGAGCAACTGCAGGTCTGAAACTACCATTTAGCTTTGCAGTTAGCACAGGGTGAGGAGAAGCAGGATGAAAGCCACGTTCTGCAGACAGGCGACCTCAGTGCTCTCTCCACCCAAACACGGCTCCGAAAGGACACCCAAAATGCCTACAAACAAGACGACGACTTTGCTGGCATCAGAGACAAAAGATGTTCCAATTCAAGGAACACAGGCCCACTCCTGCAGCTTTAAGCACATTTTGCTACAGATATATATATACTTCCAGTGAGTGTTGTCAGCAACACATGTAAGGTAAAACACCCATATGAGGCTTTGCAAGGATGACGTCTAAGATATTTTTGGCCTCCTGCACATAGGAAACACAGGTCATGGAAACACTGCTCTAGGAAAAAAATGGAGGCATTAGAGATGAAACAAAGGGAGGACTAACCCATTAATGTTCAGAGGTCCACAGTAACTGGAGGGCTGTGGATTGACCACTGAGCATCAGTCTGAAATCATCTCCACAACCCAAACCCTTTCCAACTCACCCAACTTTGAGGGAGTGAGTTTGAGATCATCCAGACAATTTCCTTATTATTTAACTGTTGATGTACAAACTTTCAGCCTAACAATACCTAGATTATGAAGCTAAGATTCATAAATATAGATATATAATACAGAATACACAAAGCCAATGCAACGAAACCCAAACACAGAGGTGGTCTGAACTGGCATATTCCCACTTGAGGTGCTTTAACTCCTGGTTTCTAATGCCAGATTCCTCCCACCCACATGACCCAAGCACAGCAAGATTAAATCCCCAGCTTTAGGGCAAGTACTGGTGCAGGTAAAAACTGTCAGTTCCCTTTGCAAAAGAAACTAATGAAGCCAAATACCACCAGCAATTTCACACTCAGATCAAACCTTTGTTCCAAGCTCATTTTCCAACAAAGTACAGTAAGTCACCAGTAATTTTCTCTTACAATGTCTTGCTGTTAAATGCAAGTGTTTTATCAGATTTTTGGAAATCTGACGCACCAAAAATACAAAGAGGAAGGCATTATTCTTGCAATGAGTAACACTCCTGTTGTTTTGCAGCCTTCCTATCAGCTGCTGTCAACATGTTGCTGCCATTGCTTGGGGCTGGAATATTTTCAGGAACTGTTTTAAAACTCTGCTGGTCTAGCTCAACATAACAGAACAGTTACCAGTCTACATGAATGTCAATCTCTTCTTCCAGGAAGGAAAAAAAAAATTAAAAACAGAGATTTTAGCTTTGTCCTCCTTAATTTGCCTAACAATCTGGCTTCTCGTTAATGTGGCAGCATACTATTGCCTTCAGTGGAGTGTAATCATTGCAAGCACTAGGAAACAGAAGCTAAAGATTAACCTTGCATTAAAACTACTGTTGACCTTATGAGAGTGATTATTTATTAGTCAGTGAAAATCATGACATAAGCTCACAGCTCATATAACTAACTGTTCAGGTGTATTATAAAACAAATAAATACCATCTTTCTCCCACCAGCAACAGTACTTACTGTTATTAAATCTCCTGAAGCTTTAACACTGATGTTTAATAGGTCAACACAAATACAGCATTCAGATGAATGTTAAGATTAAAAAGTAAATTAATCAATAAATGTAATAAGCGACTACTGCATGATGAGAAAAAAATGCCTGCGAAAAAGGAGGTCTCATGCTTTGTATTGTAAAAGGACTAAGGAATTTGGCATAGAATACATAGAGTTAAAAAGCAACTGCTTGGCCATACTCAGATGTTTGTGCAGCACCAAATTTAAATCCAAGAGAGATTATGAGAAAATTTGCTGCAGGCTGTCAGACCTCATTAAGTTAATGGAACTGGTAAATTGGCTCATTTCCAGCACATTGTGGAAAGAAAAGCGCTTTCAGCTCCAGAGTGAAGGAGATCCAGTTTCGGTTTGGCAGCTAAAGGAGATTATTAGCTATAAATAATGGCTGCAGTGAGATGACTTATATGGGATTGCTTGACCAAAATGAAGGAGAAGATACACAAAACATTAACATTTGGAAATGAACAATGCAGTCTCCTTGCTGGATGGGATCTAGAAGAGCTCTGCAGGCATTTTCCCCTTAAAGCCTTACTACTTACAAAAGCAACCAAAAGTCTTTGTAACAAGCTCAGCAATGATTACACTCAGCAATGAAGAGAAAACTTTTCTCCTTGTTGGGACTTGGAATGTCTTAAAAAGTTACAGCACCAAATATTCGGTGGGAAAAGTTGGTGCCTTCTGGTGCACTCTCTAACATATGTGACATTCTGTCTGAAATAGCGAGATGTACAGCAGCCTTGGAAGGATGGGAGCAGAATTCAGCACCTGAGACTCTAGTTAAGTGCTGTCAAAACTAGACCGTGTTTTAGGAAGGTTTGTGGAAATCCCGTTTTTTTTTTTTTTAATGTATCTTCATGAGTGGGACTTAGCAAAAGAAAATCACTAAAGAATGAGTGACTAGAGATGATAAAATGCTGAATGTAACAGGATAAATTTACGTTCAGACAGGCAGGACAATACATTTGTCTTACCTCAAGTTGCTGGAAGGTAAACTGTCTTACAGTGACTAGTACCTACCCACTTTGATTTAATAAACGAGAAGAAATTCAGATAAAACTTTTTTGTCCAGCCACTCTTTAGGAACAGTTCAACAACTGGCACAACTAAAGAGGGCACAGTTAGCCCTCGAACTAATAAAAACAAAACAAAACTGTGCAGTAGGTTTAGACTGCAAACACTTCATAGTTTGGGGTGTTGTTTAGATGGGCCTGCAAAGTTCAAGCCTAGATTTCAAGTATCCTGAAGGCTGGAAACAGTATCTATTTATTTATGGTTAGTTATCTAACCGTTCCCACCTGGAAGTTAACAGCAAAGTGTTTGCAAGAGGTGTTGATTCACAGCACTAACAAATAAAAACAAACCCCAACCCACACGTCCGGGCGCTCCAGGCACCCCGCGCCTCAGCAGACGCTGCAGTACCTGTTTTTACGCCTGCTTTTTTCAGCTTTGCTGCTGACTGACTGGTGAATTGCCAAACAAACTGCAAAGTATGAGTGTTTCTGGAGGAATAGACAGTAGGAAAATTTTGCTCTTTTACTCGAATATTCAGTCTGAACAGAAAAAAAGGCTGTCATTTCTAAGTGGCCTTCATGACAGAAGCCGGAAAGATGGGGCCTATGGAGGCCAACAGTTAACATGGACACTAAAGATTACACATCTGAAAGAGTTACTCAAGCTTTGAAACAACTTTAACTTTTCTTTTTTGCACAGAGGGGTGACTTGAGACTGATGCTTGTCATATTTAAACAACCAAGCAAAAAAATCCCTGAGCAAACAGGATGTTTCTCCTACTCACCTCATTGAGCAATGCAAGAAAATATTTTTTTCCTTTCATTTTTTAACTTATGGCTTTCTCGAGTACTCAGTACACTTAATTCTCTCTGCTTACAAGCTTATATACTGTATACACTCATTAATATGCCTAAGTAACCCCAACAGGATCCAAGTCAGCAAATGCACCCTAGGAGACCTGAGGCACCTCCCGATATTATTCTCTAACACATCTAGAACTAATCACATGAAAAAACACACACAAAATCTAGCCAAACAGGAACGAGTACCATTCATGTTTCACCTGATAAAGTTACATCACCATTTTTTATGGATTCTGTAGGCAGGAAAGCAAGCAGATACTGAAAGCCTGGAGTCTCCTAGTTAAGGTGAACAGTCAGCGTGTTTATCGAGTAACCTTCATGAGGAGAGGGAAGGAAACGGCGCCATCCCACCACGTGCGGAGCGGGAGCCCGATACCCGGCCACGAGGAAGGGATAGCAGGACCCAGCTCACTTCATATCTAAATACATGTAAGCTAAGTGTGAAAGATATGTGCTTGTTATACAAGGGAATACATTTGAAATGCAATAAATTATAGCTAGAATAGGTGCTTTCAAAGTGCTGCATGTACCTCTGTAGAAGTCTGAAAATGCAGAGGAGGGTTTTTATAAAAGCTTTAAAATGAGGAACAAAGCACTTCTTTCCAGCAATGAATTATAAAGATTATGCATTTAGAGGCACTTGAAATTGGGCATACAAGAGCACAACAAATATACGTCTTACTATAGCAATTTCTTAAAAACAAATATGGCACTGATCGAAAAATAAAACTGACATATATAGATGCAGGATACAAGCTATGCACCGAAACCCTATCCTTCTAATAGAGTCAGGTATAAGCAATGTACCACCTATACTCAAGATAATGTAGAACAAATAGGCAGAACTTAATTTTCCTTTGCAGAACCTAATTTTCGGCACTGAAATCAATGTTTTCACAACTCTTCAGGATTACAGAGAGGTCAATAAACCAATTACTTTGGGCAATGGTGCAAAATAAGTATTCCTAAAGTAATTAATGCCCTTTTCATTGTTTCTACATCATGGAGTGTTAATAAATTGGGCCTTTGCCACTATCCAGTAATTTCTTTACAACAGCTTTCTTCGTTTAAACTCAACATCTTTTTTAGGGCTCCTTGTTAATAGATTAACACACCAGACTAATTAGATTTGCATTTCAACAGTTAAGTCATGAGTTCTATTTTCATCTCTGCTCAGATGCTCTGTTTTCTGATATTCCTAATGAGGCAATACTTTCATTTAAAGGGTGCAATACCCTAAGGAGTTTCTAGGGGCTTGTTAGGGATGTGAAGAGCATCTTGCGCGAGTTCCCACATATAACGCGTAAGCGGAGCCCAGCAGCACACCCGTTAGTGATGACCACGAGCACACCACTGAATCCAGGACCTCCCATCACCTACACTGCAGCCCTACACAGGATCATCCTGGTCCTTAACCACAGTATTCCGCTTATTTCCTTCCCTCATATGCTATTTGGATTCAGTTAATGAATGTGAGATTTATTTGGTCGACTACCGCTCCAGTTCAACATCCTACTTGGCTCCAGGAAAAGCGAAGAAAAAAAGCAGTACTGGCCAATGTCATCGCCTCAGGCTACAAAGACTACAGGGCAGAACGGAGCTCTCCCTGTATTTCCACTGAATTCTAGGTCTTCCAAGACAGCCATGAGGAATCACACTGCTCACTGTGCAAGCCACCCCCATACTTTCAATACCTTCTTCACAAACAGGCTCAATTTCTGTAAAAAGTAACATATCCCATGAGTGCAGTAATGATCAGGAAAGGACAAAAGACTAATTTCACTCTTACAACATAAACCAAAGTGGATTTTCACTCTGGAAAGAGCAAAAGTAAATACTTTGAGCATTTGCCTTTGAAAATTGCAATAGTAGGAGAGCTCTTTCGCTGAACTCTGAGTAAAACAAAAGTCTTCTAAGGAGGTTTTCTTCCCAAAAACATTGCACACTCTCTCACCTAAGCTGCTACTACTGGGATTTACAGACAGGAAATTTAACCAAGGCCACCCTAAGAGTGAGTCTTAGACCTCCTCATCCACAGGGAAGCAGGAGAAACCACATTGCAAGAGGGCAAGCCAACCAAACTACACCACGGCTGGGCTTCCTCCAGCCCTGATGGAGACAACTCAAGGTTCTCAGCAAGCCAGGGATATTTCAGGGTATGGCTGCCTGCATGACAGTATAATCAGAGCTAGATTGGCCTATACCACCATTCCCCAAATGATTCTTGTCCCCCTGAAACACATTCATTATTAGATGCACAGATTTACTCACAGCAGTAAAGCTGTGATGAATCAATATGCAGGCAGCACATACATTGTCGAGGGTCCCTATCACCAGCAAGAATTATGTCTGCATTTTAAATTAAGTTTTGGCCCATGCACATGTCTGGTTCTTCTCCCATTTCTGAGTAGAAAGCAGTGCGGAGAACGAAGGAGTAAGAGCCAAACATGCCAAATACAGCCCATCTCATCACCTCCGCCTCACTCAGTAGTGCATGAAGTCATTAGCTTGAAAATCTGGTTCTGGAAGAGGCTTTCAAACCTATTACAGCCTTCAGAGTTCCACCTGGGAGATAATTTGCCAAGGTGCTAAGTGGAGACAGAGCCAAAGTTGATGGCTCAGCCAACCCAGCTGCATGGCAAGAGCCTCCTGCCAAGAACGTGGAGGCACAGAATTGCAAAGTCAGGTATAAGGCTGCACAATTCCCATAGTCATACACCCAATTTAAATCCCTGAGCTAATGTTTGTAAAAGGCCTTGAAGATGAAAAGTACTATGCACAATAAGTCCTAAGCAAAATTATTAAAACCAACACTTCATGAAAAGAGATTCATTATGCTATTACTGTTTGCACATGTGAGTTTTCCATAAAAATAGAAATCTGGGCCCCAGTTCAACCAAGCAGTTTAACATATGTCCAACTTATTAGTATAGGAGTAGTCCTATTTAAGTTAATGAGACCACTCATGCTTAAAAAGTTAGGCATGTGCTTCACTACTCGGGGGCTTGGGATTAGAGACACAGGCACGAAAAGACAGGAACCTAACACCTCTTCAAGCATCTTAATCCAAAATAGTGATGCATTTTCCTACCTCAGAGTTACTTAACCACCTAGACACCAAGGTTTTCACCAATAAACATCACGTAGATGTTTAAAAGTCAAGCATGCGGAGTGTACCCATAGGTCTTGATATTGTCCAAGGGCTGGGCATCTCCTTCCTGGACGGATTCTCAGGTAGGCTTCTCCAATCCTGTCCTGCTTTAAGGACAAGACTGCTGGATGAAACCTTGACCAACAAACTATGGTTTGGAAGAGGTTGTACAGCCTCCCTCTCTCAATATTTTGAATACTCTCCCAGGAACAGTGAACAGCCAGCCTTACATTTTCTTTTTCCTAACTTTCTTCAAAATAAGTAAAGCTGAACAGAGCTGATTCTTGTTCTGCAATTGCCTGTATAGTATTTAACCAGCTCACTGAGTTTAAAGGGTGCCTGTATCTATTGCCCAGAGTTATCTTTGAGGAGCAGAGTTGAGTATCATTAAAGTTCAGAAGAAAAATAATAATAAAAAAGAAGTAGGATTATAATTAATTTAGGTTTCTCAAAGAAAAATGTTAGCATACCAAATTCTGGGTGAATAATGGCCTTTAAGGGTATTTATAGAAACACAAAGTTCTCTAGACAATATCCTTCAGTAGTTCCCATAGCAGTTCCCACCATGTATGTTGTTTCTGCTGATCATTTACTATATATACTTTTTAAAAATGTCTTGAAACCACAGCTAAAACTATCTACACTTCTCCCACTGGTTTAGATAGCAGAACTTTATAGTTTATCCTATAATCTCCACGTTTCTGAAGATACTTATTGCTTTTATGCTTCTTATTCTTTAAAGTCTTGCTTGGGCTCTCTTGAGCTTCTATCTCTATAGCTTATATTCAAGCTGGAAAACAAATTAGAAAGTAGACAGAACTCAAAACTTCTCCTTTCTTCTCTGTCTGAACAATGCACAATAGCTGCCCTTTCCTGTAGCCACAATCACTGCAGAGAGATCCAGGAGGAGGTTCTTTGAGTCATTTAGATGTAATTGCTGTTTTGAGAAAGAGACCCTACAACTGAATTTTCCTTCCTGGAATGGATACTGACACATAGATTCATTAAAACAGAACAAAAGGAAATGTTTCAGGAAAATAAAACAAAAATAAAAACCTCTCCTTGTTATTGTGCTGCATATATAATGCCACAATACACAGCACTTGTTAGTAGTTCTAGTAAAGGATATACTCTACTCCCAGAAATGGAATAATTGCTGTATTTTTAGATGACTTTAGCAGGATTTCAATGTTCAAATCACCTGCAAATTAAGGCTGCACAAATGTTGACTTTTTGGCAGTACAACATCTCTTTCTCGCTGGAGGAGTATGTTTTGCTCTGCATACTGCCTTCAAAGGCCACAACTACAAACCCTGAGCTTAAGTCTTCAGGAAATTGCTATGGCAGAAAGGAGCCAACTTTGGGAAAGACAGTGTATCATTTTAGGCAGAGAAACTTTGCATGCAGTGGCACTGTCTCTATAAAAAAAAGAAAGGAAATAAAAGGTAATTTATCTGTAAGCCTACCTCACCTCGGATGACAAAGCTGGAAAATGTGAATGCCTCAAAGAAGGCATAAATCACCTTAAAACTTTTTTTTTTTTCCAGAAATTTTGTATAGAAGTAATTCTGATGCTGTTTACGGAAACAGGAGTGAATGACAGAAACTAGCCTGAAACTCCTGAGCACTGCGTGTCCCAGGCACACAAACCACCTTGCTTGCTTGGTACTCGCTCGTGTGAAATGCCTCCATCGCCTGGTGTCTCCTACGTTCAGCAACACCCGCTTGTTTTGGTGCTGCGGCTCGCTCGGGCACTTGCCCGCATGGGCAGCCTCCTGGTAGCCGGTTCTGTGAGAACTGCCCATCTGGGCTGCAGAGCGGAGAATTTCCTTTCCCATCTCGCTCAGAAATATAGTCCCATGACCCGCGGGTCACCATCTGCTCAGTTACACTGGCACAATGCCTAGTATGCTGGGGGTAATGCCACCGTCCTTTCCTGCAATTGTGAGCCCCCAACGAGGCCGCCACCGAGCAGAGGGTTTGCACACAATGCGGCAGCTCCCGGCGAGATTAGAGTTAAGACACCACAGAAATTCCCTTCGTCTACAGTAGCCTAGGATGTGGGAATGACCAAAGACACATGCAGGCTCTCTTGATCAAAGGTCACTCTTGGGAACAAAGCAGTCACCGCTGATGTGTCCAAGATAGCATAATATAACACACACACCGAATTGTGGCCGGCATGTGCGGTTCCCCCCCAGTTCCTCTCCTAATGATCTTTGCTTCGCTCGGTATTCATTTGCCTACAATCTCCCATTCTCGGGATGCCCTAGAGCAGAACAAATTATACCAAACATAAGCGAAATCAAACAAAGTTTTCACTGAGCACCATTCATAACATTTACAAACAAGGCGCTTGTGTTAAGTTTCTCAGGAGTAATTGGCAGGTTCAGTTTTACACAATTTGATTTTGGCTTTTTTTTTTCAGGTGTCCCCATCCAAAACAGAAACAAAAACTCACATGACTTTTTAAGAATACTAGTAGTAGAAAAATCAAGTTAATCATTTCTATTATCAAAAAACATAATGAATAACACAAGTATTAAAGTGTCCTTCACTGTTTTTTTTGCAGGTGTTCTCAGGTGTAAAAAGAATTTAGGAAGGGATATTCACCAGTTCCTACAATAAACATTATGTTTAAAATCTTCTTTTATAGCACTGCAATATTTTAAATTCAGAGGAATTCCAGTGGCTTAAGTGGATTTGTCCCGGGTATATATACTTACTCATCAAAAGCCATAATAAAAATCAGAATGCTCTGTTTTGAACTCAACATAAACACTATTTTTCCACTTTGGCACCAGCTACAGCTTCAAGAAATGCCTTTTTATTTTCCAGTACCTACTTGGCTTATGCTAAATAGGTATTTCTGGTAATGCGTAAATAAGTGCACTTGCAACTTACCTCTTATGCTTCACTTTCCTGTCGCACTGCTCAGAAATACTCCATGTACTTTTTCTCATACACTTGCCCATAGCTCGCTAGCAAGTGCTTTGAAACAGCTGCAAGTCAGAAGAGCCCTGACAGGACCAACTGAAACCAGGCCCTCCTCCTGAACCCCGTGCATTTGTTAGCACGAGCCTCTCCCCTAAGCACCCGTTTCAGCGTCTTTACCCAACTGCATACGGTTTTGCTCAGGTAACGTATGCTGGTAAAGCCATGTCAGCAACATTATGTTTATCTTCAAGCATATTGTAGCTAGAAATGAGATCCTAACAGCGTAAGGCCAGAGGCAGAGTCAACCATGGCATTTCAAAGGGTATCGAAATGTCATTACCTTCACCCCTTAGAGGGAATTTCCTTCACAGTGTTTGAATCTCGCAAGAGAGGCGGCTGAGCTGGCAGCTGGCACATGCATAGACACAGGTATGTTGCCATCCCTTCACAGACATGACACGAAGCCTCAAGGACTTCAGCCTGAATTCCAGCCAGACGGCCCGTGTGTCTGAGTGAACAACAGCGCAGCTGGAGGGGCCTGCCAGAACAGTCTCCCTTTTTAGCTGGCCCGAGGCAGCCTCTACAATCACAACTCAGGTCCTTCTTCGAGCATTCCTTGACAGCACTAAATAGTAGCACCAGCAGTTTAACCCAACACTTTTTCCATGTTTGTCACAGGAAAAATCCTCTTCCTTTCTAGTGGGGAATTTGCCCCAGCAAGACCCCGTCTGCTACGCACCGGGCTGCAGGAGGTGACGACGGCAGCACAGCAGCTCGCGTGGAAGATGGAAAAGCTGCCTGTGACAGCCTGTTTCTGAGTGAGTCGAGTACCTAAACAGATGGATTGGTTTGGGTAATCCAAGTACTTACTCACTTCAGTGTCTTAATACTTCTGGAATGGTCTCAGGTCAGGCTCCCCGGCAGGAGATGATCAGAGGAGTGCGAGCTGGACCGCTGCAGTTGGCGGTGCTGAGTGCGTGCGTTGGGCAGGGGTGGTTATTAGTTACATATACTCTCGTATGAGAGTCATCAAACTTTAGGAAATTAAATGTAGTTTTTGTAGCTGCAAAACAGCTGTAAAGTTATACTGCTTTACTCCCAGACCTCTTCCTTTTTTAAATTTGGCATTGGGACTGCTGATACTGCTATAAGAGGCATATAATTCCTTAATCTCTGCTAGCGTTTCCACGGGTGACTGTACTGCATTTTGTCTTCTTCGTGCTGCTTTACTATATCTCATTACTAAACTTAAACTAAGGGGCAAAGGCACTACAAGTGACCGGCTAAAATTTTCCTAATTGTTTTTGGCACCTTTACTTGGTATTTGCTGTCCAGTTGTCATGATGAGAATAAAAGGAGAACAGTTAGAGTAGATATAACCAAGGACTTTGTCCAGCCCATTAGGTTTCACAGGATAAACTGGTGTCTCTTTCAGACAAAAGCACGTTGTATCTGCATTAAGCAGATGTTAGCAGTGGTTAATGTAAGAAATTTACTTTGAAACAAATGAAATTGCATAGAACAGTTATGACTAACCGTCCGAGTAGACGTTGGCAGGAACCATGGGTTTACTTCACAGCATGACACCCATTCACATTCTCAAAGGCATGCTGGCTCCAGGGCTCAGGTGTGAGGTCATGACTTTTCCTTACTGGGCATTGCTCTGCAAAGTTTGTTACAGAATTAACTTAAAAAAAGAAAAAGTCACCTCACAGAGCAGGAAGATGGAAGACGAAGATTGTTTTTTTGCCTCGCTCAGTATGTTTGCTTTGTGTCCTGCTTAAACCATTCCAGTAATGTTGCTGAAATAGAAAAGGAATCCACAAGTATGAGAATAGATTGAATGCTGATTAATGTAAGTGTCTCAGATCCACAGCTCTAGGTATGAGCTAAGCTTGGGTCAGAAATGCCAAGGTAAACAGTGGCAAAACGCTTTAGAAATAACTTGTGGTTTGAACAATCGGTAAGGAATCAATAACAGATTTAAACCAGCCAGGAGCAGTGAATGGAATAAACTCATCATTTGTCCAAAAGCCAGACTTAGAGAAGTCTTTTGTCTATCGGAAAATTAGTGCTGTGTTTTTGAAAGGTGTGAAATTACTTTTTAAAGATATCATTAAATACTGAAAAAAAACCAGAACAGTTCAAACATAGCCTTCCAAATTGCTCTTTCTTTCTTAGTAGGTAGAAATATGTTTATACTTAGTATTTCATTCTTAAAAAAAAGGGTAGAAATTTTATTTGTTTCCTTTGTGAAATGCTTACAGAGCATAACATTATCAAGAAGCCTCCTGGAAAAGTTTGCAAAGGATTTCGGAAACATAACAACATAATGTAATTGTGAATTACCTCTGAAGCAGTAAATGAACCCAGAACATATGATGAGGATGGATGATGAGCAGGAAGGGAAATATTCATTATGTAGCGTTAGCTGAAAATCTAATTTGAATTAAAATTAAATTAAATTTAAAAATTAAAAAACATGTAAATTTTCCCCAAATTCCAGGAATCCTAACTAAATATGAAACTGTTGTTTAGATTTAAAGAATACGCGTTATCCCACATCAAAATGTGTATTCAAGGTGTGGCAGAAGGAAAAAAAGGAAAGGCTTGAAATAAAGGAATTTAATAGGCAATTGTTCCTAATATTCCTTATCCTCCAAGCTAATGAACTATGCCTTACTTCTTAACTATATTCCCCCCTGGCAAAAAAAAAAAAAAAATCTGAATGAGAGAAGTGAATTCACTTTTAGCGACTGACCAACTGTTTGCTTTACCAGCAGTGAGGTCACCAGAAATCCTTCGGCGAGCTTTGGACCAGTTCCTAACTGCTGTTTATATTTCAGATCATTAATGGATTGAATAAAATGTTTTCTTGCTCTATCAAAAGAGCAGTCCATGTAAAATTGATCAAGAATTCCTATTCTTTTTAATCTCTAAATACTTCTCTACACCCTTTAACACTAACGCACCCGCAAAGAAGCAAACGGAGCTGGGCTCCTGGCTGAGGCAACACTACCACAACTCACAAGCACTGTCAGACCCAGGCTGGTTTGCACTGAGCAGAGGTCCAGCCCACAGTGCTCAAATGCACAGCATAAAAACATATTGCTCTTCAGAAATAAGCTTCGAGAAACATACTGCAAAGTGCACTATTATGCAACTGTTGGCTTTTTAGCCCAATACTGGAGTCTGTCTCTTACTGCTATGGGGAAAATTCTAAACACATTTACACTACAGAATTTACTCAGGAGGAACTACTGGCTTTCCAAAGCTATTTACCTGCCACTAGTGCATTGAAAACTTTCTCAAAATAATTTCCCCTCCAATTAACATGTGTTATAAAAGAAGCAGAAAGATCATAAATTATTTTAGCCATCGGCTTTTCAGCTTAATTTATTACCAAAAAGTAATGAATGCTGCTATGGAAATGCCAGCCTGTGAATCTATAAGCCTAGGAAATTGTGAACTAATCTGCTCTCTTTTCCCTGAGGTCAATTAGAAATGACACCGGCAGACTTCTCTGTGACCTGGTGAGATTTATAGCTTTCCATGTTAGGGCTCTGGTTCAGCCAGAAGATTAAGATCAGAGCAGCACCTGGTAGACTGTCATCAGTTAAGCCAGGCTGGGCTGATGGTTCCGGGCTAAAATGTCCACAGGGAGAGTGGTCAGTGGTGTCAACCGGCCTGTGTGTTGGCCAAGGCTGTAGCACATATGCAAGGTGCCCACTTGTAAGCGAACTGGGGCAATATAGCTCTAGTACCTTTAAAAACGGGCATTAGACTGCCCACTCAGTACCACACCACACAAGTCGTACCTAAAGATACTGCCTCTGTTTCACTGTGTGACACAAGGGGCCAACTACTTTAAGTGCACATCCGTGTTTCACTGGACATGTGACTGGAAAAAATGAAACCCAACGTTTTCTGTCTCCAAATTGTCTTTTGTGGATATTATTTGGTAATCAGCCGTTGTTGCAGTCATAATTTCTCATGTCCACATCAAAAGATTAGGCATTTACAAAGCCTGCGGTTAGATTTATTCTTGTAGCTTAACATGGACGAACAAAAGCAACCCAAATGTCCTCACTTGACTTTAATATGCTTATACTCTGGGGGTCCTCCTAGGATTCTTAGACCCAGCTGAGTACCACAGTACTTTCAAATTGGAAAAAAAAAAAAAAAAAGGAATTATGACCCTTAATAGTGCTTTAAACTAAAATAATTTTTAAAAAATCACTGAAATTCAAGTTTTTGCCACACTGATTTTTTTCCTCAGAATTGTTTTCCTAGGTTTGGTGGATGCCCTCAGAATCTCAGAGCACTTTGGCCCCTACAAGAAAAAGAAAAGCTTTCCTCCCGCTCCTTCCCTTGAGAGGCTGCCATCAGCACATGTCAGAAGGCCTTAGTGCACCAGATACATGGCACCAACTGCAAAGTACGACATTTTACAAACAGGTATCTAATAGGAGTCTGTGGAGTTTTATATATCCAAATAAATGTCCTATCTGCAGAAAAATACTAAATACCCACCTGCTCTAACAGGACTGATCGAGAGGAAAAAAATCCTGTAAAGTTAAAAGCACAGTCTTGGCAAATGCAAGAAAGAAGTAAGTGCAACGCTGTCAGTCCTCTCTAGCATTTTTACAGGGTGTTTTCCCCCTTCTTGATTAGACAAACATCTGAGAATATTCCATAAATAGCAGATAAGAGCATGCTGTAGTGCTTTTCTTGCCGCTTATTTGCCTCAGTTGTCAACATCATTAAGCCTCAATTTCCTAGCATTACAATGATCTGTTCAGCATGGATTTAAACCACATTTAGAATATTCTTTTAAAAATACTTTTTCTTTAATATTCCTCACCTCACAGTAATTCTTTCCTTACCAACAACACTCATGAAAAAAATGTAAACGCTTTAAACATTTCAAGCTGTCACATTTATGTCCTCCACGAGATCAGAGAAGGAATAAAGCCAAACAGCTCAAACTAGTCTGTTGGCATTTGCTATTATAATTAACTTTCCATAGCTTTTACCTAGGCAGAATCCTTAGTGTATGTTTAACCAATGCAGATAGATTTTCAAGTCGTGCAGCACAAAACAAGTCCATATAGTGTTACGCATCATCAGGAACACCGTGGATAATGTTCAGACCTTATTCACTTCTTTTCTACTCCAGTTCCATCCCCTTGGATGCTCTCAACTGTTTTTTGAATGACCCCAGTGTTTTAGTCTTAATAACCTTCACAGCAGTCCATTCCAAACATTTATTACTCCTGGGTTAAGAAGTACTGCTCAGCGACATCTGTTCTTAATTTGCTTTTTTTTAAAAAAAGTTTTTTTTTTTTTAAATGTACCATTTCAGTGGAAGAAATATACCTAAAAGCTCTACTTGGTGAAAATATTACACAGGCCAATGCATGTAAAGAGTGTGCAAGCATGCATTTTGTCAGAAAGCCTAATACATGGGCATTAGCTGATATTAAGGGCTTGTGGGCCCTAATAAGGGCTTTCCTGCCAGAGAAACATCCGTCATTTCTATGGACATCTGTCACCAAGAAGTTGAAATATGTGCACGTGGAGGAGAAAGTTCATGCCAGGGATCCTACTGCTTCTCTTATTTAAGTACGCGAAGTACAAGCTGTGTGGGACCCACTCGGCTCTTTCTTCTCTTGGATACATACCATGGACGGTATGTGGTGGACAGGTCTGGCACTGCAGAGATGCATGGGGAGGTAGAAACGGTGCAGCCTCAAGTACTGGGGACTTTGGGCAGTCATGCAGACTGTAAGAGGAATCTGTGGAAAATTAAATTTGCTGGAGCCGTATTAATAATGCTGTCCTGGGCTGCTGGTAGCCCAGAGTGTGATTTATTTATGACCAGCTTTTCCCCTGCTTGCCCACCGCACACTAAGGTGTGAGACAGGCTCACTGATGTTATTGACATGGGAGATCGGTTAATGTATGTTCACCTCAAGGACTTGAAGCATCATCTGCCACTAGGTGCCTTTCTCAGCGCTGCCAGGGCAGGGTGACACTGAGGACAGCAAACAGCAGAGCGCTGGTGTGCCTATGGCTGCCTCTTGAACGGCGCCCACACCTGCACAAACCGCCACCGGCATCTTTCCTCACAGGGCAGCTTGCTGAGGGAGTTCACGAGAGACACCTGCAGCAAGCTGGGGCACCAACCACATTCAGTGGAAAAGAGCATGTGTAGGGGCTGCCAGGAGCAGCTGGAAAGGCCCTAATGTGCCACCATGCTTTCGTCCCGTCTCCCTTTTAAACTTAGTGTTAAGATCTCAGGTTTTAAATGCCACAGGTTGAAAATGAGGTTAAGTGGGAAATGGTTATCTACAACACGTGAGGAAAAAGGGAAGATTTCTGCATTCCTTAACAAGAGCTAGTGATGTTCTTCTGAGGCTGGTGCCCGCCATGTGCTGAGGGCCCTGGCCTGCAGGCCCAGACACACATCACTTCCCCCTAGGAAAAGAAGGAAGTAATAGATGCTAGGTGTTTAAAAATAAAACACACGTAGAGCAGCAGAATTTGAGTTAGAGCATAGCTTTTGGAATATATCCATCCAAACAGTCAAGCTGAGGGGAGATGGAGGGGAAACAGCAGCCTCCTGCCTGAGGAGCAGCAGTGCCTCCTCTGCGGTGAGCAAAGCAGGTCAAGCAGACCCGCAGCGAGCCATGCCCTGAGTGCCAATGCCTCCCCGCCTCCTTCTCTATCAACAGGCACCACATTGCATGTTAAAACATTTCTGAAATTAATGCAGAGCATGTCATCACTTGAAGCAGACAAAACACAACAAAAGATGACCAGAAACTTATTTGAAGGACTATCAAATGTACCCTTTTTTGCTGGAAAAATATGCAAGACTTTACACATCGTTTGCTCTATATTATGCCCAATCTTTGCTGACGATATGGATATTGCTGAGCAAAACATTGCTAATGTTTAAACACAGAATTTTCAGTAAATGGGATCTGATTATTTCCATTTTACAAGTCATTGTAGCCATAGTATTGGATTGGCAACCTGCATGCTCTTAATGTCCCAGTGTCACATTCAAGCCCTTTCCAGAGACTGCTTTCTAGAACACTGTCCTTCTCCTAAATCTCAGTTGAGGTGCCCATCCTGCTAAGCCAGTTCTCTGAGACAGTCATGATGGGACACAGATATTCAACTACTTAATCACTAGGAAGATCCTGTCACAATAACATGGGTACAGACACAACAGAAAATAAACAGTGAAACTAACCTTATAACATATATGAAATACTAAAGTGATACAGAAACAAGTATGAACTATTCTTTTTCACAGAAAAGATTAAGTTGGAAGGGAGCCCTGGATATTTCAACCTCCCTGCTCAAGTCAGGGTCCACTACAGCACATCACTCAGGATCATGTCTAGTTGGGTTCTGAGTATCTCCAAGGATGGAGACTATACAGCCTCTCTAGGCAACCTGTTGCAGTGTTCCACCATCTTCACTGTAAAAGAAAAGCTTTTTTTGTATGTTTAAATGGAAACTCCTGTCTTTCAGGTTAGGCTCACTGCCTCTCGTGCTTTTACTGGGTGCACTGAGATGGTGCTGCTTAGAATGAGAGTCTACAAGTGACAATCCATTTGCAATAACTTGTACAATTAGCAACAAGTTTGTATCATGAAACAATCATGCAGAATTAACACTTTTTAATGTAGACCTCCATTCATGATGCAACAGTCCTCTTTGCATGCACAGAGTTCTCAAAATGCTACCGATCCTTATGGAAATTTAAGAGAAATGTCCTTTCCCAAGGCTTTGACATTTTTGCAGTTGTTTTATGTTATTTATTTATGTAACATTCAGAATTGACAAAATAAAGTTCCACAGAAAGAGACCATCTCCCTCTTGAGGATATTTTAATTATTTGAGATGACAGTCCAGAGAACAGTACAAATTTTAGAGCTCTTGTCTCAGGGTTTCACATATAACCCCTTATGGGCCTTGTCAATTTAAACGCACTTTATTGGGAAGTTCAATCTAACCCAGATGCTGACAGAAATGTTACAGGTGATGACAACATTCCATTAACTCAACACGTATGATTTGAGTTAATGTGAGTTTTTGAGAATTCTTATTCTGTTCTGCTGGCCCTGTATTCTCAAATACTGTTGCAAGAATTCTTTTTCCTGAAGCAAATGAAGAAAGCAGCCTGTTTAATGAGTTCCACAGATCGACTCACTCATTTATTCCTTCTGGAAGTAAGAAACAAACATTAATTTGCTTGATACTTACTTAAGTGTAATATCATGGTTTGCAAAATAAATTGGTAGTGTGACAGCTGGATTAAAAATAAAAGTATTTATGTGCTTGCAGATGAGAAATTAGGCATCAAGGGATTTCCTAAAAGCATTTAGGCAAGTTGGGTTCTTAATTTATTGAAAGTAACTCACCCCTCACTCCTATTCAGCCACCATTCATTTTGTAACAAACATAACCTTTGCTAGCTCTCAGGAGAAGAAAAAAAGGAAAAAGGAAGGAAAAAGGAAGGAAAAAAGAAGGAAAAGGGAAGGAAAAGAAAAAAGTTGAAGAGGCTGAACTATCTTCTTATTTCTAGAAAAGGCTTGGGCAGAATATAATGGAGGCCTGGTCAATTTGAAAAAAAAAATCAGGAAATAGTGAATCTTTCCTGTGGCTAAATTATAACTCTTTTTTTTCTATAAACTTGCCAATTTAGCCTCTTTCACAGGCACTGAATTCAACAGACATTTGCTTTTCACTTGGTACCTAGCAGGTACAGTCAGCTTTAGAGTCACTTTTTCTTTATATACTTAACCTATTGTGGGTTAATTGTGTCAAATGTTAGGAACCTGTACCTAATTTGGAAAACAATAAAATCACTTTTTTTTTTCTTTCTCTTCCACTGCGTGTTCCTATTCCTCCTCCTTCCTGCTCATCCGATATTTCCTTAAATTTGCAATGAGATATGACAATGTACATACTATGATTTAGAAAGGACACTCGGATTGTTTATGGCCCAAGGCCAGACAGCTACCAAGAGAAGCCATCACGAGACCGTAACACACACCGAGGCAAGCTGCACCGCTGAAGGGGATGAGGGAACTGAACACGGTAAAAGGAAAGCAGAAGCACTAATTTGAAACTGTCATTTAAACGAGCTATGAATCCTAAAGTACACAGGAAAATGTGCTACACATGGTATCCTGGAACACTTAAATATATTGGTGATAAAGCAGAAGAGATGCTGAGAAATTACTTTTATATAAAGTAATTTTTGTTGTTGCTTTTTTACAGTGTAGTGTATATCAATCGCACACACGCCTTGATCCAGTGGAATTGACTGATTCAAAAAAGAAGCTGGAAAATACATGGAAACCATGCCTTAGCTTGCCTGCTACGTCTTTGGTTAATGGAAATCTGATAAATGAACCGATAGAGCACGTATGGCCAGCAATTTGGGTTTAACTATCACTGATTTAGCATCTTTTCACTATCTTCTATTTTAAATTTCATTACATATGCTCATTACTGCAAGACTGTAGAAGTCTCATTTTTGGACCACCGTTCCTTCATGTAAAGTGAATTTTTCAATATATGGCATCTCAGAGAAACAGCTATCTCACAACTAACTCCTGTACAACTCCATAAATCACATGAAAGTTAGGAAAAAAAATGATTCAAGTGTATGGAAAGGGTCAAGCAAATAATTTGAATACACATAAATAACCTGTGCATGCAAAGTTCCTTTTGTGTGCATGAACATAGTCAACGCAGGACTACCATTCCCCAGGTTTAAACTCTGAGTGGTGAAGAGACACCTTAATAGCACAAACACAGTTTGGGAGAAAAGGAAAAGGGAGTAATAAATGGCACATGACTGGAGCAAAAATACAAAGGCTGCATCTCCACCCTTTCGAAGTCTTGTAACTTTCTGGAAGGAATTCTTCCCCAGTTTCTACTCCCATTTCCCATGAAACACAAGGAAGTAAAGAGTAAAAACTAAAAATAGATTAAAGAAATGGTCAAAAATCATTTCACTGTCATTTCTCAGGTATTTCCTTTCAAATACTTCTCGCAAGGGCCAACTGAGATACTAGTTTTCAAGAGTGTACCTGAGCTAGTTTGAAATACCTAGTGTTCCTCTGGGTAGAAACTGTTGGTGTGATTTTCTAGTAAAATATTGCCTGCCTCTTTTTCCACTACTTTTGAAATAAATAAATAAATAGAAAGGAAAAAAACACCCGCACTTCTGTGTTTTCAAAGGGCTGAGCAAAGTTTTGGAAACACCACTTTTCAAGCAAAAATGTGTTTCTAAACACGTGCAGGTCACTTTTGAGTTCTATTGAGAATACAAGAATACACTTAAGCAACCTGCAAAAATTCACTTAATAACAGCATCACTTCACAATTTTGCACCTCTCAGGCAGTAACCATATTCATCTTTCACAATTCACAGCTATGGCTGCCCCATTTAAATTAAAAATAGCCCCAAACTCTGCCACTTCAGTTTGTTTCTGAACAGTTTATCATCAGTAGGAAAATCTTCCCTTTTTATGAGGTGTTGCTATTTCATAGGATATACCTAATGTTTAGGAACGTGTACATCATATATGAAATTACATGTAACATATAATGAAACACAGAAAATAACAATAGCACCAGGAGTACCAGCGCAATTAAAACTGATAGACTCTCCTTTTAAAACTTATATTTTAAGAGTACAGAACTCCAGGATGAAACCTGAAAAAAATCCTTTGGAAAGTATGGGCTGCAATTCGTGTTTTCTTCATACAGAAACAAAACAAACCAAACATCCAACCAAACCAATAATAATAAAAACACACACAAACAATCCAAAACAAAGCAAAACAGCCGTTCTTATTCTGGAGTAATTTTTCGCATTGGAGGTCTAAATAAAGTACTTTCAACATTAGGAAGTCTCCAGAAAATGTCTATTTTCCATTTATGCCTTTCCCCTTCCCACGCCCCCTTTTTTTGCTTAGGGAAACCAAATGGCAAATTTGCCAGCTACCAAAAACACAAACCTACTGTGTTCACTATTTCAGTAGAGAAGCTATTTGATCAACAAGCAGAATGTTTGTTAATACACTCAAATCACACCACTGGTGATGTTTGTGTGTGTGTGTAAAAACATAACCTTCTGGCATGCACGCACTTCAAAATTGGATAGTTCAATAGTTCAATTAACTATTTATTAATTATTCTCACTAACTGCTTATTTTCATGAAGAAGATCACATAAGGTGGTGGGACACAATAAGTGCTCAGAAGCAGCCCACATGCATAAAGGTATAGGTTTTTCTCATTTCATGGGATTACTAAACACACATCTGCTATTTGGAAAGATCCAGCAAAATCCATCTTTTCCAAATTTTTTTTCCAAATTTTATTTCCAAAATAAAAGCTGAATCTTCCAGTGTCCAGACAAGAAAAATCACGCAGAAAATAAGTGGCAGACAATATTCTGGGAAGAGGATGGTGAACAGTATATGCAAACCAGATTTCCGTGCAGTAACTTCAATAAATATATTTGTCCAAGAAACACGTAACTTGAAGAAATGCCTGCAAGCCTGACGCCAAAACCAAGAGCATTTATGCCTTTGTACACTGAACAACTTGGCCAAGCCTCCCTAAAAATGGTCCTCACAGGGCTTCCGAAGTCAGGGTTTGGTAGGGAATAGGCACCAGAACTCAACAAGGCTGACTGAAAAGACAACAACTTTCTTCCTCTTCGTGGTCAAGGTCAATACTCAGACGCTGTTTCCAAGTTACTATTTTCAAGTACGGATCAACCAGAGGAGCCAAAGAGATTGTCCTTTTCCAGGCACTTTGGTTAACTCTACAGGAAACTACTTACATAACCTTGCAGCGAGCATGTGTTTAATAGACTCCAAGACTGCATCCTCCTTTGGTAACAGGCCAGGCAGTAGGATCATCTTCTGCCTACCACTATCTTTTTCAAGAATCTGATTTTGTCTCTTTTACTCAATTAGAAATCAACCAAAGGAAAAGGGAGTTTTAAGGCCCTTAATTAGGAAACCTCTTAAAGTCCAACCGTGTTCACAAAAGCAAGGGCATGTCCCAATATTTTGCTGAAGCAGCAGAGCAGACAGAAGCTGGCTACACTGAACCTATCCAGGGGAAATGCTCTTAAAAGCAAGTTCCGTAGCCTTTATTTTCTGCCATTTCCTAAACCATCACACTACTAAATAAATCTATCCATATGCATCTGCATGACAGATTCTACTAAGATTCAAACAGAACGAGAAACCAGAGAGACCAACAGGTAATTCTCTTTCTGAAGTCCCTAATATAAAGAGGTATTCTTGCAAATTACATCACTGGTGACATTCAGCCCTTAAATGCACACTCAGGCTATATTTCACAAGAGGCAGAACAGACTCCGTGCCAGAATATGAAGCAAAGAAATAAATAAACAAATAAATGGGGACAAGCTGCAAATACAGCCAAAAATTGTTGGAGAAAAAACACAAATCAAAGCATGTCTTAGATACTAACACATCAACAATGCCTCAAAAATTCACATCAAATGTAAGTAACAATATCACCCAAAAAACTGGAGACGGGTCCAATATTTTGCAAGGAAAATTCATGCAGCAAAAACCCAAACCCAAGAATGATGCAAAACAGTCGTATGCTTGGCAGTTTTATGTCAAATTTGTTTCCATTTTCTGGCTATCGGACAAAGCTGCTTCTACATGCAAACATAAAATCCAATCCTCTTTATCACTAAATTTTCCCGACTCTTTCTGGTTGCCTCCAGAGCACCTTGGAAAGCCCCCAAAAGCCGTGTTTGCTTGCTCGGTTGTCCTTTGATATCTTGTGCGCTCTGCAGTTATTTCGGTGGTTAAAAAGGAGCGCGCGCGCGAAGGGCTGTGAAATGCATTGTGCAACCGCAGATGACTTCATGTTAACCCCTGCTCCCCGGTTCCACCCTCGGGTCAAATGCCTCTGAGTCAGTGTCTAGCCCAGATGAATGATGTCATCCTCACACCACCTCTTTAGCAAGAAAATGTGGTGGTGCCTTTCATTGTCTCATCTTAAGAGACCCTGTGTAACTAAATGAAGTTCCCAAGATAAAAAAGAATGTGCCTTGACTTAAAAAGACAGGAAATGAACACATCGCTCTAACACCTTTGAAATATGTTCTGAGAAAAAGATGGTGATGGATCATACACGGCAGAAAGGGCCATCAGGAAGCATGTGTTAAAAGTCAAAAAAAGATTTGCACAAAAAAAGAAAAGCCAAAAGCCAACGTACAGGGACAACCGAGCATCTCAAATATCCATTCTAATGTGGGCAAACTGCCTAAAATAAAATAAAATGGGCCAATGGATGCAATCTCTCTTTCAGACATCTAACTGGCAATAGTTTAGATGTGCAAGGAACAACTTGTGCACAATGAAACCTGAGTATAGCGCAACTGTGCGGATTTAATGAAATAGCTCCAGATTGTTTCAATATATGGCAATGTGCAAATAATCATTTTGATTGCACTAGAGTTTTTTTTTTTGTCGAACAAAATATTTGAGATGAACCTCATGCTGTATATGAATCTTTCAACTAATTAATTCTTTAAATGCAGGAAAATCCTTTAAATGCAGGAAAGCATAGGAGAAAAAACAGCAGAAGGGGTAGCAACACAACAAAACGTACTTCCGGATGAAGATGACCTTAAGATGGCTCTGACTCAGAAAATATTTAAGGGATTATTAGGTTAAACTTGGTGTGATTTTAAACATGTTCCACAGTGCTTTCCTGATTATGAAAGCTCTTATTTGTAAAGGACAGTATGATACATTTTTCCAGGAATAGAGACCTAGTAGAAGGACACGAGAGTCTCCTGAGCTCCAAAAGTGAAGTTTCATGGGGGAGGAAAATGGACGAGGTAAAGGCATGAAAGGGAAACTCCATAAAAAAGTGTGAGTCAAGGACTTACAAAGATCAGACCCATCAGGGCTCTTATTAAATAAATCCAAGATGTTTCAACTGCATATGAAAAGAAAAAGCAGCAGCTACTGACATCTGTAGAGTTGTTAGAGTTGTGATAGCAGAAAAAAGATTCTTCTATTTTCTAAATGCAAAAATCAATGTTATTTCCAAAATGTGCTTAAGCAATTTCTAGCTTTTATAGGTACTGACAGACTTAAATATGATTCGGAGGCTTTAGCAATTATTATTGCAGCACAGTTTCGGGTTACTGTTAAGACACTTGCTCTCTTTGCTAGAAACAATGCCTTGTCTTCTTTTACTCAGTGTGCTGTTTTCTGAAAACAAACAAATATTAAAACAGACTAATGCTCAAACAAACCATCTTTCAGAGGAATTCCAGTAGGAGGAAAATTCTTACAGCTAGGAATATAAAGTATCAAATACTGCTTCTGTTTGACAATGTTGGCAGCTAATAAATTCAAATGTATACATACATAAACGTCTGCCTTTATTTACATTTTCTTTTCTTTCTTGTCCAGCTGCGTTTTTGGCATATAAAAAACAATCCCCCTCTTTTGAGTTAGATTCCATTGTAACAATCCCCTTTCTCTCTCGGTAGTCCTCCCTTTACCCTACGCCCACAAACCATGATACAAAGCTGTTCAAAAATCAATCTAAACTTGAGCAAACACAAATGTGTTGTCTTTGTGCTTTTTTTCAGTTCTCTCTTCATACATTTTTTTTTCTGTCAAAAACCCAATCAGCTGCTTCAAAACAGCAAATCCATATCACTTTCCTTGATATGCAACTGGTTCCCTGCATCTGCATCACAATTTTCATCTCCTATCTCCCCATCCACCTTAAGTAGGTTATGGTGTTCCTTTGGCTGCAACCTGTCTCATTGATCCTAAGTCTTAGTTTTTCATGCTATACTAACAGCCTTCCATCACCCTTCAAACAAGTTAGCATTTGTGTTAGACCCCAGTTTCGCATTTCTTGAGATCGCAGCTCTCCCTCAGCTTTGAAACCACCAAAATCTCTCTTAAATCTTCTCCAAAGTGGCTTCTCCTTCCAGGCCATAAAGATAATTTCCTTCCTTCTCCCTGCAGAGCCTGCATAAATAGATGGGCTCTACCAACGCACAGGAAGGCTGTTTAGAACCAAGGGCTGCTTTGAAAAGGGGGTGGACATGATTCACCTCCACCGCACTAAAGAGGTCCCCGCTGAACCCAGGGGCTCAGGACGTTTTCATGTTAAGACAAAGACTAACGTTGTAGTTCCTACACTGCTTTAAAGTGACTAGTATCAGATGAAAAGCAATGAGGACCTGGGTGCAGCTAACACTCCTGCTTTTCTTACTGTGATCTTCAGAGTGACAGGCTGAAAAACTCCACTTGCTTTTTCTTCCCTGCACATTTGTATAAACCTGAACGACTCAAGCACTGAAAATGTTAACATGCACTTTCAGCCTAATGGGAAGCCAGAAACTGTAATGCTGGTTTAGAAGCAGACAGGGATGTATAAATAAGACTATTGTTTCTAAGGGGTAAAGCTTAAATATTGTTATATGGTAGTTAGAGTATAATGGTCTATTGTTTCTATGAATAGGTCTCCCAAGCACCAATCAACACCTTATCGTTAAGATTAATCACTAGAATATCTTCCCCAAGATCAAACAAACACTTCTTGAGTTCAAACTATGACTTCAAAAAAGTTTCAGGGTAATCACAGATTAGATTTAAACATTGGCCACTATATCCTTATGCAATGAATCTTATTTTAGCGATTAAATGTTACATAAAGCTATTTGAAAAGGTTTAGAAAGATTTTCTCATAGTAAACGTGAACATCTATGCTAGCCAGAGATCTTTGGTCCTGTTCTAAACGTCTGTTGTATGTAACCATAAATCCATTTTTGTAAGATAAGATTTTTAGAATAGCTTTGATCATCAGTATGAGTGGCTTACAGTCTTATTTTATCAATATACACAGTTATTTTCTTTTACTATATTTGTAAATATATTTTAATCTTTTATGTCATTAGGCAGCAACAAACAGGCTTTTAGTTTTAGGAAGGGAAATGTTATCCTAGGTCAAACTAGTTTGTAGGTAGACTGACACAGATGATTCAGAGAAAGAAACCCTATGCTAGGTAGATCTGGCAAAACATTCCCCAACAGCTGATATATTCCAAGGCTCACATTCTTACAAAATTACAATATAGAATCATAGAATCATAGAATCATAGAATCATAGAATCATAGAATGCTTAGGGTTGGAAGGGACCTCTAGAGATCATCTAGTCCAACCCCCCTGCATACGCAGGGACACCTAGAGCACGTGGCACAGGACTGCATCCAAGCGGGTTTTGAAGATCTCCAGAGAAGGAGACTCCACAACCTCTCTGGGCAGCCTGTTCCAGTGCTCTGTCACCCTCACTGTTAAGAAATTTTTCCTTAAGTTCCTATGGAATTTTTGATGTTTCAGTTTCCGGCCATTTCCTCTAGTCCTATCAGTGGCCACCACTGAAAAGAGACCATCCCCGTCCTCTGCACTCCCTCCCTTGAGGTATTTATATACACTGATTAGATCCCCTCTCAGCCTTCTCTTCTCCAGGCTGAACAGGCCCAGCTCCCTCAGCCTCTCCTCATAGGGCAGATGTTCCAGGCCCCTGATCATCCTTGTAGCCCTGCGCTGGACTCTCTCCAGCAGCTCCACATCCCTCTTGTACTGTGGAGCCCAGAACTGGACACAGTACTCCAGATGCGGCCTCACCAGGGCTGAGTAGAGGGGCAGGATCACCTCCCTCGACCTGCTGGAGACGCTCTTCTTAATGCAGCCCAGGATCCCATTGGCCTTCTTGGCCACGAGGGCACACTGCTGCCTCATGGTCAACTTGTCGTCCACCATGACACCCAGGTCTTTCTCCGCAGAGCTGCTCTCCACAAGGTCGGTCCCCAGCCTGTACTGGTGTCTGGGGTTATTCCTCCCCAGGTGCAGGACCTTGCACTTGGCCTTGTTGAATTGCATGAGGTTTTTCACCGCCCAGTTGTCCAGTCTGTCCAGGTCCCTCTGGATGGCAGCACAGCCCTCTGGGGTATCGGCTACTCCTCCCAGTTTGGTATCATCAGCAAACTTGCTGAGGGAGCACTCTGTGCCTTCATCCAGGTCATTGATGAATAAATTGAACAGGACTGGACCAAGGACTGACCCCTGGGGGACCCCACTAGCCACAGGCCTCCAACTAGACTCTGCACCGCTGATCACCACTCTCTGGGCCCTGCCATCCAGCCAGTTCCTAATCCATCTCACTGTCCACTCATCTATCCCACACTTCCGGAGCTTGCCCAGGAGGATGTTGTGAGGGACGGTGTCAAAAGCCTTGGTGAAGTCGAGATAGACGACATCCACCGCTCTCCCCTCGTCTATCCAGCCGGTCATTTCATCATAGAAGGCTATCAGGTTAGTCAGGCAAGATTTTCCCTTGGTGAATCCATGCTGACTACTCTTGAGCACCTTCTTGTCCTCCATGTGCCTGGAGACAACGGCCAGTATGAGCCGTTCCATCACTTTTCCGGGGACGGAGGTGAGGCTGACTGGCCTGTAGTTGCCTGGGTCCTCCTTCTTGCCTTTTTTGAAGACTGGCGTGACATTGGCCTTCTTCCAGTCTTCCGGCACCTCCCCCGTTCTCCAGGATCTTTCAAAGATGATGGAGAGCGGCTTAGCTATGGCATCTGCCAGCTCCCGCAGCACTCTGGGGTGCATCCCATCAGGGCCCATGGATTTGTGGGTATCGAGGTTCCTTAGGTGCTCTCTGACCCAATCTTCCTCTACCCAGGGCAAGTCTTCCTCTCCACCAGCTTCTTCTCTTGCCTCTAGGGCCTGGGGCTCTAAAGGGCTGCCCTTGGTAAACACCGAAGCAAAGAAGGCATTCAGCAACTCTGCTTTTTCTGTGTTATTTGTAACCAAGGTGCCCATCCCATCCTTCAGCGGACCCACGTTTTCCCTGATCTTCCTTTTGCTGTTAATGTATTTGAAGAATTTTTTTTTGTTATTTTTAACGTCCCTTGCCAGCTTGCCTTCCAGACGTGCCTTAGCTTTCCTTGTCGCATCTCTGCACTCCCTGACTACGTTCCTGTATTTCTCCCAGGGGGCCTGTCCTTTTTTCCACATTCTGTATACCGCTGCCTTCTGCTTGAGCATTGCCACAAGCTCCCGGCTCATCCACGCAGGTCGCCTGCCCCCTCTGCCTCCCTTCCTACACACAGGGATGCACTGTTGCTGGACGTGGAGAAAGTGCCGCTTGAAAACTAACCAGCTCTCTTGGGCCCCCCTGCCTTCTAGGGCACTAGCCCATGGGATTCTACCGAGGAGGTCTCTGAAGAGGCTAAAGTTGGCCCTCCTGAAGTCCATCGTCGCAAGGCTACTTACAGCCCTTCCTCCTCCTCGTTGAATCCTGAACTCCACATATAATCTCTTCTACGCAATGCAAAATTCAATAATATATTCAAATGTATTGCATATAACCTACTGTTTCTGCAAGCATCACTTTTTTTCCCCCTGTAATCTTCACTTTTCTTACCCATTTACGTTGCAAATGTTACACTTACACTTTTTTCCCTTAAAGGTGATGTTTTCCAAGATCCGGAACATTGGTTCCACCTACATTTTTGTCTGATGACTTCAGTGGGATCACAGGAAGGTCACTTCCAGAAAGCCTTCTTATGTGCAAAAATAGAAAATAATAGGGAAATAATAGAAATTTATCGCCAACTTCAGAGATGAAGATCATAAAATCTATTCCTAATTTATCACTGCAAAAAGAAACCCCCCAACCTCATGCCCTCCTCCTCCTCTTTTTTTTTTTTTTTTTTTCCCAGAATGAACCCTGAGGCCAACTGCACAGAAGAATTACTTAGCCTTTTTTTTGAAATACACAGCTACCTTTTCTGAGATAAAGAGCGGTAAAATCCCTTGAACAAATATTTTAGTCCCTCTACCTATTGCAAAGGAATGTAAAATTGTTTGCAGTTTCACACAGTTTCGCATGGAAATTAAATATTTTGGAGAAAATCTGGAAGACTACAATGATACTCAAGATTTAATCTGAAAAGAATAAACTCTTTATTAGGAAAAAAAAAAGGGAAAAAAAGAAAATAAAAAGCTGATACAGTTCTTCATTTTCTTGTGATGCACCTATATGGAAATATTTGCTGCAGGCAGCCACTGCACGTATGAAGCCTTTAGGTAACCATATATCACTAAAAAGGCACCATATAACCAGCCCCTACCAAGCAAGGATGTTTCGGTGCTTGTTTTCATCCCTTCCCACCAGTTAGGAAGTAGCCTTTTGCTCCAGAAGTGCACAGAAAGTGACATGTGTTGTGCTTGAGAAGTTCGTAACTGCACACGGGTGAGCCAAGCAGCGGCGCCTTGCAAGAATGCATGACCTAAACTCTCTGCCAGTTGGGGATTCTTTAAAGTCTGGATTTAGTTTTATCCTATACAGTGTATAATTACACTATATACATACTATACATATATATACACATACGTATACTATAGGCACTATACAGTGTATAGTTGTACGGTGTAGAGTAGTATAGTATACCATGCACTCTTGGGTTCAAACAACTCCATAATGAATAATTCTTATCAGCAGTATTACTGCAGGAATATACCCACATGATAGATGGGCAGATATCTAAACAACATCTCTTTCAGCTACTGGAATGCCAACTTCTGGCAAATAAGAAGTTCTCTTAATAACAACAACAGGTCCTAAGTGCCTTTAAATGTGTTGGCTATTCCCCATTTTGCATGCATAAACTGCACACTTGGAAACTGGCTTTTCCAACACTTGACAGTGTCTTAGTAAATGCAAATAGGAAGATTTTAGTCCAAGCAATTTACGTTCCAACAGCAACCATGCTTGATTTGATTTTAGAGAGCTATACGCATACATCAGAATTGGGGTATACAAATTTAAAAAGCTCTTAATAATAACCATTCACTTCTAATACCATAGTAGTATCTGTGCAGTGGCAGTTTGATCTAGCAAAATATGGATATATTTTGTTCCTCTGTATTTGTTCCAAGTCAGGCTAGTATTTACTAGAATGCATCGAATGAGGACACATCCTTTCATACCCTTTTAGTTACACAAACAGGAGCTTCTATTTCCTTGTTGATCCTCAGTGAAAGGGTGAGCAGTCAAGTCAAGCTCTGGGCAACACAGCAGATGTGCACAAAGCACCCATCTGACAATGTCCAGGGTTCCCACTGAGACTTTGGAGGAGAGAATAATCGTACTTTCTTTTGCCACGAACCCCGGGTACAAAATCACATTTACATGTGCAAGCCTTTGCCCTCTCAACATGTGTTCTCAGCTGCCTTAGGGTAACTGGAGAAGGTCAGTTTGACTTTCAGGCCCAAAAGCAAAGGGTGATGGTAGGATTGCGGCAGATCACACTTTAAAATACACTATCTCCTTCCCCTCCAATTACATTTAGGTTTCATTAATTAAGTTTTATAGGGAAAAAAAAATCTCTTAAAAATGTCACTCAACAATAAAAAAGCGCAGGTCTTTCAAAACCCTACCAAAAAAGAGAAAGTTATTTAACAGAATTACATTTTAATGCTCGTTTTTTTTTTTCAGAAAATTCTCTCAAATCAGCACAAAACCTTAGCATTCAGTTTCAGACTATGTGCTGTTTTCATATAATGACCCCTCCTGTGCTCTTTTTTGATGTTATTTCCCCTTCTGTCTCTCAATTCTTTCTAAGCATAAAGGATTCTTACTCTAATCTTCCATCTGTTCCACTGTGTCTCCTCTTTTCCCCTTCCATTTTTTCCTTCTTGATCGGTCTTTTCAGTCTTTATCTCTTTTTCCCCTGCATTCTCTACCATCTTTTCACATTTTGGTGTCCAGTTCCTGGAGCACATAAATTTGTCACATTCATTAGCAGTGCAGCAAATTTTAGCTGAATCACTTCTTGAAATGGGACTAAAGTATATTTTGCCGCTTAGTTCACATACAAAGTGTAGCGAATCAACCAGAGAGTCAAACATAAAAGCTGAACATAAAAGCCATGCTACAGACATCCACACACATGGCACTCTAAAAATAAGTATACCAAACATAGTTAGCATGCCTTTTATGCTTACCTGTAAGTGTGAAACAACCAAAACTTCATCCTTTGAGGTAAATGCCTGTGCCAGTTCCACAAGTCTAAATAGCTATAGGTAAGAGTTCTCCAATACCTAATGTAGCCTTAAAATTAACAGCAAGAAACAAGCAGCTTTTCTTATTTTTAAAAAGAAAATCATAGCATATGTGGCAAATCATGAACCCTTCTACTAGGCATTTATGTATTTTCATCTTCCACTCCACAAAGAGGGATTGGGCCAGGGGAAGGAAAGTCACTAGTTCAAGACCATTCAGTAAGGCAATGATGAAATCAAAAGCAGACACTGAACGTCTGGCTTACACCCATAGGCTTAATTTTCATGTCATGTTCCCTTCTTACAGATATCGTAGATAACATCAAGAGAGCAGTAAACACCCATTCATCGAACTGTACTCCCACAACTTTTTTTTTTCTCTTTACTCAGCATATGATTGCTTAGGATCTTACCAAAACATAAACTCTAGTGAACGATGCCCTTACCAGCCTGCTTTGCCTCAGCCCACTACTAAATGGCAGACTCTCCGTGCTCCACCCAGCCCAATGCTGCCTCTGCTGGACAAGGCCTTTTTGTTGTTTCCTGACAAACATCACCCTATCCCATACTATCCTCAGCTACTCCTCTCCTGCACTAACACTGGAAAGGTGCCGTCACACAGCCGGAAACGGTGCCGAGCTGGAACGGGCCCACCAGGCCTACTGCTCCCTGGTGTCCAACCTTCTGGATCTCCCTCCAAACCAGCTCTTGCCAGCGATCTGCAAACTAAATTTAGTTGGCATTCACAAGTACCACGTTTCAACCTCCTCAGGAAAAGCATGGGCAGAAACAACAGGCAGACAAAACCTGTTACTAAATGACTGGTCACATAACTGGGGATGGGCAGGGGAAGGAGATGGATTAACTGAACCCCATACTGCACTGACTAACATGGCCTCATGAACAGAGTAGAAAGAATTGATATAGGTTCGCTGAGGTAATGCGTTATTGCATTTGTAAGATGCTTTAAGGTTCCAAAGGCACTCAAAGAGAGAACAGGAATCACCAAACCTCAGCTGCTGAGTTCATGTGCTTTGCTAAAAATTGCTACTCAGTGTGTTAGGAACCTGGTTCATTTCTAAACTCAGGCAATAAATGAAAGAAACTCAAATCCAAGTCAGATACACCATGTATTTTAGTAAAAAAAAAAAAAAAAAAAAACTGACAAAGACAGGGAAAGCAAAACTGATGGAAGCTGAACTGAAGTTGAATTAAGAGTGAACTCAAAGCTGCACAGCGTGGGATGGTTTATTAGCAGCCTGAAGACAAAGGCCACAAAGCAGTTTTACTCCCTTAGAGAGAGGAGCCCTATTATGGAGCCTTTCAACTCCCCAAGAATTGCCTTTTAACTCTCCCTCCACAGTAGGACAAACAGGGGAAAGAAATTAGTCTTGGCCGATGCTGGCTGTTTTGTAACTTGTAGTGCTCGTCCCACTGGAGCTGTTCTGACTCCTGTCAGATTTATCCTCTTGACATTCAGAATGGATTAACCTAAGGTATCTTTTTTATAAAAAAAAAAAAATAGAAGAAAAAAAGAATTCTTCCCTTCCCTCCCAAAATATGCGGATTAGTTAAATGATTAAATGATATTTCCTGGATTTAGTAGTAATCTCCCTCTGACTGCAGTGCTACTATTATAAAATATGCTACATACAACACAGAACCTGTCCAATCAGCTAGGTCATGCTGTCATCCACCTATAGTGCAAAAACATAAAAATAACTTAAAAATCCTTGTCTCTAGGTTACTAAACCTGAAACACTGTGGCGAGGACATTCCATACATCAGAATACCCTGCTCACCTTAAATTACTGTATTTCTACCAGGGAGAGAAAAAGTTACTATTTTTTCAAAGAATAAGAGAGGAACCTGCTCAAAATAACTTCTTGCAGCTATAGTGTGCTGTTTGCTGAACATGACAATCTCTAGATTCGGCCAAATTCTCTATTTTCTAAATAGGAACTCTAAAAAGAAGTAGCAGCAACCTGTCATTTTGATCTGCGATCACGTTTTTCATCTTTGGTTTTAACACCAGTCGCTCTCCATTTACAGTGCAATCAGTGGTCCTGGGATATGGCCAACTACAACACAACCAATAACAGAAACTACACTCGGGCTGGCCGTAAAGCGCACGCGTGCACCCTTCAGTAGCTTGTTAACTTGTAAGGAGGCACACAGAATCTCTAGGGCTCCAGCACCCGCCTCCAGATATTCACCACCACTGATTTTATCCCCTCTGGGAACCAATAAGGTGGCCTCTTCAGAGCACTGTAATTTTTCTCCCTACAGCTGCAAGAAAATCATAGCATGAAAATATTTTCCCTTCTGTCTTCTTTTTCTCTTTGAAGTTATCTCATCTTTAGGTCTTTGCTCTAATGGCTAACATACAGCAAAGCTGCACACCCTGTCTTCTTTTGATTTTGATATTGCAGGATGGTTTGGAAAAAGGCAATGCATTAACTTGAGCAAAAGAAGCTCTGAGCAGAAGTGCTGTGCACATCCTTGTTGCTGGATGA
This sequence comes from Tinamus guttatus, assembly GCF_059628265.1. NCBI lineage: Eukaryota > Metazoa > Chordata > Aves > Tinamiformes > Tinamidae > Tinamus > Tinamus guttatus. Next base: position 11,101,949 of record NW_028288774.1, on the reverse strand, counting down.
ACTGGATATACCTTATAAAATGGTGATACTTGCAAGAGGATTTGGTTCATTCAAGCATGCAGAGCTCAAAGCAGAATCTGCCTCAGAGCAAATAAAAAAAAGTATGCCGTGAAAAATAAAATTCCATATTAGAGGAAAACAAACCGGACTGTAGGGAAATCCACATAGCTCAATTGCCACATAATAACCACCAAGAGCTTGAATCTTACAAGATAAACTTCACGACCATTGCTTTCAGAATATTTTCCATGACTTTCAGCAATATAAAATATTTGTCATGTGTAGGGTACCACCAGAGCATGGCAAAATGACTAGTCTTTTTGCCTTATAGCAGTAAGATTTTCCTCAAGGCTGACATGCTGAATAAGTAACTGGACACAGTGGGAATCTTTCAGGGGCAGGGACAGTGGATCAAGTCTTCCACCTTTAATCACACTCCTGTTCTTACACCATGTCAGTCACCACAGCACCTATACACAGTAACGATGAAAACAATCAAGTGTTGATTTTTCCTTTGATTAGCAGCTATGGGCTTCATATAACTAAGATGTCTTCATATGTTCTAGCAAGACGAAAATATCTTGAGAAAGGAGAGAGAGAACAAATCTTACATAGACAATATTTGTTTTGTACTTGAACGGTATTATTCTAAAGGCAGAATTAATCTGTGCTTTTCAGCACACAATAATTCACATGGAAGTTGTATAAATAAGCAAAAAAAATGCTTTCTTTGAATGCTTTCCTTTAAAAAATGCTACACTTGCAGTATAAATCAAAGCATATTACAATTATATACCTATATACCTATATACCTATATACACAAATACATGTGTAATAGTATATACACATACACCTGCAGACCTGACATGCAAACATGTATTTCTGTGAAGACAGAGATGTGACTGCCTGAACCATCACAGCACGTGTGGAAACTGTATTGAACCCATGAGGTTTCAGGGCAAGAATATCATCCTAGCATGGACTCTATAGGGACAGAGCACTGTAAGATGAACATACTGACCGAGTCCCCCGCAACTAGTCTGTGGGAGTTCAATATTCCCCAGCTGTCCTAGGCCACTTGTTTTTGTTCACAGGACATGAAATTTGTTTTCCAGCAGCATCTGTTTTCAGTGTCCATTTTTTTATTCCTGGCAATTCATCTGCTCCACACAATAATATTCCAGCAGCAGTAAAAAGTAAGTATCGGTTTTGCTGAGTTGAAGCCCTGTGCAAGTAGTAGCCTAGTAGCACACAGTAGCAACACTGGCATCCTGCCCTCACTTCTAGTGCCATTCTTTGCTCAAGCCTTTTCACATCCATATGCATCCATACTGTTATTTGAAAGCACACACCGTTTTTAAGGAAGTTTCTGCTGATAGCTAAGCACATACTTCCATGTTTGGATCAGGATTCATTGCACAAAGCGCAGCAAAACACCCCAAACTGTGCTACTCATCTGCTCCTGTACAAAATTGCCCTCCAATCATCTGTAGAGGTGGAGAGTTTGCAAACTGGATTTCATTTCTTAAAACGCAGGGTCTTCCATTTTTTATGACTTACTATAATTGCTTCTCTCCTGCAACTGGTGATTTTGTCTCGTAACGTAGCAGTGGAACCAATCAGTTAAATGAAGCATGAACTGCAGCCTGCAGAGCGCTGGATTAAAAACTGCTGAGTTTTCAACGTGATCTTTAATCAGAAAGGGTTTCCTTTAGAGAAAAGAAAATGTAAAACATAGCGGGGGCAGGGAGAAATGGGGTGGGGATGTGAATAATGAACCTTTAAAAATCGCAATATGTGTTAATTTTTATACCGTGTGTAAACCACGGCACAATTCACAAAGATGTATTCCTATCAATAATTATTAAAGACTACAGTAATAGCCTAGTTCTGTGGTTTTTGTTCTAATACGTCCATACTGCCACTTGTCACGCTGGCTGTCTGGAAGACTTACGCAAGAAAATCCTTGAGCAGCAGCAGCCTTGGCCTGCTCTCCCTCTTGCTAGCTCTCGTCGTCACATACACTCACACAGTAGCCCGCAATGCTAAACTCACAATGTGCATTTCTGTTTTGCATTGCCCTGCAATGAATAATCTAAAAGGACCAGGAGGCATCTGTAAAATGTGCCTTTGTGCACATGAATAAAGTTGGTTTCTCAAATAGCTGCCAGAGCAAGAAGAATGGCACAAGGAAAGAAATGAAGGAAAAAAAAAGAGAGGAAACATCAAGTTGCTGGTCCATAAGTGCTGCCAAATTGACATACTTGGATAGCAACCTATTTCCCCAGTTAATGTACAGAGGCCATTTTCATTACTCCTTGTGCTCCTTCTTGTTAATCTTGTGGCTTGCAAGGTTCATTAAACCTGTTTACGCAGAAGGGCTGGGTCAACCGACATGCTAACAGAGTACACATACGTCTGCACATACATATATATTCTCTCTCCTGCTTCTTCCAAAGTCAAAAGGCTATTAATAAGCTTAAAAACAAAACAAAAAAGGCACGTATGTGCTTTTTTCCCGACTTCACTAGGAAAAGTCAGCAAATGTAACACTTCTTGTAATGGTCTATCAGGTTTGCTTCAGGAGTGACATTTCCAGCTTAGTGTATGTTATGATGCACATTTCCAGAGAGGTTTTCTCTTCCTGAAAGTACAGAGAAATAAGCAGAAAGCACAAACCTACAGAAGAACCCTTTTCACTGCTGCTTAGACCCTTTCTTCTCAAAGGGTTTAGCACATTGCCCCAAGAGAATGACAGATGAAGAGGCAAACACGTGTCGGGCAAAGGGGCCCCAGAGCCCAGGGTTAAACCCGAGGGATGGGGCTGCCCTAGTGCAAACACTCAGCTGCAGGCTGCTGGGCTAGCTGAGGTGGAAGAGAGATGCTGCGACCATGTGCAAGCTGAATGCCTCTAAACCAGTGATGGTCTCCAAGCTAACACAAAATAACACTGGGAACATTCCTTGGTCTAATACGAGTATGTGGAAGTCTGAGATTACTCAAACACCCCTCTGACATGGGACTTAACAGTGACTTTCGCCCCTCGCGACCTATCCTAAATCAAACGTAGTCATGTTCAGGTCTTCTACGCTGAATTACCTCAATCCAGAAAAGCCTGCAGTCTGCCTTCTAGGGAAACCCCAGTATGACTTTGCAAGAATACTGTATGCCTTGATCTTGCCAAAGTTCACTTGAGTTTATGGGAGAGAAACTGTACATTCAAATGCTTCTTAGCCAGCTCCATTATGATAAAGAGAGAAAAGAGGAGAATACGGGTAGGCAAATCGCGTACAATTCTGCTCCACATCAGCCTTGCTTTAATTAAGTCAGCTATGATCTCATAGCAGGATAATTTCTTAACATTGGTGTTTAGGAAAAAGGCTGACACTGAAGGCCATTTTGCCTGCCTTTAGTTAAGAATGTGATTCATGTGAGTGGGAGAAAGTAATGCAGCAAAATCTACATTATTGTGTGCGCACAATATAGAAGATCTGTATGCCAGCAAGAGAGAGCGAATAATAGAGCATACATCCTTTGTTTACTTGCACTGTACGGAAATCCGGAACAGGAACTAACAGCTTGTCCCCACAGCACCATCCCCGCTGCTACGATACTAGCTCCATATTGAGGACTCATGTGCCATATGCGCTTGCTGCTTATAAACATCTATCTGTCATCTGAATCAAGTACAGGTGTTTGACTGGTTTTAATTAATTATAGCATACCATGTTGTATCTTTTTAATTTCTGAATATAAAAATAACTCTGGCCCTGATTCTGTTTTGTTTTTAAAGAGTCTGAACTACTTACTGATTTCCACAGTGCACCTTACATACTTTACAGTAGCTCTCTTCACAAAGAAATTCTGAATATTCAGATATTGAGCCTTGCTCCTCCCTAATTGAGAGCAAATAATATGAAAGTTTCTCAAAACATGTGTTTTAAATTGTGAATCTTCCTATGTCATCTATTTTCAAGGCAAAAACTATTTCTTAAAATACCGAAGCTGAACACGGTGTTCCACGAGCTGGGCTGATTCGCACAGATACTATATACATGTGAACTGGCCTAAGTCTCTGACAGACAAAAAAACATAATAGCTGTTGTCATCTCTCCCAAGTAACTTTCCTAGCAAAGGCACTCCTAGCATATATGACTGTATAGGATAGTCTCTTCAGTTGAGTTATATTGAAAATTTGTGTTTTGCTGTACATTTATCTGCTGGGTATCAAATCACCCCAACATATATACACACTCCTTATTTTGCCTACCTCTTCGAAGGTCCTATCTGGACTTAAAGGTTCTTTAAAAAAACAGTAGTTTGGATAAAATTTTTTGCAATGTCTCTGAATAACAGAGGAAACTTAGCCCTGTTTTCAAAAGTGACTTAAGAACTTAGAAGATTAAAGGACCATATATACATGAAGTCATTTAGTCGAGACTGCTCAAGAACAGCTAGACCCATGCACAGGCACTCTTATTCCACAATAAGGTTGCCTTATTTCTGTTTAAATTATCCTAAGTATGTTCAGCTAAACAGAAACAAGAGTGTCAGCACTTGCAGCTATTCAGGAACAGCTTTTCCTAAATAATCCCAGGTACCAAATGTGCTTGCAAAAACCAAGATCAGATCCATTCCCCAATCTCTGATATCCCAATTAACACAAAGCATTTCCTATGACATATGCTGCTGCTTATTCTGCTGCTTCTCTTATTTCATTTAAAAAAAATAAAATACAGCTAGCATATCTTTTTTTTTTAAAAAAAAATGTGTTGTTAAATATTAGTTGGCCACATGCAATTTATAGTCAATAAAAACATACTTAATTCTTACAATTGAGTAAACACTTTTGCATAACTTTGTCTTCTGAAGAAGTATATCTTTGATGGTTGTATTTATTCTTGCTAACTGAAGACAGGGAAAGAAAAATCCAGATTTTAAGGAAGTACTAAGGACAACTGGAGGTAACTGGAATTGATACTGTCAACTTCTGTATTAACATTGGCTAGACATTTTGTTTCAGGTAATAAAAAGGATTTATTCTTCTTGCAAGACAGACCCGTTACTGGGTAATCAATCACAACATACGCTAGAAATCATGATTTCAGCAAGGCACAGATCTGTCAGAGAGTATAATTGTTACTAAAAACTTTTCATAAATACCAATAACAAACAAACTTAACTCTGGCATGTCAGGCCTAGTTGCTGTACTGGTTACCTTTTCTTTTCTTGCTTCACACTCTCTAACCCTTACAGGGAATATGGCATGATTCATTACTTCAAGATCCTGACCATGTGTGCAATATTTCAGAAATATCAATCCATGAAGTTTTCAAACACTCCTTATAGGTGACTGGATGTCAACACCCCCACGTTGCAGATGAAAACTGGAAGGGGCGCTTGGGCAGGGCCTAAAACATCACCTAACTTAAGATGTCCTATAAAAGGTATTTTTTTCAGAATGGAGGCACCGCTCATATTCCATGATCCAACCTGCTGGAAGGCAGCGATCCTGCTTGAGCCAGCACAGAGCTGGAGCTAAGAGCACCCTCTGAACCTCTGTGGCTCTGCGCTGAGTCGCTGCCGTATCGCTGCAGCCGACTCTCCGGTATCGCCTCGCGGGATCTGCTTTCCTGCTCCAGAAAATGAAGAATCGACTGCAGTTAGCGTGCGTGACAGTTTATATAGTCAAATACAGCTTCCCCTGATTTCAGCTGCAATTACTAACGTGAACTTTTCTTAGATTCAGATCTTGGTATTTCACATTCCACTTGCAGAAAATGAAAATGTTTCTATTTAAGACACTTCAGACCGCAAAGGAATCCTGTGACAGATAGAAGACTAAAAAACATGTTGAATGCTCTCTGTGCAACTGGAATTTCAGCGCTTAACCTTTTACCTTAGTGTTATCTTAATACCAAAAATCTAGTTCAGAAATGTTATAAAAGCCACATCTGCGTTGTTTTTTGTTCTCGTGTTTTCTAAAAGTGGTTAGGAATGCAGTGCTGAGCAAACAGAACCTCATGGACTAACTGGGGGGATTTCCACAAAACGCAAGCCTATATTTACTCATTCAGTCTAGGTAATCATTAAAAATAGCCTTCCGCAGTGAGAAATACCATTACTCACTGCTCTTTGGAACATACTCTTAGATGCATGCTGTGTGTAAAATCCCCTAAATACTGAATTCTTTAAATCAATCGTTATTGTCATGGAAGTCAGTAAGGATTCAGCTTAATGCTTTACAAGGAATTCTTAAACAGGAAAAAAAAATCTTTTTTTAGTGTAATGAAATCTATACACTACTCCTGAATGATGCTTAACTTTGGTTTTGGTACAACTGCTGCTGCTGTTTTTTGAAGAAGTGCACGTACAGCTCTGCCCTTCTGAGAGCTGGGCCTGGGTTTCACATATTTGATTTTTTTCCAGTCTAGGACACTTTCTCTGAATGGACGCCTATACAAACAAAGATGAGTTTTGATTATCCTCTTCATTCTTATGAGCCATTATTATAATTCTCCACAGCTCAGACCTTGACTACTTTCCAAGAGATAATACCTGCATAAACTACTGACACTTTCTGATGGCAGTACTCAGAAAAAAAAAGGTGTTAGGCCATTTGGACTTCAAGATCTCCGGAAGCCACTGCAGCTTGGCAGTGCTCAAGCCAAAGGACTCTTTGCTGCACCCAAAAAGAACCATCTATAGTCTGCATGACCATTCTGGTGGTGAAAATTTGCCGATGACAGATGCCTAGCTTGCCGCAAAATAAAACATGAAATAAAAGTTATAAAAAATGGAGTACAATATATAGACATAATGCCTATCATTTGAAACAGCAACAACAAAAACCCTACTCTCAAAATCATTTTTTTTTTCAGCCAAGGATACTGGATCAGAAAAAAAAAACAAATCCCACAGAATTCTTGCCAGTTCGGTAAAGTCAAGCTTGCAAGGTAGCTCCTGATGTTCTCTCCTTTTTCCATGCTCCTGTCTTCTTAAACTAGATATTAAATTGAATAAATTTCAGATTTCAGCACAACTCGAATGGATTCATCCATCAACTTAATCTACTCAAGTAATTTCATATCTGTTTTTAGGTCACAAGCTGGTCAAAATGAACAAGCAAGCAAGCAAAAAGAACCAGCAGGTAAACGCTTCTCAGCATACACTGCTACAAGTTGGACTTCATCTGCAATGCATTTAAACTAGGAAAAGAACGTGCGGTCTCAGCAACAGGTTTCATATTTTTTTCCAAGTTTTATTTCCAATTTAATAAGCAAATTTTATCTTTATTCCTGGACACTCAGGCTATTCCTCCAATTCAGTATCATCTCCTCCTGACACGCAATGCAATCAGATTCCCAGCTCAGCTGCTAGTCTTCACTCACACCTCCAGAATCCAAAGAATTCGATTCCCAGAAATGAGAGCACCCCCCCACACATTTCTAGAAAAACTGTTTAGCATTTTTATATTAAATCAGAACTCTTTGCATTACCTCTGTAAAGAGCACTTTGTTTTTCTTTTTCTGCATATAAAACATGCCATAAATTCTTACTTAATCTACTATAGTATATCTATAACTTGCCATTAACCAAACAGAAACGAACGTAACAGTGAACTTTGAGCACGACTACTTCATTTCACCATTTTTCCTTTAAGCACAACAACTGCTGGATTTAGAAGCCATTAGCTGAAGACTCACTGGGGTTGCCCGGCCAAAACTAAACGCATTATCTTGGAAGTCAATGAAGTCTGCAGCTGCTGGAATCTGCCCTGGAATGCGGCTTTTCATTAGGCTGGTGCCAAATTAGAAATGCCTGCTCATCCAAATGAACCATGAATGCAGCACTTTAGAAATATCTGCTCTTCGCATGTAACTCAGCATGCTAGAGAATGTGACAAGCCTAGTAACGCCGTCTTTGGCACTTCGGAGCGAGTGAAAAATGCAGCCGCTGAGGCCCGCGGCGGAGCGCTCCGACCGCTGCCCCATCGCAGAGGTGCCCGTTACACTGCGCCCCCCTCTTCAACTCCTCGTTGCTGCTCAAAATAGATTATTTTTGTTGATTATTTACACAGAGACCAAACACGTCACAACCGGGTACCTCAGGAAGAGCTACGAGGCTGTTGCCCACCCAGTTAAGCGGGACCTGAGTTATGGGAAACCTTGAAAATAAGAGTCCAAACCTTTAATCCTGCATCCTCCAGGAGAGCAGCAGAGGGAGGAGACCTCTGAGGAGCTCAGGGCAACCTGCCTTCCAGCATTTTGTACTAGCTGACACTGCTCAAGCCCTGCAGGGCTAAGGCCTCGGTGTAGGACCCAGCTCATTCCACAGGTTAAGTGCCCCTAGTAAACATCTTTCTTAGCTGTTAAATTTCAAAAAAAAAAAAATCCTTTAATGTTTATCACATTCATCTCAGTGGATCCAAACATGGAGTTTGCGTGCTCTGGACCCCACTCTTTTAAACAAATAAAATGGTTAATTAACCCACACTTCCTTATAAGCCATTTTATTTTTTTACTGTTATATTTTACTGATTATATTTAGACTTATTATTAAGCATTAGTCACAGAGTATGGGTAATTTCTTCTGACGCCTGCACATATAAAAGACTCTCATTAACTGATTTAACTGATGCAAGAAGCGGTAAGAGTCAGAGCGTGCAAACATCTATTATACCCAGCCGGGGTGTTTATTAGAGCATGCAGTGCTGCTGAATGTCACAACTGCTCACACTGGTTAAAAGAGTAAGCGCTGAAGCAGTGAACGTCACCACCACTTTGCCAACTCTGATTTTCAACACCAGGTCATTAAAGAACGCCTGGTCTTTCCACAAGCACATCTTTGATTTGGTAGACCGTTCTCAGAATGGCAGAAAAACTACCTTGAAAGTTTTCCATGGTTTTTATATACACAGGCACAGCCGATTTGCAACAGTCCAACATGTATTACTCTTCCTCGATGCTAAATCTGATTATCGCAATGAGCAAACTGAAGGAGAATGCCGTGTACTGGATTTTACACATAAACACACACGAACAGATGTATTAAGCAAACTGATAAGAGAAAATCACGCTATTTTTTGAAACTGAATTAAGAAGCCTATGCTCCTTACACTGTCAGTGGAAGGAAGCATACTGAAGGAGACCCAAGTAAAAGTATTATGCAAGTAGCTGCTGCTTGGCAAACTTAGACTGACTACAGCTAACAGCAAACAGTATATTGAAAGCATTTCCCAAAGATGCATCACCTCTACTTGCTTATGCAAACAGATCACTGCAACTTGCCCATCACTCTCTCTTAACAGCAACAACATGCAAATAGCACTATAGCCAACAAAACCTTATCCTAGTTGGAACCAATAAAAACACTTTCTGCAGTCTCTTCACCATCATTGGAAACTGCTAAAGAGAAACTATGTAACACACGCAATTACTAAATAAAGAAGAAAGGGAAGATCTAAGAAAAATCAGAGCAAATACAAGTCATCAGCCCCAGCCACTGGCTTGCTGCATGCCCAGAGAAGGGCAGCGAGAGCCACAAAACACGTGGTCGTTTTGAGGGCAGCATCCCAGGGGGGGAATAACCTGCTAGAGATACCGCTCTTGGTATTCCCAGAGGAAGGGGAACAGCAGGGAGCACTGAAGCTGCCCCTGCCTGGCACACAGGAAGCGCATCCCTCCGGAAAACAGCGTGGCTGTCCAAGGAACACCGGGAATCACCAGAACGGCACCCATGACAATTCTGTTTGAACACCGGCGCTCCTCAGTGTGCTGCAGGTTATCTACAGCACGAGAGCAGAACAAGGGGAAAACTACAAATCTAATGAATTCATTTTCAAATCCGCTATTCCAGAGCTTTCAAATTTTGTTAGTTGATAACCATGCAGTATGATATCATAAGAATAATTGTTATTATAACATATAACTGTCATTACCAAGAGAAAAGCATATGTCGGTGTTTTAATTTTAAGAAATTAAAAGTGGACTTCCTGAGTTAAGTATGCGATTTATCAGGTGACAGATCTCCGCTTTTCCATTGTTGCAAAAATCAAACAGAGCTCAAGGAATACTAGTTCATTAGAGTTCAATAAGTTTTGCCCTTAGGCTTAAAACCATTATAACATATATCATTCCAATCAACTATGAGCCGCGAGGACATTAAAGGAAAAGAAGTTACGGTCCATACAAGTATATAATAGCTCCATTAGGCATGAAGATTAGATCCACATGTGACACTACGAAATGCTTCATACGTTACATCACTAATTATGTGATAGTGTCGCTTCTGGTAAGCCCCAGATGTAACATGAAAAATATTCAGCTTGGTCTCGTGTAGATCTTATCTCAATGTGTAGGTTCCAAAAAAAACTGAAGCAACCCTTTTGATCTCTGCACTATATTAGCTGTTAGCTTAAGAGAGAGCCTGCTGAGAGGAGGAATTTTTGCAAGACTTGCTTCAAATCTCCACATGATATAGCCAAGAGGTTGAGCTCAAAATATGACACGCTAACTTTCATTTACATCACATATTGTAGCATTTATGTAAATTATTAAGGCTAGATTGTGTTTTTGATACTGGAATCAACATTCAAAGCTCCGTCGCAGCTTTGGATGCTGGGTACATGGGACGCAAAATTCAGTTCAAGAGTTTGCTACCATGTAACTAGCTTAAAATTTCTCCAATGGTTTCAAAAGTCAATAGCCACAAAAGCTCAATGTAAGAATAGTTTCTCGAGCGAAAGAAAAAAAAAAGAAAACCCTGCAAGGGCAGTTAATAATGAATTAACTGCACCACCTCTAAATAAAAAAGGCCATAATTTCACGGAGGTCACATTTCGTCTTGCCATGGGTTTCAGCTGCAGTACCCATGCAGGGGCTTTCAGAGTGACCTGCCAGCACAGGCTTGGAGCCCTTTTGCAGACAGCAAGGCCTGGAGCAGGCAGCAATATACGATGCGCAACACAGCTGCTGCATGCAGGAAAGGGACTGGCCAAGACAGAAAAAAAAAAAAAGGCAGAGGAAGAGAGACAGTGTTAGAGGAAGCTGTCAAATTCTGCCCGGCGATTAAGAGATGCTTATGTCTAATGGAATAAACCAATTTTCCATGAATATAAAGCCACTACTCTTTGGAGAGCTGCCTCTTGGTGATTTAGAGTCAGTCCTGTGGACATCACTTGGTCCCGAGACGTGAGGACTCCTGCAAGAGTTGCTCCAAGGCTCCTGCTCCAAGGCAAGAGCTGTTTCCCAAACACATCATCTCCTGCCTGTCAAGATAAGACTTCTAACAAGCCTCAGGCCCTGTTGCTTACCTGACGTAAACACCTCCGAAGCACTGATGGGAACGGCTGAGCACAGTGAAAGCTCCTTTCTGGTGGCCAGACAACGCCAACATCCCACAGCAACAAGACTAGAAAGGTTTTTGCTCACGTCTTTAACAAAGCTTTTAGCTCTGTTCTCTGTGTTACTAATTTTCTTTTACCATAAAACTGACTACTACAAAAATGTGTGCAAATTTCTACAGCAGCCAATACCAGCATCTTTTGGAGACAGGACTATAGGCCCATCTGATCTTTAGCCTGGAGCCAACTGTACCTCAGCAAAGGAAGGATGATGGCGGGGAAAGGCAGCTCTGAATTTATTACACCTAATACCTAAAAAGTGAAAATTCAGTCTCCATCGGAGCCAGCAGACATTTCCCCCATGAGTTCGACAGAGCCAGAATGTTATGAACAGGTTCCCTTCTCCTTGGCTACTTGCTATAAATCCATACAGTGAAATAAGAGTAGAAAGAGCCAGTAAAACAGGGTGTTACTTCCTTTTATTTCCTTCTATAACAGAGGAAATAATATACAATATTCAATAGTTATTCTATTGGGGTCCTCAGGTTTTGTAAAACAAAGAAAAGAGGAATAACGCGGAAACACTGGGGAGGCAGTGCAGATACTCTCTTGAGAACAGTAAGCTGCAGAAGAAACAGCTATGGGCAGTTTTGCAGGGCTGAGCTCATGCTTGCCAGGGGTTTAATAGCTCTGCTTTGCCCTCACCAGCAACAAAAGGATTAAACCCAAGAAGAGGATAATCTCAAAAGGAGAAAACAGCAGGAGAGGGAAAGAAGACATGAAATCATTATATATGTGTGTATATATATATATATATACATATATATACACACACACAATTTATGGAGTTTCCCTCTTCCTCTTCTCCTGCAATATACATTAATCAAGGCTCTTGCCTCTTTTAGGGAACCTTGATGAGGATGAAGTGAAACCAAATATGTTTAATGATGTCTGAAATGGGCTATGAAATTGGACCATTGTTTGATTCGGTGCTGCCTTTCCTTCATAAGTAAGGCAGTTTCTTAAACCTGGGTGGTATCTTGGCATGCACCAGGAGACTACTAAAGTGAAATATATTTCACTTTCATACATCATTCATTTTTATCTTTTGTTTTTAAAGCTTCAGCTGATCGTCCTGTTTATTTGCACCATCTGAGCCTAATGCATAAATCATAAAACACAGTAGTTAGTGCACATAATTAAATACAAAGCAACTTCATAATTTCAGAATTTGATAGCAAAAATGCAAGAAGAAAAAGAAATAAAAAACAACAAAAAAAGGTTAACCACAACAACTTATCATGAAGTGCTTTAGAATAGAAAAGTTCTAAAAGTACTTGATTTTTGGAATCAAGTTATTTCTAAAATGAGTTTTTCTAATGCTGCTCTGATAGAAAAAAGGTAAACTGGGGGACTTGGACAGCTATTGATTATATTCATCCTCCTCATACTTGTCTTGATTTTTAAAGATACTGATAGAATTCGGTGTGTAATTGCTTGATAACAGCTTATGTCAACTTCAACATTAGGACGTTTAATAGTTTTGAGGAAAAACAAGCAAGAACCAGAGGAATGGCTCTGGAGCTGCTGTACTTCACACTGGACGACAAAGCTACTGGGCAGTTTCAAGATGGATCACGGGCGAGGGAGATGAGAACAGGGGCAGGTGTCCCAATCAGGGAAGCAAATCTTCAGATCTCTGCTGTAGTACCTGGAGCTCGGCCCGCCATTTTGTGAGGGGAGGCTAAGTCCCCCGGGAGAAGATAGATGTCCACATTTAAAAGGAATAAAAGTCATTCCTTTAAATGCTGTTCCTTCTGTTAATATGGTACTCTGATTTGAGGAATGCTGGCCCACCACAGGCTGCCAGCAGAAAGACTCAAGCAAATACCTAATTTCACTTAGAGTAGTTGGGGAAGTACAGTTGATGCTCAGGGTACAAATCGCGCTGAACCCGACAAAACGAACACTAGAGGCGAGGACCACCCGCGTTCCTGTCCTAAGCAACCCTATCCCCACATCCCTTCAGGCGCAGCCGGCCCGAAGCACCGCGACACACACTGCTTTGGGGCTGAGCAGCGCCCGAGGGCGGCGCGCGGCTCCGTCCACCACACGAACCGCATGGGGCGGGGGTTGTTACCGGGTTAGAGAAGCGGCCCGAGGAATCGCCGCGGTGGCGCGCGAGACTAAAATAGCAGCAGAACAACTGCCTAAGAATACTTACCAAATTAGCTTTCTAACCCTGTTCAGCCACAGAATACAGCCAGCAGATGTAAACTTCAGATGCACCGTTTTGGTGTATACATACATATATTTATCTTGGATTTTTTAATATAATATTTACATTTATATAATAATTATATAATATTTACATTTATTGAGTGTATATGTGTATACAAACGCCTATTCTAACATATCTTTACAGTGAGGAAACCTGCACAGCTATGCTTGCAAATACAGCAAACTTTCCCAGGGATCACAGCAGTTAAATTTGTAGAACTCAAGTACTGCATGTTTACAAGTAAATGAAAGCAAAACAGAGAAACACAGCAGGAATTGGCATTTTCCATCCCTACAACTCATGTAGTGTGTGTATTGACAAATGAACAGCACCCTCGCAAGGGACTCAGACTGTGTGGATCAGAAGTTCACTTCTGTGCCAATTTATTTCAAATATTTCACTAGCTCTTCTTGTGGCAAAGGGCTCACAAATACATTTGGTGCCAGATCAAGTCTTTTTTAAGCAGCTAACATTCTAATTTCAGAGAAAAATATTCACTAGCGAAATAAACAGAACATTATAAATTAATTATTCCACGCTCTGTGGCAGCATAGCTTGCATGCGCCTTTGATTAGCTGATGTAAATAAAGTTAAGGTATCAAAAGGCTTATATTATGGTTGCAATTAATGCTGAACCATGAATCTGAATAGTTACCCAAAGCAATGGCAGCCACAACTGACTATAATAAAGCAATTCCAAAGTAATGTGCATGCATATTTTACAAAAGTGCTATAACTCTTTTAAACATGTTTCCTTGATTATAAACTCCTGATGGACTACAGTATATTCATTTTTTCCAACCGTACTTCTAAAAAAAGCTTATGTTCAGAGCATAAGGTGAACTAAGTCATAATATAAACTCAAGCTTTCCTCAGGATCTTAACAAACTCAAGCTAATATTAAGAATCCAAAAAATATCACTGCACAAAAGGCTCAGTATTCAAAAAAGTATCATTGTATTTCCCCAAAAAGCTCAGTTATACAGGTTTTCTCCACCTTACTGGATTTTAGAAAGTTTTTGAGAGTCAGTGATATGCAAAATACATACAAAATATTACTGGCAAGTCCCACTGTGACCAGTGTCTCCTCTCCAGGAGACTACCAAACTCTTTAGGACTAATATCTCAGTAAAGGTACGACTGCAATGGGTGACTGTATGAAATATTCTTGTAGGTATAACACAAACTGCTAAGTCTTGTCAATCAAAACTTCCACTCTGACTGTAACTAATCCACTGTAACCATAAGTTTTCTGAAAATATCCTTTAAAGCTTTAGAGGACGTACACGTCACTTAAGTCAGAAGACTCTGAGCTTCTGTTTGTAACATGATTTGAAAGTCAGTATAAGGTTAATCTTCATGCATATTGAAGAGTGAATTTATCCTTTAAATCCAAGATTTGCTCTCCTACCAAAGTACCAACACTAAAAAGAAAGTCTTTACCTGAATAGGGTTGACTTTCCTACAGCTTTTGCTTCTTAAAATAAAGCGGCATAATATCAATGAATTCTTCTGCATCCAGTCTAGAAACTCGATAGGTACCAATCTCATGCAAGTATTTTAACCAAGAGTTAATTTTTTTGATATCTTTACTTATGCTGATTAAGACTTCCTTCCATGAATAGAGTCAGTTAAATCATTGTGACTTTTGGGCAGCATAAGGCACGACTTGAGTGTGAATAAGGACATCAGAATGTGACCCTGTGTCTCTTTGTTTCCTTTGAAAGCGATATAGCTCACCCACACTTCAACAGAATATCATGTTAACACTTCAAGGGGCTTACAAAACTCTAAGGGGCAAATCCTTCGCTAGTGGACAGATTCAAGAGCTGAGGGAGAAAGTGTCTTTTTGTTCTCTGAAAACATATATGATTGCAGAAACCATCAACACCCCAAAAAACAGGACATCTCCCCATCCCCCAGAGAGTTTTAAAATAAAAACAAAAGAATGTTCCAGTTTTGGTCTAAGCATTTAAAAACTGGTTCTCAAATTCTCAGATAGGTTACCCTATATTTTATTACTAAATGCCATTTCTTTTTAAGTCTTTTTTATTTTTGAGCCATAGATGAAAACAGACTGTCTTTTTTGATGACAAGCCAGCTCTCTTTCTGACAGCCTTCACCTCTGAGAAATTCAGAACAAATGACTAGTTCTAATGATTGATCTCCCCCGTGAAAGCTGTCCCAGACCCACCTCTGAAGTCAGTCTTCATCAACAGTCAACCATGGGCAAGCCAAAAGCCTTTAAGTAATTTAAATGACATTCTGTGAAGAGTAGTAGGTTATAGTCATTACAAGGAGGAGATTTCTGCCCTGAAAAGTCCTAAACAAGTTTCTAAGGAGACTTAAACACTGAGATGTTTAGATCTCTGATCAAGTGAATGGGATTTACACTCTTCGTTGCTTTTTCCAATAAAAAATATGCGTTTCAAAACTATTTATGTAGTTTTGCAAATAACACCCAAAAGTTTATAAAGAAGAAAACATATGCAGGTAGTAAGGAACAATATCCCTAGGCCTTTTGGCAACTGAGGAAGGAAGCAGCTCGTGCAGGATGTGTCCTGCTTTGAGTGTGTCTTTCGGGAGCTGACACATCGGTGCTAGGTCTTCTGTAAGGGTGAGCGTAACAGGACTATGCCAAAGCTCAGGAACTCTGCCCGATGCCGTATGGAGAATGCAGAGACACCAGAGCAACTCCAAAGAAACATTCTAAGGTGCAGCAGTGCTCACTGTAAACTAATCAAAATCACTGGAAATAACGTCACTTTATAATCAAATAACTCCATACGGCACTCCCTGCTGTGAGTTAACCAGAATCTCTCATCTCATATAATGCCAGATCTTGGGGATTCAGCAGTAAACTGTTGATAATTATATTGGTCTGCCCTACAAACTACTTGCAGCTGGCAGTGACGAACAACCCTTGACCTTGCCTGAACTCAGCAGACTTGCTCAGTGCTATCTACTGAGCAGGGCAGGGCATTACAGAAGAAGGGGCAGCCTTCTAGTTGAGGCAGGTGTATATATTCACTCTAGGAAACCCAACGCCTTCCTTGCCTTGCAACACTGAGCACAGCATTTCAATACAGGTTTTGATTTACAGCCCTTAATTACAGACACGCAAAGTGAGGCACCTGGGACCTGGCACAGACCTCCAATGGAAGTCAGCAGCGCTTGTCATGGTCAGCGTTTTCACTAAGGCAGTAGATATGCAAAATTTTATGCTCTAGAAAGAGAAAAAAAAAGTAATTCTGAGAAATTACACAATAGAATGAAAGAAGTCACCTCCTGCACTAACTGAATACTAACTGAATTTACTTTTGATGCAAGGCATCAGCAGCAATATGTTGTAATACAAGAGATAACATTTTAAGTTTGCACAGTGGTACAAAATGAATAAACCTTGAATAACAGGCTCAGTATTCTGAGCTCTCCACCCCCCTCCCCTTTTGTGTTCAGCACTCCTTATTTTGCACTCCTAAAACAACCTCTTCTCCCTGAGTTCTCCTTCATACAAATCGTTTCATGCCTTAATCTATACTGATTCTGCACTGCAGTCTTTTACAATGCCTGCAAAGTCTATAGGACACTGCAATTTTTACTATATTTTAGGCACAAAAATATATGTAAAATTTTCCACAAATATCATCATCCATCCTTATTACCTAGTCAGAGAATAAAATGTTTTTATGCCTGCATTACCAGCGCTTAACTCCAGATCACATTCGGATTTATAGTGTGGACACGTTGCGGGGAGCGCATGCGGACTCGCGCGCACATCCTGCTCATTGGCCGCTTTGCCCACACGTCAGATGACGTCCGTTTGCTCCCTCAAACAAACATCATCAGACACTACTGAGCCTTCAGAAGGAAAAAGTCTCTAGCCAATGGAAAAAAAATATGAAGTCTCTTCAAAATCGTTGCAGATATATTCTCATCATTCTGGTGAACCACAGCTTCTTCAGTTAGAAAGAACAGGTGTGCAATAATACACTAACCACCACCAGTGCTGGGGATCTGAGATGGCTTTGCTGGCATAAGCACATTCACAATAATGGTTTTATTTCACATTTTTTAATACTTGTCCAATACTTTAGGTCTCTGTAACATAATTAAGGCAATACTATTACCAAGAATCTATTCAATCCATAGCTTATCTCCTTCTCTTTTTAAGATCCTCCTCACAGATTTTTGCTGGTGGCAGGACTTTGCTACATCAGCAAAGTGGTGCTGATGCTTTCTTGTATTGGCAAAGCCTCTTGGAATATCCGGCAGCTGTATTTCACAGGGGGAATATGAAATTGGTTTATCACTAGCCTGTCTGATAAACTCCACCGGAAAATGAGTAAGAGTCTCAATTACTAGGCTCAGCTTACAGGTTTTTTTTTTCATGACTTTCAAGCAAAAAATAAGTCAAACAGTGCCCTTGGGCACCATTGCTTACTCTTGCTATAAGGAAATATACAACTTGTTTGCTGTTGCAGATGATCTGTGATGTCCCTTCTATGTTTTATTATGAAGCTGATAAATGACTTGCTAGAAACATGGTGAAAGCTTTTGGAATTCATTGTGCTATGGAAAACAAATTAGAAACTTAACTTGTTCCATGAGGGATTACCCTTCACAGCATGGCCTTTACAATGTGAAACTAATTATTGCAGGGAAGATTTATGGTGTTTACAGTCAAGAATTCAGGGTCAGTTTGACCAAATTCATGTAACTTTAGACCTCAGGCCTGTCTGACTACAAATAGAATGATGACTTCAACAAATTTGAAGATAAAAATAATACATTTTTCTATTGCATTGCTTAGCTAGAAGCTGGAAAATAGGGTCCAAAAAGTCTAAGCTAATGCAGTGCAAGAGAAAAAGTATGTTTTAATTTCTGTAGTTAAATTCACAGGAATCCACTAGAGTGTTAAACCCTACAATTCTCCAAGTGTTTTCATAGATCCATGCAAACTGTGACCATAATATGCGCTACTGATCTGGAAACACGGCAACATCAGGAGGCCAAGCTGTTTTGCTTAAGTTCATCATTAAGTGACTTAAAATTTTAGCAGAATTAAGAAATAACACAAAAAATCACCCACAATATTTGATTGACAACAGTCAGCAGGTAAGTTGGATTATAAATTATAAATGAATCAAATACGGAACAGAATAGCATGGGATTTGTGTCAAGAGATTATTTCTAATTCTTATTCTTAATAGGACTTACCACATCATATTTTTTTTCTTAACACATATCATGTTTTCTGCTTAATTTATTACTCCTTGAAATTTGTTTATTGTTTTGCCAATGGCAATAGCTGTAGTTTATAAGCACAATTTCAACATGCTTAAACAAATGTTATGTACAAAAGGACATCCTCTAACATCTTCTAACAAGAAAACATACTACAGTTGACCTGATATGCTTAATTGGTAGTATTTTTTATTAGACCATCACATTCAGCAAGACATTTAAGTTTGCACTTTACTTAAATAGTAGTTAGCTCTTTCCAAACAGTTTATGTGCATGCTTAGGCTTTGGTGAACTAGGGCTTCTGTATGGAGCTTACAGATGTTGACAACTCACATCCAGCTGATCACATCCAGCTTCCATGATTCACATGGGAGTTAAAGCAGCTGTGTCTATGGCTAATAGTGATTTCAATTAGGCTTTCAGTCATGGTAAGGAGTGGACAATTGCTGGTGAAAGCAGATAACCTCAGAAGCAAAGCTCAGGTAAGCTTATCAAAATCAACATTGTCCTGTACAGATATAACGTCTTACCTTGCTACTGCTGCTAGAAAATGTTGATACCTGGCAGTGCACGGAAGCTGAATGCAGTCAGGCCAGTCTGGTTTATCTGTCTCCGGAAGAAACGCAGGAAAGGGAATCTCTCCAAGTGAAGAACTGATGCATAGCTAATCCAATTTAATTATGTATGAGTCTAATAGCATTTCCCTTTTAAAATACAATTTACAATGTTTTTCTTGGAAAACACTAGCTCATAGGTTCAGCAATGGCCTAATCATGACCTGAGCTTTTCCTGTAGCCCTGCCAGGAAATGATGCCCAATAAGTAAAGAATCTAGGGCGGAAGTTGGTTAAAACCAAATACAAAACACTGGATCCAAAAATTCAAAACACAGAGGAGTGCTGCAGTATGGTTGTGCTTTTATAGTCTTTACATGATGATGAAGAACTTCTGCTTATTCTACAACTTAACAAATGGAATAGGTTCATAGTGCTATTTAATAGGCTTATAGTGCTATTTATTGCTGTAAGAGGCTTCATTTATCCCAACCTGGATCCATGTCATCGAAGGCTGATTGGGACTGTACTCTGGTACATCAGAATAAGCTCCTAGTTGTAATTACTGATTTGTCACTGGCAATGATACAGGGGCAAAACAAAATAAAACAAAACAAGCAAAGCAATCCATATATGTATTATCTGTACTTTTAGGTAATGAGATACAGAGAAGACAAGGTGAAAAAAATATTTTAAAGAGTTGCAATAATCCGGAGCTCCATAAAAGTGCTCCGGATTCCCTGAAAGACCCTACCCCTTCCCAAGTTAGTTCTTCCATCTCTGCAAGCAGTAGTGTTACTCTATGTCTATACATTTGGATAAAAGCAGCCTGTTTCCAAGCTGGCTGCAGTGATGGTGATGGGCAGAGGGGAGAAAAAGGTGCCAGAAAAGGGAATGTGAGCGTTGTACCTTGGATTTAGAGCAACAGGGACAGTGTGTTTAAATTCACATTAATATATTTCTTCTATAAAATAAATCTTTTAGTTACTGTTAGTTTCACACTAATTTATATAACCTTAGTTTGGCTATTGTAATGAACTGAAATTATTTTTTTCTCCTACATAGCATAAAAGGTATCACCATGTCTAAAGGCAGCTTACTGGATCCGTTGCAGTAAGATCACAGCACGTAAGAAAAAAGAAAATCCAAACTCCCAGCATAGTTTCAAAACAGTTGTCAGACTGTGGTCCAAGACGCAGCTTAGAAATGAAGTATTAAATCCAAAATATAATTCTACCAGATAATACTCTACGGATCTGGAATGGAAACACTTATTCTTTAAATGCTTTCATAAGAGAATATACTCGCTATTAGCCAGAACACTCAGAGCTAAGAGACAGCCACAGTTTTAATTACACCATGTGTACAATAAGACTGACTTAGCAGCACACGGAAAACAAACAAACTGACTTCTCAGAAATATCTTTCAAGATACCTTATTTTTAACTTAGAACCTGAAGCAAGGATTTCAGATCACAGATGAAAGCCCTGAAGTGGATACATTTTCTCTAGGTAAACACTGTGATGCACATTTTGAACACACTGTTAGTTCAAGAGAGCCAAAGCCCTCTCCCAGCATGTACTAATATTTCAGTCTCAGAAACACAGACGCTGGAGGAACAAATGCTACCACACGCTATAAATAAAAGTCTCCTTCAGTTTTTAGCTAATTATACATAGCACTTGCTAAGCATTACAACCATTATGTCAGAGCTCTGGTTCTGTGTGCATACACTATTAAAATTGTACTTGAAAATACGAGGTCAACCAAACTGGTAGGCCACAACCTGGCTAGACTTACTGTGTGCAGAGATCCTGTTATGACGGATGTGCAGAGACAAATCAGAGCTCACACCGTGCTCTTCATTCTACCTGGGCCCTGCTCAGTGCAGGTGGGTTCTCCCATTTTGTACTGGGGAAACCTGGAGAGTTTCCTAATAACACACGAGGTTGGAGCACCTTAACTGCTCAGAGAAAGTGCAGAAGTGAGAAAACAAAAGTGGGTGCTGTGTCCCCATGATGGTGGCAAAGGGGCACAGTGCAGGTGCAAAAGCTTCTACATGTGCGCGCTCTGCAGCAAAAGGACTGTCCTTTTCACCACGCTCTTCTTCCAGCCAAAGCAGCAGAAGTGCAGGAAATCGGATGGCGTGGCCTCACACGTTTGGGTTATGAATCACCAAGGGCAGGATGCTGAGCACATGTCACATCATCCAGCAGAAAACAGAGACTTAGCAAGTGTCCCGTCCCATCTCGATGTCAGGAACAGAGCTGGCCACAGTCCCAGAACGGTTCATACCATGAAACGGACAATGTGGCAGTGGCATGGCATGTTCATGAGAAAGCCTTCAGAAATATGTCTTTTAGCAAGAAAGGATTTGCATAAACCTTGGGGATAAAAATGCTCCCAATAATGTGTATTTTCCACTTCCCAGGAACAGGATTCATATCTAAAACCCTCAAAACAAGCATAACCCTGAATCAAACCTATGAACTACTCCATTCAAGTCTGTTTTGTTAAGTGCCATCATGAACCTGTATCTCCACGTAAATAACAAACAACCCCGCTAAGCAAAACAACAGATAATATTTACAACATTCAGGTACAGTAAAATAAGCTATAGCCAGAAATGTAAATGGCTCTGTGTAAATGAGTGAACACTGCTAACAGCCAGTGGAACTGGTAAGCACAGGAGATTGCACCACTTGGCTGCGCACCAAGAACAGCTGTCCGAGAAGTAAAACTAACACAAGCTGGATCTGGTTACAGCCCGGAGGAGCACTGGACACAACACAGACGTGTCCCTCCCATCGAGGGCAGGCCCTGCACTGGAGCTTCACCCTGACCGGGACGCCGGAATTCACTCACCTCTGTGCGGGTGTCTGAGGAACTGCTTGGAAACCCACTCGCACCGTCAGGCCGCACTTCAAGCACAGATGCCCATGGCCTGTTTTCTGCCTTTTTTTGCATTCACTCAATTTTAGCAATGTAAAAAAACATTCTAGAGCCGGTGAACAGGAAGGAAAAGGTGAAGTCTAACAAAAGCACCGATATCATGATATCACATATGCTTTACGCAGTCGTTGTAAGAGAAATACCTATTAACGATTTCAATCATCAGAGCATACTTTTTAGTTTAGTACCCAATACTCGAGGAGAATATGGCTGGGAAAGAGCCACATTCCACGGACAAAACCCTTCCAAAATGTCTTAAGATGCAAAACGAACCAGCCAACCTTCACAGTTATTCAAACCACAGTTATTAGCTTGCTAATATCAAATGAGCTTGGCTCAGCGTAGCCAAGGCAGAAGAAAGGAAGGGCGGCAGGATAACGAACGCCTCGATGGGAAGAAGCGAGCACCGGGGATTCCCGGGCTCTTAGGGAAGCAGGTGCCGGCACAGCTGGCCAGCCCTGGCCCTTCACGGGAGGGGTAGGTCAAGCGCTGCTTGGCTTTGCCTGAGATGGGGTTTGCAAGACACTCGTAACTCCAAGTCCCAAGATAAAAGCGATAACACTTTCTAAGCCGATGGTTTACTGGTGAAACTAGTAAGTTTTACATCAAAGTAATGTCTGCAGTTATTGATTCACAGTACATCTTATTTTTATTATCTTTAGAATCTAGGGGGGGATATAGGTAAAAAGAAAGTTCATGGAACTATGGAGATGGAAGGAAGATCTACCAACATGTCCAATCCTGCTAGAAACACTCCTTTTATGTTTTCTGAATTACTTTCCTATTTTTAAAACAGTAAAGGCAAAATAAGACATCTAACAATATCAGGGCTAGTTATAATACACAGGTTGCTGGGTTGTTCTTATGCCCTAGAAAAGCGCTTGTTCCTATGAGTCAACTTGAGATATCCATGGCTAAAGCCAGGGAAGAACTGTTGTCCAAGACCAGCAGTCAGGGAGCTTTTAATATGGTCACACAGAGCAGCATTTCTCCAGGAAGCCAGAGGATGTTGTGACATCAATCTCTCAGCTCTGGACTCTCTTCTCAAAAGACCAAAACCTACCAGTGATTTAGTTTTTTTCCAGAGTACTTTGTTCAAAAATAAATTGAGCATTTCTAAAGACATTATTCTAAATTGAAGAAAAAAGAACACTTCTGTCAAAAAAAAAATCATTCTCTGAAAGAAGATAGCAGAGGAAATTTGAGTCACGGGAATACAGGAATGATGTGACACTACTGCACTCCTTAAATGTTGCCAGTTGAATTCAAACAAAAAGTTGGCCCCAAAATAAGTGTCAAGTCCATACATCCTCCATACCTGGGGGAGGAGAGATTCAGATTTGGATCTGAATTCTGCAGCACAAGCTCATCTCTAATTAAAATGAATTAGGTTTAAGAAAGAAGAGAAGATAATACATAACTTAGAAAGAGACTCCTGTGTTGACAACAGACTTTGCAAGCCAAGTTCTTGCCTAGGGCAAATTACTATGGTCCAACTATAAAGCTATGAAAATAAGAGTTCATGATAAAAGTACTTACAGATGCTTAACTGCAGCAGTGCTCTCAAAGATTACTATAACAAATGCCACCTTGAAAAGACAAGCTCCACACTGCATGCATTGCATGGACTGTGTTTTATTGCAATGCTGGGACCTAGGAATCCTTTCTCTTCCCAAGCAAACAACAAAGTTTTATTGCTACCAACTCCAGGCTCTCAGATGCTGTGTTTTCTGGCAATTCCACAGTGCTCTTCTGCTTGGAGACTAGTTGCAACAAACTCTCTAAACTGACCTTTATTCCATCTAGAAGTAATATAAGTATGGATATAAATCAGTTCTTGCAAAGTCAAATATCTAATTAAAGCATAACGATGCCACAGAAAGTATTGGATAAACACACAGTAAAAAGGAAAGCACAGAGTTCAGCCAAAGACACATCAAAACTGGAGCGTAAACTTTCTATAAGGCTAATTTTGGAAGACAAAGCTTTTCATTTTATAATGAGACACATTGTTTACAACAGAGTGGAGAGCCAAAGGTAATAAAAATGAGGCACCGCAACCTTGAAGGTTACCCACAGCTGCCGGGAAGCTTCTCATTAAGACAGACCATTTCAGCCAGGTCTCAGAGGGTAGGCACACACTGGCCTTCCATCTCCAGCGCTGTTAGCAGCCCTAATTCCCTCTTCCTGACTTTACACTGACCACCTCTCCCATCTCTGCCAGGGAAACAACGCTGGGTCTGTATTAGGCATAGATATACTTTTTTAAAAGTCTGTCCGCTGCCAAATAAAGCCAGAGAATTGTTCCAAGAGTATTCAAGCACCAGAGGAGCGTTCCTAGAAAGCGTCCAGGAAACAGGACCCTACGGCCCCGTCTCCGCTCACAGTCATGGAGCTGAGGGTACCTCTGAGGGCTGCGCTGCTGAGTTCACGCCAGCAATACTTCTGCGCAACCTGCCCAGGCAAGCCAAACTCCTCAACACAGGCAAACGGGACCCCTATTGCTCTGTGTATTACCTAAGATCGGTGTCTTAGAGAGCTCTCAGATCTCCCATTTCTTTTTCTCCTATAGCTAGGGTTGAATCTAACACCTCTGGAGAACTGCTCTTTGGTCTCTTCCTCCACATATACCCTGGTGTAACAAGTGCTAAGGCTCCTGGCTTGAGAAAACCTTTCGGGGAGACAGTCCTTACCCACTAAGTTGATATTAGCATCCGCAACAGCCTATTTTTCCTCCAACTGCTTGTTTTGCTCATCCTTCCTACACTTCTTTACCTACAGGTCAGAGATCCCATATAGCCTATATATACAGATCTCCCTAAACAGGGAATATGCCAGAGGTAGTTTTATGGTTCCTTTACATTCCGACAGCATTGTAAACGGGCTGCAATTATTTTTGAATATCTGTCTTAAAACTAAACAGTTCAATATGTCATTCAAAAAATACAAATGTACCTGGCATATATGTCTTCTGTACGCCAAGTACACAGCACAGGGTATACAGCTGAATCACAAGAGCTGTTGTAAGCACTGGTTTAAATTTCATCACAAACTTCTGCAAAGCTATGATGGAAGAACGCCAAGCTGATGAAGACTCACCTGGTATTTTTATTTATTCAGGTGAAAAATTTTAAGCTGTACCATTGTTCCTTAATAGCACAGTTAATTAGTTTTACAGGTACCTGAATGGTGCCAATGGACAAGGGTAGAAATGGGAATCACTTAGTGTAAGTTGCTGGAGGTTTGTCTTGGAGTAATGACTAGAATTTAAACAAGGTAAAATTTCATTTAGAAGAAGATTTCCTTACAGTGAAATCTGTTATTGTTAAACTGTCTCTTAGGAAACACATTGTCACTTAAATAAGATAAAAACTGACAGTCGAAAGCCCCAAAACTTACAGTAAGACACAATCCTGCATTGACAAGATGATCTAAGGCAGGATGATCTTTTAGGCAAGATGATCTAAGCGGGTTTTGTTTCTTCCCTTCTGCTTTTCTATGAAGCACAAATTGTTTTTAACGTGTTTGCAGGGGGAAATACGTTAAAATAAACTCTCAGGACCCCCCACGCGCCTGTGTGAGGAGTCTCCCCCTCAGCCTTGCCCAGCCTTCTCCCTCCCCACCAAAGGCAGCAGCAGGGCACAAGGAAGGGAGCCTTTCTGCACGGCCGCGGCATCGCCACCCCTTTGAAGGCACGCGCACCCCGGAGTCACTGCGCCCTCCCGAGCGCGCACACTTTGAACTTTTCAACAATTCTTAACACCTACTGCGTCTCTGCTTGGTCTCTTGTAGTAGGATTAACACAAGTATGTGTGACAGGAAAAGCGGCTTTGATTTGCTTGTCTCTAATTCAACGGTCAGTGCACTGTTTGTGAACTGCTCAGACTGCAAACTAGCAGTGCTGTAGTTCAGAACAGCCATCAAAAGATAATTATTTCATGGCATCACCGAGAGATCTTTTTCATTTGGTAGGATTTCAAGGCAGTATAAATTAAACCTGATTTTATCTTTTCCAAACAACAACAAAAATCCATGTGACAAAGCTCAACAAAATTTGTTTCTCCTCTGAAATAAAAATATTCTTCATCTCTATTAAGCAGGGCAGATACTACTTATCAATCTCCTCAGCATAAAAAGATTTACCATGGTTTTGAGACAGTTAGAGCAACAAATCCTCCACTTAATTCCGCTTGCAGAATTGACTTAAGATATTAGTTCAAAGGGGTAAAGTCCCTGTTCAGTAAAACATTCAAGAATGTGCTTAATTTTAGACATAACAGCAACCCCATTGACTTTAGTTAGATCTAAGGAGGTGCATACATTTGAGAGGGATATGACGGGGAATTGCACCTTATGAAATGTTCACATCACTTCCGAAAGTTACCCACAGCATCCAGGTGGTAGATAGGATCAAAGGCATGTAAAGATGCGTGAAACTTTTTCAGAGAAGAATGGCTTGCAAAATAAACATGGTTATTCTTGTTTTGCTTGGTGACACCACTTTAAAAAGTTCTTGAGGATGTAAATAAAGTTGTAATATTGTGGAGGAGATACGGGTGACTCAACAGCTCTTTCTTACTCAGAGGAAAGTGTAAGAAATAACAAAGCAGTTCAGGTAGAGGTCTCTGCCTGAGGCCACAAAATATGATTCTACTACAGAACAAATGGTAAACATCAAACATGGCTCATCAAAGCACAGACTTTTAAAGAGTCCAGGAAAGTTTCTGACTTTGACACCAGCTCCTTCTTAGGATTTAACCTGCTTTGATGGTCTTTGTATTATTTTTCATTACTAAAACATAAAAGGATAGTAAAAACAGGTATTCTCCTTAAAAATAGCCAGGAGCATCAGTCTCAACTTCCTATCCTAAGGCTTTCATACTATAGTTTGGAAAAAAAAAAAAAAAAAGAGCATCTTAAGAGCTTACTCTTTGAACAATTAATTCAGCGAATATTCATGTAATCTCAAATATCAAAAAGGTTCCTTTTCAGCATTATGCTATTTGTCTCTTGCACATTTTCAAAATGGATCATTATGTTATATTTCTTCAACTAAAGTTTTACATTACTTATTCATTTTCAAGTGCTAGAAAGCACTGCACTGCCTATCCACCAAAGAACTGCTCCATGTGCAAGGTCAGTATTGCAGCGTAAGATTAACTTGACTTTATTTAACAGGCACGTAGCATCTAGCAAGTGTGTATTATAGGAAACCTTGCCCCCTCCCCCAAATTAAATGTATTAGTTGTAAGAATTCTAGTAGATATCACGAGAACAAATGATACTGACTGCTCTGTATTGCCAGTACCAGGTTGCCACAACTTATTTGCATATTTACTGAGAATAAAAACTGTATTTTTCTCATTAGTTTATAAACATTTCAAATTTAGCTTATGCTTAGTAACTGATAAATTTATTGCTGTTTTCAACTGAGATACTCATCTTTAATCTGCCCTATTCCGATGCTTCTATGCACATCAACACATGTTTCTGCTCTGTGCAGAATGACAACCTGCCAACCTCTGATGCAGAAAAGGGGATCTCAGGGGCTTCTTAATGTCTCTAAGGAGAGTATACGAAGTATTATTTGGGGCTGTATCTTTATACCCAGCATTTCTGAGGCGCTCACACATCGTGCCTAGCTGCACTCCTTCCCTGCTAATCAATGGCGCCTCTCGCAGCACCGCTCAGCACCTCACGACAGCGGCTGGGCCGTGTCCTGCTCGGCTCCCTTTCAGTACAAGGCTCAGGCCTAAAGCACGTCTCAGTACCCGCTCACAGGCCTCCCTGAAGAGCACAGCCGCCGGCACACAGGTCCCGCTGCCATCATTTCTGCGGCAGCAGCGTCTGAGGCTCTCAAAAAGGGCTAAGCCTTGACTAGGCCGCCCGTCACACAGCGGCCTCACACAGCAGCCATTAAAGACAGCCCCTGGCCCGCACAATTACGGTTCAGTACAAAACATGGAACTCTGCACAAAATCTAAGGCCTGCTGAAGCTTCTGCTGCTATCTCGCAGGAAAGGGATGCTGTGGAAGATGCTGTCCTGGAGTGGGAATTTAAGTACTGCTAGTGCGACCGCTTTTGTGTGGCACACAAGACACACACCACGGCGCAGAGCGACCATCTCCCTGAGCCACTGACGCTGTTGAACTACAACCAAGGTAAACGGCGCTGGCCAAACTTTGCTTTTCTCCTCCTCTTCCTCCAGTGCTCTATTCAAAACACTGCGGCAAGAAGAGGGGGAGGAGGTGCAGATTGTATTACGAGGGAAAATAAATGCAGTTGTTCCCAAAGCAGTCTCCAGCTGCCATTTGTCATCTTCTCCAAGCCACAGTACAGGTTGTCACTACTGAGAACTACCGACTGCCAACCCAGAGAAGTTCAAGGGCTGGAATACACACGTTAAACAACTGAGATACCTTAGAAAACTAGCTGTGGGAAGCATGTATCAGCCACCTGCAGCATAATTTCCTCATTTTCTTAGTATCTTTAATTAAATTCCATTAATACACCAAAAAGGACAGCAAGAGAGAGAAGTAGGAAGAAACAAACAAACAAAAAGATAGACAAAAATATACCTGCTTCTGGGCAGAAAGGCAAAAATGAATTCCAAATTATTTTCACACCTTTTTACAGAATGTACTGATAAAAATGGGGTATTTTAAAAACCCTGCAAGATAATTTTTTTAAAAAGGCACTCTGCATTAAATACAAATGTCAATGGGATGCCTCCCGCCATACTTTCCTTTATTATGTAATGATGATCATCGCCTTGCTGGTCCAAGACTATGGACCAAGACTATCCTCACACCAGGATTATCAACTTCAGAAACTACAGAAATAACTGTATAATAAGTAATGGCCAGTGTATCAGGCATGACCTCACTGCCAAGCTACGCAGTCTCCCTGATGGTTGTCTACACTCGCAGAGCAGTAACGATGAGAAGGTTTAGCAACAAAGTTTAGGAGTGTCATTGGTAACAGAAGACACATTTAGGAAACTGAAAAGCTTTCAAGCTATTGGTTTAACTTGTTTTGAATCCCTGGCAAAGGAATAGAAAACAAAGGAACTTTTCCCTCCGAAAATAGCATTAAAAGATTCTTATATTTTGTTACTAAATCCCCAAACTGCACTCATACTATTTATAGTGAAATTGTTTTCAAGGCCACAATGTGTTCAAGAAACACAATGAACACTAACAGCAGTGTGGATCTGTGCTTTGTAAAAGAGGCCTCTGTGGTTATAACATCTTTAACAGTTCTAATTAAAGAAGAAGAAAAAGAAGGAAGTAATTTGGTGAAAATGCTGATATGCCATTCCCTTTAAGTCTCATTTCACACACAGCCTTCCTGTTGTTGAGTTAGCACTTCACCAAAAGCTGATGATGCACGGTACAGCTATGTATGGACAGAAACTAAAAAGTAAACACAAAGTAGTAACGAACCAAGTAACTGTCAAGAATACTTTAAAACCCAGAACAAAATAAGACTACGAGGGCAAAAACAAAATAAAAATGCTCCACCCAAAATGCAAGTTACAAAGCGGCTTTACTTTCATCATTGATCCGTGTTAAAGAGTAAATAACAGCTGTAACGTGGGAAGGATTTTCAAAAGGAAGTGGTAACAATTTATTAAATGTTTTGCACTACTGTTTTTTGTGAACTTTGCTTGGGCGCTCTGCAACAGTAGGGAGTAAGGGGAAGCCAGCTGAAAATGAACTGTTTGATTTGAATGTTTGCATCTGTAAACTTGTGAGACAGCCTCAGGGAGGAGGTGATAATTCAGTATCTCATAATAGCAGGCAGTCTCCAGATCAAAGAGAAAGACGACTTGGCTGGAAGCAGCTATGACTGCTTGACTGTGTGAGGTACTAGTAAAAATAAGAGCTATTTTTGATGCCGAAAGGAAGACTATCTGAACAGCAGGCCTGTTCACCTTCCAGTTCTCATGCTGTTTTGGGCTTTGTTGCTGACACACTGAAGTAAAAGCCTCCTGCTGACATAAATGTCTTTGATAAATATTTGGACTATTTATCGCTACACTTGTGCAGACTTTTAATTGAAAATACAGTTTTGTGAACAATGAAATTTGGGGCTTTTTTCATAGCATGTGAAGAGAGAAGCAAGGAAGGATGGAAACTTGGCTTCCCTGAGGTATAGGTAGAGACCAGCTCACTGTGTAACAGCGATGGGCTCTGAGGCACAACCCCAGCATAAGTCCTGTGCCCCTGTAGGAGAGCGTGGACCTTGTCGGAACAGGCCACGCAGTCCAGTTCTCACTTTCCTTACTCCTTTCGGGTGGGAGTTTATATGGTTGTTAATTATGTCTGACTGCAAACTTCAGGGTGTGATTTTGCACATCTGAAAAGACACTGACCAGCCCGCAAACCCTACTACATGTCTACTTACATGTCTAAGACTGCACGCATTCACCCAAATGCTGCTTAAAATCTTGTGCCATAACTTTTTCAGCACCCCTTTGATTTTGTACGTGCATTATGCTGCTCCACTTCTTTCACAGAAGTGCTCAGAGGGGTTAGGGTCGGCTCACCTGGGGGTTCTCTCTTCTTTCTCTCACCCCTCAGTGGCTTGCACAGCGGTGCTGCTATGACAGGCAGCCCTTGGAAGCATCCACGGGAGACACACAGATGTGGAGCTGCCTTTTGAATTAATTCATATACCTCGTCATGAATGGGAAACCCAAGAGGGAAAAAAAAATTAACATTCGCTTATCCATAAGCTACAAATCACTCCAAAAAGCACTTAAGCTAGTGCTTAAATCCTACTCAAGCCAATAGCTGTCCAACATCCACTTTGTATAAGTGTGTCTAAGCACTTTGCTGAACTAGGGCTTTGGAAAACAATGCGAGGCACATCAAATTCCACAGGCATGACTTCAATCAGGAAAAATATAAAACAAGGAAAAAGTTCCTCCCACAGAATTAATGGAATCACAACAGGGGCAGGAGGAGGGACATCATCGTCATATGCTCACGACAGTCACAGCCTTGCTGCTAAAATGACAACCTCACTAAAAATAGCTATGAAAAAACGATACCATGTTACATTGATATACTGGAAAAAAATCACATGGAAAGGGTGTTTCCACCCAATATCAAGACATCTAATATTTGTTACTGACAGTTAAGTCATTTGCAGTTCAGATTACAACGTCATGTCCAGGCTCCAGGCGGAATGCAACTGGCGCAAAAGACACAACATACCTATGAAAAAGTATTTACTAGTTCTTCTAATTATAAAGAAATAGATCATTTAAAAGAGGATTTTTCTTATCCTTCCATTTTTTCTTTTTGGTATGCAAGGTGAAGCATGACTGTTGCAAATCACTAAGGCTTTCCTTTCCTTTTTAAGTTTCAAAAAAGTTGCTTATTTACGATTTCTTCTACATCAAACTTTTTAACTGCAAAGGTTTTTAAACTAATATCTGCCTTACATCTGCACTCACATTAAAAACATAAATACCCCCACAGAAAACATGCTGTATTTAAAGCGCCCAAACATACACGACGCGGAGAAGAAAGGCCTGTGTTGGATATACACAACGGGCAAGCACAATTCCATGGAAAAACACACAGTGCCAACATCAATGCGCTCCCGGCGAGGCCAGCTGCTGTAACACAAGCCCCGGGGCCGGCTGCCAGGATTTTCCACACGAGCGCGTCTTCTTTCAACTGCGGCTGCAGCGCTGGCTGGAGCGGAGCTGCTAGACCCAACATGTGGCTGCGCTCGCGGCCCGGCGCAGGGAGCAGCGCAGGAATGCGGAGGCGGCCGGGCCGCGCGGCGGGAGCGGAGCGCACCTCGGCCCCCGGCCCGCACGAGCTCCGCCGCGGCGTCCACTTGCGGGATGCGAGTGCTGAACATGGAGCCTCTGCACATGAGCGTGCTGAGCGGCGGCACAGAAAATGTCAGGGGAAAAACTGCACTCGAAAACTCATGCACGGCTTATGGTGCCATCCGAACAGAAAGCACGGGACACACACGGTTAATTTTACTCAATGGAAAAAAAAAATGCATGTTGGCAGAAAACTTCAGAGATATTAACTGCTGGGGGAAGGAAGGAAGATGGGTTGCTGCAAAGAATCTGTTCGTAATATTAACAAACTGCCAAGCAAGTCGTAGATTAGACAGCAAATGGAATCAGGTTTCCCTGCACAAAAGAGCCCTCAGTTGCCAAAAGCACAGGAGTGATGAAGGAGCACAAAGCAGCCTGAAAGCAGAGTGCTTAAATAAGCGCTGTAACAGGGGAAGCACTTGCCTGAATCATGTAAATTAATACACACCCACACACTTTTATCCTTTATATATATATACTTGAATATGTATGTGTGCAATATAAACAAACACCTCGCACATGCTCCACGCGGGCCGGGTGAAGCTTCCTCCCTGCACAGACACCAGGCTGGTGCAGCTGTTCTGCACTATGTCCCACTGCTCTCGAGTTTCCCCAAGGTGAAGGGGCTTGAATGCTGTTTTTTCCCTGGCTGGTGCTGCCTACCTCCTGCTCCAACTTTGCAAAAACAGAACCCTGCTCCCCAGATATCCTGGGCCCTCAAAATTCTGCAGATTCAAGGTTGGCTTGAAAGCATTTCTCATGGGTCAAGCTCACAAACTTTCTATATTTACAATTACACTACAGCATACATGCCAGTTGAAGCAGGCAACATTGGTTTCTAGTGAAAAAAAAAACTCTATACCTCAGTTTCTTCACTATTCTTGAGTTTACATTGTGCACAGATGAAGCCTGATTCCTCCTCCTCCCTCTCTCCTAGATTCCAGCTTCTGCTCTGCAATGAGGAAACAGTTTAACTGTTTCCATCTCTCAGGTAAAGGAAAGGGGAAACAAGGATGTATCTTATATGCGCATGCAAGTAAGAAATACAATATATGATGCACACAAAGAATGATATTCAACAAAACCACTGAAATACTTATCAAGAACTTAGCAGGTATCTACAGAATGACTGGAGGAGCGCTTCCATGGCAATCCTCACTCTCAAACTACAGTCATTTCCAAGTTGTACCAGTTGCATATTTAAAACACAGAAGAATCAACAGGCAGTTTTATACTCTATCATTGCTCAAATCTTTTCCAGAGTGGTTACAGCATTTACCTAACCAATATTTTGTATTGTACATCTTGGTTCTTGTGTGAAAACAGTGTCAGTATTTCTTTACTTTCTCCAAATTGTAGAACATCTTTGGATCAGATGCAGTATATCTGTGCACATGTGCATATTGTAATTGCTTAATGCATTGACAGATTGGCACAGAATAAAGTGGTTAAACTATTTTAAAAGAAACACAGAAACTAGAGTGCACATCATCTTGTGGAGGAGAAAAGAGAAATGGTTGCAGCAATAAGGAGGCAAATGGCTTTCCCACATTTTGTCCCATAGTGGTTCTAGAGCAGGTACTTTATCTGAAGTGGCAGTCTTTGATACACTGTATCAGAAATATCTTTCGGTATTTCATGTTAACACTCTACTTCAAGGATTTATGTAGACATCTCCAATTCTTTTAAAATGGATTTTTAGCTTTGCAAAAGGGTTTGGAAGTATGCACATTGCATATCCTAGGAAATCAAGAAGTTAAAAACCACAATTTATGAACTCTCTGAGGCTGGCAATACTATGATTACTCAACCTAGCTCATAGCTGGCAGACAGAGCCCAAGCAGGAGAATCAGAGGATCTCAGTTCTAATCCCTGATCATCTAGTGGGATTCAGCTGGACCTGATTCAGCAACACACGCAGGCACATGCTGTACGTTAAACAAAATATTACCGCCCTTGAAGCCATTTCAACTCTGACAGCACTCAAAATGTGCACTTAACCAATTACTTAAATCAGGGCCTACATGTTCAAAAAACAGCAACTCAAAAAGTTGTGTAGTCTTCCTTTTGCTTAATTACCTCCCTGGCTGATTTCCTGAATTTGGCACTTTGGATGCTGCATCTCTTGCTCAATACAACAGCCAAAAGCACAGTTC
This sequence comes from Tinamus guttatus, assembly GCF_059628265.1. Classification (NCBI taxonomy): domain Eukaryota; kingdom Metazoa; phylum Chordata; class Aves; order Tinamiformes; family Tinamidae; genus Tinamus; species Tinamus guttatus. Next base: position 11,067,561 of record NW_028288774.1, on the reverse strand, counting down.
GACAGCCTTCGGCCACCTTGGAGCAACCTGGTGAATGATGACCCAACTTGCCTTTGGAAAACCCTGGTAACTTTCTAGTTCCACCTCATCCTCCCTGAGAAAATGTTTCCTAAAACCTGCAGCTCTTGTATATACTCTGCTGACTAAATAACCCTTATAATTTGTCCTTCTGCGTCTTGTGGTTTCACAGCCTTGGCATCTTAGTCCCCCCACCTCTCAATCTGATCAAGGAAGAAAACAAAAACTGTCCACAGGCCCAGAGACCAAGAGGAGTTTCATATTGATCTTAGGATTCTTTTGGCTATGAACGGTGTAAATCAACACATTAGTGGAGCTAAGAAATACATGGGCTGCAAGATCCATTTTGTAGATCTTGACAAAATGCATTTATGATGTTGAAAATTACGAAAATCTGAGTAGAGAGGAATTAAGTGAGGTAACATGGAACAGAATAAGCACTAGAGGTAAGGCCACAAATTCCAGATATATAATTTGTTCAGCACCATCCAGAATTACAAAAAAAATTTTGTCTTCCCCTAATGTTAGAATTGCCCATGAACTCCACAGGCACAGAAAAGCCTTACAGCTAAACAGGAAAATGCTAACAGGAAAGATATGGAATTGCAGCATATTCTTTCTTCTGTGAAGCCCCATCATTTAGAGACTAAATTCTTCCCTCATTTCACACAAATATGAGAGCCCCGGCCTACAGCATTCTGGGGACTGTGCCATACGTTACTGTGAGGAGAAGCAGCAAAGTCTGAATCCCTGCAAATGAATAACTACGATATGGGCCAGAGACGTAGCCGGCGGAGGAAGAGCTCAGCACGAGCACCAGGGTCAGCGGTGGCTCTGCACGATCAGACATTTAATGAATTTCTGCAGACAGCCGCTTGCATAAGTGACAAGCCGCCCCAGCAGCCCTTCAAAAGCACTGAGGCATTTCCCTTTTTTTTTTTTTTTTTTAAGCAAAAAAGTTTCATTATATAAGTTTTGTTTTAAACTCATCAGCTTCAATAGTCACAATTACTTATAACAGCTTATGACTACATGGATTAAGCTTTAATTATTATACTGTTGCTATTTGTCTGTTATTGGGTATGTTGAGACCAGTGCTAACCTGTCAAATATGATGGACTGACATTTTTCTAATGTCTAAAGAGTTACTGTTTACCCTTGCCTTTTTTGCCAACAGTATATTTCCACAATTAAAGGAAGTTGTTTTATACTACTTTAAACAAAGGTTGAAGAAATACGCTGTAGGAACAAACTTCCTGAGTTTCATTATCCCAGCTTTAAAATGACTGGCAAGCTTCACTTCTGAGTCATATAAGTTAATTGATGGCACCATAATCCTGAGGAGTAATGCTAGTCTAGTCAGGTATTCTTTTTTCCTGGCAAATACAATCCAGGATACCCTGAGGGATTCTGCTAAGCACAGATGCAGAAAAAAGCACACAGAAAAAGAGGACAGGAACACATTTTTCAACAGGTCTTTTCCCCTTATTCAACTGTCGAGGAGAACAAACGCATTGTACAGTGAGGATTATAAATGAGCCTATGCCCAGAGTTAAAACCCAACTTTGGAATATGTACATGCTGTCATTTTGAATTTAATCCCTCAAATATTGACAACTTTTGTCCTATGAAAAATATTTACAAGACAAAAAGATGTTTTTAATAATCATTCATATCCATAAGACAGACTGCAGAAGTATATACTTTCTAATGAAAGGGACATCCTGGCCACAGATTTATCCATGGATTTGGCAACTCCCTTGAAAAGTTGGTAATAAACCTTTAATTTCTCACTCTCCTACAATTAGATAAAAATTTGTTGTTTAACAGTGTTACTGGAAGGCCCAAAAGTACACACTTAACTTCCAGTATGTAAAAAGCCCTGATGTACTTTGGGAAACTTGTATAGAAATCCCACTTTGATGCTCATTTTAAAGGTTCAAATAGTAATTTAGTAGTTCCTCAAGTTGAGTTGTCACACCAGGCAATGAAATGAGATTAAATTGCCTAAGACATCACACTGATATCAAACTAATTGATATAATCTATAACATCCATCTTCAGTGTCATGTGGATTACAATATTTGGGGGAGTAGAAATGCGCTAATTCCTGAAGTTTCAGATTTTGATACACTCGTGCTTCCCCCTTCCCCACCTTTCATATTGCTCTATATGTTTATTTTTAAGATCCTGTTTTCTTAATGAAGCACTCATTAATAGAAGTAAAAGATATAGCTTCAATTTGCTTTCCTTATAGAGCAATACTTCTAACTGATCCCTTCTGTATTTAAACATGTTTGTCCACAGACAGTAAAAGGTGTGGACAGATGTGGGACAGATCAAAAGGAAAGTGGACAGATCCCAACGCAGACGTAGCTGCTCTTGAGCTTTATATGAAGGTACCGAAGGGTAACAATTCCTTCCTCCATTTCAAACCTGGACAGATGTAGCAACTTTGAAAAGGGTATCCTCATCTCACAAATGCATTTTAACAGCTGTAAGTTTCTATTCATCCTTAGGCTACTTTTTGTGTAACCACTACTAAATCAGCACTTTCTGTAGCTTGCCTCCCTGCCTGCAATACAGCAGTACCTCCCCTCCACCACGGCTGTACACGTTAAAAGGAGGATTAAGATGGAAATTGCTTTGAGGGACAAGTACTAAAGAGAAGTAAATAGAGGACTCCTATACAACCCTATTCTTCAAGTCCTGTCACATAATACTGATATTTTGGAAGGTATATCTTTTATTTGACATAGAGAGAAATAAAACATACTGGTATTAAAAAAGTACTTGGAAGTGATGCTCTAAGCCATACACTCTCAAAGAACTGCTGCAATTTTTTTCTCTCTCAAACAGAGCTTTGTTACACTTTTCTCACTATAATCTGGAAGACACTGTATCCAATTTCACAATGGGAACAGAACTATGCTAGAAGTGAAAACATTTAGTTCAAGGTCAATGTCATCTCACTAGTTAGACTTTGCACGAGAATGAAAACATCCACAGAAGTGTCACAGGAAATCAATCTGAACCTACCTGCCAAGAAAAAGAGAGAAATAGAGATACCCCTGGGTAAATTTCCAGAAGGGCTTCCAAGCCCTTCAAGCTAGGCTCCAAATACTATCTGAAAGTCTGATGAATCTGTCTCATCATCCAGGTCAAACTCACTTCAGATCACCTTATGCTTTTGGGGATTCAGAGGACAGCAAAAAGCATTTGTGAAAATCTTTCCTGATTTTTCCTGTGTGTGTGTGGCGGCGGGGGGAAGGGGATAGTTCATCAGTGTCAACAACTTAACAGCAGTAAAGATTCTGGCTTACCATAAACAGAGAACCACTGCTCCAGAACAAACATAGTTGGGCCTTAGCCTGGCATCTTCCCCAACGGTTCCACTGCTCACGTGCTGCGCACCTGGGTACTGCAGGGCCTCATTAAACTACAGGCATTTCCCATTTTTCAAGCCTAGATACTGTCTCATCCTCTCCCTCATAGAAGAAAAAGTTATATGCAGAGAACAACTTAGAAAGATGGTTTCTTGTTGCTTCCCGTGTGGATTGTGCCTTGTGTAACGGCAAGGCTGTCTAATAAAATAAACCTTTCCGTCAAGCGGAGGCACTGTGAGCTTTCCCTGTTCCTCTTCTCCCCCATCACTACTTATTTTTGTGAAACTTGGTATCATTTAGGCTCCCACAAAATTAAGGCCAAAAACAGCTAATGCTTATTTGAAGATTGGCACCTGGAGACATGGAGATGTTACGATCACAGTGTAACACTAGGTGAAAGATGCTGATTTATGTAGCAATGTATGCACTTCACATGTTTTCTTGTTAACCTTACCTGGCTAAGGAGCTTAAAATATTGAAATCCATGAAGCAGAAATCTTCTGTAAGTATTTCCTGACAGCAAAGCATGCCACAAATGATTACACTCCAATATGAAATACTCACTCCATATATACATATATTTTATATATATGTAAAATGAAGTATTGCCAACCATAATAAAGAAACCGTTAAACCAGAAGACGACATAACTTCCCAACTATCAGTTTTCCATGTAAAATCCAACACTCTACAATAGTAACTTTCAGTGACACACTAGGAAAAGGCAATGAAAACCTGAGGGTTCCCTCCCAGCTCAGTCACTGATGCCTGATTGTGTCTAGTTGAAGCTGAATGGTTTCATCACTATTTATAGCAGTTTGTCTTATCTTTTGAGGGCCTTCCCTCCTTCTGTCACTACTATCAATTCTAACTAAAGAAGCCTCTTGAGAGGCGAATAACCAACATATGATCGTAGTGTCGCTTTTACATCCAAATGCTAAACAAATACCATAAAAATGGGAGAAGGGAGAAAAGAGATGCTGGCTCCCAGGGACGTTTTCCGTGTGGCTGGAGCATTGGTGGTACAAAGAGTGATGAGACCACACTGGAGCACAACACACAAGCCCCACTGAGTTACCAAGCACTGTAAAGAGCCCTCCCTCAAATGCAGATCTATCAGTCTAGAGGCTGTTGTTACTCAGGCCAGAAAGCAGCGCAAGTCTGATAGCTTTTAAATATGGGATCTTCTTAAGAGGAAACAAGCTCCAGATTAAGAAGATAACACGCTATAAGGAAACTAACTTCTTTTTTTCTCCTCGTATTCTGCCCATAGACCTATTCTCACTATGGACCTATGTCTGAATCTTTCAAAGTTAAGCTGCAAGACTTGTGCCTTAAGTGCCATGATAGATTAGGATTCAGATACATTTCCTTTTAGATTACAATGTTTGATCTCGCTATTCCTGCAGCCTCGCCCACCAGGCAAATTGGGCAGATTCAGCTTCATGTTGAGAGCAGCCAGGTACTTCAGGCAGATGAGGACTGTGATCCAGGCAAGCGACCAACCCAACTGAGGTACCAATGGCAGCATTTTAATGCTCTGCAAGCACTGAAGGCAGCAACTGCACTGAGCCCACACTAATGGCACTGAGCATTACTCAGCTAGTCTTCCCAGGAATATATTGAGCAGGAGTGCAAAAGAGGGGAGAGAGCCTAAAATGGGGTCTCTACAGAGTTAGCTTGACCCAAATCTCCCATGCAAACCCAACACACACAGGTCTCGTACTTGGGCCTCCTAACAGAAGCCACAGTCTTTGAAACAGGATGTACAGATTAACTATCATCCTCCACCCACAGAGATATCAACACTTCGGTGAGATGCCTGGAAGTAGCAAATATGGAAAGCACAACAGGCAGGTCCTCTACAACCTCATCAGCAATGGAAATAAATCTAACATATAAGACCACAATACTCATTTTGCCATCACATGCACATTGGCTTTTTTTTTTTTTGGTAAAATTTTGTCTTTTGTTTGTAAAATTTTGCTTCCTATTCCATTCTATTTGCAACATCAGTGTATGCAGCTGAAGTATAAGAAGAATGCACTCATGCCATCCCACTATATTAAGTTTGCCATCCAGTTGACTATTACAATGAATGCATGAACAATTTAAAAGTAGGTGTAATTTCATATATAACATGACTGCCCCCTTGTGTTAAACTAGATCTGCTTTCACGATTTCCACATCTCTTCTTATTTCATTTTTTTTTTTTTTAAGATTAAAAAAACGCAGTATGAAACGAGGCAGATATAAAAGGCAACTCACTAAGAAGTCTGAACGTAGAAGCCTGGGCCAAGACGCGGAACAGCACGAAGAGCCTCCAGAGAGGCCTAGAGATGCACACACACATATCCAAGTCCTGCCGCATACAGCTTAGATGTTTACATATTAAATCATTTGCTCAGACAAAACAACAAATTTGCTAAATATTTAGTCGCAAGTTTGGAAGGATTCATATGAGCTTTCTGATCAGAATTCAGTCCCACATATAATTTACATCATTAATGTATTATGCATGTTTTGAGAAACTTTGACGTTATTTCAAATTTGCAACAAAATGTTATCATCCATCCCCGACACAGGGGGCCAAAGTAGGTACGTGGGATTCAGGCAGACATCAGGAACCCATGTGGCACATGGGAAGTGCAAAACAAGGCCTTGGACTCTGGCCAGCCAGGAGAGAACTGCCATCGAGGAAATATGGGCAGATTATTTTTCTTCACCAAGAGGGTGAACGTCAGTGAGAGCCTGTGGATGATGCTGGCAGATGGCAGGCAGAGCTAGATTAGATGTGTGTCATCAAGAACCAAGGGAAGAAGAAGTGGGTGTCTTGTTTTATGGTTAAAGGAAATAGAAGAGGGAGATGCACTCTGGGCAAGGAAGAACATCTGTCACAGAGAAGTGAGTTAGATGTCTTGGGCTAGAACCTTACCCCCTCAAAAAGCCAGATCACAATAAAATAAAATGCCTCCTTTTTAGTCATTTCCTCCCCCATGGATCTGGATGGAAAGTTAAGGGATGAGGAAAGGACTGCATTTATTTCCCAGAACATGCTGCTTCTGAGCAGACCTCCAGAGCTGCACAACCCCTAGAGCAGCGCCCAGTGCCCAGGGCACAGCATCACCCAAACTGATCTCAGAAAAATATGAAGCCATCGGGTCAGCTTTTACAGTCTGAGTCACTTGGATACACCGATGCCAACAGAATTAAAGGCATCACATGCCAAAGATAAACATGCCCCGCAGCACCACGAATACGGGCTAACTTCTCTCTCCTGCTAGCTGCGTGCTTGCCCAGGCCGTTCAAACCACTACCCTTTCCATTCAGCGAAGCTTCCATCCTTCAGGTACTCTTTCCTCCCTTTTTTTTCCCCCACCAACTGCTTCATCACAGCATCTCTAAGGCTTACCCCTTCCTCTCCAACCCTCCCCACAGCTGCTCCTTCACATGTCTCTAGTGTTGTCACCCTCCAACGAATTGCCCAGAGGAAATGCAGATGGGATGAGGCTAAGCCAGTAATTAAGGCCCAGCTCTCAGACTCATTTTACCTTCCTACTCTCCGAATTATCTTTCTTCTCTTCGTTCTCTGTCCTACATCCGTCAATACTACCACACACATTTCAAATATTTATTTCCATATTTTCTCTGTATCTTCCTCAAAAAAAGGGAATTGCTAGATGTGGTACAACTTAAAAGCTTCAGTTCTTAGTAATGCTGCGAGGCCTATAGCGTATACTACGTGCCAATTCATAATTTACAGTAAACCACCCAAATCTTTCAAACAAAGAGACAGGAACATTTAGGAGCTCTAATAATCTGATCCTGCTGTTTGTAGCATATGGTAATTTTAAATTATTCATGTGTTTCAATGTGGAAGCGATTTAACATAATTTAGCAAACCTGAGGCCTACATTAAGTTGTAATAATGATGAATGGATGCGACACGACACATACACTTACACAGAACCCCAGAGGCCTGCACACGAAGGAAGTACCCCTGAAGACCTGGCAGGTGCCCCTGCGTGGGTGGCCTGAAAACAGTAAAACTACAAATAGCCTTTTTTCATATTCCCCCCTGCAAAAGTAAAGGATCTTGATTGCAGAGAGTTACCCAGGGTGGGGATAAGAATGCAATCCACTGAGGTTATTCAAGTGAGCACCAAAAATCTTAAACAGACAGGACTGCTTTAGCTTTCTAAAATATTTTTTTTTTCCTAAAAATACTGAGAACCATTACTAAACTCTCTAAAAGACAAATATACTGTGGTTGCATCATTCCATTTATTTATTTATCAATATATTCCATAATTTATTATCCCTACAACCAGTTTAGGACTCAAACACACAGATCTCACATGGTTCTCAGCACATTTTCCATACACACACACACACACAACCAAGTACTATACAAACCCTTTAGGAAAAAGTATGCAAATCTCCACTTTTTGCTCCAAAAAAACAAAAATTAGTCACAAAGCCAAAGCACTTAGAAGTACTCAGCATAACAGTGAGTGGCATGGTAACTTTTGAGTGTATTTATCACAGCTAGGACATCGACTGAATTCTATAACATTTACTTAACCACGCAACTGCCTTCCTGCCTCCCCACCATTACTTAGCCTATGCAATGGCAATAACTGTTAAATGTTGAAAATTTGACAATTTGAAAAAAGTATAGGGTGGAGAGAGAGGAAAGAAGAGATTAATGTTTATGCTGCTGTGCCAGACATCCTCCAAATCTCAGCAACAGTATGGGGCTTTTCTAAAATCCGATCAGCACCAGGTTGCCAAATTTTCCCCAACGCTCTGCTAAAATGGAAAAGTGATTCCTAGCAGAGCCGTATTTCAGCCCCTCTTCAGGAAGGACAGGTAGAGCGTAAAGGCAGGACTCGTGTTGTTTGTGATTTGTAAGCTTACTGCCAAGCACAGCGGGACTCCCAGTCCAGCCTGGAGTCTCTGGAAACTACTACAGGGAAAAACCGGCACACGTGGCAGTTCAGGATCTGAGACTTCAGGTAGGAGAGAAGAAAAGGATGCATTTCACCTCTGCAACCTCTCTCTGTGCTCCAAACACACAGCTCTCCAACACTTACATTAAGTAATGAAGGGAATTTGACCCCTAGCTTATAGATCTGAGCCAGTAACTCCTGCTTCAGACAAGCTTGATTCTTTGGTTTTCAAACACAACGTTCAGAGATAACCCTACACATTAAAACCCCCTCAGATCTGCTGACAGCTCACCACGCTAACAAAAAGGCCTTTCACATAGCTCTGTGGGACAGCTCAACACAAGTTGCCATTTTTTGGTTAAAACTAACGTTGCAAACAAAGGCTTGTGAGGATTTTCCTAACTGTGAGTCAGGAAGTCCTTCTACAGAAGTGACCACCTCGAGAAGAGTTGCACTGCTGCTTCCCACCTTTTCCTGCAGCACAGCTTTCTAAACAAGCAGCAAAGGGATCAGAAGTCAGTAAGAATGGGCTAATGTGCATGGAAAAAGCCTTTACAGCAAACAGAAATATAAGCTGCTTGCCAAGAACCCAACCAATACTTTTCTTTATACAATATTACTGTCTCTTGTGACATTCTCATGGGCTCAGAATTCAGATCAAGTCCCTGGACTGCAATCACTCCCAAGACGTCCCCTCTGAAGGATCAGTGACTTTTCTGCACCGTGACATCTGGCTGCACAGAAGATGAGCTTTGCTGGAGGGCAGGCCTCAGGCCAAAAGCATATGAAGGACGACTGATAACAAAGTTTATCCCTTTCTGGCCCACCTTTCTTCGTACAGGATAGTCAAGACTTCTACATACGGAGAAAAAAGAAAGAAAGAAAGAAAAATCATACAAAGGCAAACACATCAGGTTTTCTTGTGAAAGAGAGAAGCAGAGAAAGAGCCTGCCATAATGATTAGTTTTGTTTTTATCCTGAGGTGCTCTGCAACCATAGAAATGAGACTACTGCAAGAAGCTAAGAAAAACGCAAGCCAAAACACAACCACAAGCAAAAGGTCAGGTGCTCAACTGCAGTTTGCTAACAAGCTGACAATTACGGCAAGGGATTCACGGGATTTTGTCAACAATGCAAAGAAATATTTTTAGGTTTTCCCACTCCCGTTCCCACTCTGCAGTTTCCTGTGGCAAACAAAGAAACAAAAAAACAACCTACAGTTCTACATACAGGGATAACAAATTGAATATAAAAAAATGTGTTCTCAGCTGCAATTATTGTAATTCTTTGTATTCACAGGAAGAAGGCAAATTTCAGGGAACAGCTACGTGGTCACCCGCGGCCCCGAAGCGCCAGGCAGGGCGCGAGGGCCGGGTCCCTGCGCCTCAAGGCCCTGGCGCCCGCGACGGCGGGTAGCGCGGCTGCCTGGGGCCTCTCCCCTGGACTTGGCAAGCACTGCAAGCAAAGCCTTCCCGCTCAGCAACCAGGCAGTTTCCTACAAATCTTTGCTAGATCAGTTCTATCTTGCATAGCAGAGCATTATAGAGTATATCTTGTTTTTCACCTAAGGGGAAGAAAATACTGTTGTTAGGGAACAGAAGCAGTTGCAGAAGAAATCCTTTAAGATGTGTTTGACACATCAGGAAGTCTACAGCATGCAACTTCCTGAACAATCACAGCATTACAATAGATAAACTACACCATTTACACCTTTTCAAATTGTTTCCTTGCGCATTAACACTGCTGAAATAAGGTATTTTCCTTAGCCTTGCTGCCTTGTTACTCTGTTTAGCAATATTTAAACCAGCTGGTGATTTCCATTTTTCCAAAGTAATGCACTATACCACAAAAGATGCTCTCATAAGACCTTATTAGAAACGAAATATTATCCACGTATTAAAATATAAACATCCCCTGGGTCATACCTACCATTGGTTTTTAATATAATACTGTTCCACGCCTGGACTTGATCATTAAGTCCAGAATTAGACTGTTAGGTCAGTAACGTATTAGACAAACTATTTGCGCGCCAGGGTGGCTTTGAGCTACACCTGTTCCAAACATAAACACACAGATTCCTGTAGCTACATACTCATCCGCTGTCAGCATTTCAGTAATGAACATCAATAATTAGAATCAGAATTTTGCCAGAACGTTCGCTTGTTAATTTGTCTCTACACACCAGATGATGCCTCCCTGCTCACCTACGTCTCCTCATGGGCATACACTGACCTTGACAGGCACTGCTTCAACCTCGTACTGATACCGGAGAGTCTTGCTGGAAACCAGGATGCCAAATGCAGATACGTTTGTTGCCCTGCTTTAGCTCCATATATACAGCATGTCTGGGCATAAGGCCATATATGCAGTTCAACATATGCCATTTTATTTGCTATTTAAAAGTTTGTAACATTTTAAAAATTCATAATGAATATTTTATTACCATAATATTTTTACTATTATTTATTATATAAACAATTATATATAAGTAATTATTATTTATTATATAAACAATAAACCTCCAGCCAAACTTCTGCCCAATTTATTGAAAATAATTACTTTAACAGTGGAAGTGCTGGGCTTCCCCCTGCAGAAGTAGATAGGTTATAAACTATGATGTTTTTTAATATTTTTTGCTGGATCCCTTGTATCTTTAAAAAAAAAAGGCAAAAGGAAAAAAATGTTTATTTATGTTTTTAATTTTCATTCTGGAGCTAACTCAAGACAACCATAAATTTAACTTCGCAAAATGCTAGATAAAGTGGAACATTTTATTGTCATCCCCCACCTCCCCCTAAGTTTTGTGCTTATTATTCTGCACAGTGCCCAAAGCAAATAATGATAAAAGTTAGTAAGTGGGGAGTTGCTTGTTGTTTTTTACAGCATAGGAGCCCTGTACTTCTGAATCACTAAGCAGCTGGAGTCTGCCTTAATTACTTAACATCAATCAAGATGTATACCAGCACTTGGAGACCAAGGAATGCAACATTCATCTGCAACACAAAAGAAATAGCTCAGCTATCTTAGCTTCTGCCTAGATGGTTTGTGCACTAGCAAAAGTCAACAAATTATTTTTATACTATGTCAGAAACCTAAGTGAGCCAAGTGCTAATCTTACGCTGAACAAGAATTCCTCCGTGACAATTTATGGTAAGTGAGAAGAGACTGCGGGAATATGATTTCATAAACGCCTGCAGCCTTTACCAGCGAGCGTGTTTGTCCAGTGTTTTACTGCCTTCTGGTAAACAGCACCAGTGCTGTTTACCAGGGTTTTCCCCGACGATAAACACATAAATAAGTAAAATAAATAAGAGATGAATGCTCAGACTCCAAGTTCCTTTCTCACCTACTGACTTCCTGCGCTTGCAAAAGCCAATTCTTTGCTTGTTGCTAATACTAAAACACAGCACAGCGGTGCCGCGCTGAACCCGTCCGAGCTCCGCAGTCGGCCTTTCGCAAGATCAAAGGAGATGATCTAATTATCCCTTCTGCTCTTCAGATCCACTGGTGTAAACTACACACTCTATTTAATCTATGAAAGAGGCAGCCACCTACCACAGCACACAAGGCCTTCTCCCCAAGGGCCGAGATAAAAGGCAGCAGCGGGCACATGGCGCAGATGTTGGCCACATTCAGCGCGGCGCGACTGGAGGCAGCTCCGCTCCTCCGGTGTCGGGGGCGAAACGAGACACTAGGAAGATCTGCACAAGCCTGAACATCAGTGTAGATCGGACAATCTACTTGGAAGAATGAGGGTATGAATATGGTACCTTGGAAAACGGTGGCAGCCAACGTCAGTCAACTCTGTAGTGGACACTGGATGCTAAAAGTATTTATGATTATTATAGGACACAGAGACTGTTTGTGACACTGTACAAACACTGAACACCTGCAGCCTCCAGGCACAGACCTAGAGAGACAGAACAGAAACACAGACAGATGCAACAGCCCCTGGAAGAAAGGGAATAACCTCCTCCTCTCAGCATGGCTGCAGCAACAGCAATTTTTCAGATGTCAAAGGGAGAAGTTTTTAGGATAACTTTGGAGCAAGTTGCATGCCTGTTTCCCTCTGCAATATAACCTGAAAAACCTGGGAATATAACCCAGTATAACCCAGGGAAATTTCAGTGCGATGATGGCACTGAAAGCGTTACAGTTCCTCATTCATCACTATTTGGCAATTTTCTTATAAAGAGGTACGTTTTCTTGTTAAAGTCAACTTTAGAGATACTGCACATCCTCAAATAGTTCAAAGAAGCCAGAACAAATTAGAAAAATCAAATTTCTAATCTGCCTAGAGTTGTACTTAGCAGCTTCATTTATGCTCTGTTTATACTCAGAGCACAGGACACAATACTTTTCCACGCTAAGGAGAATAACTCAGGGAAATGTTTTTTCCCCCCTTCCTAGCGAACTATTAAATCATGAGAGGCTGTAAACATTATTTCCAAGGGAATTTGATAACACACTAAAATGTGCCAAACAACGAAGAAATGCTGCCTATCATATCGCAAGCCCTGAAGAACTTCCTTCTGCAAGTAAATTGAATGAAGGGAATAACAAAAAGAACAGTGACCAGCAACGCTTGAACATTAAATTCGGGTCTTAACTCAAGCATGTTTCTGCATACAATTGCTATCACTGCTATTCTCCTAACATGACCCACTATTAGCAATAAAACAGACCCTGTGTAAATCATGGTTCAAATATCCTTAGCAGCTTTTCAAACAGAATTCTTGTGAGAGTACTAGTCTGCCATTAGATCTGACCACTTGAGAGTAAGAAAAAAGAAATATTTGCTCAGACTTCCTAGGCCGTTTTGGCATAGAAGACAGATAAAAGCAGGAATCTTACAAAATGAGCTATTAAATCAAAGCAAATAGGGATTCCCCTCACTGATAAACCTACAGAAAAGAGACAGTTATAAACCACATTCAGCACTGTTTGTTCTGGACAACGTGGTTATGTCTCATACCAACAGATTATTTACTGCTTAATAAAATAACACGTTAATAAATATCTTAATGAAACTACTAAGAAAACATGCCAATGGTAACTACAGCACCATGGACACTGCACACAGGTTTTCTCAGCCCACTTTGGTTATCTGATTTGTTTTTTTAAAGTGTCCAAAAGCATTCATTTGAATAATTTGGGGAGATCCATTTGTTATAATTTCTTCTTACACCAAAAACAATTGAAAAAAAAGACTAAATTTATTTACTTATTTCATCTATTGCACAGCTATAAGCAAAACCAATAACAACAGCAAAAAGAGGATTTTGTTTTTTAAAGTGCCTCCATATCTGAGATGTTGACAGAGAAAGCAGGAAGACAGAGTTGATGTTAGGACTCAGGATGTTGTGAGCATGGAAATACACTTAAAAGCAGCTGTGCTTTAGTGTATGTCTACTGCCCATCTTTGATTTATTTTTAAATTTCTGCATTATGTTTAGGCTATACTTAGAAGATGGTTCCCCCCTCCAGAATTACTTTTATTAAGAAGATGAAGAAAATACTTTAAAGACATAACAGCATTTATATAAGGATGTTTTGGATTAACAGTTCTTCATTGTGTTCTCCTCTTCCTTTTTCAGCTCAGTTCCACCTATTTTTCCCCCCTCCTCCTCCTGCTCCCCCTGTTCCATGCTCAGAAGCTTGATTCATTTCTTTTTATTACCTCAACCAATGCTAAACACAAAGTTTAAGAAGATTCCGAAATTAAGCAATTATATGAACGCAGACAGGGAAAGAACCTCTTGGTAACAAAGGCTTGACTATTGTAAGTAGCATCGATTTGCTGCTGCTCTGAAATGCAAATAGAACAAAAGATCCAATGAAGTGAAACAGGGGAGAGGAGACAATACGGGAACATGCTGATTAGAGAGAAGGAAAACAGGGAAAAGTCCAAAGAGGAGGTATGCTGTTGCTCCTCATTTTACATTTCACTTTCACAAGAGAGCAGACCACGAAGATCCTTAAACAAAGCCCTGGAGAGGCAAGGCTTATCTCACTCAGTACGCTGTTTGCTGCATTCCTCAGAGGACTGCGACAGCTCATTGCAGAGGTGAGCTCTGACAGCTGATCGCACACACGGCCCGCCCCGACGCGCAGGTCCTGCCTGGGAGACGTCTCACGAGGGCAGCGCGGCCGCCCGCCCCAGCGCTGCTGTCCCCGCGGGGACCTGCCTGCGGCTCCGGCTTTCGGCGGGATTCAACCCCTTTCTTGTTGGGCCATCGGGTTTCAAATTGCTTCTGTATTTTTGTTTACTCAAATTAGCAGCACGAAATGATTAACTGGTACAGTAATCTTTCCATGTGGCATATACCACAGAAATGGTCTATATTAATTTGACTATTCATTTTCAAACCAAGTTTAAATTACAGCCAGGGCTATGGCCTGCAAACAATCCTGCATTACTACTATGGACAAGGACAATCCTATTAGACTCAGGGGGAATACGCACTTACCTTAAGAGAGAGAGAGAGAGAGAGAGAGAGAGAGAGAGAGAGAGAGAAAGAGAGAAAGGTTTTTGTGTAAGCAAGCAGGGCGCTAAACAGGAATTTAAAGGAGACTTTGGGCCAACAAGCCCAAAGTCCCTTATCGTGAGGGTTGAAAGATCATGTTTTCCTTCCATCATCCAAAGCAAAGCAAGGAAAAAAACTTAGCCTTTTTTTTTCCTTTTTTTAAAATTAGGAACGATGCCAAGTGCCTGCCTGTCAGTTATACAGTAGGTACTCCACGCTTTAGCCAGAGGATTTATATTACTTGTCAGAAAGAAATATTTTTCACACAGTCAACCAAAACGCACTTTCCAGGTATTTTCCAGGAGCGTGCCTCCAATTAACCGTGTGATAGTTACTCATGTATTTACTGCTTTCCAAAAAATCATTGTTTATTCTGGAGTCACCTTGCTGTGGTTTCTGGATAAACGAACTCACATGTTGCAATAAATATAGAATTGACAGGAAATAGTTTTACTAATTCCAAATTAAGCATCCTTAGATCAAGAGTTGGACGTTCCACTTCTGCTCCTGAAACTGTCTTCATGCTCCTGCCTCCTTGATAGACTATGGATTGCTTTTAAGACCTGAAAAAGAACTGCCTGCACGTAATTTGATTTTTTTTTTTTTTTTTAATGAATCTAAGTACCTGGAAGTACTTCCCTTATTTCCTTAACAAATCTAGAATGATCACATAAATGAACATACCTATGATGGACTTTAAGGAAATAATACAGTTCACAGGTTGGGGACATCAGAACAAAATCATCCTGGATTCTCTTGGACAAAGCATAATTTTCAAGCTTGACAATTAAAAACACAGACAAGGATCTGAAATGACTAACCACTTCTGTTATATAGGAAATTATTAAGTGGCGACAGGTTTGCACACAGAAATATATCCATTGCTCAGCCCTAAATTCTACTCCCTTTAGCCTAACATTGGTGTTCTACTGAAATGTGTGAAAAGTTATTTGTTCCCTAAGTCTTTGAAAGGAAGATGGAAAAAGTAGCACGTGCTGAAACAGTTTGTGGAAATCGAGCGCTTTTCGGCGTTCACCAGCACAGGTACCTGCTGCCGCGCGGCCCGCTGGCTTTGAGGCCACCTCGTGCTAGCAGACAGCAAGACCCAAGAGCGAAAACAAACATCAAAATGTCTCTCATTTCCAAATATTTGGCAAGATCTGTTAGCTGAACGTTCCAACACACCCAACCGACATTACAAAATACAGGGTTTTCATTAACACTTTGCCAAGACCTTCTGTCTGCAGTCTACCTGGCCTTGGTTCAGGCCTTTTAGGAAGTGCATACAAAGTAAATGTGCTTCTAAGGAACAGGCCTCAGCTCTACCACTTCCTGGCACCCATGCTTCAAAGGGCACATTTTAAATCATATTTTATCCAGTTTTCCATTTGATCCAGCTATCAATCTTAAAAAATAAAAATAAAAAACACAGCTGGCACTTTCTTGCTCCCTAGTAGATATTTAATCAAGTCAAATAAGGGAATATGCTTTATATCATCCCATCGCTCATGACCTGGAGCAATGTAGCAATTACAGCAAATGTTATGACCAAAAATTAAGGAAGTAATAAAGAAATATGTGTATTACTAGAAGACTGGGGTGGTAGTCCAGTAAGTACTCGTTTTTTAGCTGATGCACATTACGTTTATCGTAAGGTCTCCCACAGGCATTCATACAGGAAAAAAAAAAAAAAAAAAAACTCAAATGTAACTGTTAGATAGGGAATTGACTTAAAACTAGTGGAACACCTTTCTACTTGAAATGTGTCAATGAAAATGGCAAAATGAAATAACTAAGTCCATTCCAAAATACAAAAGGATAATGAAAAGCCCTAGCACCAAAGATTAGTGTTCCTAAAGAAAGCTTAGCATGTTGTGGTAAACTAAAATTTCTAAAAAGCTGTGCAACGGAAACTTCCTAGATCTGCTTCTGCTGCTCAGTTATTCCTGTCGAAGGTGGGAGGAAATTTATGACTTCCTCCTCCTGCTTGTACCACTATGAAATCTTCCAGCATAAAAGTCTCCCAAATTCTCTGCCTACAAATATATGGACATTTACATGGTTCAGCTGAAAATGCAAGGCCTTTTTTGGCGGGAGGCGCAGGGGAGGCCCCCAGGAAAGTACAGATTTTAAAAAGAACTCTAAAAGACGCTCCACAAAAGTATTTATGCCTTTCCCTGCTATCTACCTTGGAAGAAGGACAGAAAATTAGCAGCAGGTAGTTCTGCTTGTTTTGTACCTCCGAAATATGAGTATGCCAAGAATTTTCATCTGTGGTTTTACTCAGATTTCTAGGAATAGGAGGGGAAGAAACTCTCTCACTCCTTTATCAACTCAGTCTTTCAGAGAATGTGACACATTCAAATATAGCAAATAATATGTCAGGAAAACTTTTAAGGCATTTAGATAAAAATCCTTTTTTTTGCGATTCTCAAGCCGTTTTTCCTAGTGAAATCATAGTCCAATTAAATCTTCATTGTTCAAAATCTCCTTGAGAATAATCTGGAAGTCTGCACATAATAATTTAGCACAGAAGTTATGTGGAAAAACTCCTTTTAGGAAGGAAACAAAACCAACAAAAATGCAAGACTATTTCAGACCATTTTTATATGCCACAAAGCAGTAATAAAGATCAAAACAGTTCCTTGCTTCCAATGCAGATCATCAATTGTCTGTTCGGGAAGGTGCCACCAAGATTGAAAGACGAGTATTTCATCTAAGAAGTATTTCAAAAAATGCACTTTGCAGTCATTCCACTGGAAAATGATGGAGGAGAAATATAATTCTCAATAAGCAAATACTCCCACATGTTGTCTCCATGTGAAAATCTTGAGGCCATCAACCACCAGCTGCCCACAGACATTTGCTAAAAACTAAAGCCTGTGTCACAGCCAAGTGAACTTTTCTTCAGGTCAACATTAAGATTTACTGGCACTCAGCACAGCACACACCAACTTCAAGGTAAAAACTTTTGACACAAATAGCTGAGATAGCCCCATCAGCTCCATCCTTCAGCTCCTCCCACCTGCATTGGCTTCTCTTGTGCAAGTCAACTAATGCACTATTCAACAGCCTTGACTTACTGTGAGATGTGAGTTATTGGGGTCAACAGTGTCTCACCCTCCAGGTCAAGCTCATCTGCAAAGCTGTTGGTCCTGATGAAGGGTGCTGTGTTCACGTCTAAAAACGCTGGATTTTTTTTCACTGTGAGGAAACATGTAGATAAGGGTTAAAGCAGTAGTACTCAGCCTTTTTTTCAAGATAGGTTTACTACTTGTTTGCGCATCTGAAAAAATTGAAATATCTCATTAAAATTAACAAAAGAAGAGTTAGTGGCAGAATTACCTGCATACCAATACTTACATGCATCCAAGCAACTAGGCAGGCTACCACAGATTTCATTTTTAAACTCTGGCTTCAAAATTCTGCCCAACTCTAGCATTAAGAACCCCAAGTGCCCTTAGCAATGCGATCCTAACCTTTGTCAGAGAAGCCACAGCACTTCCTTACACATAAAATCACTACTATATTTATACATGACTATAAATGAATTGCACAGAGAAGAAAAGCAACAATAAGCAATATTCCGTAAGAATCATAAGTTGAATAAGAGAACAAGTAGTCTGAAATCCCAGAATTTGGGAGAGGAAAAAGCAAAAACCCACAACTATCAGGAGAAAAAAAAAAAAAGATTTTAGAATTATCCTAAAAGCAGGCGTCACTTACAGCACTTAAGAAGAGTTCTATAGTAAATTTTAGCCAGTGTCAGAATCCTATTTCTTGGCATCAGTATGATGTTACTTAATCAACATTGTGGCAGCCACCAATCAAAACACAGACTGCGAAGCCAGCAAAATAATTTCAGTTTCAGATATAAAGCAAAATGACTTTAAAGTGGACTCCTTTTGGATTTAACTAAATTCAATTTCATTGTTCTACCAGGTACAAATGGAACCTTCCCAGTTTCTAGAACAGGAAGACTTATTTTTTTCTGATGAAAAGTGACAACACTATTGAACTTAAAACTATATTAAGTGTTTGCTGAGTTCCCATGAAATTGCGCTTGTATGAGATATAATACACAGGTGGATTTGTAGAAAAAGTGGGGTTTGGGTCATTACAGTTACTGCTTTCCTGTTTAATATGGTGGGAGATGGGATGAAGAATGATGGAATGAAAAAGCAACAGGAAGCGCAGCTTGTATCCCATCCTATTTGAACTAGTGTGATTATCTGAGAATACTGGGATGAAGAGATGTTTAACACGAGGCAAATATTGCATCTCTCTTCCTTTTTTTTTAATTTTAAAACTTTCTAAGAAATCATTACTGAGATATGGTAATAAATGCAGCTCTCAGCTCTTCATACTTATTAAAATTGGAATTTTAATTAATGCATTTAGAAAAAGTCCCATTTTCTCTAGATTTTTTTACTTAGGCATTTGAAAATTACGAGCAGAAAAGTCTACCAAACCCCAAATTCTACCTATGTTTTCATTAAGCGCTATAATTTCCTGTGCCACAGGCGGCAACTGCAAACAGAGCAATGCAACGATGTAGGAATTAACAGTGTTAAGGAAGCAATGAGATATTATGAGCTTTACCTGGTGAGGGAGGAGCGCTGGAGGACTGCTGGTCTGTGGAAAAGGATGGCCAGGAGCGCTGACAATCTGAGCCAAAGCAAAGATGCACATAAAACAGAGAGATGGGGGTGTGCCTCGGGAAAAAGAGCTGGAGAGAAACAGCTAAGGAGATGCAGACATATCTAAAATTCAGAGTGCTGTGCTTGACATCGCTTTAAAAAACGAAATGAAGAAATACTTGAGGTAACAGGTTCTATGGATCCCTTCCTGTATGTACGAAATCTAAACAGGATGTTTTAAATGGCCACCAGGGGAGGCATCTTGCCTCTCCAAACTCCTCCTTCACACAGCAGGTGCCTCATCTGCCCCAAGGCATTCATGCCAGTTCTCCCTGGAGGAAAGTAATGAAAACATTTGGCTCCTCAGCCTTCACTTCGATTCCTTCGAGTGCTGTCCTTTCTAAAGGGTGTAAGCTGGGAGGGACCCCTGGGTCTGGCTCCTGCACCTCAGGGTTACCTCAGACCAAGAGCGCTGCTGGTAACTGGAGCTGCCCCACTTGTTCTATAGAAAAGTGCCTACAGCTACTAAGTTTGATCACTTAGGCCAGGTCTACCTCAAGCTGAATTTCTTGGGAGAAAGCTGCACACTAACAAAAGCAGTCAATGCTGAGAAAAAGATTCAGCAAGAACTTATGGTTTTGTTCTATTAAATTCCTTTAAATCATGCTCCCCTTTTAGCACTTGAGAAATGACTGTGGCTTCCTATGCTGGGACACAGTCAAATTTCCCACCTATGTTTATGCAAAGAGCAAAACTCCAAATATGAACAAATTTGAATTAGACTCAGGGGAAGGGAATGACATTGGAGAAGCCAGGAGACAGGCTGGCAGAAAGGGAGGTGGCGTTGGCATGGGGAGCCCAAAGAGAGAGCTGACTACAAGAAATAGGGCCACGTGACTGAAGACTCTGTGAAGACCAGACTGAAGCTAAGTGGCTATCCTTCATTCTTACATTTCCTAACGCCTTATTCTTGAGCTTTTGACTTAGCAATTAGGTTTCTGTGTATGTAATCTTACTCACAGTAGGTACAAATATACTCCCTGCCTGACTTCTGTGAGTCTCTAGGAGGACACCATGACGTGAACTCTCACATCTACCAGTTCACTCTGCTCAACTAGGAGACAGAAACTGAACCGAAGTTCTTCTGATGTTTTCCCAAGATGAAAGAATTTCTTGCTGATGTATATATAACAAGTGGTGATTTCAGGGCTCTCACTGCTATCCTGAATTTGTTCCACCACATTTTCCTGCACCAGAGATAAAACGCTTTCGGTATGGAAAACTGGAAACCAGATAATGAGCAAGCCGAGAATTGGAGAGGGAGAGTTAAAGAGATTAAGTGTTCTCTTATTTTGCCACCTTAATTGCACCTATGCTCCGTGTGGGTTCAATGGGGAAATTCAACCTTGTATTCTCCCACAATTTAATCCAAGTCTGAGCATCTAGCACTTTATTATTGAAGAGTAACTTCTTTTGTCTTCAGTGGATGCAAAACAGACAACTTACAGTTGGCTCACAGCACTCTCCCTAAATCACAGTGAATTTTGCCCAGATCCAGCTCTACGCCTAGAGTCTTCAGGGAAAACTCATATTTTAAGAAATCGCATGAACAAGCACATTAGAAATATCACAGCACCATAATTAAATGGTCACAGAATCCAGATAAATAATAAAATATATTATATAATTTATGGGATATCTGTTCACAGGTATCTACGGAGCATTTTTACAAGAACAGATGTGTAGTTAAAAATGCCCATTTCTAGAGGTCATAGCTGGATGTTTTCCTCCCATCTCAATCTATTTTAAAATTAATTCTGTTATTTGAATATGTAGCTTAACTTTTATTAGTCTTTTATCTGGGATATGTATAGAATAACAAGTTTTCCTCAATTAACAGTGACTACCTATTCTACTTACAATCAAATACTTTATAAATGATTGTTCATTTCTGCCTTTGAGACTGAACCATGGGTGCAATTGTGATTACAAGTGTGAGAATGTACATTTTTGTATGTCAAGATCTCCTTGGCTGCAAAAGATTTCTTAGAAACTATATGTCGCTAGACACACATGAAAAGCACTGCAAACAATGTTAACGTTGTCACAGGGTGGCATGCTGTAGATGAAGTTATTTTCCTCAACTTACCAAGCAATTCTAACATTCCTGTTTGTCCTGTATACTTGTAACAGTTTAGAGAGAGCAGAAGAGACAAAAAGAAGAAAAAAAAAGTGTCAGAAGAGATTAGAGGTTTGTTTTTTTATTGAAAGCTAGAGAATTGATTTTTTAAGTGGCAGTAGGAGACTGACTGCAAATTATATTGTCCTTTAATCTACTTAGAAATTTAGTGATATAAAGATGAGACTTGCCAAGCCTCATCAGTCACATATCTCAAGTCACTGTATTGTTTTAAAAACAGACATTTGTATTCAGAATCATACAGATTAAATGTAGTATCCACCTTCTAAAAACTACCACAAACTTGGCAGTTGTGATCGAGTTGTGATCATTCCCCAATACAGGACAGGAAAGATGGGAAAAGCATGGATGTTACAGAATAAGACAGAAATGCACCAAAAAAATATATGGAAGGTGAGAGTTTCTATCTGAATTAAAATATATGCCTGGTGTCAACCAACACTGCAATCTCTCATTTTAATGGTCATTAAATTTAATCAAGTCAGCCAACATTTTTAGGAGAAAAAAAACGCAAGTGCTTATGGTATGTATGATCTATAAAACATACTCCTAAAAATTATATGTTCCTCTTGCAGCCAAAATTTGAGCATGCAATTAACAAGTTATAAATTCTACTTTTTTGTAAAAAAGCTACATCATAAATTCAGAGTTATTTCAGAGCTCATATTATAATCAAGTAAGTTATTACTACTTATAAGGTGACTATCAAATAGGGTCCTTTCATCTTTTCCTTGTACTATATCATTCTGTACAAGGACAATTAGTACAGACGATCCACATTTATCTTAAGTTATTCTGCTTTCAAAATGTGATTCATAGACACCTCCACTGAGCAGATGGCAGGAGCACATAATGGTTTCATATAGCAGACTATCTCCAGAGCAGCCAAGTATCTGCTCTTTTGGGGTGAGGTACAAGCAGAATATGAATGGGGCTTGGAAAGCCTGGCAGTCTGCTCCAGTAGATTCAATCAATTAAAGAAATGGGAAAATTATGCACCAAACTTAGAGACAGTAGATCTTCCGGCAGGCAGAAATTACAAATAATCTTAAATTTGCCTGCAAAGGAGCAGATCAATTAAGGAAATGCCTGAACCTCATCCAGAGAAGCCAGCAAGGAAAGCTTGAAAGCAAGTGTTCTTGCTTTAGAAATAGAGCCAAGAGCTAGTTCTGACTTTAATTGTCCTACGTATATTACAGATGACATGCACATAAATAATTAATAGAGACCATTACAGTTACTGGCATGTTATAATAGAATTTCTTACCAGAGTTTTCATATGCTTCAATACTGAAATCAGGTTTCCTGTTATCTGTCACATGGTCATAAGTGATTTGTGGAACAGTTAACGCCTTATCTGGAGAAGAAGGTCCATTGTCCTTCTCTAACTTAAATTTCTTCTTTTTGACCTAAAAATACACATATATTAAATTACTTGAAGCAAACCTCATTTCATTGTCTCTTTAATAAATGTTTTTAATAAAGTCTCCAATGAGCTATTACCAGATAATAAGACTGCCTGACCAATTACATTTGCATTATGCTCCACACTGTTTCTTACTAATTCCTCCCCCAAGCTGGCTAACCTTTAGAATTCCACACATCATCATTAGCAAACTGCTTGCCTGCGGGGAAAAAAAAATCTGCTGGCTCTACAACAGTTTACATAAATCATAAACTGCTCTAGAATAGCCTTGCTATTTCATGGTCGCAATAAACTATATCTTCAGCACATGTAAGTGGATATAGTGATATCAAACTCAGAAGAATCCGTGATATGAGTGGAAATTCCTGTCAGGCATCTTCTTTCCTCAAATTTTCCTTTCTCTTTTCCTTTTTAATTTGTTGCCAATTAAAATCCAAAACAGTTCTTTTCCTTGCTTATAACTTTCCAGACAGCAAGAATAAGTTACTGATAGATATGCTCGAGTTAGGTCATTATTGTTCTCTTCAAACTTCATGTATTCATTCAAAAAAAAAATTAAGCTTGGAATCTGAGGCAAATTAAAAGTTACAGCTTGAAATGCTTCTTTATTCAAAATCCTCAAACTCATTTGAAATGCAACTATGAAACTGAGCCTTTGTTACAAAGGCCTGTAAAACAAATACACGAAATAGCCTCTACAGAGCGAACAACTTGAATATTATTTAAAAAATGAATATATGAAATTACAATAATATGAAACGTTTGTTACCATCACTGATTTCTTCGGTTTTGGACTAGGTGACAGTAAATGATAATTCCTAGAAGGTTTTCGAATATATATTTTCCACGTGGAAGAGTCTGGATTTTCTGCTGCATAGCATCTCCATGCAGTCTAGAATAAAAGTTGTTAGTAACAGAGCAGTTAATACAATTGAGTTTGTTGTTAACTGTACGTCAGAGTAACTTTCAAGTCAGCACATTAGAAAATCTTGATTAAACAGTATTCAAGAATTCGCTCACATTAACTTTGCATGCTATAAAATCCCCATTCTCAAAGTGCCTAGTTTAATGTGGGCTGATACACAGGCCAGGAAGATCAGCCTTTTCAAGCGCATCTTTTGATTGGATTAGATCTTGAGATATATATATAAAAAAAGTACTATCCAAGAGGTCTTCTAGACTGGACTTAAAAGACTGAGGTTGAATTTCTTGCTCTGAGTTCCTGTTGAGACTTTGGGCATTTTGCCTATTTGTCTTCGGGTCCCTACTCGAAAAGCAGAGCTAGTTCTCCTGTACCTCACAAGAGCACCATCAGAAAAAAAGCTGTAGTAGTAGTAAAGATTTGTTATACAAGAGAAATAAGAGGGACAGCATAATGGAACACCTAACCAGGAGCCAAACTCCCCCAGACAAATTAAAAAAACCTAACCATCATCATTTGGAAGTGCTATGTTCAAAGACAAAAAGGAAGAAAAACGGCCAGGAAACAAGACAAAAACTACTGCACACATATATACACATATACTACACACAAATACTACTGTATATTGCGCCAGAAGTTTAACTATATTGTTAGAAATAATTAATAATTAACCTCCAAATTAAAACAGCAGATAGTCAGTAATCTAATAACAAATAGTCAGCAGCTTATTGTCTGTCCCCCATTCACTCCTAATGTTTCAGATAGAGTCAAGTACAACAACCTGAATGTGCAATCTCAGGCTTCCCAATAATTTGGGACTGATTTCCCCAAAGAATCAGCGGGAATGCTGAAAATCCATTCTTTGCAAACCCGTACCTTTTTCTGACCGTGCAATCCAAAAGAAACACACTGAGTCTCAAGATTTTTGGCTAATCTTTGGCTATAACCAGTCCCTTAAATTTAAACCTTTTTCACATTAACTCTGGGACTGTTTCGTTTCAAGCATAAACTTTACAGTTAGCTACTGTTTCCATAAAGAGTCTGACCTGGAAATCCACATTCACTCATGAAGCTAGAGAAATAAGTCATATGAGAATGAAAGAACGATACAGCCTAGGTGAAACACCTAGATTCCTCTTTTAATTTGATCCTTGTTTCTAAAGTTACAAACAGATATTTAGTAAGGGAAGAAAAAAATGGAAAAAAAATGCAATTAAACAATATTAATACTTCTCCAGAGTGAAAGGTTAACTCCAGTAAAGTCAAGGATAACAATCCCATTGACCTCACTGACACCAGAACTGTAACCATCTTTTTAACAGAGGTGATCAAAATTTTTCTGACTGTGTATGATTTACAAGAAAAGACTACTTTAGCAGAATCTCAGTGTTTGCCAGCCACCTACCCCAGAGCTCAGGAAGTTCAAACAAGGTTTTTGCTTTTATAAGATTCTGACTTATTCTGAAATCAAAATACCTATTTGCCCCAAGAAAAATGCAGCATATCTGATATTCGTTTTTACTAGGAACAGTGGATTTTTAAAAATACAATTTTATAGGCTCCCTCTTTTCTGTTTTCCATTATTGTAAGCATAGTATTTCATAACATACCCCCTTGCTTAATAGCCAAAAGTTCAGTTATGCTTTTAAACCAGCTGAATAGTTTGCGCTGATTTGAGAGCGAACTTTTCTACCTGTTCATTTACATTACAGGTGAGAGTTCTAAAACTATTTAGGAGACTTTTATCTGTATCTGCAACTCCAACACAATTTTTGAAGGGAATTAGACAGGGAAATACTGTAAACAACTTCAAAAATTGTTTTAAGGGGAAAGAAAGGATACTCGGTAAAATGCGTGAACTTGGCACCTGTATGAGAGAGGCAGCAGCCGGAATTTGACGGTTGAAGTGTTTCTGTCTTTGTTTCTGTTGTACTTTTAGGGCAAAGCCTGAACCAAGAATTCCCTGTAGAAAGAAAGAAAACAGAAATTTAGCTTTTAAGAGGGTTGAGGGGGAACATGCATAAACTTGCCAAAGCATGTCACATATTAATAAACTCCTATTCGGCATCATAAAATAACCCAACTAATTATTCAGAGGAAATGACTTAATGCTATTAAGTTTTCAGAGTTAGTTAGTCTTACTTGCCGAAACATAAAATATGAACATTATCGTGGCCTGGTTCAAAGCCTATTTAAGTCAGCTGGGCTCAAACACTAAATAACCAGAAGAAAATGGATTTCATAACATCTAAAGGCCCCATAAAGGCCTGTGAAAGGGAATGACAGTATAGGGAAGAATATATTAATCTGGTGTGCTGTGCTTAACCTCATTTTCATGAGAAATAAGGATTTGGCATGGCATAATTTAGATCACATGAAAGCCTTTTAAACTGTACTATGGCAATTTCTATAGTGTTAACCCTATAACCCTATAGTGGGTGGGAAAAGGAAAAAGAAGAAATGGAGCACTAGAACACAGCCAGGCTGCTCAGCACAGGGCGCTCTCATCCACCCGAGGACAAGGTTGCATGGACTAATGTCACTAGTAATGAGCAACCTGAAGCAGCCTCCAAATGTAGTAAAACTATTAACTCCAAAATGAGTGTGGAGCAGTTCCCTTATCTAGTCATTCATATTTCTACAGGTATATTTCACAAAGGTTTTAGTATCCTTTATCTCCTTCCTGATAAAGGAGAAGGTTCTTATTTTACTTCTATAAACAACTAGGAAATCTGACACGTAAAAGCATAAAAGGCTTGCTCTGAAGGTAGGACTACTATATAATTATATACGAAATATCTTTGGAGGCATCCAGTTCACAACTGCCCGCACAAACAGTCAGGCAGCACAATTTGAGAGTATTGCTAGTTACCTATATTTGCTACTGAAAATTTTGGATCTCAAAAGCACTGATTTTCAACTTACTGTTGGTATCCAACTGCCTCATTTATTGTCAGAAACTATTTGGGCACCTGTTTTCAGCACTAGCTAAGAGCCAAAAGACCTCAAAAAGCTCAGCCCTGAATCACTGTTGAAAAGAAGACGTTGGCCATGAACAGACATTAATTTGGCAAACAGCTCTGTCAGCTGCCAGTATCACAGTCCCTGGCCACTTACTGCTGCCTCTCTACAGCTTTGCTGGGAGAAGGATGCACAGGAGAAGTCTGCAGTTCACCCTATACCTGATCAGTTGAGTAACTTAGCAGCAAATGCCTTAAGGAGTCAAAACATTACTAAGTCAGCGATCTGAAAAGCAATTAGCATGGGGATATTTCCTTTACGTATTTGAGGTAGTTGAAAAGTGTTTTGAATTAAACGCTCGTTTCAGGGTTGAAACATCCCTTTTCAAATATATACCAAATACAGCATCTCATATGCAAACAAGTAGTGTTTACTGATTTTTTAGCTATGTTTGACCATATATAATTTGAATACAAAGCTTTTTTACTATCAAATCCAATGAAAGGTTAAAGAAGCAGTAACAAAGGATTCCTCTCACTATTAAAGGGTCACTATTGAATTGCCAACAGAAGTACAGAAAAACCTACCGCGGGTAGTGCAAAAAATGAAATTGCAAACACTGAAAAACAGGACGCAATAGTCTTTCCTATCCAGGTCTGTGGCACTTTATCCCCATAGCCAATAGTTGTAACAGTCACCTGTAATGAAAATACATAAAGCATTACAAATATTAACATAGCAGTCTTGAGGACTTCTTTGTTTTTGTTTGCATTTACAGGAACAAAAGCTACATTGCTATCCCTCCCAATGGCAGTGTGTGCGACCTTAATGAAGGTAATTCCCCTCTCTGGGTTTGCTTCCTACCTATAAGATAATGAAAAGGGTGAAGGAAATTGAATTATAATAAAATATGTGTTAAAATGTAGCAAATAAAACCATTAACTTAATTCTTCGTGTCTTAAAAAACATTACAGTCTATGAAATTACAGGGATATGGGCTGCCTGCCCACACCACATGCTTTCCTCAGGGGGAGGCTGCCAACACAGCTCTGAACTGCTGATTTTCTTTTTGGGCAGGAGATGTTTGCTGAGAGTGTTAGAGGGCTGTTGCATATCAGGAGCACACACGCACTGTCACTACGCACTACGACTGGGCTCAGACATGAGGTATGCTGGAGAACAGTGCTGATATAAACAGCAAGAGAATCTGAAAAAAATTCCAGGCAGCAACAGATCCTTAAAACGTAGCCTAACAAATCACTAATTCACACAGAACATAAAGAGCAGGAACAGATAACTTAATGCACACACACAGGAAACATCTGTTGAGTTTGTTTCAAGACACTGAAGTAAAGCTTACCACCACGGTGACACAGAACAACAAGGCAGGACAAGTCATTACTTGCAGATATGCAAGAACTGAATGGACTTTTTTTTTTTCTTTTTTCTTTTTCCTTTTTTTTAAATAGAAGGCATAAATTTGGAATCTGAAGTCATTTAAAGTTCCCCAGCTTGGAAGGTAGAGAAGTTTGCTTTACTCAGCTTTACTCAAAGTCACAGATAAAACAGCCCACGTGAAGCGCACGCGGCTCTCGAGCGGATGAAGC
Source organism: Tinamus guttatus (assembly GCF_059628265.1). Lineage (NCBI taxonomy): Eukaryota > Metazoa > Chordata > Aves > Tinamiformes > Tinamidae > Tinamus > Tinamus guttatus. Next base: position 11,038,922 of record NW_028288774.1, on the reverse strand, counting down.
ACGCAGCGTCTGCCAGCTGCCCAGGCTTTCTTCTGATGAAGAAGCTGCCTGTTTGCACAGGCCACGCAGGAAGTAAATCCCAGACAATAACAAAATAAAGACCTTCCTCCTGTACCCTGCAGTTACTCCTGGTTCACCTGTCATATTGTAAACACACACAAAAAGCAAACACACAAACAAAACCCTACTAAAAATAACTGTGGCAGAAGGGATGCCCTCTGACACCTACTTACATAAAAGATAAGGAGACAAGATGATGTCTTTAGAAGATATTTTCAGCTCCTCATGATTAGAATATTCTATTCTCTGTTGCAGGCTCAATGTCATGTTTTGCTACCTTAACTACGAATGCGAAAAGAAACGGGCCCTTTGGGCAGACCCGACTATCCCAGTGCTCCCTCCCTTCCCGTCCTTCCTGAACTGCTCGATGAGACGCATCGATGCCAGAGTGTATTTTCTGTGCTGTTTGTTGGGGATTATTTTTAAAAGAACATTATGGAAATTGGGTTGGAAATAAACCCATGTGTTTAAGTTAACATTTTTTCGACCCTCATAATAAATACATCTTCAAATGCATTGTATTTCAAAATTACATCATCTTCTTTTTTTCCCTAGGATACATGTTGTTGAAAACTTGTGCTCCAAGTTTTAGCCCCAAATGAATCTTTACAGCCAGATTGTAACTCCCTAAAGAGTACAGTACTAATTTTACAGTTGTAAAATAGGACTTACAATGGAAATACTGACTCAACTTCTACTCTAGCGTAGTAAATACATCGCCATAATTAAACTAAATTGATGCAAGAGCTCACACATTATATTTTCATTGCAAAGCAGCATGAAAAGCTAATTGTTTTAATTAGCAGCAAAATCACATGCATCCATTCACTATTTCAGAACTTTGATGTGATGCACTTCACCACAGGGTTTGCTGTTAAGACTAGTCTTCTTCCTATTAATTAGACATCAATAATTAAATGAGGAAATACGAAGCAGAAAATCCAGATGGCAACAACAAATAGCAGTTTCAAACAGCACTGAATAGGTGATGCGTTTTATCCAAGGTTATCTGGCTAAAATGGGGACAACAAACTAAACCAGGTATGTAACTTCCCTGCTCTGTAGATAAATACTTAGTGCCTTTCAAAGTTCTGCAAGGTTGAACATCTACGAAATGCAACTCTGAAGAATGCACAATTCAGCTGCTAAAAAGACAGACACCACAGGACTGAGGGAGCAAAACGCAAGTGCTAAAACATCAAAGAGAGGCAATTATTGAAGTCAAATTACCTTATGCAGAATACCATACCTACTTTCCTTCTGATTTCACAGCACTACAACTTCAAAAGAACTGTGCTAGGTATTGCTCTGTGCTCAGAATTTCATTCACAATTTTCTTCCTCTGCTTGTAATACTCATCTGTATTAAACCAAGTGATACAGGAAAAACATCCAGAGACTTGCTAGAAACATCATGCAACATCCACAGTTTCCCTGGCTTTCTTGCAATTGTAGTAAATTGCCAAATGGTTCAAAGACTCTCCTGTACACATCAGTGTAATGAACGCAGTTGAAGCCTTTCTACTGCTTGTCATCTTATTTAGTCAACTGCATTCATGTAAGTTGAATATAGAGTATTTCCAAGCTGCTGAAGTCTGTCCCCCCATTTTACTACAAAGTTTGCGAACTGTATAAAGCTGAAAACAAATCTAATGATCTTTCACTATTTTAATTTTTTTTTTCAAATGAGAATATTGTTCTGTCTTGTGTATATAAGTACATTAGTGGTAAGACTTGATTCAGACACCACTTTCAGCTCCAAATCACTTCTATGTACACTGCAGTACTCTCAAAAGAAAGAGTCAAGTTACATCCTTCAGATGAAAGAGTTAAGAGACTATCCTCTGTTGAGCACTCACATCTTGAAATATTGGCTTTAAAATAGCAATGCTAAGCTGAAGAAAAGGCTTCCTGATCCCTCTTCCCCATTATGGAGAAAAGAATCATAGCAAACTTTGCCTCAGCCTGCTACAGACCCATTTAACCAAAGCCTAATCTATTAAATTCTGAAGTATGACTGAAAGTACATTTCCTTAATTGGGATTTTTTTTCCAGACCCTAGCCTGGAAAATGGTAAGTTTCTAGAAATTCTTTGTTTTATCAAATGGAAAATCTGATAAAACTTTCTGGAGTCTTCTAGTTTGAAGGAAGATTAAGGACAAATTAAGGAAAAAGTTTCAAGAATGTTTTTTATAGGAAAGAAAATCTATATTTGTACTTTGGAGACAAGAATTTTGAAAGATTTCTTTACATCTACCACACAAAACTTTATTAAGTGAGGAAGAAAAAGTACTTGGAACTGCTCTTGAAGTTAAAAGCCACAGATGAGAAGGTGGGTAGTGAGATGTATGGATGCAAGCAAACAGTATTTAGAAACACTAACCCCCCTATCTTCTAAGCCCTTCCTCCATAAAGTCTGAAAAATTCCATTTCAACTCCCAGAAAAAAGAAAGAATGGGCTTAATAGTGGGTATTCTTGGCTTGCAAAGCACAAAACCAACAATAAAGTGTCTTCCTGTGTCTAACATTGAAGTCAGCATGAAGTCCTCAGAAGCTTTTTAAATTTAGATATGAATAAGAGCTCCTCCTTTTCTGTGGCTATTTTTAACATTTATGTTCAGTTATTTATAATTAGAACAAATTTGATTTAAGCAAAAAATTTATGCACATGTGCAATATCTATTTTGTATTTCTTGCAGCTTTCCAGCAAAGCTCTTGAACACTTTTGATTTTCATTATACACTAGGCACGTGCTCATAGGCTTTGATAAATAGAAATGTATGCTTGGAAGCACAGTTTAAAAAAAAAAAAAAAAAAAAAAAAGATTGGTCCTTGGCAAGAAAATACGTATCTGTGAATTAAAGGAACAGGAAACTTAACTAAGCTGGTACTTGCATGCGATTGCTGGATGCAGTTCAAAGGAACAGGGGGACATGCATTAACACCCTTGCATGGCTATATTCCATAACTGATTGTGGCAAATGGGGCTCCTGGTCAAAGAGACTGTAGGCAGCACAATCCACGTACGAGTTTTCCTGAAGGACGTTTGTTCAGCTGTGAAGGTTGAAAACAGTGTGCCATGCAAGGGATACCAGAAGGAGGGCTCGCCTCAGCCTGCCCAAGATGCGATCCAATTTAGTGTTCAAAAAGAAAGAAAACAGAAGCGAGCCAGCAATGTTTCCTCAAGATCCTCTTTGACAGGCTTGGTAAGAACATGTAACATATCTTTTGTTGTTGTCGTTTTCTACTGTTGTTTTTATTGTCCAGAAACTATACAAAGTCTTTAAGATTACAAGCATGCGCATGAAGGACAATATAAGAAGAGTACCTTTGCCCTGGGGAACAGAGGGATACATCATTTTTCTTGTATTTTATCTGCAGAGAGTCACCTTGGCTTTGGAAAAACATGTGTGTGCATTCATCAGAGTAATTTACACACGTGCTGCCTTCGAGGATAGCAGTAACACCAACAAATCCCTCAGGCACAAGGTGACCTCAGGTTTCCCCGGGAAGCCTGCAGCCTGGCACTGCCAATAACTACAGCCTTGAGCACTCCACAAAATTCAAACGAAGCACCAGAGGCCAATTTAGTCATGGAAATGGAAAAGCAATATAGATTTATAAATAACAATGACAATGAGGAACATCTAACTAGAAGTTACACACCCTATGGGTATGCTTCTACTTGGCAAAGCAAAGTAATATAGAAGTACCGAATTCCAGATGCAGTTTAGTTGTGGTGACACACATCTTTTATACTGTTTCCTGTATACTGTGCTACATAAAGAAGTTCTTTGGGTAATGGTAGTAGAGAAAAGCATTCACCTGAGTTGAGGTAACAAAAATATGTCATATTGTAGGGTGAAAGGTGGCAATGAGGATGTTACTAAGCACTTTTCCTTTAGTATTTTCTGCTACATTTGCTAAGCAAGCTCCAAGATCAGCTATGTGCTAGACAGATCACACACCTGTGCGGGCCTCTGAAACGGGGATCGTGAGCTATCCTCTTGCACAAGGCCAGCACAAAACAGATGGAGACAGGTTTTCAAATAGCAGAATTTGTGGTACTTAAGCAATGCTGAAAATTCTGGCTAAACCCTAACATTGTGTACTAATCTTTTTGAGAATGTTTTCCAAATATTTTTGAGACCCTTACTAAGGAGCATTCTGCTATTTAATGATCTGCAAGACGTCACAAGACGTCATCCTGACTTTAGAGGACCTTTCCCTAAAGGACAGTATGAGGAATATTACAGTATCGAAATACCAGAAATGCATTTTTAATAATTCAGTCTGCTCTATAAGATGCTCTGTTTTTAATGCTAATGCAAATAGCAGCATGTGTGTTTTTAAATGCAGCTACATCTGCCACCATTAATCACTGAGTCATCTGAGCCCTTTATTGAAAAAATAAAAATGCAATGATGACTGTAAAGCATTTAAAAGCTACTTGTCAGAAAAGCATTTCCTTGTTCAGTACAGCAAGGTTGTGATCCTAAAAAGAGGCTATATTGAATCATGGCAGCCAGAAAGAGAAGAAAAGTCTGCAGCAGATCTCAGTAGCAAACTAAACAAAAAATAAACTGTTGGATTCATAAATGGCTACATATAAATTTCAACCCAAGGAGACCTGCAAGAAAAATGTTCAATCAACAGGTGTTTCCTCCCTGAAACAGCAAGTCATACCGCTTGCAGAAAGAAGGCAGTATCAGCATAAACACACACAGAACTTTTTCAAGATACATTTTACAAGCTAAATGGAGTTATTAGTCCTATGCTTCCTGTGTTTGCTTGCAGTTTCAATTTTTAAATGACAAATAAACAGTGCGTTTTGATTTAAAACAGCAAAAGACCCTAGAAAAATAGCACATCTTGAAAATGCAAATGTTGAATCATTACCAATGGCTATGCAATTTAAAGATCTGAAGCACTTAATGATTTTATTAAGAAAACATTATACAATTATAGCAGATAATAAGAAGACACTTCTCAAATGCCAATGACAAGACTAACCGATTACAAGTCATTTCTTTGAAGGGAATGGAAACAATCACAATTAGGAAAATAAAGACTGCACGGGAGAAAACAGGATGGGAATCATTACATTATGTTATAGAAGTGAAAATGAAATGCTTATATAAACATAAATCCTCAAACCAAGCTACCAAACAAGTAAGCATACGTAATACTGGAGAAGAAAAAAAAAAAAAAGGGGGGGGGGGGGGGGGGGGGGGAGAAAAAAGACAGAATGAAATGGCTCTACTTACCACACCCCACCACAGGGCATCTGCGTAGCTGCCAAACTCTGTTTCTCCAGAATCATTTACAGCATCTTTTTCAGCCAGGTACACAAAATAAGAGGAAAAAATCAGGCCCAGAAATCCAATGTACAGAGTCGTTATGAGTTCCTGCAAACAGAATATAAATAAGAACATTGCAGTGCTGTTGAGAGACTTACTTAAATTACCTGTCACTGATGTTTTGGAAGAAAATTTGGAACAGATGTAATTTCAGCAGTTTAGAAACAGAGACAGACCATCACCTGTGCAAACTAAGCAGGTACCTGGTTCAGTGAGGAAAGAATTTACAGTAGATGCTGACTTGACCCAGTACACACATTGCAAACACAGCATTTAACACAACTGGGTGCCCATCACTTGCAAATACAATGGATCAACTTTTTGGTAATAAAAAAAAAATGTTGGGTAAATTTTTCAAACAATGTCACATTGAACACAATTCTGGAACTTAGACGCTAGCTTCTTGAAAAATATTAGACTCACCTTCCAAAGCCTGATTTCCTGTGGTTACATCCACAGAATTAATTTACACGTCAAAAGTCTGACAAAGCATAGGTGAACATTTTTATCTTTTAGGAACTTTTTGTCACTTGAACAGGTAGGTCAGACAGACTTGGATAAAATAAAATGATTGTCTGTTTCCACATTAAATATATTTGACATCAGCATGCCTGCATACACGCTGCTCTGAACACAAGGGCTTTTTTATCGACTATTACTAAGTTCCTCAGAGTAGTCCAACTTACTTGTCTGTGTATGAAGACTACGGACCCCAACAGCCTCCACGTTCCACCCTGACGGTCAACATGCAGCATTCGCAAAATCTGCAGAAAACGGATGCCCCTGCAATACAATTTACAAACGAAAGAGTCACTGAAGAGGCTAACAATACAAGGGGGAAAAAAAAAGAGGGGGGAAAAGTGAGAATGGGTAACAATTGAGTTGAAAAATATTTTAAGACACCCTTTTAAAGAGAAGATCACTGCAAGCCTAGTGTGCAGAGCACAGTACACTGCCCTGTCCTTTCTCATTCAAGAAAACCTAATAGCCTAATAGCTTGATCTTCCTGAGTTCAAGGTAGGCTCAATCAATCAAGACTTCACAATGACTAATCCCAGGCATTTTATGAAGTGGCAGCTTGGAGAAAAAAAAAAAAAAAAAAGAAAAAGGCATAGACATGGGTAGGAAAGAGTAACCATAAAACCAGTCCAAGAAACTTAACGGGATTACTGTTTCACATTCATATGTGATCTGGTTTCCACCTGTTAGAATTGTCATAGGAGGCAAAAAAAGACAAGATAAAACCTTATTCAAACTGACAGCACTGTTTTCTTTTTCATTATAAAGTATAATTACCTGATAGCTGAGGTTGCAAAGACTTGACCTTTAGAGCCCACACAAAGAACTATCATGGAAGCAACAACTACAATTAAATCTGAAAAATAAAAGTCAATTGCAAAAAAAATGAATTAGTGGTATCTTTCAACACTTCCGAAAAGTGTTACTAGAACCAATGCTTATATTACTTTAATATTTTGAATTTTCAGTGTAATAAATAAGAAAAATACAGTTGTGCAACACAATAGAAAGGTTAGCATAGGTCTGAGATGGCCACATTCTACTTTAGTGATGTGTGATATGAGTTACTATAAAACAGTCTCAGCAGACTGGGTTATATATTAAGTATAATCTGAAAAGAATTTCACCAGTTTCTACCTATTACCTCTTCTCTTTTCTCTGGTGCTTTAGGAACTTTTATTATTGGCAGATGATTGGGATTTTATTTCCTAGAAGTTCTTGATTTTATATAATTTCAACTGTCCAGGTAGGTCTAAAAGAGTGAGAAGAATTAAATCACCATGCGAGTATTATTTATGCTATTTGTCGTTGCCATAGGACAGACATTAAAACTCCCTGCTTTAGCCTGGCTGATTTTGGAAATGAACAACAAAAACAGGATTTTTTGCTACATATTTGGGAAAGGTGAAGTTTGTTCTGCTACCCAAGCTGAAAGCAATGGGAAGATGCTGCAGAATCTGTGTTGCTCTAGGTCTCAAGAGAAACGGATTTGTGGATAGAGTGCTAAGAGGCAGCCAAGGCACTTAATACTTTCAGTAACATCTGAGATATATTTGCTACTTATATATATGCATAGAGAAGCTGAACTAAAGAATTCTGTGTTTCTAAGAATACCTAAATATAACATTTTACAATCTACAGTCAGAAAAATTGTACACGGTTTATGAAGAACAGAATACAAATAATATTGTTGGATAGTATAAGTAGTAGGAAATAAACTGCCACAGATCAAAGGCTACATGTTTGTATAACAATGTCCTGCTTCCCCTACAATAAAAACAAATCAGACACGTCAGGTAAGTGTTTCAAGGCATGAGTCCTTATACAACACTTAAAATATTGGCTTGCAAAATACAGCCTGATTTGGGTGGTTATATTTCTTAAGACAGAAACTGTTAAACTCTGGACATTAACTCTGAAACAAAATATATGGGTGGTGATATGCACAGAGTAACAGATGCAATTTCTAAGGACACTGACGCCCTTAGGAGGCCAACTGCAAAGACTGTCAGGGGAGTCAGGTGCTCATTTCCAAATGCATCTTTAAAAATTCCATTTTAACTCCGAAATTATACAAAATGCTAACAGCACACCTGTCATTCTCCCCACATAGCAGGCAGCTAAATTAGAGTGCCAAATAAACTCACACTAAAATATTCAAATGGATGGATGCTAGAAAATGAGGGCTTTCAGTATCTTTCAAAAATAAAGTTGTAGTTGTTACACAATGTCTGGGATGCTGAGGTCACAGGAGACAGGACTGTGGCCAAGACTTATTTCTGGCAAAGCTTCAGATCACTTTTGAAAAGAAAACACTTTGCCTGTCCGGAAAAGCAAACCAAGCCATGTTTGTTATCAAATGACAGTGCCACGGATTCCTGAAAGGCAATTCAGAGGTACATAAATACTAGTGACAAGTCCTCTTGCTCCAACTTGGCTGCAGCTGCTATGGAAATTCCACCTCTCAAACCTCCCAGCGGCGACCTTGACTCGGTGTTTACGGCAACCCTGCAAGCCGTGCATACTCACCAATGATGGAAATGGGCTTCCTAGCAAAACGAAGCCTTCCCCACACGCCAACGTATTTACTGCGGCATCCTGCTGACCATAACCGAACCACGTATTCTGTTCCAAAGAACACCACTAATACAATCTCCTAAAAGAAACAGACAGGGAACTAGGTTAATTTTTGACTGTACAACTTTCATCTTTTTTTTTTTTCCCCCCGAGAATATATTAGGGAAAAGATAAAATAAAACGCAAGGTTTGGAGGACAAAATGTTAACATAATAAAATGATCTAAAATAACATAGGAAAACTGGTAAGCATGAAGAAACAAAAGATAAAGAGCAAGTTTAAACACTATAATTGCATGCCGTTTGGCTCGTTCACACATGCTAAAACTGAAAGCATTCTGCCAATTTACTTGGCCTCTGTAATTCAAACAGAAAGAGTCCTGACCAAGCCAAGGAAAACAAGCACAGCCCATGGTCAGGAGAGAAAGATTTTGCTAGCTTGTCTCATTCCCCTGCGAGGTGTGCTTGACCTTCCATCTGCAACACCAGTCGAACCAACCCCTTACTTAGACTTTTTCAGTCTTTGGTTAATCCTGCATAGATTAAAGTAACATTTCTGGCACTGTTACTGAAATGTCAGCTTCCAGATGCATTGAAAATACGAGGGAAAAATCATGCATGCCCTTCCTATCAAAACCAAGTGCAGTTGGTTTTTACCACAGACGTACCCAAAGCTATGATTTGGGGAAAATGTGTACAAAGAGTCATAAACGTGCAAGATATCTGCCATCCCTCTTGATTGGAAAGAGATACAACTATGGCAGCCTGGGTTAACACTGGGTTAACACTGAGGTGAAGCTGGCTTCTCCAGGGACGGGTCGACCATGGCATCTTCAGCACAGCCCAAGCAGGTGCAGGGCTTCCTTACCAGCCGTACTCAATTAACAAGTGGTTACATTCTCTGTCAAAGTCTACAGGGGAAACTCCTAATTGGAGCGGTAACTGCGGCTTGTACCCGAACGCACACAACACACGGCATATGGAAATTGTAAAGCAGAGAAGCTAATCATAACGTCCTGCACTTAGAAAGGATAATGCAGATTAAGAGAACAAGCTGCTCATTACATAGAGTGATTTAATACAAAGAGCAACTGTCGGGAAGATGACATGGCAGCGAATTAACATTTCATCCAGCATTCTCACGTTTCTGGAATATTCACGGTTGTTTTTCATGACAAGCTGGCAAATGGGACTCAAGATGGCACCTATGCCTATTTCCTAAATTAAGCGAAGTCCTCTGGATGCAAGCCTAGCCTAGCCCAGCCCAGCCCAGCCAAGCCCAGCCCAACGAGAATCACACTACCAGCTTCAAAAACGCGTGGGACACTGCCCGGAGCAGCCAGGAAAATAACAGGGATGTGGATCAAAAAAAAAACAAAAGGAAGGACGTTAGCCAGGACTGTCCATCCTCGCCCCGACGGCCTCGTAGCCTGGGCAGGCTGACGGCAGGCCCGGCTATCGCCGTTGTTTATAGCTGCTGCGCTTGAGCTGGATTTCCAAGATATAATGAAGCTGTCCAGATCCTTGGGTGTTAGAAATATGAAACTCAACTCCTTTGGCCCAGCCAAGGATCTCTTTCACAGCTTTTTCCCCCAAAAGAAACCCGTAAAACCCTTCCGGATTTTTTAAATTGGTGTATTATTAAACATTTCTCAGTGAAATAAAATGACACTTACAAAACCTAATGAAGATAGCAGATGCTTTAAGGAAAGACCTTGTCTTACTCCCATGAAGGGAATATTATTTGGGAAGGCTTATTCCCACAGCTTTCCAACGAAGCTTTGCGTGCAGTTTCATGCATTGAAATTTCTCCTTTATTGAGTTTGATTTAATGCCATTTAGGAACCTGTACCAACTCAGGCGGTGCAAATTCTTAAGTTAAGAACACAGTTTTGCATGCGGTTGTGCTAGAATATTAAAGCAAAATAAGCACCAGAGGCTGCCTTTTCCAATCAGGAGATTGTATTTGTTTCTCAACTGTATTCAGTAAACTAACATCCAAATACTCTTGTGTATGCAGAGGGCAAACACATCTTCTTCCAGCACTCTCTCAACAACAGACAACAGCAAACTCGCAGGGAGCATGAAGCTTCCTTTAGTCCAAGTAATTTGAGCAAGGAATGTGTGGCCTAACATCATACGCATTGGCAGAGGCAATACTGGTCAGATGTACCCAGAAGCAAAACAAAATTCTTGAAAAGCAATAAATAAATAAATAACTGCAATAAAAAAAAAAACACAGAGAAGTTAATGTTTCAGTTAGACTGTGCATGAGGGAATAAAAAAAAAAGAGGAAAGGAAGGCAGACGTGTGTATTGCCTGGGTTGGCCATTTGCATCCGAGCTGCGTGTATGTTTTCAGGGCCCCGCCACCGCTCACCGGGACCCCGGGACGTGGCTATATGCAAACGGGGGCTGTCCCGGGACAATGCAACAGACAGGCGCTCAATGGTTACTGTCACCCAGTTCTGTGCGTGACACGCAGACAAGCTCAGAGAACATTTATTGTTCTATAGACTCCGGTGACTGGAGGGAACAACCAGTCGGCTTACACCAAGACACATTTTTCACTCCTGACGTTTTGATAAAGGCTTATTGACCTAAATGAGACCCGAGTTATTCAGGGAACATCAGGGGTGAAAGTGCACAAGCTGTTCTTCATGGTCATACACAAAAACGCCAGGTATCCATTAGCAACTGGCAAATTCCGCCTCCCCTACCCATGGCTGTGCAACAGAAAAGCATTTTTAGTTATCTTGCATTGCTTAAGTCTACAAACTAATCAGAAGAGGGGACAGGAGGAGCCTGATGAATTTCTGTCAGTACCCGTCTATATTACTGGCCAGAAAGTTGTGGCAACAAGAAAAGAAAGACAGAAAGACAGAAAGACAGAAAGACAGAAAGACAGAAAGACAGAAAGACAGAAAGACAGAAAGACAGAAAGACAGAAAGACAGAAAGACAGAAAGACAGAAAGACAGAAAGACAGAAAGACAGAAAGACAGAAAGACAGAAAGACAGAAAGACAGAAAGACAGAAAGACAGAAAGACAGAAAGACAGAAAGACAGAAAAGAAAATGTTTGCCCAAGCTATTGGAATATTCCCTGTATTATCCTCATCAACAGCTAAAATCTTACAAATCTTACATAAACTGGAAGAATGGCAGCCTCATCCACAGAGCAGTTATGATGGTGGTAATTGGGGGTAATGGCAGTTAATAGGCAAAGTGACACTGACAGAGAGCAGCACTGCCTCACACCCGAGAACTGCAGCAAATCCAAGCTGCACGACAGATTCGTCTTTCTAAATACCTTCTCTTATCTGCTGTTCATAGGTATCCACTGGGTGCACTACATAAAACTGCAACTTTTCAACTTCAAAGAATCAAGAACAATTTACAGGGTATTCTTTACTCCTCAGAGGTGTCTGCTCTTAGAGAATGGAGATAACCACAGGAAAACCAGAGGCAGCGATGAAGGGGTTATCTTGGGCTTCTGAAGTTTGTGTTTGTACCATCTGAACTCCCTGCCATCCCAGTTTTACTCACCTCGGCCAAGGCCCAAGCTCTACTATGCGGAGCCTCATCAGATCAACCACCACATTATTACTAAGGTAACAACCTGTTCTTTCAGATTCTGGCCTCAAAGATGGTGTGAAACCACATACAACCACCGTTAGTAGGACCGAGACTCCTGCTGCACAGCTCGGGCCCCAGCAGCAGCCTGGGCAGAGAAGCCTCCTCTCATGCAGGCGACAGCGGCGCTCAGATCGGGATGGCTTCATCCACAGCTCTTCACAACGAGCTCTCTGAAGCGGCCAGGAGAGGGGATGAGACCAGCTGAGCTCTGTTCGCCTCACACATCAGGGCTTGCACAGCGCCTCGGGCAGCACCTGGTACGGCCTGGGCCCGCTACGCAAATCGCCAGCACCAAGGGCAACTGCTGCTTCTAATCTCGCTCACTTTGTGTAGGGAGGCCCCTCTGTTCTACTGAGAAAGGCAGGACTTTCCCTGCAAGCTGGACTGGGTTCTCCAAGATTCTCCACACAACAGCTAGAGTCAGACAGCCCAGGCAACGAGACAACGATGGACACAAGACTCAATAAAGTAAATATCCCAGTTTGATGAAGTATCAGTCAAAAACAAACAAACAAGAAGTTAAATGAGCTTTCATATATACATCCTTACTGAGCATCAGCAAGTTCCAAAAGGGCTATTTAGGATTAGGCATCTTTTCCCTACTCTATCTTCTCACTTCGAGAGGTCTTACAGCCAACATTTTCAAGCTAAAAACACTAATGTTAAGCTTTTTTTTTTTTTTAATGTTTAAAACCAAAACATATAATGTCTCATGCTAAGCCTTTGTTTTAAAAAGCCTCAGCTCTTTTGAGAACATTCTTCACCTGGCATATTTAACACCAAAAGATTAAACAGGCAAGGGAAAACAAAAAACAAGGCACTAATATCACAGTTCTGTCTTCAGAGACCATAATTAATCCTAAATTTATAATGGACATCAGTCATGTTCTCTTATTAATCCCTTTAATTAGGATGAAATAATATTTACATAAACCATTCATCTTTTTAAAAAGAGAAGTTAAATATAAGATAGAACACAGAAAAGTTGTTGACTGCGCTGCAGCTTTCCTGCGTTCCCTAAATCAGGGCTGGACAATAGCCCTGGGCCCAATAAAGAATACTGCAGGCCTGCAACTTTAGGCTGAGATTTTCCAAAGGCTCCAACCAAATAAATCCTATTGAATCTCAATAGGAGTTGGGCACCTAACTCCCTTAGGTGCATTTAAAAACCCTTTATTTGATTTCTGTAACTCTCTTCTCACTGGAGGCTTCAACCAAACCCAATGAAGACTGCAGAATTTTTTTTTCTATCAGCTACAGAAGGTCTCAGACGTCACCATTGCAACTTCTGCACATTAAGGCAGGTTTCAGAGCACTGGAGTATTAGACCAGCTTTCCACACCAGCACTCCTGCACACAGCTCTTCACAATGAAGGTCTTCTTTAACTTTTGAACTTAGCTGATGGCATCCGCCAAGAATTTGCAGAAATAAATTAATCTGGGCTTGCACGTTTTCTATGCAATACTTAGGTTAGTGTGGAGTTTCTCCCTCCCTCGCCCCTATTAACACTATTTACACCAAAGTTGCTTTCCCTTAACTGATCATTTTCATCCAGTCAAGTATCTTGCCTTAATGCTTTCTATTCAATAACCTTCCACACATTTTCAAGACAGCTAGTTCACATCCTCCACGTCCTACACTGAACACCTCATGTCTTCCCTTTCTTTCCCAATTAATATTGAATTTATGGAGGGACCTCACTGTATGCCTGAAAGCATGACTACTTTTTTTCCAGCTATAAATGAGAGTATAAGAAAAACTATTGTGTCTTCCAGCAAACCTTGTTTCCCTAAGATGGTTGGCATCTTTAAGATCCAATGGGCGGTTTTAGCCCTTTTTAGTCCGTTTACCTTTTCTATTAGAAAAGGGCAGAACAAGAATAGAAGGAAATGAGGAAACTAGAAACTCAAAGATAACCAGTTTTATTTAAAAAAAAAAAATCTTAAAAAAAAAGTTGTCCTTGAAAAATGAAATATTTCAACAGAATCATTTTTCAGATAAACTGTGGCCAGGTTTGACTTTCATTTAAATTTTAGAGATTTTCTTTGTGAATAGAGTTTTAAACAAAGTCCCACCTGCAGAATCATCTGTACGTATAAGGCATAAAAGGGAATATATTTTGATTTTGATATATTTTTGATTATATTTAGGAACTGAACTTCTCTCTGGGAACTGCAGAACAAGGACTGTAAGAAAGTAAGCTTTAACAAAATTCATCCTGCTTTTCTTTTTGCTTCTGCCCCCGTCCCACTGAATGGTCACCAGTTGTTTTCAAAATTCAGCTCCAGAAAGTCAGATTTCTAGCCTGTGCAATGACTGCTTTCTGTACTTGTGCTTTCACAAGAATTGAATTTAAAGTGGATCAATGTTGGCTTCAACTATCTCCAGATTAGAAAAGAGGAAAATTTCTATTTTTCAAAACAGACAAGAAAGAGCTGTATGAGACAGCTGGCAAGTTCTGAAACAAAATCTTGTGCAATTAGCAGTCCGACATTCCCGCTCCACAGCTGGGCAGCCCCTGCTCAGCCCCTGGTATCACGCTCGGCATTGATAAGAGTTCAAGTGCCATATTTCTGCTTGACATTTACATAAACACAACCTGCTTTCGCCTCGGCATACTTGAGCTCTCTCCCAGGCCTGCTCCAGGGAATACGCATCGCGCTCTTCCACACAGCTGCAAAAACAGTCGCACACTAAACCTGTAGTCCAGGCACTTAATACTCCTCACAGGAAAACGCATGTGCTAGTTTAAGCTAATAAAAAACCTCTCAGATGCTGTATGTACATAGCCCATTCAGCAAACCTTTTACAGTTGCCTCTCAAATCTGTGAGGGAGGAGAGGAGAATTACTTGACATGCAAAATAAACCTCACCAAAAGCAACGAAGTCAGCGTTTCAGCTAAGTGGCAAAGGCCCTGCACACACCGAAGGCAAGTAGTTTCTTCCTCGGGCCAATTTCCTGCGCCCGTTCCAACCGGCGGGCATGAAACAGTCGCGGCTATCATTCGGTGCATCGAGGTTACGGCATGCCAAAATGGGAAGTTAATTTATACCAATCAAAGCACACAATTAACTCAGCGAAAATTCTCCCTAGAGCTTTGATAATGTTCCAAACAGACCAAACTAAACTTACATTTGCAAAATGAAGATATACGCCAGATCTCTCTGAAGTTGCCTACCCCATTAACCGAGCTACCGTTATGTGCAAAGACTTATATTTTCCCTCAGATTCATGTTTCTATCAGTTTCAGGTCCAACATAAATAAATGGGGCAACAGAGGCAGCTCTTTGCAGAACTCAAAGTTACGAAAGGAGAACTCTAGGTCTGTGAAACTCCACTCACCATCACCCTTTCCCCTGCAACTCTTTCAAATAAGAGACAAGTGCACTATTCATTACCGAAAGAAGAAAAAAAATAAATAAAAAAAGCCATGGCCTTCTTGGTGGCAGCTGGTCTGAGCTTCAACACATCAAATATCTCGGGAAGCTAATAGGCATTATATGGAATGTATTAAAAAACAAAACCAAAACAAATACCGATATTTGGCAGAGTTCACACTGTAATGAAAAGTTGTTTAAAAACAGGAGAAAAGCAGAGATGTTATGAAAGCAATACCTAAGACACGCCAAGAACAAACTAAACATTCTGCCACAGAGAGAACGCTATTAGGCAGCAGAAGTGCTAATCAAAAGCAACCAAGATGGACAAATCCCCTCTGCAGAGAGAAAATAAACCCAACTAAGAAAGGGACACAAAAGCTATGATTTAGAGGCAGAAGCACCTTTGGTTGTGCAGTTTGGACAGTGGACAGACCTACGTTAAAATATATAGCTATTATTGGAACAGCCAAAAAGCATCAGGACAGAAAACTAGTAGCAGTGCTCCAGCACTTTTATTGTTGCATTACAACTTTGCTTTCTAAAGTCGGGGGTGTATCTGTTCTTTACAGGAAGTGCATTTCCAAGAGACTCATGGCATGTGTTCTTCAAGGATTACCTGAATGTTTTAGGGGCCTTCGATTTGATTTTACATTTACTGGTGCTTAAATAAGGAACTAAACACAAATGCATCTTTGAAAATGCGTGATGGCCAACTTTTTCCCTTCCAGTGAAGATCAGTCTTCACACTAAGAGATTAACCTACTAGCAACTATCAAATAACTTTTCAAGGTCAATCGATCATCCAGTTTTTCATCCTGTCCTTTACCACAGAATTAAGGGTACCCCAAAGAACTGAAGGTGCTGATGTGACCCAACACATTACTTGCTCAGCAGCTGAAGAATAGGTAAGAAGGGGCACTTGTACCAGCCGTTTGAACAGGATGAAAGCAAAGGGTTGCATTCAGAAAAGGTAATTGCCACTGCTTTAATGCTTGGCATGCTACTGCTCCACCTACTAGCTAACCTGTGAAACAAGCCAGTACTCCATTTGGCAAGTGACCGAAATGCATGACGTATTTTGTGCACTGTGTCACTATGGAGAAATGGCAATGTTCTTTTCCACCATAAAACTTTAGTGCCTATAAGGCATTTGGGTTGCATCTTCTTTTGCACTTTTGGGTTACATCCTTTGGCTTCACAAAAGCAGCAACAGCTCAACGGGCCAAGGCAATGTCAAAGGTTTTGCGGGAGGAGGAGACGAACTAGACTGCAGTTCAGTTGGGACAGTTTTCCAGTTTTCTTAACAGCAGTAAAGGTAGCTAAAACATGAAAAACGTGAGTCAGCAATCTGCAATCCTCAGCTGAAGGCAGCGGTCGCAAGTAGCAAAACCAGACACATCCATTTGGCGAGTTCCTTCTCAAGAGGCTAAAGCAAGTGGGTCACCACAGTCAGATCTGGGTTCTATTTCCAGCTCCGCTAAAAAGGGCTTTAATTACAACCTCGTGTTTTCCCCTTCCTGAGCACGTAACATGTTGCACATTTAATTTTGTACAGAAGCGTCGAGTACTGCTCAGGGTGTAATTAAAAACAATTACATTACGCCAGAAAAGCGCACGAGGGAGTGTTTTGTGTACAGTGTGCATTTCCTCATCAGCTGGAGGAGGAAAGGAAACCTATTAGACATGAAAGTATGGAACAGCTGCATCCCATAACCGAGCATTTGCATACTCATAAGCTTTTGTCCTCAGGATACCGTAGTTGATAAGACAAATGTACGTTTTAATAAGGCCATCAGCAGAGCTTTCCCCACCAGAAACCTCCCGCCAGGATGTGACATCAGACAATTCTGTTATCATGTGCACTTTTTGTCCCAAAGAGCACGCTATTAGAGCTGGCAACACCGCGTGTCTATTTAAACAACATTCTTTAC
Source organism: Tinamus guttatus (assembly GCF_059628265.1). Taxonomy (NCBI): domain Eukaryota; kingdom Metazoa; phylum Chordata; class Aves; order Tinamiformes; family Tinamidae; genus Tinamus; species Tinamus guttatus. The sequence goes on along the minus strand of NW_028288774.1, from coordinate 11,021,459 downwards.
AATACCCGAAAAGTGCTGTAACTGCTGGTAATAATACCTGTGGTTTCACACCTTTTGAGTAACTAAAGACATGAAATATGTTCATCTCAGGTGCTAACTCACCCTCAAGAATGCTACAAAACTCTTCCTTCAAACACCTTGTGAATGGCTTGCAGACTGCTGGAAGTATATCTTCAATTAATGGGATTGTTTCTGTTTAGAAAGGCAGCAAACAACAGTGGCTGTAGGATAAACAATCAATTTTCTGTGCAAAAGCGGTTAACACTATGCAACTCCTATGATTGCCAGGAGAAATAAAGTTTTACTGTTTAAATCTTAAGTATAGTATTAAATATAGACACTTACTTAACAGGGAACAGGTTGAACTATGTTTAAGTGGGAAGAAAAAGGTCCATTGCAAATCAGCAAAAGTCAAGGTATTAGCGTATGCTAACTGCCTAATGCACGCATGTTTTCCATGGAAACTTCAGACACATTAGTTTTGGCAGCAATTAAGGGCTACTTTTCAAATCTTTAAAAATATTCAAGGATTTTGTTTTAAAGTTTTCTTTTTTAAAGCAGCAAAAGCAGGTTTTGTCAGCCTTCAACTTGCTATACCGTTAAAATAAATTCAAAGACATGACAGTCAGAACTGAGGCAGAACAGAATACCACTGGAATATTAGTCCTTTGGGAAAGTCAAGAAGCTTCTCTTCTGCATAATTATCCATTCCTCAACACACTTCTGCTCAGTTAATGATCCCTAAGTTAGTAATCAGCACAACTGCCTGGCTAGAAAGTGATTAAATGGAGAATGAAAACTAAGTGCTTGAATGGGGTAGACACACAAGGCTGTTTTTTATGGATATTGGAGAGAAATAGGCATATGAGAAGAAAATCTCAGCTGCCACCTTCTTAGATTATAACAAATTAGTCTTTCAAAGTACTCACCCTTTTCCACATAGTGAAAGTCTATATGATCAGCTTAAACTATTTAACTTTCAGACAGCTAAAATTAGTTGCAGAAAACTCAGAGGCAACCATAGAAATACTGTTTTAAATTATTACATACAGATTCTTGGCCTACAGCAATAGTAAAAACAGCACATAAGATGGAAAGTGACTATCAGTTCTCACCTGGAAGAGAGGTTTAATAAAAGGGTCTAATTATGGCCTGATTTCCCTAGAGAGGTCTAGACAACCGCCTTATCTACCTTCAGTTTCCTCTCAAAATTCCCCAATTCACTAACTAATCTGAACAAATCAGGAGGTCAGAGGGTATTTAAACTTCCTGTCCATGCTGGGAAAATAAGGAACCGGACAGACAAGGAGTACCCCCTACATGGCTTGAGGAAAAAGATTTCATTTATTCAGGACTCACTCTCACATGGATCCTCCAATGTATTTGAAGACTGGACCTCATGAAAACTTACTGCTAGTTTCCACTCTTTCCCAATTGTGCTTGCATAGATAGGAAAAAGGAGCACGTCTGGGGAAAACCAACAAACGAAACCTACCGCTCTCAGGTAACTCCAGACAGCAGAAATGGAGCTCTAGATTCTTCAGAGCATCAGTTTATCACAGAAAGCAAACAAGTAACTTTTCCTCCAGTCCATAATAAAATGCTACATCCCCACCAGAGACACATCATCTAGTTAGTTTTCTTCCTGAAACAACTCAAGATTGATTAAACTTATTTCACTGCCTGATTGCCTATACTACGCACCTGGGGCCTTGAACAACCCTGTCTTTGAAGCTCAGTCTTCTTGCCCTACAAGGATTTCTCAGAATTCGCTTAAGAACTGGAGAGTCTTCTGATCTTCTCCTAAGAGCTATGGAAGCTAGAAACTCTTATTCTCCATATCATCATTTATTGCTCTTCTTCAGGAGATACAACATGTCAACTAAGCATGCTTGAATAGAAATCATGGGGATGGCTTCCTCAGCGACTGACAGCTCAGCTGATTTTTCTTAACAGGGAGAGACATATGGGCTTATGCCTGAGCAGGCATTTTCGTTTCCGAGCTCATGATGGTCAGAACAACCCACTGAGTTCAAATACTTCTGACCACGAGTAGGCACTGGCTGTGGGTGGGAGGTTGAGGAATCAGACACTTAGCTGTGCTCCACATGTTTAGCAGGCGGTCCAGGGCTCCTCATAAGACACTTGCCTGCCTGCATTATGCTCACAGAAAAGATGCCGTTCTCTATCCCATTCCTCAATTTCCTCTACAGTTCTGGATGTTTTATAAGATAGGAAAAGCAAAAACATAATGGCCTAGCATACCCTCAGTGCAGTGTCTACATCTTGGATTCGGAATTTATTCTGCAAAGATCAGCTAGGAGCTCTCCTGCACTGCACTGAAAAATGGGGTCTTTAATTGATTTGAGCGATGTTAAGTAGCTCAAGGCTTTGACATATATTCACTGGTTATTTTGAAGGTTTATTTGTAACTACATGATCTGTTCAGAATGTTTCTTTCAAAAATACTTAAGAGATAATTGACTCAAGATTTCTTCTGGTGAACTTTCTAGAAAAGAAATGATAGCATGTTAATGCAGACAGCATCTCACCCTACACCAAGCTTCCTTAAGATAAAAGGCTTAAAGAGCTCACTGTATAATAAAAGAGAAACCTCATGTAAGCGAAAGAAATAAATATTTGCAAAGCAAAAACTGCCTTTAAATTCCTAAAATCCACACCCACACAAAAGCTACCATTATACTGGACAGAAAAATCACCATGGGGAAGAATGGGACATGGGGAATGAGCACAAGTAAAATAATAATAATAAAAAAATCTAAATGTAATTAGATAATCTTTGACTTTCCAAACTGCTGAACAAGTCAGTTCTATCTCATGTTCGGCATCATACTATTAAGCCCGGCCGAGAGTTTCTGTGGTTACTATCAGATGGAGTGAGCTAATTTCCCCTGAGAACGGGCTACACTGACCAGATGTCTGGAGGCAGCTCCGGCCCACACGGCGCGGAGCGGCGCACGCGATGCCGGCCCTGTTGCCATAGCGCTGGGCTTTCCCATCCACTGCGCAGCCGGGCCTGGAGCAGCCACCAGCTGTTGTCTCGACCCCGGCTCCGTCAGGAGAGCCCGCGGAAGAAAGTGGGAGAGGGAGCGCAGAGCTTCTCCCAGCCCTGGAGCTCACCACTTCACGCGTGGCACCCAACCCTCACCGCGCCTCTGCGGGGCTTCCTCCCTGCTTCTGCGGTTCCCCAAGGAGGTTTCTCCCATTGCCGGGCCAGAAACGAGGCTTTCCCCGGCACGCGCTTCTAGCTCCCTCTTCTCATCTAAATGGTTTTATGAGCTTAAATTGCAATCACCAGTAGTAACCCATTCCCTGCTCCGGACATTATTCTCACTCCGGAGTTTCAAAGGAAAACTTTGTAGATTAATGACTCCCTATCCTTCCTGCAAGGTCGGTTAATGCCTTAAATTCCGACTGCTTTTTAACTCCTGTGGAACTTTAATCCATCTCTGACCACACTGATGAGCCGCAGAGAAGTGGTGCTGGTTCGGATTTTCATTCTTGCATTTTCTTTTTGAATGCAGCCAAGTTCAAATGTCTAATTATAACTCTGCAGAGTTAATGATCAATTTAACGAAGGCTTTAGAGTATCTTTGAAGTCATAACAACGAACCAAAGGGGGTTTAAAACATTAACTGCACAGGGAGCCTACATACAGGCTCTTAGGATTATCTCTTGCACTTCACAAAGTTGAGTCATTTCGGAGAGCTACTTTCATCAACCCCGTGGCTCCGTCTAGCTGCTGAACAGTGCAGCACTAACTAGTGTTTATTTAGCAGCCCCAATCATTACGTTATTAATTGAAGCATGTTGAATTCCAAGTCCCTCAACGCCTCAGCCATGCCCACTTGCAATGTTCAAGCTACTACAGAAAGGTGCAACTTGTCGCCACATTTATACCTAAACAGGCCCTGATCACTAAAGTTGCATATACATTGTAAGTGGGGTATATATTAAGACAGCTACAAGTGATATTCACTCACACTTATGGTATACACTCACAATATGCCATCTCTGCCCCTTCTGCTGAAGGCACGCGTTTTTTTCACTTACCACAAGGGCTGAACTTGCCTCAGATGTACATAGCTCTTCCTGGAGTCAACAAGCTATAAATACTCAGAGGACACACTCCGTCCTCTTTACTTTTCAAACTGACATACATACAAAATGTAAGCAGCCACGTATCACACACCCTTGTAATCCTGCACGAGGTTGTCCAGAAACACCAACGAGGTCCTGCTCAGGCTGGTGCAGCGCAGAGAGGAGGAACTTGGGTGCCTCAGGCTGCCTGCACGACACCCAGCGACACCTTCTCTAGCTCACGTGGATGTACAGGACATATTTTTCCATTTAAAACTCTAACAGATGAAAATTTCATAGAAAAGCACAGCCTTTAGCACTGGCCGCCATCAGAGAAACACCTTACGTGCTTTCTCAGCACTGCAACTACTGTCTGTAATATCAGTATGGAAAAATCTAAAATAAGTAAGAGTTGGATAAGCTGTATCCGTGAAAATTAGTTTCTCCTCCTTAAATTACCCAAAGCAATTGGATTTCCTTTCAGATCTCCTGGAAGATTACTGCTTATTGCTTTCTTCATTTAATCTCAGCTTCCCCAGACCTTATCTACATGGCAATTCCTAGCTCATGGTGAGCTGGTTTATTACATCCAGCTACTTCCCATTACAGCCTTGCCACAGCAGAGGCTTATGCATGCTTGAGTCTAAAAATCACTCATACTCTGATAAACTATAAAGGAATAAAGAAGTGAGAGCAGTCTGCATCACACTAGTAATCGCCTCTTAGGAACACCTGGATAGACGGAGATGGCTTCCCATTTTGGGGAACATCCACTTAAACTCTGACAATACCAAACAGTCTTTCCAGAGATGCCCTGGGCTTCCAAAGCAGCAAAGGGATGACTTTTCTGCTTTTAAGATTACTTTGCTGGAGGAATAGCATGGCAAGTTTTTATGACATTGTAGCATGACCATCCCTGTCATTCTTTCAAACTGTACAACATAAATACTGTATTGCAACAGCAGTACAGAATTCTGTTTTTAAATAAAAAACATCTGCATCCAACCAAATATAATGAGGTATCAGGTTTGCTTGCTTTCTCATGCTTAGAGAGCATAAGAAGACACTTTCCTTAAACTAGAAAACAGGCTCATAAGCCTCATAAGCTTTCCTGAGGAGAAACAGGAACATGAGATCAGAGGATGCATCATCACAAGCTATTGACACATATTTGTTTATTTTAAAAAGTAAAAAGCTATTCAGTGGCTACCAGAAAGCATTTTAATGTCAAGACAAATTCCTCACAACCAATTCAGTGATTTAGTAACCTACATCATATTCTAGCCTCACGCAAAAGCTCATGTCCCTTCCTGAGCAAGGGGGATGTACTGAGCTTTTGCCAGGTGTTATCAGTTCCACAGCAGGCATTAAAAAAAAAAAAAAAAAAAAAAAAAAAAAAAAAAAGAGTGCATGCCAGCTCTTCAGGGGGCCGTAAAATTCTTTTTCCAGCGTACTGAATTAATCTGAGACCAACAGAAATTTAAATTAATGATCCAGACTCAGAACAACTGTAGCAGCAAAGCAACTACTGCAGATGACTATCACACCTGTACGGGAACACGGCCCCCACAGGGGACAGGCAGGTGAACGTTTGGATGTGCAGATATTACACCCAACTGTACCACAGACCCTGGCTCACACGACCTCATCGATAGCCCCGGGCAAAGCAGCCATAACTGATGTGCACACTCTGTGAGACAGAATTATCACAGTGTAACTCAGCACCTTACCATTCCCTCTCATCACTGAGCTCTATGCAGTTCATATTTTGAACACCTAAAGGATTTAGGGAGATAATTCCTTAATTCTTTTCTAGGCATTGCACTTTGTGGTACAAAGTATGTGCAAAAAGCTGTTAGTTTGTCACTTTTATGCTAATTTACCAAGCAGTTTGTACCCAGAACAAATCACTGCTTTAATTCTGTGGCTGTGGGGAGCTGCTTGAAATATTTTTACGATGGCAAGGGCCTCCCACCTGTTTAATACCAGCAGTTCTATCTTTCTCTGTCAAAGGGCACACAGCTTTAAATCATAGTACAACTTTAATCCCTGATTAACCATACCAATTTATAAAATAGAGAAGTAACTTTAAATTCATTTTAAAAACCCATGTTTTGATCCATAAAATGTCCTGCAGTACTACAGGATAGAAATTAAAGGCCTTATTTAGAAATCTCTGTATTTTTTTCAATGATATGCAACCAAAATATTAAAGTGCTTTCACTGTGCTGTATTTGTCAAACTACTACTACTGCTTATTCTAGCTATAGTAAAGAGTTCTGAAGAACACAACTTGGGCACATGCCAGAAGCATGTCATTTTTAAATACAACCTTATATTCAAAGAGCGAAGTCAAGCTTTAATAACATAAACAAGCAAAACACTGTCATGTATACAAACCTTTCTTTTTTTTTGGGGGGGGGGGGGAGAGATTTTAAGGCTAAAAATAAATCAGGATTTAAGTAGTCTTCCTCACAAGTAGTTCAGGAGACAGTAGAGAAATTCATGCACGGCTGCTGTTATTACAAGAGTTATATGAACAAATTTAAGAATCTGTTTTAAGGTTGAGAATTAAAGAATCTCCCATCACAGTAGTCTCTGCTGACTTTCGTGGGGCTTGTTTTTTGATATCAAGACTTTTGGGAGAGTGGTGTGTTTATCTGTTCATCATCAGAACATTCTCACATGTTCAGGTTCCTACTGATTTTTCTTTGTAATCCGGTAAGTAATTAATTGTAATTATTTTCATGTGATAATGTTCACTGGTTGTGGCACATTGCTTGAAGTAAACACCTCATTATAGACAACCTTTTCATTTGTTCTTAACTGCTCTGTCTGAAAGACAGGGCACACTAACATGAAAGGCTGTGGAATAAGAACCACAGAGAGACTCAAAGCACGGTGAGATACTCAATCTGGTCAGTGCTCATGTACTTAAATGGAAGGACAAAGATTAACACTCGTTGGAAATAACTGGGTAAGAGGAAAACTTTTTTCACTTAGCCTGTGTAGAAAGATTTTGACATATTTTCTTTGCTCTAAATTTTCACCAGTACTCTGGACATTTCCAAACATAGGAATGTGGTCCAAATTCGAGAGTGGCAATAAGCACACAGGGGAATATCAGGGGTAGTTTTTAACTTGCACTACTAGTTACTTATTTAGGTCCTTGAGGGCAGCCTCTCTAAACAGTGCTGATATCCAGATTACTGGTAAAGCCAACTCCAATACTAGCACTACAAGGAAGGAAATGAGAATAAATATGACCCCTCATGCTTGAAAGCAGCACTGAAAGGAGGATTTTATAGTAGCTGCTCCAGACCATCCCCATAACGGTGCATGTCTCATTTGTAGTAATTTCAAAACAGTTTTTTGTACAATCTGGCTTTGCCCCAAAGAGCAATCCTGACAATCAAGGAGTCATATGCAAACTTGCTAGTATTTTCGTCCCTTCTACAGAAAAACAAATCTCCTCAAGCCATACTGCTAACAGTAAAGGCCTCTTCAAACATAATAAATTCCTTCAGCTACTTAAAACAGAATGTTTATTTTTACTTCAAAGATTTTAGACTAAGTTACCTTAAAGCAAAAAGTGCAAGCAAAAGTGTTTTATTATTATTTTTCCCCGACTTTTAAAAATATGTCAGTTAGTCTAGACCTGCACATCACAGACCAACATAAACAAGTGCATCTTTCATGAAATTCATTCCACAAACAGGGACTAGACCACTGGATAGATGCAACTGCTATATTTTAAATTTTTTGGCATCCTTTTTCCACCACTCTTTCCGTTTCCCTGCACCTTCCTTTTCATCTGGCCTCACCCCAGGAGCCAGTCATCTTCCCTCGGGCAGGGGGGGACTGTACGGGCCCATCGGCAGAGCCAGATGTTTTGAGGGAAGTTTCACAGCTTTCCCGCTACTCGCTCCAGAGACCCAGGAGCTCCCGCTCAGGGCTGAGCCTTCTCCACACGGCTTTAACCCCGCTCGCTGACTTGTGAATTAACACCAAAGATAACAAGAAGTCAATTTGCTGAAGAAAATGCAGGGAAGCTGTAGGAGAAAAAGATACCCTACTTATATGGTGGCTTAGAGTTTTATCACAAGTGTTTACAGCTTCTTTGCTACCTACAAAACAGAGCACAAATTAGGATTTTTTTTTTTTCCTTTCGTCACACCCATTTCCTGCTGTTAGTCCTCAGTATTTAAGTCTCCACATAATGTTTGGGCCCAAAGCACAAAGGGGCCTCATTCACCAGCAGCTCCCAAGCACCGCAAGCAGCACAGGAAACGGCTGCGGCAACCGCACAAGGCCCTTCTTGGAAACGTGCAGGAAGTCTGTGAGTCTGTGGCCAAGATCTGGGAATTTTTCTCTCCCTTTCTCAAAGGGCGACTCACCTGCGCTCCTCCCAGGTCTTCCTCCTCCAAGTTATGAGAGCACGGAATACCTACAGGCACATTCCCAGAAAAGCCAGGCTGCCATCAATGTATTACAAGACACAGGAGGAGGGTTGCAAACTTTGAGTGTGTGCCGTATACCAGCTTTTACTTCTTTGCTTGTTTTTAAGAAATTACTGTGCCAGAGAGCTCAAAAATGTTATTAGAGTCTCTCTAATGCTTTTTCTTAATCTTTTGCAGAATCACATCTTGTTGTCGCATGGAAGTGTTAGCCTTCATTTGACAAAAAGCTAAGAAGGCCACTCAAGTACCACAGTTTTTATTTTGCAGGTTGATTCCAAAAGCTGTATGCTGATCCCACGGACACACTCCAGAAAAACTTCACAACTTTCTGCTTTACTGTGAATTTTCTGGTTTCTGCATAGGAGACAATGAACTCAATAACCCCCTACAGTTTAACAAGTGATACAATTAGAAAAATTTTCTCTTGGGAAAAGGTCTGTCTGGTGACATAGGCGGCACTGGTGACCGACCCCTAGGGAAGTGGGACAGCCATACACAGATGGGAAATAGCTGGGAAGGAGCTACATGGAAGCAGTGAAACATTAGAACCCACCTCGTGGATGCCGGCTCCGGCGCAAGGTCCAGATGCTGAAGTCTGAATGTGTTAGCATCATTGTTAGCGAGCGGGCGGCTACTCGGCGACAGACAGATCCTGTTACAGAAAGTGCTATTTCTGGCTGCCCACAATGGCTCCTAATTCAAACAAAGGCCTGACAAGCTACTGACAATAAATAAATCAAAGCAGAGAGCACACTGCTTTGAAACTGTAGCCTTGCAGCCGGGAACATTACAGTAAGCTTGTTTGCTAACGGCCTCCGCAATTTTTGACCTAATAATACTTTATCAAAGCAACCAAAAATTATTGATTTCCTGTGGTAATGTATTGAGATGAAGAGAAAACTAAGAGATTACAATAAAGCCCTCTTTGTACTGTGTAACACTTCCGCTGTGCTGGTCAGTCAGATGACGTTGTTTTTCTCCGTAGTCTCACAACACATGAATGTTATCTTAGTGGGAATTAAAACAAATGAAAAAACAGAAACAAAACCCTTTCCAGGATTCTAGTGTTTGTTTTCAACCTTGCATCCAAGAGCAAGAACAAAAAGAACAGTCCTCATTCTTGTAAGGAGGCCCTGCACTAGATTAAAATCTAATTTTTCATCCCTGCGTTTAGAATATTCACAAGTTTTCTTGATCCATAAGCCACATGGGATAAAGGGCTGAATTAATACTTGCATAAAAGCAATTGAAAGATATTTCAATTCAGAAGAGCCGATGTGCTCTAGCCGTTGTCTCTGTGGTGCCTACGGTTTGTTCTGACCGCCAAGCAGCAACAGCTCTGCAGCACAAACCCAACAGGTACTTCTGCACCGGGCTAGTGCCACTGAACACCACGGGTTGAGGACAGCACAAACACAAGGAACCCACCGGAGAACAGAAGCACGTTCCTTACAGCCATGCACAAACCGAGCAGGAGGCATCTCCGTTGCATCCCCGTCCCATTACGGACGACGGGCAGGGGGCACAAAGCAAAGAAACTCATCTTTGAGAGCAGCAGTGCACTTCCAGAAAGGCAATGCAAGTCACTCACAACTCTCAAAGGGCAGAAGCTCTCCAAATTTTCAATCACATTAGCTGCTTGCACGTTCGAATTCCCCATTCCTGACAAATTGCTTAGTGATTACCATAATCACTGTAAGTGATAAGACATATACAATTCACCAAAGAATACAACACTAAGGAAGTTGTTCCAAGAAAGGGCAGAGAAAAAACACCCATGTTCAAAAGTCTCTGACCATGCCCTTTAGCCATAACCCAGCCCACTTGCTATTTTTTCCTCTCACACTTTCACACAAAACAGTTTCACTGACAACCTCCTCCCCATCTTGCTTCACCTCTCTAACGCAACAGGTCTTTGTGAGAGAGATACTCTAATCTGTTCTTAAGCATCATAAAAAGAGATACTTATTAGCAATTCTGTTAATGTCTCACAATAAATAAATAAATCAAGGGCAGAGAGCAAGACAGCTGTTTAAAGGAGCAAACTACTCGGGTTGAGGAATTACTCAAGAACTTTTTACAGCCTGTCTCCTTGCTTTCTCCGTTACAAATGATCATCAAGTATTAAAACTATTCAGGACAGGCTCCTGCACTTTTCATGTCGCTGGATGCTTAAACAAGCATAGCAGCAGAGCTGCTCATGTCTCATCTGCTACGGCCCAGATGATCATCCCACCAGATGCCAGCAGCAATAATCTACACATTTCCAGGAAATTTGCAGGAACTACGGAGTTGAGGATTTCTTATATTAAGAAGACATTGAAACCGATGGCCCTGTTACCTGACTCTACTTAATGAAGATTTAAGATTCCCAGAGGATATTAGTCTGAATTAGCAGTTATTCCTTCTCACTAGCAAAAAGTGGAAGTAGCACTGCAGTGAAACAGGACCCAAAAGCAGAAGAGTTGCCCTGTACATTTATTAACCCTCTCTCCTTTTAAATAGGAGATAACTAAATTAGTAATTTAGATACAGATCACAAAATTCATTTTTTTTTATCAATAAAAGCATGGTTTGATTCTGAGAGAAACATCTCTCTACATAATCCAAGAAACAAACAAAACTGACCTAACAGTCCCTTGTGTCCCAATAGTTAGAACCTGAAGCTCAGGGGCTTTCCCAAAGCTTCCTCTTAAGGGTTTCACTAACACCTCCCAGCCACACTTTGTTGACCTCAAAAAAGTCAAGAGTGACAAGCTGCCTATTTGTTGTGGGATTTATCCTTTGACAGAAGGATGACAGCATGCATTTCTGTGCAACTTGATGCACAGATGAGCTTTTTCACCTCTGACTCTCCCTAGTCATTAACCTGACTTACATGGTTTAAAAAGAAAAGAAAATTTCTTTCTGTAACTGTACTACTTGAAAGCAATTTTCCACTCTCACATGCAGCTTCCTAGTTTTTTATAAAAAAAAAAGCAACTCAAATCAAGAGTTTTGTTTACAAAGTATCATTCACTTTGATTGTATTTGCAAACTTTGTTCTGCTTTCAAGGGTTGTAAGGTCCCAGATCTACCCCTTCACCACAACATCACACAGCATTCGTGTGTGCACCCTCTCTTACTCCCTTCAAGTAGGCACCACATACAGCACAAGCATGTGCAATGCTCATAATGGAACATAGACAGTTTGCTGAGAATATCAACAGATTTAATTCTTGAGAGGCAGAGTTAAGACCAAGGCTTTCAAGGCGAACTTCCAAAGCTTAGCATATACCTGGAAACATGGTCATGAAACGCTCTGCTGATCTCTAAGGCTTCTCTGTAAAAGACATTTCTCCTCACTCTGCATTTCAGTGCCAGTCCTCCACTGCCTAACTATCGGTCCCATTCACAGCAGCAGAATGTTGGGCCCAGGCTTCAATATAGTCAGGATACCACACTTAGTTTTCTTGTAGTTTCTCCTTGCAGGTGAGATAGCAAGCCACCAAACTCCTAGTTCAAATTTTGGCATAGAAGTGGATTTTTTTCTTCCTTTTAAACCCTTTGTTTGCTGTAATGAGACATATAGCTCAGAGTGTTTAAATGTTTAAACATTTCATTAATGAGTTGGCTCCTATGATGCAACAGTGCCCGAGTCTGAAAAAGCATGTCATAATATCTGAAAAAATCACACTCATGTCCAAGCAGCTTTCTAAATATTTGTTCTAAAAATTTATGAGGCTAGTTGGTATCTCAGGGCTAGTCTACACATATACTGGTATTTTGTTTAGAGATGTGGATTTTTTTTTGTTGGAGGTGGTCTTTTGTTCTTAATCAAAATAGTAGCACCAATCCCAACTCAAATGTGACTAACACACTATTAATAAAAACAGTGACCTAATAGTACAACTATACCCTGTGGGACTAGGCTATACTGACACACACAGCCATGTGCTCATAATCACTTCAAAGGTAGCAACCGAGATCTAAGATATCACCACACCCAGCTCCTCATTACTGCACCTCTCGTCTTGGAGATTACCACCCACCATGCTGAACAGCAGCAACCACTTGCAGAAATGCTCTTTGCTCTCCAAAGACTAGCCAGACGCATTCGTTTGAACTGCTCCTGACTGTAAATTAAGCTTTCCTGGTCAACTAGGCACTGCAGCAAACGGGTTTTGGTCCAAGCTCTGGGTGCAGTAGCATCCTGCTGAGGGGATGTAGAGAGCAGCTAGCAGGCAATTGCTTTGGGAGCCTCTCTAGAGAGGCATCCTCTGGTGCCCCTACCTGCACACTGCGTGTTTGAGGCCAGCTTGAACAAAACAGCTTTGCTAGATATAAACTAGCTGCCAATTCAAGCAGGACTTGGATTATGGTGTTGGCTACTCTCAGCTCTCCTTCTGCAAAATGGATGCAAAGCCAACATAAAACGTTACTCATTAATATTAGTCAGATGAGTGCAAAAGAGGTGCAAACACTGCTAAATGTGGCAAATAAGGGCCAAAATCTTAGCTTTCACACACGAAGTTTCAAAGCTACAGAATCTAAACTAAGAAATTAGACAAAAAGTTAAAATGTTTCTTTCTTTCAGTATTACGGCTGCTGAGGCAGCAGGTAGCTCTTGGCAGCAGGCAAAACTTGGGGCTTTGGTAAGCTCGGTCCTCCCTGCGCTGCCCTGGGTGGCTGTACAGAGGCTGTTGGTAGTTCCTTCCACTCACCTTTTCACCACCCTGCTTGGGCTGCAAGGGCTCAACAAGGGTCCCTCGACTGCCTCAGCCTCCCCTCGCCGAGGCACTGTGCTTCGTCTGACAGGTAGGGCCCTGCAGATGGGCTGTCAGGTAAACAACAGCAACACCCTTTTGCAGAGCCATGGCACGTGAGTCCACTCATAAGTTGTGCTGCAAATAAACTTCCATGTTGTTCTTAACTATCTAAAGCTAAGAAATCTTTCGCTACAGTTCCGCAAATGCTTGGGGCCAGCACCGCTGCCAAAAGAAGCAATCTCACCTGGCCAAGAAAAAGGTTAGCTCGAACCCATCTGGGTTTGCCATGCCAGTTTGCAACGCAGCAGCAGCGCTTGTGTTGGCACACAGCAGAACCACTTCTTTGGGTGGTAATGCCAGTTTATGCAGGCTGAAACCCCTGAAAGTCTCAGGCAGCCAAATTAGGGGGGAAACATATGGGTCACCCAATTTTACTTGCAGAACCACTAATACCTCCCAGAAATGCTTCTAAGTTAAGTACGTTCACGTTTGTAAGGCATTACAGAAATAAGATGGGTAAATATTTAATTTTCTCCCCTCTCTTTTTCTCTGTACCAGCCCCTATGTCCAACGTACAGTAAGTTTCATATACTAAAACTATGATTTGAAACAGCTCCTAGAAGGTGAGTGTCAGGCTCCCTGCCTGCAGGCCAGATGGAGGCTGATCATCAGCTGCATGTTCTGATTGCAAACTGCTTAGAAATGCTGTGGGCAGCACAGCATTCAAAACACGTTGTGTAGACTTTGCTGCTGGACTCTGTAAAATGGAATAGAGCAGACATCTTTCCCACCTTTACATGGGGCATAGGTGTGAAGGGAAAAGTAGTAAGTATATCAACTCTTCTCGCATCCATTCCCTGTGTAGAGGTATCCTGTCAAGGTGACAGGGACAACAAAAGAAAGCAGTGCTTCCAGAAGGTACCTGAATAAGGATATTGAAGCAATGCTGAAGAAAAAATATGAAAAAACAGGTTTTAAATACCAAGACGTATGTGGAAACAATAAAACTAAAAATAACTAAGCAAAGGGCTGGAGGTTTTGTTTGCTTTCCCCTCCCATCGCCTTCGCTTCCAGAGTTTGACACCTCCGATGTACGTTAGAATTTTTTTTTGCACTACTTGAATGCTGAGGGTTAGGACCACCACTAAAAGAAAAACCAATAGAGCTACTGTATTCACAGCTGCCTATAGCTTTTAAGCACCATCAACTTTTCTCAGTTCCATGCTGATTAGGTCACCTGAAAACTCAAACTCCATATGGATCCCCTGACAGCTGCCAGACACCCTTTGGGCTCCAGCAACGTACACTCGAGAGCCTCGGCGTTGCTCACGTATGGGAAGCCAAGGCGAGGCAGCCCGGCGCTCTCCTTGGCAGACGGGATGCAAGAACAGGCTTTGCGCTCATTTTCTTAAGAGCTCTTCACTTTCAAGTCCTGCTGTTTTCTGAGAGCTACTACCAATTCTTGAATCCCCATCATCATAAAAATATTCTAGTGCCTGATGGGCTAAGCGGAAATACCTGATGGTACAGGTCCCAGAGGCCAGTGCAAACTGGTGCGGCAGCTCTGCCCTCTGTCCCCAGGGCCGCAGACCCGCTTCGGCCATGCTCTCGTCTGCAACCACAGCGAAGACATGGCCTGGAACATGGATCAGGAAACAGCCTGCAGCAGCAGTCCGGGCTACCACAGCTGTCCAGCAGCTTGGCACAAACGCCATGGGGTAAGCTCCGCAGCAGCCACGTGAACCCAAATTTGGGATAAAGCGTGAACGCCTGCACTGCCTATTACTGCCCACCAAACCAACAGCTCTGACTGACTCTTCCTTGCACAGCTCCTTTCTGACTATGGAGATATAAGAGGACTAGGCCCCGTAGGACCACAGGAACAGACTAGAAAGTCTCTTTGTGTGAGAGAAGCCCAACGCTGCTTCAATCACCATGACATTTTCCTACTACCAAAATAAAACAAATTTGATAAAAATAGATTTAAAACATTAGTACTTACGGCCAAATATGAGATACACATAGTTTATACTCACATAAATCAATCCCTCACGCTTCCTGGGTTATTCCTAAGTACAAGCAGACACTGTTCAAGAAACGTTTCCAAATACACCCTGCTCCAGTTAATATTTATGTGCACAGGAAGCTCCACTGAAGTCATTATGACTATTCATATACACAAAATTTAACACACTGCATAATTGCAAGTTTCAAGCCATGAAAATTTAACTTATAAACATAGGACCTAATTTGGTTGCCTATACCTATATGCCTGAAAAGTTGCACACACAGTCAGTCCTGACTTAAAAAAAAAAAAAAAAAAAAAAAAAAAATCCAAACACCACCAATCTGTGAAATAAACTCTCAGAATAGTGAAGATACCAGAGGCTGTACTTGGCATAAGTGAAACATAACCAGAAGCACCTAATCTTTGTTGAAGATTGAAATACATCTTGATGCTTCTCTACATACATAAATGAAGAAATATCTGATCTCTTTATTGTTCCTTCTCTACGCAGAGATTCTGGTGTCAGCACTTTTGCATTTCTGTGTCAAGTTTCCAATAAGTTTTCATTTACGCATTCGCCCTTTGAGACTAGTTAGCAATTAATGCTAAGATAAGAGTTTCCTGACATCAAACAAGGAAGTCAAGAAATAAAATAATCAAGTACTTGAAAAATGAACTCACAGAAACTCCAGAAACTGCGAAGGAAAAGCAAGTCTCCAAGAAGTTCAGTTGTTTTTGCTTTTTTACCTAGCTAATTAAAACCGCTCAATATAACATTTCTAAATGAAATCCTTCATGCATTCCATTTGTCCAAGCTATTCTTTCCCTAGGAACTCCTGGAAGCTGCTTTCTCATAGGGCAGTGGTCCTCACTGCTGTTCTGCAATTACATCCCACCTGCAGGGCTTATTCCAGTTCTGCCTACCAAGGGCCACTTAAAGCAATTCAAGAGCCACCAGCTAGTGACAGCTGGCAAACTCAAACCTGTCTCGGTAGTCTATCATATGCAATCAATTGCAAATAGAACTTCAACAGACTCATCCCATTATTTCCCAGCTAATTCCCCCCAGGAATACAACCTTCTATTTTGAATCACGATGCTAGTTTTGCCCCTTTCCCTCCCTCGCCAGCATCGCCCTTGCCCACCCTTCGCCGCAGTTCACTGCCCCGGTTCAGCTTTTCAGCTTGACATCCGTTATGTTATGTCAGCTGTTACATTACGCTTAAAACAATAGACTCCAGCTGGCTGAGGTCAGATGTGAAAACAAGGACCTAACAAAGCCATAGGCCCTCCAGTTATACTGAAATTGAGATACACACTGAATGTAGCACTTAATGACAAACTGCTTTCCAGACATTTGGGCAAGGCATAAAGGAAACACCTGTCACTGCAAACATTACACACTAATCCAGATAAATCCTAAATTTAAAAATCCTTCTTTTCACTACTTGGCTCTACTGTGCACCAGCATTTCATGATCTTAAACTTTTTTTTTCCCCAAGGTGGAATTTTTATTATTCCTCTTGCTTATTAATAAGTGACATAGTGAAGACTAAGTATCATTTCAAAGAAATATGTTTAACATGTTTGTTTCAGAGTAACCCCGCAAATGCTCAGAGCTTGACATGGATTTAAAGCCCAAGGAAAACCTGGTCTAACTTTAACCCTGTAGTAGAATGCTCCACAAAAGCAAACACTAGATGTAGCAGTGAATAAAACAACTTTTAGCACTGGTCTTTTCTTAGACACACCTTGGAACGAATTTTATTAGCCACGCATGTGGCTTTGTAAAAGTAACCACAAGCTCTTGAGGAACAGGTGAATTAACAACACCTCTAACACGCATCCCTCCACCCTGCCTGCCTGCACTGTGCATAACACAAAAGCAGGTTTTCCCCAATGCTACCACACTGCTGTAGCTCACAGAGCAAAAGATGGATAATTCAGGCACTGCTTTCATTGCGAGCAAGGCAGATCCTCACACGAGAGCATGAGGGCCACCAGGCAGCCCGCAGACAGCCCCAGTTTATCACCTTGGGCTTGCACCAGCCTGCAACCTGTCACCAGATCCAGGGCGAGCTGGGGACGGTCCCTCTTTCCAGAGCCAGGCTCAACTGCCAAGCTGAGTCTCTGAAACACTCCATGTTCCGCAGTCAGCTAATCCCAGTGTGCTTGGGAAATGCTGATTGCTGATCCCTTTACTCATAGTGACTTCACTGCAGAATAAACAGCTCCATAATATGGATAAAGGATAATAAAATTTCTCCCAAATTTAACTGCACACGTTAAATTCACTGCACAGAGTGAATTTGTCTATGAAGAGGTGTAAATAAATGGTTCAGAAATGTTCGACTTTCCTCTGGATACTGCCCTTTGGGAAATTCTACTGCTGAGCATTAAATAATCTTTGAATTTTAAATAATGGTATTAGGGCACCTCAGCTGAGAACTCCCAGTAGAGAAATCCCCCAAAATATATATTTTTACGGCTTTTACAAAAAGGCAGAAGTGGAGGTAACCAGCTTTCTGTGTGGAAGCCTGACTTCACTAAATCCACACTCCAGCACGGCAGACTAAAATTAGACTCCAAACCCAGGACATTTTGAACCTGCTAGAAAAAAATGCATCCAACCTTGTTCAGTGAATATGGACCGTATATATTGAAAGAGAGTTATTTCTGTTTATTCAAAAATTCCCTAAACCCGTGTGAAAAAGTCATTCTATTTTGGAAGGACCTAACTATTAATAGAGTATTTTTACCTACATCCCACCACCGCCTAGGTTCTGCCTCCAGGCTCCCCAAGGAGCAGCTTTGTCAGTGTGATCCAATGCTGCCCCCTATAGATTTTAGCGGAGAACTGTACCTCCCCTCCCGAGGTATTAGATATATATATTTCTTAAGTACTTACAAGAGAAAAATAAGACATCTTTACTGGTCTTAACATACTTCCCTTCCACGTCTTATCTTTCTTCCTTCTTGGCCTTCCTTTTTAGCGCTGACCTCACCTATATCAAACAGTCACGGCCATCTGGCTTTGCCTTTAAACCCATTTCTCTAAATTGCTTCAGCTGTCCTAGTAGATAATCTTATTTTCACTTTTAAAGCATCTTATTTGGGTCTCAAACTTGTTCAGAATAGACCTAAGTAGAATTAAAGCCAACTGAGAGACTGTTCACACAGTCTTAGGATGGATGGAAGGTGACAACTTTGCTTCAAGCGAAAGTTGGGATTCTCAACTTCAGCCATCAGCTGAGTGACAGAAAGGAAATACCGCAGTTAACAATATTACAGACACATCTAACTGCAGGCCCAGCGGAGCAGGAGGACTAAAGGGCACGAGTCCGTCACACAAACATCTGCTGCATCAGCCGACCTCACCCTGGGTCACGCTAAGGGACATTGCTCAGAGAGCAAGGGAAAATCTTTCGCTTTCCAAACTCCAGCTGTTCCTCGGGGAGACCGGAGCAATCTGCAGAGCTATCGCTCAAGCATCTTTGACAGGCGCTGCTCTCGCTTCATTTTTCAGAGGAATGAAAGTGAAAACAAGCCCCGCTGCCTATCCTGTCAGTTTCATAGGTCTCCATCTCAGCTTCTCAACCACGGAGGATGATCAGAAAAGTAATGCCAGAAGCGTTTTGGTCTCCATTAAGACTGTCTTCAGACTCAAAAACTGTAAATATATCCAAGCGACAAACAAGAAAACAAAACCAGATTGAAACAAAAGCCTCTATTATCACAGGAAAGAAAATGTAACACTGTCTTAGGCCTAGATTCTTTGCCATCTTGTCTTATTTTCAATGCCAATATCACTAATATTAACTGCCTAGGAATATTGGATTTTATTTGACTGACAGTCCTTTTATTTTTGATATGTTTTTAGAATTGTTTAACCTCTTCTGTAAGCAAGATCCCGAAGTGGAAAAGGAACTCTGAAAACAAAAAGATGGAAAGAGCTTATAGTTTCATCATAAAAACATGCCCTTGCAGTGTTTTGGTTAGAATCTATATTGAAATGAGATGCCTACAAGAAAATAGCTTTTTCAGGCTCACTAAATATCCCTTCGTTCAGCAGAATATTTAATCCCCTTGGACCAGGCACTTGGATTTTCTTAGATCATGCTGAGATAACAGCATTCTGCTGCGTTCTGGCACCATAAAGTCCTTGCTTATGAAAATAAAAGAAAAATATGGCCTCTTTGGGAACATACATCTCTGAATTACTTTTTTCCATAGTTTAAATATTGTAGTCTCAAAATCAATTTTTACACAGATACACCACATTCTCTTTATGAGTCATGGCAAAAACTCTCCGGCACCACTATTTTAAATGGGCCAAGTGTACATATACCCGTCAAAACGATGATCCTTTCACAGTCTTGGCTCAGACTGCAGCTCTTGCTGGGTAAGCGCCAGCAAATAATGCGAGTCAAAACCCTCCAAGAGCACCACCTAGTGAAAGAAAGATAAAATAAACACATGCAAATTTAAGCAGCTTTCACAACATTCTCCAGACCAACAAAAGGCCAATTTTCTCCTCATCTCCCATTACAACTGCATTTAGGTATAGCTTTCATCAAGGCTCTTTGCCTTGTGAGGTGTAGTGACAAATTTAGAAAGATTTAACAGCTAATTATAAGTTTTTTGTTTAAAATTGCAACACCACTTGGAATGCATATTTAAACTTGCCCTTGTTTATTTTTCCATGTCGAGCCTGCATTTTGTTGTTGTTGTTGTTAAGAAAAATAGCAGCATTTTAAAATAAATAAGAGACAATAACATAACCTCTTCCTACTTTGGTAGTTGGACATGACATTTTAACAACATAAACAGCTGCAGAGCAAAAGGTAATATGATGCATCCACTATATATACATTAAAAACCTCAATGGCCTTTTTAGATCTTATTTTCGAATAATGTTATATCTTGTGTGACTGTATTACCGAAACATGCAGGCCAGGTTCATGAAAAAGTGCAGACTCAGCTTACACATATCTGTAACTTTAAACACACAATCGGTCTTTCTGGTTTCAGACACCTCTGCTGAGGTTGTCCAGATGTTTGTATCTTTTCAGGGTTTGAGCAAAAGACCTTGGCTACATGGAGGAAATAAAGGTCCCGACTGCGAGTGTCTTCAAGGGCCCTCTTGGAATAGCCCTTTGGCCAGGAAGGACAGGTTCTGCGCTCCTCCTAACGCGTACTCTGCGCGGGGGCTGCAGAAGGGACCCTGCAGCAATTCCAGTTTACAAATACTGGGAACACCTACATACGCTTGTATAGCTACTCTGCCTCACCTTCATGGGAAGTCACATTTACAGTGTCTACACAGCAAGTTCATCTAATCAGACCTGCTCCATTGGGCTGTACAGCTCAGCACACCCAGGCCTTAGGGGGAGGACTTTCTTAGTATACTCATTGGGCTGTACTCATTTCTTGCATTGTCCAGACCAAAAGGAAAAACAAAATACACAAAATGATCTGCAGAACTCCTGTACACATAATTTCCAAGCACAACATCGCACGTTTGGTACAACCAGCCATTGCAGCCTTACCTTTAAGGCATTACAGAAAGTAGCACATTTAGAGAGAATTGCAGCCTGCATAAGAACTGATATATAAACCAAAGGCAATCTACTTCTGATGAAAGCTTTATTAAATTTCCGTTTGGAACGCAGAAAAGGAAAAGCAGCCTCAAATTTTACGTCCTTCAGAAAGAGTTAAAAGTCTCTATGTGTTACTATTAAAATTATTTTAATCTCCCAGAGCACACACTTGGGCAGTGTATCTCAAGTTTCATGGCAGGACTTGAGACCTCATAAGCCGCAGGTTCCTCTGGGTTCACTCGGGCTTAAGGTTACCTCCCTTGCACTGTCCCAGCTAAACCCAGGCAGAAAACTTTCAGATTGCTATGCTCCTGCTGATAGGTTGTTTCTACATCGCTGGCCTTTGCAGCCTCTCTGTTATCAGCACTAGTTTGTAAATTAACTTCGCCGGAGGTGAACGAAGGACACTGTTACCTGCTTTTGTAGTCTGCTTCTAAATTAAGTTATTATTCTGGTATAATTGTTATTATGGTATAATTATTATTGTGGTATAACTAGAAATCCCTCTACAACCACAAAACAGAAATTAATTCTACAGCAAAGCAGTAGAAAGAGTGCCCTCCTAAGCCTAAGAAGTCTCCTTGCATGACCCTTCGGATCAGAAGTTTACCCTGCATTTTCTTCTTTCTGAATCCCTGCATAGTGTTACACACCTTCTTCTACTTTGTTTGCATTTATGAAGTTGCTCTTCAGTGAACTATGATGAACCCCTCCCAAGAACTCAGTTACATCTAATCTTGACAGTGTTAGTGATGATAAGATAAAGTCAGTAACACTTTAGAGCGAAAGTAAAATCTTAAAGTAAGAACAGAACAGGAGATCTTTCCGGGCTGAAACAAACAGGAAACAGATTCTGACATTTATATTCATCTTGCAAGATACGATAACTCCTTTGAAAGTCCCACCAAAAGTGGGTAAGGCAGAGAGAATGTGGTCCACCTAAGTGTTTTGGACGAATGCTTCCCTGCCAACCCTCTACATTTCTTCAAGACCACCACCTGTTTTTTGCATCAAAGATAAAGAGTCTTTAGTGAAAACACTGCATTGTATTTTTTTTCCTGTGAGAATTCTTTTCAACGCTAACAACATGTAATTCACCAGTTTATAGCAGTTATGTACTACAAAATTCAATAGAAAAGCTCTTCATATAGTTAGGCCAATTCAGTACTGAAATCACATTCAACCTTGCACAGTAATTTTACAGATTTTAACAGCTAACTTTTGATCCAGCCCTTCTGATATACTGAAATATAAACATAGGCCAGTTGCATCCCTGGCCCAAGTGCATGTAAATCTTCCCAAAATCAAATCCATTAAAAACATGAACAAATGCAGAATATTTTTCTTGACTGTGCTTACTTTAATTTGCTAGGATAAATCCCATACATCACCATAAACTCTTTATATATGAGCTTTATCTTGACACATGGAGAGGGATGATTTTATACTGTCTGTTCATACACAAACAGGCACTTGGCCTTACTTTACACGGCATTAAGACCTTACAAAGATAATCCTTAAAGAAAAGGAGAACTGAACTTGCCAATGTTGAATACATACACGACTGCTGAATTCCTGGGAAATGCTAAGAGCAGGATTACAACGTTTAAAATTAACCATAGCTAGAGCAGAAACATAAATTCATCCTGCTTAGCAAAAAGATAATACAGTACCTGCTTTGATATGTAGTATATATAGAAATATAATACAGTACCTGCATTCCATGATTTCATGAATACAAATGTATTTTTCTTCTTGTAATATCAAAGACAAAGTAAAAATGAATTTTTAGTGATACTATTGCAATTCATCACAGAAATTGTCAAATTATTAAAAGAAAAAGAAAAAAACCCTTAAATCTGTTAAAAAAAAACCCACAATCACAAAGTGAGAGAGCTAATGGACGCAGAAAAATATGTAAGCACTTCCTTACCTGACTACTAACTATAATAATGCACTTGCTTGCAATACCTTACAAGTTTTATCTTTATCTTACACAAATAGCAAGCATGCAAACATATAGCATGGAAACATAGAGTGGTTGACACTAAATTGAATATGTTATATTCCTATAGCATTCAAGTTAGATACAAAATCTTAACATATTTGATTAGCTAGATGAACATGGTAATTGATGAGGGTTTTAAATGGACTTTTTCATCTTAATATTATCATTTACTGGTACACTGCTGAAAAAACTATTTTGAACAAACCCTTAAATTGCTAATTACTATTTTCTTTATATGATGACAATGCTTTCTTTAGTAAATAACCGTCATTTAGCTACAAATACAGGTAAACCAGCAACTACTAGTGAGCAGCTCATCACTACCACAAAAATGCAGCATTTTTGTAGATTTAAAATTCTGTTTCTTAGACTTCTAAAGTTCCTGAATATGAAGACTTAACTGGCAGGACAACAACACTCTGAATATTTCTTGATATGTACATAATGACACTAATAAACCATGAACAATAAACTTAAGTTTTCTCCATGCTTAAGATGGGTAGAGCAAATTGACTGATCTTTGAAGCCAGTGACAACATGCGAATTTTCCACTTGTGAGAGGAGGCTGACTCCCATTAAGGAAAGGACTTCCACTTACTTTGTCTTCTAAGCCTAGGTATCTGGCCTTCAGCATGGCTGAACAATATCCCGAGTAATATGAGGGATTCGAGCTTAATTAGAACAGTTGTGTGCATTGGACAAAATGCAGGCGCCCTCAGTGTGGACCATATAGGGTAAGAGTGTTCCCTGGTGTGTTTCATGCTACTTTGACTCTCTGAGCTTCTTTGGCTTTACAGCCTCATTAGGAAGAAACAGAAAGAAGACTCTTGTGAATTAGACCATAAGGAAGAGACTGCTTGCTATAATACTAATTCAGGAAATCAGAATTTACACTTTAAGAACAAACATACATCAGTCATGTAAGTGTCCGCATACATACCATCCAAAATAACGTTCCTGTAGCCAGAGCTACATACTGTTCAATTGTAGAAAGCACGCTGAATATAAGGCATATCAGCACAATAAGGAATCTGTAAAAGAATAAAATAGAAATGAAGTAGTCAAACAGCACATATATTTATTCCATTATAAGTTACCTATACACACACAGAAATGCCCTTGTTTCCCACCCCCTCTGAAAGACAACTTCCATTATTCATCTCCATTTTAAAGAATTGCTATTGCTAAACCTCCCCCCTTCAACATTTCAAATATTTGCCTTTTTTACTGTTCTAACTTTTAACAACTTATAAAAGGGGCCCAAATAAGCCAATACTTAACAGGGTTTACCCACACTGTCTTTATAACCACTCCTCAAAAAAGGCCTCAGATAAATGAAATCTGACATTTGACATTTAAAACACCACATCGGATAATTCCATTTTTAAATTAAAAGAAGAAGAAAAAGAAAAGACTATCACAGAGGGGATGAGAATAGCTGTTCCTTCCCCCTCAGCGCCCCCGACCAAACTAGTCCCTGCAGGTTTCTGCTTGCCAAGGCGAGATTCGCCACGGCGGCAGTTGCGGCACCCTCAGCCCACGTGTATCCCTGCACCCCGTCCGCCCTGCCCGGGGCGGCCCCGCTGCCGAGCCCGGCGCCCACCTGCGGGGCCATGAGGTGCCGACCCTTCCCCTGAGCAGCTTCGGCTGTGCCCACCACCCTGCGGCACTGCTGCTTGCCTCAGAGCAACACAGAGTGCATCTGGGAGACTAAAACATTTAAGACCAAAACCAGATGCTCTCCATGACACGCTCGTGTCAGCGGCTTCCCATTTGGCTTTCTTGAATCAAGGCAGTTAAATAATATAGGCCTAGAGCCATCTCCCCTAAGCCAAACACGTAAAATATCATCACAAAAATGACAGAGTAATGCATTTCTTCTCCAGCATCTGCAAAGCACTGCTGCAAATTGCAAGAGCCACTGTGGAGCAAAAGAGGGAACTGAGAACAAGTATGGAAAGGGAAAGAAATGAAGAGCGAGTAAAAACTCATTGAATTTTGACCTATAGCTCCATTTCTAAAAGGAGTTGCTAGATTAGTCACATTGACGTGAACAGATGAAGCTGGAAAGAGCTCAAGGGGCAGTGACCACTGTGTAAGGCCTTGGCAACTAAAGTCTGTTTTCAGCTATGTGCATGAATTTGCAAGGGTAGGTGGCTTTGGGCTGGTTTCTCTCCCATTTATCTTGCAGTATGTAAGTTAAAGCCCCTGTACAGCTATGAAGGAGCTCTGTCAAGTAGCCACGTTTCATTCTTCATTACTGAGAGAAGAAGAAGAGTCTCTAGTGTAGCCATCTGCACTTTATTCAGTACTGGCCAATGACTGCAGAAAATAAAAATTCTACTTTTTCTCTGTTTACAAACGGTCACCAATATCCGTGGAATTTACAGCTTGCAGAAGCTGGATGCACGGTTTTGGGCCACAAACAGCAAAAGGGGGTACATTTATGCAAGGAAAGGAGGGTCTCCAGGGCTGGCCACCTCCCACCCCTTTCACCCAAGCCCTTCCTGCCAGCCCATCCGGAAGGGACCGACTGTTCCTTTCTTTTTCTCTCAATGCTCACACTTGTGTTCCAGCTACCATCACTGTCTTCAGTTCCACACATCCCTTTATTCACTTCGAATTAGCTGCGACCCCGGCAGGCCTTCCTTTGCCTTTTTCACTTTAAATTGTGAATGAAATCAGTTGTGATGAAAATTAAGGATAAGCATTGGCATGGGCCAGGGGTAACACTGGCAGGAACCAGACAGTCTTCCCACAGGAATGTGCCACTCATTGAGCAAAAAGGTGGCATATAATGTAATCACCAGCATCAAGACAAGAGTTTCCTGCAGGATAATCCATGGAGTCTATACAGGGAAGACATGCTTGCTATGAAAAATTCCTCTCTACGCTCCTCAGCAACTTACATTTAATCTTTTAAATAAAAGCAAATGAAAAAAAAACCAAAACACACTAACCACATTTCCAATCAATGGGAATTGTGTAAATACCTTCCATAAACACTCGATCAAAATTCTCTACTTTTTATTGTATATTATACAACACGTATTCAATGTCCACGAAGTAAAGGAGCACTCCCATTTTCCCTCTGAAACATAGGGAAATGAGGCACACAGCAAATAAATGAGTCTCCAAGATAAGGATAAATTTTCTTTGACATATCTTTACTTCTTATTAAAAAGACAGATAGCAAGTAATTATTAAACTGTTTCCAAACGCATCTCTATGCAAGCAAAATACAGGGGAACAAAAAAAACTTTGCATGCAAATTCAGGATCCTTTTACATAAATCTTTTTTGCTCAGGTTGGTCTACCAATTGCCTATTTTTATGAAATATATTAGCACATAAAGGATTGTAGGTACATCTCTTAAAAAAGACCTGAAATATCCACTTAGTTTAGTGGTAGAGAGGTTCAAGGTATCTGAACCAATAAGAATACAAATAGTTTGAAGTTTGAGTAAAGAAAGAAAATAGGCAGTTTTTATCCCACACCTCCTTAAAAATCTGCATGTTTCTCCTCAAAACACGAAATGAGCAATCAGGAACATTTAAAACATTCGCTTACTGAAAGTGCTAACTGTTAGTTTATTTTTCATATTTTTCCCTGGAGACATGCCACGCCAACGCTTTGCTTTGACAGCAACACACTGCAAAACCCAGCACCTAAGTCATCACACAACGGCACGGCTCAGTTGAAGTCACTGGATTAGAATCACTGTAAATTAAACCCAGGCCCTTTATCCCGCCCTGCTCCGTCCTCAGAAATGAGAACGTCCTTATAAGCATGAATCGTAAGTGACCAAGCTCTCAAGAAAACCAAAGTGTGGCAGGGCAGGCATTATGGGATTCCTCAAAATACAGCACATTTAAGGGCAATGTACGCATACCCAAAGGATATTGTAAATGCACAACAGAATTGGGAAGAGGATGCTTACGGATAATCAGGTAAAAAAATCAAATTAGTAGGCAGTGATGAAGAATTGAAGTTTACAGTATAGAAAATATCATGTATATATGAAAAAGAATTTAACTTCCCATATACATGCATGCACGAGAATGTACTGTCATCTAGATAAACCATACACCTGTGAGTGTGCCTGATTTACCTCTTAAAATCTTATGCTCTTCTTAGACAAAGAGAGGAGGCAGGGGAGCACGACGATAAGTGAATCATTTCAACACCTACAAAGTACATCCAAGCTTTACACAAGCGCTGCCCTAACAGGCAATCCTTCTACGTGCAAACTGTCCCACAACCTGTGAAGACAAATGTATTGTGACTAATAAACATAAACAGGGGCAGTGACATGGGGATAAAAAACCTGACACATAAAAAGCTCCTGTTCAAAGCAAATTGAAAATTGCATGAGATGGTGCAATATTCCTGAATATACTCAGAATACTAATAATAACTGTAGACTTGTTAAAAACATAACCTCACCAATCCATTAAGCCAGCAGAGGGCAGCAAATCAAAGACCATCATCTTTCTATGCTTTTTCTGGAGAAACACAACTAAACAGCATTGCTTATGGACTAAGAGTCAAAGCTTCTACTCCTAAGTGAAAAGAAACTAAAATTAGGGGTGGAACTGCCCACCAAAACATTTTCCACTAAAAAAGAGAGAGATCAGAGCTCCAGAGAGCAGCACACTGTCTACTACTATGGGTTTTCATTCCCATGGATCAGTTGGGATCTTATTAATAGCATATATTTTTTAGCATTTCTTCACATAAACGTTCCCTCGGAATGAAACTCATGCTAGATTTCTATAGATTCAAATAATGACTGAGAAATTCTTTCAACACTCATGAAAAGTAAATGCCATTGCCATTCCAAAACGAAGCCTGCAGAGGTCTGGGTAAAAGATTGGCAGGACAGGAGACCGGGCAAACCGATCTAACTCACTTCATGTCATGCAGCAATCCATCTCAAAAAATAAGCAGCAGTTAATTCAGATCAACAGCAAGGGCTGAGCATTCCTTACGCATCCAGGATTCCTCCCAGAAATGAATTACATGTTTCGAAGAGCATAAATTAAAGTTTTCTCTACTCAATTGGCAGTCGTTGGGTAACTCCTCAAAAAAACTCCTAATATCATTTTTCCTCCCCATTTCACCAACGAATCACTTGTTCTCTATGAAACTTCACACAGCAAACTTGTCTTCCCCAGACAGAATCCTGTTCCTGCTGAGAGTTCCTGGGATACCTGAGTGCTCTTCACCACACAGCCAGGCAGCCTGAAGGCCACCCACCCTCTGCAGACCTGCAGTCAATGCGATTTCACAGGACTTCTGAAGCAAAGTACATCCTTAAGAGCATTACTGGATCAGTGCCACCGTATTTAGCACCTTCCTGGATTGCGTTTTATGGCTGTGAAAACATAAGAATGGATTTGCTACTCATATAACACTCTGCATGTTTACAGCACTGTAAAAATATCAAACCCTACTAACCTATTTAGTTAGTTCTCTGCATTCAGGCTGGGTGTTACAAGGGAGGCTAAATTCCAATCCTGACAAGCTTATCACTATTGCTGTATAATCAGGACTGAAATATTCAGCAATATTTAATAATGAAACAGGCTGCTTTGATCATCTGAAGAATGTTTTCTGATGGACACTGCCAAAAAATAAATAAAAATAAAATAAATAAAAATAAAAAATAAAAATAAAAAAGCAAAGTTACAGTCATTTAAAAAAGAAGCAAATGAGTAAACAAAGGAACAAACCCTGGCACAACAGGCACATCTCTGATTCCCTTAAGGAGTCTCTGCTCTCATGAGCACACCTGCAAATTCTCATCGTGATGAGGAGGAAGTGAATTATTCTTTTGTACAACATGGGAGATACCATATTTCTGAATGCAGGTGTACCTATTCACGCAAGTTAAGCAAGAGATTCAAAGTTCATAAAGTCATATGAGAAATATGATACCTGAGGCCCTTGGCACAATCGCACTTCACCTCTCCTGGCGCACGTGTGAGGACGGAGCACACAGCTGCAGCCTTTCCACCTCCCTCCCCATGGGCTGCACGGGCCTCCCATTCCCACAGCTCCTCCGGCCTCAGCCGGCCGTTCATTTCCTTCTAACGCTCCGCTCTTACCCCTTTGGTTTTTTTAATCCAATGTTTGTAGCTTCCTCCATCCACTTTGGCAGCCTAAGAAAGGAGGGAGGCACCAGGCAAACAGGCATCAGGAAAAGTTTGCCAGAAGGTTTTTTGATTTTTTTTTTGGCTAGATACCTCCCCTATCTTCAGCCAGAAGGACAACACAGACTCTGTTACTGCCTGCTTTCTGCTGTCGACACTAGACAAGTCCAGGGCAGTTATGGACAGCAATTGCACAAACTGTTTCTATTCTGCCGCAAACCTGAGTTTCTTCCACATGACTATGACTCTGAGGAAACTGAACTGTCAAGCCTTGACGTTTCCACAAGTCATCTGAAAACAGTGATTTTTTTCCCCCCAGAAATTCAGAACATAGATAAATACATGAATTTTCATAGGCAAAACCAAAGATACAACTCTGACAGCCAAACATAACCTTTCAAAGCTCAAGAATACCATATTTCTTCAGATGAAAGACGTTCCAAAATTAACTTGCCCAAAATGGCTGTATGATTTTAATACCCCTAGGTGTGCAAACGGTAAGTCTGTCAGTCCAGCCAGTTAATATCAAATCCATGGGCAAGCAGCACTGGACATCTTAACAAGAGACCGAAGTACCACCCTTAACCCAACAAACCCACCTAATTAAAGGTATCTAAGAGAAATATGTAAACAAGGAGCCTAAACTAAGCCTAACTTGAGTTTCAGGGCTCTGAAAGGCAGAGACATTCAGGAAGCAACTCATACCATATCTGAAATGAGTCACTCTGCAAGATGTTCTTTTGACTCTTAAGGGAGGAAAGGCTTTAAGCAGAGCTATCTTCCTTCAGATAAACTCAATGTTGACCATCCAGTGTATATGATGAACCCCAAACACTTGCAGGCTTCTCAGTAATTTAGTCTTCCCGGATATTTTTAAAGCTGCCTAACTGTAACACAACAGTAGGGAAAAAGAACGTTGGCTTGTCAGCCTTGCGCATCTGTCTCGCACTAAAAAATTACTGATACCCAGGCTCTCATATAATATAACTTGTGAATATCAAAACTAGATGAATAGCCTACCAGATGTGAACATTTTGTTGTGCTTGCAGTCCTCCACTCATTTCACCAGTTGGTCTTGCTGCAGCCAAACAAATATTCACCACTGTGGCTACCCAAATAATTTCAGTCCAAAACCTCTTTTTGCAAGAGAGCCAGCAGACCCCTGAAGTTTCTTTAAATCCATCCGAAAATGAGCATGAGAATTTCCAGACTTTTTTTTTCCATAAGCTACATGAGACAGTGTTGGGAAGGACCTTGTGATACCCCAACAGCCATCTCAGTGTTGTTTCTAAGACTCCTGCAAAGCCCTGCTCTCTCTGTGACCATTTCCATGTGTAGAAGCTAGATACACTTGCTCATTTGCACGCAACAACAAGCCTGAGCTTTGAACACCGGTGCCTGAAGCCCCATCCCGCAGCCAACACAGGCGTGTGCTCGTGCACGCTTCACCCAGCGCAGACGGGGCTCCACACAGCTTTGTCTCCTGGAACTGACAGCTCTTCTAGCTCCCGAAACTCGCTGCTTGTGTACCCTGGATGCACGGATGTGACAGTCTCCAAAAAAGGAAGCAGAGCAAAGAGGAATTCAGGTTTTCAACAACTCTGATCTAACTCCTAGACTGCTTAACAAAGCAAGCATTGGAGATAAGGTGTTAGGTGCAGACTCTTCATTTGCTTTTCCCATGCTACAAGACTGTTTACAAAGAGCATCTGCCTGCACGTAGAGACCACAGACGCTCTATCAGTAGATGGCAGTCGAGAATAAGCAGCTTTGTGCCTCCTGTATCTAATGTGCTGCATTTCTTCTAACCCGAAGAATCCCACAAGTGCCCGATTGTCTCCGCACTTCTGGATGTTCCAGCAAAACCACTACTAACACAGGGTGGACATGGGCATTTATAAAGAGCAGATGTTTTCTTTCACAGATTCCGTTTTCACTATATCATTCCTAGGCAACCTGTTTCCTCGCAGGCAGCCAGCGCTGTTCGCTGGAACAAATGATTGTAGCACGCCAGTGTTCACAGACTCCGCAGACCTGCTGGGTTCATACCCACAAATGGAGCTATCTCAGCCAAAGTCGGTGGGCAGCACTGCGCTAAAACACTGAGATCATATAAATACAGGCCTGTATATAAACTTGGGATATGCTTCTGTGCTATACTATTCATTGAAAGCACTAACACACACACACACACACGCACATATAGACACAGCTGGTTTTGGGCTTAAAAGAGTCTATGTGTAGACATAACTTACATGATTGAATGTATCACAAATAACAAAGCTTGGCTTACCCCAGGTAGCCACTCGGACCATTTAGCCACTTCATCTCAAAACAGGTTTGAGAGGTCAGTACATTTCCGCAAAAGAATCCTTCAGTTGACTAGTAAAAACAGCACCCAGTATATTCGCTATACTTAGAAATATAAAGAAAAGATATAGGTGATGTAGTAGGCCATATTTCAATATTTAGAACTGATCCAGACTTTAACTTTCCACTGACAGCTGAAGAAACCTGCCACATGACAGGCAACTGTGAGTGTTTTTCAGCCCCCAATGTCATTTTTTTTTCTGGATTTTAACTGTAGTTTTACATCATTAGCATTCATCTTTTCTGGCTTAATTCAATATGTAGAAAGACCAATGGAACAACTAACCATTCACTGAGAGATAACAATTCTCGTTTAGTAAATGTCACGGGTAACAAAACTGATAAGGCATTATAAAATAAACTACAGTGATACATCCTGGAACATTTGAAAAGTAGGGTCCATGGGACAAGCTGGGGGTACTTACCAGATCAACACACAGCCACCATCACCAAAATCACTATTTAGAATGCAGTTGGATTTTGTTTCTTCTTGAATTCTCTTTTATATATTCTCAGTGCAAGCCTTTCCATGGAAAAGGTTGGAATCAGGCACTAAATTAAGCTGAAACCTCAAATACAAACTTTAGAATACTGTAAATCGAGCTCTATCTTTCCAGAGAGATAGTCAATTTATCTGTGTTCAGGGGCATATCAGAACTGACCTAAGCTCGCTCTTTACTTTCATAAAACTTTTGCTCATTAGCACTATCATTTCTTGAATGTATCAGACCACCAGGGAGTTGCTTTGCATAGATAACTGCTGGATCTGCTCCTTTTGGCAGCAAGTCAATGGCCAGGAGAAAATGAGTGCAATCAAAAGGAGATACTGTATGAAATAACGAACCATCACACCTCTTCTGGGGCATCCTGTGATTTATCTTGGGTAGATTCCGTGCAACTCCCCCAGGAATCTCTGACTCCACCTTATTTGTTTGTACTTGGAATGTCTTTGGATGTACAGCTACGGTCAGTCACCGGTGTGACTCGTCACCAACTCTTAACTTCCTCATCAACCTTGTAACTGGAGTGAATTTCTACACAGTTAAATCACGTTTTTGTCATTTACCTTTTAACTGTGATTGCTTATACTGGTAAATAGAGCAGGGCAAGGAAGGCTTGGCCTCTGTAAACCATATAGCTTTAGAAGAACTGGAAGGACAACGTGGAAAATGAAGGACATCAGGAGGACGGTGCAGGCTCAGTGTTGACAGATTCTTATCCTGCTCATCATTATTTGAGCATTATAATGGGGCTGCAGATCCAATGCATGCTACTTCACCAGAATGTATGCTCCAGCATCATAATTCAATCTTTCAGAAGTTGTGTGTCTAAGCCATGGGGATGTTCACCAATATGTAGTTTTGAGATTGCGAACACAGGGAAGAGCAGCAGTAAAAAGCATTACTGCAATGCAGATTTAGACAGACACCTTCAGGTAAGAGATACAACTGCAGAAAATACTAAACAATAATACTAATAACTGGAAATTTTCCCTTTGACGTGTAATCTTATTCTTTCCCCTCCCTCGAGGGTTGGGCAGGAAATGGTGCATGTTCTGATGGAAACATGAGATTTGATAGAATATATTCTGTGACAGGGAAAAGCTATGCCAAACCACTTGGGTTCGGGCCCTTGCTGTGCTCTTCCCCTCCATTTCTAGCACGCGCTGCGACAGCCAGCAAAGCTGCACGGTCTCTCTCAATCGCTGCTGCTGAAGCTGTTTCCTTCAGCACAAGGAACAGGGTATTAGCTGGGCAAGTGCCCCGAGGGTCTGTGTGTCGCAGCACCTGAGCTCCCCATCACCAGATTTTACAAGGCAGGCAGAAGAACAGTCTCTCCTCTCATCACACCTTCTATGCCAGGTCAGAGAACTATTCCTTAGTTAATTTTCAACAGAAAAATCTTTTCGGAAAGAGTTTATATTTTTGCAAGCCAGCATTCTACCAACATACATTTCTAATCACCTTACACAGTACTGCATAGTCATCTCCACATTGTAACTTGGTATATATTTAGTCTAATTTATATCCAACGATTTCCGATTGCATCTAGGCACCAGCTCTTTCCCCATAGGCATTGTGGCATTGCCTGAGGACTAAAATTCAAATAGATGGCAGACACTGGAAGGTGAATAGGTAAAACTTGGTAAATGCAGGACAGCTAAATGAGAGGAAAAGACAAGAGAGAGGAAAGGACTCTAGATCATAAATAGCATCAACAGGAAACTAGCACAGAGAATAAACAAGGATAGCAACCTCTTTCATGAAACCATCCTCAATGCTCAGTGTTTTACTTTTTGAAAACAAAACCAGCCTCAGTATGCCAAGAAAACATTCATTCTTAATGAAGTTCATGTGCATAAATACCCTACAGGCAAAGATCTTAGGTTGAACTCTTGCAAGTCTGGACTGACTGCTGAAAAACTACTAATTCTGCCACACCTGTAGCCTATGGGTGCACATTGCAGTCCACGAACAGGAGACTAAATGAGCAATCAGCAGTGAACATCACATGGCCCCTATCGGGCCATTTTAAAAAGTGCTTGTTTTATGTTACTTTTAATGAAGAAAGTCTAGAAAGTCCTATATGAAATCCTAGATGAAAAATCATTACCACTTGGAGTTAGAAGAGAGCAACAGCCTACAAAACCCAGAGCTGAAGATGAAGTATACAATAAAAAATACCTTAATCCTAACAACAAAAGGCAACACAAAGGAAGGGGGTAGATCTCTGCCACACAGATTCTTCCAAGGATTTTCCTCTTTGGATTTGTCCTCTTGTTTTTGAGGTGGGGAGGCAGCAGGGCTCCAACCCCCTTCCCAGCCCTTGGTCTCTCTGCAAATAAAAGCTGCAGAGCAGAGGAGGAGCACGCAGAGAGGCAGGATTCCCTCAAGAAACTAAGTTTCCTGTATAGTGCATTCTTCCTCTTTGCTATGTCCTACATAGGTCAAGCCAATAGATCACTACTCCTGGTTGTCACTTGCCATCAAAAAGCCTTGCACAGACCAAGTGTGAATACTCTGTTTGTATTAGCCTAGGACTATCACATGGAGTTTCCTGTTAATATGTATTTGTTCCAACTGTAAAGCAAAGTACAGTTGGTCCTTCCTGAAGGAAACAATGGCACAATTTTTAACTATCTCCTTGACTTCTTAGAGAAGAAAAAGTCTTCTAAACCCTGTGTGAGAAAGCAGTTTTATTGTACAAGATAATGTACAATATATGATAGGCTGCCACTAATAAAAGCAGGTTAGCTAGAATTGTAGGTTAGCTACAACAAAGGTTAAGCAAAGAACTTACCGTATTTATGTTGCTTTTCTGGGAGCTTAGAGCCTGTAAAATAATTTAAATAATGGGCGCTGCCCCAGAGCTCAGAGCACACAACGAATCAAAAGTCCTGTAGGACACTGGACCAGAATTATTGCAGGAAAAGCCTTTAAGGTCTTGGTGGAGGGCATGATTGCCCCAGAAATGCAAACCAGATGTCAAGATGCTTCAAGAGGAAAGGTTAATGCCCACACCAAGCAGGGTTATTGCATTCTGTAATGAGGCTATTGGCTCCTTTGAGAAGAGTCAAAAGGTAGCACAGGAAAAAGATGGTAGGTGCTGTGTAAAAGATGCTGGAAGCATGACCCAAGAGATGAAAACTACTGAACTCACCAAAACTTCACCAGTGCTCATACTGCTCCTCAAACAGAGAGTAAGGAGCTGCCTACGTGTCTGAGCGCTAACATGAAACTCCAGAAGAGCAACGTGACCGTCACGGAAAGCACCACTGCACAGGCGGAATAGGAAAAGGATGTCACTCAGCACTACAAGTCCAATGCTTTGTGGTATTTCTTCTCAGTTCAGGCTTAGCAAGACAAAGTACAATGGGAATACTGAAAAAAATTACAAGTTTTCTATTTTAGCCTGACAAAAGTGTGCAAAGGAGAGGAGAATTTTTCTTCTTTTTATAGCTCATTTTGGCTGGAGTAGCTTAGTCTTTCTCTTTTTGCTGTTCTAAAGCAGAGCTAGGGAACTGGCGCAGTCCCGTATTCTCGTCTCTTTCTCTCAGTTCACATAGAGCTTTACCCAGGTCCTGCCCGAGCAGCCCGTCATTCAAAGGCAAACCCACCGCCCGGCAGCAGATTCCAGGACAAGCTCCCTACCTGCAGCTCTAGCAGCCAGCCCTTCTCAAGGGGAACATCAACCCCGCACACAGCCTATACTTGGTATTGGGCATGCATTTAAGTTTAGCACACAGGGAGAGTGCAAACGGTTAATTACCCACACTGCCTGCCTTAGTTATTGCCCCTTAACAGAGGCGACTCTAAGCGCGAGCAGAACCCCGGCTGCTTGGTAGGTCATTTAATGGCGCTGGCGGCACCATCAAGAGAAGAGGTGACACCCCGTTATCTCAAGAGCGCCCTGTGCCAAGCACAGTCAGAAGAGCAACGGAAACAAGGTGTGAGCGCCGGCGCGCTCGGCTCACGTGGGCCCTGGGCCAAGGAGCTCTCAAGGTGCCCTGCGTCCCTCAGGGAGACGGCTGAAGAGCCGGCAACCTTCGCTCCTGGGAAAAACCACCGCGAACACTCACGGCCACCGGGTGTTCCCCAGGAGGAGGGCAGCCAGAGGGAACTGTCACGTGAGACTCCAGCAGCTATATACACACATATTTTTTTATATATATATATATATATATGTATGTATTTACGCTGCAGTCAAGATGGGGGTGGACATCTGCCCTATTTTCCGGAATAGGCAGAAGACAAACAGCAGAGCTACACGGAGGGGCTTAAACCAGCAGATAAACTGTAGAGCAGAGCTGAAAGCAAACATTTTGTTCTTATTGCAATAGAAAACTTACCTTTTATCGGGCAATTCTGGATAAGTTTGCATTTTAATAAGAGAGGGGGAAAGATAGGAGAGGTGTGTTCTAGTACCAGTAAAACTTGTTTTCCAGGTGTGGTTTTATATAGTCAATTTGAGGACTCTCTAGACCATTTTCACACTTTTCTTGTAAAAGTGAGTATCCAAATGTTAGGAGAAGCACTCCAACTCTTTTCCTTTATCAGCTTCTGAAAAACTGCCAAGCTTAGACTATTGCTCTGCTTTGCTATCATGAAACCTAAGTTAAATAAATCTTCCTACATAAAAGCACTGGACATGTGTATTTAAGAAAGCAGTTTCAGTTTAGTACAATAGCCTTACACAGGCAACCACACTTAGGCCAAATAACTCCCCTCCTTTGGGCTGACCAGATATTGTTTTGATAGTTTTGCTCAAGGGAGCAGTTTTAAGCACTCCATATATTACTTCTCTCTCCTTCCCTCTTCTTTTTTGGTCAGCTTTCACAATAGCAATACTACTACAGATCACCTCCCCTCGCAAGGAGGTGTAAGCTGCTTAAAAATATATGTGCATTATTTTCATGTCAAGAAGGGGATACTGAAATATGCAATACATGTCCCTAGAAAACAAAAAATAGCTACGCATCAGTAAGATAAAAAGGAGTTGCAAGTTGGGATAGCAGAGTGGGGTAAATATGGCTATACAGTTGCCCTTTAATCTATCTCGGTGGTGTAAGAATGGCTAACTCCATTTGGGGGGGTGGGTAAGGTATAATACCATGGAAAAACTACTTGCGAGCCCTGCATACAGCCCGGTATGAATAGGACCCTACCCCAAAGAGGGAAAACCAGAGAGAGGAAAGGAAACATCGCCATGTTTTAGGGAAGTAACTGTGGAGACCATAGTAGAGTTTAAGAGATAGCAAGCAATTTTCTCATAGAGTTAGTCACAGAATAGCAAGACACACTAAAAGTGGGTATTTGCTTCTAAACATCCTAGCAAAGTCCCTGGGAGGCAAGTTCTTACATGCAATGTCAGCAACCCATTCCACAAGTCTAAGTTATATAAGCAGGTTATTGAAGTGCTGTCAAATATGAGAACAGATCCTGGTACAATCCTAAACAAATCTCTCACCTTCAGCATCCTCCAGTTTGAATAACTTCAGTAATAATCCAACCTTCAGAAATGGCTGCTTCGTGACTGCCTCTTATATCTCAGTCTCCGCAATACAACATATTTGTCTTTTCAGTCTAAGCACTTATAAATTCAATAACAAATTTATGTAGGCCTGCAAGCAAAATCAAGAGATGTGAGCTGACACGCATGTGCAATTTTCCCTTAGAACACTGAGAAATAAGGAAACCAAAAAGAAAAACCAGGACAGGAAGAGAATAATCCATACCTTTCTTCAAATGATTAATAACCTTTCATTGCTTTTTTTTGCCAACATTTTTTCTTTATTAAAATACACTTTGTGATAATAACCATCTGAATACACAATTCTGTCATAATGCCAGTAAAATACTGCGACCTAAACAGACTTCTGAAGGTCAGACATCCTAAGAACCATGGCTTCGCAAGTGACTGCTCTAGAGTGAATATTCCAACTAGAATACTCTGCTGCTAAAAATATAGTTAATGCAAGAAATTGGAAATTTACGCCAGGACATTTGTCATTCCTAGCTGAACGTGGAGGCTAGAATGCTCTATGCTGTACACAGTTAATAAATCAGTGACAAATAGTATCACTTCAGCAGCACCATTCAGGGTTATGTAAAAATAACACTATCAACCAGCTTTAAACTCTTTTTCCCTTGAGGATAGTCAATCTAGTATCTATCTCTATGAAAGACCTCCACAACAGGAAGACAATATTAATGTTTCTAAAAGCATTTAATAGTGAACATGCTGAAATATTCACATGAATTGAGAAAATGGATTAAAAAAAAAAAAATCACACCTTCAGCTACTGATCTGGAAAGCTCCTGGGTTTCTTACGCGGATCCATTCCGAACCTCTCCGAAGCAGACTGACAACTCTGACTTATGTCTCACGAACCTCCCAGAGTCCTTTCCATTCTCCTTTTTCCTGAAATAACTATACCTGAAAGAGACTTTCATCTGGGCTTGCAAGGTGAAGACCAACCGTGAGAAAGATGTAAAACGGGATATGTACTCTCACAGCCCTTTTAATTACCATTCTCAGCTTTAATTATTTATAGCTGCAGCTGAAAGATGCTTTCGGAGAAGTGAGTATTGACTTTTGTTTTTGACTATTTTCATAATGGTACATAGGTATTACACTAACTTAAAGCATTTTTCTGAGCAGCTCCAAGTAAACAAAAACCTACTGTAAAATTATGCAAGAAAGATACACCAGCCTGTATGACATTCCTGTCGCCACTGGTAGTGGAAAGGATCAGGGAGCACCTGTGGGTCAGCTACTTGGGCTATCTCGCCATCATAGCAACCACAAAAGCAACCACAGCAACAGAGAAAAAATAATAATAAAAATAAAATCATGGATGGAAACTGCCTTTCAGCTTTGTTATGCCTCTGTCGCCCTGAGCTTAAAAAGAACTGTTCTTAAGCTGCAACACTTTTAGGCTATGATTAGGCATTATCTTTTTAACATATACATAGAGTCATCAGAATTGAATGGGATTGCCGAATCTGGCCTGCACGCAGAAGGGACTTGGGCTCAGAGTACATATTCTTCATTGGGAACAGTAGATGAGCTCAGCTATGAAATTTGGTCTAGGATATTAAGATCCTTCAGTATTTCTCAGGCTTCTGATATCACAAAAATTGAGTGAGGAAGAAAGGCAGCAGCATGGGAGACTGTCAATGCCGTGTACGGTCTGCAATGCCAACATCGACATGGACATAACATGGTTTTTACTACAGCTACTACAGACTAGGAAACACAGATCTTTCAAGGCTTTCAATGTTGAAACGTTTTGAGTGCTTGCAGACAGCACGGAACAAGTTTCTGAAAGCAATAAGGTAAGACAAGAAAAAAGCAAAAAAATAAGGTTTTAGTTCTTTGGCACGCTAATAAGGCATAAGTGAAACACCAACTAATTGTTAAAGCTGCCATTATCTGAAATTATACAAAGTTTTATATGTAATCAAGGACTGCTTTCTTTTATTGCATGGAATAAAGTATTGCATCTGTGCATCTGCAACGTTAAGGTGTCAGCAATATTACATCTCCCAAGTTTAGAACTAAAAAGAGTTCTACCTCATTTCAGCTTTATAGACACCTGAAGTTTCATGTTATTAATCAACAGCACATGTCAGTTCAGTTGTAGCACTTTTTAAAATTCTGATCTTTCAAGACATGTGCTTAGCTTCATGTGAGGTCCTCTGCAGTGAATAATAATTACAGACAGAAGTTTGTAGAAAATACATATGTCTATTACATGGGGATGCATTACAAGCTGCAGACCCTCAGAAGCTCTCTCTGGGGAGTTGTGGTTTCATGGCCAAACTTCTGGTAAACATAAAATGCCAATTTTCTGTCAAAGTTTAGTGTTCTTGATAATAAATTGCCATTTCAAGCATATGTGACAGTAAACTTCATTAATATCATCTGTCAACAAACCAACAACATGTACAACATGTAACATACGTCCTCACTGTCAGATTATGGTTTTCCTGATGTTAACTGCTAGAAATTTTAAATAAATACTAATAACATTGCAACAACATCCCAAACTCTAAGAAACTACGGT
This sequence comes from Tinamus guttatus, assembly GCF_059628265.1. Classification (NCBI taxonomy): domain Eukaryota; kingdom Metazoa; phylum Chordata; class Aves; order Tinamiformes; family Tinamidae; genus Tinamus; species Tinamus guttatus. Next base: position 10,981,440 of record NW_028288774.1, on the reverse strand, counting down.
GTCAACTTCATCCCCCTGCGTGATGCGACAGTAAACACACATCCTTCCACTTCCAGAAATGGCTGTGAGTCACAGCACTCAATGACACACTGCCTGGCAGCCCTTTGCTTTCCTGGTATCTGTTATCTGCCTCATTTGCCACTCTGGGAATTACTAGTTAGAAGCAAATCCTGGAAACTCTGCTTTTTTCCTCAGTGTATTGCCATCAGAGATGGGATCGGAGCAGATAAATACAGCACAACAGAAACACCTTGCCAGAACACAGAATTTCCTGCTTTCCTCTTAAACAAATGAAGATTTGTAAAGCTATATGGAAAGCTATTAAAAGCAGCCCAGCATTTTTAAATGTACTTCTGTAAGTGCATTATAGTTAAGTCATTATACTTCGCATATATCAAGTAATCCATGAGATTCCTCCATGTAAGAATCAAATTCCCACGTATCTTCACCACAGAGTGGCTCGCTCACAACTCTTAAGAGATCTTCAAGGTACAGCACTGATCTCTTCTGGACATCTGGTTCCAGTTATAAATCCCAACTGCCTTTGACCATCTACTTCCGGTGAACTCGAGTACAAAGTTGGCCAAGGAGAAGATTTCACTCCACTCTAATCAGTCAATTTTACAATAAATGTAAAGAGGTAAATATTGTGATTTTTAGGCATACTAGTCTCCTTGTAAATCTCAAACCAGAAAGTAACAAACGACAACTTTGAGAAAATATTCACCTCTTCTTTACAAAATGTGTTAGCAACAGGCTTCCACAGATTAAATCAGAATTTCTCTTCTTTTCCACAGTACCAATGTTGCTCTTTCTATGCCTCGGTATCAAACCCCAGCCTGCAAGACTGAATTTGGGTGTAGTTAGTTTGTTTAATTTTAAGCTGCAAGGCACTTAACAAAAATGATGCAGAAAGCTGAAGAACATCAGTAATGCCAAAAACACTGGAAGAAATTCAGCAGGACAACTTAAGCCTGAAGGACGTCATTTAAATTATGGACATTATTGAAATGGCACCCTTGCCTTTGGATAGCTCTTTTTAATGTGATTTCACCTTCATCAGTGCACAGAAAAGCATTGTTCTGCTTGGGACGTCTTTGGCAGCAGCGTTGGGAAAACAAAGTCACTATCTCTAAGGTGCACGGCACACAACACTTGTTTCATAATCTGATGCAGAAGAATTAATTTCTTGACCAGCCAACAGGATGTGCTTAATTAAAAAGTGGAAGGGACATTTCTGAGTCCATAGACGCCTTTTCTTCTCCAGGCGTCTGCCTAGGCGGATTCCTGCTGCAGGCAATCTGCATCTGATGGCCACACAAAGAAGTCCTGGATACCAGTAACCTAATTAGTTCTTAGATATTGATTTTTATATGTATGTACACATGTATACAGGTACATACATACATGTTCAAGCAGAGAAGTCTTGAACTCTCTCAAGAAGAGAGTGCAACAAAACCCAACTTACATATATTTTATATAAATCTTATACATATATATACACATATCTGAAACAACATTTTAAAGTTTAAAGGTGATCCGTGAAGCTTTTGTGTCTTGGTCGTGCTGGCACAGAGGGATGTTTCTTACTGATTTCAGCCACTTGTAACAAAGCTTTCCTGAAGCTGTTTTCAATCTTTTTAACCCATAGGAAAATCACCTATTTAAAAGTTATTTTTGAGACTGATTCCTTCATATAATAGTAAATTGTTAGATAAATTGTTGTTGCTCCCTACTGAGGGGAGATAAGAACAGGTTTAGCCAAATGCTGCCCCTCATCCACTGCTGGCGAATCAAGAAATGACACGTGTGAGGACCACTGGCCTGGCAAAAAAAAAAAACAGTATTTCAAGCAGTTTCCAGTAAAAAGGGGTCGGAAAGAATGTACCACACATATTCCATTACATGCCATCACCTGTACACTTCTCAGGTTAGTAGGGTCAAAGCCCTTTTATAGAAACCTATGAAACTGTTTTCTCCTACATCAAATTAAATTAAAGTCACTTGCTCAAAACTAAGGTTGAACTTTTTGCACTCTGCCTCATGCTGGACTTTGAAGTCTGTCACAGACAAGTTTTCCCCATACTTATTCCTTCAGAAAACTCATTTGATTAATCCCAGCTGACCTAAACTGGCCTTCCTCTGTGTTCAGAAAGGCACGTTTGTCCCAGACACGGCTGTGCTGATTAAAGAACTGGCAGTCTAAAACAACAACAAAAAGAATAATGTTTTGAATTTTTCAGATGTTTAACATGACAGGGGGGATAAAGCGCAGCAGATGCTAACACACTCTGTAGTTTGTTATCCATACCATTCAGTCATACAGGTAAGTAAGAAAGATGACTGTACGGTAGTAAATGATAACACAAAAGGTGAAGTGATGTTCGTAAAAAGGTCCATAAAAACTTTTAGAGGTCCACAGTTCATCAAAAGAGGAAAGATCTATTTATAAAGAGACATTTACAGCTCAGCTCTGTATCTGGAGTGAATAAAAACTTTTTAATGATTACACAGAACCTCAGGGCTAAGGCTGTTAAAAGTAATTCATGGAAGTTAAGGATGCCATCTTTTCCATGCTCTACAGTATACACTGTGACAAGTTAGCTTTTGTACAGGAGAAATGATTTTATGATAAAGGATCACTTATTCCACAGCCTTCTCTAGTTGATACTTGAAGGAGACTCAGCAGTGCTCAATTCTTACTCATTTTAAAATCCCACCAGCTTGTTTTTTTGCCAGCTGTCTAGTCCAGATACACTAAAAGCCTGTTAAAACGGGAGAACCTCAAAACGGGCCAGTGAAACAGGCTGCATAACTTCTCCCCTTTCACCCCAAGATACTGTGAGATTTCATAGTTCCCTTTTCCTTATAGACCAACCTTTACCATGAGCTCTCTACATACTATAGCCTGCGAGTTTGTGTTATACAGAAAGCACAACTGTGTCTTTCTTTGGCCAGAAAAAGAAAGAAAAAACGGAGGCTAGCTACGTCCTAAGCACATGCAAATGTACAGCCCCGTGACCTATGTAGCAATTAGTCTTCATTTTGTTAGCAAAGAGAAATGAACAGCAGAGAGCGACTCGCACAAGGTCATTTAACAAGCCTAATGCAGAGCTGAGGATGGATCCCCAAGGACCTGGCTCCCACCAGGAAATCTCGCACGGATTCATTTTCACAGTATGTTTGGACCAGTTCCACGCGTCAGAGAGCTCCCCCGTTTGCCCTGCGTGGCCATCGTTCCAGTTGGCCCTTTCCACCACTGAGGCAGTTCAGCAGCTGCCTCTGCGCAGCCTGGAGCGGAGGACGTGGATGCTCCTGGCAGCTGCGCGGGGCCCACTGCTCCGAGCTCATAACGTGGGCAGAAACTACTTGTTTGGTAATTTGGCTGGAAGGAACGAAAGCAAGAGTCGATAAGAGTCTCCAAGCTGGCCTTCTGACATTGAGAAAATAATAAATACAAAGAAGATAAGCTGTGAAGGCCTTAAAACCAAATGAAGGCCTTAAAACCAGCGTCATGTAGGTTGTATCCGAGATGAACTTAAAAAGGAAGAGACTGCTGACTATGTTAAAGGAACACAGTACAGATAGGGGAACTCAGTTTAACAAAGGGAAAATAGTAGTAACTTAACTACGGAAAGACAGCTTTGATTCTCATCTCTTACATGTGAAAAGAGATACTGAAAGTCACATCTCTCAGACCTCATACCACAAAATATTCGAGATAAAGGTTTCTACGAGGACTTAAGAATCCGTATTTAAGCTAACAACCATGTTAAAACTTTGAGCATCAGAGAGAGGGCAAGGTTACTTACGGATAGCTGGAATGAGAACTGCAAAACAAGTTCATTTTCGCTTACTAAAAATTTTCAGATTTAGCTCATGAAGGGCTGAAATACATGACTTTCCACAGCAGCCTCTTTCCTTCTGTGTTAATTACAGCGCGTCCTGTAATTAAAGTCTGTTAATTTTGAACACCCACTGCAGAAATCCACATTTGATTAGAGATTTTCTGTAAGCCTTAAGCAATCACTATGTATTCTTCCCAGCTTTCTACACGTGAAAAGTCACAGCATTGCAGAAAGCACTGACATAGAACCCCTTCCACCACCCTGTGGCTCTTCACTAGGATAAATTCACTTTAACCTACCCTGAGGGAGCCAAGCGACACGGGGGTGTGTGCCTGCACGTGTGTACACACACACATGTGCCTGTGCAACAAGGACACCAGCCTTTTGAGCAGGCAGCCACTGAGCCCCTCAGAGTGAAGATCTCAATGCTCTTTCTCTAAGCTGTATCAAGTTCACTGGAAATGAAGGGTGGATGTGAAATATGGAAAGTGTTTTCCTTCAAGAAAGTGTCACCGACATGATGGTTTGGGCTTTTCTAGTTTTATTTTAGCAAAAGATAAATGAGGAGAGAAGCTAAAGCAGTGACTTAGATTCTGTATTTTACTTGATTCAGCAATAAAGTCAAAGCCAACCGAGTAGTTAAAAAAGTAAATAAGATAGCAATAAAAAAAGATTTGCCTGTACTTGTGCACTGTACAGGAAGAAAGGGAGTGTAGCTGACACAGTCCTTTCAGGATGTGGTAATACAGTAATCACATTTTTTATAGTATTATGAGTATCTAACCAATACAGAATACTTAGACACTGACCTACTTTACTCAGTTTAAGTCTTAAATTATCTATGCATTAAAGGACAGAAGTAAAGTAGAACTAAATAATTTTCTTCTACCAAAGATTAAGTTTTATCCTCAGTTACCTTACACTTCTAGAATCAGGATTCAAGTTCTGTTACAGTCAACTTATCTCAGTTGCATCAGTAAGCTGTGAACACTGAGTGAGGCACAGGCTCCCAAATATCATCTACGCTCGACACTTGGGTGGGATCATAGGTGCAACCAGAAGAGCTTCTATGGATATAGAAGATTCTCTCCTTGCTTTGGTCTTCACCTGCACGGTCTCCCAGGCCTCTGTGCAAGGTTCAAGAGAGGAACTAGCAGGAGAACATGATGATTTAATTATACATGACTAGAGAAAACTCATCCCATTGGAGTCCATGGGGCAGATAGCTGGCACTCAAGAGTGCCAAGAGAGTGGGCCCAGGACACAGCGAAGCTCTTTTCTCCGACAGGTCATGCAGACAGGGGGAAGTCCATAATAACCACAGAAAGGCAAACTGTGCACCCTTCTCCTCTACTGTCAAACAAGAACTTTGCAGTAGAGACCTTTTACACACAATAGCTAAAGCTGAGGAAGTGACAACCCTCACTGCCATTTTCAGTGCTCTGCTGAACTAGCTAGGTTTTGCTACTGCTTTAGCAAAAACTGACACCATCAACTGAAATCACCCTTACTAGGCTCCACTGAACATTCATCCTCCTAAGCTATATTCAATGAGCCACAGAGAAGGGCAAGAAGCCAAGAATGGAGCAATCAGGAAAAAGGAAATCCCTTGCATCATAAGATTCATTTGCCTAAAACCATCTGGAAATTGACTCTTCAGGATATAAAGTTCACAGCATACTTGCTAAAAAGTGCAAGCAAAAAAGTTTCACATGTTTCCTTGACTTTGACTCTGAATAGACTTGAACATCCTTCTCCTGTTTGAGATGGTTCAGAGGAAGATGTAAGTGAACAGAAAAATTTTCCACAGAGAGATAGCTAGCCCCCTCCTCATTCATCTCCAAATGTTCTCATTTAATTTACTTCTTTCCAAATGGGTGAAAACCTGCTGGTTTTAAGCCTCTGGGCCAACAGAAAGAATAGCAGCTGCAGTATAATTTGTAAGAACTCAGCAAGAACCAAAAAAATCACAGGGACACACAGCTACTCCCTTCAAAGACCACGTTCAGGAGAGCAACTTGCCTGTCTGCTGGCACGCTGAACCAGCTAAACTCAGCACAAAAAGTGGGCAGGATTTGTGGTGCAAGACTGAGCATGTTAATAGAGTCTCACAAAAATTTAGTCTTTTCCTGAAAGCTTGGGGGTTAGAAAAGTGACTTCTGTCATCAGCACAGAAAATCTTGCATGAATTAGCCTATAAGATTTTGTATTAAAAAAAAAAAAAGCCATGGTTTAGCTTTGTCCACACAGCCAAAGCAAATACGATATTAATTTCCTATGGCTTTTTTTCCCCCTCTAATAATGGCATGGATCATTGATGGGAGCCCATACCAACTGCTGGTACACTGATAATGGGAAGAAAAAAAAAAAAGAAAGAAAAAAGAAAAAAAAAGAACAAAAGAACATGTTTAAAATTAAAACTTACCTCAAGCCAAAGAAAAGAGAGTCAACATAGGATGTCTTTCAGTGCCCTGAGAGTAAACAACGATGGCCTCTTGTCAGGTGGCATGCAGGGGAAAAGGGAGAAAAAGCATGTGGAGGAAATCAGCCTAGCATACTCCTGTCCCAAATGTTACACCTAAATATTATCAGTTTTCTATAAACTGCTAATGAAACAAAACAACTTCCATCAAAAATAACCACAAAAAACACCTTCAACTAAAAGCTGTTAAATGGTGAGTGTCCAGTGACCGCCTCTGTCATGTCTTGAGGTAAAAGTACACCATGACCAATTCCTACTTGAGAAATTCTGAGTTAGAACATATAAATCCTATCTGTATGCTGGGGTTTTAGAGAAAAAAAGGAGAGAAAGAAAATGATAATTTTCATGTTCTACTCTTTTCAACTCACCTTATATTTCCTCCTGCCATTACTGTGCTGCAAAAGGAACAAGTAAGTTTGGGAAAGGGACCTGTTGAAAATGTTTTTATTATCCAGTTTTGATAATCTAAAATCAAAAAAAGAGAGGGTTAGAAATTGTCAGTTTGAATGTCCAGCAAGGAGATATTTGTAAGTTTCCAATGTATTTTAAATTTTGACTAGCTCTCTAACTGCATTATTTAGAATTAGGAAGTCTTCAGGACGAGTTAAATAAATGCAGGTACTGTCCGAGGGGACCTTTGAAAGGCTCACTGCCAAGTATCTTTGGAAACTGCATTCAGCACATCTGGGAAATCACTGGAATTTACAAGTAATCCAAAATAATTAGTTTGTTCTTGGGTGTGCCTTTCATGTACTGTTGTTCATTGGGTCCCTCACACCAATATCATTGTGCATCTGAATCTAAGTAAAACAGATACAAAAATGCTGAGTGGAGGAATTCTGTTGAACGAGAGCACCCCTCTAACACCATCAATCAGTGCCAGAGGAACTGCATGCTTAGTAACATGGGTAAGACTGACACTGGTATCTGCTAGCTGCAAACTGAGACAACTGCGGATGATGCCGCTGAACACAGGCCGTCTGCACAGGCCTCTGGGCTTGCGGGCACCAGTGCTCAGCCCTGTGTGAAGGAGAGCGTGGGGAGGAAGCGCCCGCGGCGCCGTGCCCGCACAGAGGGCCACCCGCCGGCTCCCCGGGCACGTCGGCAGCGCGCACGAGCAACGCAGGGCAGCGCACAGACGAGCAACCCGTTCTATCGCCACGTGCTGCTGTTCACGTAAAAGACTCCTTCCTAACGCTGCTCAAACCCACAACCCTGAAACTCCTGACGCAAACGGCCTTTGTTTCCTCCAAGAGATTTGCAACATTAACTCATTAGCCATAACTATTTAGCGTGCGGCACACAACATTGTTTCCCCTGGACCACTGCGCTGCTGTCATTAGGGTGCTGCTTTCAAACTCGCGTTTTGTCCGAATGGCTTTTTACCAGCAGTCCCAAATAAGGCGAGGAAGCAAGCCCAACACATTCAAGGTCACCGCTCGTGTGTCAGATTGCACTGATGGTTATAATTGCTGCAGTTTCCCACCTTGAGAGGGCAGGAAACTAAAGGTCTTCTGGGTAATCAAATGCACATGTAGAAACAATAAGATACACCCATTAAAAAAAAATGCGTGCCAAGCTCATTAGTACAATTTACTTTTCAGCACTGGCAATTAGCTTTAAGGCTTCTGTCCTAGCCACCTTTTGCCTTATTTTGTCAGTGCCACAGAAGTGCAAACTAGCAATACCCGTAGAATCTAGTACACCAAGAAGGTGAAAAGGAACCTCTGAAATTGCTAATACGTGACCACTGTGCGCATCCATTTGGGGGGTTTTGTTTTTGCACATTTCTGGAGGAATATTGCCACCAACACATAACACTAGTTGGATAATAAGAGTTTGCTTTGTTGTTGTTTATATATGAAAAAAAAACTTTGTTAATCAAAGTGGTATTATGGACGGCTCTTAGGAACAACAACTACTTCAGAGCAAGCAGAACAAAGTCTACCCATTTGTCATGCAGCTGCTTTTCAAAGGCACCATCTCCAGGGAATTACCTGCAACAACAGAGGACATAAGGAAGCACAGGGACCCCACCGAACCCGGCACCCTAGGGACACACTCAGAGCAGAAAGACCCCGTCTCCTCCAAGGAGATCAGGAGGCTTCAGCCACAACGCTCAGGGTCGGGCAGGGGCCTCGAGCAGTCACGTATCTGCTGGTAACTGGCCGATTTCTGGGCGCCGCTGCGTCCTCTCGCAGGCATCACAGCAGAAAAGGCACAGCACGAGTTCTGAAGAAAGTGAGGCAGCCCTGGGAATAACACATTTATCATTCCCTTCCTTAACAAACCCATGAGGTTCTGATAACCTGCACTCTTCCCCAAAATTGTTGGGGGAACAACAGGATGCTCTAACTGTAAACACACAACACAACAGCTATTCTCCTCCTCCCTCGGGCTTGGTCATCTCAGCAATTACAGACCCTAAAATTAGATGTAAAACTAGCTGCTTCCTGGCACCCCAAACACTGGGAAAAGTAAATTAAGCCCACAGATTATGCACTGACAGGCAACTTTCAACATCTCAATTGTCAAGATTTAAATCAACATTAATGGTTTGTTTGAGCCCTGCTACAGTCCACCTGACAAGAAAAATCAACCCGTGGTAATATCAGAACATTCCAAGTTTAGTACCATACCCTACAGACGACATAATTTAATCACCAAGGCATTTTCCTGTACTGGCTGTAATGCTAAGCAGTGAATAAGGTATGTGCAAAATTGGGTTTTTTATTTTTATTTGGCTTTTTATTAAGGAGTTTTGGATGGGGTTTTCCAGACTCCTGATTAAGTACATCTCTAATTGCCAGTGTTAAGTGTGTTGTCTATATCATTGAATAAGCCACAAAGACTGACACTTCCTGGGAAATCATTTTCAAAAAGTCTTCCTAGCACACACACTGTGTTATTAACATGCTCCACACAAAACCACGGCTTCCTGTAGTATATTAAATAACTTAAAGGCCAGTTGTTATCACTGCTTGAAGCCTTGTGATCCAGAAGCACACCAAAACCGAACCCTGTCAGTCAGCCTGGCTCCCGATCCCGCTGGTGGAGGGCTCCACAAAGGATGCAGCTTTGGGAAGCGGAGGGCCATGCCCGATCAGAGCGAGCAGGCTCGAGGCAGGGCAGAGCTCCTCTCAGCACCGAGAGGCTTCCAAGCCCCCTGCCTCGCTGCAGCCCCCTCTAAAACCGGCTTTCTGTGCACACAGAGACGGAAAAGGAGCAGGGATAAACAAGACTCCCCCAAAGCTCGTTAAGGCAGATATCTGCTCCATTTGCAGTGCAAGAGGAACAAACAATGTTTGAGAGAGCCTGGCATGTTATTAAAACAAAGATATCTAGACTTCACAGCGTTCCCAGTGGGCAGCTTTGTCCATGACACTGAACACACGTCGTATCTGCTGATTTTCACCACTTCAGCAGCTATTACACACGCTTCTGCCCCTCCCTTCACCCTCTGTTTCTGTTTTTCCCACCTCGTTTTGCTTTTCCCCAAAACCGCTATCACAGAATCAGAGATTAAACACACCGTTGGCAGGTCCACATAAAGACAGGCAGGTGAAGATGACAGGAAACGAGTGAGCGGGTCTGGGAGGGTGAAGTGTGTTTGAGCACTCCCTCAGTGCCCGCCAGGGCTGAAATCTGCAACAGCTCCACCTGCAGCAGAGAGCTTGCACTGAAACACAAGTCATCTACAAAAAAATAAAATAAAATAAAGGCAACTTCTGGGCTTTAACAGCAGCCCTAAACAACACCATATGTCTACGAGAAGGTCGGCACTGTCCTTTATGCACTGTATACAGTAGCCTGGCATCTCTAAGCTTCCCATTCCCAGGACACAGGCTTCGCATCCCTTCGTGAACACCTTCCACTGACACCACTGCTCACGACCCCCTTCTCCGTGAAGCGAACTGTGTTGGACTGCATGTGTCCCAGCCCCACGGGAGGCAGCTGTGCTTGGGGCTAGCAAAGAACAAAACAAACAAAAAATGGCAAATAAGATCGAATACATAGATGCAATTGTACTATATATTCAGTTCGGGAAATATTTTCTGATCCGTGTATCATCAGGGCTTGTATTGGACATTTAAGTCCGTTCTTCATTGAATGGGACACGGAATTTACGAGCAGATCAGAAACTAATTGGTTGCCAAGCTGTTGACACTACAGAATTGCTGTACTTGTTACCATGCAGTAATTACATATCAGACATCCTGCACCTTTATTAAAAAAAAAAAAGCCACTCCTGTTTTATGAGTAACAGGAACTGCTCCCTTCAAACAAAAATGCAAACCCATTCCCTCACTAGGATTGTGAAAGCCTAGAAAGGGCAAACATTTGCCATTCGATGTCAGTAAAATAAAAGCTAACAAATATGAGGAAGCAACTAAAGAAAAAGAAGTGGGAAGTTTAAAAAAAAAAACATTAGGCACCTGTTTGATCTCCGCTTCTCTACCCCTTCAAGCAAAGGCAGCAGCGCTGCCAGAGAGCTCTGAACGGGCAGGTGCGAAGCGGGGACCAGCTGAACGCTGCTGCCCGCGGTCCAGCTCCGGCTCTGCGCCCGCAGCGGCAGCCTGGCCGTACCGCGTTTCAGGAGCACTCCTCACCACCCGCTAGCTGCAGAGACAGCGGGAGATCAGCAGTTCATAACCCAGGGCACCTCCACGCATAACATTTCTGATGCAGGAACAAAAAAAAAAATCCTGGCAGCTACTGGTCACAAGGAAAAATTGTCTCATTCCACTTAAAGTGTGGAAAGATTTTAACGCAGTAAGTAAACAAGTGTTCTAGCTCTGCACTGATGCTTTTGCTCATCTACCATGCAACTGGCCTGTTGCAGTTCAAACGGCTGCAGCGACCTGGTTCAGGGACGGCACGGCGACCACCCCCAAGCCACTCGGGCCATCAGCTAGTTGACACCAATGTGGTGGACGGCAAAATGGCCTTTATTGATGGGTAACAAGGTGTTATATAGCTAGGTTTACAACGTCACATCCGTCTGCTTACACCATAGACTAAGCACTATTGGCTATTAGGGGCCCTATCTTTCCGTACAGCACGATATCTTCCGGCCGCCGTTCCCTAACTATCTGCAACACTGGCCTCCATCACCCAAAGGTGAAAGCCCCAAAATAAAGATGGTCTTATCATCTCCTTCAGGTGCCAGCAGGAGCACCCAGCATTTTCTTCACCATCCTGAAATTCTCTACATCTTTCAGCAACAGAGAACAACGTTGCCTATCTAAACAATCAACTCCTTAACCAGTTCAACAAAAGGGATAATGCACTAAATGCAAACAGCTTTAGTCCCACACGCACACTACTAGAATGGGTAATTTCTGCACAAGTCTATCCCACCTGCATGCCACACCGACTCCTCTGGGACACACATGCTATTTCAGGAGTATTGCTCCAAGAGATCCAAGAAGCTGAGATCCACTGCAGCTACTTCTGCTTAGCTGCCAATCTGCCCCCTTGGCAACTGTCATGAAGTATCTTTCAGAAACATATAAAATTCCTTTAAAAGAAGGGAATGAGTGAATAAGTGTGAGATAAAAGAAGGGAATAGAAAGCAACAGTTCAAAACTTTGAAGTTCAATTGTTCAAAAGAACTTCAATAATATAGACAGCCAATAATAAGGCTGTCTTAATTTCTACATCCTAATACTGCACTATGCAGCTCCAGTCAATGTTTCCTTGAGAATATATTCTACTTTTATTCACCCATTTAGTTAAATTGTTCAACCTCAGTTCCTCTTCAAAACAGAGTTATTTTTGTTGAATTTAATTTTCTGTTCAGCAGCACCTTGCTTGCTAGAGACATATCTCTAACATACAGCATAGAACAGAGTCGCTAATACCAAATGACGTTAAACAAACAGCAACTCTCCACTGCCTAGCAATTAACATTGATAAGAAGCCTGTGTTCTTCTGGAATTCTTTTCAACTCCAACAGTAAGCTGTGGAATTGCCAAGCACTGAAGGTTTTTATGACTTTGCTTTTTATGAATGCACAGCCTAGCAGGAGATGATAAGCACTTCTGTGCACTTGACTGGTGTTTGCCCATGTTCGAGACTGCAGGCTGAGGGTTTATTGCTGTGAAAGACACCCACAGCACCCCAAGGACAGACCGGGACATTCCAACACTTGCCACAGGTGCCAATTTCCCGGGAAAGCAAACAGCGCTGTGATTTGATAAAGCCACAGCAGAACTGATAAAAATTTTAGACTTGGATGCCAGAGAAGGGAGCAGGAAGACTGTTCTAGTCACTACACTTCTCCAGAACACCCGAGAACTCCAAACTGACTTGTGAGTCAGGGAGGAGGAAGGATAAAATCTTATCTGTGATATAGTTGCTGGTCAGTCCCTGATGCCACTGGATTAACACAAACTCTGGAGCACGCAAAGCAAACTGCTGTAAACTCCTAACACGACGTCAGAGCAGGGTAAGCACTGAAGCACATCCCACCTATATATTGGCATTGCCACCATACCTCAGAGCCACAGCATATTCCAGATTTCCATAGCACTAGATGCAGCAGAGAGATGGGAGCGCAGACCCCTGCTCCACAGGGAAACACCACAGTTGGCAGCGGCCACGTCTGCCCAGGAGTCCAACGTGGCCGGGCTCAGCGCGGCTCTGCCCCGTGTCGTCACGGCCGGCCGGCTTTTGGGCCGGGGAGCCCTCACGTCCTCCTAGCTTGGAACAGGAGCAGGGCTTGCGTATCACTGTAATCCTCAGCTACAATCCACATCTAAGGCCAGGAGAGCAGCTGAGACTTTATCACCCCCTCCAACCAGCCAGGTTGGTCGCAAACTTCTTAGTGACGCAAAGTGTAAAAGAACAGAAAGTTTCATTGTTTCATCCAGGTCCACAAGATGCTAAAGAGCCTCATCTCTTTCTCTCCTCTTCTATAAGGAAAATAGCTGATGTAGAGGAGCTGTAAATTTAAAGTCATTCCTTTCTCCTTAGTGATTACACTATTTTTCCCTCCATTTCAATCTTTGCATTTAAACTTGTTTATCTCAGTTCATTAATAGCCACATTTATACTTTGGGGATGAAAGCTACATTCTCTGGATTTCCCATAGCTGCTCATCTTCCTTATGCTGCAGTAACAGTACCAAACCCAGAAGCATTCCACAAAAACACTTCATTCTTCCTTATGTTTATCACAAGGCAAGTGGAAGAATGGAAAAAAGTAAACAACCACTTTCACCGCCATGACCTCTGCTAACTGTATTGGAAAACACCTATTCAACGCAGAGGCCAAATTAATTATATAAAAGACATGCCCTGTAATACTAGCTTTATTTTACAAAGTGGGTGCTAGCCTCAGCAGCACAGCCAACTCTATTAATTATTTACTGCCTACAGGGCCCTTTACTTCAATCGCACTAACTTGTTTTTTTCTTCAGATCCTGTCCCAAATCTGCACAATTTTTCTATGGCTGCGATGTTAAAAATTCCAGCTTCCACTCACATCTGAGTTCACATATTCTGGAGATTTAGGAGGAGAAGGCACAAGCAAAGAGAGGCACCACATAAGAGATAATGACAGTTAAGTTGGTGTAACAAACACGTGGCACATTCAAGAGATGGGGATTACAATTCCAGTGAAAATACAGAGAACTTCATTTTAACCACAAGACAGAACCATCATCTACAGCATTACATTTGCTATCAGTCGGGACAGGGGGAAGAAGGGGAAGACGAAGGAAGGAAGGAAGAAAGGAAGTGTGAGATGGGAACCAACCAAACATATTCATGGCTGCTTTTCCCTGACTACTGCTCTTTTCTTTCTTCTAAAACTACTTTTGTCCTGGAGCCAGATGCAGCTGGTACACTTCACGGCTCAAGGAAATTGATGGATTGGGCCAACCAAGACTTGGTCTTGGATCATTACAAAGTTATATTGATCCTACTTTTCTCTAAACATTGACAATAGAAACATGCAGAGCTAATAAAATACCATTTTCAAGAGAAGATGGCCCCGATAAAAGCAAACGGGATGTATGAGCAGTCTACACAGCAAAGAGTTCTGCAAAGCAGTTAGTAACACTCAGAGTATCTAGATGCCTCTATTAAAATGAACACACACAGAGCCTGGAACATCACGTAACCCATTTCAGGTGAAACACCACAGAGATTTACCTGATAAAACAAACAAAGCACCCGGACAAGATTTTTGTTTGCCTTCCTGAAGTTTCATTGAGTAAATTACGCATTCAGTGTAGAGAACCACTGGTTAAAAACATCTGTAAAGTTTTAGGATGGGAAGGAAAAATTAATAAAGAGCTGTGATTCAATTATATATTTAAAAAGTGGAGTTTCAGAAGTTAATAATAACACGCTATAAAAATACTTGAGATATTCTCTCTAAAAACACTTCTGACTTAAAATCGCAGTATCAGCTCTAATAAATAGCAACTGACCACATATTATACATTCAATATCTAACAAAACTAATCAAAAGAAGAATCAGATGGCCCTTTGCACATATTATGTCAGTAATGAAAAGCATAGGCCATCCGAGGGTTTAATCAGAGTGGACATTTTTTGTTTGAAGAGAAAGATATTTAATACAAAACTTTTCTCAGAAAAAGACGACCGCCTCAGCAGCAGCTAACAGGTAGTATTGCCCTGAATGCTGTCTACACTATTTAATATAAAAGATTTTTTAAAAAGGCCAATTCACCTTTACATCCACAGATACTGCCCACTGGAAGTTTCTTCAGAACTATGTACTTCTCACATTAGCTCTTCCCACAGTCTTCTCGGTCTATAATAGGAGTTGACGGGTATGCATTTAGTTTTATATTAAAGCCACAAAAAAACATGTAGCCACAGAAGTCATC
Organism: Tinamus guttatus; assembly: GCF_059628265.1. Taxonomy (NCBI): domain Eukaryota; kingdom Metazoa; phylum Chordata; class Aves; order Tinamiformes; family Tinamidae; genus Tinamus; species Tinamus guttatus. The sequence goes on along the minus strand of NW_028288774.1, from coordinate 10,966,247 downwards.
ACAGTAATTTCTCAGTGTTTGACACTCAGAGCAGAACAAGCAATTCACACGCACAGGAAGGGCTAAAATTAACACAGCACAACTAGTCTTGTCTTTGCTGAATCTGAAGGCCGTCTCTTGCAACCTCAACATTCTTTTAGGGTTTTCCTTGCTTTCTTTTCCCTTGGAGTACACAGAAAATATCCAAATAAGTTTATGTCCTAATAGCAAATAAAAGCCATGAAGAGCTCTCTGGAATGAGCAGAACTATGGAAGCAAAAACCAGCTCCTCATATCTCTTCCTGTCCTACTTCATATATCGTTGAAACGGCTCAGATTGTTTGGCACTAAGATGCTGGATCACCTGTTGACACAGAAAACATTGAGTGAACAGGTTTATTTTGTGCCAAGTGCTGAGATAATACACTATCAATACTTTCTGGGTTGCTGATAAGATAACAGCACATAACTACATGAAGTTTACGCACACTATGGATAAGGCAACACACATTTATTTATTTGCTCATTGACAGGTTTGACCACATTTCAGTGTCTTTCAAAACACAGGTGAATAACAAACAAATTGAATAATCTCAATTAGATCTACTTAGGAAGAGTATTTGAAAAAAAGTAAAAATCAAGTACTATTTGCTTAAGCTTGTAAAGGACAGATAAAGCTGTGTTCTACAGAATATAAATATCACACTGATTTTAATCATGATGGGTGTAAGGTGTTCTCTTTTTTCAAAGCCACAGTATGGAAGATCTTTCCCCTTCCATCTGTTCAAGGCCATGGCAAGAGGGGATAACGAATTTGGCAGAGGCACTCTAAGGGTTAAGGCACGAGACTGTCAGCAGCAATTGTTTCCTGCAGCCTTTCTCCTTTGCTCTACTTGTCAACATCCTTCCAGGAGATGAGGCACCTCTACTTCTGCTTATTACTTACACTGTGCCCAAACCAGCACAATTTTCTTGGACCAGTGGGAAAAAAAAAAAAGTTGGGAAAAAATGGATCAATTGTAAACATCTAGACATTTCAACTGCCAGATTTTACTAGTTAGAGGCAGTGCCTTTCAAATGTTTCAAAACGTAATTATCAAATGACATATCATAAGACAGTATTTGCAAAACATAATAATGTTCCTACTTAAAAAACTAATAGGAAATTCTGAAAGATCTGGGTCAATGATTGCAGAAGCAGGAGAAGATGGAAAGGATGCAGAAGCCCTGCATTGGCTTTGGTGAACATTTTTCATTTCTCCAACTCCTTAGCCTTCTGATGTAAGTTGAGGGTGCTAAAGGTGGAAACTGCCATTTAAGATATGCCTTACCGTACTTATTTACAGATAGTCGCAGTATACGTACACTCTTACCAGGCTCTGCTTAGACCTCTGTACAACTTCTTAGATTTGCTCAGCTCCTTGAATGCAGAAGATAGATCAGATTTTGCTGCTCTGCACCAAGATGTAGGGGGAAAGGGAGGGCAGAGAATTCACACACCTGAAGACTGGTTGTGTCAGACACGGGTGAAGAGTTCATAGTGAATCCCCCTGCAGCCCTCTACAGACTTGGTGGTGAAGAAACCTATTTAATTCCCTGCTGGAGCAGGGGGTTGGACTAGATGATCTCTAGACGTCCCTTCCAACCTCAACCATTCTGTGATTCTGTGAATTTAGGAAAGCTGCAGAGCTTCCTGTAGGAGCCTTTAAATCACTGACTAAAGAGCAGCAGTAAAATTAACCTTAAAGTTGGACTAGTAAAGCAGACAAAACTAGCTTTCTAACTCTGCTATTACCAAAAAGTTACCTTTCTGGAAGGAGGTAAAAATATAGTAGCTACTGCCATAGTGGAAGCTTGCAAACGCGTGCCCTCCTGTTGGCATTCCATTATTGCAATGGTTCTTGCTCACACATCTGCATAGCCAGTACCTTGCCTGAAAAAGCCCCTGGTCTCCACACATACACACACACACACACACACACACACACCCTTTTTCCCAGCCTGGGTGACTCATTCCAGTCCCCAGGGCTGTTTGCAGCTGGCAGCATTCCAGCAGATCCGGGACTTCTGCTTGACCTCTCGGTGGCAGGCTGAAAACACCTTGTCCCCAGTGAGGCAGTTGTTTCCATCTGGAGCTGAATGAGCAAGTGTTCACAGCCTTTATGTTCGGCCACTAATGACCATTCAATAATCTATTAACGCACAAAGTAATGAGGCACTGCCAGATTTAAAGTCAGCAAAGTGCCATGCCTGTGCATAGTCACAATCCCTTCAGCATATGTTGGCACCCTTGTTTGTAATAAATCCAGTGCTCGGGCATTTGGAGCTCAGCCTAATTAGCTGCCTGCAATTGAATCTCAGCTCTAGCCTTGATTCAGTTGCAATGGAGGCTTTGCAAGCGGCCCATCTACACAGCCTTGCATGTTTTTCTCCTGGCACTTGAAAAACTGGGGCAAGGAAGTGTGCCAGAACTGCTCAACCGAGTACTTGACGGATATCCAGAAAGGGGAATACTGCACCTACAAGTTTTCTTAAGATCATTCATGTGCAACTTTTAAAGGGAAGTAGAATAATTCTTTTCCTGAAGGAAAGCAAACACCAGAGAGGGACCTGAAATACTATCCTGGAAGGATGATTGGGCAGAGAGAGCCTATCTCCACAAAAGCCTGCCCAAACTTAACCAATATACAAATGTTACACATAGGTTCCGCAAAGCAGTTCATCCATCCCACACAAATTGCCTCTGCAATTTCTGGTACTTCTAGTACTAGAATCCTGGTACTTCTAGTACTGATTGGCTGATTTTACAGCCTTCTGCTTCCATCGGTTTCTCAAAACTCTAAACATTGGTACAATTGCAAAGTCTTATTCTCCCTTGCCCCAGGAGGACTCCCTTCCCTCATGCAGCATGGCCTCTTAATGGCCCCTGCCCGCAGACAACGGGGTTAAGGTGACATTCTGCAAGCTTTTTCAAGTAACTGTTATGTGGTGTGACACATTTTGAAGGAGCAATCGGATTTTCTTTATTATTAACTAAAGACAGTGTGTTCCTTCAAAAGACATTCTAGTAAGAAATACCCAGCTTTTACCTTCCTTCTACTTTGACTGTTCAAAGTTTCTAGTCATTTTCACAGAGCAACCACTCAAGGAAACAGATAAAGCAAAGATGGTGGTTTCGGTGGGTGACATTGCAAGGACCTGCTTTTGATCCTACTTTTCTTTCTGATGACCATCAATTATCAAGAAAATTTATTTCACTTTTCACCAATTCTGCACTTCATTAGTATCAGCGTTTCATAACTTCTATGAAATGCATAGCATGATATTATCATGCTCCGTTCATCCAAGTATAGTTTACTGAAATTAGCTTTCAAGTACAATTTGCTGAAAACTTTTAGCTCACATGCTTGAACACTCGTCCTGTGTAATTGAAAATTACAGATAAATACTGCACATTATGGCCTCACGGTAATCATCTGGAAATACTCTTTCGCTGGACTGCTTCTACTCTAGCACAGCAGTGGATACACAACATGATAAAACACTGCAGCTTCACACTGTAAGAGAAGTCTGCCCATGTCTCAAAATATGACTAAATATTTGTCTGATGAGTAGCAGGGCTGCCCAGGCAGCAGTGACTCCCAAATATTAGCTGTCTTATACATACAGCCAGCTATGACAATGGACCGCACAAAAAGCCTCTCCTGTTCTCTGAGAATATGTAAAGTTTACTTTTTAGTCCCTTTTACTTCAAATAAAGATGTCACCAGATATATCGATAGACACACAGCGCTGAGCCGCAGAGATGTCCACTCTACTGCAAAATAAAGCAACTGACTGTGGACAAGGGCCAAGGAAAAACAGACAAACCAAGTCCTTTTTTTCTTCTCCTCTTTCCCCACACATGCTCCCTAAGCATGTGTGCCACCTCAAAGGTGGTTACAAGACACTGCACAGCTACAACTTGAGAAGTCAGCTTGGAGTTACACTTCTTTCTCATAGTATTGGATATAAACAAGACAACATCTTTAAAAATGAATCACTGTAAGTCCTGATACACCACGTAACTGAAATATTCTATCTACTGTTGTTTCTTATCTGTGCACAGTCACACTTTGCAGCAGTCACACTTCTGAGAGATCAGGGCATCGTGCATCTGCTCTGCCAGCTCCTCGGGACCCGTCTCCCAGCTCACAACCGCCGGTCTGTCCAAGCCTATGTAAGCACCTTGGGATCCACATAAATGGCAAGCAGTCATGCCTGATTAAAATGAGCTCGTACAAAGGCAAAGTAAATTGAGCCAGAAACATGCAGTGTCACAAAGATAAGAGATTCTTGCATGGCAACGTGAGAGCTGCCACAGCAGAACACACCAATGGTCCGTCTACCTTTGCATTGTTCTCTCTGCTAATGGCCTCAAAGAACACAGGAAGTCAAGACAGTGCTTGCTGCCAGAAGTCATTATTTATGATAGCGAAAACAAGAGAAACCACCAGAAAGCTCATGACTGAGGTTCCTTTACATAAATTCTAGGGTCTTTGATTTTAAGCCGTGAAAGAGGGCAAAAAGTTATTTCCTATCGATTTAAAATAACCCTTAAAAAGACCAAAAGACTTCATTTTTTTTTTTAAGGATAAAACCTCAGCCTCTTACATCATAGAATCATAGAATCATAGAATGCTTAGGGTTGGAAGGGACCTCTAGAGATCATCTAGTCCAACCCCCCTGCACACGTAGGGTCACCTAGAGCACGTGGCACAGGACTGCGTCCAGGCGGGTTTGGAAGATCTCCAGAGAAGGAGACTCCACAACCTCTCTGGGCAGCCTGTTCCAGTGCTCTGTCACCCTCACTGTTAAGAAATTTTTCCTTAAGTTTCTATGGAATTTTTGGTGCTTCAGTTTCCGGCCATTTCCTCTAGTCCTATCAGTGGCCACCACTGAAAAGAGACCAGTGTACCTCATGGTACCTCACTTTGAGTACTTGCAAGCATAACTAGTTAACAGCACTGAGATCTTCAAAACCCGCTTAGACTTCTGTTGGAAGGCCCTCCCAACCTTAAGTATTCTATGATTCTATGATCTCCACTGAAATATTTCTTTCACTATTGGTGCCTCAAAGCTCATTATTTTTGGTAAGTGGAATACAGCCTAACTCCATAAGACATGGAGAACAGTAGCACTCACTCATTTTCTCACTTCCAAGTCCTCTGATGGCCATAGGTTTAGTGGTTCTAGAAAGACCTAGTCAAACATTCGACTAAAACACGGTGCAAGCTCTTATTTTGGTGTGCAAAACTCAAGTTTCCAAGCAATTGCCAGTTATGTCTGCAGAAACCATGCAATATAAATCTTCACCTATTGATCATTAGGTGTACACATACTATGTACTTCATACATTGGAAATAAATTTAATACAACATTAGACCAAGTCATGCAGCAAAAGGAAAATTTGCATCATCTATACTAATATGACTGGTTAATTGGTGATTCCATGTCATATAGATATCTACACATCCGGTATAACAGAAAATGAAGAGATTTACAATGCTTGCTGCTCCCATCTTTGCGCTTAGACCTTGGCCAGGACTCTACTCAGGTTTAGTCTTTGTGCCCTGATATAACGTGACTCCACATCACTGGTCCTGTTCTGCTTCTCTGCATTCACAGTCCCTCTGCTTCCAAGATGTGTGATTTAAACACATCAGAAGAACCAAAAATCTGTCAGACAGCAGCAATCCTACAGGATAGAGCAAATACTTACCTGCAGAGGGAGTCATAGAGAGCAGACAGGCCAGTAAGGTTGGTCCTCTAGACTCACTTCGCAAGAGAGATAAGCATCACAATATTGCACATTATAAGGCAAAATCTGTCTTAACTCTCTACAAAAGCTTGTTTGTATGTTGGCAAAAACATCAAGTTACTTCTTCTAGAAGTAGAGAAGGGCAAGCATGATTGGGGAGGGGAAAGAGGGGGACACCTTACAAAAAGAGAATTAGATAGGACCCAGCACTGGTAGCTGACTTCTTTTTTTAGCTCTTCAGGTCATCAGTAGTAGCCAAACACTTGCAAAAACAAACAAACAAACCAGAAAACTGCACGCAAAAATCAAGTCTCATGCCCCCTCCAAAGTTCAGGAGTACCTTCTCTGGATCAGAACAACTATCTGCCTTTTCCATTACTTTCTAAAACAAACTGCTGGCTTCTGGAGGAATAGCTTCATTTCTGCTCTCCATTTTAGGGGCAGTTTTTAGGCTACTAATGCTTGCCACCTGACTGGCATGGGCCGTAGTCAAAGAGAGGATCTCCTAATCAAGGGGAAAAGAAGCATCCTGGAAATTGGGTGTGGGAGCTCAGAAAGCAAGAGAGAGTTGGAAGGGTAGATATAACTAAGATCTGCAACCAAAAGGATTAGTAGCAAGGGCAGAACTAGGGAGACATCAAGAAGGCTGAGGAAGACACAATCTCAACTCCCTCTGCTGGTGGAAATCAGATGAGGGATGCCTAAAGATACGCAGATGGTACCTGCTAATTGCCCTAAGAAATGAATAGGGGTGGCAGCACCTCCACCTGTCTCTTTAGAGCGCTGAGACAAAGAGTTTGCACAATGCATAATGTAGTAACAGCCTTGAGAATACACAGTAGCTCTGTCCTTCACCACTGCATCGAAAGAGCTCTTCTGGCAAGCCGGGAAGCACCGGGGCTAATGCTACAAACAGGCGTTGGGAAGACAGACAGGCAACAGCTACCTGCATGTGCCACAGTGTCTTTCCTGAAGCAGAATTACAGAAATGTAGCTCTCATCACTAATTGCTCAGAAAAAAAGTGTTAAAATTCAGGGCAGATTCTCAGGTAGGTGAAGGGATCCAGCTGGGCAATGCCATTGAGACACCTACTCAACGCACCCTAAGACACACCTTGCCACAGTTCCTGTTTCAGTATTTTTTTTAGAGAATTGCTAAGATATTCAACATGATTTCCTGCCCATTCTACACAAAATCTGAGGCACCTGAAAGAGGTCAGATATACAGGGCAGCTGAGCCAAAGCTTTGCCCTTTTTTTCCCTCCCTCCCCTCTCACCTCCTTTTTTTTTTTTTTTTTTTTTGAAAATGAAGAACTCCAGTTCCTAAAAGTGTTCTGTACTCTTAACCCACAACTATTATACACTTTTGCAATTAGGGCCATTAGCCGCTTTGTCACCTAATGGCATCGTCACAAGGGTGCAGAGGGCAGAACCCACAATCATCTCAACGTCTGGGCACTCGGGCACACTCCAATGACAGCTGTTTTCCACCAGTTAACACAAAGCTGGTGCCACTCGGTCACCTACCTGCTGGATCCAGGATGTTCCGAAATGGAAAATAACCCGGGACTCTCCGTTTAATCAAAGTACCCGCCCCTCAGGAGTGCCCCTCAATACACCCCCATCCCGCCCCCCTCCAGCAGGAGGGCTGCTCTGGTAACGCCGTTTCTCGCCGGGAAGCGGCCGAGGCGCAACCCGAGGTGCGACCGCATCCACCTGCGCACAAACCGTTACGCGGGCGGGCAGGCTCGCGGCCGCTCTCCCCGCGGACAGCGGCGCAGCAGCCGCCGCCGGGTGCCCGCGCGCCCCCCGTCCCGCCACTCACACGGCAAAGTGGTAGACGAAGCACTTCCAGCCCGTGGGGCGCTCCAAGAAGTTGTAGACGCGGCCCTGCACGTTGCTGCGGCTCAGCAGCGGCTTGCGGAGGCTGTAGATGGAGACGCGGGGGTCGAGGCTGACGGGCGGGCGCGGGCACTCGGCGCTCAGCACCACGGCGGGCGCCTCGCCCCGCGGCCGCCGCGCCCGCTCCCGCTCGCGGGCGGCATCGCCGCTGCAGCCCGGCGGCGGCGGCGGCGCCTGCCCGGCGGCGAGGATGGGCAAGTAGCGGGCGCTCGGGCTGCTCTCGGCCAGCTCCAGCGCGGGCGGCTTCTTGCCCAGCGTCATGCTGCCCCTGCCGGGCAGCGAGAGACGGCCCAGGCTGCGCGCCCTCTGCTCGGCGGGCGGCGAGCTCGACGACATGGCCGAGCCGGGGGCACTGCCGCCGCCGCCGCGCTGCCCTCGGGATCCGCCGGGCGCCGCTGGCCCGGCCCCCGCGGGGGCGGCTCCCGGCCAAGGTGAGGGGAAGCGGCGCGGGGCGGGACCGGGGGGCCCTGCCCGCGGCGCCGGCGCCGCCGGGGGGCGCTGCGCAGCCCGGGGCCCTCCCGCCTCCGCCGCGGAGCGGCCCTGCCTGCGGGCGGGCCTTGAATCTCACACAAGCGCTAAAACAACCCCTGGTTCTTCATGGCTAATAAGAATGTGGCCAGTTAACGATTTCTCTTCCCAGCGCTACGGAAAAGGGCCGCCTTTGATGTGCGGAGCGCTTTGTTTCCGTGCGCTTCCAGCCCAAAATAGAGCAGGGTGCCGTGGAGCCCCGGGTGACACAGGCGCTCGTGCAGGAATGCAGCGGGGAGATATGGTGCTAAATAAAGCGAACCAGAAACAACCTCATGTGCCGCAGCTTCGCTCTACGGCCGGCCGACAGCCTGCGCCGTGGGGAGCCCGGCTGCCGGCTCCAAAAATGAGACAATTTGCACCTGCCAGGAACTCATTGGGAAAGCCAAAGCATTAAAAACAAGCTTAGCAAATCATCTCTTTAAACCAACAATCATGGATTTGGTTAGAACAGAAGGAAAAGCTAGCTCAATTGGGGAAAAAAAAAAAAAAAAAAAAAAAAAAAAACGCCTTTCTATGACATTGGAAATGCCTGAACCTCCACCCTCAGGAGCACGCTTGAATCTTGGCCACAGGATGTCGTGACCCAATGTGCTCTTCCACTTCGTGCCTGCATTTTAGCCATTATTTAGAGTTTGACCCACTGCCTCTGAGAGAAACGTTTCAGTTTTCACTCCCAGACCACCAACCAAAGCCTTGGGTCAGGAACAGGGCCTCCATCTTGGTAAGGATCACCTCAGATAACAACATGGCACCAAACGGGACATCTCTGTGAGTCTTTGAGATGGATTGTTAGCCATTACAATAAAGAATAGTCACAAACTAGTAAATAATATTAAAATAACTAACAATATTTCTTACAATAGACCTCAAAGAAAAATGACCAAAGGAAGAAAGCCTTTGCTACCCTCAAAGGCTCACTATTTGAGGACTAACCTGATTGATTAACGTAATTAAAACCAAAATTAATGAACATATTTCTTTATCTAAATGTTCTATTAAGGACTAACATTGTACGTAGATAACCTTATTCCAGAGCCAGTTGCGCATTAAAACACTTAAAGACTTCAGCAAAATTACAACATGCTATATTTTAATAGCTTTTGTTCTTCCTTGAAAATGTTTTCACAATGTCTTAGAAATATATATATTTTTTTTATACTTTAAGATCCCAGCACATCTGAAATGAAGAAAATTGATTTTTTTGCATTATCTATACAATTCACTTCCATAACAGAAGTTGGAGAAGTGCTGGATACATAAATAGCTAGGCTAAGGAAAGTAAATTGTTAAGAACTTCATTTGATCCTGAGGGGTCAACTGAAGTTTGTCTCAGTCGTATTCTTACTGTAAAGCGAGAAAAATCTAAAATATTTTCCATGACCCAATACTTTTAATTGTTTATCATATCAGAAAAACTTTCATGAAGTTTCGGTATGGACCTCTAATTTTAACTACACTTCTCAAAGAATCATTACAAAAAATGCATTTGCAATCAGAAAATATTTAAAATGAGTATTCAGACAACATCTAAATCTCCTTTCACTAAATTCTATGGTTTCCTTAAAATGCAGTATTTTTACTGTAGTATGATGGATGGTTAAGAGAAAAAAATATCCAATGAGTGTAGTGTAAACATAGAAGAGCTACAAATGGAAAGAGGAGGTGGAGAAATGTTAAAAAGAATGTTTACTGAGTCAGATATTAGTGCTGTGATAGTGAAGAGACAAAGAATATACGTGAGGATTAATAAGGAGGATATAGGGTATTAAATACTAAGGTACTATACATTGAGTTGTTTCTTAGAAAAATCAGGATTTGGTCTGTTGTTAGTGTTTAAGAAACTGTAGCAAGATGAATAATGGCTGCGATAATTGTTATTTCTTTGTTTGCAAGTATGACATTGAAGTTTTACATTTGTAGGATGCTGCGGCTTCTAGAAAGGAGACTTGATGTGCAGTTCGCCTTGGAAGTCTGATGGTACTACCAGTGAAGCTGATGGTAATGTTCCCAATTCCAGTAATGCCAAGGGAATAGGACTAGTAAAACATTTCTTAAAATTTCACTAGAGTAGATCTGAAATGCTTGTTCCAGTTCAGGTCTGTATTTCTTTATCTCATCTCCAGTTATGCCCTTTTAAATCTATGCATTGTTACCTATGTTAATTATCTGTTATCTTTTTGTTTTGTTCATTCATTTTATAACTGCTGCGTGAGATAAAACTGCAAAGTCATAACTTTTATCACTGCTGAATGTTTATAAGTGGTGCAGAAAGTTATAAAGTGACACTTTGATCTTTTACGCTATTACTTCCCTATGAAATCAAAGACTTTATCTTAAGGTATCTGAATGGTATCAATATATGCTAAAAACCATTATAGTTGCAGTTATCGGTTGGACTGAATTCTTGGCTGACAGAAAAATCATGTGTTTTGTTTGTTGCTTGCTGTTAAGATTACTTTGGAGGTGTTTGTTTTGTTTTTTTAAATACAGCTTCCTGTTTTTGCCCAACTAGAGAATGGGAGTTGTTAGAGGTAAAGATTGAATTCGAACAAATGTTTTGTTGAATTCCATTTCCTCAAGAGTCCGCAATTTAATCAGTCGGTAGATCATTTTAAAATCACAGCCAATGATGTAGATAAAGTGATTCAATCCTGAACTGAGAATTAAGTACTAGATTTTTTGAATACTTTCATATGACAGTCGTGGTATGATAATTACTTTTGAATTATTCTCTATTTTAATTAAGAAATTATGCTCACAGAAGCATGTCATTATATTAAACTTTCCTATGAAAAACTGCCATACAAATAAGCATCTAGGCCTCAGACAAAGAAAAGTCTGAAAACATGGCAATAACAACTACAGCAAATAAAACCTCAGTTTTAGGATTTATAGCAGAGGTAAGAGAATTGGGAGAGGAGTGTTTACTTCATTTCTGAAGTCCTGAGAAGACTGTGGCTTAACCTTTTCTGTGGAGAGACCTAATGAATAAGCTTAACTTCAATTCTTAAATTTAAGCAAAATCTTTGTTAGAGGCTCTTGAATACATTTACACTTATTATATAAACATCCAGGAAGATTTTCCCTGAAGACAGGCATTTGTCCCTCTACTCAGGGCATGCCCCTCTACTCAGCCCTGGTGAGGCCGCATCTGGAGTATTGTGTCCAGTTCTGGGCTCCACAGTACAAGAGGGATGTGGAGCTGCTGGAGAGAGTCCAGCGCAGGGCCACAAGGATGATCAGGGGCCTGGAACATCTGCCCTGTGAGGAGAGGCTGAGGGAGCTGGGCCTGTTCAGCCTGGAGAAGAGAAGGCTGACAGGGGACCTGATCAGTGTCTATAAGTACCTCAAGGGAGGCAGTGAGGAGGATGGTGCTGGCCTCTTTTCAGTGGTGGCCACCGACAGAACTAGAGGTAATGGCCACAAACTGAAGCACCAAAAGTTCCACAGGAACTTAAGGAAATTTTTTTTTTTTTTTTTTTTTTTTTTTAACAGTGAGGGTGACAGAGCACTGGAACAGGCTGCCCAGAACGGTTTTGGAGTCTCCTTCTCTGGAGATCTTCAAAACCCGCTTGGACGCAGTCCTGTGCCACGTGCTCTAGGTGACCCTGCGTGTGCAAGGGGGTCGGACTAGATGAACTCTAGAGGTCCCTTCCAACCTTAAGCATTCTATGATTCTATGATTTGTGGTCAGGCACCTTGAATAGCACAGGAATAGAAACTCCAGATACAGACAGTGTAAGACATTCAAAGCTGCAGAATGCCCCAAAAGCCCAAATGTTAAGACAAAAGTGCTGTAAAATGTACAGTAAAAACTTTGTCCATCTCCACTAGAGAGGTCATCACCTCACTTTACAGCTAGAGAGAATCCTTGGGCTATTTCAGCTCCTTATTTCCTTCAAGTGAATTAATTCCAGCTTCCTTGGGCAGGAAGATCCACAGTTACTATGCCATTCCTGAATTTGTAACTTTGGTATCTATCAATTCCTCCCATCTGGCCTTAGAATAAATTATTTATATCAGTCATTTAAGGGAAGTTACAATCAACCATTCCTGTAACATGCCCTGATCATTGCTTCACCTTGCATACCTGACCTCTACACAGTTGTGGACACACTGCCAGTTACTTCACAAAATCTTTAATATCTCTATACCATTTCTAGGTTAAAAAAAAAAAAAAAAAAAAAAACAGTATTTTCCCCTCTAGATTCCACTACCACCTCATTTCTTTTCAAGGACATGCTAATGGGAGCACTGCTGAACGAAACCTACCACCAAAACTGCAACCACTGCTGTGAGGTTTGCCCTGAGTCAACGAAAGCAGGAGTACCACGAGGAAGTACTGAGGTAAGAACGTCTAGGGAAGGTGGCACCTTTGGCATACATTCATCAAAAGAGCACCACTGTATAATTATTAGTGATAATTCTCCTGGTAATTAGGATAAGTTCTGCATTCTGGGAAGAGGCACAAGCTGTTGACTCTGAAGAATTAAGCAAAATACAGCAATCCATAGAATATGCCCCAGTATCTCAAAAAAAAAAAGACACTTTTAAAAGCTATTTAGGCAATATGATCTTGTATTCTTAAGACAAACGTGAAAGAAAACAGCAAATAACTTTCTATTCAGAAAATTTAAATCAACTTTTAATTCCCCACCCCTCTTTGGTGCTATGTTATTTTTAACTGAGGGGACAGAGTTTAGGAATATGGTTGGTAGAATGAAGTAATGTTGCAAAAGATACTAGTGCACACTAGATATCTGGAGTTTGGAGACCATCCAGTTAAGCAGCTGACAATCCTGATAAACATTAGCAGCATGAATGCTCTCTTACTGCATGGCTGTGTCTACATGTAAAACCCCTTTTACATTGGTTTCATAGGTTAGGTGTTGTAAATAGGTATATCAGTGTTGTATTGGGGAAGACTTCTATTGTCTACAAATATCCAGGTTTTAAGCCCTAAAGCAAAATTTCAAAAAGGATCCGAGCATATATTTAGATTTATTGCATACAAGCAATACTTTCTCATTTCATGCATTCGAACTTATGCATATGTTTTAAAGCTTAACTCGGCTGGGTCTTAAATCTGGATCTCATAAGATAAAAAAAAAAAAAAAAAAAAAAAACTTGCTATTTGTCTGAAAGATTAGTCCTGCTGTTTATTTATAGCAATATTCATCTTTTCTATAGAAAAGAGAGTGACCAAACAAATAAAAAATTCCAAATCAGACCAAGGTGTCTATCTGCAGAAATGCTTGGAAGACAGCTATGTTTGTCAATTAACCTTCATTTACAAGAACAGCAAATAGGAGCCAATATATTTGTTTTATATCAATAAAGATTGAAAATTTTTCTACGATGTTAGCCAGTTCTATTCGATGTTGTAGGTTTGACCAAAGGTTTGTATGCATAAGGAGTTTTTAAGGATTTAGGCCCTAAAAGTTTACTTGTTTAAGAGGAAGAGTTCATTTTAGGACAGAGCCCTTCTTCAAGGTCACACCGTCAGTAAGAAGAAAAAAGTGGAGCTAGAAAGGTAGCAGAGCAACTCTGTTGCATCACATTTTTCATATTTACCATCCTCCCTCTTGCATCACTTTTTCTCTGCTCCCAACCTCTTTGCAATCTTCAATAAAGACAGTATCTATGGGAAAAATAAAAATCAAAAGATTTTTCAAAGCCTGATAAAACTTACAGGAGACTCCCTCAGGAAATCCGAGTTGCAGTTTCTCCTTCATAGTCTGTTTCAGCAGATGCTCGATGCTCCCAGTATCCCATTCTCCTGATGCCTTTGATGTGGTTAATCATTCCTTAAATTTCATAATCGAAAAAAGATTCTTCTGAGAATATTTTCAAAAAGAGAACTAAAGAGATTGACAAAATGCTGCATTATATTCATCATAATACACATCAGATATATTATAACCTTAGAAGCCTGTGAGACTGAACAGGCATTTGATTACTCACATTACTCACTTGCACATTACTTATATGTGCAAAGGTGTCTTAGGCCATAGTGGTGAATTCCTTTCTTCAAATGAAAATATAATGAGATATCATCCTCTTGCATCACAAGAAAATTCTCCTCCCTCTCTCTTCAATAGAGTCAGCATGAAATCTGTATGAAATAACACAGTTGAATAAGCTCCAAATAAACTGACCAAACCAAAATTCTGAAATGCCCCAAACATTGTAACTCTATAGTACTTACATAGGAACGTATACATGACAAAACAACTGATATTTCCGGGAATAGTTTCACTCTTAGTTGTTGAAGCAAGTAAAGGAATCATTAATTATCACTAAATCTCTTCCTGAAATCTCAGATAAAGGAAGAGTTCCTGCCTGCAATCATGTTAATCTATAGTATCTAATATAGTGTTGTACGTATAACGTGGCTCCAGTCTTGTCATCTCAAATTAAGTTTCACCACAGCTCTTCAATTTCTTATTTCTATTTAACGAATAGGAAAGCTGAAAGACAGAAAGGGCTAATTTTTGAGAAATCCTGAGAATTTTTTTCCCCTGGGCAAGTTGAACGGGAAGGATCCAAAGTGGTTCTGAAGCACTGACAGCTGTCAAGCAGCATGAGATAGATAAGCATACTTCTGCAGCAGACTCCACTTCACAACCCATTTTCAACACCAGGAATCATCAGCCTTACAGCTAAGTGAAGCTGTGATTGATTCTTTAAATCAGAGGCACCTCCCCAGATGATAAAATGGGAGGCTTGTGCACACACAGTTCGAGTGATACAACACACTATGTCAGAGCCAAAGATACAGACAAATTTGTACCAAATTATTTTCCAAACAAACATTCACAAAAGAGCTTTCTAGTGCCCCAGATAAGTACAAAGGAATAATAAAAAAGTAACTAGCAATGTTTCCTTCCCCACCTACACCTTTCCCCAGCAAAGAACCTCTCAATGCAAACAAAATGAAATCTGTAAACTTGGTGAATAGGCCACGGAAGACCTGTGAAGAATCAAGTCTGCCAAACTGGAATTTCAGGTTGCTTTCATCTTGCAAAATGAAAGATCCTACTCCTATAGTACCGTTCTAACAGGTAAAGCCAAACAATGCAATGTAACATAGTAAAGGTTCTTGGAAAAATTATCCATACACTTTGCCTACTTATCATTTTATCCCGAATTTTAAGTCCATCCTTGATTTCAGTAAGGCTATTAGAAGTTCTCCTCCTCATGTCCTCATCTGCAGTGTTTCAGAAGCACAGTGACTTATGTTAGCAGTACTTTGTGTTTTACAGTAGAAAGTTAGGATTAAGATCTGCTGCATTTGTATTCTCAGCAGGGCTAAGCCTCCAAACCTTGTGCGTTATATTATGTCTTCCTGTATAGTGCAAACATATAAAAGGGAATGTAAGAGAGCCCGCTTTTAATCTGCACGATTGATCAGCAATTAGAAACCCTATGTTCCAAGAAGCTGTGATAGAACTGCTTTGGAGTAAGCATGTTTAAGTATGATGAAGTACCAATATTTGTGCACTGGTTTGTTAAGCTGCTGTTGAAGTTTGAAATGAATTGAGGGTTACGCTAAAATAGTCATTCTGCAGGAAACAGCTATTTGTTGCAGACTGCCTGTGACACCCCTAAATCCTAGTTCTCAGCAACTCCCAAGAGCTTTGTACCCCACAAAAGCACAACACACAGCCTTACAAGTATATAATAGGTCTTGTAAAAGCAGACACTCTAATTTCACTAATTCAGTGAAAAAGAAACAAACCTCCAAACTCTGTAACTAACCATCAAAAGTGCTTTTTCTTGATGAAATTTATTAGATAATCTGTTAATTCATATTTCCTATAATTCAGAGCTCCTTATAAAGAAATGACAGTGTTTGATTTGCCTATATTCTTGCCTTTTCTTTACAATAGCCTTCGCAAATATTTTTGTATATTCTATTCCTGGAGGTCCCTCTAGTGGCTAAATTAACAAATTTATGTAGTCTAGCTTGATGGGCTACAGGTGATTCATTTTTGCAGCTATTTCTGATAACAGACTGTTGCTGAATATTTTCTTTTAAAATGATTATTTCACCCTATAAATAAACCAAAAAGTGAAATAAAAAGCACTGCACCATTAAGAACAAGGAAAAAGAATCCTGTTAAGAAGAGGGGAGCTATTTTGTAAAGTTCATGCAGTTCTACTGAGAACAGAAGCTCACAAGCTTGCTCAACCTTGCCATGTAAATAACTGTTACTGTACCTTTCACAGTTTTTATTTTGGTTTGGTTATTTGTATTTTCACAGGTCTGTTTTAAGCTAAGGAGAGACAGCAGGCTGTTAATGAATGTCCTCCAGTACAGTAAGTCTTTCACTTGAGGACTTTGCCCAGTTCTGATAGAGCTTTAATAGTACTATTGAATAATCCGATCAGTATATTGCTTGGAGGATATATATGCATTTAAAGAGAAGTTGAGATACTCTCTGGAAAATAACCCTACTTTTCTAATACAGAGTTTGCCATCATCAAATGACATCCCAGGCTAAAAGGAATACAAAGGTTTGTAGTAGACAGAGACATTTGGACTACTGGATATGCACACATGACCAACAGGCAATCTTCATGTGAGCACCAGACTAGATTATATTAACACTAATTAGAAATGCCTTAAGAGGAGACTTATACACGTACATTTGAAAAAATAAACAAAACCAGAGATAACATCCAAAGCAACACTGCTTCACACTGTTCTATCACCTTTATTCTTTTATAAGTCAGGCTTAATCTTCTCAGAATCCCAGAAGCACCTATAAAGATAAAAAACAGTGTAATCTACATGTTGTTTTACCCCTGCACGCCTTACAGTACCTGCACAGCAGCACTGTCCCTAAAGCTGCTTCCATAGGCCTTCCCTGCACTCCTCACAGAAGCTTCCAGATCTTTTTTTCCCCTCTCCCTCCTGAAGAGCTCTTTACCTACTGCCCCTGCTTTCAGCTGCACCCATTCAATTTAATTAATTGGCTACAGGTATGTGTGCCTGATGCTAGGGCAGGGCTAGCTGTCCATGGGTTAACTGGCCCCTAATGGGATATGCTGCTTTATTACAGTGGGATGAATAGCAAAATAGAATTGTTCATTAAGACCTTACATTTTCATCTAGAAAAGAAAAGGAAAAAAATGGCTAAAGGAAATCTTATTTCTGAATACAGGAGAGCTGATATTCTAAAGGGAGGGTGATTCAGTGACTTCTCATCATGCAACAAACCCAGAATACTACTCAGTTACTTATTGGCTATAAAGTGAGTCATAAAATCTTTGATTCAGCTGGTGATCTGACCAAACGTCTTTTTGATGATTGAATTACTTGGTCTTTCCAGAGTTTTTTTTTCAATATTAAGGGCCTTGGTGTAGAGTTTTTAAATGGGTCTTTTATGCTTAACAGCACTTGTATCTCTTTTCCTATAAAGCAGTGGTCTTTCCAGGACTAGTAATTCAGCGCTGAAAACACTGGTGACAGAGTTGCGAACATAAAATTATTTTCTAAGAAAAAAGGCGGGCAGATTAGCTCATGTTTCCCTTTGAAAACATGTCTGTGTAAAAACAAATCCAGGTAAATTCTTAGAAAACTGGATAATATTTAATATTCACTGATATAGGGAGTGACATATGGAAGTTAAGAGCTAGTCAGTGTAGTTTGATGGGAAGCACTAAGTTATATCAACCATCAAATATTAATATATCAATGCAATTTAACTTTTTAATAAAACACAAGAGCAGGAAAAGCTCAGAAAAAAATTAAAGAAATATAATTATTGAAATGGAAAAGAAAGGTAGAATTGAATGACAACTGTAAATATGTCAAGGAAGTTTTCTGCTTTCCATTACAATGAGTATTCCTCAAAGGCAATATAAAAGGCTGGAGCTTAACTTGATAAATCTTCAAGATTCACAGTCTCATAAGGAATTAAAAAAAGGTGTCACCAAAAGTCCTGAATTTATGAAAATATTTTCAGTCCTCCATGAAAGAGGCCAGTTCAGGTCTTTAACTCTGGACTTGATTGACCAGAGTTCACCTCCCAGTTCTCCCACAGATTTCCTGTGACCTCTCGTGAGTCATTGTTCTCATTTGTGCCCCAGGTTCTTAGATTGTAAATAGAATAATAGCACTGTCCTCCTTTGTAGCTGTGATGATAAACGCACTTAGATGCTAGGCCCTGAGATTTGCTGATGGAGAGGAGAGACAGGAAACAGTATCAAAGATAGGGATGCTCTGGAACACTGTATGAAGTTGTAGGGTTCAAGCAAAACTAGCAACTTTGGGATTTTATCTGAAGACGCTGCGTGTGCCTTGAACGGAAACACAGATTGGATGAATGCTTTAACTGTTGTGATATCATACGGAGATGCTTCCTCTGCGTTGCATTTTCCACTGCCATGAAACTTCGCTGTGTGAACAAGCATGGACATGGAGATAACCGGGCTTCACAGCCACATGGCAACACGCTTAGTTAAATGATGAGCGTTATCAGTGACAGCTAACAGACTAACCGCTGTGCAAAGAGAAAAAGAACACAGCCTATCACTGCATGAATGGGGCTAATAACCAGAGGAGAAATAGAAATCTGCTCAGGACACAGCAACTCAGATGACAGAAGATGCAGTAAGTGCAGAAGTGTAAGTTGTACATTGTACAGCTGAGGAAGGTGAACAGTAACTCATTACTCACGCACTGGTGGGATGCACATTCAATAAGAAGGGCAGAATAAATGG
This sequence comes from Tinamus guttatus, assembly GCF_059628265.1. NCBI lineage: Eukaryota > Metazoa > Chordata > Aves > Tinamiformes > Tinamidae > Tinamus > Tinamus guttatus. Next base: position 10,947,304 of record NW_028288774.1, on the reverse strand, counting down.
TGTCATGAATTAGCAGTATAGTATTTACTAGGTCACAAAACTTCGAGTCTCATATGTCTGTAAGATAGTTAGCAGTTATGAATCTTCATATTCCAGTGTTACGAATCTTCATACTCAAATTAAGATGGCTTAGCTGAACAGCAGTGAATTGAGCTGCCTTAATTTTTACCAAGTGAGGTCTGTTATATCAAGCAAACCCCACATGCAAGTTACCTAGCACAGTGATGCAACAGTGTTCTAAATATAGAATAAATCCCTTAAGCGATTACAACATTAATGCTGACATGCTGTGCACCAAAATTTGAAGCTATCTGTGAAGATAACCGGACAGGATTTGATTGAAAATCTAATAATTAAGAAAGCACTTGGACTGCATATTTGTGCTCTGAAAAGTTAGTTACAAATTTTTTAAAGCTGAGGAAAATGTCTGTTAGGCATCTGTCTTCACAAGAGGAATGGAGGGTTAATTAGATGAGTTACTGATGCACTTACCCAGCATCTGTGTTTCTGTGATTGTTGAAAACTTAATTTAGAAAATACACTCACATCTAAAGTTAATTCCAGCTAGTTGTTCCTCCTATCTGATGACTAACTGACACATTAGTGGTACAGAGAAATGTCTATTATTTGCATATTCATTTGTGTAGCAGGGCTCGTTTTCATTCTGGAGAACAACCACTGATATTATTAGACACTAGCAATGTTTACTTTTATTGCCATAGGTCCAGGCAGATAGGTGTGCTAGTTCATTTGATAGTATTTCTCCCTTTCCAATAGGAAACAGCAGCAGCAGCAGATACTCTGTTAACAACAGGAGCATCAGTGCGACTTCAGTGCAGCAGATGAACAGTTTTGTTTGTTGCAGAAGACAGCTGGCAGGTAGGATCACCAGCAATACTACAAAAATTATTTATACAGGCACTTCAGGGGTGGTGTGCATGGTTGATTTTTATCCATAGCCTTTAGCATGTTTTTTAACTCCATAGGAGAGAAATACAGATTCTGGCCTCTTGTCTCAGGTTTTGAAAGGGTGCTTGTGATCCAGCCAAGAAGGGATCATTGCTTACTCCACATTTTCTCTTCATCACCCGTGAGTAATCAGTAGTGATATCGTCATTGCTAACATTTCCTCCTTTCCAGTATTGAAATATGTGCAATACTTCCAGATTTCCTAGATCAGGAATTTCACAAGCTATTTGTTGCTGTTCTTTGTCTCTGTTGTATATCACTTTTCATGTCTTACAGATACATACCTTTCATTTTTTTTTTAATGATCACTTATTCAAGAGCCCTTGGTTTTCTTGTATGAATAGTAGCTAACTTACTGTATTTATCCTGTTCTGCATTAGATCTCAGCAATTCTCTACTATTACACTCTCCCCAGCTAAGACAGTGTTTTTGCTTCCAGCAGAACTAAGCTTCTGGGTCTTGATAGGCTCTTTTATCTGTCTGATTCTTGGCTGCAGTTTGGGCCTGATATTAGCAGACTGCAGAACTGTTACAGACTCCACTGGAGTCTGGGAATTGTCTACCACACAGTTGCCTGTGAGGCTGGGAAGTATAAAGACACTCCATACCTTCTATGCTCCTGCACTGGAGGAGCTTCTATCCAGAAGGGATTCTCCTACCAGCCCCATCAGTTTAGTGCAGACTTCCTGTAGAGTGTGAGGGATTCGGTCCTATCACAAAGAAAACATTGGAACAGAAAACTTATAGTTTTGCCACAACATGTTTGCACAATGCATTAAGTTCAAAACATTGTCGGAAATGAAATTGTATCTAAAGTTTTGTTTTAGTTCAGAAACAAAACAGATGGACACTATTTCCCTAAACTTTCCAATTCTCAAAATACAAGTTGCCTATGTCTTATGCAAAAGTGATTCTTGGTTTTGAATATACTTCCTGTTTTGTGTGGACAAAATTTGCCTAAAGCACTGAACAAATTGATGTAAATAGGAGATAATGAAAGCAATCCAAAAAGGAAAGGAAGTTTTTTTTCCTTTTTGGTAAGAATTGTACTTACTTGTAAAAGAATACAAGTTTAGAAAGATCAACTAACCTCAGTTCAAGTGTGTCGTGCATATAATAAATTGTGTAAACATTATTTTAGCGTAGCTTGTAGAGTTTTTAAGACTTTTATCCTCAAAGCTTTGCTGTTATTTTTCAAAAAGAAATTTGAAATTTTTCAAACATACTCAGAATTAATAATGGCAAAGGTACAATTTCAAGCAATAAGAAGGAAAGGAAGGAAACACACGTTCATCTTAAAATGCTCTGAGCAATATTTTTCTCGGTTACCGGGAGGTGATTTTCGTCAGCTTGCAAGGGGCAGCGATGCTGTGGGAACAGAGTAGCAAAGGGCAAGGAGCGCTTGAACCTCCTCTCACCACCTGCTATATACAATGTACAGCGTAAGTACAGCCAGGGGTCTTATTTTAGTTGAGCAATGCTGCTGTGAGTGTCCCCTCATCCATTCCAGATGTGCCTTCCATTGTTTACTTCCCTGATGTTCTTCGTTTCCCTTTTCTCCTTGCCCTCCTCCTGGGCCTCTCCCCTGGCATAGGTCCACTTCTCTGTAACTGATAGGCTGATATCCATATGCAAATTTCTGCAGACTCACTAGAAGAACATTATTCAAATAGCTTCTGATGTGGTTTGCTGTGGTAAGCAGATGAAGTCAGAAACAAAAAAGGAAAAGCATCTATATTTGCATTACTATTTTGTACATTCAGGAAGGGTTCGTATTAATAGAAAAAATGCTTTTCTCTTCAGCTAGACCTGAAAGCTTCTTTTGGGGCCAATGCACATAAATACATTTGAAAATGTAATCAAAATTTTTAGTTTCCTAGGCCACTTTTGTGCTGCATTTGTTTGCACGTTTTGCTATGGTCTGACCCTGTCTCTACAAATCCACAAAATCTCAGGTTAGGGAACACGTTCCAAGGTTGTAGTCAGCCTTTGTATAGCCACTATCTCTCCCTCCTAGTGGAAGTATGGAGATTTCTTCCCATAAGTTTATCTTCTGCATACTTTTTGCATCCCTTCAGCTCTTGTCTCTGGTACTTGGGGTACTTTCTTAGTTGTCCTGTGTGAAAGTGAGAAAACTCTTGAGTACTCAGAGTACCACTTGGCTCGCTGTGATGGTCGTTTTTTTGCCCCTTGCTATGTTTGTACAATCCTCAAAGATTTATTTTCTGTAGGCATGATAAAGCACTATGCGGGACAGCTGGCCATGATTTTTGCCAGTGTATTTCACGATCCTTGGGTCTTTGTGCCTTGTTTACCAGTTTCTTAGCAACCATGCCAGGAACCATGCTTTGTCACTGGGTCATGATGCAGAAACATTGCCTGTGTCATTACCAGCATTTGAATACACTAACTTCTGACTAGCATTTTCCAAAGCTGCAACTTAAACAACATAATGTGCATAATTGCATATTATGCATGTACATCAGTCTCTTACACAGAAACATATGCATGTATTTCCTCTAACTAATTCCTCTTTTTGTATCTCACCTGACATTTAAATATAAAAATTTAAATTTTTATATTTAAAAGCCTTGCTTTAGCTGTTTTTTTTTCTATTCAATTGTAATTAATGCCTTCTCATGCATCCCCTTGCCACTGTGTTTACTCCTACTTAGCACTGTTTTTGTTTCTTCACACTGAAACATAAATACCAATTAGAGTTCAACTAATTCATCTTCAGAGCACACGCTAACATACTTAATTGAATATTTATTTGCAGTCTTTACTCTGTCCTTCACTTCTCTCTCATTTTCTTGTTCTCATTCCCTGCATCTGCTTTAGTCTTTGTATTTATTGACTGTCTTTTAATTCAGAACAGCAATGTAAATGTGGCTACCATTGGAAGCAAGTGATTCTGTTACACTGCTGCTGGCCCTGACCCAGTAAACTCACTGATGCAATTTTCCTTGAGTACTTGCACTAAAGTCAATAGGAACACTTCCTTTAGTAAAGTTACATAAGCATGTATATACATATATCTCTTCAGGATCAGATCCAAGAGAGCATACCCAGCTCTTAGAGCTGGGATGGCATGCAGCTTAGGGTGAAGTCCTTTTAAGTCAGAATGTACAGAATCCATCACAACCCGAGCTTGCGGCTAAGCACTGTACTAGCCCCTAAACAGTAGTACAAGGGATTTCAAGTTTTCCAAGCAAACATTTCCCTGAATGGGTTTACTATTGTATCTTTGGATAGCCCTGCTACCATTCTTCCCTTGAGACCCATTATTTATTGTTGTTGCTACAGGTTTAGAGAATTATTGAATTCTCTTCAACATTTTGCATTGCTAGACTACTACAGTCTCCTTATTTATCCCTGCCTGCAGTCATTGAAGCTTTTTGTTACACAATTCTAACTTGCTCAAGCTTTTCTTTGTTTTCTAGTGCTAGATCTCTGTCTATTCTTCTTACTCCCATTCAGGCCTTCTCCAAGGAGTACATAATATTCTTGAAATACAGCTCCCAGAATCAAATAGGTTATTTTAGCAGAAACCTTTCTGGAGCACAGTTGAATGACTTCATACATCTCACACTCTCCCATTTATACTCTCTCTTGCATGAGAGCTTTTGCTTAGTTTCAGTCTGCCTGTGACCCTTTAGATCCCATTCATTAGGGCTGTAGTGTAGCCAGTTCTATCCCAGTCTGTCTGTTCACGCTGATTATTCCTGCTCAGCTCAAGTTGACTGTGTTCACAGCACCGTGTTTCTTCATCCTTCCCCTTCCCTTGCCTCTTTGCTGTGCACCCTGTCCTGTGAGCCATAGCTCAGGCTCACTTTTAGTTCGGATCTCTATCTCACTCTGTGCCGATATGGTCGCAATTAACTGGTGTAGTTTCTTTTGCTTCATATGAAAGCTTCCATGTGAAGTTTATAAGTCAAGAAAAAAAAATCGTATGTTTGGTGTGTTTGCCACTGAAGCTAGAGTTTTGTGACTGACTTAACTTCAGCATGGACCAGCGTGCATCATACTGGGCCTACTGAATTACCATTTTTATATCATTTCACCTGCACGTTCAGCTGTATTCCGTGAGCAGGAGGGGCAATCTAATAGTGATTAAATCAGGGTGCGTCTTATCCTGCCCATCAGTATACTGGTATGAAGGAGAGTTCTTACTGCTACAAGCCCTGAGAGCTAATGACTACTGTACTCCTACTCTCTAAATCAACCTTTGCCCTTGAAGACAACAACCAAAGTCAAACACACTGTATTTTATCAGCAGTAGTTCCCAGGCATTATCTGCTGGTCTTGCCATTGCTTGAGCAGGCCCATTTTCACTAGATGTCTTTGAAAGGCTCAAATTTGGCCTCTCTATTCTTACCATGGACAAGCCCAACCCTGTTTAGGACACAGGAAGGCAAGGTGAAAGGTACCACATTCTCGTCATCCCTGCAGAGGTGAATGATCCGTCTGCCATTCGCTGTTACCACACCAGGAAGAGGAGCTCCAAATGTACAGTAGGCTAAGTGAGCAGTGAAAATAGTTGCAAAGAGTCTATGAAAACCTAAGAGGAACTAAGAGGAAAGCGGCAGGGAAGAAGGAGTTTTTCCTATAACAGTTTCCTTATTTCCCCCCGCCTGTTTCCGGCATCTCCAAAAATCCAGAATTCCCAAATAAGAAGTCAGGATCATCCAAAGTGAAGGAACACATGTGCAACAGCATTAGGACATGCAAATGCCAGCATTACGAGCATGGTTGTACAGTGGTGCAATCTAACAGCTCCCATTTATGAGGTTACAGAAATAATGACTCATGAGGCTGGCTGACACCTGGGACAGCTTAATCAGGCCATCCCTGTTGTAAATGACGTTGACTCACATTTCCAGATGTAGGTGCAACTGACAGTTGTCTTTTCTCATAATTGTCTTAACTTGCTTTGCTAGTTAGGAGTAGTTTTCTAGGTTATGTTTCAAATCTGGAAATGATTAGAGGTACATTCTTGCCATAGATACTTGTGTGTACAGTCAGTGGGAACATCTAGGACAGAATTTGACCTACAAATGTTAATACATAGCAGCAACCTAGATAGAAATTCTGTACTTAAGTCTGAATCTGAGGTAAAGGTTATCTGATTAATACATTGTGTGCACATATGTTTATAACATTTATATACAGTTGAGACAGGTAGGATTTTTGTAGCATTTTTTTTTCCACCCTTCAATTTCTATGGCTTGCCTTTAAGTAAATTTTTCATCATATTTAATACAGTGCTATTCTTACAGATAATTGAGGGAAGTTGGAATTTTCTAAAAGAGTCTACCAGAAAATTTCGTAGTATTCAGAGAGGGAGAGAAAATGATGAAGTACTGGTCATCCCTTCCTTGATTTTTTTTAACCAGCTCCCCTTATAAACTTTGCCTCTGCTTTCCTCCTTCCCTTTCCCCTCACCTAAAAGTGCTTGGACTATGCTCCTCTTACTAGCTTCCTATTCTTTCCCAAGGGATGGTCTTATTCCAGACCCTTATAATAAGGCAATGGCCCCTGATGTTGTGCTGATGGAAGCTGGCTGTAGTTAGACTGACTTCAGAGGAATGTTGTGACTTCGACCACAAAGATCTGACCCAATTGCTGTGACCTGACACACTTGCAGTCTAGTACAGCCAGAAATCTCAAAGCAGTAGCCCTTGAAACCATTGAAGAGACCTACATGGAAGTTGGAATTGAGCAGAATAAGACAAAATTAATCCCAAGAGAAAAGCATTCCAAAAAAAAAAAAAACAAACCAAAACAAAACAAAAAAGCCGTAGTTATACTACATGATTTGTTACCTGTGTAGTGCCAGCGAAGACTTTGGTAGTGGACATGGGGTGAGATGTCTGCTTGCTTTATAAAAACAGACATCTTAAACAATTAATGTCTTAACTGCACCTGCAAATCCTATAAAACAGTTCTGGTGATTTTGCAACATTTGTAATCTAAGGAACTGGCCTTTTTTTTCCTACTTTGTTTAGCATTTGTTTGTTTTCAGCTAATGTATAAACAACCTTTAGAATCATCTTTCCCACCCACTTGAAAACCAAAGGAGCATTTCTTGCTCTATGAGCTACGATTGGTGGAACACTGCACCAACAAGGAGCAATTACACCTGTCATTACTGAAGTCATACTAAAAGGCACAATTGTCATTCCTTGGAAGTCAAACAAGTACAAAGAGAAAATATGTAAAACTGCCAAAGCATCAATTCTCACTAGAGAGAAAGGAAAAAAAGATTGACTGCCTGCAGAAATTTAGGAAATACACCTCCGTGATAGTCCAGTGCCTTATCCAGTGTAGCTTTTCTATACCAGACTCTTGCATGGATGCTGCATAATTTTGGGAGTTATGTTTCATCACTCTGTCAGTGCCACCTTTCTGCTTCTTTCGATGCCTTCCTGGTGTAGAAGCTCCTATCAAAATCCCTGTAGCTCTGTATCCCATCACGGACAGTGGCCTGCACTGGATGCTGAAGGAGGGATATAAGAACAGGATAGAGAGATGAAATAGTCTTTCCCCAAAATGCACATCTGCTAATGTCACGATCCAGAAACTGCTTGATAAAGAATGCTGTGTCCTGTGCAGTACCACTTACCAGCTGCCTTCTTCACTTGTTAGTCTTACACGAGATTATGAACAAAAGTAGGTAAGATACAGAAGCTTTATCTTCTTTGCTATTGCCCATTAGTCTCCAAAACCAGAATTGCTAAACAAAACAACAAAAAAATTGCTTGCTATTTCTAGAAAAAAAAAATATTATCCAAATGTAGAAAGATTCTTTATAAAAAGAATCAGCTCAATAGGTCAGTGTCTTTATTCCAGAAGAGAAATCCTGAAGAACCACACACTCAAATTTTGTGAACAAGGATGCAGAACAGTCAAAATGTGTTTTAACACTAAGTATTAACTGAATTTGTCCTAAAATATGATCTTCCAGGCTATTAGGAGATAGAGCTTCATCTGCAGTGGCAAAGCGGACCGAAAATAAGGTATGCTTTGTAATGACTGCCATTATGACAATCTGAAAGAGGATCTTCGAGGTAGGACTTGTACCTGGGCAAGTGTGGCCTCCCACTAGTCAGAATAAGCACTTAATTCGCTCCAGAAGTAACTAGTATGTAGACAGAGGAAAGAATGAGAATTACATCTTTAAAGCTGTGGCCTGTGACAGAAGCAGGCAGGGGGGAGACTATGTGAAATCAAATCGGTGTATAGGAAACTGAAATCCTGAAAACCTGAGAAAAGGTCAACTTCAAACAATGTTTGTATGGGAAAAAATAAAAAATAAAAAGAGAGAGAGCAGAATATACAGAGACAGCAGTGGTGAACCAGGCAGGGTACAGGCTCCAGATGACTTGCCAGCCCAAGGAAACAACTTGGAGGTCTTGCTCCCTCTACCGGATCATCATCATAAAGCCACAAAATACTCACTATTCTGACCCGCTTTTAAATGCGCAACATTCTGTTCAGCTAGGAAATAAAGATTTTATGAACACAGTCTCATTAAGGCAGGGATGATTACTAGTGCTGGTCCACTATCACATGGACTTTTAAGGACATAGTGAATATACAAATGAAGGCATGGAGCAGAGGGAAGGAATTACTTCTTTGCTTTTGTTTTGTAAATAAATATATTAAGACCCACAAGTTGAAACCTGTATTTTTCACACCATAATTACATCAGGTGAGTCAAACTAGGGTGGAGAGGGAGCAAGCAAACTTTGCCAATGTCTCATGCAATGCAGTGACTTTTTAATGACTTTTGCTCTAGAAGGATGGATAACTTGCCATCTTCAACTTCATATAGGCACAAATAATAGAAACCATGGGGCCCTGAACTGTTGTGGTCAAATACGGACTGGTCTAAAATACTTTGGCTAAGAAGTAGCCTATTCTTACTGCAGACAGAATAAAACTCCTAACTCGTATTCAGGCAAGTATAAGGTCATTATTTAGTTATTCAGTGCTCACATTGGATAGTAGAAGCCACAGTAGCTTGATGGATTACAACAGCAAGAAACTGTGAGTCCGACATTCACTGCCACCACTCTACTCTTCCTTCCAATAGTTCATAGCTGAGGCAATCTCATTATCTCTTGTAGAATTTGAGTTCAGTTCCTGGCCCTGTGATAACTCATATGAGCCAGGACAGACTGCAAGGTTTTGCTCCTTCTAAATGAAAGTGCAGATGCCTTATTGCTTCCTGTCCCTCTATAACTTAAGTTACCTACCTTTGGTGTAGAATCCACATTCTCCTGTGTATACATCCAACCCTTGGTGCAGAGGTTTCCAATTTAGCTAAAGCTTATAGGCATAATAGTAAAATAGTAAAATATTTGACTAAAAAAAAAAATCAACTAGGTGTAAATTCCTGGACTTTGTGAGCTCTCCAGTTTAAACAATTTGAATTCTCATTTTCCAATTTTTCATCATCTCAGCGTACCCTGGCCTACTAGTGACTATCCTACAAATAAAATGGAGGAAGCAGAAGCCAAGCACTACAACAGTGACAAAGAAGAAGTATTCAAAAGAGAACTGCCATACTGTGTAGGAGAGATCGACTTCACAGCTTCTGGAAAGAAACGTGGAAAGGTACAACGCTGAGGGGTTTCGAGCCCCTTAACACTGTTGCTGTTGTTTAGCTGTGGCTCGCTTAGCATTAAATACGGAGACTGTAGCAACAGTCGAGGTCAGCGCGCCACCAGGGACAGCACCACGCGGTACTGGGGTAGGGACCGTGCCTTAATGAATATCCATGTCATTTTAAATAAGGTGTGTTGATAAACGGAAATCAATCCTTTGATTGACACAGGCCTGCTAAAAGTACAGCAGGTGATGTTTTTTTCCCTTAAAAATAAATAAAAAGAAAAAAATAGCTTCCTTCATTTTGCATCATTTTCCCGCTTTTACTATTTATTGACAAGTAATTAAGCACTATGGATTTCAACTGGATAAACCTACTGGTAAGCTATTTCAAGACTCTCTTTAAAGCTTTAACAGAGAATTAAACAGTAGAACTGACTTGATGGCAATTTTACAGGAGCCTGCTAAATTCGTCCTGATATTTAGTTCTCCGTCAGACCTTGCTTCAAGAAACTTTTCTCAATTTATCAAGGAGCACAAATAAGTTTTTAATTGTTTTAACTGTAAATTTGTCTTTGTGTTCCCCGTGAATGACACCTCTACCCTATCCTACTATCATATTGTTATTCAGTATATTTTGTTTTGTTTGTTGAAGTTTATTAAGGTGCCGTGTACCATTCATCCTGGCATTATATTTGAAGTTATGCGCAACAAATGGAACCTACCTGCACCCAATTTGGTTGTCTCTTTAGTAGGAGAAGAAGAAAATTTGCAGATGAAACCTTGGCTACGGGACACGTTAAAAAAAGGACTTATAAAGGCAGCTCAAAGCACAGGTTAGTACTGTAGGCATTAAAGAGGAATTTATATTCTGCTGGATTCTCACCTAGCATATGATGCTCTTCTAATATCAATGGGGCTACTCACATGTTTATTTTAGAAGTTCAAGGCTTTGCTGAATGTAGTTTACAAACTGTATTTCAATACCTTGAAAATAAAAATTACTGTATACAAATAGCAAAAATAAGTTATTTTAACTAAATTACTGTAGGCACTGTATCATTCCTGAAGTGTAGAATCACTTGAGGTTATAGCCTCATTGCCACCAAACAGTTATTTAATCTAGTGCTGTAAGTGATGTTAATTGATACGCAGACAAGTTCAGTTTAAAAGAAATTTTCTAATCGCTTTAAAAAAAAAATATTTCAGGTGCCTGGATTTTTACCAGTGCTTTACGTGTTGGAATAACAAGGCACTTAGGGCAAGCTGTTCGAGATCATGCACTGGCTAGTACTTCATCCAAAGTAAGTGTGATTGCAATTGGAATAACTTCCCTGAGGAAAATTCAGCACAGAGAAATTCTGGACAACATAAAGGTATTTTTTACTTTTACTCGTTATACCTACGAAACAGGATTGTTCTGGGTTTTTTGGTTAAGTGCAGCTGACTTTTGAAGTGATAGGCAGCAAAATGTTGAGTCATCTTAAAAGAAAAGCTGATTTAAATATAAGTTTTTTACAGAAGATAAAAAGCAAGAAGAATTGTTAGGCACTGAAGATTTCGTGCCATGTGTCCTACCTCCCTTTGCAGCAATTTTGCAAATATCCAGCAGGTGACAGTATTAGACATTAGATCAGAGCCAGAAGAAAAATGTACTTGAGGAAAACAGTATTTGTGTGTCATAGGAAACGGTGAATACCCACTGCCTCTCCCTGAGCCCACTAATTGCAGGATCTCAAGCTATTTCACAGATACTGTAAAAAGTATATTTCCTAGTGTGGAGCGTGAGCCATAAATTTTTGAAGACCAAGTTGTCTGTGGTAGTCCCTGAATTGGTATCTGATGTGCAAAAACTGATTGGCACACTGAGAGAAAAGGGCAAACATTCAGAATTTTGTCTAATTATTGCAAACTCTAGGAACTTCATGGGCCAGGTGAAAGCAGTCAAGGTCCACGCAGAGAATAAAGACACAATAAAATCTACCCAACAAAACAGTTGTTGCAAATACTGGGGAACACTGATGCTGAATTGACTTGCAGAAGGAGAAAAGAATTGTGCCAGGACAAGATTATCACTGGGTATCACTGGGTTGTCTGTTATAAGCAGAGTATTACAACAGTAAAACAGGTGTATAGCCATAATGAACAACAGTTTCTCTGTCCCGTTCTACTTTCATAGACAAGCTGGGAGAGAGATGATGACAACTCTTTGAACTTGCACCTAGTTGTTCTCTCAGATAGGCTGGCAAATACCAGCTAATTAGTTGGGTGACTGCCAGGCTGCTTCAAGCATTTTATTGTCATTTGGCTTCCTCTTTTACTACTCCATTTGCTGAGGGTGGCTACCTGTGTGTTCTGCCAGAAGGGACGCTAACTGGAAATCGGAACCTGTATGTGCATTTAAACTGGTCCAAAAGGACCTCAGAAGAAAGAATTTTGTTCAGAGCATTTGGAAGTTTTGCTCAGGGAAGTTCAGTTCAAGTGATCAAAATTCATCTGTGTCTTTTCCCTACAGTAACTACAAAACAAGCACACTGTTCTTTTTATTGCATCAAATTTACATTGCTCCCTCTTAACTAAAGTTGAGCTTCTGGCAAGGAGTGTTTTGTGTAGAACATTCATGACCCTATGGCTTCTGGCACTGCTTCCACCCAAAAACGTTCTGCATTTTAGTCAGTAACTGTAATAAGACAAAGGAACTATAGATAGCAGTGCTGGTGTAAATCCAGTTCTCTCTATACTTGGCACTAACACAAGGAGCTTATTGTATAAAATGGAGTTAACAATTCACACTAACAAGGAGAAAAACAAACCCTGAAATCAGTGGATCCCTGCATCTCTTCTGTGTTAATGACACACTTTAAGCGAGCTTGAAAGATCACTTCCAAGTCTTCAGTGAATAAATAGGGAAATCCCTTGGAACCTTTTTTCATTGGTTGCTGAGGCTCAGCATCCTGCTCAAAGGCCAGCCCCTCTGGCTAGGAGACTTATGGCTACAATGCAGCAAAAGATACAAAAACCCTTAGCCAAAACAAAATTTGTGAAGACGCTTTTGGTGGAACATGCAGCAGTGGGAAGGAAAGTTTTCATAAGAAAGGGAAGCTTGAAAAATGGCATGCATAGAAGTCCATATTAAGTGCAACCCCTAAAACCAAAGACTGGAATTGAGGTTCTGTTTTACGCAGACATGGTTTTGTGCAAATAAATAAATAATAAATAAATACTTTCAAGACAAAAACCCCTCCATTAAATTAAGAGACTGTACTTTCTAAAACCTACATGTTACTCAGTCTTTTAGAATTTAGCCTTCCAACTGAGAATAACCGTAACCTTGCCAACTAAATAAAACTGCATTTAAATCAATATGGACATACAATAGTCTAACATATGTACTGGTCTAAATGTAACCAAAATGCTACTAAAGTCAGTAGATTTGCCTCCATTTGTACCAGCAGACACAAATTAAGCCATCATTTACATTTTTTTCCACAATCATCAGGTTTTGTGGTCCCTTTTCTTTTGTCCAACAAGCAATTTGTAAACTTCTGAATAAATTCCTAAGTCCCAGAGACATTTGATGTCATTGTATTTTGCAGAGCCCTGAAGGGAATCTTCAAGGACTTCAGCTTTCAGGCGTGCTGAATCTGGCACCTTTTACAAGAAATGCATTCTTCTTCTCTCCTCTTTTCAAAGAGTCTCTCTCAGTGTCTGGAAGGTTGCATTCTGCATCGTGGCGTAAAGAACACTAAAAATGGAAATGAACCACGTACAAGAATACAGAATGTGTTTTGCATAAAGCACTAACACTTTTCCCTCTCTGTCCAGAATGAAAACCCTGTACATTACCAGTCAGACGATAATGTCCAAGGCCCATTGTATTCACTGGACCACAATCATTCCCATTTTATTTTGGTGGATCACATAACCCCAGATGAGCCAGATGGAACCACTAAACTACGTCTCACTTTGGAAAAGCATATTTCAGAACAGCGTACTGGGTATGGTGGTAAGTAGACTCCATATAAGCATGTTAACCTGAATAGTGATGTTACAGAAATACCAGGGTATTCCAGCTTTTTGTGAATGCTGGTCTTAGCAAAAGTTAGTATAGTTCTCAGCTTACCATCCATTTAGGCAGAATCAAATAAACCGGCTTGTCATTGTGTAAGAGCTGGAACGAAAACAACTTGAAAACTATTTGAACCAAAAATCCTGCTGTGTATTGCATCTCCTTAAGCACAGCCCAAAGGTGACCTTCAAAGCATGATTCTGGTTGCATTAAAACACACAGAAAAAAAAGGAAAGTAAATTCAGCTTTACAAGTCCTAACTAGTGGCTCTAAGGCAAGAATATTCTCTGCTGTACACTTTCATCCCCTCTTGCAGAAGGTCTTGAATTCTTCCCGCATGGGTATAAAGTCCTTTTAAGTATTTAAAGCCACAGAATCATTATTTATTTTAAGATAGAAATCCCATCCTCAATAAAGAGTATAGATTTAAATGGCCATTAGATGCTATGTGTGCTTTATTTATAAGGAGAAGAACGTTGGCCAGGCCTCCTCCTGCTATTTGTGGAAACAATCCAGCTGTAGTAGTCAGGCCATTACTTTTAGCTTCCCATTGTTTCTGTAATATCACAGTTAACGCAGAGAGAGAACTCACTCATACTCTCATATGGAATATTCTATTTTGTAGCCCGTACTCTGGTTGCACAAATGCTTATTAAGAATGCTTTTTACTGATGATTCAGATAGGAAAGACCACACTTGAACTGTAAAAGCAGGCTGAGGCTGCAGTGCTGACAGTTAGGAAATAGCCTCTCCCTGCTTGCAAACCTAACTTGATTAAAAGAAACCAATAGCACTATTTTCCATCAAAAATATGGATTCATTTGTCATTTAGATGAATACCAATTCACTTAAACAAAGCCAATATCCTTCATTTAAAATTCATATCCAGGTTGAACAAAGCTGTTAAATCTTACCAAAATAAAACACTTTGATAACTTTGATAAAGTCATGCAAAATGTTCATGTATTAAAAAAAAAAAAAAAAAAACAGAACCCTGGAAATCATTCAGAACAAAATTTTGATATTTTCAATATTCTGTGCAATTAGGGGCTTCCCATGTTTCCCCATAAAATGAGAATTTCCTACAACACTTCATCTAAACTTCATATGACTAAGTAAATAAAGAAAATTTGGAAGCGTAAGTGCATGTCCTTAGGAATCCCGAGTCACAAAGGTCACCCTTCAACTAGAACATCATCGTAAAGGGATATGGCAGTGCTATGCCATTCACAGTAAACCAAATAAGTTACTTACCAATCATCTCCAGACTACAGTGCAAGTCTACCTTATTTCTGTAGTCATCCCACTGCAGAGCCCAAAAGTAGTAACTGGTGACTTGCACGTTGCTTTTAGACATCTACAAGAAAAACATGAAAAAAAATATTTGAACTAAATGTCTTTTGTTTTCCGGCTATAAGAAATAGCTGGAATTCATCTCATGTTGCTACTACTATAATGTATAAACACTTTTGGCCTGCAGAGTTCAGTTTTTACAATGTAAGCCATCTAGGAATAAGTGGGCCTCTGCGAGATGATGGCTAAACGCAAGGATGCTTACATCATTTCTTCCTCCACTGCCATGACAGATGTTAAATAAGTATTTCATAAGCATTTTTTTTTAAATGTAGAACTACTGAAAAATGTAAGTTCAGTTATGACTAACCATCTCATTAATCAGCCTCAAATGCGATTCAGTGCAGTCTAAGCATCATAATAAAGAGTATATGGTTCCTCTCAACTCATGTATAGGTCATATCTCTCTGACCTGTCTACACAGCCAGGCTCTTGATACTTTTCAAACCTTCTTTTCTCCTGAATTCCGCTATACCTTCCCACACATGCTAGGTACATTTGCAAAATGAGGGGCAGGAGAGCAGGGAGCACAACTGACCATTTCTGCCAAGCTTCTCACTTCAAACTGCATCTGAATATAAATAATACCAGCTGTCCCTCTGAAAACACAACAGACTTGTCTTACATTTCCATCCTGTAGTTTATGTTACCCCATTTACCCACTATCTTGATCACTTTCTCGTAAATATTAATATTATGATTAATATTTGACTCAATTCTGAGTCATAGTTAACCATATTAATAGCGATTAATATTTAAGAGTAATAGTATATGACCTTATATTCACCATTGCTATGAAATACAGAAGCCCGCTTGTTCATATTTTGCAGCTGAGGCATTCTGAGTTGAGAAGATGCTCAATTGCTTGCCAAAATATCATGCAGGATATGTGGCAAAGGTATCATGATCCTGAACTTAAATTAAGACCTCATCTGCTAAAGTGTTATATTCTTTTACTTTGCCATCAGCTTCTGCAATTGTCTAAATCCTGCAAGTTCAAGTTTTGCTGCTTACAGAAACAGTACATAACAGGACAAATATTTCAAGGACACAGCAGAAACACAATAGTTTTGTGAAAGTTGTTAACCTTTTTTTTTTTTTTTACATCACCTATTTCACAGGAACAGGTAGCATTGAGATCCCTGTCCTTTGTTTAGTAGTAAACGGAGGACCAAGCACACTTGAGGTAAGAAGCTGCTTCTAATGTTAGAAAAGAAAAATAGCTGGTGCAAAATATGAAATGATTGATGTAAAACTGATGGATAAATGCAAGTATCAGCTGCAAGTAAAGAGTAAAAACTCATACCTAGAATTTAATTCTCTTCATATTAAAGTTAGCAGTTTTTGAGATAAGTACTTGATTTTGAATAGCCACCACCAGACCACTAATGCTTCCAGTGCCAGCTGGTACCTTGAGAAGGAAGCTGGCTCCAAATCTAGGGGAATAAGTATGCTAGATTATTACTCAGGATCACATACTAGTAGGCTAATCATTCAGTGCTGTCCAGCAACAGTGACACCATCATCTCTGCCACAAAGCTCCAAGGAGACCCAAAGCCAGGTTTGCTAGATAAGGCATTTTCAAATTATAGTGTCATGCTTCCACAGAGCAAATACCTTGCAGGATAGAAGATGCTTCAAAATTTTCTTCTATATATGAATTCTAAAAATGTATTTTTTAAACTACAGAGAATTTGCAGCGGTTTGGAAAATGCTGCTCCCTGGCTTATCTTAGCAGGATCTGGAGGTACAGCTGATATCTTAGCTGTATTCATGAATGAGCCGCAGCTTATCATGCCAGAAGTTGTTGAAAAGCAATTCAAAGAGAAATTCCCCACGGAAAACTTCTTGTGGAAGGACATTCTCCAGTGGACAGCAACAGTGAGCTCCTGTGTTTGATCATTATGTGCACTGTCTTCATAAGCTCTCTCCTACAATTACTAGCTTCTGTAGTTCATTCAGTACAGGTTCCTAGGAAGCTGCTCAAAAGTTTAGGACACCCCAGTGTTCTAACGTTAGTGCGATAGCTCTGTCTGACGTTAAAATCAAATGTTCAGTAGATCACACAAGCTGTTTTGTCTTCGTAACTCAGCTGAACACTTAGGGCTCTGTCCTGCCCCAGTTATTCCCTCAAGTAACAGTCAGCTCGCAGGAACCTCGCAGTCCTTCTGGAGGACGTGAAGCATTATTCATCCTCCACAGCTGTGGAGCTTCTGCAGCTGTGAAAGAAGAGACCTAATTCATGATCTACAGCTGTTAAATGAAGCCTAATTACAGATATGCATGAATAAATTAACTTCTAATCACCATTCCTGTCAGACCAACTATTCTGAGTTGTAAGTGTTCCTCTTTTTTAAAAAAATTAAAAAACAGATTCATAGTATGCTCACCATTTTTTTTGAGCCACATTCACTGAATTCAGTCCACTCTATGTAAGTATTTAAGACAGCCTCCCAAGCCTTTGATATTGTCTTCATATCATTATATTGAAGAGCGCTGGGTGCCTCGATGAAGTCCACTCAGCCTGGCCTACTCATTTCTTGCAGTCCCCACTGTAATCCTAACGACTTCTAATGCCATTAGAGAGAACTTTATCAAATTATTAACGTGAGGAAATGAATATATAGAAGCAATCCTGTAAGATGCTCACAAAGTCTTGTTGCAGCCTTACTGTGAGGAAGGAAACTCTATAGAGAAGCAGAAGGAAAAAGAATACTGTATATTTCAGAATATGGTGACTTTTACTCAAAAATGACTTAAAGACTATGATTTTAAATAAACAACAAGTTAAAGATCAAGTAGAAAAAGGTCAAACAGAACGAGTCTCATGACTAAGAGTCAAATATAAATGGAGAGGAGATAAAAAAGATGCTTTAATTAAAACACCAGTCTGGTTCTCAGGATATCTGAATTCTATTCCTACTACCCTGCTATGTGATTTTGGACAAGGTAGTTATTCCTTCCTTGCCTCACTTACATGCGAGGAACTAATAACGTTCATCTTCTTGCCAGATCTCATTCTTTCATTTAGAACATAAGTTATTTGGGACCCACTGCAGATGTGATCCCCAAAGAGGTTGTAGTCATTAATGTATAGCAGTAGGACAATGAGTAAAGCAGTTTGTTTCAACTCCCAATAGATACAGAACATTATTTCACAACAACATCTTCTAACTCTGCACAACTTTGAGCAAGAAAACTCAGAAGAACTAGACACAGTCATTTTAAAAGCTTTGGTAAAAGGTAAGAGCAATAAACACACATGCTGCAATACTCGTCTTCTTTGATGATTTTTGTGGCATAGCACACTGATGATTTTATGACCATAGCAAGCTTTGTTGGCTGTTGGATCAGATTTCATTTCTGATGCAGAAATCAAATGGTTGCTCATTGACAAAAGTAACTGAGGCAGTAACCATAGTTCTTGTAAACTTGTACCAAATTATATGATGTTTGTTTTTTGATCTAATGCTATCATAGAGTGCTATTGTAATAGTTCTTTATTTCTCTATTTGTTCCTGTTACTAGTAATAGGAAAAAAAATACTGCAATAATTGCAGAAGAAAAATATTGGAACAGTTATTTCAATTATAAGACATTTTTAAAAGCTTTTTAAAAAGCCACAAATAGAGCCCAACTTTTTTTTTTCCCCAACTAGAACAATCCATATATAAAAAAGCCTTCACTGTGTCTCCTGAAAAATGCCATCCATTTCAGTCTGTGTTGGACCAGACAGATTTTAGCATGGCGAAGAGACATTCCATATCTAGTGTGTTAAGACAAAAACAAGAGTCATCTCTTTCTGCAGAACAGGATCCATCTACAAAGACTAGATGTTATAACTTAAAGTTTTAATATAGAATTCTGCTAATAAACAATATTTTTAAAAAAGTGTCTGCAAACTACTACAATTTCTTAAGTTAGGAGAACCAAAAATGACTGTGAAGGATTGCTGGGTAAGCGACTTGCAAGTCTGAGAATCTGAATAAGAGATCTCATTTTGCTCTTCAGATCGCATACGTGTTATGTTTAATTTAATAGTGTTAAGTACTGAGTTTATTTGTATTTCTTATTTTTGGCAGCCTGTAAAAGCCACAGTCAGGAGGCCCAGGAATATCTGGATGAACTAAAGCTGGCAGTTGCCTGGAATAGAGTGGACATAGCTAAAAGTGAAATATTCAATGGTGATGTGGAGTGGAAGGTATTGGATTTTGCTGCTTTAAAGGACAATCAAGTCCACAATCCTTTTTTTTTTCAGGAAATCTTTGTATCTGAAAGATCTTGACATCAGTTTTTAGGAGTCCTTGCATTCTCCACTGCAAGAGTGTATGCCATGCAGTGGGTACCTACGGCGTGTATTAATATTTTTAAATTGATGCTTACATTCATGTAAACTTACATTTTTACATCAATATTTTCTCATAGAGAAATGAGAAGGGGCCTACCCCTCTTCCGTATTCCACTGTCTCTTGACCTGGAGGCAGGCAAAACATGCATGTCCTAATGCTAAAGGCTGCCTGTCCTCCTCAGTGAACCTTGATTACTCCCCTCCATACACCAAAATACATATTTTGTGTGTCAATACAGTCCTGTGACCTGGAGGAAGTGATGATGGATGCTCTGGTCAATAACAAACCAGAATTTGTGAAACTATTTATTGACAACGGGGCCAACATGTCCGACTTCCTGACATACAGTCGGCTGCAGCGACTCTACAGTTCCATTTCTCAGAAGTGCCTCCTCTACAAGCTTCTCCTGAAGAAACACGAGGAAAGCAAACTCAGCTTGGCAGGACTCACCGGTCAGCAGCACAAGGAGCTGGAAGAGACGTGCCCACTCTTCAGTCTCAGTGAGGTCTCTAGAGTTCTCAAAGATTTTCTCCATGATGCATGCAAAGGTTTCTATCAAGAGCTAAGACACGGAGGCAAGAAGAAATCTGTAAGTTACAACGCACTATCATAGTGTTGCTCTTCTGCAATTTCTAATATAAAGAACTTTGATAAAGGTTTAATCTTTGAGGGGAGGGAGTAGGGAGAGAAATAAAAATATGAGAAACGGGCACTTCAGTTTCTCATTCCTTCTTTTTTCAGCTCATCATTTTCTCAGTTAAAATTTTCTATTTTTTAATTTCAAAACTAAAAAAAAGAACAAAATAATTTCTAAATTATACAGATTGTTATTTATTTTGGACTAGATTTGAAATATGACTTCTCCTTCAGGACCTCTTGCAGAGAGGTCTATCTTTCACACCCTTCTCATTCCAGCACCTTGAATATGCAGAACAGCTTGATCTTATTAGCCTGACATGTGCAGGAACAGATTCTATGAAAGAAATACAGGGAACATGAAGAGAGAGGTTAAGGTTTACCAAGGAGTAATTAGGCCACAGAAATGCAGTTCTCCACTTAAACTTCAAGCAGGTGTACATGAAAAACAGTATTTCAACAGACGCAGGTGATGGCCATTTTAAGTCCCAGGTCTGGGCTTGTATTACTTAGGCAAACTAAATCCTGAAAATGGTAACCTTTATGAGTAAAGCTATTCATAGATTTATATTGTCTAGGAGGGAATGGATATTCACAAATGTGCAAGGTGTGGTAACTGCCTTTAGATCTTTTTGATCTTCTTACTGAGGGATGTAATACACACCAAGAAATAAGAACAATTGTGTGAAGAGGCCTGGGTGAGCACCCTGACTAACACATAGTAACAAACATGTGACAGGTATCACTATGGAATGTCTGTGAATTGCCTGAATTTTTGCAATAAATATTTTATCATTTTTTGCATTTTGACAGAATATTTAGCACACTGAAACCCAGAGGTACTAAAATTCTTGCAGGCATGTTTGAATTCACATCACCAAACTTATTTCCAAACATAGATGTATATGGAAGCTTGGATAAGGTCACAAGAGTTTTGGAATAACCAAACACGTAAATCTTTTGTTATTTTGCAAATTCTAGTTTCATTTTAAACCTATTTAAACTCCACAATAAATGATCACACAAGAACTTTAATGACTTTTGCTTTCATAAAGCTTCATTGATTAAATTTGTAGTATGAAAACCTAGTTTGACTCTGGGCAGGATTTCTGTTTTTGCAGGGGCAGACTTTTTGGGGCAATACCTTCAAAGACAATAGGCAGACTCCAAATTTTAAAACTTTACAAAAATAAAAATCTGCCCCTGAAATCTCCCTGAAAGTTCATATATGGAATGTAGTGGCTGAATTCCATAATCTTTTTTCAGTTTAGGCTCTAGTGGTTACACAAACTGCTCTAAGATAAGTGAGACTTTAGGGATATCTTTGTTGCCTGCAGGGTTTTCAGTGTATTTTAACAGACCAAATAGGTCTTTTTTAAAAAAGAAGAAGAAAAAGAAAAAAAAAAAAAACAGCCATACAAATACCTTTGAACAGAACCCATAACTTAAGTGATTTTAAAAAATATGCTCATGAAAACTTATTTTATAATCCTACACACACACAGACACACACGCTCTAGCTGTTTTTAGTTAACATAACAGATATAAAGACATTTTCAGTATACTTAAAGCTCAGACCTTGACCTAAGTTGCCACACTTGCTCTAGAGAGGTTTTTATTTTACGGTAAAGGAACAAGCAGTGTTCTACTTAAAATACTCCCTGCAGGAGGGAGAGATTTCTAGCAGGAAGGACTGAAAAAGAAAGCTTTGAACATTTCAAGAATAGAGCACATCAGAGCCTTGCTGAGACTTATTTGTGTTTAAATAAAATGCTTTTTGTTCCCCTTTTCTGAAACCATGTCCTCTGCTGCAGTTGAGCAGAATCTGATGTAATTGAAGACCAGCTCAGATTAGTTAATCACAGGTTTCTCTTGTATGATATTACATACCCATGGTGAAACCCTCGCCTTAAAGTCAATGAGAGCTTTGCCATTGGCTTCAATGGAGCCGTGATTTCAGCCAAAATGTTCTCACACATATTGAGTTATATCAGGGATACAAGGGTCTTTGATTCTGGACAGAATGAACTAACTGCCTCTTAGTCCTAAATGGAGGGAAAAAAAAAAAAAAAGGAATATGAAGTAGTTGGCAAGGCTGAGAGATGCTTGGATCTTGTCATTTGCATGGAAAAAACAAGACTGCAAAGCAGGTTTTAATTTTTCAAAATGACATTTCAGGGTAAAACGAATGCAAAGCACTTACCTGGGCCCTTGGATATGAACCAGAAAAGCCAAAACCCTTGGAGGGATTTATTTTTATGGGCAGTACTTCAAAACCGGCACAAGATGGCAAACTATTTCTGGGCTATGGTAAGCTTTGAGCTAAAGCTGTTTCAGGTGAAGTATTGGCATGTTTCACACACACACACACACACCTATATATGTATATATACAGGACAGAGGGTATTTCACACACACCCCTATATATGTATATATACAGGACGGAGGGTATTTTTGTCTGTTTGCTCAGCTTTGCCATTAAGATGACACACAGTAGGTTCTAAAATGCTGCTGGTTATAGGGCCTTCCATCTCAGCGTGGCTTATACTGGTACGAGCCAAAGGCCCTGACAGAGAGGGAGGGTAGAGCAGCAGTGGTGGAAAGGAGCACAGCCTGGAGCTGTGCAGTGTAAATCAGCACCGCCTGGAGCTCTGCTCATCCCCGTCAGCTGCAGAGCTGAGCCTTGGCCCTTCTTGCTGCTGGTGACTCAGCTCTCAGCCTCGCATTTTTTATCGTCTATAATAGCTCAATTGTTTGGGTTTACGAGGACAGGAGACACTGCAGTCATGCATCTTTAGCTTAAGTGCAGTATCTGTAGATAATACCAGTGTCAAAATCCCCAAGGCTGAGCTCCCGAGTGGTACAGCGGGCACCTGCTCTGCACTTCCCACCACCACCTCATCCACCCATGGGGCAGTGTCACAGCTTCCCTCTCCTCTGCCCTCCATGAAGGCCAGGCCCAGCCATCAGGCAGCATCTGGGAGCTTCCAGGCAGCTGCATCTGCCACAGGGAGGTCATGGAAAGGGAGCCAGGCTGCAGTGTGGCTCTTTAGGCAGTGTGTGTGTGCATACAGGCACACTGCACCTTGCATGGTCTCGTGTTTAAAGCAGTCCTGCCACTAGAAGGCACGTTTCTCACCACTACCATGTTGTACTTCTGCCAGATGTGCTCCCTCCTTTCCCATATGTCTTTACACAATAACACAACCATGTCAGAGAGCTCTGGGCGCTGTGAGAGTGTTCTGCTCTGTCTCCATGGGCCAGTTTTTTACTCTCAGCGCTTGACTCAGCGAGGAAATGGCTGGAAACTGAAGCACCAAAAATTCCATAGAAACTTAAGGAAAAATTTCTTAACAGTGAGGGTGACAGAGCCCTGGAACAGGCTGCCCAGAGAGGTTGTGGAGTCTCCTTCTCTGGAGATCTTCAAAACCCACTTGGATGCAGTCCTGTGCCACGTGCTCTAGGTGACCCTGCGTGTGCAGGGGGGTTGGACTAGATGACCTCTAGAGGTCCCTTCCAACCCTAAGCATTCCATGATTCTATGCCTGCTACCCAAAAAACAGGCCTTTCTAGTGTGAATTGTTAGCAGAGTGCTCATCAGTCTCCAGCCTTGTATAGCACAAGAACTACAAATAAGCAGCTTGACTCTCATATATCACCAAAACTGTCATTTTGATCAGTGCTTTAAACTCTCAAATCTGTATTTGAGCCCACCTGCATATAGTAACAACTCCCCTTTCAACTTTGTAGGGTCAGGAGGGTGTAGCTTCAGCTCTGGCAGCCTGCAAGATCCTTAAAGAAATGTCCCGCCTGGAGACGGAGACTGAAGCAGCACGTATCATGAAAGAGGCCAAATACGAGCAGCTCGCTGTTGGTAAGTAACAGCAGCTTGTTAACAGCATCAAAAATTTAAGAGGTGATGACTGTTGGTAGGAAAGCAAATGAAAAATAATGCTCCTCAGATTGTAAAAGGTTGCCTGTCATGAATTATTTAACACTCTTGCAACACAAGCAATTCCAAACATTCAGATATCAGAGAAGAACTTATACATATGTATATATTATATAAAAGTGAACTCCAAATGCTGGTTTGGAGCAATACCTGTTGGTATTTTAAGTTTCTGATACTACAATACAGTGCCTTAAAATGATGGGCAAAACAGAATAACCAAAATACTTCCAGGCTTATGGCTCTCTGCTTTTCCCACGCTATTAAATTCATTCTGAAACAGCCATTAGAGCAACAAATGCTAAGGCTTGTCCTGACTGCTGAGGATAATTCCAGATTACCTCACCCAAAGGAGGGCTAGCTGCACTGCAAAACACTGCGGGGCTCCCAGGCGAGGCTGGCCTGCTTGGCAGCTCCTCCCTGCAGCATTAGACATTCAGACAGCAGCAGCATGAAAATGACAAGCCCTTCTCCCTAGCTCAGTGTGAAAACAGACTTTTGCATATGAGTTTTACTGCTGCTTTGACATAAAGTCCAATTTGTACCTCAAAGTAGCAGTGCTGTAAACAGAAGACACTGGAATATACCACATGCAGAACATACTTCTCTCTCCTTAGACCTAATACATCAAGCTGTTGATGGCTCATGCAGACTTATGTTATGCTATGTTATTTATACACAGATCACTTTTTTTCCCTTTTCTCACAGTGCTGATAGTATTTGTGAAGTATAAGAGTCAAGTTCCAGTATAATCTTAGAGCCCTCATAGTTTAGTCTAATCCAACACACATAAGTCTGCTCCTTAGCTTTGATAAACATCCAGTCAGATCCTCAGTTTCCATTTCTGGCCTGGTTATCAATGTCACTATTAATTAAATACAGCAAATGATAGATACCATTGTCAGGCGCAAAGGAAATATATATCTCAGTCTATTCTAAGTGATCTTGACCCTTCTTTCACTCATTACAGTGCAACACCAACATGCAGACTGGACTAGGAAAGAAACACCGAGTGGATAAGCACAAGGAAATAAGCTGACACAAGACATCAGATCTAATCTAATGATTAAAATTTGACTTTTTGGTGCACTTTTCATCCCAATTTCTGAGCTCCTCTACCAGCTTTTCTTGAACTAGAAAGAAAAAAAATACGCTACAACACTCTACAAACTTAGCATTATTTAGTTTTCAACTTATATAACTTAAAACCAGGCATTTATTGGCTACAAACAAAAGCTGAGACGCTCCTTTTGTTTAATTCATTCAGGCAAACGAGCGCAGCTTGGCAACTCATACTTCAAAGTTTAAGGGAATCTCCCAAGATTTTTTTTTTTGCCTAAAGCTGCACACAAGGCAGCTACACAAGAGGGACTGTAACATATTGACATGTTGTCGTAGAAGAACTGAGAAAGAAGTACCTCGCAATAAGAGGGCAAAATGTTAAAGAGCTGCAGAGTTGAAAAAGAAACAGGCAGATGGCAGAAGGAGGCACCAAGAGATTCACTCCATACCTTTCTTAAATAGTAAGAATTTAAAAAATACAGCAATTCCAGTGGTTGTTTCACCTGGACAAACATGTTTTTAACTGCTCTTTGCCCCAACATAGGTACCCACATGCATAAAGCAGTATTAAGCTATTCTTGTGTCCAGAATGATTCCTCTGTCCTCTTCCCAGCTTTCTCAAGCTCTTTTCAAATACTGCAAACTCACAGAATTCCCCAGGAGGGCAGGTAGCATTTGGCAATGGCTCTGGCCTCAGTGCTGCTATACGGTGCCTTACAGACACGCCACCCCCTTGCCTCACGTTTTATCTTCTGTGATAAGATCCATTTGTCTCCGTTTCTTTTGTTTGGCAGAACTGTTTAGTGAATGCTACCACAACAGCGAGGAGAGAGCGTTTGCTCTATTGGTGAGGAAAAATCAATACTGGAACAAAACCACCTGCCTGCAGCTGGCTACGGAAGCAGACGCGAAGTCTTTCTTTGCACATGATGGTGTTCAGGTAGGCTCCACAGGCACTTCCCTCACCACCTCTGCTCCCAGGGCTGTGAGGCACCACGTGGGACACAGAAGAGAGTAGCTGCAGCAACTGAACGAGCACAAAAAGCACATTCCCCTTGGAGACTTCTTTCCTCTCCCTAGTACCAGGTGAAGAGGACTTTCTGCTGCATCCTTGGCAAACTTCTCTTTCCCCTCCCTTTCCTCCAGCTAGCAGTGAGACAAGTGCACTGAGAAAAAGATACAGTCCTCCTTCCATCCTGTGGTTTTTCTCTTTCCTTGCTCACCAAAGCATCAGGAATGCTCTTTAAATTTGCCTTAGGCATAATGAAGCTGCTCCAGAAGGTTAGGTAACTCCTTTACAGTGTTTAGATCCAAAAAAGCTCACTGATAACAAGTTAAATCAAGTTACTATACAGTCTTTCCCCCATATCCTGAGATCTAACCACATTCACAGGAGTAAATTAAGAGGGGCGGTGCTTTTAACTCTCCGTGGCTAGCTCACACTTTATCAGTAGTAAATGACTACTGTTTTTCAGTAATGCAGGTGATGCTTAATTTACTTCAATTGCTATTCCCTCCGCTGTCATCTCCTAGCTTTTTGGATACATGGAAGAACCTACAGAAGGATGCACAGAGTGCCTGTTTGCTCCAAAGGCCTGGCTGCTGTCTAGGATTTCAGAGCACTGCCTGATCTTCACTGTCTTTGGGGCCACAGAAGATAGCTGTATTTTGAGTTCTGTGTGTGTTGCTGTCAAGGTCATTTCTGCACTCTGTTTTCTTGACTTGCAGGCCTTCCTGACAAAAATATGGTGGGGAGACATGTCTACAAGCACACAGATCTTGAAATTAGTCTGCGCATTCTGGTGTCCTCTCCTGATCTACACAAATTTAATAGCATTCAGGTAAGAACCTAAATATTCATGTAAAAAAGATGATTATAGGAAGAAAAATAAGTAATGAAAAATACTCAGCCTCAAAATTTCACATATAAGCCATGAGATTGTTGAAGTGCACAAAAGCTTGCACAACCAAGTCATTTTTATGAGGGTCTTAGCGATTTGTGCATCCCGTGCTAGTACCTATTCTAATGTTTAAAACACAAACACTGGATAGTTTCACACATCACTTGTATTGTGCTCTGTTGTAGTTCTGTCAGCTTTAGCTCCAGACATAGCACCTTCTGCTTCTAGTTTTCAAGATTCCTGGTTGAAACCTCAGCACCTTAGCAAGGAAAGCAACCAGTTATCAGCCACTAGCATTTGGAAACACAGATTGGGCATAAAAAGACAGAATTGACATGAAATCAATTAGGATTTCAAAACTTAACGTCCTATGGCATATCTTTGTTAGTCTCCTACAGGCATAGCCTTTGGAGTTCAAAACAAAAAACAAATTATGAAAACAACAAAAAGCCAAAGTGATCAGTCAGTCATGAGAATCCAAGAACTGCAACTTTAAGAAACTTCCAAATATTGTGAGGTTAATAACATGCTGTTAAGAAACAAATGTGTTTATTGCATCTCTTAAACCAATTAAAAAGCAATAAAGCAAGAGGAAAGGGTGTTTGCCATCACTGCCTCTCATTCTGACAGCATCATAAAGGATGGCTTTTTCTTGGCACAGTGGGTGCCAGCTTCAGAAATCCAGGTAATTTAATGTGAAATTTCAGCAAGGTTTGTTTGCTTGGAAGGGTTTAAATTACGATTCATATATGAAGTAATGTTCCAAAATTGCTCTTTTGAGGACATCTCTGCCTTCTTTCCCTAGAAAGGAAAGACCTGAACACCATGTTGCCTCCTGTTTCTGATATCTCCTTTCTTAACTACTACAAAATGGGACCAGGAGTGGAGCAGTGAGGTGTTGTCTTCTAGGGCTGACTAATGAAATTCCTTCCTAAATATTTTGAGGGAAATGAGCATCCTACTCCATTTTCATGAAGCAGATGTCAGTGATCACTTCTCATTTAAATCTTGTGCTGGCTTCAGTTTTCCTCTTTAGAAATATACATAAACTTCAGTCCTGTAATAAATTTTGCTTATTTGATTGCTTCTCAGTAGAGCAACTCCAAGACAAGTACATGCAAACAGTTCTGCATTAATGCCAATTCAGTAGTGAAGAATTGCTATAGATCATCTTTCAACTAATGTGATTATTTTCTTACAGGGAAGAAAAACAATCAAAGAATGAACCAGAGCCATTTAGAGAGCTGGACAGTTTAGATACAGAGAGGACTTTGTTTCTCTCCAAGGAAGAAGATAGGTGAGTTTAAAACAGTCAGTTAATACAACTTTTGTGACAAAACTGTTTTACAAAACTACTATCTTTGACTAGAAATATTTCTGCTATGGTAATGCAATCTCTCCGACCTGTGCATCTTTCCTCCATGCCCCCACCAGCTTCCCATTACTATCTTGTGAGAAACATTATCATGAGTAGTTCTGGGTCTGTTCCTATTTTAGAAAATTGTCACCAAAACTATCTTCTTTTTTTTTCTTTTTTTCTCTTCCCCCAGAAGAAATGGTAAATTAGAAAAGCAGAACTCTTCCGAAAACATAGCGTGGGCAACATTCCTGTTTACTCGTTGGAAAAAATTCTGGAGTGCTCCTGTGACTGTGTTTATGGGCAATGTTATAATGTATTTTGCCTTTCTGTTTCTATTTGCTTATGTCCTTTTATTGGACTTTAAACCACCTCCACCAGAGGGTCCATCCAGTAAAGAAATTATACTTTACTTCTGGGTTTTTACCCTCGTCTTGGAAGAAATCCGACAGGTCAGTAACATACTATGTCTCTCATCAGTAACACTGTAAACCTTGAGGCAGTATTTTGAGTATGTTTATAATCTGCATAATCACATAGACTAGACTGTACTGAGTGTCAGGAGCAGTTTTGCACAGAAAAGTAATACAGAACTTACATTATCCAGAACACCCCATTTATCTCTGTCTCAACAAGCTCTTCCTCCACCATACATCTGTAGCTCCACCTCTGTTTTTCCAACCTGCTGCAGCTGTAGTTAATAGTCAAATGGGCTGCTAATATTTAGAGATCCTTTACTTTGCCAGGTGTGTCTAATTTTACTCCCCAGACCCAGCTCCTCCCACCACAGTTAAGATAATCTGCTGTACCTGGAAGTGGAACAGCCAATGCCACCTCCCCTTAGAAGAATCATCCTCTGCTTGGGACTGTTTAAAAAAAAAAAAAAAAAAAAAAAAAAGAAGAGTTGATGAATTCAGGCTAAAATGCTTTCCAACTCAAAACATTAATGGATCTCTTGTTTGGGGGGAAAATGAGTGGGTTTAAGATTTCTCCATTACGCTTCCAGTTACTGGTTTGGGAACGCCCTTAGTTCAATTACTGAAATCACAAGTGAGTGGCTAATGTGCTTTGGCAGCCATAGGTGCATAAGTCCTCTTTGGGCTAAAAAACTGTTGGAAGAACAAATAGGGACAGTGTAGGGGATCCCCCCTCCTATTCCCTCCCCTGCAAATTACTTGGCATTTTGCAGGAAGACTAAACAGGAGCGAAGGAGAAACTGCTGGATCAAAGATCACTTAGTTATAAAGCTGTAAAGCACAAAGAGTACCAGACTGAAACCCAGTTCAAGTGAGCTCTTTGTCTAAATCCTCAAATACTCACTGACAATTCATGTATATGGATGATGAATTTGTACCTAAAAATTCATAAGGTTAATATCACAAGATTATAGATAAGTTGGGAATTTTTCATCAAACTTCAGGATTTTAAGGCATAAAAAAAAGTGAGCTCAAAGATTCAATTTTTTTTTACACTAGAAATTTGGTTTTCCTTTTTATAATGAGAAGGATAAAGAGAAATGGGGGGAGAAATGTTTATGTTAAAACAATTAAATAACGAAGTGTGAAACAGAACAATAATGATGGTCATCTCTTTTTCAGAGTTTCTTTACAAATAAAGACACAAATTTAATGAAAAAATTTAAACTCTATGTAGAGGATAACTGGAATAAATGTGATATGGTGGCCATTTTTCTTTTCATAATTGGAGTGACCTGCCGGTATGTATCAGTTGCTGCATCAGTAGCATGGGTTACACATAGTATTTGGTGGAGTCACAGTGTGCACAGGAGGACAGGCTATGACATTCACTTTTGCAAGTTCTGAGACACATTTCTACAATGACAGCCTCTAGATTTTTGCTAAACCATAGGTACTGTGCATGGAAACTGAGTGCAATTAAGAAAAGGCTTTGCAGCAGTATTTGGGATTTGGGATTTGCTGGGATTTGGTATTTCATTTGATGTGTTTTGCAGGATGCTGAACTCGACTTTTCAAGCTGGCCGTACTATACTTGCCATTGATTTCATGGTGTTTACACTTAGACTTATACATATTTTTGCCATTCACAAACAACTTGGACCAAAGATCATAATCGTGGAAAGGATGGTAAGCATGTAGTCTGTCTCAATAAATCTTTGTGCTTCTAAAAACAGAGAGCAGGAAATCACTTCTTTGCCCTTACAAAGCAAATTAGTTTATAATCTTTTAAAATTTATTTTTTATCTTGAAAACGCATACACTGCATTACATTTCTCTAGCAATAGATGTGATAATAGAGATCCTGCCAAAGAACTCTGCACTGTAACAGCCTGGGCTACATTTATTATTCCTTATGCCTTATATAATCATTAACACCCAGAACTGTCAAATTAGGACTCTAGGAGCTTTGGCTCGAGTTTCCTCCTATTTCAGGAACTGGGCATTTGGACACAGCTAAGACAGGTGACAACTCAATTTATTGAAGGACAAGCTGTTTATTTATACGCAGTATTCCAGAGGGGGAAGCAGATTATAATATTTGCAGAAAAAGTCCAAAAAAAAAAAGAAGAATGTGAAGATAGCCTGGTTCAGTGCCTAGGATAAATTGCCTGCAGGAGTTGCTCTCACTTGTATTTTGTAACTGTAAGTTATAATGAAAACATGTTAATGCTTTGTGAACATGTGTTCAAAGATGTTGATAAAAGATTTTTATTTATTACTGCACTCCTGAAAGAAACAAGACATTAGCTTGGGTATGTGTCAGTGTGTTCAAGTAGCTTTTCATTTAGGCATGTTAATCCTCTAGGCCAATTAGTTCATGTAACTGATTAATAGCAGTTCATCTAATTGCAATTGCTATCATGGAATCTACAAATATTTGAGTTGTGACTCAGAGCAGAGCTTCGTAAAAGCCCTGTAGTCTAAACAAGCCTATACATTGAATAAACACAACTACTAAACTATTTGGCTCTGTCTGCAAGTACTATAACTGGAGCTCTGACATGACTTTGCTTGGAGTAGCAAAAGCAAAATAGCAAATAAGTGTTTGCTCTTGTGCAGTACCCTTATGTAGAGCAGTAATAGACTTTCGCTGTAAGAAAACAAGTCAAATCTGCAGTTCCTAATGCCTCCTGGCTCCGTACCAAGCTAACCAGGACTCTGAACAAATATGGTTATGTGACTGCTATGTTAGCATCAAAAGTCATACAAGAGAAGACAGCAACTAAGAAGCTGCAAGTAAGGACAAAAAGAGCAGCCTAGGGAAAAAAAAGGTGTGTGTTGGGGGGCAGATCTTTGTGCTTCCCTCCACCCAACCCAACAAAATGCTGTGATTTTGGTGGTACAAGATTGAACCTTACATCAAAACAAACAACAGCAAAATTTACTTCAGCAAATGATATTTCCTTGAAAGGTTCATCATGGGAGTTAAAACAAGATTCATTTTGCTTTAATAGAGAAGAAAGTCAGGATTGTCTCCGAGTGATTTTCTGTCTTTTAACCTTGCTAAAAAATTGCGGAAACAACTTTGGTAACTGCTAAAGTATCTCCAGACTTGCCACTGTTCTTGCTTAACTATGACACTATTGCAGACCTGCAATAGTGCCAAATTTGAAAGCATTTGGAAAACAAAATAAATTGGTGGATGTTAGAGATACACCCACTATCTCTTTTTTGTTTTTCCTGGCTTAGATAGCATGTTACCAAATAGAACTTCAAGTAACCTCCTCCAGGGCTGAAGTACCTAGGATTTGGTATAACTGCACAGTCATGCAGGGTAGTCAATCTAATCTGCAGTCATTAATGAACTCTGCAGATCAGATGGGAAGAGAATGAATTGTTTCTCCTCCACTGGGAGAAAATTACTGCACCTGAAATATATATGTATTGTTGTTTTTTTCCTGAATAAGTGTTTTAGGATTCAATTACTTCAGTTTCTGTAGAGAAACACACTGTTTAAAAGCAGAAAGTCCTGAAAACAATCCCCCCGATGCATTACTTGCCTTGGAAACCTAAGAGAGAAGCTACCTGATCCTTGCAGGCTTCAATGTCTGCTCTAAGAGGGGATCAGAATTCATCAACCAGCAGCGTCGTCAGGGATTCGCCCTTGTAGCAGAACCCTCCTAGCTCGCAGGAAAGCAGTCAATGGTACTGGGAGATCTCGCAGAAAATCTGCATTTCAAAGGCAGAATAACATCCATTCATTCATGAGATTCATTCATCACTAAAAGGTTACATGACTCTTGTTTTTAAATGCTAGATGACTGAAAAGCATTCAGAGGTTTTGATTTAAAACATGCCTTTATCCAAATGCCTTGAAATGAGCTAGAAAAGAAAAACATTGATTACAGAACAAGAGCTGTAGGACAGCGGCAAGACAAGAAATTTTACACACAGAATTGTATCCTATTCCACCTACTGGGTTCTAAATAAGCTTGTAAGGAAACAATTATCTGAACAGTCTTTGGAAAGCCTGCTGTTTTTTTGGTTACTCTGTGACAGTCATCTCTTGCCCTTCTTTTCCTCCCTCCTGCCTCTCTTTTAGATGAAGGATGTTTTCTTCTTTCTGTTCTTCCTGAGCGTGTGGCTCATTGCCTACGGTG
The DNA here is from genome assembly GCF_059628265.1 of Tinamus guttatus. Taxonomy (NCBI): domain Eukaryota; kingdom Metazoa; phylum Chordata; class Aves; order Tinamiformes; family Tinamidae; genus Tinamus; species Tinamus guttatus. The sequence goes on along the minus strand of NW_028288774.1, from coordinate 10,914,467 downwards.
TGACAACTCAAGCTCTGCTCCATCCCGATGACGGCCGAGTGGAGTGGATATTCCGAAGGGTGCTTTATCGGCCCTACCTGCAGATATTTGGCCAGATTCCACTGGACGAAATAGACAGTGAGAACACTTTTTTTTTTCCCCCCTATTAATGTGACCTTTTTAGAATACAGGCTTCTGGTCAGGACATGAAATTCCTTCCCACTATTGTTTTTTTTTTCTTTTAAAAAATGAGAGAGGACTGTCCTGCAGGCCAAAGCTTTCACATTACAATGATGTGACTCCTTTTTTGCACTGAGAGATAATGTACATGTTGGCCCTATTTAAGCAAATGATTGAAAGAAACTGTCACACCAGGGTTGGCAGTTTTAAAGGTTGGTGTACTTCCACTTAAATCCATTTCTGGTCAGCTTAACCTAGACCCAAATAAGCCTTATGTAACCTGAAGTAATAGGACCTATGTACATTTTGGCAGTTGTTTAACATGACTGTGTTAAAGCAGTACAGCTCTGCCCATAAGCAAACACATGTATTTTAAGTAAATATTTCTCTAGAGTCTTTACTTTGAAAGTTAAATTGACCAAATTAAATAAAGCTTGTAATTGCTTATGTGACATTTGGAACAAAACAAAATACAAATAGTCATAAGACACAGAAATACTTAGCCGTAAAGTATTTCCCATCTCCCGAAGAAAAAAATGATCGTTGTCCTTGATTTATATCTTAGCAGAAACAGTATTATTTACATCCATATCATTAGTTCTTATTATTAGATGACATGATCAGAGATACTCATGCAACATTTCTTTGTGTCTTACTGCTGTGAAATTCAGTAATTCAAGCCCCAGAAATAATTTATAATTCACGTCATTCTTTGTCAAAAGTCCAAGATTTTGCTCCCCAAAAGGCAAAGTCCATGTTACGCTCTAATAAATACATGGGGTGGTAGGGCCTGTCAAAACCACTGCTTATTTACCTGTCTTCCTTTGCAGCCTCACGCATGTATCCTAGGAACTGCACCTTGAACCCACTGCAGATGCTGCAGGAGAATTCACCGTCATGCCCTAACAGCTACGCCAACTGGCTCGTCATAGTGCTGCTGGTCATCTTCCTGCTGGTCACAAACGTCCTCCTCATGAACCTCCTGATCGCCATGTTCAGGCGAGTGCTGTTTCCCTGCGACTGCAGAGGCTGAGCTGAACGCACACATAAACTGCATAGCTCTTGGCTAGGCATTTTGGAATGCAGCAGTAATTTTGCTAAGGAATATTATTTGGGTGCTGATAGGTAGACTTTTATGATCTTAACAGCTCTTGAGTTTATCCTCAAAGAAGCATTTTCAATACTAAAAATCCAGTCAACCTTCATAGAAGGGTCTGAATCCCCAGCCATGTTGCAGCATAAGTCTGCAGGTGCAAAAGCAGCTGTAATCTTGGCAGCCTTAACAGTGATGATCATAGGAGAACAACTTGTTGTCAGCACACTTAATGATGATTTACTTGGCTGAAGAATAGACCTGGCACATTTGTCCATCTTGCCCGAGCAAAGTGAAATTACCCTTCTTTAAAAAACAGCAGATATATGTATACGTGCATATGTGCGTATATAACTATTTTTAAATCAATTGAAGCCTGCAACTGCAATTATTTGAATATGTGACAATTTGTATGCACACCTTTTTTTTTTCCTTCCTTTTTTTAAAACAAATTAAGGAACAGCAAGGTTCATCAGGTGGTATTAATTTAAAAGTAAACGTAGGTCTGTATTTTGCAATAATCACCTTCATTTTCTTGAGATAAAAACAATTCCAGAAAAGCTTTTTATTTTCCAACTACAGTTACACTTTCCAAGTTGTTCAGGGCAACGCAGACATCTTCTGGAAATTTCAGCGCTACAACCTGATTGTGGAGTATCACGGACGGCCCGCGCTGGCACCACCGTTCATCATCATTAGCCACCTCACTCTGGTTCTCAGGGGGATCTTCAAAAACACGGAGCACACAAGGGAACATCTGGGTGAGCTGCTAACAGAGACCAAGCCACCGGAGACCCCAGTACTCTCGTATTAGGCAACACAAAAGAGCAAACAGAATTTCAGTAAGACAACAGCCCTAGTTTGTTGTTTTTAACAAGGGGCGCTAGAAGGCTACACATGAAAAAATAAGGCTTACAACATAGCCTGTACTATATACAGAGTTTTCCACAATGCATTTCTTTATGCAGCAGAGTCATAAGGACAAAAGTGTTGATATCAAACTGGGTAAAATGGCTCTTTTTTTTGAAAATATGACAATGGATATGTTTAATGAATAACAAGCAATTGTTATTTCCATTTGTTCCTGAATTTTAGTAGTTATTTAAGCATGCAAAGCCTTAAAAGCATGAACCAACCCTAAAAATCTGCTAGAATCTGTGCAATATCCCATTACAGAGGAAGGGCCAAGGAACATTTACACTTACTCGTTTAAATCCATTCTAGCTATCAAGGCATACTGCTGAAGCGTCTGCAAAAACAAATGAACATAATAATTTTCTTTTTTCGATATTTTTTCAAGAAAACAAGAATGTGGCTGATCAGATTCAGTGGATTTGGGAATACTCAGCAAGCATGTCTTTGTACTGAGTTTTAGGGATGTTTAAAATATCTCTGAAACTGGGCTCTGTTGTTGGCCCAGCCACCTGTTTTTCTTCTAAGAAAAGACTTTAGGGGGAAGGGATTTATTCACAGTTTTAACTTCCTGTTTATAACTGATCTGATAAAGATACTTTGGTTCTACAATACATAAGAAATTCAGTAAGTTTCTAAAAAAGCTTAAACTGAATCTCTTAAATAGATCATAGCAATTCTTCAGAAAACTCAGGGCTTGCACGCAACTGCAAAAAGGTCTCTTGAATCCCATTTAGGAGAAATACAATGCAGAAAATACTTGTTTTACATTAAATTTTCATAACCTACCTCTCCTGCAATGCAAAGCAATACTGTTTGCTTTTTCTTTAGCATAGCAGCTACACAGTATTCAAACCAGCATAGGAGAAAAAGAATATATATATATATATATATACATATGAGTCTTATTTTCATTCTTTTCTTACAGAAAGAGATCTTCCAGATAGTCTAGATCAAAAAATTATAACATGGGAACTGGTGCAAAAGGAAAATTATCTTGTGAACATGGAACAAGAGAGGAAAGAAAGCAATGATGAAAGGCTGAAGGTCACATGTAATAAGTATGTCAACATTTCTCACTCACATTAAGTAAACCTTGCACAGGTTTGAATGACAAACATTCAGGTGCTTGCAAAGCTTATATGAAAAGTCTAAGTAGAATGCAGTTAGGAAGTGCACATTCCATTAAAAAAAAAAAAAAGTGAGAAGATAGCATCATGATCCCAAGTCACAGATGCAGAAGAGTCACTATCTATGCCTTAATGACAGCTTTTCTCAAGAAACTCCTAATGGTGGCTCTAAAATGGTGGTCTTGGCATAAAATGATTGAGTTTCTGCTTCATAGTGGAAAATTCTTAGTAATTTGCAGTTATTGGTTTTAACCTTAATCCCATAAGCAAGCTACCACAAACTTCAGTATCCAGTACCTCAGATATAACAGAACCAGCAAGGGACTAGAAAAGGGTCAGATAGATAAACAGCACTAAACCTGCGACTTTTTACCTTAGTGTGTGGATGGTGGCAAACCCACCTACATGCTTCCAATCTTAAATAAATAAAATAAAAGAGTGAGAGAAAGGGATTCTTTGAACACAGAATTAAAACCACCCTAAAAAAAGGAACTAGATACACTTAATAGCAACTTTTTTATGTAGGTCTGAAGAGACTATAGCCAATTAGAGAGAAATTTTAAACAGCCGTGGTGAGAACAAGGCAGTGAGGGATTTGAGGGCCCTACAGGGAATCAGGTGCTAGAGAAAAAAGGAGTTGGTGGAAGAAGAGATGAAGGATGCAGAGAGTGCTTGGATAGGGAAGGATACAGTGATTTGGAGGTGTCACAGGTAATGTTTCCATGATGCCTCAGCAGTGCCAAACTGCCAACTGTGAGTCACCATTCTAGTAAACTGAGCACTTTCCATGTTTTCTTTTCCATGGGTTTCTTTTAAAGGTTTTCCCTTTTGCTTACTGTGTCTGTTCTGTTTACACAGGGTGGACAATTTGTCTAAATACTTCAGTGGATTGAAAGAACAAGAAAAGCGATTTAAAATTATAGAATCCCAGGTAAGTAATAGTTTTATAAGCATTTATATCCTCTTTGAGCTTTTACCATGTTTCCTCCATTTACTCTACAGCCCAGACTGTTTAGTGATGAAGGTGTTTGAAGGTGCTTTGGCTGACAATGTTACATTCTTTAAGGATAAAGGGAAGGAAAAACAGATCCACACTATGCCTCTGGTTTCCTTATTGCTTTCTCTTGGTGATAATGATAAAAAAGAAACTTTCCTGATCTCCCATAAGAAAGAGGAAAGGGTAAGAGAGCATTTCTTGCTTCCTTTGCTGCTCTGCTTGAACAGTGTCTGTTTCTTTCAGCGTGGTTCTTTCTGGAGGTAAATACTTGTTCTTTCCTCTCCATTTTTTCCCTTCACCTAACCTTTCATTTCTTAAAAATTACAATTTCAAAAATACCCATAGTCTGTCCAATCTGACATGACCTAAACTTTCTTGAGTTTTCTAGTTTTCTTGGAAACCAAAATTCAGATTTTCTTGGATAACAGATATCAGGATTTCAGAGGGAAATGCCTACCATACAAATGCACAGCATAAATAATAGAAGGAAATCCTATCTTGAGCTTTTGATGACAAACCCATGAAATATAAACAACAATTTGTTAAACAGCAAGAAAACAGCCAGCCTTGCCATATGCTATGTACGACCGTTATTGTCTTTTTCGTATCTAAACCTCTGCAGTGTAATTCCGACCTTGCTGGAAATGGCTTATCTTAATGCTCCCATTGCAGCTTCCCCTTCCCTTCTTAATGCATTTTATGGCTTCCTGAAAAAAAGCCAAGCTATTCAATGAACGGTATTGACACCAAATACAAGTTTAACAGGAACACAAGTTTTAAGCTTTAAGTTTGTGCCCGTTAGAGATAATGTAGTATACTCCCAAAAAAAACGAAAGATATTTAATAGAGATTGTTCCAACTATTTCTTAAAAGTGCCATAGATGTTAATTCTGATGCTCTTTCATGCTATTGCCTAGATTACTTTCTTGCAAGCTTAAGAATGGATAATTTAAAATACTATAAAAATGAACTGATGTAGAGACAACTACTTATTTTGTAGATTCGCTACTGTACAACTGTTATCTCCTCAATGGCAGATGTTTTAACCCAAAATAACCTCTTATGCAACCAACCAGCTCCAAGTGATATATGTAAGTATTGAAAATCATCACTGAAAAGATAAATAAAGTAAATGATATAGTTAAAGAAAAAAAACAGGGGGCCCACAAAAAAAAAAAAGATTGAAAATGAACCATGTAAGGGGGTAACCATGAAAACGAACTATGTAAGGAACAGTATTCATAATTCAGAGCTGGAAAAATAAAAGACTTTTGGAAAATATATTAGAGAAGAACTTTGTGGAAAGGGCTGTTATTGTGGGTTAGAATGATCTCACATAACTTTCAAGCATATAAGCAAGAATCTACATATCATAGGCTTCCTTGAGGTTTCCTTGAGGAGTTCTTGAGTCAATAACCAACTACTATCAGAAGTTTTGAGTTTTGTTCAGTAAAAAATGAATAAGCCTCCTACTTTCACTTAATCAGCACAGCTTATAAACCTGTGAAGCTGTAATTATATACATGATTTCAAGATAAGAATCTTCTCCCAGGTCCCAAAACTCCATTAGTTGGGTTTTAAAAACTAGAGACAAAAAGACAACTACTCAATCACTGCACAGCATCTGACTCAATGTTGGGAATATATATATATTTAAGATCTCTTCCATTGTCTAATATCCATCACAAAGTCCTCCAAAATTGTAAACTGAACATATAGGTACTATATGATATAAACCCAGCTATTCTGATATTTTCCCAGACACATAAGAGGAATTACGAATATACTTAACTAGGCATAAAATTTTAACTGTAAACTTGAATCATAGCCAAGCCAAAAAGACAGTTTATTTCATCGTAACTCAGCATGCAGATTATTATATTCTGTAAATAACAAAAAGAAGTAGCAGTGTTTATAGGAAACAGTGAAGATGACTGATAAACACGATCAGGTAGTTGATCCTAATTGCATCTCTGTCCTACAACAGGATGTGCAGTATCTGAGAAGATGGCATTAACCTCAAATTTGACTCCCTTAATTATGTTCAAAGCTTAAGTAAATGCGCTTACCTACCTACGTAAATTGTTCTAACAATTACAGTAAGAAAAGCCCTCCTGCAGCATATGTTGTCCAGATATTCTAATACAGGAACTGCATGATAGTCAGAAACTTAAATTGTGACAAAATAAAGAAGAAACCTGTTGTATTGATTTCACTGAAAAAAAATGCAAAAGAGTACAGCTATCGATTTTTTTTGTTGTGGATTAATTTCACCCTTTAAAGCTTCCCAAGTAATTACTATTTTGTGTCCCTTGTCCTGGCACCTTTAACAAACACATGGCTTCTACAATCCCGTTAGGTTTGTTGAAAGCCAACGTTCAAGTGCCTCTGCCAGAAAGAGGTGAAAGGGAAGAGCGTGCACATCAGTCTGAGATGGACATCATGTACATTGATAATTAGACGTTCTCTGTCCTACTGAAATTCTGTCTTACTAAAATCCTAGTCTCATGAAAATCATAGACCCAACTTTCAAAATCCTTACTGGAGACTTGTCCTCACCTTAATGTCAAGAACTGTTAATGCATGACACTACTGAGGACTTCCCAGCACAACTACATCTCACTCATTCTTCTGACTTCATTCTGCCTTTCTCTTTCAAAGACTTAGCAAAATCACTTAAACGGCGATTTTTCAAACAAGAATATGTAGCAAAAGTTTTCCTAGAAACTGTGATTTTTGAGTTATCATTTGCTGTATTTCTGTAACCAGCATGTTCTTACTAGCATACAAAAGCTAGCTGGCTGTATTAAAATTTTGAGAAAATCCGTAAATAAAATGAACTCCTGTCCTTTATAGGGAAATTTCTTTGGACTAACATAAATAGTTCTGAAAGGAGGAAACACTGGATTATGGTCTTTCTTACCTTACCTTCAGTTGAACCGTTCTGCTTGTACATACTGTACCACTTACAGTGCTACACACAACTACACTAAAACTTGCTCTCTCCATTACCAGGTATCTCAGTGCAGAGATGGGGGGAAAAAACAGATATAGTCACACTGCCTTTCAAATATAAATCTCCCTTTAATAGAAATTACTGTTTTATGATGTCTTTATAAAAAAAAAAAGTATTTGTTTAGCTGTGCCACAGACTTCTGTGGTCCCATTAACAATGACGAAATTTTGGTATCAAGTTCTTCACCTTAAGAAGGAGAAGTTACAGAACCAGTAGATTTGTAGTCAGCTACATTTAGGACATAATATACATCTTGCAACCGGCAAACACACTTCACCACTGCTTCCCTTCCAAAACAGCTGCCCTTTTTTTTTTTTTTTTTTTTTTGGTCTGTGCTCAACACACTTATAACCCAGTGGAAATCAAAATGATCTATGTGGGATTTTTGCTGTGTCCCATGCACAGAAGCTGGTACAGCTGATGTATTTAGAAATGACCCATTAATTAGCATGGATGGAAACCTAGCCTCATGATCACATATAGTATTTTTATAATTAAAAAGTAAATTTCACAAGACAGAATGCTCCGTCTCGTTTTATATTCTTTTCTGCTGATAGATGATGCACCTGTTAAATAAAACTCCAGATGATAGTGGCCTGCAAGTCTGTTTCTGATCAGATGCTGACATCCCCACAGAGAAAATAACTTCCGCAAATATCCTCAGGAATTTGATCAGTGCAGCCTAGAAGAGAAATCAAATTCCAAAGCAGCAATCTCTCATTATGGAATTACAGGTATTAACACTGGGTCTGGTTTGTCAGTACCAACAGAATCCTGAATTAATGACGAGTTTCAAATACTGTAAGCTTTCAAATAATTTAACCTTGCAGCCTCATTTATAAAATGAAAAAAAAACAACATAACCATTTTATTATATTATAGCATTATATGGGAAAAGCTACTACATTTGATATTCATAATGCAGGTGATTCAGTGAAGCAGTTTGCTCTGTACTGTATAAAATCATGTCCATGTTAAAAATTTCAGTTTAAGAATCTCAAAAGAAGTTGAGGGAAGTTAACAGAGAACAAGCTAAGAATAACATTCTAAAGACTTGACAATTTTCAAATAAAGCTAACTATTCGTTAAAACTTTTTGAAGTTGCATGCGTGTCAATATGGTTTAAAGAGATGTAGAAATCAAGCTACAACTGAAAGTTTATTAATACCCAGAGAGAAAACATATCCAGTTCTTGTACAAGCCCTCATTCCATTCAACCCCTCCCAAGGAGTCAATGTGGAAGCAGTGGCACCTGGAACACATGTATAAAAACACAAGCCAAAAATCATCCCTCCACACCATGCCACTGAGAGGAAAAGTTGTTGTCTACCAAACCCAAAGTCGTTACAAATTCTGACCTACTCAATGTAGAGAAACTTGGCTGGAGCCGCTGTGAGTCTGTCTGCACCAGGATGTTTCCAAGGTTGTTCTTGTACTCAGGAGTTACTGCAGATTTTTTTATATATATATCTTTATCATATAACATTACTAAATAACCTAAATAGTAAGACCACCTTAAAAACTGCAGCTTGCTTGCCAGCTCCCACCTGTACCCTGGAAACTCATGACTGGGCAACACTGTGCTGTCACTCTCAATGGCACTGGAGGAAGAATGTATATAAAGAGGGTATTCCTTCCTGGGACAGGCCCAGGAGAAATGAGATCCTGGGGAAGACTAGAGGTGCTTTGTTTTTTTCTTCGTTCTTTAAAAGCATCTCATGTCATGAGCTCCTCACATTTGCTCCAGGAGTCTATGGGACTAAGGTGCAGCTCCCATTCGTGGCTGGGCAGGATGACTTTCGTTCGTTATCCTCACAGTCTTGAAGCGAACATTTTTTTCTTTGGTGCCCAGGGCTTCCATAGCTCAAGAGCTGTTCAAGTAAACAGAGCACATTACTTTCTCTCCTGCTAAGGTGCGGGTATCCTGTGCCCACAGTCAAGAACAAAAAGTCTGGAATGAGATTTGGGTAGCTTAATTTAACAGAATAAATGGAATTGGAGCTTACGATGCAAACTGTTAGATAAAAAAGTTATCACCTGGTTCACTGACAAAAAAAATGGGTTAACAAAAAGCAAATATATCCAAAGGGAATGTCCCCGAACAGTGCAAGTCTTTGCATGTCTCTAGTTTTGCTCCACCCTTAGGACTCTTCCTCTTCATGGTCTACTTTAGGTCGGAGGTTTTTCCTGTTCCTCTTCTTACTGCAGTGGAATCCAACCATTTCCACCAACGGCTCTTCACCTGCCTCACTAAACCTTGCACTAAGTTTCCCTTCTTGATTTAGGCCCCCCATCGTCAGGTACCCCTCCTCCTCTGCTGTCTTCCCACTTGCACCATCTAAATGCTCCAACTCCACCTTATCCTCCTCCCTCAAGTCATCAGTCTTCTTGGGAGATTTTCCTCTCAGATCTGTTTTTGTATGCTTCTTATCATCCTCTCCTGGCAATGTTTTCTTTTCCAGTCCATCAACCCCTCTTTTAGATGGTTTGGTGAAGACAATCCTTCCAGCGCCGCAGCTGGAGGGGTCCTGGTTGAAGTACGGGGTGTAGCTGTCGTGGGCAGCTGAGCTTTGCTCCCCTCCTCTTTTCTTCAAACCCTCTAGAAATTCCATGGCCACTGCCCTGTTAGTCTTGTCACTAGACTCTGACACGCCATCTAGGCTGTATTTGGTCCAGCGCTCCGGATGCGCCACATAGTCAGGGACAGCAGCAGAGATCTTGGGAGCCTGCACTGTTTTTTTTTGCTTTGCAGGGCTTTCTGGAAGCCTGTTACTTGAAACAGTAGTTGGAGGCAAAGGCCGTTTAAATCTGCCATCAACCACATTATCTTCAGGCATTGAGGGCACAGACAGCTTGACCGCCTCTTCCAGGCAATCAAAAATGCTCTGGCTACGGAGAGAGAAAGTAGAGCTCATGCCTCTCAAGTGGAATGGCTGGGCGGGAGATTTACGGCTGCTGCTTGAAGAATCAGAGGTCTCTCCCGACCGGCAGCCCCCATCATCTGCAGATGGCTCCTCGGGAGATATTGTATCAACCTCAGCTTCATCCGCCAGCCCAAGGTCATCAGAATCGGAATCGCTGAGTGACACCGTGTCCGAGGGCAGGACTCCTTCATAGTCACTAGCCACTATACCCAGAAAGGGTTCGCCTGCCTCTTGATCTCCCATCGTGAGGCTGTTACTCCACTGACGTCTTTGATGTAGGTCCAGGAGCAGCAGCAAATAGAGTTTTCCAAACACCCAGCGAGTTTAATGCCTAGAATGCAAAGGAGTTAAAAACAGCTGTGACACAAGTGTCATAAGTATGACTGTTACTCTATGCCACATAAATAATGGTTACAGCAGCACCAATTAAGTTACATGCATCAAGTTTTGGGGCAAATCCACACAATTGTCCTACACTTTTCTTCCAGTAATGACTTGCCCAACTACACACTATGTTTACCATGCTGTACTGATCAACAGAAATACACCTTAATGTCTTGCTTCCTTCGGCCACTATTTTCCTTTATAGCATTAGCACTATCTCTTGTGCCAGTAATCGGTGTATACAAAGCACCCTATAGGTCTGTGAGAAGCTTATTTAAAAAAAAAAAAAAAAAAAAAAAAAGGCTATAGGTTTTTTTTTCCTCTTTACTGTATTAAAGTACAGGCTTCATTCCTTCTCTGCTTGAAACTGTGTCACATCATTACTAGGTCTGTGTGATGAGCTCGCACAATGAACCAGTCTAGCTAGATTGGGAAAGCGAGTCACACACACACACCTTGCTCGTGTTAACACAGAGGAAGCAAGGGGAGCCGGCAACCAAGAGGCCCCTGGAGCCTGCGCTCCGGTGCAGGCCGCAACACCAGGGTCTCTGTCACCCACTGGAGGGGACATCTCCATAGCCGAAGGTGGCTGGTGTTCGGGCTACGGCTTGCTGGGCAGTAAGAAGGGGAGTTGGTGAACATGCACTGCAGTTCAGCTCACAAAAATGTGAAATAAAGAAACTGTTCTGGTATACTATTAGAATAGCCTCAACTACATATTTATAGGATCTTTTCAAACAATTCAGTAAACAGTCCTGGAAAGTCTATTACTCACTCACTTTTGCCTGAGACCGAATCACCTTCCCCTCCTGAGGGTCAGCTAAAGCCACCAAAGCTACAGACACTTCTACCCTAGAAAACAAACATTTCCATTACAGTATCGGAAGTGCAGTTTTAGAATGACATTAAAAATAGTGCCTTGTCTCTGAATCATCCAGAACGAATTCCTAAGCCTGCCACAAGTGCATGCTAGTGTAAAAGGCTGCAGATATTTCTGGATTTTTTGGGCAACAGGACAACACGCTCCCTAACGCGGCGCCACTACGTTTGTTCAGGCTCCCCAGCCACGTGCGCTATAGTATCAGGAAGGAAACTACCCTAAGCAGGGCCTTGAGAAACAGCAAACGAGCACTTATGCACTACAAGCGTTAATCTCACAGGAGATAAAAAAAAAAGAAGAAAACAGGGGAAAAAAAAAGGAGGCCAGGGCGGGCCCCGGGCCGCCTCGCGGACCGGCCCCCGCGGAGGCGCTCGGCGCTGCCCGCTCCGCGGCGCGGGCGCCCGGCGCGCAGCGCACTCACAGCTCGCTCGGCGCGGGAAGGGCCCGCTCGGGCTGCCCCGCCTGCCGCCGGCCCGCGTCCCCGCGGCGGGGCACAGGCGCCATCGCAGCGGCCTCTCCCAACGGCTCCTCACAGCAACGGCCGCCGCCGCCGTCCTCCCGCCGCCGGCCGCGCGGCGCACGCCGGGACGCGGGAGGCCCGGGGACTACAAGTCCCAGCAGGCCACGCGGGGCGGATAGGGCGGGGACGGGAGCGCGCCGCGCCCCTTTGCATCCTGGGAGTTGTAGTTCGCCAGCTCGTCCCCGCCCCCGGGGGCATTTTGAGAGACTACGGCTCCCGGCGTGCAGCGCGCGTGGCGGCGCGCTGCCCTCCGCCATTTTGTGGCGGGGGAGGCGGTGTGAGGGAGGCGGGCCCCGAGGCGGCCCCGCGGGGCCTCCCAAGCGGCGCCATCTGCCCCCGCGCTGCCCCGTCACTGCCTGGCACCAGCGCGTCCAGCAGGGCCCTTTTTCTCATCAGAATTGTGGGCTTTTGGCTGCAATGAAAATGTCAGAGGAAGTGCTTGCCATTAAAAAAAAAAAAAGCTTTTTTTTTTTTTTTTTTTTTTTTAACAGAAAACCACAAATCACTAGGGACATAAAAGCAGTCCAGAGAAAAAAAGCAACCCCGCCCCCCCCCCCCCCCCAAAAAAAAAAAAAGAAAAAGAAACACTTTCCATTTTCTGTCCCAGAAGAACATAACGTGTATGCATGGAAACACGGAATTCTTCCTGAAAGTGTTTTATTGGTTTTTGGCCAGAGATACTTCATTTCTGCCCCCCCCCGCCCAACTCTGTCCAGTGAAAAGCTTAAATTTTTCAGTGGAAATAAACTTCTCAAGTGGCTCATTTACAGTACTCTCTGGAAAAAAAAATGAGCATGATAGAGCCACATGTTATGCGAAAGTTTTCAGGATTTTTCTTCATTTTTTTTTACCTCCTCCTCCATTCCTTGGGACAGTGAGCACCTTGTGGGGTTGTGGGCTCTCATGTTAATGTTACTAAATGAGTGCCCGTGAAGGGGGCTGAGCTCTGTTGGGTTTCACCACCCTTCTCTCCACCGCACCCCAAACCTTGTTCACCCCCCCGTTTCTCTGCCCAAGGGTAAATTTACGTCCCAGAGGATGCATCTTAGAAGTGGCCTCACTGAGAGTCTTAAGTAAAATAAACTGAAGCCATTTTCATTGTCAGCTTTTAAATATATGTGTATATGTACACACATTTTTGCCTTCTGGAGCGTTGCTCGCTGCAGTAACTTGCGGAATGAGTAATTGATGGGGTGAGCACCGTGTTCGGAATACGTCTGGCAGCCGTAGCCAGGTTAGCACAAACTGCCTTTCGTCTGGCTGGAGCTATGCTGCAGTTCTACATCCTCAGTCCTGGAGGTGGTTCCCCATGTGGCAAGCCTCTTAAAAATAATATATATATATATATATATATATATATATATTATATGTGTATATATATATACACATACACATGGATATATAGCTAGCTAGATAGATAGGGTGGTCACAGCCATTAAAATGTTTTCTTGGCTGGAGAGAGGGAGGAAGAGAGGTGAAGGGTCTTTAGCAGATGGGCAGCAGCAGGTATGGGGAGGCTCTGCTGATGGACGAGGTCAGCAAGTGGCGGGCACCGTTTTCTCCTTCCAGCCTTTTGCAGAAGTTGAGCACCGCTCACTGCAGAGAGCTGGGGAGAGCTGCCTTTTCTGGCAACCCAGGACAGCGCTGTTTGGCGGGGGGATATACTGGCGTGATGGGTTTTTTCTTTTTTTTTTTTTTTTTTTTTTTTTTTGCTATTGCTTGGCGACAGCTGAAATAAAAATAATGAGTCAGACCCTGAGGATGAACAGATGGAAAAGCGTTTTCCTCCAGCCAGTACGAAATAAGGCGGCCCGAAGAGGAGCGGTGCTCGGACCGCAGCTCTGAGCTGCGGGGCGGGAAATCACCCGACCAGAGCGTCGCGTTGCGTCCCGCCACCGCCTGGGCTCCTCTGCGAGATGGTGCCTGCAGGAAGCCAGCGGCCACGAGCTGGAGGCGCGTAGGACCACATTATTGTGCCGTGCAATTCTTTGATTCTTTGATTTTTAAAATCAAACAGAATAGTTGGGGAGCTCTGTTCATTTTGATTTAGCTACAGGATATATTTACTAAAAAGCCTTCTAGTTCTTGCCTCTTTCTTTCCTAGCTTTGGCCCCAGTATGTTTAATATTAACAGCATTTGAGAAGGGCAGAAAGAGGTTGTTTGAACCGGTTGAGTGCCTTTAGGATAGATTTTATTAAAAAAAATCAAACACAAACCTCTAAAACTCCCCAAACCTCCTGTTCAAACATGACCTGTACATGCTTTGCTGACTGACGTTACTTTGTAGCAAATGCAGAGCTTTGCATTTAACACCACTCCACCCTGCTGGAGGGACTCCCCAAGCATAACAGGATGCATGAGCTGTGCTCTAACATGTTAATGCCCTACGCACATGGGGCCAAGAAACATTTTATAAAAAATAAAATAAAAGTAGTTAGCCTTTAATTAGAAGTGTTACTTGCAAACACTGGCCTTTGAGCTGGGTTGTCTAAAACCAAGTGGGGAAACACCGGTCAATCCAGCTTCCACCGGTCAATCTCCAGCTTCCCACTGCAAAGGTGCCCTCTGCCAGGTAATCTGAGGCTGCCTGGGTTGAAAGCGGCAGAGGGATCAGGGGAAAATGCACTGGATTAACACCACACCTTTTGCTCAACTGTGCAGGTTTGTGCTTGGACATTTTTGGTTTCCAACCTGGATCTTTACCGCTAATGCACATGTAGTTATGCAAGTGACTCTGGGCTCTCCAAGTTGCCTTTGTCAAACACTGAAGCTAAACCAAAGATTTTTTTTTTTTTTTCCACTTCAGAAGTTTCCTCTGAATACCTGGGAATTTGGGCACAGCCGCTGCATAACGGGCTCTTTGTCACCCACCCTGGAGCTGACAGGGAGGGAAGGGGGACCCTACTCCAAAGTAACGCCCGCCTCGAGCGGCTCCCCGTTGGGAGGGCTGGCTCAATTTTCCCTCTGTGGGGATGTTGCAGGAGCTGGTCAGAGCTTACACAACCTCTAAAGGAAGGGACACAGCCATTTATACCTTCCCCGCTGATCCCAACTGTCTTAGGAGGAAACAATTAGACAACCTGCTACTTTTAAAGCAGACTTGAGTCAGCTTATGAGGTAGGGCTGGCCAAAGCAAACAAAACCCACAGACTTCCACTTAAAAGGAGAAACAGTTCAGACTTTTTTTTTTTTTTTTAAAGAGGAAGTGAGAAAATTCAACTGGAAAAAAGTCTAATTTGCTATAGTTTAGGGAAAAAAATCATACTTAAGTTTTCTGTAAAAATTACTCTTTGACGTGAAAAAAGGCACAAAAATATTTGTAGGAGTCAGAAGCCTACAGTAAAGTCTTTAGTGACTGCTCCTCCCTTACAAAGCTTTGTAGGCCTCCAAAGAAGAAAGTTAAAAAGAAGAAAAGCGCAAGGGACTGTTAGTGTAATATGAGAACAAACGGGCTGCAAGTTTTCCACCCACCCCTCCTTTCCCTTCTCTCGCTTCCCAGGGCTTTATCCATGCGGCCTCACATGCTCCTGCACATCGGGGCTGCTCTTTTCCAGGAACAACTGGTGTCTTCACTCAGCAGCACCGCAGAGGGGCCTGGTTCAGCAATTCCTCTGCCGCCATCTCACGTCGAGCACTGCCTTTGAACACGTCAGAGCTGACGCTGGGACCTGTGGTGCTGACAGAGGGGACTGCGTTTAGCCGAGCTGGGGGGGCAGGAACCCAGCTACACTTGGAAGTCCATGTCCCAAGGCCCTGCTCTTGCCCTGCACACTGACGCCGGGTGCCGCACATTGCCACTTTGCTTCCACTTTCACTCGTCTCCTTGATGAACAACAGCCTGCGTTTGACAGCGACTCATGTTGTGTTCATCCTTGCTTTGAAGAGGCAGGAATAACCGTGTCTCCATCTGGGCCAACAAAACAGCACCACGACCCAGATGCTTTGAGGCAGGAGGCAAAGAACATCCTATCCACGGGAAATCGCCTCAAGAGTCATCCAAGGACTGCACCACCTAAAGCCGACGTTGTGCTGGCGCTGTTCTTCTGGAAAATGTGGCAGAAACCCATCCGCATTGGAAAGAAACAAGCTCTGACAACACATCATTAAAAATCCACCAACAAGGGGCTTGGTTTATTATTTTTAAATACCACTTTATTTCCAGAAGTCATTATGGCCGACTCCGTTAACATGCAGGTGAACAAGTGAGCGAACAGCAGCTGGGCACAGCCTCTTGGCACGGGCTCAGCCGCTGGGAGCGCCTGGCTTCCCCCCAGGAGCCGAACGTGGCTCTCCCTCACCCCATGCGCCCTCCCTCGCCTTGGGGCCACCTCTGGACACCCCGGCCACGAGCGCAGCCAGGTGCCCAAGACAGGGCCGAGAAAGGCGGCGGCCACAGCAGTGGCACCAGAGGACAGTGGGGGCTGTTCTCTGGCGCTTGAAGAGAAGCCCCTTGTGCACACACAGTGCTGCCACCACAGCGCCCCCTCCCTCCACCCCAAAATGCCAGCACCGTTGCCAGATTGTGCAGCGCACGTTGGCACCCCACGGCCGTGCCCCCCTTCCCTCACGGAGGGCTCTCCTGCGGCAGCAGCAAGCTCGCCTCCCCTTGGCGCCACAGCAGCCGCCCTCCAGCCTGCCCGCCTCCCCCCGGCCTTGAAGTTAACTGTGTGTAGGAGTGCAGCGGCTCATCACACTGTGCACACTATGAGAAACGTTTATTAAATGGACTTTTTGTCTGGTTTCTTTTTAAAAAAAATAAAGGCAGAAGGAAGTTAAACACACTGCTCTGTGGCATGCTCCGCAGGCGGGAAGAAGCCCGAGCATTCAGTTAAGCTGTCAGCGGCTCTGTTTGACCTCGCGCTGCGGTCTTTGAACTCGGACCTGGCCAGCTCGCTCTCCCCAACCCCCTTGGGTTTGCAACCGTGTGTGCAGGGTTCTCCTGACCCGGGAATTGTGTCCCTGGAGAGGGAGGGCAGGACGGGGCCCGGCTGTGCACACACAGGCACAGTTGTGCAGGACAGCACCAGGGAGGGACAAGGAGCCCAAACCGCCCTGTGGCTTCTCCCCTTCACCTCAGGGAGCGTTGGGCCTGACGGGCTGCAGAGCTCTGGCACTTCCGCAGCTTGAGAACTTGCTAAAGGGCAAGGCAGCCTCTGCCTGTTTTAGCTCAGATCTATTGCCACAGGCTAGAGAAGACCAATGTGAGATGTGTTTTCATGCTGGCTCCTCAGCTACGTCATCACTCTTGCACAACACAGTCTCTTCCTCTCTCCTTCCCGACCCATCCCTGTTCCAACTGACAACTGCACAGTCAGACACAGGGACTCTCAGCTAACCACCCCCAAGACAGTGTTACTCCTGCTGCAAAACAACCTCCCGCCCCCCTGGGCAGGTCCTCTCCCTGTGCCCAAGTGCCCACAGCGTGTACCTAGTGCTCACCGCAAGCGTCATTAGTCACCCACGATAGGGGCCAGGGAGCAAAACCCACCCAGGCGGGACATGGGCTGAGCAAACATCCTGTTCTCCTCCCTTCCCAGGCCCTCAGACCTCTCCAAGAAGCACTTTCTCTCCATCACTCCTGCGCAGGACAACCCAGGCCCTCGAAGCTGCAATGCCCAGACGTGCCTGACCCTCATTGAGTCCTTTGCAGGGAGACCCCGTCCCTCTTCAAACAGAGCCTCAGCTACTTACACAGCATCAACTGAATACTGAACAATATCAAAAATACAGTATAAGGAAGAAAAACAGAATTGAAATGCTTAATGGCATATTTATACACATTTATCAACAGTCAACAAAAAAAGGCGGTAAGTTACACATCCATTCTGTATGCTAGCAATCCTGATGCACGTATATGTAAACACACATGCTTGGGTGATGCATATACCTATAGCCACATAACAGAGTAGATGGCCTGAAGGACGTGCTCTGGGGAGCAGGGGGAGAGGTTACCTCCCGTGAAACCGTGTCGCGTTCTCAACGTGCACCAAGTGGACATTCAGGGCAGTGTTGCTTTAAGGCTGTTTCTAAGGCTGAATCATTTCTTGTCCAACCCCCTGGAACTGAAGGTCTCTTGAAGCACTCCCTCCCCTTACTTAGCACAACTTGATATATATATATATATATATATATATGTATATGCGCTTATATACTTCTTAAAGGCCCTATATACTAAAAGACAAGAGCAGGAAAGGGATAAGTAGAAGGGGAAAAAAGCTTCTGAAGGGATCCGTTTGCCCCAGTGCAGGAATTTCCTCTCCTGTTTTGGCAAAGGCTGTGGTACCCACGTGCCACGGACAACGTGCTCACTCACGAGGAATACAGGTCTTTCTCCCTACCCGATTTGGTGTCCTGAGTACTAACTTTAAGGTGAGGGGGAGAGCAAAACACTTTAAGAAACAGAAATATTCCTGAAGTGAGGAAGGTGATCACAGGTTTTAACTCCCCTCATCTGCTTCACTGTGGCCAGGAGCTGGAAGAGGCTACCATTCCCAGCGCTAGTGCCCATAAAGAAAGGAAAAGGCTTTGCTTAAAAATATATATCTATAGAACTATACATATAGATCATCTTTTTAGAGACACTCTGATTCTGTTACAGAAGACCTGGGTCACTCTACCCCTCTATGTACATAGTGACAGCTGTGCCCCTACCTCGCCAGGGTGGCGCACGCTAGAAGCCACATACATCCCACTGGCAGTCAAAGCATAGCAGGGTCACAAGAAAGTGTTCCAACTGGTGCCATCGAAAAATCCCATATTCCCTTGCTTTGATAAGCTGATTTCCTTCTTTTAATATCAGTGAGAATGGAAGGTCTTAAACATTTTTTTTTCCAACACCATGAACGTTTCCTGGAATATGCTAGTGTGTGGGACAAAATGCTACAAGCAAGGGCAATTGCACTGAGCAAGAAAGTGATGTCAAGATTACATTTTAAATGTGTATGTATATGGCAGGGAATCCCCAAAAGTCATCCTGTATAATATAAATGTATTATTTTTAAGCTTAAGGACTTTTTTAAAGATTTTTTTTCCCCAATATCATTTGTATATAAGTATTAGCATAACGCTGAAAACTTAGTACAGTACTAGACTCTCCCAAAAACATAGTATGTCTATCAAGAAACATTCAAGGAAGTTTTTTTTTCTTTAAAAAAAAAAAAGTTACTTAGTTTTCCAAGATTAAATCCACCCCAGACACTGACCCTTTAATGTAATGAGTCAATGTAAACGAGTCAATTTATAAAGCTACCGGCCCCAGAAGAAAACATAAACCCAAGAACATCCCCACTCTTCTGAGGCTGAAAAATTAGATGTTCTGTTGATCTAGCAATGCCAAAAGGTTTGCTAGGAACAGTCCCTCCCTGTACCTGCTGGGTACATCTCACCTGGGGCTGTTCCCCCTCCTTCCTACCAGGCTTCAGGCAGTTACAGCCAGACTTGCCTACCTAGAGCTTGAAGCACCAGGGAGCTGGGGTGATGGGAGGAAAAAGATGAGAACAACTGAACAAAAAAAAATGCTAAATCTTGCTTCAGCATCCAATTATGTGTGTGTGTGTGTATATATATATATATATATACATACAAAAGTCAGTATTGAAAAAGAGAACAAAAATCAAGGGAAAGATTTCTGATAACAGGTTGCAGCCTTCTGCTCTGTACATCCTCCACAAATATCATCTCTGATTTTTGCTGATGGAGAAAGGGTAGGGAGGACTAAAACTCCTGCTAAAGCAGCTTTCCCTATCACACAAAACTGATGTGTAACTAACTCAGCCACAAGGATACGGGAAAGTTTTATTTATTTAAAAAAAAAAAGTACTTCAAAATAAAAATGGTAAGTACTGCATGGCAATATTGGAAGTATTTATGTACAGTTTTCTTTGTCTTTTGTTGAAATGTCTCCTGGTCACTTGGTGGCACTTGGGGTCCCCTCTAGCGCCGTCCGCCCTGCTCCCCCGTCCCGTCCCCTCCCCTCCTCGGCTCTCACACCTCAGTACACGGAGCTGTTCCTGATGCCGCAGCACAACACCATGCTCAGGATCATTTCGAAGATCTGCAAGGAGACACAAGGCCACCCGTGAGCCTTTGGTCTGTCACGCAAGGGAATCCCACCTCCTCCTCCCCACTACAGATGAGGACACCCCGTGGTCCTGCACCATTCCCTTGGCCTCATTTCTCCCTAACACCCTTGTCCCACACGCTCACACTTACCATGATCACGGCGACCACGATGGCAGCAATACCAATCAGGTACAGCTTCCCGGAGAACAGCTCGTCAATTTTTTGGTGACAGTTTGCGTGCAACTGAAGCATAGAACAACCAATGTTAGGAAGCCTGTTTTTCCCTAACCCTCCGTAGATGTCTGCTCCTTTGCTCTTCCCACAACCATCCCTCTGTCAGGTGGTGCCACGCAAAAGCAGAGTTCGTAAAATCACAGAATCATTTTAGTTGGAAAAGAGCTTTAAGATCATCAAGTCTGACTGTAAACCCATCACCACCATGCTTACTAAATTTGATTTAACTGCTAATCCTCATCTTGGGAATTGTTCCCAAACCAACTAGGAGTAAAAGCCAAAGATCCCAAGAAAAACAAAACCAAAAAACCTGGGATGTGCCCAGGGATGCGCCAAGGTGGAAGAAGCAGGAGGACAGGTTTCAAAATCTCTCATTTTCCCCCTTCCTCCTCAGCAAAGTGAGCGGACTGATTCCCGTGCAGGCAAGTTTCCTCCCCAGAGCTGCGCCGAGCAAAACCTGGCTGTGCCTACCTGAAAGGCTTTCAGCAAGAAGTCCTTCGGGCAGAGTTCTTCCTTCCATAAGGGAGTGATAACTCCCATTGCAGAATCAGGACCGCAGCAGTCCAGCTACACAGGGAGAGGAAAAGCAGCATTAGCAGCCCTGCAAGCGCCCTCCGCAGCGCTCCCTCCACCCGCGACTAGGAGTCAACTTGAGGAGAAGAAAAAAAAGGAGGGAGGAAGGAATTAACTTTCCGAATGCATTTTTTTATTTGTATGCAGTGTGGCTGCCTCTTGCAGTAACTGCAAATACATATGTCCGGCCTTGCCCTCTCCAGAGATTTGCTTCCTGCTGAGCACAGGAAGTTCTCTTGGAATTAGTTCCTCAAAGCAGCCTTTTTCTTCCATTGAGTTTTACTTAATCAGGGGTACCGAGGCAAATGAAAAGCAACTCAATTAAAGCTCAGGCCAGGCTCCGTAGCACAGCACAAAGGACAATAATTTAAGGTGATGAAGCTCTGTTACTTGTCATCTAAGAACAGCAAACTCCACAGGTTAACTCAAACATATCGTCGTCATGTGCTTTAACTCAGAGTTTTCTTGCTCATTTTCCTGACCCCCATTTCTTCTCCTTTCTCCCACACTCTTGTGTCCCACTGCTACATAAAATTCCTCTAAAGTAGAGATTTCTACATAAAGCTGGGAGAACAGGCAGCAGGAAGCCCTTTGCTGGGAACACTTTTTTGTCCCAGCTCAATCCTAAGCATCAAAAGTTTCAGAGCTGTCTTCACTCCTGGCCCAGGACCTTGCAGCTCCAGCTTGCCCCCTCCTGCTCTGCGGGGAGGTTGCTCTTCACCCCTTGCAAGCTGACACGCAGAAAGCGATTTTGCATGTCCGTTTGTGACTGTAATTTTGCAGCATGCGGGATGCCGCTCCTCAGCGGTCCCCTTGTCCAGCTGCATGTGGCCCTCGCGGAGCGCGCCGGAAGGCTTCCAGCATCTCACCGTTTCATGGAACGTCTTCACCACGGCCTTCCCGTTGTTGCCGTCCGGCTCTGCCGTGAGCGCTTGTTGAAACGCTTGGTCGTAGAACTGCTTCACGTCTTTGGCTATCTAGGGAAGGCAGGAAAAAAAAAGTCCCTTTTAACCAGAGGACAACAAGCAAACCCAGCCCGCAGATGATCAGGATGATCAGAGGCCTGGAACATCTGCCCTATGAGGAGAGGCTGAGGGAGCTGGGCCTGTTCAGCCTGGAGAAGAGAAGGCTGAGAGGGGATCTAATCAGTGTCAACAAGTACCTCAAGGGAGGCAGTGAGGAGGATGGTGCTGGCCTCTTTTCACTGGTGGCCTCCAACAGAACTAGAGGTAATGGCCACAAACTGAAGCACCAAAAGTTCCACAGGAACTTAAGGAAAAATTTCTTGCCCGTGAGGGTGACAGAGCACTGGAACAGGCTGCCCAGAGAGGTTGTGGAGTCTCCTTCTCTGGAGATCTTCCAAACCCGCTTGGACGCAGTCCTGTGCCACGTGCTCTAGGTGACCCTGCGTGTGCAGGGGGGTTGGACTAGATGACCTCTAGAGGTCCCTTCCAACCTTAACCATTCTATGATTCTATGTGCCTGAAGACAGGCTCTCTCTAACATCTCTCACAGGTTGATAAGCAGTTTTTAATGGATTTGGACCCCAATTATTTACACAGATGAGTAAAAAAGACCTTTCTTCCATAAGGATTAAATTCTTAATAGTTCCTCTCCATAATATTTTAAGAAACCCATTCACCAGCTAGCAGGTTTCAGCCAACATTATTCAAATGCTTTGGGCTCTCTATAGAGGCAAAGCCAGCCAAGCCATGGATGATGAACCACAAGATCTGAGAGAGTCCTCAGACTTCACAGATTTGTTACCGCTCCCAGAAACAGCTTGTTCTGACCTACAGTATATCTGGAAATGAAGCAGGAGGGCATGTGGCTTCCTACGGGGATGCAGAGGAAGGACACGGCACGGAAGCCAGGAGGAACCTGGATGGGCAAGTGAGGAAGTTTGTAGATACGGGCACCTCAGTTTGCAGCCCGTCTTGGACGGAGGGCAGGTCAGGAAGTTCAGGTGCTCCAGGCAGATTTCAAACTCCTGCTGGGACCCTAGATGGATCTAAGCACCCTTGCCCTGTAAATGGCTTCATGAGTAATCTTGGCCATGCTCTAACTTTGCCACCTGCCCCGCATGAGCTGCAGCCTCTCACGGGGGATCATGCCTCTGCTCCACAGAGCAAAAGAAAAAAAAATCAAGTTCAGAACAGCTGAACTTGTGACTTCTCTAACAGCTTCCAATAATTTGAGACACAAGGGAAAGGAGGGCATGCAAGAGAAGCAGATGAAATAAATATAACTAAGTACAAAAGGGAAAGTGCTTTCCAGAACCTTTGCTCTTGGCAGTGCATGCTAGATTAGCAAATGAAAAAGAAACTGCAGTAAAAAAAGCAGAGCAATTTCAATCAATTATCCCACGCTTCCTCCATTCTTGCTCCAGAGTTTTGTTTTGGACAGCAGTACTCCCCGCTCAAATCATTTGATTCTGGTACAGGGACAAATGAATCCTACTTTTTGCTTCCCTCCCTGCATCTAAACTACCTCAGGAAACTGGAGACAGAGCAAGACTGCCCCAATTTCATGAAGCAGCCTTCACTGGGATACGACTACCCTCCCCAAGGGGTATCACTGCAGCTGTGAGGGCAGGTATCATCTCCCCTCATCCACCACTCATCCACCAGGGTCAGGCCCCACCTGGCAGGGGAGGAGGGTGTCCTCTGCTGTCACCCAAGCGCCTTCTTCCCAGCCTCAAGCACACTGTAACCCCTCCTCACTGGGGGTCTTGGTCTCTGATTCCCCAGTTAGCACCCGTGCGAGGCGCTCCCCTCCGGACAGGTTGAGCAGCTCCCCAGAACAGCTGGGAAGGAGCCCCCGGCCCACGCGGGAGCCGCCCAGCAGCTCCGTCTGCTGCAGTCACGCGAGGGGGCTGCCCTTCCCAACCGAGCTGGTCAGCTGGGGCCTAGGCATACTGAAAAGCAGAGCAGGCCAGTGCCTGCTGACATAGCTGACTCACGTTCCTTACTAAAGCCAACATTTCCTACTGCCAGAGATCCTCCAAGCACTAGAAATCCCCTTCTCTCCTCCCCTTGGCACCTAGGACAGGCGGATGGCTTTACTTCACAGCCTCATACAAGCAGCAACTCCTGCTGTGCCTGACAATGTGGTAAAGCTAGCAGATCCCCCAGTGAGACCCTGTGATCCTTATTCCAGGCATGGCACTACAGACCATAAGAGGCAGTCTCTGTCATTGCACGTTCACATTTAGGGTTCACTTGACAGGCCAAGATGAGCTAAGCGACCTGCTCAGGTCACACAGCTCGTCCAGAATCCCATGTCTCAGTCCAAGAGCTTAACTACAGCTTCTTCAGTGATCCACTATGGCTGCATCCAGCCTCCCAGGGCCACAAACTCAGGTTTCAGAGTCATCGTACCTGGTCTTTGTTGACAAAACCCCAAATTCCAGCTGCAACTTCACAGGCGAACAGGATCACTAGGCAAGTAAAGAACTGTGAAGACAAATCAGGAGAAGGACATTTTATATTTTTGGCTATGTGCAAAAGAAGCAATAAGGTGGGTATGCTGGAGCATATATATCACTTCATAAAGGATCAAAGTAAAGTGTTGCCTGATTTCAAATCATCTTCTCTCATGCAGACACATTTTGCCCAAATAATGTCCATGTCCCATGTCCAAATCCTACTGCTGTGTTTTAAGCAGGCCTTTGTAGAGTATTTTCCAACACAGGGAGGAAGGGGAGCAGGTATGAGGACAGCCTGCACCAACAGACAAATGGCTCCTCTTCGTGTGGCTGCAGAACATGCAGCGAGCTTCCCGCTCCCCTTCAGATGCTCTGGGGATGGGAGCTGCCAGCGCAGGGTTAAAAGCACATTCCAGATGCTGAGGAGCAGCGGGGCGCCTGGGCATGATTTATGGCCGGCACTCTCGGCATTCACAGCCCTGCAAGACTGCTGCAGTTTTTTGCATAAACACTAATTCTGATGTTTTCCCACAGCCCCACCCTGTTGCTGCAATCATAAAACTTCTCCTCCTCTGTGCCATCCCAAAGCCTTCCTCCAGCTTTCTGCTCACACCCCGGGAACATTTTATGATTCTGTTTGACTGGAAAGGGCAAGCTTTAAAGCTCATACATCAGAGTCAAGGAGGAAAGCACGGATGGGTGAGCTCCACGTAGCCCATGTTACCGCCGTGACAACACTGCCCTCAACTTCTTTCTGGAAACCCCCAGGTTGGTCAGAGTTGCCATAAAAGTAGAGACAAAAAAAGAGGCGGGAACATGACAGAACACGTTCTTGTGTGCAAGAACAGGGGATATTACATTAAAAAAAATGGAAATGGGACTACTGACCTCCTGCAAGAAAGGACTTTAACTCCTAACTCCTGCTTACACGGGGAGCACCTCTGGGGAACTGGGTCCCACCTCCCTCTGAGGAAGCAGGTCCCCACGCGGTGGGTGCACGTCTGTGTCATTCCCTGTCTAAGCACTAGGGCCCACTCTTGCAGTGGGCACCCTCCAGCAAAGGGGGCCTTATTTACTGCAGTCTCGGGGACGTAATTTCGTGGGGATTTAGCTCTGCCCCCGGGTTGCCGCACAGCCAAGATGCAGCTTTTACAAGGCAGGGACACGGCTGTGCTTCTGCAGACAATGTGGCTGCTCTGAGGGTCCTGGAGCTTCCCCCTTTGCACCAACCCCCTGTGAACGCTGATCAGAACCACCTAGAGGTGAAGCAACCTGCTCACGGCGAGCACAGGAGTCAGGAGGGAAGCTCCATTTCTCCCAGTCTGGTCGGCACCCACAGCTTGCTCTCCACCACAAAACAAATTTTCAACTCAAAAAAGCCAAGCACTGTCCCACGTTTTTTTAATTTACCCTCTTCCTTTCTTATTTTTATTGTTTGGAGGGTTTTTCAGAGGCTTTTGCAACTTCTGGCCTTCCCAAGCACGAAAGCTCTGCAGACAGCTCCATGATGGGAGGGGGCAGAGGAGAATTAAACAAAAAAATACATAACCCACTAACATGGGCCCGCTCCAAGGGCGCCAGGATGCAAGTGCCCACAGGGCACCTCGCACGAAGCCCACACCAAGAGTCCCTTCTCCCTCCCGCGAGGCCGGCTGCCCTGCCTGCTGCTGCCAAGGGGCTGTGGGAAGCCAGAGGAGGCTGGAAACTTGCTTAAAGCTGGACCACATGTGGGAACTTGCTTTAAACCAATGGGTCTCCCTTCCCCTCCGGCAAAGGCTTTTGCTGTGGCTGCAGTTTGTACAATTGCTAAGACGGTCCCATGCCGGGAATCCCAAGCTGCTGCCTCTCCTTGCGGTGCCTGCAGCCCTACGGGAATCGATTTTCCAGGGTTTATCTTGACCCTCACCACAATATTGCAAGGAACCTTTCCTGCTTCTGAGTTTAGCACCACGGGGGTGCGCGTACCACACAAGCACCAGTCGGGTGGCTCGGTACCAGGCCAGCTCGCGCCTCTTACCGTTCCCAGAAGGCACTGAGACTCCTGAATCGCGCCGTAGCATCCCAGGAACCCCACGAACATCATGACGGCACCAACGGCGATCAGGATGTAGATCCCTGCAAGGGGAAGCGAGAGGCGAACATGTTACTGCAGAACCAGGCGCCCAGCCAGACGTGCTGGCTCCCTGCAACAGCTCGTTACAGGTGTGCAGAATTGAGGCCCAGGAGACACAGAAGCAGAGGGGGCTGCAGACCTAGCGTGGGCTTCCAGCAGCAGAGAAAACCACCACATCTTGCTCTATTTCTCGCTCCTCCCCTCTCCTCCGTTGACACTGAAGTTCTTGCACAACATGTAAGTGTTGTTGATGGAAATGATCAATTGTTGCTTCAGTTCAGGCTGTATTTTAGGGCAGCCATATTATCCCTCCCTCTAAAATGACTATTATCACCTCGGAGGAATCCACCCATTTTTTGGTGGATTTGCCCACCGGTGCTCCCTCTGCAGAAGCCCCCCCTGCCCAGTCATTCTGCTGCTGGGGCACAGCACCCACACTGTCTGCACAGCATGCACCACGTGGGCCTCAACGTGATGGAAACCAGGAGTCCAAGACTTGTGCTGAGCTCTTAAGGAACCTACTGAAACTTAAAACAACCACCACCCAAAGCCCATCCTCCTCCCCAAGCCACCGGATATCCCCCGAGCTGGATCAATAATAGGAAAAGGGTGTAGCGAGGAAGACAAAGGTGAGGAAGACAAAGGCTTTAGCATGTCCTGAGTGCGGGTGCTACCCAGTTCCCATCGGATTCTATTTTAAATCCTTGAGCAGAGGTGATAAAAGCAGTCGGTTAATATATTTATTCAAATTAACAATAAGGCTAATGGTTTACTTATATTAAGTATTTGTATTTCTTGAGCATGTTTTAAAGACAGGCAAGTGACAAGACTAAGGGAAAAGCACTGCTTCAGCATCATATTAAATATAACTTAGATTAGTCTCTTTTTTATAGCTTCTACAAAAAGGAAGGTATTTTTCCCCCAACTTATTATTACTGCTCAGTCAACTTACTCCATAACTAGTTCAAAGCTTGGAAACTGGGCATTTGGGGAAGGCAGAAAAAAAGCAAAGGAATGAAAGGCTACTTAGGAGAGGGAAAAAAAAAAAAAAAAAAAAAAGCAAAACCAAAAAACCGACAACCCTTAGCACAAGGCTTCAGATCTGCTAGCTCTAGTCCCCTACCAACCTTAATGGCTAAACACCAGTGGCTCAGTTAAGTTTGTTTCCTTTTCTGAAAATAGAGCTTTCCTTTTTTAATGTTTCACATAGCATATATGTAAATTCATGTTCTAAAGTACAGGGGTTTTTTAAGTGAGGTCTGCCTCCCCTTCAATAGCAACTTCACATGCAACAACAGCAACAAAAAAAAGCCAAAAAAAAAAAAAAAAAAAGGCAACAGGACATTGTGAGGACAATGTCTGTCTCAGGACAATGAGAATCTGAATCTGAAACAACAAACAGAATCTGAATAAATATATATTAAGCACCTGGAACTTAACAGCAATTCAGGGAATCTTCCTAAGAGGCACTGAAACTAAAGCTTTTATTTAGCTACAAGTCAATTTTTTTTTTTAAGTTATCGGTCAGTCAACTCCCCCTTACAAATAAAAACTGAAGTACAAACGAAGCCCAAGATTAAACCTGCCTTTACATAGATACCATGTTGATTTTTTAAAAAAGATTTCTCTTAATTTTGTAACTTTTCAGAGCAAAGTCTAAAGAGCACACCACACTGACTGCCCTGCTGACTTGGCCAAGAGGGAGGTTAAACCAGCGCAAACCCTCAAAAAGAAAAGAAAAGAAAAAAAGGACACAATAATTTCAACTAGTTCCAAAACTCTATAGGGGTAGGTCAAGCTTGGGGACGGTCTAACTTTTACTCGTTCAACTCCTCTCATTTGGAAACACAAGCCACAGGCACTCTGACACCGTAGCACAGCATGAAGGTGGCGGCGAGCTCGGCCAAACACAGCGCAGAGACACGGCGCAAGCGGCCTGCGCGCCAGGACCCCGCTCGCACCAGCACGGCGCTTCCCGCCCGCGGGGCACTCGCACAAAGCCTCCCGCTATATTTAGCTGGCGGCAAGAGGGAGGAAACCAGATGGAGGGGAAGCCGAGGCACAATGGAGCCGGCTGACCCAGGAGCAACTTCCAGTTTGCGAAACCCAGTGGGACTCGCGACCGGTGACGTCCTCCCGTCACCCGAGACGGCAGGAGGGACCAGCTGCACCTTCTGGCGCTACCAAAGGGACCCACCAAGGCGCACGTGGCACCCATGGATCCAAAGAGCAGCTTGGGAGCTGCCATTCAGCAACCACCTGGCCATGAAGGCAAAGAGGGACAACAGTGCCTTGCACCGAGGCGCACGAAGAGGGAAAGATAAAGTGGAAATTTCCTGAAAAGGAGAGGCCAGTGGTGGAAGTTATGCGGAGCTGCCTGAACTGGTTTTGCCCCAGTGGCTAAAACCGCGCCGTGGCGGACAGTGAAAGGAGAAGCGGTGGGCACGCACCCGCCGGGCGCTGGCCGAGAGCCCGCGCAGGCAGGCGGCCGTGGCGAGGAGGCTCCCGAGGGCCGGGGGCGGCGGGAAGGCATTAAGGCATCCCGTAAAGCGCAGGCTGTCTGCTGGACACCTGCCAGCTGCACAGACACCCGCACAGGACTCCAGAAGCTGCATAATTGCCGCTTCAAGAAGAACAACGTATCCTCAGCGATCTCTCCAAGAAAATGCCTGCTTATTATCACCAAAATACGCCAACGCTCAGGAACCAGCTCTTCCCTCTCCAACTTTTATCAGCCTTACTGTTGGCAGCGAGTTTTCAACCCAAAACAGGTCAAGATTTGCATATTTTACAGGCCTGGATGGCTCAGTTGAGTTTTGATCTCAAGGGATCTCTGCAGGAAATGCAGTTTTGATCACCCAAGTGGAGCAGGTTGTGAACTCTCCCCTCCTTTTATCATCAAGACAGAAAGCTCAGCTGGGAGCAAGGGCGCTTCAACGGCTGCAGAAGTCAACGTTCAAACTGGTCATTGGGTGACGAGTAGATGCAACGGATCTGGTGACTCAGCAGCACGATGCTGCTGGCACCGCAACAACCATTTCACCTCTTGGAAGAGTAAAAGACTTGGTTCTCCCATTCTTTAAAATAAACATTGAGGCAACTTCCAAATCTGAACAAATAGCTAGGAGATCATCAGGACAACTAAAAGTTTCCGCCTGAAAACTAGGAGATACAAAGCCCAGCAAGAACCTCAGCTGACGGAGGTGACTAAGAGGAAACAAGCGTCTGCTGTGCTATAGCAGTCTTTCGGATGTCTCTCTATATTTGTGTTTTGTTGGTGTTTGCGCAGCTTTTTAAAAAAAAAAAAAAAGGAAAAAAAAGAAAGAAAACACAGAACAAAAAACATCTGCTGAAATCCCATTCCAGACAGCCTGTCCAGACCTTCCCGACAGACAACCAGGTGCCGGCATCCTAATTCTCTCCCTGCAAATGCTTTGCCAACTCCTTGCCAGAGCCAACACTGAATAACAGTGACTATCACCAAAAAAAGAGACAGAAAAAAAAAATGAAGGGAAGCAGATCGCACAGTTTGCCAAGCTGCCCAGACAAGCTCTCCTCCCCAAATAATCCAAATTGATTTTGCTTGTCTCATACTTTAGTGAAAACACAAACCCAGCCCAGTAGAGGAGGAAAGTGCTGGGGAGACTCTTACGGAAACATAAGCAAAAGCAGGGAGCAGATGTGGGCTCCGGGTGTGGCTGCAGAGCGGGAGGGGAACGCAACGTTCTCTGAGGAGACAAGGTCTGCTGAGCCCCCAATGAACGCAGCAAACCAGAGCAGGAGATAAGAAGAGAGAGGGGAGCTGGAGGAGCTCCCAGACCACATCCCGCTCCGGCCAAGCTGGTTTCCAGCCCCACTGACCCCACATCCCACTTGGCATTTCCTAACGCGAGCCTGGCGGATGGAAGTGGTTCGGTGGGAGAAGCAGGAATGTGCGGTCAAAAGCAGGGGAGAGGGCTGCGACGACCGGCTTGGCTCGGAAACCCGCGGAAAGCCTGGAAGGCTTCCGGGAGCAGAGCCAGCTCCGCCGGGAGGCGCAAACAAGCCTCCCTTGTCAGCGGGGAGCAGCCCAGCGGGGCTCTTCCACGGGGTTCATTTAAGAGCAAACACAAAATGCTCAGCGTGACGGCGCGGGCGCCACAGGGAGCGCCATCTCCCTGTGGAGACACCCTGTCCGCAGTGCCACGGGGAACAAAGGGGAAGTCCAGCGCCCTCGGCGTCGCAGCGCCTTTCCCATGGCAGCAGTGGCTCCGCAGCCCCCGCGCACGCAGCCCCGGGGCCCTTTCCCAGCTGGCAGAGCCTAACTGGGAACAAACGGCCCTTTTCCTGGCAAGGGAAAGCAGTCTGTCGCGATCCGCTCATCTGTAGGATGTTTTTTTCCAGGGCTTTCAACATAAGAAATGCTCATCTCCCTATGTTGCAAGCAACACCAGAGAGGTGAGGAAACACAGCGTGGCCCCAGGAGCCGGAGCAGCAGCGAGCAGCAACCGACAGGATGTTCACAGAGGCGCGCGACGCCAACGCAGCTCCACAGTCTCCAGCGCCACAAGTGGCGTCGTCTCCAGCGCAGCCGCCAGGCAGCACCGCGCTAGGCGAGACCAGTGGAGCCCCCACAAGTGACGTGGAAGAGAAGCACGAGCCACAGGAGCCGCACCGTGGCCTTGGGGAGCTGGCGGGAGGCAGCCGAGAGGCCAGCTCAGCTCCCAGCTCCAGGCTTTCCTGGAGGGATGCTTCCCACTCTGAGGTCAGGAGGGAACAGGACACTAAGGACTGGGAACAGGGAAGGGGCAGAAAAAGGCAGCATTCAATGTCATTACTCATTCTGGCACTACAGCCACATAGCTGCTGCCTGCAGGGCTGTAAGACCCACGTCCCATCCCTGCTGAGTTCCACTGAGAAACGGAAAAAAAAAAAAAAAGAACTTTTTCTAAACAAATAAAAGGAAGAATGAGCACAGCACGGGAACAGGCCCTCTAAAGCGGGGGGGAGCTGCTCAGCGCAGGACAGCGCTGGTCTCGCGCCATGCCGGGCTCGCTCCGGCTCGCATGGGTCAGCCCCGCGCATCTCCAGAGGCCCGGGGCGCCTGGCCCCACCGCGGCGCCTCGCTGAGTGCAGGCAAGGCGCCGAGCAGGCCGCCCACTCGCACGAGCCTCTCTTGGCAGAGGGCAGCAGCCCTGCTGCAGTGCGCGGCCGGGCAGTCAGCCTGCTGATTTCTCACTCCGACGGACAGAGATGCTACAAATCCACAGCTGGGCAAGGGACAAGGGAAAATCCCTCTGCGACTGCTGGTCTGTGGAGGCCAAAGATCCGGGAAGTCGCTGTCACCTCCGCAGGGAGGTGGGAGGGAGACTCCTCCGCATCCTCCAGGACGGATCTTGGAAGAAGGCCACCCGCAAGGGCAAAACGCCCTGACCACGACACACTTCCTCTGGACTTCAGGGCAAGATATTTGCAGGGAGCGGGAAATCCCGGATGGGAGGGTGAAGGGGTGGCCACACCAGCCAGGCAGGGGGTGCCTCTCTGGTATTTTTGTCCATCAGCCCTGGTGGAAGTGGCCTTGAACACTCTCTCACCCCAAGTACCTCAGCTCAGGTCCTGCAGAGCCGATAGTGCCTCCTTGGGCACACAGGGAAAACGAAGAGGAAAACAGAGCAAGGATACCGCAAGAGGACAACTAGGAAACCCTTCCTCTACTTCCCTGCAGTCCTTTTTCCAAGGAAAACATTGCTGCTCTGTGGCTGCTAATCACTTCCAGATGGAGCAACAACATTGGGAGGCACAGAGAGCTCTCCTGGGGGGATGTGGCATGCACGGGGAGATGAAAGACCGCTCGTCTGCAGGAAGCAAAGGACACCTCAGGCATAAAAGCAAAGCAGGGAAGTGTGGCGAAGACCCAAGCCAAACTCCCCACGAGGGCATGTACTCACAACCCCACCCCAAGCGCTTCCACACGCAGAGATGCCGCACAGATTTTCTCTGTTTTGCCTGGCTGGGACGTGCAGGAAAGAGACGTTAACTTCCAGTATCGGAGCGTGATCAGTGCGCATGCAGGGCAGGGGTGGCAGGAAGAGCTGGGTCTGCAGTGTCCTCCACAACGAGCACGGGCGACGCTAGTACGCGCCAAGCGCACAGGAGGCCAAGGCTGCAATGGGCCGGAGCAGCTCCTGTTGCCCCAGGCTATGGATACCTGAATGCGCCCCAAATTTTACTCACTAGCAGAATCCAAATGCAGAGGGAGGACATTCTGGGGGACTGTTTACTGCCTGAACACCCGGCGCAGCTCTGGAAGCTACTGGTTCAAACTGCTGGAAGCTCTAGGTTGTGTAGGAGCCACATGAGGCAGAGCTCCTCTGCCGCAGTGACAGCAGCGGGTGACGGACCGGGGGTAGGCGAAGGAGGACAACTACTACAGCCTTTGTCTGCAGAGGAAACGAGGAGCTGAGTACAACGAAGACGACTGAGCTACAATTAAATACAGCTTTCACACCAAGCTTACTACCTCCTTTTGCCATACACAGCTGTCGCACGGAACTCCATCTAAGAGTTAATCTGAGTTAGGGCAGAGGGCTTCAGTGGGAGGACGCTTCCTGTTTTGTTTGCACATGTGACTTGTCCACAAGTTGCTGGTTGGAGAGAAACCGAAGATAAAATTACAGAGGGATATTCCAGGACTTTTGAGCCTAATCTCATGCTATAAAGGAGCTGGCCACCTTTAAAAGATCCCTGCAGTTTCCCAAAGGAAAGAGCAAGGAGCCACAGCAACAAACACAAAATCAGGAACTTGGCACTGATCCAGTGAAGCAGGCGCTTGTCAGGACCTGCTTTTGAGGGCCTTTGCAGCACTGCGAAGCAACCCCAGGGGCGCTTCAAGGCGCAAGGGAGCCCTCACTCACCCTGTGAAACCCCCGCTTGGCCCAAGGCAGTCCCCAAGAGACGAGTGGTGCAAAAGCTGCTTTTACGGACAGAAGAACCTGCTCCTCAGCCCTTGCTCAGCCAACGCGTGTCGCTCAGGGCACGCGGCACCCTCGGCCTGTGGCGGGGAGCCTAGGACGGCGCGGTTTGCTTGAAAAGGAGTGTGCGCGCGCACCTCGAGAGCGGGGATTCAGTGCTGCACGAGAGCCGTTTCCCCTGCGAAACAATCTCACCTGGAGCTCACAGCAGACCACAGCTTAGCAGACGCAAGGCACAGCATTAAAATTAGCCTGACACTACTGCTGCCCCCACCACACCACATCCCGCTCTCTGAGGGATGTCGTAGCAGGGCTGCCCAGGCTGCCTGTCAGGCACTTCCAGAATTGCCACCATTTTCAGTCTTTTTGCTAATGGAAGAAAAAGGATAGGGAGAGAGAGAAAAAAAAAACGGTAGTGCCTTTTTAATCAGGGTGGCAACATTCAGAAGAAGGACAGTGCTGAAGGGGAGTGGCAGCAACAGCTTCAGCATCCAAATTTAATTCGCCATTGCATGCCTGCCGAAACCTTATACTCCTCCCAAGGAGTGCCAATGCTGTAGCACTCGGGGGGGGGGGGGGGGGGAAGGCCACTGGCCAGGAGAGGAATTATTATTAAAAAGTAAAGGTCAGGCTGAAAAACTGAACCCAAGGAGAGAGTGGGAAAAAAAACAAAATCCAGAGCTCATTGACCCCTTTTCCACTCGCAAGGCTCTGCCGAAGCCTGTCCCACCTCTGCATGTTCCCGTGCTCCCGCTCGCGGCTGGCCCCGCTCCCGGGGACAGTCAGCGTGCCGGGCAGCTTATTTTATCGCTTGCTATTAACAGCTGGATGCAGATTTCCTATTTTGGATCTGTTGAGAGCCAGGCCAAAAACACCTGACCACAGCACTCCGCTCCTCATCAGATGTTTTCAGGGGGAACAAGCAAACGTGGGGAGAGACAGGGCACTCAGGAAAGCCAGGAGCCCAGGAACAAGGACGCAGCTACAGATCCTCCAGCCCACCCCACAGAGCGCCCTCCTGCCCAGCTCTCTGGCACCAGAGGGGCCCCAGCATGCTCATGAAATGGGCTCTCTATGGAGGACTGCAGCAAGGGATCAGCTCTGGGTGCCAACACCAGCCTGCTGCTGGCTCGGGTTTCCACCAGACCTGCTTGCTGAACCAGCTCAGCGCTAAAGGGCAAGCACAAGCCACTAACCCCATGGCACCCTCTTTTCCTGCCCTTACGGTTGTCCCTCAGGACGGGTCCTGCCAGGAGAGAGGGGCTCACGCTGGTGCCTCTCAGCCGTGCTGCCGCCGCCGCGGCGCTGCCTGTCTCCCCAATGCGGCACCCAGTGCACGCAGGAGCTACCATACTGCAATACTGCACCTAATAATAGGTGCAATACTGCAGCCCCTCACCCCATCACTGCTGCAAAGCAGCAGACCACTCCTCACCCTACCACTTTTCTTGCAGCCTTTCAGACTGTGCCCATCACCGGGCAATATTGCCTTCCTCCACATTCCTCTCTATTCCTGCCCGTTTGGTGCTGAGCCATGGCCTGGCATGAAAACCAGGGAGGAAAAAATCCCCCAAACATACACATACACACGCACACACATTGCCATGGCCAACTGGTAGATGTACAGACCCCCAGCGTTCTTCCTTCTGCTTTTCCTCACAGTGCCACTACCTTCAGTAACTATTTCTGGATATCATACAGGCAAGTGCCTGAAGGCCAAGGTTCCTGGCCTATTAATAAAGAAATGGTTGCCATTCCAGCCAACCCCTAACTCCGTTTTGCTTCAGTTTTAGAGCAGCCAAGCAGCTAACATGCCATTTTCTGGAGCCACAGCCAAAGTGGCAGAGCCAAGAGCACAGGCTGCAAGGAGCACCCACCATCAGATGTTACTCACTGGGGCAAAAACCCACAAAGGAGAGCTCTGCTTGCAACCCTTGGAGCCCAAAACACGACTAGCCTGATGCCAAAGCACTGGGGGAGGGCATTTCTTGCAGAAAGCCCCGGAGCTGCTCGTGGACGGGGGAATATCGGCAACAACAGGTGCCTCTGGGGCGCCGGGGCCAAGGAAAGCAGGCGCAAGAATTCCTCCCGCTCCCTTCCCGGCAGGATCCTTGCTGCTTCCCAGCAGTGCGTCCCTTTGCCCACGGCCAGCAGGGGCTTTGCAGGGACGCCCACACCAGCAAACAGGAAAGTGGTCGATAAGAGGGAAGGAAAAAAGGAAAACAAACAAAAAGAAGAAGAAAGGGTGTTTCAAAAGCCTCCTGGCAGATCCCGGGACAAGC
This sequence comes from Tinamus guttatus, assembly GCF_059628265.1. NCBI lineage: Eukaryota > Metazoa > Chordata > Aves > Tinamiformes > Tinamidae > Tinamus > Tinamus guttatus. Next base: position 10,878,811 of record NW_028288774.1, on the reverse strand, counting down.
ACCCTGTGCCAGACACAAAGGAGCAGACCGTGAGGAAGAATCCAGCGCTGGAGGCCAAGCCCAAGCACGCGGGAGCGAGAGGCGTGCGGAGCGGGAACACTGTGTGCGTACGGACGCTGGACGCCGGAGCAGGGAGGAACAGGACATGCGCTGCTGCGATGGGAACGTCGGCTGCCACAGGGCGGGGAGAGCGAAGAAAGAGCGGGGAAGAAAGGAGAGGAGAAGAAAGAGAAAAGAAGGCAAGGAATCCCGGCCCCCGAAGGCCCCAGCAAAGAGCCAGCAGCTGAACGGAGCGCGCTGCTGCTATTACTGAATGGAAATTACAGCTGCTAGAAGGAATCCAGGCAGCTCTTCTGCTCAGCACAGCTTTGAAGGAGCAGGCTCCAAGCACAGCCGCTGCCGGGCACCGGGAAAGCCTGGCAAGGCGGCACCTTCCTGCCCGAGCCGCCTGACTGCCTGCAGCACTTGAGTGAATCTCCAACGGGATTGCCAAGGGAGCATTTGGTCCATGCACAAGACGGGTGAGACTCTCAAACCTCCTATTCCGCAGGCACAGGCGCACTCCACACCACTGCTCGTATCTGAGGAATCTGAGATCAAACAGCCCTCACTGGGCCCCAGGAGAGCCGGGGGACCCGCACCCTCTCCTCCCCACGAGGGAGGCTGGAGACCATCTGGAAGCTGCTCATGGCTGCTCCTAAGCAAGAGCGCTGGAGAGCAGGGCAAAACAAGGGTTTTCTCCTTCCAACGAGTCAGCGTGCTGTCATATTAATAAAATCAAACTAAGCTTAAACACACATACAGACGGTCCACCGGCCCCTCCTGGAGAACATGAGTCATGCTGTTCTCCGAGTTGTACTTTCCACTGCCAACTGTTCCTTTAGCTACTTTTATATCCTTTTGGGAGAGGGATGAGGAAACAAGACAGGCAGCCAAGTCCCCCATCTTTCCAGATCAATCATGTACCCTCTGCTGAAGCCAACGTGTTGCAGAGGAGACCATAACCAAGAACAACTTCAAAGGAAATTTGCTATACAGAAACACTATCCAAAATTAAAGGTCTTTTGCATTTTTTGCCACTTTGGAGTCTACGTTTCAGACATAGCCCAGGTGACGTATGACAAACATTTGGATCTGCACATGATACGTTTTGGGGAAAATCAGGGAAGCAGTAGTTATTTTAAGCTACACATCACACTGTCTTGCCAAGTCTGTTCCTCATCCATGGTGATCCTCTCAGTACAGCACCATCCTCTACACTGTGCTTTCACGGTGCACCCCAACAAATCATGCGGGGATGAAACGCCAAGGGAGCAGTGCCAGCTCCTGCACCCTGCTCCCCAGGGGCTGCTTACCTACGTAGAAGGTGTTGGGGGCCTGCTTGTCCCCCAGTTGCAGGTAGAGGATGTTCGTGGTCTGCGAATCATGACGAAGCCACAGGGCCACTCCGAGGATGACTCCTCCGGCCAACTGGGGAGAAAGAAGATGGAAACCACACGTTAAGCGCTGCAGTACCCACAGCAGCCCGGCCCGCACCTCTGGGCAGGAAAGACTCGCTCTTTCTGAAGCCTCCTTTGAGGGAATCACTTCAGGTATGAGAAAGGCCCTCGATTCCTGTCACGGTCCATTTCCCAGCTCGCACTTAGGTGATAACCTGAGCTTCCCTTCCAGCTTGCTGCAAGTTCTTGTTTTCCTCTGCGGCCCTGGAAGAAAAAAACCCCATCTCCCTCCTGCTATGGAAAACAGGCAGCGTTTCCAACCGCGGCAGCCTGCCCGTGTACCAGGGAGAGGTTAATGTGCTGCTGGTTTGCCACAAGACCACGGGCTGCCGCGGCGCAGGGACGGGCCTCCCAGCCCTCCTTCCCCTGCTCCGGAAAGCCCACGGCGCTGCCAACCCTTCCATTCGGCTCCTGGGGGGAAACATCTTCACCCCCTCCCAGCTCTCAACCCTGTGTCGGCCTCTTGCTGTTAGTTGTTTCCTCCATAGTTCCACGAACATTCGCTATTCCAGGTAAACACAACTCTCAGATCTACTAAAGAGACCACTCACTTACAGGAACATCCTTTTTACTTAGCCTCACCCCACCTTTGCAACGTGTTTTGAAGCATATGCAGCCTACAGCAACATTTTCCAGGCTATGGACTACATGATTCACACAGTCCTCATCGATTGCAAGACCATCTTTCACTCTGAGCCTCTGCCAAGTGATTTCCAGTTCCTGTAGGCCATTTCTTTCCTAGGAGCTGTTTTATATCACTGTTAAAACAAAATGCTAAGTCTTACCTAAGAAGCAAGAACTCTGCAAGTGAAGTTTTAGGGACCTTTTCTTTTCTTTGATGCTGTTAGCTATACACTCAGGGTTTTATAAATTTAAGTCCAAACAAAATTATATTTGCAATGAGGTAGCACATGCCTCTCATCTCACCCTCCCATTTGTATATTTTGGAAACTGGGTAGGAAGGCAAGGCCAGAGCAGGGATGAGAAAGTGTCTGGGAGAACCGTCACATCTTTCTCTCTCAAAGTCTCTCTCTGCCCCTACATTTGCTATTTTCCCCCCTCCCAGTTCACATTTCCACCTTGAGCAGACCAAAGGGTCTGCTGGTTTGGAGTTTTTGCTCGTTTCCCCCGCTCTCAAAGCGCTGCGCGTGGTCAGGCCACGGCACAACACACAACTCCGGAGGCTACCACAGATGTTTGGTGGAGCTGCTCAGCTCCACCAGCTCACTGGGTGAGAACTGCTGCCTAGCTTGAACCCAAGGCTCTTCTAGCTGGTCTCACCATGTTATCCCATTGCATATCCACCCCTTTCGAATCATTGGGGCAGGGGGAGCGGAGAAAAACACACACAAAAGGAAAAAAAAAAAAGCCCTATGAATTCAATATGACTTCTAAGAGATGCTGTAAAATCTTTTCAAATGGCGATTCAATTTCAAATGTCTTATATCCTTGTAACATCTCATTTGAAAATAAATAAATAAATACATAAAAAGAAAAAGCAGCCATATAAAGGAAAGGTAAGTATGGTACAGCACGAAGGGGGAAAGAAATGCTTTCACAAGGGTCTTTGAGTCAGGCCAGCTCAGCTACAAGGCACTACGAAGATTGCACCTGAAAAAAGAGCTCGTTTAGTAATAGCACAAAGTTTGTAAGTGAGCAGCTGCAGCAGAGCCTACATTAATGCATGGACTGGGATTTCCAAAAAAAGATGCTCAGTGGGAGCCTAACTTTGCCCTTTCTGGGGTCAGTTGGTGGTTTTCTTCCTCACGACCTGCAAAACCCAGTGATGAGATTCTTGCTGGGGTAGCATCAAAAAAAAACCCTCTATGGCAAATGCACTCTTAGTGCAGAATTCACAGTGCAGCTGGACCTTTGAGCTGCCACATCCAGTTAGTGGAAGGAAAAGACCCCCACCAGGACCTACGATCCTGCCCTTGTGGAGAAGGAAGGGATTTTTGTCAGCCTCTCTGCTCCTTTGCCGCCAAGGCGCTCAGCGTTAACACGGCTCTGCAGGAGGCAGTGCCGCTCGCCTGCCAGGACGCTGCCTTATCTCGCCTGCTTGGAGAGCCCCAGGTCCTTGCTATGGAAAAAGCAACGAACGGGCAGCCCGGGCTCTAACTCAGCTCCAAATAAGGCAGCTAGTGGCTTAGCAGAAAGTTAGCCAAATCCAGCCTGGTATTTCTCATTCATTGTCTAGGGACATAATAAAACCCATGTTTATTTATCCCTCTGGGAATAAGAAGTCTGCCCCAAAATTAATCAGCGCCGTCTTTTAAGTCAAAGGTCTTTTTGTGGCTCCCCTGGGGAACAAAGTCTCCAAGAAGATTTGGGTTTCTGTGCTGGCCTGCAGAGACTGCATAGACGGGATCGTTTTCACAAAAAGGCAACAGGCTTGGAACGAGGGCAGCACCACGCGGCAAACGCTGGTTTTGAGGAACGGGGCTCACTTCGGTGTTTCTTCACAAGTCAACACAAGTCATGTCCCATCTGCACATGGGAAAGGCCTTTTCACGATCAGAAAGACCATGGATCTAGGATGCAATTTGGCCACTTTGGATTCTGCAGGGGGGGGACAGAGATGGAGGGAAGGAAAGAAGGGAAGAGGGAAAAAAAAAATCCCTCACCAAATTGCCATAGTAACCCTGGCTTCCAGCACAGCGACTATATTTTAAAAGAGGTGACCCACAGGTCACCTCTTGTAAAATCCCGAAAGGAAAGCTGCATGTTTCCACGCAGAGAGCAGCTTTTCATATCTGCTTTCTTCTCAGTGTGAGAAATTTTGGCAGAACGAAAAACAAACGTACCGGCATTGCTCTTTGCCCTGCACGCTGCCCCGTGTGCTTAGCAGATAGCAGTATCTGAACCAGGATACAGAGGGTGAGGACTTTGTATAAATGCCTTGTGCATTTGTCTTGTGCCTTGTACAATGGCCTTGTGCAAAATGCTGGCAGCAAAGCTAGAGTAAGAGCCGTTTGCTCCAACACGAACAGCAGCAGCTGATTTAAAATGAGACGTGCATTGAAGTGCCTGAGCCACAGAAAACTGCAAGCTGTTCTCTAAAATTTATATTTTTTTCAGTAATACGCACTGAAGGGATACAGTCTCTTCTGGCTGTCAAACCCACTCCAGGAGTTAGGTCTAGCCGACTGAGGAAGCACTAGCACTATCCCCAAATATTCCAGGTTTAGCCCAAGCAACTCCCGCCCTTGCCACCCGACTTCATTTGAGTTTTTAACAGAGCACAGAGGACCGCCGAATGGAGCTTTTAATCCAACAGCAACTGGGTTTCTTAAGAGAAAATGATGTTAGCTTACTAATGAAAACAGTGCTCGGTCAACGATGAACAACTTTTTCCATGTGTCCTTCCACTACCAAAAAAAGCACAGGACTAATTACAGCATCTCTCTTTCCAAAGGAAAGAGAGCGAGAGGGAGAAGCCCCCGTCGGCTTTGCTGCGAGACTCCCTGTCCTCACGGCCCTGCGCCAGCGGGGACAACGCCAGCGAGGTGCTACCCAGAGAAGACTGCTCGGAAGCTCCCCTTCCAGGACGCACACCCCACGCATGGGCACGCTGTCCAGGAAGAAGGAAGGAAACCACACTGCAGCAGTGTTTTGCCCCTCCAGGTTCCTCTCTACCAACGCTCCCTGACCCGAGGGGCAGAGTGGCACGATCACCAGTCTGCTTCGCTTCCTACATAGCAGGCAGCGCGCGTCTCGCTGCGGCTAAGCTGGCTTGTCAACACGGCGGCAGCTCATTCGGATGCAAGCTAGGGATATCCTTTCTTCGCCATCCTACACTTCACACGACGCCAGCCCTCTCCCCACGGCCAGCTGCTGTGCTGCAGCAAAAGACAAGGCCCCCAACCCAACGCAACCCAATGCGACACCAGCCAACGCAACCCAATGTGACACCAGCCAACGCAACCCAATCCAACGCCTCTTCCCTGCCCCTTCAGAAAGCTCCCCCTGGACCTCAGTGGGAGCCCAGACTATGCCTGGGCACTGGTGCTGCCTTGCGTGTGCTGCACCCACCCTGCACACTGCGCCCAATGCGGGCGGCTCCAAGCGGGTTTCCCGGTACAGGAGAGGCAGCTCGGCACAGGCTCCCGAGCATTTCCTCCTCCCTGCAGTTTTCCAGCTTCCAAAGATTTATTGCTGCTTCCCCAGACAGCTAGACTATTCCAGCTGGATCTTGCCTGCCAGGGCTGTCCGCAAGACTTGCTTTTAACAAGGGATTTCAGAAATTCCTGCTCGGCACAATAGAGGTGGGGAGAAAAAAAAAAAAAAAAAGCCAGCGGGGCTGCTGATTAGACCCTGCTGTGGGGAGGAGGAGAGCGTCCCCCAAGATGCAGCAGCCCCCATGAAGGGGGATCAGAAGGCAACAGCGTGAACGTGTCTTCATGTGACCAAAACGCAGCACAAGCAACTTCAGTTCATGGCCCTGTGAAGGGCCCGACTTCCCTCCGCTTGCAGCAGCCAGCGTGGCTCTCTAAGCAGCTCCTGCCGCCTTCAATCCCAGTTCTCCCACCCGGCGACTCTCGGAAAACGCTCCTTGCTGCTGCAGAGCGCGGGACTGGGCAACCCAAGGGCTATGGGGCAACAGTGCAAGCCCTGCGCTGTTTCCAGAGCATTTGTAGCAGCTTGAGCATCGTGAGGGCACACGTAACCCCACACGGGGTCTGCGGAAGCCCCTTCTGGAGCCTGCCCTCCCTCCAGCAAGCCCGCAGTTCGCGTGGGGCTGTAGGAGACGGCCCCTTTCTCCCCTTCCACGGGGGCACCCTTGAAGGGACGCGGCCCTTCCGGGGAGGCCGGCCGCGGCATGAGAGAGAACGCCGATGCTTCCCAGAGGTGCCCGTGCGCCAGGATGTGCATCATCCATCGGGCCCTTCCGCTGCCACCAGCCCTCTTCCCCCGGCTCCCCCTGCACCTCTCCTGCAGAAGAGGCTTCCTGGTGAGGAGGGGGAGGAGGAAGAGGCGGCAGTGCCCACGGGGCCTCTCAGAACTGACATCCTGCGGCTAAATCAGGAGGAGGAGGAGGAGGAGGAGGAGGAGGGAGGCCAAGGTGCCGGCAGGCTCCCTCGGAAGCGCTGCCTTCCAGTTTCCCACGGAAGCGGCTGGGCATCACCCATAAGACTCCCCTTTTGGTGCTCTTCTGACCCAAAAGCGAAACGCTGCCCAGAGGGCTCCTTCCCCAGGGCCGGAAACAGCTCCCACCTCACAGCAAAAATAGGTATGAAGGAGCCTTTGGGGCAGAGCCACCTTCTCTCTCACACACGCTGGGGTTTGCCTGCGGCCAAAGCCACCACAGGTCCCCAAGCCACCTCCAAAACCACAGACATGGGACCACCTTTAGCACCAAGGGGCCAAGGAGAATAAAAATCAGACTCTCCTTTCTATGTGTAGGCAAACGAGGCAGGGGAAGATAAAATAACTTGCCAAGCTTGTGGTATTCTTGTCATACGAGAAGCCTGTCACACAGCCAGGAATTAATTGCTAAATTGGGGTTGAATACTTTACTCCCAGGTCATTTATTGCTCTCTAGACAGAAGAGCAGATATCATGTTATGAGTTGCAACAGGCACAGCATAAATAATGAAAAGACATTTTGTAGATGGACCTCATGCACCTTGCACAACAAGGAAAAGAGATTCAAGGAGAATCTAGGAGTTGGAGATTCTGAAGCTTAACGAAAATTATCTTTGGAAGAGGCCATACGTGCGGAATGAGTGCTAGGCCATTACAAGTTTTGCACTTAGGTACTTAGGAAATGGAGCCAGGAACGACAGCATGTGTGCGTCCATGGCAGCGAGCACACGGATGGGCAGGCAGGCAGAGGCTGCACTTCTCTTCTTGGAAAGCAAAGCTAAAATTGTCATCCGAGGCGACTCGATAAGTTCTGTGGAAGCACTTAGAGGACTCAGAGTACAGTAACCCCTGTGCTAGGAGTTAAACGCCAAAAACTAAGCTTACAACCCAAGGAACTTCACAGAGGTATGAAGTTATGGCAGTCTTCATGTTAAGACAGCAGACCATCGTGCCAGAGGCTCACTTAAACTTTTAAATAGAAGTGTTATTGCTTAAATATGCCACTGATGGAAAGAAGGGAAGCTCACAAAAACTCATTTTTTCCAGCCTCCTAGCCACACCACAAAAGAAGATGGTCTGTGAGCGACACAGCATCCACCACTGGGAGAAGATGGAAGGCCCTCTCTTGAAAGCGCACCGTGCCGCTAAGTGCAAGATCTCCTCTGGCTGCCGAGGGGGACAGGGAGGGAAGCCTAAGGGTCGGCACATGAGCTCCCGGAAGAGGGAACCTCCTCCTGGCGGCTTGTTTCTGTGAAGCACTTTCTGCTAACACATGGAGGGCACGGCGTGGGCCGGGGAAGTCCACGCGGCACAGAGACCTCAGCCGGAGCTGAAGAGGCAGTTGCTGTCATGGCTCATGCAGACGTGCTTTTAGAGGACACTCAACACCGTGCCCGCGCTCTGTACCCAGGTTTAGCCCAAGACAACCCTCCTTCCCGGCTAACTTGGCTCAATCAACAGACTGCACAAGCTCTCGCTTGCAGCACTAGGACTGACACTCGGGGCATCACCCGGACCAGAGACTAAGAAATGGCTCTGTTAGAAGAGGGCACAGCACCCACCAAGCCCAGGCTCTCCAGACCTGCCCAGCATCCCCCACTGTTTCAGCAGGCCACAACTTCAAGGGGTTCTTGGTCAGGACGGAGGGTGAGCCATGAAAACTCATGTGAGACTTTTGAAAGGTGGGGGAGAAGGAAGAAGGGAGGAAGCGGAAGTGACTTCAGTCAGGGAAATGTGAACACTAACTGACGACAGTCACAGAATGCAAGAGTTTCAGTCTTTGAACTTGACACTGTGACCTGTGAACCACAGCAGCAACAATGACTTTCCTCTGAAAATTGACATTTTAATCACACATAAAGGCTGACTAAAGTCCAGTCACCAGATTAAACCTTTTCAAACATTTGTCCAGAACCTGAGGAAAAGCCTTTGTGAAGAGCCCCATTTTCTTCACAGAAGAGGAAGAAGGGTGACACTTGGCCACTGTGTGCTCTACTTTGAGAAACTCAGCTCATGGCCGGCTTCCAGTACGGGCTGTTAAGAGAGCCATGGATCAGGACAAAATTCTTAGCTGGTCCCTATAGTTACCAGTCCCACCACACTGAAGGGATTTTCAAAACAGTTTAAGGGAAGGGCAAAAGGAAAACAAAACAAAACAAAAAAAGCCCAGAAAAAACACTCTCCTGAAAAGCACGGAGAAGCAGTAAGCCAGATGCCAAATAAAGCCTGATGAATAGAAAGGAGGCTGGGAATACAGCATGGTGTGTTATCCAGACCGTGGGGCCACGAATGCAGCCCAGTCAGCCAAGAAAGAGCAAGCAGGATCGCTCCAAACAGCTCTTCACTCTCCAACCCTCCCCTCAAAGCAGATACAAGATGACGATACTTTTGATCCCCAAGCAGAACATCCTCCTCACAGGCATTTGGTGGGGCGCCACATTCACACGGCCTTATCCCCACCTCAGAAAGCACCTCCCACATGAAGTGTTACTATATAGTGAGATCTTCCGCTTAGGTCTAACCACCGCAGGACCAAAGAGAGTTTCAGATCTTGATTTAAAATTAAGCCTTACGCTTAAGTATTTAACGACAATGGTAATACAACTGGTTTCCTTTTAAATAACAGAGCGAAAGGCACTTGCACAGTACCTTTCTTCACAGGATCCGAGTGTTTGTCCAGGTATTATACAGGTGTTAATGCTCTCGCAGGAGATGAGCATTACCCTGGTTGGTAGAAGTAGCACCTTGGGAACACACATTTATTCTGCCCTTCAGCCACCAACGACATTCCGCCCTCAAAGGAAACGATGCATCCACACAGGACAGAGGACCAACCTCTTCAAAAGACGAGGCTGAATAACCTCCACCACGCAGAGGTTTAAGAAGTTTCACGGGCCGATGGCAGAACTAAATTCACTGGCCACAGAGCCCAGAAACACATCCAGGTGAGCTACCATGAGGAAAACTTGGCTCTGGATGCTGCGCCTATTCACAATGATCACCCACGAAGGAAACACTTCCCTCAACCTTCAAAAGGCAGCCTTCAAACAGCAGCGTGTTCAAATAACCCATACAAAAATGACACAGTTTAAGCTGTACACAGGCCTGTACAAGGGCTGCAACCTAAATCGAACTCAAGTTCCTCTCTCGATCTGTGGAATGGTTTCAAAAGCGTTGTTCAGATCTGTGAACCACATTAACCACCATTCTGTTTTTATGACCTCATGGAGTTGTTGCAAGATGTAGCACCCAGCACCCCTCTCTGTCACACGAAGGCAGGCACAGGGCTGGGAGTTTTTAAGCTGTTATCACATCCTCACCCATTCACTAAAGCCAAATACCTCAGCGCCTGCTTTCTAAATTCCAGGGGGCAATTGCCAGATTTCCCCAAGCTGCACAAGACAAGAAAATAATCAATTTTTTCCATCCGTTCTTCCAATGTTTTTCCTAAAAGTCACTGCCTCCAAGAGAGGAAAGATTTTCTGCCTGTATGTTTCCTTCTGCTCCTCTTCCAGGCCTTTGGACTTTCCCACATCACATACACGGGCAAGAGACAATAGTTGCATGTTGTCTGGAAAATGGGATTCGAAGCGAGCTCTTCCTTTTAATTACACACCTCTCTGGTAACGCAGCAGCAGTGCTCCAAATCTGGAAAGCTGCCACGGGCTGTATTAGATAATAAACTGGGTGATCCTTCTCAGAGTCCAGCAACTTCTCCTTGGTCAGGCTTAATTATATTTTAAAACAGTTCTCTGGCTTCTGGCTTTCTTCAGCCTCTCCAGGGAGGCTCTTAGCAGTGGTCAGCTCAAGCAGGGCTGTGGACAGAACAGCCCCGCACACACTGCACTCTGCATAGCAGATCCAACTAATTCCAGAAAGCAGATCCAAGCCGTCTACCCTCGACTCTGCCCAGGGCACAGCAAAGAGCATGGGGCAGAAACAGCTCGGCCCCACCAAGTGTCCAGCCCAAACCAGCTCCGGAGTGAGGAGCAAAGACTGTCTGGTCCATAATAGCGCTGCAAGACCGAAGCAGCCACTACATGATCTGGCACCATTTGTTCTCCATGTGCTGCAAGCTAGAGAAGTGAAACATCTCTTTCAGAGGTTGCTCAAGTCGGCCCTAGCCACCCTGGTTTCATAGGGTGAAACAGGAAGAGAATTTTTGCAGAAAACTCTGCCCACAGCACTGAGGTCTGACCAGAAGCAGGTGTCCAGCTGCCTCAAGGCAGCACGTTGTTTCACGTGCTCAGCATTTGGCAGTCTGGCCTGTGGGAACTGAATCATCCAACCCAAAGGTACTCACTTGGCTGCTGCTGATGGCCGGAGATCTCCAGAACCCCTTTGCTCCTCCATACCTCTCAAAATACTCCAAAGATACTGCTTGCCCGAGCCAAGCACAACACAAGAGAGACATGCCTGGGTCAAGTATTTGGTTTCTGGACACGCATGCAGCATAGCATAGGCGCTCTCCCAGCACCACAAGCTCCCCTACCGCTACCCTGGGCTTCCTCCACTGCTTTGGTCAAAGGCTGTTGCTGATAGCCCATGAGGATCATTTCTGCTCTTCAATGAGGCACCACGTCTGCCGAACACTGCTCAGAGGCACTGTTCTTACTAAGTCCTCCAGTGAGTCCAGCCCTTTCCGTTTCAGACGGATGGACAGGGACCATTGGCAGACACATGCCCCCAAACCTCCCGCAGAGGTTACTGCTTTGGCACCGGGGCAACTGGCACTGGGGCCAGCTCTCCTTTCACTTTCCAACACAAGGGCTCTGTTCAGCTTCCCCAAACGCTGCCAGGGAAAGGAGAGGGAGAGGAAGCTACAGGGGTGTCAGTTTATTTACACACCAGCAGGACAACAGAACTACTTTAAAACCTTATCGCAGTTTCTTTCTTATTTGTTAACACAGTTGAGGTTTAGAATTGCTTCCTCTCTTCCTCTCAAGCACCGTCCCAAGCTCCTTTTTAGCATGCTAAGAAAACGCAGCGCCTGCCAAACTTTTGGTTCAGCCTCGCGCTTGTTTTTGCCAACACACCCCCTGACCTCAATTCAGTGCAAAGCAAATGATAGGCAAATGAGCGTGAGGAGCCGAACGACCCTTGCATACTAACCAGCTGGCACAAGCACGTCACCACGGATCCCACGCCAGGCACTTGTCTCAGGCTAGAGGCTACCTGCAAGCTAGAGCACCTGCACGACTTGGCCTGCACAGGGCTCGGCCACCTGCCATCAAGCTGTCTCTGAGCAACTTCTGACTTTTAAACGCCAACTGCAGAAGCATCGCTAGCATAAGGCAGCGACCAGCGCCCCTCCCCAGAGGAAAATGCAAGTTTTGCTGTTCACCACATCTGCTAACTGTTACATCTAGAATTCCCCGTGACCACAAGTTTAAATGAAGGTGTGAAAGCTACAGGGGCCATGGTTCAATGAGGGCCCAACTGGCCAGCCCCTCCGAAAGCATCATTAACTGCAACAAAGTGGTTCCTATCAAATCTTAATAACAAAGGTAAACGGAAAACTCAGCCTTGAGACATCTAGTGCAATGAGAACAAGGTAATCATGGAAGGACACCAACCCACCCTAAGAAGGAAGCAGGGATTCATTCTCAAACTCTCCCCAGACACGTGGGTGGACACGCACTATCAGCTGCGCTCACTGTGGGTGGAAGAGGCACCTTGTGGTTGCCAGCAGCCTGCCAGCCAGTGCGGAAGGCACCGCAGGGAGCCACCCAACCTGCTGCTTGTCACTGCGGGCAAACCAGGCCAGGCGACAAGCTTGCTGTGCTGGGCTGCTTCCTTGCTGCCCATGCAAGGGCACAGTCCTTGCAGGCTCATCCTGCTGCTGCTGCATAGCACAGACCTCCTCCTGCAGCATCTTCTGCTGCTCCTCAAGCCACAGTGTGCGTCTTTCGAGGTGACTGGAAATGTGCCAATCCAGGCTGAGGCTTTTTTAGAGAAATCTTTCAGAAATACCCTGGGAAAATTAGGCTCCTAGGAGTACGCTGCACCTACAATTCATGGAGAAACCTCTGTACAAAATGCTTCCATTAAAACTCAAGTAAAAGCATAGCCCCAGCTCTCTCACGCTGTGAGAAGGTGGTCAAAAGAAGACCACGTACAACGCAAAAAACGCTCCCTACCTCTCCCTGAAAGAAGCTGGAGGAAATCCTTGCTGAAGTTTCCAGGGAACTAATGCTATCAGGATGCTTCCTGGTTAGGGTAGGGGTAGGCATCAAAAGCCGCGGCAAGGAAAGAGGAAGGACCTAGTATTCCTCTTGGACCCGAAGTTTACAGATCAGCAGTTGTTCTGTAAACGCGACACACACAGCAGCGAGTGAGCGAGCTCAGGAACAATAGCAGAGCAAAGTCCTCGCACATCCTTCCGGCCAGCCCCACTGTCACCTAGGCAGCTATTCTTCCCTTGCATCTATACCAGATGACTTCTGCGACAAGAATGACAGGAAATTAGGACAAGAAGGAAAGAAAAAGCCCCTGGATAAGCATGATAACTTGGGAGAAACAACACAAGGAGAACGCCATGAGTCCGCAGTCCGGCACTTTCTAGAGGAGACTACGGATGTCTAGCCCGTCACTTTAAAGGAGAAAGAAACAGTTAAAAAAAAAATAGGACTGTCCTGCATTCATCTTGTACCTGGCAATCTACCAGGTATCAATTAATTTCAGTCAGAGCTTGTCATCTTCCCCTTGCTCGATACTACACCGACGAAAATGGCAAAGCCGTAAGGTAGCCTCAAGTGAGCCTAAGATCAGGCTGGATTCGACCTCTCCTGATGACACGAAGCAACAAGCCCTACGTGTCTTGATGGCGGGGCTTTCCGCAGGAGGGTCACGGGGCAGCTCCACAATTGCTTCATCTACCCGTGGGAAAGACTAAAAGCAGCCGCAGCGCACAGGCAGGCAGAGCTGTCGGCGCCCAACGCGGCCGCGTCCCGAGCAACTCTGCCGCCATCGGCGCCTCGCCACTCGCCTCACTGGGCTCCCTCACCCTCCTGGCTATGATTCTTGATGCAAGAGTGAAAAAACCAGCCAGATTCCTCGCAAACGCTTGCCAAATGGGCACCTCTTGTCCGTGAGAGCAGCAGACCCGTTAGGCAGGCAGTTTTCTGGGGACTCGGCTGTTGCTGGGTGGGGCTGGGGCTCGATCCTGAGCCGACCAACTGCCTCCTCCAGCACTGCCAACACCCGGAGAGGACGCTTCCAGCAGCACAACACACCCTTTCAGGAATAAAACGATAAAATAAAAAACTATTTTTGGCCAGACTTTCCCCCTTTTGGCGCTCACCAACACAACGGCTCAGGGCTCTCTTTCCGAGGTCTTCGCCAGCGGAACGAGATGTCCCCGACCTAGAACTACGGAAAGTGCTGAGAAACAGCAAGTTCGCAACCACCCGCCTGGCCAGCGCTGCTGCACAGAGTGTCTGCACCAAGGAGCGGGCCAAGGTGGCAGCAGGGGCACCCGCTGCCCGCGGGAGGCGGCAGCAGCTTCGCCTCCAGTTCTGCGTGCTGTTTTCATCAGGGCTCTGAGTATCCAAGAGAGAGACGAGAAGAGAGCAGGCGCAAGGAGCGAGCGCTTCTCTGTCGCAGGGTGGTTATAGCCAGGACAAATCTACTGATCGCATCGCACAAACCAGGAGACACGGGGTTGTCGCTACGTTCACCACACGATCTCAATGAATTATCTTGTGAAAAGCTTTCCCTGCGAAGCAAGCCTGTTGAGGTAGATAACACCCGCAATCCCCAGGAACACCCAAGCCCAGGCGTGACACTCCGGACCAGCTCCGTGTCCCGAGGCACTGCTGCCTGGGAGCAGAAGCAGCCCAGAGAGCCCAGGTTTCACACACCGTTCAGCTCTCCAACGCAAAAACAATGCGTGCCCAGCACCTCTCCTCCCTCCACCTCACATCCTCCCTCGCACACTAACGCGCGCTGACTTCCTAACCGCCAGCAGCACCAAACCCGGTCCCCTCTGCCCAGCTCCTCCGTGGGGCAGGGAAGCGGAGCTGCCCTGGTTTGGAAACAGGAGATGGCGGGGAGGGTGGGGAAAAAAAAAAAAAAAATCTATCTATAACACCATATTTATACATGCACAAAAATATATATACACACATACATGCATGCTTGCACACACACATTTATTTATATATTTTATATATAAAGGAGGCTACTCCCATCGGTCTTAGAGGATGTAGCTTTGGGGTTTATATATGCATGTATATATACATACACACATTATACATATAAAAATATACACACATACATCCACATATTTAGCGAAACATACCTATATATATTTTAAAACGAGAGAAAAAAAAAATCAAGCTACATCCGCAGGCCATATCTGATTTGGAAAAAATAAATAAAATAAATAAAAGGGGGGAAAGGGCTAAGCAGAGGGGTAAGGCCGAGCCCCGCGCGCCGCGCCGCGCGCCCTCCCGCCGGGGCCGGGGCTCACCCAGAAGATGAAGTTGAAGACGAAGAGGAGGTATTTGATGCACTTGGTGCAGCCTTCCACCCCCATGGCGGCTCCCGCTCCGCTGCTGCTGCTGCGGCCGCTGCTGCTGCTGCTGCGCCGGGGCTGGGGGGGCGCGGGCGGAGATAACGCGGCGCCGCCGCCCGCGCCGCCCCCGGCTCCTCCTCCTGCTCCCGCTCCTCCTGCTCCTCCTGCTGCTGCTGCTGCTGCTCCGCGGGGCGGCGGCGCCGCGCTGGAGGGGCAGGAGCGCTAGGGCAAAAAGTAGAAATAAAAATGTGTTAAAAAGTGTTTCCAAATATACATTTTTAATAGATCTCAGGTTAGTTTTTAATCCAGAAAAGCATTTCCTCACTCCTTCCCCAAGGCGTCTATTTTCCAAGCTTGGATCTTACCAACGCTTTTGCCTATTTTGGGGGGTTTTGTTTGTTTTTGTTTCTTGTTTCTTTTATTGATTTTATCCCCCCCCCCCCCCCTTTCTTTTTGGCAACACTCCATACCAGCACTCAGCAGAGCTGCTCAGCATCGCCGTCTCAGTTACTGGGTCACACGAGCATCGAGGGGATTTCCACCCAAAGAGATTCGGGTCACGCATGCTGACAGCCCACGTAAGCCCAGCGTAATATGGTTTAGAAATTTCAGCTGAACTAACTAACTAAAGTAAACCAACAAAAGCCAGACAGCACAAGCAGCGTGAAATTTCCCTGCTGTCCCCTGGCGAAAGCACAGTCCTGCCCCCTGCCCTATCCCCAGCCCTGCAACATGCCCAAGCGCCACGACCCTCTGCCAGGTGCTCACCTAAACGGGCTTCTTTGCGGTGTAGCGTGCGGATTCCCGAGTCACAGTGAGAGAAAGGCAGCAATCAGCAGCGCCAGCAGGGGCTGGGGCCTTTCCATAGCGAACGTTCCAACATCCATGGTGCAGCAGCAGCCTTGGGATGCTCGGAGGGGCACCATGTGCCCTAGCGAATTTCTTGGCCAAGGAGATGAGGCAACTGGATCAGAGCCCCACAGGCCATCAGGAGCTGACCTCGGCACAGATGCTGTTTGCTTGGTTGCTGCTTGCACAATCCTAACCGGAGAACGAACTCATTTCTTGCCTGGACACATTCTTCTAACCAAAGCATTTTGAGTACCAGATTTGGAGTCTGGAACTTGCAGGCTGTGAATGCATCCATAATTCCCGAATGTAGGAATTCGATCTGTGAGCTGAGCAAACATTTTCCAGACACGGAGATGGAAGATGAGTCAGTGCAGTTCCAAAATCCTCCCATCACTCTCATGGCTGAATTGTTTCAGGACTCTGTCTTGCCCCTTGAACTTTCCTTCATGTTTTTTTCTTTTCTTTTTTTTTTTAACCACCGATTAACAGCCCATTAATTGCTCTCTACAGAAGGGGGAGCAGAGGCGCCCAGAAAGCAGCCAGTTCCCCAATTACTGGGGCTGAATACCTCCCGCGTTGCCTTTGTCTCGGCTCTGCGTTGGCTCATTCAACCCTGCCAGGGAGCCCGAGGTTTGCAAGGCTGTCCGTGCACACAGCTGCTATCCCAAATTATCCGTACAACCCACCCAATACTGGTGACAGCATCCTGCACAGCTCCTCCTCATCAGCGCAGAGGAGAAGTGGAGGGGGCGCGAGACCCAAGCAGCTCCCTTACTGCACCACAGGATTCCACAAAGTCCTTTTTCCTGCACAAATCACCAGCTCCATCAGGAAAGGAGCTGGCATGGATGTGATTAAAGCATCTCCAGTGGCAAAGAGAGGAAGCAATCAGAGCGACCACTTGGATGAGATACCTAACGGGCCCTTCAAGGAGCCCGAAGGAGCTGTGTGAGTATGGCTTAAATCGTGGGCTATTCCTAAGATAATCACCGGGCCAGATTTCCCAGCATACCCACTAGCAGCAAGAGAGAAGATAAATTACATGCAGAGACCAGCCCGATTAAGCCATCTGCATCACCTTCATCTTTTCCAGCTACAAATATGAAACAAAAACATCCTCCTCAACAGTCAAGGAGTTTGAAGATATGGGTTGACTGCAAAAAGGCAGTTCACAGTGCAAAAGAGCTAGGCAGATACAGTGGACAAAGTGCCTATAGCAGGAGGAGTTTAACAGTTGTATTTTGATTTTGGATTCCCAAGAGCACCATAAATACATAACTCAGTAGCATTGCCTCGCGGAGCCCATGTGAACCCAGGAACTTCCCATGTATGTAGACGGCTGTTTCCAAAAATATGCAAAACCTCAAACTCCCAGAGGCACAATTTTGGAAAGTCTGTGAAAGGGAGAGGAAAGATCCAATTGTAAAGCATTAAGAACATAAATCAAATGTCTAGTGAAGAAGGTTTCAGTATGGAGAGACATTCTTGGATTGGCTTTTAGGTGTGAGACAGGCAGCAACCCCAGCCCTGATCACAGCCACAAATTTTGCATTTAAACTGTTTCAAGGGAGCTTAGACTTTGTTGTTGTTCTTGCCTTCTTTCACTTCATTTCCCTATACCAGCGAAAAAAAGAAAGCAAATTGGCAAAGATGAAATAAACTTTTCATGCACTTTGAAAAATTCTATTAATAAATAATTCAGTTTAGAGCTGCCCTAGTCCTATATATGGGATCTTTCTTTAGTCTATGGCTGAGCCATGTTGTCCACAGCTCCAGCAACAGATCTCCACTCTGATGGCAAAAACCAGAAGGGAAGAGAGAGCAGCACAGTCCCCTCACCATACATGCTGATCAAGTCCTCAGTTATGGGCTAAAATCTCATGGGTCTGAGCTGCGGTCACACATCTGGCCATGACAACAAAGCCCTTGCTGAAACTCGCCAGGGGAAAACGTTTTCAAGCTTTGTCCAAAATTTAGATACATATTTTTAAATAGCTCAGTAGGGTATGCTTAAAAACTTTGACCTTAATGTACAGAAATAAATCATGGCAAAGCATCAAAATAACATACACCGTTTCCCATGATTGAATGCGATTTCAGCTGTTGAATATTTGTGCCATACGTTGTTGCAGCACTTACTGTACAACCGACATGGCACCAAAAATGTAACCAAAAATGCAACCTCTCCGCCTGGCCGCTTCAGTTCAAGCCTGCAGCAACACACCGTGCTAGTGCATATTTGCATACGCTCAAGTCAGCTGCAGGCAAGTTCACAAAAGTATGCAAAAGAAACTACCCATCTTGAAAGGCTCGTACCACCGAGACTGTGGGAACCTTAAACCAGGGTCTAAGTCAAACACAAGCAAACAACAACATGGAAAAAAAAAAAAAATCCAACCCTCAACCCAAGATCAGAACCCCAAACTAACCCACGGAAATTTGCAATTGCTTCTTTAAACGGAGCAAAGGAGCGGTGACCAGAGATGTCCGCAGTGTTTTTCCTCTGTCTCCTGCCTCTTTTTTTTTTTGGATGCTGTTTATAAAAGCGAGTGTCATGCTTGTGGGTTTCAGCATAGCTGACATCTATGGGTATGAGTCACTGGGTCTGCCAAAGCAAACATGAGCTGAGCTGCCTCCCGAGGATGCGTTCCCAAGGCAGAGACCCTCTCCATGCACCGCAGGGACCTTGGGGTGTCCTGCTACACGGGGGGCAGATCCTCTGCAGCCCTTCCAGTGGGTTAAAAAAGGGAAAAAAAAAAAAAGAAAAACAGGGAGGTTGGGGATGTTCTTCCCCTTGGTCCGGAGCATGGCTGGCTCGGTGGGTGCAAAGCAGTTATCCTCACACTTAGCACTAAATTAAACGCCATAGCGTCGAGGTTACACTTGGTGCCCCCAGGGAACTGGGGAGCTGGGGGGAAGCTCCTCTCTGCCCACGCTGATGGGATCCCGGCTCCATCCGGAGCTGTGGTTGCACATCTTCGCTTCCCGTGGCTTTTCCTCCCTCTCTTCCTTCCACCCTCCCTCCCAGCTAGCGCAGAAGATACCACTGCCAAACATCCCATTACAAAAATATCCAGCTAAAACACACGTTATTTTGTGGGTGAAGCACTAGCTGGGTCTTATTGCCTCATCTTATTTTCTGTGAAAAATATGAGACATGGACTAATTTCCTGGCCAGAGAACAGCACACGACAGAGCAGGGACCTGCGGCGGGGCCTTACGTTGCTGCTGGGGCGAGCTGCACAGCCTGGACCTGCGCTGCTGTGCAGGGAAAGCTCCATCACCTCAGGAGCGACTGCACTAGAGACGTTCAAGTACACCTGATTACTTAGTGACGCAAAAGATCAAGAGAAAACCAGCCCTTTGCATTGCAGGCAGCGACCTGTCCAGCAACAGCACCTCGGCGCCATCCCAAATATCCCCCGAGCAGCCGGCGGAGTGAAGGAGGATAGAGACATTGCTAGAGCAGAGGAAACCAAGGGCTAGTATGGGCAGCCCTACCTCTTCAGATACTGCTTTCATTTGAAATGAAAATATAAAAGAAGTTTCATATGCAGATCCAAGAATTTCCAGAAACAGCTTTTTGTCCTCCGGAGGGAGTGACCAAAGGCGGGTTGGAAAATTCCCTTGTCCCACTCTGCAAATCCAGCTACAGCATCATTTTAGCACAGGGGCTTGTGCTTTTTCTTTCCTTTCCCTCTCTCTTTTTTTTTTTTTTTTAAGCCTTTTTGAGGGTTGAGGCTAGCAGAAACCTGTAGCTGCGCCTGAAGTTTCTGTTTCTAATAAACTTGGCAAATGCTTCCCGCCTGCGCAGCCTGTCTCTCTGCCATATTTAAATATTTATATCAACGTATCTATGGTGATGGATAAAGTTATATAATGAGAAGGAGGAGGGCATAGGGAGGGTGCTGGGGAGAAACAGCATCAGCTCCTCCTGAAGCGCTTGGCCCAGGTAGCAAGGCGGCCTGCAGAAGCAGAAGAGATTCAAGGACACCAGAGGTCCCTAGGAACCTCCAGGAATTCCCAAGGCGGTTTCCCAGCGCAGGGCGGGCTCTCCTCCCTCTCACCAGCTCCTGCTTTCTCAGCGGAAGGCGAACGCTCGTGTTTCTCCCTGCGTGCAGGGCCGAGCCGCAGCTGGGCCTGGCTGCGTTTCTGCAGGAGGCTTCACTCCCGCCTCGGCCGGGCGAGAGGAGGAGCCCGAGCCGCCAGCGAGGCCACAGAGCCGCTATTGTATAATCAATGTATAATTCATTAGCAGGAGAAGGCAGGCTAGAAGGGAATCGCTTATTGCTAACGTAACGCGGCCAAGAAGAAAACGAGCACATCCACAGGCGAGAGGCTGTACTTAACGGTTAGACGACAGAGCCCTCAGTCGTGCTGAAGGTAGATACGGGGGCAGGGGTGGAACTGAACAGCACCTGGAGCACAAGAACGTGTTTCGTTTGGAAATTTCTGTGTTTCCAGGTCCGGCGTATGCCTTTGGCTCGTTGCTCCCTGTCAGGGGATGAGCAGTTGGCACGAAGGGGCCTTGCTGTCCCCATGGGGCCAGCCAAGGTGCCTCTCTGTGGGCTCTGCGCTGGGAGCTCCAGGAAGAGCAGAGCAACCTGGAGCACAGTCAGCACTGGCCTCATCCGCAGGCCTGTAACCAGTCACGGGTTTGGCAGCCGCTTCCCAGAGCTGTAAAACACGCACTACATGTATTTTTCCAAAACAGCCTCTGCCTCCAGCGTTCCTCGTCGGCTCCCCTCCTTCCTCCTGCACTTCACCCCCCGCATCCTACCTGATGCAACATCTCTCGACCTTCAACTGCAGAAGCTGAAGTTTCCTGAGGGCACCATCTACCTCTGGCTGAATTTCTCGAGGAAAATGACAGCAGGCTGATTTTGAAAACACATTGTCTCTGCACCTGTTAGAAAACATCCATATCAATCAAGATCTATCAGGATTTTTTTTTTTTTTTTTTTTTTTTTTTAAAAAAAACACTCTATGTTTAGAGATGCTGTTTTAGATGACAGGACATGGCTTCCTTGACACCCCCATGGTGCAGAAGTCCACCCCAAACTGCCAGATTATAACCCTCCAAAGACAACTTGGTTATAACCCTTCAAAGTCACCCCCGCCATCCCTCAATGACTAGGAGGGCCTCAGGAGAACAGGCACTTCCAGTCATGCTGTGAGAAGCAACTACATTTTCTAGCCCAACTCTTCCTTCAAGAAAGGAACGTCCATGCTCCAGACCTGTTAGTTCCTCAGGGAATAAGTCTGGTGCAGGTCACATTGTGGCCACTGCCACAGGCATGAGGACTGCAGTTCTACACTGAGAAATATATATATATCATAATATAAAAATATGCACACACAGACACATATATATATCAAGGCTTGGAACTTACCTGCTTTTCTGAAGTTCCAGTGATAACAAATGACTCCAGAAACAAGAGGAAGGAAAGGGGTTTTGAGTCCTTTCACATTTATTTATCACAGACAGGCGATTCCTGCCCATACTCACCACTTTACAGCAAAATTTGGTGTGGGTAGGAGGAGCATCTAGGGCTGTTAATCATAATGTTAAGCAAAAGGCATCTTTTATCTTATTGGACTTTAAAGGAGCATTCAGCAAATAATAGAGAATATTTGATCAATGTCCAATTTTTGGTATGGCAGAATATCATTAGTTTTACATCCAGACAGTGCTACAAAAGGGGAAAGTAAGACCTGAACACCCACTGTTTAAAAAATGGAAGCACCAAAAAAGCCCTTATCAAACCCTTCTTCCAGTTTCCAAGGAAAATGTTAGCGAATCCTTTTATACAAACGCCCTGCTCTTTTATTCATTGCTCAAATGCGTCTTTAAGCTTGGTTTCCTGCCTCCGCTCGTGCAGGGCATGACTGCTCTCACATCATCCAGTTGCTGGTGGCGGGAGGCAGATGAGGTCAGTGACAAGCGGTGGCCAAAGGGCTGCTCCGCGCGTTGGGTTCCTCTTCTTTGGAGGCTCGATGCGGTCATCGCCGTCGCGGCTGCTGGGCGCGCGCCAGCTGCATGGGGCGCATCTCCGCCCAGCACCGCAGGCGGTGCCCATGGCTTCTCTTTGCTCACACACCCCAGCGAGCCAGACAGAAATGGGGAAAGAAGGACGGCCTTGCGGGAGGAACTCGCTTTTATTGAAACAACCATGAGTCACAGGAGGGGCCAACTCGCCCACAGAATGGCAACGGCGTTAGCCTTGACTGCAACAGCTAGAGCTCACCATGGAGAGCTGGTTTCCATAGGTAAAAGCCACAGTGAAGGAAAACTTCATGAAGTTGCTATTACTTCAAAAACCGTTTCACGGAGATATAGTTCCTGTCAGAAAATCTGCTGTAAATTATATAGCTACTGCAATTATGCTTTTCAGGTGAGAAGTGGTTCTACCTCTTTGTAAAAAGGGCAAAGCACAACAAGAAGCCATCAGATTAGCCAGGCTAAAAAGCTGAGTTCTTCAGTTGATTGAGATTTTCCAAATTCCAATTTAACCTCATTATCAATAAAGATGTACAATGAGGATGTGGAGTTAGAGGTACTATTGCCAACCTGGCTGGAGACCAGTCCCATTCTCTTACAGATTTTAAACACAAATCCTGCACTTTGATCAAAGTCCTCTCATATTTCACAGTCTGTCTGGTTGACGAAGAAAGATAAATAAGCAACTAAGGCAATACATTGAACAAAACAATATAATATTGATTCTACATCAAGCCCCAGGAGATGGGCTGAATCCTAAGACTCAAAAACAGCATGTACAGCTTCAAGAAAGACATGATATGCCCTTTTTCTGGTTGCACATTTTAGAATTCATGCATTGCTTTCTGTTTTTTTTTTTCCTACTTTATACCGAGAACTCTGTAATATTTGAAATTAGAGAAAAATTAGAAAAAAAACAAATCAATGGCAGTTGGATGCCTATATATATATAAATATGATTAGAAATTTGCCCAAAGTCAATAATGACTAGCATCCAGGTTGGAGAACACATTTCCCATTAGCAGAGCCACACTTAGTGTAAACCTATTTGTTGACAGCAAAAATTTTGTCCTGGGCTGCAATCCAAAGCCATCTTCCTAGAAATGTTATATCTTTTGGGGTCACAAACTGCTCAGATGAGAATGCAAGAGAAATCTGAACGAGGCAGATTAGTTCAGACTGTGGCTTTGGCTTGCTGGGCTTTTGCTTCTCTGCTTTTTTTAAATATAGTTTTGTTTTTTTTTTTTCCTTTTTCTTAACGTCCTGACGCAGAGGCTGTTTGCTTCTCGATCACTGAGCTACAGCCACATATTCAGTGTGGCGACCTGCATCCCTGAGCCCGCGTGCATGCATCCCTTCATCCTTGTCCATTTTCCAAGAAGATGTGGCACTGCTGCTCCATAAATCATCATCCGGAGTGGGCAGTTTGCAACGCACAGCGCTTAGAGGTGCTGGAAAGGGAAACATGGAACCTGAATAATGGTGACGTGTCCTCAAGCAACACCACCTTGGATGATTTTGCAGACGATTTCAGGCAGCTTCCCAGGCCAAGAGTTGGCTCTACCTACCAGGGAAGTCAGGTTGACAGATTCCTACCTTTCTTGCAGAGTGTATTTGCCTTTCCGGTCAAGATTGTTGCTGAAGTGGATGGAGAAGCAGAGGAAGGAAGTTAGAATCATCCCATAAACCTAAAAGCAAATAAATGAAATGCACAAATAATTAAATATTGAGCTGACTATGATGCTCCAGCTGCTTGAAAAGAAATATTGCCTGTTATTTCGCTTGGAAGTTCTGATTTTGTTAGGTATTAAAATGTCACATTTTTGTTAAGGGAGCTGTTTTTCAGTAAAATGGTGAACAACTTCAACATAACAAAGAAAAAAAGATGCGGTTAAAACATCTGATTGGAATTAGCACATCATGGCTCAAACTCAGGCCTAAAAATACCAAAAAAAATGAGAAGCAGCCAGGAAATTCAGATTTCAAATTTCTGCTGCAAAACATTCCTCTGGACAAGCAAGCCTATACCTCATAATAGCCTTTTGCAAGAATAAAATAGGGGGAAAAAATCATCAGATATTGCATGGGGTTAAAAAAAAATACAGAGAGAGAGAGAGAGAGAGAAAAAGAAAATACATGTGGACAATTCCAAAGCACCACGAAGACAGCACTGCTTCCTTTGCATTGTAAAACCCCCGTTATCAGACTGGTAGGCACAACCATGCTGCGGTGTCCGATCACCCATCTGGATTCACAAAGGCAACTCATCAAAGGTTCCAAGGCTGCGGGAAGCGTGACGAGGGCTGCGCAGCATGCGGGGCTGCCTTGGAGCGCGGCGCGCGCAGCTGCGGAGGGCGCATTGTTCGCGGGAAGGACGGGGACATCCGAGTGGTCGCCACGCGCTTCCCTCGCATCCGGCCGTGACAATGGCAAGGGGCTCAGGGAGGCTTCCTCCCGCGTGCGCTTCAAAAGGCGGTCGCCTTATCTGGCTATGGCATTTAAGCTGTGGGAAAAAACACGTTCCCACTTGAGAGCGGGAGCTCCCACAGCTGTAGCAACACAGCTGAAATGTCTCCTATGCCCAAGAAAAACGAGGGAGCAGCACCAGATATCCATAGGTGACTTCACACTGGACATCAAGGTATATCTCCTGGAGAAGAAAGAGCTCAGCTACACCAGAAGGAAATGAAGCTTTAATACTAAAGTTTTACATGAACTCAGGAGTTCTGTGCAAGTAGAAATATGCTAGATCAGCCTGCTACACATAATATTGCCTGATGGTTTTACCTAGTTTATTCCGAACAGTGTAAAAATGATAAGTCTTCATCTATGTTTTCTTTAGATGGTCTTCTCATCTATGCAAACTCCACTGACTAGTCATGCTGCTCTTGCACTATATTTAAATACACTAAATTCTCTGCAGATACCCACCTCTAACTTCACACATAGCAACTTGAGATAAATAACTCAGAGATGGTATTCCTGCCAACATTTTCTAATAGGAACGAGATAAAAGACAAACCCCTGTTTGATGAAGACAGGAGTTTGAAGAAGATAAGAGCCATTGGCTCAAGGCTCTCTGTTGTGCTCACACAGCATTTACAGAGCTAGGAATCTTTTGGGAGTATTAATCTGCAAGACTAAGGGCAAAGCTACCACTTTTCGATACCCTTGTACTATGCCAAGACAGAGAGTAGTGGTTAAAAATATAATAATTTCTAAATACATATTTAGTCAGAAAAAAATGGCCCAGAGGTATTACAGCAGAATAAAAACTAACTTCATGTTTACAACGCTAGTCTCCTGGATGACATTCTTTTCTGGCATATTTACTACATGCACAGGGCCCTTGCAGAGAGGCAATTAAAGCGTGATATATAACTGCGAAACAGTGGGCAGACATAGGAAAAGACTTGTTTTATGAGTGTGGAGAGCCACACTCATATGCCTGCACTCAGCTGCACTCAGCTGCCCACACCCACTTCCACACTGAAGGACATACTCCCATCACGGCACTTCTGTCCCCTTGCCTCCCTCTCTGCCCTCAAAACGATATGAATTCAGTACAGGAGGCAGCCAGGGAGCATTAGGCGAGAGGCAGCTCCGCGTTTCCCAGAAGACGGGGCTTTTCTGCATCTCCTACTCTGCACTTGCTGACAACTTTTTATCTGATCTCCGAGCACCTGTGCCCCGTGACGCAGCCTCCCTCACTTGCCAGGCGAAACCCACGTGAATGAAACTCAAACGCTGCTGCGGTCCCCTCCCACACGGCTGCCCCTTCCCATCCGTCATGCCTAGTTTGGGCAGAAGGGGAGTCCAGCGAGTCTATTTCTGCAGAGAAATCCCACCAGCTGGCAGCTGACACCCGCCGCCAGACAGGCCATGGATCTCTCCCAAATTCTGTGACAAAGTCACCTCCACATATTTCTCCGTCACTCAACTCTAAGCTCCAAAACCATCTGAGTCAGGCGTCTAAATCTTAGCTCCCTGAGGCTAACTTAGGATACAACTCCCCTCCTGAAGCCTGCCTCCCTGGGCTAAAAAAGCCAAGAACAGGCATAGCTACCACGAAACAGATGGAGATGGCCAGCAGCGCTGAGACAAAGCCCATGTGCTTCTTCAGGAAGTCCTGGATCTCTCGGAGGCAATCCTGAGACAAGAGAGAGACTGTGACAGGAGATAAGACAGAGACTGTGACAGCATACCAGCTGCTTTGGGAATATATCTGTATTTAATACGTAACTGCACTTAATGTAATCTCAAAAAAAAAAAAAAAAAAAAAAAAAGGATTGGGGGGGGAATAAAATTTAAGAAGTGAAATGAAAACATGGAAAAGCAGCACACCGTAACACAACATAGGTTCTTCAAAGATGCTATAGCTCAATTTTGCACAGTGTCATGAAAATTAATGGGTATTAATGCTAAGCATGCCAGTGACTCCACTGAAGACCAACTGGTCTACCAAGACAACCAGTAAGTCAGGGGAACCACTGAGAGGTGTAAGAGTATGGCCTTGGTTAAGTGTTTTGCTGAGCTGGGTGAGGGTGCTCATGGTGCCGCAGCATCAATGCCGAAGCGTGAACGCGTTACAACCATGAAATCCTGCGGTTCCACAGGTTGCAAAACACATCTCAGTGCTTGCTTCCCCCAGCCAGCAACCAGAGCAAATTCAAACCATTAGAAGCGGTGACTGGAGTCAAACACAGTGGCCACGTTTGTTGCTCTCTTCCTTCCTGTTATTTCATCTGAAGTCTACCCACTTTTGCGAATTTGTTCTTCAGGATACAGTGTTTTGAAACACTGCCCTGCAGGCTGACAAGTGCCTAAGCAGCACAGCATTGCATTAGCTCTTGACATCTTTGCGTAACAGGGATGCTTTTGTATAGCTGGAGCAACACGTTTTTGTTTTCCCTAGAACAATATACATACTGAAGCTGGCAGCTTTAGCTACTTTAATTCATTTGACCACTCCAATACAAAAAGAGAGGATGGAAATATACTTGATAAAGCTACTGCTGGACATAATTTCTTTTTCTTTTTTTTTTCTCCATTTTAAGCACATGTTCAATGATCTTGGAAAAGGGATTACAATTATTGTATGCACTTTCAACATTATGCTGCTAGGGGATATACTCTTTTAAGCCTCAGGAATTAGCACTGCATGGGGAGTCCGGCAGGGTTTGAGGCAGGTTTTGATGCCCTGCGATGCCACAATCTCTGCACGCGCAGGAGGCATGGAGGAAGGAGCGACTCTCTCCTTACCTCTTCCGCTGCCTTGGGGCGGCCTGGCGGGCACGTCCTGTGCTCGACATCTCCCGTCTCTCCGAAGGGGAGCGCTTCCCGCAGCACAGGAACTGAAAGAGAGCGGCTGTGTGGTTAGGCAATGCCCTGGGCAATGCCCTTCCCGGTGACGCCTGCAGCTGGCCACGTCCATGATGGGGACCCCTTCCACAACCCAGCTAAAGCAAGCGATTGGCGATGGCTGGGTATCTCTGCCCGCATCTCCTGAATGTGAGGGTGTGAATAATCCTGGGCCTCATTTTCCCCACGAGAAGCACTAACGCTCCTGGCTGTGTCTCTAAGGGGCCGCTGATGGCATTAGAATGTAAGTATTTGGCCTTACTGCAGTCTGAGAAGCACAGATGAAAGTAGCTTTGGAAAGCCCTTATTACATTGAATTAAAAAAATATTTGTGCAACTTCATCCCTTATCTATACCTGGCTGGGAGCATCAGAGAGGCATATATTCACTTTAGCATACCACAGATATGAAGGAACGAGACTTGACAAAAGCCTACCACGGCAGACAAAAATCAACTACAGTACGAAAGTCTTTAAGATCTTGCATCACAGCAACACTGCTTTCCTCCTACTGGTAATCCATTCAGTCAAACCTAGGAAGTGTCTAGAAAGCGAGAAGATGTTCCCCCTGCTCCTAAGGGAAAACAACACTGGTGGAAGACAAAACGGGCTCGCGCAACAGAAAAATACTCCAGAGCAAGGTTTTTGTGAAGTCTTACTGTTTCATGGATGGCAGTCAGTTCCTGCCTCCTAAAGCTGGAAGCATTCTTCCTCACCTCCTCGTACACAAAGTCATAGACGTCCATCATGCTGTCTTCCACCTGTGACAAAAGCAGAGATCTGTACACATAAAACAGCAACCACAGTCATCTGGGGAGGGAAGGGCACTCCTGCCACATCCCACGAGAAGCTTTCAGGTAGAGCAAAACAAGTCATGCAGGAGAGGAGGCTACTGCCATGCTGTTAAACCACCACCACGCCGAGCTGGAGCTAGTAGAGGATCTACCGTGCCTCAAGGAACACATACGACACCAAGTCCCACCAGAGGACAGTGATACTTCCCCGCAGCTGCACATGAACCGGCTCATACCACGCTCGCATTGTGCCGAGGTCTTGCCAGCTGACAGGAACAGGGCCTTTGACAAGCTTTGGATTTAGATCAAAGTAGTATTTGGATGACCAACATGCTTAGACTTTCTTGGCAAGGCAGGGACTACACCACTTCCCTGTCCTGCCAAGGCACTGTGAGAAGAGGTATTTGTGACTAAAATACGAAGGTGAGAACACCTCAGATGGATATCGTTATCCCGGTGAGGCTGGAGTTTCTCCAGAATAGAGTCAATTAAGTAACAGACTGTTTCAGTGGTAATTCAGATTCTAAGTATTTACCATAAAGGTGAGAACTGATGGCTTGATAAATCCTGGAATTTATCCAACTTTTGCTCAGGTTCCAAAGAAAGAGAAAAAAAAAAACCACAAGTGACAACTGTCTTCAGTACCAGGTATCAAAATCTCTCCTTCGTTTCCAGTCACTTTCTTACCAATATTGATCAGAGTGGAAGTAACATTTGGCTTTTAGAAAAGTCGATCAATAAGAGTGGGAGGCAGCATGGGGAGGAAAAAGTGCTCTTAGAGCAAACCCATCTCCCAGCAAGGCTTTTCAGTTAGGTCTTTAAGGGGCTGCACTTAGAAATTACTCTAACAAAAACACAACACTTTGACATCTTCTTAACACCTTGGAGGTGAATGCTCTATAGGAAGACCTGTGCGCTCTTTAGGAAGGACAGGCTAGGAAGAAGAGGTAGTGGAGTTGCTCTTTATGTGAGAGAGCAACTGGAATGCATGGAGCTCAACCTGGGGGTGGATGATGAACGAGTTGAGAGCTTGTGGGTAAAGGTTAAAGGGCAGGCTAACGTGAGAGACACTGTGGTAGGTGTCTGCTACAGGCCACCTGACCAGGATGAAGAAGCTGATGAGGCCTTCTATAATCAGCTGGATGTTGCCTCACAGTCACAGGCCCTGGTTCTCATGGGGGACTTCAACTACCCTGACATCAACTGGAAGGACAACACAGCCAGGCACAGTCATGGAAGTTCCTGCAGTGTGTTGACGATAACTTTGATGTTGGAGGAGCCAACAAGGAAAAAGTGGGCTACTGGACCTTGTGCTAACAAATAGAGAGGGACTTGTAGGAGATGTGAAGGTGAGGGGAGCCTTGGCTGCAATGACCATGAGTTGGTAGAGTTCAGGATCCAACGAGGAGGAGGCAGGGCTGTAAGCAGCCTTGCAACAATGGACTTCAGGAGGGCCAACTTTAGCCTCTTCAGAGGCCTCCTTGGAAAGATTCCATGGGCTAGAGCTCTAGAAGGAAGGGGGGCCCAAGAGAGCTGATTAGTTTTCAAGCGGCACTTCCTCCACGCCCAGCAACAGTGCATCCCTGTGTGTAAGAAGGGAGGCAGAGGGGGCAGGAGACCTGCGTGGATGAGCAAGGAGCTTGTGGCAATGCTCAAGCAGAAGGCAGCGGTATACAGAATGTGGAAAAAAGGACAGGTCCCCTGGGAGAAATACAGGAACATAGTCAGGGAATGCAGAGATGCGACAAGGAAAGCTAAGGCACGTTTGGAAGGCAATCTGGCAAGGGATGTTAAAAAATAACAAGAAAAACTTCAACTACGTTAACAGCAAAAGGAAGATCAGGGAAAATGTGGGTTCACTGGTGAACGGGATGGGCACCTTGGTTACGAATAACACAGAAAAAGCAGAGTTGCTGAATGCCTTCTTTGCTTCGGTGTTTACCAAGGGCAGCCCTTTAGAGCCCCAGGCCCTAGGGACAAGAGAAGAAGCCTGGAGAGAGGAAGACTTGCCGTGGGTAGAGGAAGATTGGGTCAGAGAGCACCTAAGGAAACTCGATACCCGCAAATCCATGGGCCCTGATGGGATGCACCCCAGAGTGCTGCGTGAGCTGGCAGAGGTCATATCTAAGCCACTCTCCACCATCTTTGAAAGATCCTGGAGAACGGGGGAGGTGCCACAAGACTGGAAGAAGGCCAATGTTACACCAGTCTTCAAAAAAGTCCAGAAGGAGGACCCAGGCAACTACAGGCCTGGGTCACCTCCATCCCCGGAAAAGTGATGGAACGGCTCATACTGGCCGTTGTCTCCAGGCACATGGAGGACAAGAAGGTGCTCAAGAGTAGTCAGCATGGATTCACCAAGGGGAAATCTTGCTTGACTAACCTGATAGCCTTCTATAATGGAATGACCGGCTGGATAGATGAGGGGAGCAGAGCGGTGGATGTCGTCTATCTCGACTTCACCAAGGCTTTTGACACCGTCCCTCACAACATCCTCCTGGGCAAGCTCCAGAAGTGTGGGATAGATGAGTGGACAGTGAGGTGGATTAGGAACTGGCTGGACGGCAGGGCCCAGAGAGTGGTGATCAGCGGTGCAGAGTCTAGTTGGAGGCCTGTAGCTAGCGGGGTCCCCCAGGGGTCAGTCCTTGGTCCAGTCCTGTTCAATTTATTCATCAATGACCTGGATGAAGGCACAGAGTGCTCCCTCAGCAAGTTTGCTGACGATACCCAACTGGGAGGAGTAGCTGATACCCCAGAGGGCTGCGCTGCCATCCAGAGGGACCTGGACAGACTGGACAACTGGGCGGTGAAAAACCTCATGCAATTCAACAAGGCCAAGTGCAAGGTCCTGCACCTGGGGAGGAATAACCCCAGACACCAGTACAGGCTGGGGACTGACCTTCTGGAGAGCAGCTCTGCAGAGAGGGACCTGGGCGTCATAGTGGACGACAAGTTGACCATGAGGCAGCAGTGTGCCCTCGTGGCCAAGAAGGCCAGTGGGATCCTGGGGTGCGTTAAGAAGAGCATCTCTAGCAGGTCGAGGGAGGTGATCCTGCCCCTCTACTCAGCCCTGGTGAGGCCACATCTGGAGTACTGTGTCCAGTTCTGGGCTCCACAGTACAAGAGGGATGTGGAGCTGCTGGAGAGAGTCCAGCGCAGGGCCACAAGGATGATCAGGGGCCTGGAACATCTGCCCTATGAGGAGAGGCTGAGTGAGCTGGGCCTGTTCAGCCTGGAGAAGAGAAGGCAGAGAGGGGATCTGATCAGTGTCTATAAGTACCTCCAGGGAGGCAGTGAGGAGGATGGTGCTGGCCTCTTTTCAGTGGTGGCCACCAACAGAACTAGAGGAAACAGCCAGAAACTGAAGCATCAGAAGTTCCACAGGAACTTAAGGAAAAATTTCTTGACAGTGAGGGTGACAGAGCACTGGAACAGGCTGCCCAGAGAGGTTGTGGAGTCTCCTTCTCTGAAGATCTTCAAAACCCACTTGGATGCAGTCCTGTGCCACGTGCTCTAGGTGACCCTGCGTGTGCAGGGGGGTTGGACTAGGTGACCTTTAAAGGTCCCTTCTAACCTTAAGCATTCTAAGAAAAACAGGTCACTTGAGATGATTACAGACATTTCTCTAATATTATCCCATTCTGTCTGCTCATCCCCAATGCATGGAACTAACATAGGCTAATAATAACCAAAGAGGAGAAGAAAGAAGGGGGCTGAAAAAGATAACTTGAATTTTGCATTTCCCCATATCACAAGGGGTAAAAATCAAGTTTCAAGTAACCTGTCAGAAGATTTTTCCAAAGTTGTAAGGGGTTTGGTGGCTTCGTCTGGGTCAAGTGGTGCACCAACAAGTAAAACAAACGGATTCAGTAAAGGAAGTTTTCATTTGCACTGAAGAGCTGGATTGAAAAATAATGAAAAAGGTAATTTTTTGACCTCCTGTCCTGGCCTTATGTTTCCTAGGAATAAGAACACTAAGCAGCCTGCTTCCCAATCCAAGAGATCTTTTAACTTTTTCTGAGAAGTCAAACTCCAGCCTAAGATACAGGGATAAAGCTACTTGTGTTATCACATATATAGCCGTGCTATATACCATATTATACATACAGCACATGATGTAGCTGTGCACAGTACTCTACAGAGTACTCTACAGAAGATACAAATTTATTTCTAAAGGAGCTTATGATCTAGATAACTTGCAGCCACTACCACCGTCACTAAAACAGTGATGGTGACGAAGGTGGGGAAGTGTAATCTCCAGACACGTAATGACTAATACAGCCTGGCATCACATGCTCCCTCTGAGCTCACTTGCAAGCTGGCTTTTTAGTTATCTACTGATGTTTCCTTTTGCAAAGCAGCCTCCAAGAGCTGAAAGCACACAGATTAAAATGGAAGTGCTTTACAGCAATAATTTCCTCTTACAAATGTGTGTCTAGGCAAGCCTGAGAGTACAACTTGCTGATTAGCCATTCTCAGCATTTATATCTAGTAATTATATCTAGCATTTTTATCCAGCTTCTCCCCCCCCCCCCCCCCCGCCCAGAATCATGTGAATTTGAAGGGGAAAGCTATACATCTTTACACGGTCTGGCAATTTGTTTTCAAAGATTAGTGCCAAGAGATTTCCAATTTAAGCAATTCAGACATAGATACAAAGCCCTAAGTCTCAGTATTGATCTCTAGATTGTGCCATAGAGTGGATGAGAGGTACAATATGGCAATAGGAGGCTTAACTAAACACTGCCCTAATCCACCACCTTCTTAGCAACTTTTCTGCTGGGGACAGTGACTTGAGCTGCAACCAGGCTCTGGACCAGCAGTCATGCACAGTTACGTCTACTCAGACTAGAACAGCATGAAAACTTGTGTGCCTCTAACGTGTTAAAAAAAAAAAAAAAAAAAAAAACGAAGCCTGAAAATACAGTCCCTAGTTTCACAACTTGCATCAGGGTACGCTTTGGCCAGGACATGCACATTCATCCCTATAATTCCCTTGGATTTGGGACATAGCACAGTGGAGAATTGGAGAGCTTCACTGTTTTGTTCCAAATCACTGTCCCCAAGAGATTGCCCTCACACACTCCACCAAAGAGCAGCTTGCAGCCCCACTGCCTCAGAATAATCTTCTCCTTCCATTTTTATGCCAGGTGTTGGGGAGGAACAAGAAACAAATAAGACCAGGGTGCTTGCTCTTAGTTAAGCAATAGGATTCCTTTTAAATTTCTGAGTGGTTATGCTGGTATTTTTAATAATATGCCTTAAAAAAAAACCACAGATGTACCCTGTCCTTTAGCTTTGACAGCTGTTAGCATGTAAGGTGCTGATACAGCTGGAGAAGAGGAAGAGTCTGGCTGGGCTTCTTTTCAAAAGGTCTTAAAACTCCCCCTATACATTAGCACAATTGAAGTGGATTTTCCTGTTACTGCTGCTGACTTTCTGCACGGTTCAAAACAGTTTAGCGTGGAAATGGTGACTTGCTGTTGGAAGAGCACTTCTGGACAAAGTTCTCCCTTGCAATGAGAACGCGTTTCCTGCCCTTGTCTGTAGAAAAGGCAGAGAGCTGAAGTGTTAGCTGGGCTTCAATTTGAGAAAAATCTCCAGGTTAAATGACATGGCAAAGGGGTCACACCAATTAGTAGTTTTTTCTTTCTTTCTTTTTTTTTTTTTTTTTTTTTTTTTTTTCTCCCTACCCTGGAGGAACTTAGTGAAGTGTTGCAGCTCTAAATTAGCAAAAGAATTACAGCCTCCCATTTCTGTTTATTCTTTAAAAAAAACCATCAGGGACAATACAGATGGGTGAGAGAACATACAAGTGGAACATCAACCATCAGCCCCCAAGACTGATGCAACTGACTTCAACTAAGTTAATATAGTAGCATTTTTCACTTAAAAAGTGCTTGTTTATCATCCTCCAAATCCCTTATCCCCCAAGAAACAAAATATATGATTATAAGGCACTTACTCTGCCTAAATCATAAGGAAAGGCTATTTCATGGCCAAACAACTTCCTCGAAGACAAGCCTACCTTCTCCCCTGCGCCAGGGGATCACCCTTAGCACCACAGGGAAAGGAGCCTGCTGCTCTCCGTGCCTTTGAGAGGCCACCACCAGGCATGTTCGCTGTGGAATCGACACCTCAAGCACCTTTTGCTCCAGCTATGAGGGATGTATTCATTACACATCACTCAAATATTCCTTCAGTGGCAGCCTCCACTGGTTCCCTTGCTTAGCTGCAAACTGCATGTTAGGCATTTAGCACAGGAAACTGGAATAAAGCGGTCAAACCACGCTACAGCCTTCCTTGCTCCAGTAAGAAAACACATCTGCGTTTCACTACCTCTGCCTTGCCTTTCTTCCCCACAATGCAGAATCATGCGTTCACAACATGTCAGAAATGAGGAGAAAATAAATAGATAAAAACGGAGCTGGAGAAGCAGGCTGCAATGCTTACTATCGAGTTAAATTGAAAACAGAACAGCACAGGGATGAGAAGGGGAATTAGCAGGGAGAAATAAACAGTGGGAGCACTGTAATGCTGCTCGCTCTCGCTAATAAGGCTCGAGAGCAAGCAATCTCGAAGCTGCAACGCTGCCACGCAGCCAGGATGCCACCCGGGCTAACCAACACGAGCCGTCTGAGCACAGCACGTCAGGGCACCAGGTCCGACTACATCTCATCCAACACCTAACACTCCTCCACATGTCTTCGGCACGAAGAGCGGCTACCTAACACCTAAGGCAGTTACCACAGCCTCAGCGCAGGTCTGTATTTCCCTAAGACTCACCGCTCCCTTCCTCTTCACCGCTTTGAGCTTCCTCAGACCAATCAATACAGATGCACAAGTCTGGGCACACTGCAAACCAGCTGAGCCTTCAAAGTCCCCCATGAAAACTGCATTGAGGGAGCACTGCTTCCCTCAGGCTGCTCGTGGTCACCACAAGCAACCAACAGAAGAGCTAAAAGATCCAAATGATGCTTTTAGGCAAGCGCCCTTCACCTTTTGTTCCAACTTTTAAGACTCATGCACACACATACACACCCTTTTGAGTGCGAGCAGGCAGTCCCCAAGTATCTTTGCCCATCACCAAGGAAATGGTGGAAAGGAACGGAGTCAAAAGGAAAGTGCAAAAAACATGGCGAAACTTAGCCAAGCCCCACAAGACCATTTCCTGGGTCTCCTCCGGATCCTTGTGCAAGACATTGAGGAGAAGCTCCCAGCTAGTTTCACCCCTCGCCTACCACCACAGGGCCCCTGCTTCTCCTCCCTCCGCGACATGCTACGGAGAGGGAGCTTCCCTGGGGCAGAAACACACCTGTGACCACACGTCCATCCAGCATGCCCAGCAGGTGCCAGCTCCCATTAGGGATGACTTATGCCTCTTCCCAGAGGAGGGACCTAGAACTGTTTTCTGAGGGG
Source organism: Tinamus guttatus (assembly GCF_059628265.1). Taxonomy (NCBI): domain Eukaryota; kingdom Metazoa; phylum Chordata; class Aves; order Tinamiformes; family Tinamidae; genus Tinamus; species Tinamus guttatus. Next base: position 10,843,283 of record NW_028288774.1, on the reverse strand, counting down.
AAGAACGCTCCTTAGAGCTAATCAACAGCAAAGCACACATAGGTGCTGGTGTACATGCCAAATAGGTTTTACTTTTCCCCTAACCTCTCCAAATCCCTTGCGTAGCCTCAGTGCCTCAAGGCCTCTTCTGCCTGATGCAAACCTCAAGTATTTCTCTCCATCAGGTTTCATAAAAGCCCTGGAACCTGCCAGTGGAGCTGCTCCTGGAGCAAGCTGCCACACAACAGGCAGAAAAAGGACCAAGCGGGTTCAGCGTCAGGGCAGCGATGAATTATAGAAAACAGGAATGCAAATGCATCAAACAAGGGAGCAGTGTCTCACTGCGGGATGCGGGGCGCTGCTGGGTGGCGAAAACACAAACGCTAAGGGTCGCTGTACTTAAAGAGACTAAGAAAGAGGGAGGTTTTCTTTCCCATCTTCAGCTTGCATTTAGGTTTAGGATTTCAATCACTATGACTTACACCTGCATTTAGAGGTTGCCCTCAAACTGAGGCTGCTGCTCTGCCTGCCTGAGGCTGCTGCTGCAAGAATTTGCTCCAACATATACTACTAACAGGAATTATAGAAAAAGGGAAAAAAAAAAAAAAAAAAAAAGACACAGGGAGAAATATAGGGAAAAAAGGAAAGAAAAAAAAAGGAAAAAAATACATGCACACGAAAGTGTATGTTTTATGCATCCCAGAGACAGCGGCAACACTTCATCTTACTTTGTAAATGTGTTTGTCGTGAGCAAGAGCTGCAGATAAGACATGTCTGGTGATGACCCCCCACGCAGGGCGGGGAGGAACAGGGAGGCTGTTCAGGAATGGGAGCTGACCGTATCAGTGCTCCTTATTCAACAGCTGTAACCATGAATCTCAGCCCCGTGCCAATATCCCAGGCCCTCTTGGAAAGGCACCATCTCAAAAGAGATCACCCTGCTCGCTACCAGAGGAGGCAGCTGCTGCTCTGTGTAAGAGGCCTTGATTGAAACTTGCACTTCGGAAAAGCTGAGAGGTCCCCCGAGCTGGATAAGAGGATGCAGCAGACCAGGGAGAGCAGGGAACGCAAACTGTGGGATTATAAACCAGCTGTTAGGAGGCTGCAACTCTGCTGAGGACAGGCTTGGCTGTGATTTATGTCTCAAATATGCGGGAGGACAAACTTACCCTGTCAGCTGTGGCCCACAGGATACAGAACACTGCTTCCTTTTCCCGGAGTCCTCTGGAGACAGCCCCAAGCTGAGCAAGGCTGCACGCGAGAAAGTGCATGTGCGTGGGCATGGCTGGAGCTCCCCTCTCGATAAAAGGCTAAATCCTGATTTTATTCTCTGAGTACACACAATACAACACAAAAAGAGTGCCACTGCTCTTCTACATGTGCAACTTTGAAAGCTGCTCGAAAATCTGCTCATTATATTAGCAGCACACACAGAAACCTAACCAACATGCACGAACGGCCTGGGGGTGGCCAAGGAGATGTGGGGAAAGTAACTCGGATGCAGATTAGCAGACTGGAAAGTGCGGCCTGACCGTACACACACACCGTGCTTCTCATGCTCCAAAACCCCCAGGTCAATCTGACCAATGCACTGGCAATTGCCTCTTTCTTCTGGCCACCCATGGTCAGAGGAGCTGCTGCTACTGCCAAAACAGGCAAAACGCTTCAGCACATTTATTTGCACCAGTGCTTTGTTTCAAGCTTTCCCCTCAAATTATGGTTTGGGGCATCATAATTCACTTGGTATAAGGTAACATTCACCTGCTAATGAATCATTGTAATTAACAAGCTCTTTCTGTTGCAAAACCTCTGTCATGCTACAGCATTTTTTCCTTTTCACTGACTCATCCTATCACCACACCGGACATACACAGGGCTCCTGCAGGGAATTTCCAAGCAGCTTCAGAGGAGAGGAACAGAGATGTGACACTGAAATTCCTCCAGCCTGTTTCACTGCAAGGCCCAGAACGCCACCCAAGGCCTCCCAACTATTCTGTACTACTGATTAACAGGAATACCAAAGGCCATTCTGGCTTTTACACTGTCTGTAAGACAGCCGCTCTGCCCAGCTTTGACAGAGAGGCCTTTAAAATAGAGATTAACGGACAAGCAGAAAAAAAACACTGGCCTGCTGCAGCTTGAGAGGAAGAAGCTGCAGCCTTCCCCATCAGCAGGGCCAGACATGGCATAAGCCTCTCCTATGTCCCTCCCGCATTTAAGAGCCCAGCTGCATCTGCCGAAAGTGCCAATGATCAACAGACCTCGCCTAAAGTGGCAGTGGTTTGTGGGAAAAGAGTCACCATAAAAATGAGTTTTTTGTTTATTTTTGAAAATAAGACTCAGCTTTTTGACATCTAGAATTGGGACTTCCCAGTGTGGCTGAAAACCACCCGAAATCCTCACCATGACAGTGGTTACTACAGCTGGACAGCCAAAGGTGGGTCTGAGAGCCTGACAGAGGTGAAGGAGCAGCAGTGGGGCACAGCAGGTAGGAACCAGGCTGCAGGACCAAGCCAAAGGAAGAAACACGGACGCACAAAGAGTTCCTCTGAATGGCTCAGCAGTAAGGCCAGCAGGAGAAAAGTTAAATTTAACAACCTTCAGATTTCAAGTATTCACGTTGCAGATCTTCCTTGGAGCAAGCAACTCACCCCAAGAAGTTTTGACATCTCTGCCAGCGACAGCAGCATGTTTCCCGAGGGCAGAACACCACCTTCTCTCTTGGTCCCATGAGACAAAATACAAAGTATTTCTTTGTGAACTGGGGACAAACTCTGACATACAGATAAAAACTCCCATTCTCCTGGGCTTCAGCTTTTTCATTGGAAAACCCTGACACTGCCATTGCAAGCCTGGTTGCTGCTCTCAGTTCAACTGGCTAAAAGGTCATAGACCATAGACCAGAAATGTCTCACCAAAACCAATATGCTCCTGCAAAAGCCTCAAGTACCACTAGAAGGAACCACTAGAAGGAAATAGGGACTGTAATCACATATACTAGCAGATAAAAGTACAAGAGAGAGAAGACAAAATCCAAGTGACATGCAAAGATGTGGTTCACTAGTCGTAATTTAACCATCATCCTTTCTGCATTTTAAGAGCTGGGGTTCTGTAGACACACATTTCCTTCCCCTCCTCAGCAGCCAGGGTTGCTTGCCCATGGATTAATTGCTGCAGATTACTATTAACCAAACACTATCAATCACATGAACACGAGAACTAAGATGCATTACAAACAGAAGAGGAGAGAGACAAGTATCAGGATCCACTTGAAACCCTGCCACTGGGAGGTTTACCACAGCTTCTTTGCACAGGTTGGTTATTTTTATTATCTTTTTTTGCAGAAGCTGGTAAACAAACATACTTTGGAAATAGGCCAGTCATTATTTTCTCATTAAAAGCACCAATCAGCTCTGGACATAATTCTAGAGAAGGAGGACTGGGCCCCTCATTTTAGCCTAGACATCTTCCTTCAGTCTCATGCCTCCAGAAGGATGTTATTTTAATTTCTGTGCAGAACACTAATGTTGGTAACATGGGGCTTCAGCGGGTTGAATTTTGTGGGTCAGATCTGAGCAAGAGATTGATGTCTCCCCTCCTAACGTTTCCTTTAGAAGCATAGTTGCAGGCATCCTAGCATGAGATTGTGCTTTTCCAGCACAGAAAGACATCTTATAGCCAGGCCTCTGATACCCTTTTCCTGACAAACTGGTCTTAGATCCCTGTGCAACATTTGTAACCCTGAAGAAATGAGCTGATGTGATTAACCCAACTCTAATCCACCAACACGATGTTCCACATCACCCATATCCTCATTGCTGGACTGAGGATTTCAAACTGTGGGACATGAGTGAACTAGGTCTGAGCTCCTCATTCCCGGTCATGAAGCATATATGCAAGTACGAAATGCTTATCTGAGTGGTTGTTTAACAGCATACAACCCATGTCACATTCCAGTAGTAATTCAGAATGTCAGCACTTTGCAGCTTTTGAGAAGGAAGTCTTTTAAGAGGCCAAAAAAAAAAAAAAAAAAAAAAAACATTTTATGAGTGAGGAGCAGGAGATGAGGAATCAAGAACCAGAAGCATTGTCTAATTCATTTAAAAAGGAAGGAGACTGAAAACAAAATGATTGCAACACAACAAAGAGAAGTCTAGGCTTTTTAAAGCTTCAATATAAGTTCTTCTTCTGCTTCTCCCAGCAGAGCTTGCAACCCCCATTGACCAGGAGTGAAGTCAGACCTGGCACTGGCCCCAGAAACAGCAGTGCTGTCCCTCATAGGCCTTGCCACCGTGCACCCCGCCTTGGGCTTCCTCAGCACCTCTCCGACTTTGGCCACATCGTCCTCAGGAGACACCTGCCCCAGCTGGGGAGCGAGCAGGAGCCCTGCATCCACAGCTCCTTTCTCCACCACCTTCACCCAGCAAAACTGGACAGAACTGCCACCAAAACTCCAGCACCATCTCCTATGTCACCAGTGCTCTCCATGACACCAATCCAAAACCCAACCTTCTTGCAAATTTGACCTTTGACACGAGACCCTTGGAAACCCTCTCCTTCTGGTCCATTTGTCTTTGTGCAACAGCAGCTCACCAGACCTCGTCTCATATTTGCGTTTTTGCTCTGTCACTGCTGAGATCTAATAAACGCACTACCTGGAGGTTTATCTCCTGGCCATGACCACAGGAAAAGGCAAGCAGAACAGTCACAATCTACTGTGGTTTTTGACGTAAAGACTTCCACTTGATTTTAGCAGAAACTAGGCTGGCTGAAAACATAAGCATATTAAAGAAAAAAAAAAGAAACCCACAAAAGAACTCCACAGAATTTGAAACAAGACTCTCATTTCGTTTTGCTTTCGGGAGAAATTACTTGTTCTGAGGGCCCCTGTGACAAACACCCTGTGTACCCCTTTTCCCTTTTGGATGATCCTTTCAGAAAGGCAGCTGGTAAAAGCAGTCTCCTTGCTCGCAAAGGACGGATATGACAGAGGATGTATTTGATAGGCCTCTACAAGGATGCCTTAATTACCACCAGATGTTCCTTTTATACAAAAAAAATCGCTGCCACAAAACCCCTATCAGATGAGAGCTTGGTGGTATTTCCTAGTAAACGGCGCTTACCTCTGTCCTGTGAGTGTATCTCCAAAAGGCAGCTGGTATCAATCCGCAGAATGCAAGAGCAAAACAGAAAAATCCCTGAGGACAAAGAGAAAACATTGCCAGTTACAGCATGAGGAGAGCATATTTATTTGGAAACACCTTAGGATCATATTTTATATGCTAGCTTTGGCAAAATTGTTTAAAATTAGAGCAAAATATCACCTTCTTAACATCTCTCATAATGCTGGTTACTCGATTAGAAATTAGCTGTATAATAACTCCATCATTTTCCCACAGGAACCCTCTAATTACACTGTGGCCTTGTGTAGGGGTTGACCAGAAAAAGCTCTCTCCTTCCTGTGTAGCAGCTAACCTATTCTGCCCAACTTCCTCTTGAGAAAAAAAAAATTGAGGAAAAAAAAAAGGGGGGTGGAGGGGCGGGGGGAAGAAAAACATTTACAGTATGCTATTATATGGAAGCAGGACCACATACAGAGATAACACCTCCTTATTCAAGGCATACGGTCTCCTCCATGTTTAGAATTCAGACATCAGCTTTAAAGAGGGGTAAATAAAACCCAACCAGTCAGACAGAAATCCCCACCCAAATGAATTTAGTCTATATACTAGTTGGTGATGAGGAGAGAGAACAAGCTGCTCTGGGAAACGAGCTGGATTTGACTCCAGCCGGCACCTCGCAGCTATTAACACCACACCAGCCGCAGAGCCAAGCTGCCTTTCTTAAATCAGCCCTGTCCCGTTTAGACAGGAGGAAGACAGAAATATAACCAAGGCCAGTAACTGACCCTGAACTGTATAAACAATAGTGACAATGACATAGAAGGCAGCTTGACTTTTGTATTCTTTGCTAAACTTGCAAAGCTGGAAGTTAGAGATGCTGCGGCTCTATTTGAGCAAGTTTTAACAAAAAAAAAAAAAAAAAAAAAAAAAAAAGCCTGATGTAAACATTGGTTGCCTATTGTGACAGCTGGACCAAAGAATTTACATTAAAAAAAGGGAGAGAAGCAAGAGTGCATGTGAAACCTTTGAAGGCCAAATGGGCTCATCAAATATGAATCTTAATATCAAATCCAGAGCATGGCCTTGGGATGGCAAAAGATGCTGAACAAGCACCAGCTGGAAACTGTTGCCCTGGCACGTTTTTCTGTCTAAGCATTCCCCTTCTGAAAGAAGCTGCCTGTCTGGGGAAAGCTGTCCATTTGAGTGAAGCTTGTTTTTAAAAATTTTATTTTGGTAAAACTTTGCTGGAATATTAAAAAAAAGAAAAAGTGAAAACATTTGTCAAATGCAAGCTTAAAGAAAGGAATGTTACTGTTACTCATTTTGTTTTACCAAAAAGCCTTTGCTTAAGGCCATATGGCTTTAAAATGGAAAACAAACAAGCAAGGAAAAAACCTGTCATACCACACCACCAAATCCATAGTAAAAAAGGAAAAAAACATGTCATTTCAAATCCTGGAAACAAGTGTAAGCATGCCAGCAAAATAGCTTTTTGTGGGTTTTGTCCATTTTTTGCCTGATCTATATTTCTCTCAACCCAGGATGAGGCACCATCAGAGAAATTTTGTTCCAGGAATGAAATTGTTTGGCATTTCACAACTCACAGTTTTCTTGTTTACAGGCTCCTTAGCAGGGGCCAGGGGAAAACCTGGCATGGCTCTTATGAAAGACTTTAATTATATATGCCTGCTCTTTTTTTTTTTAAAAAAAATTTTATTTTTAGGGGGGATGGGGAGTAGGATAATCAGACTTTTTGCTTGATGACAAATACTGCTTTAAAATGTAAAGTCAATGAAAATTTGATTTTAGCAACATTTTAAAAATAATCTAGTCCTCAGAGAGATGAGAAAGGCAAGTAGCTACCAAAAAACACAGAGAAAGATCAAACAGAAGTCAGAACGAAGAAAACTTTTCCCTATAACATGGAAGATCATTTTCTTAACTAAAGTTAAAGCAGATATAAAAGACAAAGGTCCTGTGCCACTTTGCTAGCACTCTGTCCTCCTGCATTTGCAGCAAACATCTGTAACTGTTAACAACGTGTCATCAGGGAGAGCTGCAGCCCCTCACCTCAGCCCTTTACCCTCCTACCTGCTCTGCCTTTCCTTCGACGCGGCGTTATTCCACGGGCACACGGAAGGCAGGCACTTGGGAAGCTCACCCCCCAGCCAGCCTGCAATAAGCAATTACACGGCTCCTAGAAGGGCTTATAAATGAATTATGGGCTGCTTTTTCCTTTCCCAGCCAGAAGGCTTTGTGTAGCACAACTCCTTAATTACATTAGAAGACATTTGGAGAAAACAAATCAGTGAATTAAGGACTCTCAAACCTTTCGGCTCATCCCTCCTGCACCCACCCCTCGCGGTAGGAGGGCTCCGCACGGGTGAGGAATCGCCCACAGCCAGGGATCCTCGGATGGATTTCGTGCTTGGGAGCGGGGCACGATGCAGGAACGCGCCCGAAGCACATTCACAGCACACGCTGCTGGGGCATGGCGGGCCCTTGGCAGCCTTGCTGCAATTATGCATTTGGGAACAGCAGAACAAAGAGCTGGCGCTGAGTGCTGGTCCCACTGGCACGTCACTCAGATCGGGCTTTTGATGACGCTTTTCCATCCCAATAAGTGTTTGGAGCCAGCACTCAGAACAGCTGATCTGTCCTGAACACATTTTGCTCTAGCGATTTTCAGCTTGGAAAATTCAGGTGCCAGTATTTCAGATGGGATATTTTGGGGGGTATGTTGCTTTCTCTCGGCTGTTTTTTCCCCTCCCCATCTCTCCATCTGTCCAGCAGTTTAAGGTACTTTGTGCTCCTATCTGGGCAGGCTCTTTCCTCTGTACAAGCAGTGCTGGCAGAGCTGCAGCTTTCCTTCCTTCTCCTCCCCTTCCATACGAACACAGCCTACAGGATGTTTATGTTCAGGACTGACTGAACGATGTACCACGGAGAAGCAAGGATCCACAGGCTCACCACAAGTATCCCTGGAGGACAGTCAACAAGCCTATCCCCTCTGTCTCTGCTGAAGGAGGAGCTGCGTTTTGGGGGAAACGGTCCAGGATTTTAGAGACGGGATCTGCGCAGCGGGTGGGTCATCAACCAGGGCGACGCTCCTCCTGCTAGTGCTTCCCGAGCAGAGGATTAAGGAACAGCCACGTCGACGTGCGTGTGCCACGGATGCTGCTTGCTTTCCCACACTGCCAGGTGGGAGAGGTCAATACTGCAGCTTCTTCCCTCTCCGATTAAACAGCAAATTAAATGGGCTTGAAACAAGACCATTATAGAGAAGGAAAATTCCTTTAAAATCAATAGCAAGGAAAGTTGAAAAATCCTCTCCGTTAAAGAGAGGAAAAAGGCTGTGAGGGATTGATTGTTTCTCCTGTGACTGAGGGGACACAACACCAAAAAAGAACAAGCCTTGGTGCTCTGTGAGTTTGAATCCCATTCCTGCTTCCTACCACATCCCATGCCAGACCTGAGAGACTGGCGCTCTGCCTTCCTTTCCCACTGCTGATCACAGATCAAACCACGGGCCTTGCCAAGCAGTAGGAACCCAAAACTCACCGTGGGGAGGAGACGGACGCTGCAGTGCTGGATGGCCCTGCTGCCAGTGCAGGGACTTGGCCCCCTCCAGTGGCTAAATACAGAGGAGAGGCCAAGCACACGGCTCCTCACACAGCTCGTGCTGGGGACCATTTATGTCACCACATTTGCCAATTTCTGTCATTACAGCCACATTACAGCCCCTTCAAATAACCCTGACTATGGCCAGGTTAGGGTATCCCACTCCCAATATTTGCTGATACCAGGAAAAAACACTTCTTCAAAAGGAGCTTCCTCCTAACTCACTGCTTCGTGCACGCTAAACTCCCTGCAAATGCCATGCTGCCATGGTCTGGGTCCAAACAGGCATTTCACGCCACACAGCGTGAGCTGAAAGGCCTTCCAGCTCTCGCGGGGCCACTCTGCTGTTTCTCTTGAGGCTAAGGCTGACATCTCTGCCAAAAGTCACATGCTTCACATGCTCATCACCATCACTGCAACAGACATTTACAGAATGCTCCAGCAAAGGGGAGCAAGAGAAAACAAACCAAAACAACAACAACAGAGCAAAAACAGAAGCACACACACAGTGACAGCTCTGTGAGAAAGAAATCCCGTGGATATCACAGAACAAGGATCACCCTTAAGAGCTGGCTGGAAGGGAGGAGAGGTGAAGACTCTCCTTAGCTCAACGCTACAGAAGGCTGTTCCCACCTGGCCAGTCCGGGTACGTACCATGGCGGTGAGACGCTCCGATTCCCGCACCGTGGCCACGGAGCTCAGCAGGGCAGCCAGGATCAGCATCATGCCGAGACACATCCCAACGCAGAAAGCTGGAAGGAAGCCAGACGGGGAGCTGCAGTTAGACACGAAGGCTTTAGGGCCGCCCCTAAGGGAAGAGATGCTTTCACCCAAATAGAGACCAAACAGTCTGTTTTGAGGACCTGCTCCAAGAGGGCTGGTTGCAGGAGAACTCGTATCTCCTACAACTTTTTCAGTGCTCCTCATATCTTTATGGCCTGCCTCTCCTGCAAAACTGTAAGTCTCCGAGTAACCCCCTGACTGCAGCAGAGCGGGGCACCCTGCAAACGTGCCAGCCCCCCTCCCCAGCAGACCACAAGCTGTCAGCAACTCCAGCAGCCGGATGCAGATCCCCCAATCCGGCGGGCACGGAACAGGAGAGGCCGCCGCGCAGCCCCTATCGCGAGCTCACGCGCCCCTAATCTCACGTAACAGCCACACTCTGGTTTCCTGGCTAAAGCAGGGTTGTAGGCATACCCCATGGGAGGATTCGGGGTGCCCGGGAGGTTGTACTGCAGAATGGGGGCTGAACAGTGCGGAAAATCCACACTTGTGAGCAAAGCAAGCAGAAAGACCACTCAAAGCCTTGGTATTTAAGCAACAGAGGGTGGCTCATAAAGGAGGGCCTGCAAGGCTGAATTAAGTGTCAGTTCACATAACCCTAATGCACAGGGTAGCAGTGAGAAGTCTGGGAGACAACTGTATTTACATCTGCCTATTTTATGGCAAACTGGAGCTGGTACCAGCAGCTAGAGAAGTGTGAGGATGCTTTAGCCCAAAGTACGGTTTCAGAGAAGAAGCAGAAACAAGTGCACCAGCCACGAACAGACTATTTCAGTATTTGGGCTGCTCTCATCACTTTGCTCTTAGCTAGCCTTTTATCTGAAACTCAGTTTCTGTTTCTCCCTTGGCTAATTTGTGTAGTCCTCCCCTTATCACCTCTGTACAGTTCAGAGCATGAACTAAGCCAGGAAACAAACCACATTTCCTGCAGGAAGAGGCTTTTCCATGCATTTCTCCCATTCTCCTTTCTTTAAGCTCTCTTCCAGCCTCCGTAACCACCTCTCTCCTCATACTCCTGCTCTGTTCTGTTTCTCAACATTTTTTCCTTCTACCTGCCAGCCTAACCCACCCAAGTGCTTAAAGATGGAGAAGCAGGGCTGCAATCCTGATATCATCCTCCTATTTATCCTTTTTTCAGTCGGGGCAGTGTAGATGTGGCCAAGAAAACACAGCAGGGCCATTCTTCAATGGCAGGTCCAAAACAGGAAAAGTTTTCTGGACAATTGTGTACTCCAAAGACCATGCCCTGTTTCCTCATGGGACATTCCTCCTGCATGTCCACGATGCTTTGAAGATGCTGGGCTCAGCCAAGTCCCACTAGGAGGTGATGGCAACATACCTGTGTTGTGGATAACTTTGTAGGAATTGCTCTCAAAAGCAACGTTGCTGATGAGGGTGAAGTGGAGCCCGAAGCGAGTGACTGTGCTCAGTGCGGCAATCGACAGCCCCAGCAGCTGAAAAGGAAGATATTTGTGAAGGGAGTTGAAAGGTAGCAGCTCCTGATGAGCTATGCAAAGTTTTAAGGTATACCTGGTACTTTTGAGTCCTACCCTAGAGGCAAAAAGCTCAATTCAAGCAGCATTGCCCATAACCCAAAAGGCAAATGAAAGTACAAACCCTGGACACGTAAGTTTACTAAAGCTCTTTTTTCTGTCCTGCATAATGATGTGCACATGTGCCACTGAAACCTGCAGTCTCTTAGCTAGTGGTAGCAGCAAAAAAAAAAAAAAAAAAAAAACAACCAACTGTACCAGGAGTAAGCCAGAGGATTGATGCTTTCGTAGAACACCCATGCAGCCACCTCCTCTGTGGACTACACAACTGGATTTATAAGGGCAACCAAGTGACTGTCATCGTACTGCCTTCTGCATTGCCCAAAGCAAGTCCTGGCATTTCTGATGGCATCCTGATCTATGGCAGCTCCTTGGAAGACAAAGGGCAATAGAGCCAAGACAGAGACCGCAAGAGTGGACAAGATAAAAAGAGTTCAAACCTCCAGTGTGACAGACCCTGAAGATAAGAAGATGTGAGTCCGCTTCTGCCTCCTAAGACAAGTTTTCAGCCATACGTCTTTACAGCATGGAAACACAGGGCAGCTGTCTCCATGTTAAACATTTAAGTGAGGTGTCTGAAATTCTCACATCCTTCTAGGTATGAACCGTTCTTCTAGATTCACCTAATGGCTCTTGCTGAAGATTTATAGTTTTAAGGACTAAATGCATCCAAACTGTAGCATACTCTGGTTATAAGTGATCTGATTTACAGCAAGTGCTGTTCCTTTACTGCTGTGCATTATTGCATATCTCTGCCCACACCCAGTAAATGCTAAGTGCGGCACTAGCCTGTTGCACCTTGTGAAGAAACGGACTCAGTCTGGGGTGCAGAGTGAGACAACTTTATTTTCAAACCAACTTCTTTTTATACTTTCTTAACACAAGTGTTGCAAAGCTCACAACCAATCAGCATCTGGCCACCTGCGCGGTTGTCTGGCTTTGTTTCTTTTCTTCTGGCAAGACACGTCGCACACGAGGCAGGGGGAGGTGTTCCTCAGTCCTCGTCTTTCTCGGCTCTGTCCCCCATCTGCTGCAAAGACTGACACCCTTGTGGTTAACTATCTGCTAACAAGGTACTATTGTCTTTGAACAAGCCTCCACATCTCACCCTTCTTTATTTGTTTTTGTTTGAACAGCCATGACTTAATTAAATGATCTATCCTTAAACACATAACAAGAAACAAAGCAGGCACACTAACAATAAACGAAATATGCCAAACATCAACAGGCTGTCCTACTAGACAGAACATGTCCTGTCAAATTTGATTGGCCAGAATTACCCATATGTAGGTTTTAGCTTGGGACAGCATCCACTGCTGTGTGGATGATGTCACGGTGGTGTGGATGATGGTGATGACTGTGTTAAAAAAGGCTTAATCCATCGAGCAGGTACCCATCTTGGCCCTGAGCCTGTAGAAACACAAGCATATCCTCTACCCCAGGTTATTAAAGAAAAAGGCCCTTCCCACTGATTTGTCTGTGGGTTTTTGATGATAACCTGGGCTTTATCCTGAACTTTGTGTTGTCTCTGTGAATCAAAATGTTGGTATATAGGGGGGCCCTCTTCTGTCCAGCGATTTAAAAAATTCAACACATAGCAAGCTTTCGCTATGCGTTCCTGTGGGGATAAGCCTACACTCCCCCTTTTTTGTTTTTGTAACATATTTTTAAGGGTGCCATGTGTGCGCTCGATAATAGCTTGGCCTGTGGGTGAATGGGGGATACCTGTGATATGTTGGATTCCCCATTGTTGAAAGAATATTTGTGTTTTTTGCGCTATATAGGCTGGACCATTGTCAGTTTTTATAGTTTTTGGCACTCCCAATATTGCAAAGGCCATAATAAAGTGTCGACATACGTCCTTGGCCTTCTCACCTGTATGTACAGAAGCATAGATACAGGATGAGAAGGTATCAACAGAAACATGTACATATTTAAATCTGCCAAATTCAGGGATATGCGTTACATCTGATTGCCAAATTTCAAGCACAGAAAGACCGCGAGGGTTTACACCGATGGATGGTACTGGTAAAATGCGCTGGCAGTCTGGGCATGACTGTATGATTTGTCTAGCTTGTTCCTGAGTCAACTGGAACGACCTCCGTAACGCTTTTGCATTTTGGTGATAAAAGTCATGCGACAAACGTGCTTGTGCAAAGCGATCTGGCAGAACTACAGCTCCTGCAAGGCTGTCTGCTTGAGCATTACCTTCGCTAATAGGTCCAGGCAGTGAGGTGTGCGAGCGTACATGTTGGATAAAGTACGGATAAATCCTTCTGTTTAATAGCCATCTAAGCTTCCAAAGAAGCGCAAAGAGGGTCTCGTTTGAAACCTCTTTTAAAAACGAATGTTCTAACCTAGAGACTAATCCTGCAACATAGGCAGAGTCTGTTATAATGTTAACTGCAGAGGGCCATCGCGTAAAGACGCGGACGACTGCAGATAATTCCACTATTTGCGGTGAACCTGTGACAACATGTATGTCGCTCTCCCAATGCCCTTCATCATTTCTCCAGACTACAACTGCACGACCTGTCCTACCCGAGCCGTCAGTAAATACTGTAAGAGCATCAGGTATTGGCGTAAGGCTCAAATGGCAAAGAGGTAATAGAGAAAGAGAGTTGAAAGACTGTATGATTTTATGTCCTGGAAAGTGAATACTTATCTGTCCTGGATAATCTGCCAAGGCACACTGAAAAACAAAAGACTGGTGAGTCAAAAAGGTTAATTGTTTTGTATCAAGTGGTAAATAAATAATATTAGGCTCTGTGCCATCTAGAAACATCAAACGCTCTCTTCCTTTTTGAATAACCATTGCAATCATATCAATAGCGGTGGTGACAGTTTTGCCAAAATTATGAGGCAGAAACACCCACTCTAAGATTATTAATGGACATGCGTCCTGTGGTATCCATTGTGCTAATAAGCCATAAGGTTGGAAGCTAGAATAAAAAACAAAAAGACTGACAGGATAATTCTGCTTTCGTCTGTGAACAGTCTGAGTGGTTAATTTGTCCACAACTTTACCAAGCGCAGCTCGCGCGGGAGGAGTGAGCTTTCTTGAGGATGTCAAACTCGTGTCTCCTTCTAAGAGCTTAAATAGAGGATGTAATTCTTCTGTGGAAATTCCTAAGGAGGGACGGATCCAATTAATAGTTCCCAAAAGTTTTTGAAGATCATTCAAAGTCCTTATGTCTGTCTTTAAGGTCAATGATTGTGGTCGAATTTGATGATCAGAAATTCTCCATCCTAAATATCGCCAAGGCGGACTTTCCTGTACTTTATCTTCCGCAATTCTTTAATCCTGCAGCTGATGCTGCTCGCGTAATCTGATGCAGAGCCTCTTCTGCTGTTTCCTTTTGCTCTGCAGCAATCAATATATCGTCCATATCTTCCCATTGGCACAGTACAGGGTGGTATCGGAGTCCATACCATTATCTTAATTTCTCCTATGAAATCTGCGTTGATAACTGCAGGTAACACAAACAGCCCTTGTCTCGTTGTTGAAAATCGCCCTATTAACAGTGCTGCCCTTCCTCGCCCCAGGGGGCTGTGGACACCAGTTGGAATTAGCACAACTGATGTATCAGTAATTAGCACTTCTATTGTGGTGGCCAGGTCCACCCCGGCGCTGCCGCTTGTGCTGGCGCACAAGCGGCGGCTGCTTCCCGGTGGGAGCCACTCCGAGGGGTGATTTGCCGTCATGGCGCGACCCCCCGCCGCGCTCCGCTTGAAGTTTCCCGAAGGGGCTAGCGGTCGACCTTCCTTATCAAATTTTGATCGACACTGATTAGCATAGTGTTGTCCTTTGTGGCAGCGCGGACATAGTCCAGGCGCTCCTTTGTTTGCTTGTGTTTTCGGACAGTATTTACGAATATGCCCAAATTGGCCACAAGCAAAACATGGCCTTTTCATAGACATTGTTGCAAATGTTTCGGCCATCAGTGAATATTCATACTGTTTGGTACCGACATTAATACATGCTTTTAGCATGTCATCAATAGTAGGATCCTTTAGTGGCCGCAAAACTCTCTGGCAATCAGGGTTAGCATTCTCAACTGCTAGTTGCTTAAAAATGTAGCTTCGTGCTTGTTCATTATCAATTTGTTTCTCCAGAGCCTCATTAAGCCGATCCAAAAACTTCATATATGGCTCATTCGCATCTTGTCTTATGCTAACAAAAGGTTGTCTTTGTTTACCACTCTCCGGAACGGCCTTAAGGGCGCGGAGAGCAAGTGCCTTAACTTGTTGCAAGCCCTCAGGGGGGATTTCTGCTTGTGCTGTTGTAGCACTGTGATCGCCCTCCCCCATTAGCACGTCCACAGTAACAGCCCGTAAAGGACCTTTTTTCGACAGCCGCTGGTTTTCCTCCCCCTGAGCTCGAGCAAGCTCTCTCATTTTCGATTCCCACATCGTGTATTGCATATCAGTCATAATGAGGCGAAACAAGGTTTTAAAATCATGGGGAGTAAAAACCGAAGAATCACAAAGAGATTGTATAAGGTGGGTGGTATATGGTGCGCCAAGGCCATGATCTGTCACCGTACGTCGCACGTCCTTAATAAGATTATACGACAAACCTTCCCAACGCGGATTCTGGTCTGGTGCACAGATAACGGGAAAGGCTTTCAGCATGCCCACATCCCCCGCCTGTTTTGCTCCTCGTTTTACTGAGGCCCATTTATCGTGAGGATCCGGGGGGTATAGGTCTGGCTCCTTTCCAGGGTCAATAGGACCCGGACCAAAAGGATCATCGTCCTGTTCATCAGGTGGCAGTACCGCAAAGGCTTTTGCAGCACGTTTTCTTTTCTGATTCTCATCAGGACACGATTGAGGTAAAGGAGGCGCGGAGGGGATGGCAGGGGCCCCGATCCCGTCATTTATGTTCGACTGCAACCCACTATGAGATTTCAATATTTCGAGTACAACTCGCCATTGTGGCAACAGGTTAGCAGCAGCCTTATCACCGCGCGTGGCACTATCCCACAGTCGGACCCCAATTTGGTCCCATCTTTCCAGATTAAAAACATTCTTACTATTCACCGAAGGATCGTCTTTAGAAGCCCATGCAAGAACCTTTTGCAGCTCTTCTTCACCTAATTTTTTTCTTTGCGGTTTCAAGTTTTTAGGAGAAGCTTCTAAATCGTCCTTTTGTTCCTTCATTAGGTATGAACCCATAGTTCCCAGCCGCTTACCTCTTTCCTTTCAAGAGGCTTTTAGTGTGCACACAAAGTAAGCTTCCTTTCAGCTTGATCCTTACGCTTCCTTTCAGCGTGATTCCCGGGAGTTCAGCTGGGCGGTGCAACCGGAGAGACAGCTAGTCTTCGAGCCCCACGTTGGGCGCCATTTGTTGCACCTTGTGAAGAAACGGACTCAGTCTGGGGTGCAGAGTGAGACAACTTTATTTTCAAACCGACTTCTTTTTATACTTTCTTAACACAAGTGTTGCAAAGCTCACAAC
Organism: Tinamus guttatus; assembly: GCF_059628265.1. Taxonomy (NCBI): domain Eukaryota; kingdom Metazoa; phylum Chordata; class Aves; order Tinamiformes; family Tinamidae; genus Tinamus; species Tinamus guttatus. The sequence continues at coordinate 10,826,763 of NW_028288774.1, read as the reverse complement.
CAATCAGCATCTGGCCACCTGCGCGGTTGTCTGGCTTTGTTTCTTTTCTTCTGGCAAGACACGTCGCACACGAGGCAGGGGGAGGTGTTCCTCAGTCCTCGTCTTTCTCGGCTCTGTCCCCCATCTGCTGCAAAGACTGACACCCTTGTGGTTAACTATCTGCTAACAAGGTACTATTGTCTTTGAACAAGCCTCCACACTAGCCAGCTCAGATTTCTGAGAAACGCTGCTCTGAATAAATCCACAGAACAGCAACAATATGACTGCAGCCCTCCACAGTCACTTCTGTCTTAGCACGTTCTTCGAATATGTTTGGTAAAACTCCTCCTTGGGCTTTGTCCAAATGACGTAGTCTGCAACGTTAACAGCCTCTCTTGGAGGACAGCGCTATGTACAGCGACTGAAGTCAGCAGTTCTGAAATGCTGAAACTTTGAGAAACTAGAAATTTTGAAACAAGGCATTAACTTGTACCTTTGATTGTACTCTTCCTAAGTCTCCATCCCTCTTCGAGCTAACTGCAGAACTTTCAAACTTGGTGGCAGGGAGAGAGAAAATTAGTTTTGATCAAGTTAAAACACAAAAAAATCCAGCAAAACTCAAAAACACCCAGAAAAAGTATTTACAAGTTTCCATAATTTCCCATCAGCTCTAACACCGGTATTGTTTTCCTCGAATTCCTCAGGAGATGACAGGAAGCTCCCATTAAATTCGTATCAAAAGCTAATTAAAAAAAAAAAAAAAGAGGGAAAGCAGATCCCTAGAACTGCTGTTGTTCTGCAGTGCAAGCACACAAGTCCTCGAAGGGGCCCTTCTTTCTCATATATTTCCATCAAAGCCCTATGATTTGATAACCTCATTAAGTACCTTTATAACTAATCACAAAACCAGAAACAAGTGCAGTTACAGCCAAGTCAACCTCCATCTTTCGCTCTTTTAAACCTGGGGTTTTAGCAGCGAGCGTTAAGAACAGCTGAGCCCGACGGCCGCAGCCCTTCTTTTTCCACCGTTAAAGGCTCCCCACGGGTTGCGAAACCGTCGCGCTGCATCGACAGCCTTGAGAAACCAGAAGTCTATCAGGGAGCAGCGGTGACGCTGGCAGCCAGCGATAACCGCTGAGGCCGGGGTGATAACGCGGAGGGCAGTTGGCTTTGCCTGCCCTCCGCGTGTTCAAAAGCGCAACGTGGGAAAGCAAGAAACCCCCCAGACCTTTGGGCGCGGGGGTCCCGCTCGCGTGGAGGTGCCCCCGTCCCCCGCTGGTTACCATGGCGCAGAGGCTGGTGGCCAGCAGCTGGCACTTGGTGGTCCTCATCCCGCACCTCGGTCCCGTAGGCAGCTTTGCTGCCTCAGTGGCAGGTCCCCACAGCTCTCGATAAGGCCGGGGCTTCAGCCAAACTGGGGCTCGCTCGCAGCAGGGCCTCTTGGGAAGTGTAGTCTCCACCTACGCACAGAGACACCTCCTCTAGCCGGGGCGGTAAATCCCACCACCATGCATGGTCCTCGCCTTCCCAGGTCCTCCATGATCTACTGCAGCCAGACAGGAAGGAAAGGAGAGCAGGAAGGAAAACAACGTTTTTCAGAGTTCAGAGCAAAGCAAAAATCAACAAGAAAACCAACCCCCCCCCCCAAAAAAACAAGAAAACAACAACCCCCCCAAAATTTTTACGAATCAAAACTCAACACCAAAATACCCCATTTTCACTAAGAAGCAGTGCTGCTTAATGATCATTGTTCCTTAATGTTCATTGTGAACTTCTTAAAAATTTTATTTGAAAGTAATCTGTTGATTAAAGAGTACGTCAAGAAAGCCCAACCTGATCTTCCTAAGATTTAATCCTCTCCATCCAAAAAAAACACCAACAAAAACAAACCCAGCCCACCAAATCGCAGTAATATTTGGCTGAAACTCTGTTAAAAGCTTGTATTTCCAGATGGAGAAGAGACACCTACATAGTGTTGAAAATGGTTATAAGAAAACATATCCACCTGATACAAGAAGACTCAGTTTTCTTTGGAAGACTGAAGGTCCAAAGGACAGAAGACTGAGCTAACTTCTAGTCCTCCCACAAACAAAAAAACTGCCAAATTCTTCTTTTTCCATATTTTACTTGCCTTTCCTTACGAGCAGCAGAGCAGCATCACTGTGAGGAGGATGGAGCTGCAGAGCAGAGCTCAAAGGCAGTACGTCACAGCCACAGCAGACACATCACAGGGGGAAGAGCCCAGCTTGACTCTCACGTCTCCAGTTGCCTTTGTAACTGCGTGTGAAAAGGGAAATAGACACACCAAAAAAAAAAAAAAAAAAAAAAAAGTTTCCCTAACACAGATCTCTAACAGCCTCTGCTACAAAGGGAGGCTAAGTGCCTTAATAATCCTTAACTTCAGAGCTGGAAAGAGATGAAACAGAGTCATGAAGAATGAGCCACATTCCCCCAAAATGGCAAAGACAGAGGAGGAGGGGGAAAAAAATAGCAAAAAGCATCCGAAAACAATAACACTAACTATGATAAAATATCAAAGAAGAATGGAGGAAAAAAAAAAGAAAAAAGGAAAAAAAAAAGAAAGGAAGGAAAGAAGGAGGGAAGAGGCACATTGTAGAGCACAGAGAAACAAGAGAAGATGAGCCACAGAAAGCCACATTGTACAGGAAGCAGCATGACGTGGTACATCACTACCCAGGAAAGAGTGAGCTTTCTTGCAAAATGCCTCGAGGCATCCTCCCGAGATACAACTGAAAGTGTCTCTCCATGCCCCAGCATTGCATAAAAAGTGCTGGATAAACTGGAAACCGATCCTGGAAGGATGTGAAGGACTATAGTAGGGAGAAGAGGGTTTCCAACAGAGACAGCTACAAGCGGTGAGGGGAATTACAGTCTAACAGAGAGCGGCTCACCAGTCTAAGTACAGTAAGGCCTGATCCATAGAGGTACTTAACGTTGTGAAATGAAAGTTTGCAAGAAGCTCTTACACACAGCACCACAGAAAATCCTGTGCAGATCGCATCTCACACTAGAGGTCCCCACAGGCTAGCACAACCCATGAAAGCCGGCTGCAAGCAGAGTTTTCCTTTCCTCCTTCGAAATAAGAGAGCTAAGAGCTGAAGATCATCCACTGGAAGGTGAGGAGGCACCTCGAGGGGCTAAGAGATCCTCCAGTAGCAATGGGCAGGTGAGTCCCTGCCTCCTAATTCCTCAGTGCAATTCCACACGGCTTTTCCTATGGCCAGGAAAGGCTTGCGGGCAGCTCCAAGCTCACCAATGCACCCCCTCGGGTACTTCTACTACCACGTCCCAGCCTGTCATCAGCTGCCACATACTGCGGTGGCAGCATTTCCTGGACCTCTAAATACCATATGTGGCTAATGTGCATACACGACTACTTATTATAAGCAAGAGAAACTCCAAAGGATGCTCAATGCTGAACACATTTCTTGCTTCCGGAAGAGAGCACAGAAACCAGGATTTTAGCCACAAAGCCCAGCAGCATAGCCAGAGATGCTCATTGCTATATGGAAGAGATGGACAATCTTCCCCCTTCTACAAGGCCTCTGGTTCCACACACACCTCTGGGACCTTGCACCTCACTGCAGGACCACCTGAGGGGTCACTAAATCACTTCCAACTCACCTTTGAAGCTCTCCTCTTCTCTTGCCAGAAGACGCACCATTTCCTTTCATCTCTGACTATAAAAATGGGCATATTAACTGCCTCACAAAGCTTTCAAAGTAATTCTGAACACCTGCATTTAAATACCTGCCTTATCTAGGTTGGTAGCAAGTACCTATATTCCTGGTCAGTCTGTTGTTTCAGACACACGCTTTCTCCCACTGCAGGGTGGCTTGCCTTAAGAAAGGGAGTGTACAGCTGTTCCTCGTCTCTCATACGTTAATAAATCCTCTGTGAGGCACCAGAACAAATTCACCTTAAAATATCTGCTTCTTCATGCATATACCTTTTTATGAGATTAATAAATCTAAGAGGATTCATAACAGTTATCGTGAATAACCAAGACACACAAATGGTCACAGAGCCAGCAAGCCCGTGACATTAGGGGCTTGGAGCCCTGTTCAGGGAAGTATATTGTGCACCCGTCTGCGCCATACCACAGTGAATGGAGCCGTAGCATACATGCTTGTCGCAATGGCTGCAATAAGGAGTTTTACAGTACTTGTTTGACTCTGTGGCCTCAGGAACAGTTTGGGACAAGATGAGGTCTTTGTCAGAGAGTGAACAGCCCTATGCTTTCAAGAGGAACAGCTCACAACACATGTTTTGAGGCCATCCTACCTCCCAAGAGGTAGGAGATTCTACCTCCCAACTTTCCACTTTCAAGTTGGGTACAAAAACGACAGGTGACCTCAGCTCCATACCAGGACTTCCTGCCCAGTCTTTGGTTATCAACCCGAGCACAAAAAGGGGGTAGAAGGCCCAAAATACTACAGGCAGGTGGCAGTAAATAACCCTGACTGCTGGGAAGTCCTCCACACGTCCAGCTGCGGGTGGCCAGAGAGCTGGCGCGTTGCTTTCACAGAATAGCGCTGTTTTCGCTGCACAAAGTGGCTCTGAATGTGCCAAAGTTACAGCGGGGCTCTTTTGTCTACTGCCTGTAACACTGTTTTATTCGCTTCTCAACTGGCTTGTAAATAAAAGCACCCCGAGGGCCCTCTCCTCTCACCAAAACACACATCAGCTACATTAATTGCTGAAAAGCTCTAAAGAAAGCAAGCTAGAAAGAAAAAAGAAAAAAAAAAAAAAGGGCTATAATAAAAGGCAGACAGACGGCAAGGGAGCACACCGCCAAAGTCTGCATTCCTTGGCTCATCCCAGGGCCGCGTTGCAGAGGCTGCTTAGCATTTGTATAGCACACGCACACAATCAAAGCTAAAATCAACTTTTAAACCCTGTGCCGTCTCTTTTCAAGAGGGGAAGGCGACGAGAAAAGGGGGAGGGCGCTGGGCTTTGCCAAGCTTAAAATTCACAGTACAACTGCACTGTGAATGGAAACCAACTTTGCCTGTGGCTGCCTTGGAAGAAACAAAAGCAGAGAGAAATAACGCAACCTCCAAAGGCTTTTTTTTTTTTTTTTAATAATTTCTAAAGTGTGCCTTAGAAACCTTCAGATGATTCCAAGGCATTTTCAAATGAATCTCAGATGAGTTAAAAAAATGCTAGGAGAGTCATAAAAAAAAGTTCAGCAGTTCCAAGAAACAACACATTTGAAAGGAGCACAAGTTGAAAGCAGGGATTTCCCTTCAAAGAATAGACTGAAACACCCTTTTTTTTTTTCCTCTCCTTGAAAATGAAATGACCTACTAGTAAAAAACAAAAAACAAATCCACACAATACCACCTAAACCAAAGGCTTTTTTTTCGCTCCCGCAGACAGCACCTTAACTACAAACCATACCTGCTCAGAAGCCAAGCACTGCAAATGGTAGATCTAAACATGCAACCTGAGCTTCACTCCCAGCTAAAGACACAGGAGAGGAGCCCAGCCTGGCAGAAAGGCTGCACCTACCCACCCAGAAGAGCGGAGCCACCACTGTTTCCTTCCTGGGCTCACACTCTCCAGCCTCTCCCTTGCTTTCCCAGAAAGCTTTGGCCACCTGGAACCATCAAGCTCAAGGCAGCTGGGTCCCCACAGACGGATCCAGCACTTCACTTGCCCTCTTCCCCCCACCCATGCACACAGCCAGGTGGCAGCACTTTGCTCTCACCTTCAGCAGGTGCAAGGAATAGCTCCCATTTTGGGGCTGGGAGGTGAAGGGACCCTACTTGTGGGGTCCTCCTGTGCAGCCTCATGGCACCTTGCAGTGCTGCAGTCATTGCTTTGGCCATACGTGTGTCTTTAGAGGAGAATTTCTTCTCCCTGCTCTCTTGCCCTTTGGAAATAGGGTATTTCTGAGTGCTCACTTGCTCCTCAGATTACGATCAGGAAGCCTCTTGTGAACGTTCATACTACAGAGTTTAATGATGTCTCGTTTTACTGGAGCTTACATAGTCATTAACTTTATAAAGAGATTTTTAAATAAGATTACATTTCTCAGAGTACTGGATGTACCTTCCTCCAGCCCATGAGGAAACTGGCTTTACTGGTGCAAAAGCACGGGCAGCTGCCCTGCGCTTTGTGCAGGCTGGGTCCCACGAACGCGCAGCGGGCTGGCAATACCCATCGCGCTCAGCAGCTCCGGAGCTGCTTCGGAGCAGCCAGGATTGTAGCTGAGCTTGTGCGTGAGCATCAAGCGTGCAAGCGCTAGAGGCTGCGTGTTCTCCCTTGAGACAGGGTTTACCCACGTGTGAACCATGCGATACTTGTTTAAAAGCTTTCCCTGGAGTTGTTTTTGTACGACAAAAATCCAGTTATTACTCTTGAGTGTTGCTCTTCAATATAGATTCTTTCTCCTCTTGCACATCTTCAAAGGAAGGAGCTTCCTCTTTCCTCAGAGGAAGATTTGGAGCAGGAGTTCTTTTTAAAGACCACGCAATACAAGCACAGCATTGTTGCTACCTGGCCATAATACACCACAATACATCTAGATACAGTCGCTAGTTAGCGCGGGATAAGCACCTTGTGCCAGCAAAGCTGACTTAAAAAAATAAATAAATAGAAATTAAGTAAGTAAAATAAAGTTTAAAAGGAAAATAAAGCAAAAAACCGAGGCAAAACAAGCCGAGGTGCAGTCAGGTGCAGGCGCGGGCGGCACGCGCCGGGCGCGCGTGGGCGGGGAGCGCGCGCGGGGCGCGGGCCGGGCGCGCGTGGCGCGGCGCGTGCGGGGCCCCGCGCGCGGCGGCGGCGGCGGCGCCGCGTGTTGATAAGGGGCGGGCGGCGGCAGCGGCGGCCGCAGAGCGGCGCGGAGCGGCCCCACGCGCCGGGCACGCTCCTGCCCTGCCCCGTCCCGTCCCGACGGGGGAGCAGGCACCGCCAGCGCCGCCCGCTTCTTTGTGTGTGTGTGGTTTTTTTTTTAATCGCTTTTGCATTTTTATCACTTTTGCACTTTTTGCTACTTTTCCCCCCCCCCCCTTTTTTTCTTGCATCGCGCTCCCTTCGCGCTCGCCCCGCGCCCATGAACGGCGGGGCCCTGCAGCCGCCGCCCCCCCGAGGCGGCCGCCGCCGTTCCGCCTCGCCCGAGCTGCTGCGCTGCAAGCGCCGCTTGGCCTTCGCCGCGCTGCCGCGGCCCGGCCCGGGCCCGGGACCCGGCCCGGGAGCGGGCCCGGGAGCGGGGGGAGCGGCGGCGGCCGCCGTGGCGCGGCGCAACGAGCGGGAGCGCAACCGCGTGCGGCTCGTGAACCTGGGCTTCGCGGCGCTGCGGCAGCACGTCCCGCACGGCGCCGCCAGCAAGAAGATGAGCAAAGTGGAGACCCTGCGCTCCGCCGTCGAGTACATCCGCGCCCTGCAGCGCCTGCTCGCCGAGCACGACGGCCCCGCCGCCCCCGCCGCCTTCCCCGCGCCCCGCGGCGGCGGCTACGGCTCCGCGTCGCCCTCCTTCGGCTCCTCGGCGCCCGGCTCGCCCTGCTCGTCCGAGGAGAGCGGCTACGAGGCGGCGCTGAGCCCCGACGAGCGGGACCTGCTCGAGCTCACCGGCTGGCTCGGCGCCTACTGACGGCGGCGGCGCCCCGCGGAGCTCCCCGCGCCCCTCCAGCTCGAACCGCCCCGCGAAGCGCTGCTCCAGGAGGACCTGCTTCTACACGAGAAACTTGTTTCCTTCCCTTTATTCCAAAAAGGAACAAAACGGCGTGAGGAGCCCGACCTGCCTTTGGCCAGCGCCGGCTCCCGCTCTCCGCCGCTGCCGGCCGGGACGGCGCAGCTTAGGTAAAGAAAAGCTCTTTGCAACACTTTGCTACGGGACTGTAACGTTATCTCGGGTCTTAACTGTGGTGTCCACGTTTGCCTGGTGTGAAGGTTCACGTCTCTGAAAACTGAAGTTCGTTCTTTTTTTTTTTTTTTTTTTTTTTTTTAAATGTACTGAAGGCATTTTTGTATGCACTTGCAAGGGTTTCATGAGTTGTACATATGCAGTTTTTAAAAAGAGTATCATATTTTATGTAAATGGACTTTATAAATAATAATAAAAAAACTCTATTTATAAATGGCTTGTGGGCTCTCAGGTGTCTATTCTCACCAGAAGTGCCCAAGGTAACTTCTGTCTGAGGCAGGGGCAGTGCATGGGGCATGTGGGTGATGTGAAAGCAGTGAGCAATACAGCAGGTAGGCAGCTCTGGCCAGCACAAGAAGCCAGGTGCAAGGGAATAAGGAGCACCAGGGCACAACCACCTGAGACTTGCTCTTTTTTCCATTCAAATTTCTGCCTCAGCCAGATGCAAGTGCTGCAGAGACAAGGCGGGGAAGCAGGTGCCTGCGGAAAAGACGAGGTGGCTCCTGCACCAATACCTTCCCCCTGGCCAGGGTCCTGCTTCTGCAGGATGCAGAACTGTGCTGTCCTGGCAAGGAGAGGAAGGGGCAGTGGAGGTGTCTTTAGCCTGTTGGGATGTCCCTATTCAGAAAAATAGTAGGTGCTTGCTTAAAGCTCACTTGAGCTACAGGGGTAATTCATTGGTATCATGTTTTCTCCCTGCCTCTACTCTTAAAAACAGTTGGCAGAGAGTCCAGCTCTCCTCTATTATTCCTGGGCTTGCGCCTCAACTTCAGAGCCAGCGGTAAGGCAGGTTGCCATGAACCAAAATGTGGTGATGATGGTAGGGAAAAGGGGAGTTTTACTTCTCTATAGCTCTAGTTAATTTTATTAGTTGAATGGAGAAAAATAGGCTGGGGAATATGCTGAATAAACAAAAGAGAAGGGCTTGTTAAGATTGACCTACTTTGCAGGGAGTCTCTGTATAACCTGTCTTCTTCCTAAATAATTATTCTCTAGGATGAGGGGCATGGTCACACACATTTGGGAATAAGGTCCCAAATTTGGGAATAAGAGTGGGTGCTTTAGAACTGAGACTTATAGGAAAATGATCCATCTGTATAGTGTGTAGAAGTTTAAGTCCATAGGAAAGCAGAAGCTCTAAAGACAAGGGAGTTCTTAGGAACCTGCAAGCCCCACAAGCAGGGAGCTGTTACTGAGGAATTGCTTTTGTACTTCAAGTGTATACCACATCTAGAGTAACTTTGATGAAGGTCCTTTTGGAGGACCTTGGGAGCTGGGGTCCAAGTGCTCAGTAGAGAGCTGAGGCTTTGCCCTGTGTAACTTTAAGAGCAGCACAGGTGCAAGTGGAAGCTGCAAGCAGACCCTCACATTCAGTCACCCTGTACTCAGGAGCCACACAAGGGCTCATGGGTGACCCAACACCTGCCATGGGGTTAAGAGCATCACTCCGAGCACCTCTACAGCCCAGCATAAACCAGCAGCTTCCCCTATGCTTAGTCTCAACATGAAACAGCTGCATACCATCTTTGCCAAGTGATGAAGGGAGGACAACTGTGGTGCTGATCTTTCCAATGTCCTGTTGTGGCAGAAGTCAGGGATCACTTGTGTAGAGAATTTAGCTACTGCCTAGCAGGCAGTTTTCCTTGCTTAGGAAGGCTGATCATTTTGGAACCTAATACTGCCTTTAGAAATACTAAGTTAAGCCACTCTCAGCACTATTACTAGATTCACCAAATCACCCAAGAAGTGTTAGTGATGCTAAAGCAGCACTAAGAGTACAAGCAAGAAGTTAGCTGTGAGGAGTTTCCACCAAGGAAAATATTAATATCAATAAAGAGAAAGATAACCTGAGCTCAGAGCACTCTAACATACCTTAATGCTTCAGTAATAAACAAGCATAGATGATGAAAGAGCTGCTGCTGAAGCATCAAGACCTGCATCAGGTATGTCTCAAATGTCAAAGTCTTGCTAGGAATATGGAATAAACAAAAAGTATTTCACATTTGGAAGTTAAGACAAGTCACTGTCTTCTGGTTGCCCTGGCATTGTCCGAGTACACCTTACTGGGGAAAAGACAAGGTGGTCACAAAACTTCAGGCCTTGGGGATAGCGAGCAGAGGGAAGAGAAGGAACTATTGCTGTGTTAGAAAGACAGGATGGCAAGGACTTCTTCACCCAGCCACAGTGAGCTAAAGTCACCAACAGCTTCCCAGATCAAGCTGCTAAAAAGACTACTCCAGAAAGGTGAGCATTAAATCATTCTGCCCTGTTTCAAAAGCATTATGGAAAAAAAAAGTTAGCTTTAAGAATTTTTTTTTCCTTTTTTAAGAATCAATGCTTCAGCAAGAACTCTGTGAGTTAACCTAGTTATATCACTTCCATCCTTCAACTTCTCAAGCCAGCATAAAAGCTGTATGCCTAATGATGTCCGTGCATCCATGAAAGCAACTTGTGACAGTTAAGGGAAATTAGGAGGAGCAAAAGCTATTTAGCCTCAGTTTATTATCTGCTGCTTGTCAGTTCAGCCCCTATGTGCATCCAGAACACACGCATCTTTCAGTTCACATCACAGGAAACAGTCAAAACTAGTCCTGTGATGGGTGCCTTTGGCCAGCCCTTGTTCTGCTCCAGCTGTAGCCAGCTGAGAACTGCCCCAAAAGCCTTTTGGACTCCTGCAAGTTCACCCCGGGCCTCTGCTCTGTTCACAGAGAAGACAGGGCCAGAGCAAAGCCTCAGAGATAACTCCTCTGACCACTGAGGTCACCAGTGAAGAGCTAGAGCAGCACAAGGCCCACCGTGGCCAGATTCCTCACCAGCCTGCAGGAGACACCTCCAAGCAGTAGTGGGAAATTTGGTGTCCACATTGGCTGTATTTAACTGAGGGCTGGGGCTAAAGGTTTTGGGAAGCCCCACTCAAAACACTTGTGCGGGAGCAGGGAACATCTCCAATGAGCAGGTCACTTTTCAGCCATATAAATAGAAATTCAGTGCCTACGGCGGGAAACGCAGCTCTCCAGGGAGGTAGGAAGCTAGCCCTAAGGCACAGGGCTGAGGTACAGGCAGGACAGTCAAACTCAGGCAGGAAGAGAGGAGGATTTCTGGGAATTACACATAGGGTTGAGCAGCAGCAAGCCAGGAGCTGCAGGCTTGTCAATGTGACCACAAACTGTGTACTGCCATAAGCCACAAGCGTTTACATCCACCAGCACAGCCACCTCATGAGAAACACGGTGAGGAAACCAAACCTGCACAACTGTTGCTGCTTTCGCTTGCGGTGCTGTTGCTCCTCTCGGTGTGATCTTCCGTGTTTATGCACTGCTTCCTAATCTGCCTCCAGCTCCTCTCACATACCACCAGAGCTGTTCAAGGTTCCCCTATTCCTGGCCAGCTCTTCAGGCATCACGGACATTTCTAATGAAGCAAAAACAAATTGCAAGACTGTCAGGACTCGCTGGCACTTCCCTTGTCTGAAAGCGCTCTTGTTTCCAAACGGTTTCTCCTCCTTTGACATTTTGAGTTGCTCAGCCTGAGGCTTCTTTGTTACCCAAAGAGAGCGAAGTGTAGCACTTGTTCAAGTAGGTCCCCCCAGCTGCCCGTGCATTACAGCATCAGAGAGTCTCAGCAATGCTCTTGCACCACCCAACCAACCTGACACTGGGCTTCACAGCTACCCCTTTTCCAAGTTCCTTGCTGGCTTGCATGAAAATAAAATAAGCAAATTTCCAATCCAGGGCGACACAGGCTGCTCCAAGACCCCTGAACCCCATGCAACACTCAGAAGGCAGCACCCTGCAGCCCCTGTGGTTTCCCCATACGGATGGGGATGGTGCTTCCTAGCCAAACAGGTTCAAGGGGCACACGCTCACGTGAAGCTGCCTTGCAGTTTTCCCTCACACTTCACAACAGTGCTGCAAATACCAGGCTTACCACACACTCTCCCGTAGAGAATGGCCAGCTGTTGGCTGCAATTCCTAACAACCTGCTTTTACACGGAGCTCTGGGCACAGAGCAGAGCACAGCAAGGAGCCAGGCAAGTTTGCTCCGTGAGGGAGAAGGAGCAGCACAGGAACCCGAAGGGGAAACAAATGCCAAAGAAGCTGGCGAGCAGTGTCAGGTGCATTAGATCAGTGCTGTAGCCACAGAGAAATGACCTGCAGCAGCAGGCTGACCTAGCGACTTCAGTCACGTTGCCCTTCATGTAGGGCAGCATGCAAGAAAATAACATTGACCACAATTCCATAAGCACTTCTGCTTGTAGATAGATATTGGGAGCATACGTAACAGAAGAGAAGAACCCCCAATAACATAACTGCTTTGCTGTTGGAGCCAGAGGTAGTGCTTTAATCACAGCAAAGTGCCTGTCCTGCAAACGGCCATCTCACTTCACTCATGTCCTGGTCTCCTTTCATCTCCCGGCCTCAGCCCCACTGCTCCAAAGCTACATTACAATAGTTATCTAGGCACAGTAAAATAGGGTGTGCTTTTTAAATTTGTTTAAAGCAGGGAATAAAAAGCAGAGAGAGGCATTATACCCCCAAGGGGAATTTTCTGTTCAAGTCACTGCCAAAAAAATGACCAATTTGTAAGTGAGATGTTGACACTTTTATAACACAGCAAATATCTTTCTTTAGAGCAAAACACTTTACACTCCTCTTTTAAGAGGCACATTTTGTCAGAATATCAAGTACTAGGAAGAAGTGCTGTAATACTGCAACACTTTTTTTCCCTCCCTTTCTCTCCATTTCCCAGTTTCATAAACTGAATTCCTTGAAGATTTTTTGAAGGAGATAGATCCTCTTTAGCAAAGCTATGCATGAAAAGAACAGGTGAAGTCCATTGGGTAAATAAAGATCATTTAAGAAGTAATAGCAAACATAGTCTTCCTCTTACCAGCATCAGAGAAACAAAAGCCTCTCCCCAGCCCCCTAACACCAGCCTGGAGGGGTAGTAAGGGCTTGCTTAAATCTAGGATAGCTAATTGCAGTGATTGGCAGCAGCTGCTTCCCCCCTCGAGGCACTTGTGGGTCCTGCTTTTGCTATAGGATGCCCCTAAGGGAGGCACGGGACTTTGGCAGTTTGGAGACTGCAAAGCTCCCTCAGGATGCACATGCCACCAAAAGAATTGTGTCCCCATTGGACACAATAACTATAAGCCAGGTACAGGATGGAAGTGCAGCGTTGTGGTTTCCAAACGATCCATTTGCTTTTCTGTATTTCTTGGGCATGGAACGGCTTGCAGTTTCAAAGGGTTTCACATTTTACTTCGAAGACCCTCTGAAGTTGTGTGTGGTGGATATGAAAAACAGGACGTTTGAGGAGAAACATGACCCAGGGGGAAACTGCTGCCGGCAAGGTTACCTCTGCGCATCTGTCATGCTGGTGTATGCTTTCTAAAGCCAGTCCTGATATTAAGAAGAGCTAAGCTGGGTTTCGTGCACCTACACCAGAGCAGTAAGAGGCACACTGGCCTTATCAGTAGAGACAGGACCAAACTCACTTCTGATAAGGCTGAATTCATATATAGAGCCGAGGCCCTGCTTTAAATACATTAAGTCTTTTTCTCCAGGGTGCTTAGCAAACATCAAGGCCTCCAGGAGATGGATAACACCTGCACCCTGACGTTTTTATGGTAGGTGTTTTCTTTCAGAAAGCTGCAAGCACGCTTGGAATAACCTCCTCGCAGCAACGTATGGCCCCGCTTGTGCAGCCGAGAAGCAGGTCTTATTCTGGTCATTGCAGAGTACAGCTCTGCAAACAGGGGGAAGATGTGTGATGGGCTAAGAGGGGCACTGGAAAAATGCAAGCCAGTGCAATGGATACCTTTAAAAACAGAAGGATGGGGAGCAGAGGAGGACACAGCTGGCTCTGAGTGCCTAAGATTATGCCCAAGCCATAAAATCGCTGCCCCCCGTGCAAATATTCCCCCACTGTCCATAACAAGGTTTTCCATTCCTCCATAAGAAAACCCCGCTCTGACAGTCTGAGTATGCTTAAAAGCTGACAGGGACTGGCTTTACCTCACCACCCGTAAACCAACGCTCTGCAGCTTATCCGTGCTGTATGTGGGGAGACAACTCAGCTTTGGCCCCAGCGTCACCTCTGCCTCCTCCATCCCGGAGCGTGTCCCTGACCTGTGCTAACCACGTGCAGGCACCACGCGGCGCTTCAAGCAGCAAGAGCGACGAAAAGCCCTGATTCTGCAGATTCTGTGCTCCCAGGCCTTGACATTCCCGTGGCTGTGGGCTTCTCCAGCAGCCACATCGGGAAGCCGGGAGTGAGGCCAGCGAGTCCCTGGCAGCTCCTCGGCGGGGGCTGCCCTGGCTGCGCTGCTCCGCAGGGATCACTGCTGTCCTCGCTCCTCGCAAACGGAGGGCTCGGATCCGTCCGCGTGATTCCCCGGGCTGTCCGAGATGGATAAGTCTCCACGCCAAAGTCCTTGTCTTGGGTGTTTCAAATCTTATTTTGGCTGCCCAAGGCTTATACAATCAGATCCTAAATTAGGCGCTTCTAATCTAAATTGAATTTAGACCCAGAAAATCCCCTACTTTCAGATGTTTCTGGTTACACAATAACCCTGGCTCTCCTCCTCAGCAGAGTGAAATGGCAGGATTTTGAAATTCCTTGTTGGTTCATGTTTGCATATAAATGCTGATTTTATCTTTTCTGTACACAAAGTAAACACAAAGCTGTTTTACAATAATGTTGCCGTTGAAACATGCACCCGGGGATGGCAAAACAACCCTTGCTTAAAGATGTTTCCAGGCCTGAGGACCGTGCCTTCCCTTTTCTTCCCCCTAAAAAAGAAGCCGCCTGCTCCACTCCGAGGTGCCCAGCCCGCCCTCGTCCCTGGTGATTCAGTCCAGCGCTCAGATTTCACAGGGCAGGAATAAGATTCAGAAGCAAAAGCCAGGCGGCAGTGATAAAAGATTTCGGTCCACCCTAGCGAGATGCCGCTGGCAAGACGGGACGGCCCTGAGCAAGGGGACGCGCGGGGTCTGGCTGGAGCTTCGCGTTGCTGCTCTGCCATTAGCTCCAGTACCTGGTGTGAGGCAGACTTGTATCTCCTCTGCTTTTTTTTTTTTTTTTTTTTAACTGCTGGTCACCTGGGAAACGTAATTCAGATTAAAATAGGGTCTTCCATTCCTGGAAAGGAGCAAGGAGAAAGGAACATGTCGTCCAGGGGGAGGCAACTGACTCAGATTAAGTCAATTCAGAATAGTTCTTGAATTAGAGAGTCCTACAGAGGGGTCAGAGGTGCCTGTTCTGAATAAAACTCGCCATGTCTGCAAGCCTTGGCTACTGAAAAAACACTGAAAATTTAAAGCAAAACACATTTTCTGACAAATTCTCCCCCATTGGTGGATGTTTCAAAAATTCCGTTTCAAAATACAGAGCACCTGGTTGGTGCTGGTCTTTCCAGATGACTGCAGAAGGATCTGAGGCAAGCAGAAGCATCAGTTGTAACTCATTTTGGTGGTCACAGCTAGGTGAGTTGCCATCTGCCCAAGGGAGCTGAGTGCTCATGAAGGCCAAAACACGCCCCCCATCCAAGGGATCATCTCTGAATGACACCTCTTCACTGAAGTCCAGGCTGGCAGAGCTTTTGGTGGCTTCTGGATCAGGCTCACATCCAGGGCAGGATCAGAAAGTGACCCTGCTTTATTGCTAGTAGTTGCTGTTCCCAACCCACAAAACAGATCAGAACAAAAAACCTCCATCCCCATTCCTCTGGCGCTTGAGCTTGTATCTTTCAAAGGCACTGCATGCATTCAACCAAAGCTGGCAATATGCTTTTTGTGCCCTAGCAGATCCAAATTTGAATGCATTTGACATGGTGCTGCACCCAGCTCACCCATCCATGTAAGTGAGAGCCCTGCCAGATAACTGAGTAACACGAGCTGTGTTCTTCAGCCCACTTCAGGAGGAATTGCATGGAGACAGGCAAACCACCACAAGTAGTTGAGGCTGATGCAAATATTGTTCCTGCAGGCAGAGCCCCTATGTGCCCAGAAATCTGAGCACCAGCCAGAACAAAAATGGAGGCAGTCTATTAACTGTCAGAAAGGATAGAAAATATGCATGCTTGTATCCAGACTTTAAATGGAAGTCACTAGCCTGCGGGAACACAGTTCCTGACCTCCCTTGGGTGCCTTTCACTGCCTGCACTGCTTCTGCAGAAATTTCCAAAGGATTTCAGTCCATTAAGAAGCCAGAAGCTCCATGAGTTCCCTTAGCGCTGTGAGATCAGATCACCCACTGTCTTGGCCCTCCTCCTGCCGCCAGCCCGGTTTCATACTGCGCACTGAAAGCCACAGGGAAGAGTAACACGTTTGCTCTGACCAGTGCCTGCTGTTTGTGTCTCAGGAGGCCTACCTTCAGAAAAGCCCTACGATAAATGCTCTCCTGGAGCCTCCGGTTGAGAGTGGATGTGGCAGCCCCACTGCTCCCAGCACCCGCTGGCTCTGTGTCCCTGCCCACTGGCCACCGGCCCCTGTCCTGGCACCTTCCCTGCAGTCCCCCAGCTCTCCAGCTTACCTCTAGCCTCTGCGGGCAGTGATTAATGGTGCCCATCAATCAGCCATTGCTGTGATGAATGCGGCAGGCAGTCTGCGATTAACCTTTGGCAACCTTGCCCTCGCTCCCCCTTCAAGCCCTGTGCTGTGATTATCACATGAAATAACGAAATAAGGCAGTGTGCATGGTGTGTGTGTGGAGAACAGGTCTCTTGGTCTTTTCATATTGAAATGGGGGGATCTCAATTGCTCCTTTGAAGTTCTGCAGGGTTAGACAACCTTCAATGTTTTCCTTGGATAATGTGGGAGAAAGACAGCTATGGCATGGTTTGCGTTGATGGAAAAGGAGTCAGCTCTTCTGTCTTGGACAGGATGTAGTTTCTTCACGTAGAAGAGAAAGTGCAAATCCTTGGGGCAGTTATTGCAGGGGACAAAGTTTTACTCGATCTCTGCCCATCATGGCATACACTAGGGTACTTTCTGGAGCTCCCAGCTGAGCAAGGTGCCATACAGAGACACCACGAAATACGGTCCTTAAAACACCCTGCGGTTATTATAGCATTCCTCAGAGGCTGGGCCAAGCCTCTCCTTACATCCAGGCTACCTATGACCTGCCTTGGTTTCAATCCAAGACCAGGAGCAGATGGGCAACTCAAGTCATGCTCCAGAGAACTCTGGGGAAGGAGGGAAATGTGGAGGATAAATGAGATGTGGAGCAGTGGGAATCTGCTCTGCAGGCAAGGACAGCAGTCTTCCAGCAGTGCTCGAACAGTCTTCAGCAGTCGCTCATTTGCTTATCATCACCAAGAGGCTTTGTCTGCAAGAAATAAAGCCTCAAGGGCTCCCGTCCAACGCCTGTGGGGCTCTATTTGGTCCCATAATTCATTGATAAGTATGCAAATTGGCCAACGAACTTCAATTAATATCCAAATTGCCTTCAAGGAACACCCGCATGCTCAAAGCGCTTCTGAGCAGGATTTTGCTCAATATTTGTCTCTTATTTGAATGGACTTTATGAGCATTTTGATCTGTGCCATTCACGCTGACCTGCACAAGGTCACTTATGCATAGATGCAAATACTCCTGTGGTAAGGCTGCTTTTCAGCTCCCAAGAGGGAGGCTTGCTTTACTCCTGAGTTTTAGTGGGGCCGCATCAGTCAGCAGCAGCTCGGGGGCTGGCCCGCCATGTCAGTCTTTCTTGCGGTATCATCCTCTAATAGTCTCATGAGTTGAATTCCCACCTCCGCTCTACTAACGCCAGGCTCCTTTCCTCCAAATGCCCCCGCTTGACTTAATTTTTATTTAAAACAACTGGGGACAGGAAAGCGAGCTCTGCCCATGCCGCCCTGCAAAGGGCTCCGTGCCACGGCACCCGCGGAGCTGGGGCGCGGCGGGCGGCACGCACGTCTATGAAGCTCTCCCTTCAAATGCTATTAAACGCTATTTTGCTGCTGCGGCACGACAGGTGTGGAGGCTCGGGCAGGTAAACACAGCCCTCGGCAGGGCAGCCCGCCAAGTCTGCTTCCTTACATAAATCTCTCCACTTCAAGGTATGCAATTAATCCCGGCTCCAGCCTCCGCTCACCACAGACCTTCTTTGTACACGCGACGCATTAATCACCAGAACGGACTTTTGCACCTCTGCTATCAGGCCTACTCTGCCTGCCTGCCACTAGTGCTTAAAGGACCAGCAGGAAAATGAGGGCCTGGTTGCAGGGAAGGCTTGACAGTGGCACCCGAGACCCCAAGGGGCAGTAACATACGTGTGGGCGAGAGGCTGAGAGGCTGGGAGGTCTCTTCCTTGGAGACATCGAAATCCGCATCACGAACAATGTGCTCCAGGTGAGAGGGGTTGGAGTGGATGGTCTCCAGAGGTCCTTGCCAACCCTACTTGTGTTACTACTGGGAGACCCGAGCACTGTCCCCTCTGCCTCTCCAGACCCTCTCCTGGTGCTCCCGATAGCAGCGCTGTGGCGTTTGGGCCATGGCCATGTGTCAAGCACTGGCGCACATTCTTCCCTTTGGCTCCACTCCCCCTATCAGCTCCCTCCCAGTTGTTCCATAAAACTCCTCTGTGAGGCAAACGGCTTCCACTTGGATGGGGTCAGGAGCGGGGTGGGGGAATGGGAGGGCGGGAAAGCACATTAAAAGCGGAGCAGATGGCCATCCGGGCTTGGAGCGTGCCCAGAGCGCTCCTCCTATCTCCGTGGCCTTGTAAAGATTGCGGCAGTGCTTCTTCAAAGCTGTGGCAATGGGAGCACAGGCAGCGAGGCCGCCCGCCTCCCCACTCCTGCTGAGGCTGCCTGCAGCCAGTGAGGAGCCTCGCGGACCCACGCGGGGTCAAGGGCCCGTCTGCCTGCCCTGCTTCCCGACAGCCTTCCCGGCTAGCACGGTCTCCGCCACGCCGCATGAGGCAGGGCGCTGAGGCAGAACGTGAGGAGAGCAGCTGCTGGCCTGGGCATCCAGCTGCTGATGACCAACGCTAACAAGATGAGGGGAGCATTTCTGCCCCGGCATGTTCATTAATTGCTGTTATGACCTTTCCTCCGTCTGCATCAGAGGCCGCCTCAGCGCCCGGGGCTCAGCCCGGCCTGCAGGCCCAGATGCCGGGCGGCTGGCTCACCGCTGCCCTGTGGGCGGCCGTGCCTCTGCCTGGCCCACGCAGGCGGCCTCCGAGGCTGCCCAGCTGCCGGGCCTGTGCGGTGGTGTGGCCAGTGGCGGTGTGGAGCTCTGGATCCCTGCCAGGGGCTTTCACGCCAACTCCACAGAGTTTGTTTTGGGCGTAAAGGCGAGAAAACCCTCCTAATGAGGTGTGCTGGGCACGGCCGCAGCTGGCAGGCTCGGAGACGCGAGCCGTAGTGGAGTCTTGGCTTTTAGACAACCTTCCTGCAATTGGGGCATGCTGAGGACGAGGTAGGGAGGAGTGACCAGGGTCTCCTGAGCTCTGTGCCCAAGCAAGTCTACAGGGCATCAGGTCACCCAGCAGGACATGTCTGGTCTTGGTCAAGGTGGACACCACTCACCTCGTTGTCCAAACAGGCAGAGGACATGGTACTTGGACGCATGGTTTCCTGACCCATCCCTGGCCAGATCCACATACTGACTGGAGACTGGAAGGTGGCTCTGCTCCCTGACGCTGCCTCCCTCGTCCTGCCATCAGGTTCAACCTGTTCAATAGAGGTGCCCCAGGGGCGGCAGATTCCAGCTTTCTCTTTCTGCTTCACTTAATGTGAACACGCGCCACTCAGCCTCCCTCCTCCTCCCCGCTCGCTCTGAGGCCCCGGGCTCTGTGCCGCGGAAGGCGCAAGGCAGGGCATCACTTGCACGCCTGGGATATGCTGCAACAAGCCCAGCAGCCTTTTACAAGGAAGCCTCAGGACTAGCCGAGGAGTTAGAAAGTCCTTTGCAAAGCTGGGTGAGAAATGCGTAGCTAGTGACCATCCACTGGTTTCGTTTGCTCCTTGGAGGATTGTGTTTCTGCCTACCTTTGTTCTCGTTTTATTTTATTTTCTTAATCTAATATTCCCCCATGCCTGCATGGGTAGACTGCCAACCATGCATGTGCACAAACTACACGCACATGGGAGGAAAGACTAGTTCAACGGCGTATTGGATTTGCTGGAGCTTAAAAACAAAGCCACTGTTGAAATGCTGTGGTCATTCTCCTGCTTTGAGAGAGCCTTATGATAGCCCAGGCACATCTCTTTGCCCATACCATGGAGGTGCCTGGAGGAGACAGCAGATACACATGCATATGGTATATATATAGGATGCACCCACTGGTGTCAACTGGCTGTCGCAAAGCCTGACAAAAGCTAGGTACGGATTGCGAGCAGAAAGCTAACAGCTGGCTGCAGGGCAGTGTTGGTGCGCTTAGGGATGCCGCACCTCGCATGCAACATGACAGAGCGTGGCAGCCCTTGTGGAGGAAACGTGGGCACGTTTTGTGAGAGCAAAGTGAGCTGACAAGTGGCACGCTGCTGGACGAGTGAGCCATGGTGCAGGGGCTGTTGGTGGCCGGGGTGCCTGCCATGAAGGTACGGTCCTGAGTGCTCAGAAAAGGGGACTTCAAAATAAAGAAAACAACCTGACCTGAAATTGTACATCTGGGGGCAGATGTTGCTAGGAAGCCCCCGCAGGTACTTGCTTGTGCATTGCTGGCCAGCGGCTAGCAGACGCAGTGGTGGCCGACGCAAACTTGAAGAAATGCTGGCCAAGCTCAAGAGCACAAATGGGACAAAACGCTACTGAAATCAACAATGCTAGCCCCATTTTCACTGATGGAAAATCTGGCTCCAAAACTAGCACCAGCATTGTCAGCAGAGACCGTAGCACAAACGTGAGTGAACCAACATCAGAAAATCCTGTTGTTTCTGGATAAAGACCCACACATCTATTCTTGTGCTAGAGACTTGGCTGGAAATGTATAATTTCATCTCTCTCCCTTCTCCACCAACACAACAGGCAGCCGTATTGCCACTGCAGTGTTCAGTCACTGCATAGCGTAACGGCCTTCAAATCTCAGCCCTGCTGCACCGTTTCCCCACATAGATTCTTAATGCTCTGAGAGCTTATCCTGCGATGTGCCGATTCCCCTTCTGATCATGTTAAATGCTTGTTTGTTTACTTATTTTATAGGCATACAAATATTTGGCCAAGGCACATTGCTGTAACAGTTTAATCGGGGAATTTATTCTTTGTTTACCCGAGAGGAGCAGCTTGGTGGAACTAGAGTTCAGTGTAACGAGGGCTGTTTGGGGAAAAACACTGTTGGGGAAAAGCTGAACAGCCGCAGATGCCATTCAAGGTTGTTTTTTCTCCCTCCGAGTTCATGCTGGTGACACTTATTCAGAGCTTTGCCATGGCCTCGTTCAGACCCAAAGTCACTGGAAAGCCCCATCTCCACTGTAAGAACGAGCACGGATAGTTGCTGCTGAGTCAGGAGCTGGCAGAGGGATGGCCAGCAAGCGGGGTGAAATCTGGGGCTTGGTGAAGTCAGGGGGGATCTTACTCCAGATTGCAGCCAAAATGTCCTCTTTTTCCCTTTTCTTTTCTCTTTTCCTTTCCCTTCCTTCTTTTTTTTTTTTTAACCTTAGGAAGTGAGAGCACTTTGCCTTTTGTCCAAATCTTTTGCAACCCTCAAACACTGCCTTAAACCTGTTTCGGCTGCTTCATGTTTTGAAATGGCTGGAGAAGACCATAAAGCTCTATAACCTGTCTGTCCCACCCGCCTGACTCATCTGGGAGGGCCATGGCCTGCGTCCCGGCATCTGTGATCTCCGAGAGGGACATGGAGCAAAAAACAGGCAGAAGCAATTTCCCTTGTAGTGGTCCAGGCCAGGGCCTGGTGGAACCGAGAGGAGAAATTTGAGCTGAAGTGAAAGCGGATTTTGGGGGAGATAAGAGCCATCCATGCAGGGACTGTTGTGACCGTTTTCCAGGTAAATCTCTGCTCCTGCTATATGCACCTCTGTAGAAAGGGAATATAATTTTGCATGCATGCAAAAGGCATGCATTTCCAGGGGATTAAAAAATAAATAAATAAAAAAGGAAATGGACAATACTCATTACGCTGATTACATGCTATCTCTTTGCAAATATTGCTGGCAGATTTCTGCTATGGGCATTAGGAGAGGTGACGAATAAAAATGAAAGGCTCAGAAGAGCCACAGACTGGAGTTTTCATGCCCTGGGAACAGCGCTTGATACAGGAGACACGAGACCCTCATCTCTCCAATATGGATTTTGGTTGGAGCTGCCTGCTTGGCTCCCACCTCGCTCCTCTCTAATTTACTTGCCTGTGGAGATATCATGGCTGAAGGCAACGGGCTCCCCTTGGCTTTGCCACCCAGGGCCCGCGGGGCATGAAAACTGACTCCAAGATGGGCGTGGGGAAGAGAGCTGGGAGGCAGAGAAACGCTGAAAAGGTTTCAACATGAATAATCTTCAAGGAGCGTTCTGCAAACACGGAAAGGAGGGCATCCCGCCAGGAGCACCTGCCTCGCCGCCCTGGCGTTAACTGTTTAGGGAAGGAGCAAAGAGATAAACCTAACTCTCCTTTGGTTGCACGTGCAGCAGGCAGAGAGCGGTGGCCATGGAGAGAACCAGGGCTTGGACCCAAGCTCACTGGGTGCCACCCTGGCATCTGTTTTTCCCTCTCCCTGCTGCTTAATTCCCAGAGGCTGTGTGAAGGCTGATATACTTGTTAAAACTCCACGCAGTCTGACTGTGCTAGTTGTTCATACAACTCTTGTTTTCATTCCCGCTCTTGTTTTTACCTCGGTGCACCATGTACGACCGCGGGCAAAGCTTGAGGCTCCCCTGTATTGCCGACTTCCTCGGGTGCAAGTTTTCTCCTGCTCCTGGGGTGGCTGCAAAGGGGGAGGCTCTTGCACCCACATGAGCAGTGAAGGACTAGACGGGGCATGAACACGTCCCAAGTCATCCAGTTTGGCAATCTCTGGGCATGTCACCTCACTCTTCCAGACCGTCTCTGAGGGGGGCAATTATTCTGTCAGCCTCCCCATTGAAAGTCCATGGCACGTCCAGCTGTAAATTGCTTTTCCTACTGGTTTGACCCCAGCCTTTCCACCCATCTCTCTGAGGGATAACCAGCTCCCTTGGCAGCAGCAGCCAGGAAGGATTTGCAGGGTGTCTGGTGATGGGACAATGCTGCCACAATGCTGGTGGCACTTCCCTCTCCACCTCAGAGCCTACAAAGAGGTGAGACCTGAGTTGACAGCAGCCAAAGAGCTCTCAGCTTCTCTTCAGCATGGCTTGAGGAGCAGAAGTGTTGACAAAACAACACATACAATTTCTTTCAGCATGGGCACGGTGTCAGGCGCTCTTTGCAGACAGCTCTTCAGCAATCCCTGTGAGAGCTGGCTTTCCATTGCAAGGCTGAGCACTATATCTGTGCTAAGCAGGAGGCCTAAGGGCTTTAATATAATGAAAGGAGCCTCAGTAAATCAAGGGAGGAAGGTGGAGAAGGGCAGAAGGACTTCAGGAGCGGTAATTAACACCTCAGGCCCTGATTATCTGTGTTGCACTTCTCTGGGAGGGATGAAAGCATCCACATTTCTTCACTCACAGATTTAGACCCTAAGGGCCACAGTTACACACAACATCTCCAAGCAATCATAATTTGGGAGTTGCTTTTCCTGCTGGCTTTATCTCAGGAGTGATCATGAGCACTCCTCATGAAAGGTCACTTGGGCCCCTGGCTGAGGCCCAAGGAAGGTCGCTCCTGGGACTTGGGAGTGGGGAGCCAAGGGCTCAGATGAAGTCGTGGTTCCTGCAGTGGAGATGATGAGCTCCTTTCATGTAGGGCGGACCACTGGTAGAAAAGTGGGTATTTCAGGAGAGATAGGATCAGACATGGACACAATTCTTAATTGTGTTGTTCTTTTCTGTGCAGCATGGGTGCCTGATACGCTGCTGTTTTAGATGCACAGTCAGCGTACAACGCCTGTTGGGAAGTGGTGGCCCACGAAGGGGCTTCTCAGCAGTGCAACAACAGTCAGGAGCATCTGAGCGATGGAGGCCCGTAGCGTGGACATGAGAGCCTTGCAGCTTAGGAGGGGTGGCACTGGCAGGCACCTAGGCCATAGGCCTCATTGCAGGGGTATTCTAGTTGCAAACTAGGGCTGGAGACCAAGGCCCAGCAGAAACCTCTCAGGGCCTGGGATTTTGAGCTGCGCTGCAGAGACTGACGCACAGCCATTTCCATCCTCAGCGAAGGAGAGCACCCTGTGGAGGGCTGGATGGAGAGGAACGCAGCGCAGAACGCGCTGGCTCGCAGCCGCGTGCGGGCACCTCGGCGCGGCGCAGCCGAGCCCGCGGCCTCCCGCGCCGCGCGGCCCAGTTTAACCATTAACGAGCTGTCCGCCTCGCACAGACAACGGTCTGTTTGTTCAGTGCCGAGGGCCTGGGGGGAGCTCGCACCCGGGGCCCTGGCAGATCTATCAAAGCGGAGTGATTAGCTCTATTAGAGAAGGGATTTGTGTAAACAAAAAGACAGGTGCAAAGAGACTATTCCAGCTGGCAAAGGCTTCACAGAGCTGCAAGCGTCTCAGTGGCAATAAAACTTCTTCCAGGAAGCAGCATCGGCTGGGAGAGAGCGCCGGGATTTTGGGGATGGGCCTTTCCGAGCACGTGTCCACTTGCTGTGCTGGTAGGGTGGTACGGTCTCCATTGGGCAAAGGCATGGGAATGGGGAACACGCGGGGTGTTTGGTGGCTCCGGACAACCCCTCTGTCCCCCTCTGGGACAGAAGGCCAGAACTTGACCTACCTGGAGAAGTCAGAAGTAGAAAGCCCTGTTGACAGCACAAAACCCCTAGGCTGCTCATTCTAGAAACTTCCTTCCATTGCATTTACAAGTTTAACTGGGATGAGTGCTCTGAAATAATTGCTGCCTGGGAGAATAAGCAGGCATTTTATCCCCACCTCTAAAACTTATCTTGTTCATAAGAAACACTTTTATTCCAAAATAGAGCATGCAAGTCCTTCAGGAGAGCTAATCTGAGTCTTTCCACCCAGACAGCAGCCCTGGCTGTCTTGCACCACGTGGACTAGCAAATGTAGGACCTTGCCACTGAGGACGGCTTTGGAGTAGAAAAGACAGCCATGGGACAGGAGGCTGAATCCTCTGTTTCCTCATGAGTCACAGTAAAAGGGGAAGAAAGGTTGAAATTTTGATTGTAAAGTGGTTTGCGAGTGTGGCAGATCAAAGAGACGGGAGGAATCTGACCATTGGTAGAGTTTCAAGTTCATTAATTTGAGAACTCAACAAACAAGACACAGGAATGATTCAGAGAAAAGAAATATGTTCACCCCACATCACGGGTCACTGCTGTGGCAGGGCCCCACCAGCGCGAGAGTCTTGTTTCTTTCTTTTGCAATAACTATTTTTTTCCGGCAGTAACAGATACTTTTCCTGATTTGCACATTACCTGCCTTGTTTACCTTGAAAGATCTCCTCAAAGGAGCTATACTGTTACGTAAAATTTCCCTGCACATAACATGGATGAAAACGTATCAGACATGTTACGCTCTCCTACTAAATGTAGTGTCAACCTAATTGCTGGGTGGCTGGTGCAAACCGTTGGGTTGCAAAACAGGACCCCGAAACCTGCTGCCCTGCTACACCACCGATTTCCTGCACCACCTTTGGGTCTTCCCTCCATCTTCCCTTGCCTTGGTCTCCCCGTTTGTAAAACAGGGCACACGGGATTGATCTCTTTTCATGAAGGGCCTGGAGATCTTTGGGCAGAGCGTGCTCCCTTGCTGCTGCTCTGCAAGCGGCAGGCGACGCGGGGAGCTGCATTCTTCAGCTGCTCGGAGGCAGCGTTATCACCGAGCGCGGCTGTAAGACAAGGGCCCGGGGCGATGTTCTCAAAAACAGGTGCCTCTAACACGGTCACAAAATATGCACATCCCAAAACATAGCTGTGCGTGGAGAAGCGGGATCTGTGCTCATGCTACCCGTTTTCCTACGGCCAGAAACAATTCTGAGGGTGCATAGGGGTTCAGGTGCATTGAGGGTGCCCCTTAGGCCCTCAACTGCCTAAAGTCTTTTGCCACTTATCACACAAGCCCATTGGAGCCCAGCTTCTCTCTACAATGTAATTTTGTCAAAGTTATTCAACTAAGAGATCTAATGGCTCCCTCACAGCTTCTTTGTCTTTATTACACTTGATTTGTGGACGAATCCCAAGCTTTATGTCCCTGGATGAAGATGGGCCAGGCACGGGGCAGAAGGAGCCAGGACTGAAGTAGAGGCCAGCAGAATCCATGTTTAAGGGTTAACATTCACATAGGCCCAGCATTGTAGCAGCCCTGCTCTGATCAGCCTTGGGCAAAATGTTTTCCCATTCTTTGCATGAACTTCTCAGTTTCTGTTTTCCCCCCTCATCTGTGAGAAATATTTGGGAGCTGCTGACATGCTATTCTGCTCCATTTCTCCATCCACAGGAATCAACAGGGATGACAAGGGCACTGACGCTGGCTTTCTCCAGGCCTGCATGGAGCCTCCTGCATGATTTCCCTCTATCAAGTCTTTGGTGGTGTCTTTTGCACCGTCAGATACCCTTCTTGCCAAAATTGTTTCAACACCCAGGCGTGTGTACACCCGCTCTCCTTCTCCATTGCCACCTTGCTGGTTCATTTCAAAATAGAAAGCTCAGACGCTCTGCTCATGTATCAGCCTTCAAGAAACAGGGCATATTTCACCCCGTTAGTACAAAAGCCTGAGTTGAATTTAGATGGCAAAAGAGATCCATCAGTGTGACAAAAGTGTCTTAAGGATAGTAATTTATGCCTCTTCCCCAAGGGTTAAATAGAGGAGCTAGGCACAAATGGAAAGAAACCGGACTCATGAAAATTCATGCAATTATGTCTCAGCAAGTCGTCGCTTACCATTTTACTTTTGGGTCAGGAGGACGCAGAAACGCTGGTGGCTGGGAGGTGCTTTGCTCAACTGCAGGAGCCCTGCGAGCCTGGGGCGCTGGGCTGGAGCGGCGCTGCCCCATAACCCTGCCAAGCATAATGCAGCGGTGTGAAGAGGCGGCGCACACCACAGAACTGTGGCTTCCCCTGGCTGTAACTCTCCCCAGGCTACACTTGGCAAAAGGGCCCTCCCAGCAGTCAACATCTAAGTTTGCACCAAGACAGGAAGCCAACAGGAAGACCAGGCAAATGAGATGTTCTCTTTATTGCTGCCCCATGGAGAGGTTTGGCCCCATTTTTAATCAAATCCATGCAAATGCCATGAATTAGCTGTGTGTACGGGTGGCTGTTTCACAGCACGAGTACGTCAGAAGCTGTGCAGCGCATGGGCCAAGCATAGGCCACAGCTTCCGTGACTGCAGCTACATTTTTTCCTCCTTCCCCCTTACCTACCTATCCACTGTGTATCTGTCCTGTATCTGTGTATAGCTAGAGGTCCAAGAACTCCCCCGTCACAAAAAGGAGGCACCCAAAACCCCGCTGTGCGGGATAAGCCCGCGCCTCACACGCGCCTCCCCTCTCGGCTGCGCTGTGGCGGCTGCGCTGGCCCACCAAGCGCGCTGCCCTCATTGGGCACACGCATTGCCCGCTGGCACCACCTGCCCCACATTGCCCTGCGCCCCCGGGAGCGCACGGCTATCAGAAACCATCAGCTGTGATGAGCGCGCTGCGGGCGGGTAACACGCTGAGTTAATACCTTTCCTCCTCCGCTCCTCGCCAGCAAGGGGTGAGCCTTGCCCAGCCTCTCCGCGGAGGGAGCGAGGAGCCCTGGGCAGTGCTGGAAAGGGGGTGTCGCTTCAGCAGCGTGGTGGGATTGAGTGGAGAGGGCTGGCTGGAAGAGGAGGAGAGAGAAGAGGGAGTCATCAGCTCGTTGCCCTGATTCTTTGCTGGTGTGCACTAATAGGGAGCTGTGTCTGTTCACCAACCTGTGGAAGAAAATGGCTCGTGTCCCCAGAAAGGCCCTTCAGCACCCGCAAGCCCTGGCAGCAGGTGCAGGGGCAGAGCAATCGCAGTCAAAGCCTGTGAGGGCTGGAGCGTGTCTGTGCAGCTGGATCTTCATGGTTGTTGTCCGGCATGGTTTCCCCTGTTCCGCAAAGAGGAAAGCCCTCTTGCTTTGCACTAGCAGAAAACTAAGCATGGGCCACATGAGGAGCTGCTCAAACCATAGTTGTCATGGAGAAAGACTTTAAAAGTCAGACTTGAGTGTGGGGAAGGTGCCCAAGCTCTGAAGGGGTTCCTTCACTAATACATAGGTTTTCAGTCTCATGATTTTATCACCGAATGGTATTTTCTGTGTGCTGGCTGATGAGTCTCAGTTGGCAGCATTTAAATAGTGGCCTTCAGCTAATCACTTACACAGACATTTTCAGGGACTCGGTCTCTTCCCAAGCTCGAATCTTAAGTGGAAATGCAAGCAGTGTTGCTGTACCCGCACTTGGGGGATGAGGCCCCCAAGCCAATTTCACCTTCATGTAACCATGTACCATCAGCCAACCTGCAGGGAAGGGTATGGGACAGGAGAGGGACATTGCAGCCTAGCAAACCAGGCAGTGATGGGGAGGGTTTCCTCGGCTAGGGAGGGGACAGCAGTCGACCACAGACAAGTCATTGCTTTTTGCTGCACAAACCTAAAGCAAAACTTAATGGCTTGGAAAGCTGCGGTTTGGAGAATGGCGATGGAGGCTGGTGGAAAGATGCTGGTTATTCCAATCATATTGTTGGGTTTGCAAGACAGAAGAGGGGTGACACTCCTTGTGCCAAAGCACCGCATCTTGGATGCCGTTTCAGCAGAGCTTTCGCAGGGCGCGTTGCAGGGAGACAGCCCCACACTGCTGCTGGAGTGCCACTAATCCACCCTCCTGACACGTGCCCACCCGCTCGCCTTTGTTACGGGCAAGGAAGGCAAAGCGGAGGAACAGGGTTGCTCAATTAACATATATGTACCTTGGCAGGGCACCAAGGAGATCCGCTGGGCTGGCTCCACCCTGCCCTTCCTTCCCCGTAGCCATATCGCGTCCCCCCTCCTTCTCCCGCATACCATTCCTCCTCGCTATCCGGACTAATCTTCATCAGTCATTGCCCCGATGCTCTCCTGCTCTGACACGCTCCGAGTTTCAGTACAATTCCTGCGGCAGGTTGTGTCACGTCCCCTCACGCCGGCTGCTTTGCATGGACCCGAGCCGAGGCGCTGCACAGCCTTGAGCAAGACTTCTCCTCCTTGCTGTAATTTAGGGTGCCTTTGCTGCTGGATGTGGGGCTCCTCGGGAGGAGGAGCCGGGGCTTTCGGCTTGCTTTGGAGCTCTGGCTAAAATGCAGCGTGGAGCAGAAACCAGCCAGCGTGTCACGGCTTGAGCCCTCGCCTTTGTGAGCTACACACCAAGGGATGCAGTTTTGTTATTCCTGGAATGTCAGAGAGTTTCACTGGGGGAGTTTCTTGGGTTTGTTTTTGTTCTAAAAGAGCCCAACTGATACCGTGTTTACAGCCAGCACAGCATGTTCTTTTTAGCAAAGCGGGTCTGTTTCTGCAGTGATCTCTCCCACCTCTCCATTGCTCCTGGAGGTACATTGTTCCCCCTCATTAGCCCTAATATGTGTGGGAAACGACTGTCTCTAGGAAATGCATCTGTGTCATGCTCCTTCTCTGCACTTTCCATCCTGTCTTGTCTTCTCCACCTCTCACTGCTTTACTCACTCTGGTCCTCTGCCCCTTTAGGCCGCATCACCCCCCTTTCCTTCCCTGCCTCATGTGCTCTGTTGCTATATGTCCTTCCTCACCATTTGGCTGAAGCCTTTCTGCAGCTGTGACACCTTGCCCTGTAACTTTGCGATACCCCTACCAGGAGCTCAGTGTGGCGCATGGAGACGTGGGAGCAGAGCCCGGGCGCCCATGTGTGCGGTTCCCCTGGCCGCTCCGTCAGGGTGCAGCTGAGATTGCGCCGCCTTCGTGCTACGGCCTCGTATCGCTGCCCAGGGCTGGGCAATGCCTCGTGTCCTGGGCTATAATCTGCGGTCTTTGCGCTTTGTTGCAGCGTGGCTACATAAGCTCCTGTTTCAGGATGCTTTGAATATTAACAGCACGTTATCTTCTGCCCTAAGTAATTGCAATGGACCTGACAGACAAAACACGATGAGAGAAAGATCCTTGGCTGAGAGGAGAGGCACGGAGCCCATGATGCCTTCTCCCAGTGAGGCCAAGGAGGAGTGTTGAGGTCCATGGTGGCAGGGTTGTCCTTAGCTCTTGGTAAGTTCTCCAAGATGTTTGCAGCCAAACTAAAAAATATATGATCAAACCAAACTATAACAGATGCATTTTAAATGTCCAGCTGTCATTTCTTTCTCAATGGTGTTACCACTGTTGGGTGGCAAATAAACTGCTGTAGCTACCAGAAGTTCTCTTTCAAGGAGGACTTTCTTAACTTTATCCCTCCTCTGAACTGGAGCTTCTCTCGTTTCGAGCCTTTTACTTGGCTGAAATAATTCACATTTCTGCTCTTTAGGGTCATGTTTTATTGAGACCACATAAAACACCTACCCAGTGCATGAGGGGCAGCACAGCCCTCAGAGCCCTGGGGTGCTGTGGTGTCTCTCCTGCTCCATCTCACGAGGGTTGGAGGCATGGGAGGAGAGAGCACGACATGGGACCAAGGCCGCCACCATGGCATGAGCTGGCCCAGGCAGGAGTCCCAGCCCTGGAGACTTGTTCTCCTCCCTCCCTGGTGATATTCACCCAATGAAATGGCAGTTACTATTATTTTAATTAACAATAAATAAGGAACAAGGAAGTTTGGAATCCAGGCATATAAAAATCCTTGGCCAAAAAGCAGAAAACAGTGAAATGAGTTCGAGGAACTAATTTCCTTTCACAGTGACAGTTTTATCCCCTCCTGAAAAGGAAAAGGCAAGAGTGAAACATGCCTAATGCAACCGCTAAACCACTAAAAAGGGCCAACAAAAAGTGGTTACTTAACAGTGTGTCTTCAAATAAAGGTGGGACAGAGCTGTGCTTGTCGTAGGCCTGTTCTCCTAATCTTGGCACAGGGTGACTAAGACGTTCATCATCCAGCACCCCCAGGACAGTTGCTGCTCCCTGGCTGCAGAGATGACCCTAAATCTGGTGGTATTTTGTGGTGGTCTCAGTAGACCTGCAGTCCTCGCCGAGCCTCGTACAGGTGGTTGGCTCACTGCAAGGCGCTAACGGCCTTTTGGGCATGCTTGTGCCTCACTGCCATCCCTTGGGGCGAGCAACCAGCTCCGCAGCATGTCCAGCGGTGTCCTCTCTGCTCCTCCTCCTCGTGCAGGGGAGGAGGAAGGCATTAGGCAAATATCCCCACCAGGTTAAGATTCCTGCTTAATGAGCACGTTTGCTCGGCGCAGCAGTTTTGTTCCCTATCTGCAGCCTTATCGGGCTGAGCCTGCTGCTGCCACCTGCGAGCGGAGATACCGCGCGGCTGGGGGGCCATAAACCCGTTTGTTTTACGTTCCTATGCACCGAAGGCAAGAACAGGTTTCAAAGTGAACTTATCGTTTTATTTTTGCCATAAAAATAAGGGATGAAACGCGACCGGCTCGCTTTGTGATTCACTGATTGCAGATGTTTCCTGCCGGGTAGCCAGGGCGCCCAGCACTCTCTGTGTGGCCACTCGAAGGCGAAGATGCTGGCGCTGCTTCAGGCACGTGTCGAGCAGCTGCCGGGCCAGCAGCACTTGCAGGCTGCTTCTTGAGGAGGTGCCAAGTCCTTGCGCGTCGCCCTGCGTGTGCGGGCACCTCGCGGATGGCCACGGATTGCGACTCTGAGCTAAGCAGCAAGGCTTCATCCTCCCCCAAACGCGACCCCATGCACAGCATGCCTGCACCCCGGGCACTCACACCGCAGAGTCTCCAAGCCTGAGCTGCAGATCACCGCGTCCGGTGCCTCTGTGACCGGGATGCGGAGCTGGGGTGGGATTTTCGGGATGCAGCGGGTGCTGCCAGCGCCCTGACCACTGGCCCATGCTTCCTGCCCAGGCAGGCACACCGGTGCCCGGCTGTCGAGGCACGTAAACATTCGCAACCGCACGGCTCGGGACGAGAGAGCCAGATTGTGGAGATAGTGGAGGGAGACCTTTCATCTCAGGGAGCCTTTGCTGTCAGGATGCAGCAAAAACCCCCCTCTCCAAAAATGCTCATGGCCGAGCACATCACAGAGATGCACTCCCGAGCCCGGGCGGGTGCCAGATGGAGCAACAGCAAAGATTGCAGCGCATTTTCTGAAGGGAAAAAGAAAGAAGGAAAAAAAAAAGAGGCAGAAAAATGCGAGGCTCCAAGGGCTGATTTTCCCCCTCCTACTCCTTGCAGAGCCACGGAGCCGCCATGTAGCTGCAGGCTGAGCTTACTCAGAGCCTGTCAGCTCCCCGGCCCAGCCCTGTGTGCTTAAACAGGACAAACAGGTTATGACTCTCCAGCTTCAAAACCCGGGGGGTTCCTCACACCAGCGAGGTTAATGCAGGGGCACCTCAGGCCCCTATGAAAGGGGAGTGGATGCTCTTGCCTTTAAAACACCAGGCACCATTTCTCCAAAATATGGAAGAGGAGGTGGACTGAAAAACAAACAAAAAACTCCCAAACCCAACATGCTTCTTCAACCCACCTTCCTGCTGCGGAGACTTTGCAAAATGCCGAGCCTGCGCGGGCGCGAGGCACATTACTCACAGCAACCCGCGGCCGGAGTCGAAAACACATTGCCCCTGGCGTGCTGTTCATTCCCCCACGCTGGAGCGGCCGTGGCTGGGGCTTTGCTCTGTCTCAGCTGGGACAAGCGCTCCCAGCGGCTGCCCTTGCCAGCCCCAGGCAAGGCCTCATCCTCTCCGGGCTCCAAAACGTGCTGGAAAAGATGCCCTGAGAGTAGCAGAGTCCAAAACGCCAGTGCAGCAACATGGGCACTGCTATAGCGCAAAACTGGCTCATACTGCCTAGGTGTGAGCTAGAAGAGGGAAAAAACAGCTTCTGGGGACAAGAGCAAGCCCTAAGTTTGTGAGTCTTGCAGGCCACAAGAAGGACCAGCTCTGATCCAGAAGCGCTGGCGGAGCAGAGCTTCCTTTCCGTGAAACTGAGAGGAGGCCTCCCTTAAGATTAAATGTACAGCTTTACAAAAGAACATGATGTTTCTGCCAGTTTATAGGGGAAAAAAAGTAAGGAAAATAAGCAACCTAGGGCAGGTAGGAGGCATGAAGTGCTTGGGGCTGTGTGCTGCTCAGAGCAAGGGATGCAGACAAAGGAAAACTGGTGTCTCCTAAGAGGAGCCCCACATTTGGGGGTGTCTTAAAGCCTACATTAGAGTGCTGGTTTGAAAGAGCTCGTCAAGGTCATGAGTGCAAAGTCAAAGCAGGGATTGCAACCTAACCTGCGCTTTGTGGGCCCCAGGTGTCTTTGACCCACTGGTCCCCACGGATGAAGCCAGTGAGAGAGAGCAAGTTCGCACAAGCAAAGGCCGGGAAGGAAAGTCTCCTGCTGCACTTTGCGAGGCAAGCTGGGCAGTGCGGAGCCATGGCCATCAAAAGAGCGAGCAGAGCTGGGGCTGCAGCCTGCACCTGAGGCACCGAGCTGTGCCTCCAGATTAGTGCCGGGCGGGCTGACGGGCCCCCCAGCCCCACGTGGCGACGGTTCCCCCTCTCTCACTTTCTCCAAGTGTCACTTGGGAGCACAGCCAGGGAGCTGCCAGGCACCCAGTTGCCCATGGCATTTTGGAGGGCATCGGCTGCTGCTGCTGCCTCTGAGTCCCGCAGCAGAGAGTCCCTTGGACATGGCCACCAGGAATGCGGAGCTGGCGGGGACAGCAGGGAGGGCGAAGGAGAGAGCCACCTGCGAGCAATCGGGCTCTTGCTCTGAGTCATTCTGGGAACTTGCTTGTGGAGCTACGTCTTTTTTAATCGTTCCTTCTGGTTTAGAAGCCCTCCAGTATCAAGCTGTCATTTTGCTCTTTTAATTGTATTTTGTGTGTGCTGTTCTACAGGCGAGTCTGCAAGCTGTTTCCAAGCACATGGAAAACTTAACCATTTAGATGCTAAAAAGCATAATTTCGAGGTTCTCTTCTCCTCTACAAAGGACACATTCTGCCCACTTGGTGAAGACCCTTTCAGAGGCAGCTGGAACTGGTACACTTCTGCATTTAGTTGCATCAAGTTCCCCTTGAAAGAGCAGGGAAAGCATTGAGGGTAGAGAAGGATGTCCTCAAGGAAATCCTCTTGGGTACAAGGAAAAGGAGCAGGATGGGTGAGGACACTGACTGCAAGGGAGCAACTCGTGATTTAGCTCAGATCTAGGGCTAAGGGTAATAAAAAACAAGTTATAAATCTTTGTTTTTCTCTGGAACTCTCTGAAACTGGGCATAGGAGTCAAATGGTGTTGTAGATGTGAGAGCTACAATAAATTTGCAGATTCAGGAACATGTATTTTCTGTTTGCTGGATGGCAGTTACTTGAAGCGCTGGGAAGACGTAACCAGTCACCAGTGTCCCATTCGTCTTGCAGATGGGTTTGCTCTTGTGCAATTTGTGCATTATCAGAAGAAATTCTTGAAGCCCAAAGGTGTACCAGATGACCTGGAAGCATGACTCCTTCCAGAAAAGCCTACAGGCAGCGATGGAGTACACTGTTTTAATGTGGAAGAGGCTGTTACTGATAGCATCTGCTTGGGCAATCTGCAGTACCGGCAGAAAGGTACCTTAGGTTCTGGTATCTTTGCAGATGCCAAATAAATCCTACCAAAGAGTCAATTTCAGTGAGGGTGACATGGCCTGCGTGTATTGGGCAGAAGCCCTTCTGTGCTTTTCATCATTTATATTGGGTCATATATGAGCACATGTCATTGTGAAGAGATGATGGATGCCCATTGGAGCAAGGTCAGAGCTGCGTTGGAAGGATGCTCAAACTGTAGAAAACTTGTTGGTGCAGAATATCTGCTTCCTATGGCCCATAACGGAACTGAAGTAGCTCCTACCCTTGAGCATCTGCCTCCACGTGGATGGGCAGTCCCATACGAGATGTGTCCCCTCACATCTCTGTGGTCTCTGCTGCCTCCTTAGTTCTTTGTCTCATGGTCTGGGTGCTCTTTTGTGGGCCCGAAAACTTCGCTTACCCCTCTGTCTCTAAAGAGAAGTAAAGCCCTGTTTACTCTTAATTATAATAATTAATGTTATTACTTTCATTATGGGGCTACCTAGAATCTACCTTCAAGGGATGTACTAGACAAGATGATGGATAAACACCTAGAATAAGACAAGCTTTGCCCTGCAGACCTGATAGGCCAGTGATATATATCTTCCTTAACTTGGAAATGCGGCCTTTGCTCTTCTAATTGAATGTGGCGCAAATCTGGAGAAAATGCAGTTTTTGAACACAGCTTTACGAATATATTCCATGGCCCCAGCAGAGGGGGGCAAGACCGCGCTGAAGCAGGAGGGAAGAGGAAGCCGAGGGGAGGGCTGAGCAGTGAGGAGGGTAAAAGAGTGAGTCGCAAAGGGCTTTTGGACGCCTTTAGCGGGCCCAGATCCCTCTCATTTTTCTCCTGCTGGGATGGGACCCATCTCGCCAGGTGAAGTACTGTTGGGTCAGGCAGGCCACCTCCAAAGGGGTGAGCAGCGGGGCCGGGCCTAGCGCCAGCTCCCTGCTGAGGGACCATCTGCTGAGTGTCACGCTCCCACCTCCTCCGACAGGCCCATTTGAGCGCTGAAAGGCACATCTCCCTCTGCAGAGCTAATTTAGGGGTCACGGGGGGCACGGGGCGGAGAGGAGTGAAAGACCCTGACAATGGACCCATGATAAATCTCCAGCTCGGCCGCCTTCCTAAACGTCTTTCCCTGGCGCCCCAGTCAATCCCTGGAGACAAATGGGGCCCAGTGCGAGTGCAGGACGCCCGGGCAGGAGGGCAGGGTTGAAAGGTGGCCGTCTGGCTGAGTTCTGCAGTAATTTCGCTTGAATTCACACCAAACTTGTCCAGAGAACCTAAGGCCGTTGTAGTAAGGCACTGTGGAGCGCCAGAGACTGCTGTGGGACTACTGGCGCTTTATACCACACGCTAGAGGTCTGCCACTGTCCAAGGGAGAAACTCATTCCTTGCATGAGAGAGAATCTCCCTAGGAAAATCATTCTGCGAGTGTCAAGGGTGTGCTCAGTTGTTTTCACCATGTCAATTCGAAGAGGAAAACTGGCATCTTAAATACAAGCCATGAAGTACGTGATATCTTCTAGTGAGCCATGAAGTGCTCTGTGGCCTCTCCTCCTCACTGTCCTCCTTGGGAAGGGGAACTGTAGACCCATGACACTATTGAGCACCAGCATTAAAGGATGAAAGACAGTTGGGTACATTCAGGTAGTTTACATCCCCCTGCTTTGGAGAGGTGCTATGAACTGTGTGCCGGGGGAGCCCAAACAGGTTGGCAGTGGGAAGCCTGTGTAGGCAACTGGTGCCGGCTGTCTTTCTGACATCCCAAACCATCCTCAGCTTTCGTTGCAGTGCAGACGGGCGCAACGCTGGCCGTGCAGTGCCCTCTTGTGAGCTGCTGCTTGCACTGCTGCCGCTGGACAAGCGCCAGGCATGCAGTCCTGCTCCCACTGCTCCAGGCCAACAGCTGAACCTTAAGCGCTCGAGGCTGCAGGGAAAATACTGTTCTGGGAGTTTCTATGTCAGAGACGTTCTTTGACATAGAAAGCCTCTGGGGCTGTCCTTTTGCAGTATATCCCATAGCTTTATTCTCTTCTTAATTTTTCCGGGGAGGGGGGTGGGGGTCAGACAATATTTGGCCCCTTCCAGCTCCCACTGAGGGCTCCTTTGCCTTTTTGTGCATCTTGCTAGGAAGTTTCCTGATCAGCTGGTTATCCAGCCACACAGCCATATGCCTCCTGATATCCTCAGACACTGACAGGTCATCCTTATCTTGTCAGGGTCATCTAACTAATCCTTTTTCCACCTTCAAACACACATTAGGTGGGCTGAGCTTAATGTGTTACATACAGAGAACTAGGGAACTCTGCCAGGACTCACTGCTCCTGGAAAATTTAACAGCCTTTGCTTAAGCCATCATTTCCTTTCAGACCTTTGGCTAAGACGCCAAATAACTTTGAACTGACTTGATTTCCCTACAATTCCGTGGAAAAGCTCTTCTATTGGAGGCAATGAGGAGAGTCTCGCTGCAGAGACATGAGGGACATGCTCCCAGGGGCACGTGGGCACATGGAGAGAAGCAGAGGCTGATGGGGATGTGCTGCAGAACAGCTGGGCCTGCCCCAGGCTGGTCCAGACAAGGCTGCTCCCCGCAAGGTGACTGTACAATGTGGACGTGCCCTCATGCCATGGCACTGACACTGGCTTTTTTTCCCGTAAAAGACTCGCATCCTGCTCTTGTCCTGAATCTCCCAGTTCCAGAAGTCTCCAGTGTTACTGCAAAGTGCCACCAAAAATCTATACTTCTTCAATACCCCACGTGCGTCACCCAGGAAGGGGCTAATGGGGGAGGCAGACCACTTGAGAAGGCAATCGATAGACCTGCCTGATTCTGGCGGCAGGTGCCTCACGCAGTGAAGTGCTGTCTGAACCCTCAATTACACTTTCTTCCCTGCCACTCTTGGCAGATGAGCCCTCTTCAGCTTTCCAGAGTGGACTGATACCTAATAAAAGGCTACAAAATACCACTGCATCCCTGATCCGCTTCAGAAGGCTGTTATTTAGGAAGGGTGAAAAGAAACTCAGTGAAGGGAAATTTCCCTGTGCCCCCCAAATATGAGGAGAATAAGAGTTTTATAGTCTTTTAGAAGCATTCCTAGTGCAGGAATTGAAAAGCAAGTAGTTAATTTTTCTAAGCCATTATGTAAGGGTCCAGCTTTTCTGAAAACCAGACCCCCACATCAGCCACTTCGGTACACACAGATGTCTAAACGTAACCACTTTGGCTAGTCTAGATTTCAATGAGCTGGGCGGGCACAACTCTTGTGTACTGCAGGAGAGTGAAGCCAGGGCCTTTAAAAACCAATCAGGCACTCTACACCTACATCTCCTGTGTTAGATAGGAGCATGGAGGTGACACAGAGATTATCAACAGCTGGAAGGGTCAGTATCCACCTGTGGAGAAGCAATTGCTGTCTTCTCCTTGGTGCATCTCTTCTCCCCAGGCTGCCTATGGCTCAGATGAGGACCTACCAGTTCAGCTGTCTGCCACGGAAGCAGAAGCTGTGCCCTGCTTGTTGGTCATTGGGCTGTTGGCATCAAGTCAGGGGGACATTTATTCTTCCTGCTCATCCTCTGTCTCCCTCATGTTCCTAGCAACATTTGGTTTTGGAGCTGTTCCCTGTCACCTGCCATGACATGTCCCAGGACCGCAGGTGGGGCTGCTGGCAAGGCAGACGATCACCCACAGAGATTATCGACAGTTACCCTCAGGCAAGGCAGGACCCAAATGAAATGGAAAAATAGAGAGAGAGAACAGGTTGTCACAAGTAGACAAGGGGCAGGAGGCCTCTGCGGGCTGAAGCTCAGCATCCAGCTTGAATCAGCACGCTTGTCTTCCTGGAAATTCAGTGGGGGAATGAGATTTCAGGCTCCCTCCTGCCCATCTCCACCCATTAAAATAAATGAGTGATTACTGAAAGAAATAGAGCTGGTCCAAGCCCCTATTCTTTCAGGAAACCACTTCCCTATGGACAGATGATTTAGCTGACTGCTCATGGAAAGCGGAAGAGAAGGAGGTAACGTGCTAAATTCCACTGAGAGAGCAGCATATCTGAGAGATGCTGAGTACTCTGCTCGGCTTTTGCTCTTTTCATGGCCCCAACAGGCAGAGCTTCAATGCTGCGTGGATCTGCGGGAGCAGCTCTGGTTTCCTGCCTGCTGGTCAGACCCTGTCTGATCACCAGTGCCCATGTCTGAGCTTTGGAGAGGCCAAAAGGAGTAGGAGAGACTTACACAAGCTGCACAGCTATGATGAGTTCCCTTTGTGAAGAATGAATCATGGAGATGGAGAATGGAACAGAGAAGATGGCTTGGCTTTCTCTTGTTCCCTGATGTATCTCTGATTACTTCTTTCAGACTGGCAGAGAGTTTTGATATCATTGACCAGTGTGGTCAATTTGATATCATTGGCACTGTGGAGATGACACTAGTAAATCTAGTTTGCATAGAATAGCCACCATAGGTTTCTGGACTAACTATTAGCCCCTGTTATAAGGCTGGCTGGCCATTGGAAGGACATTTGAGGTTCAAGACACACTCACAGACATCTCCAGCATACCACTTCTCAGGCAACGTGAGAATGGTGGTTTTTTACAGTAACGCATTCAGGGAAAAAATACAGCTTCAGCCTATGTGTGGACTGTGTGAGAAGAGGATCTGCTTTTCTGGTCATGCTAGCAAGGATGAAAGCCTCAGGACTGATTTTTCACTTACTACTGTGAGATTTGTGATCAAAGCTAGTGTGAAAGGTTTGAATGGGAGAGGATCAGGAGGGAGCTCTCTAACAAGGCAGGTCTAAGAAAGAAAAAAGCTTTAAAGATGCAGGGTTGAACTTCAGCAGCAGCCAATATTGCACCGCTTTAAGATCATAGAGACATGCTTGGCCTCTGATGAAGCTAACTTTGAAAGCATTTTCCAGTTCTAAGGCCTTGAAAATTATCAGCCATCTTCTGGAGAGGCAATATGTGGGCAGATAGCCTTTGCAAGAGATGCATCAGCCTAGTGAGGCCATTTCTCCCTGGCTGCCTCCATCAAGGGTGGCAAGAGAAAGCAGGGGAGCAGCTCCTGGGGAATGACTCAGAGCAGGGCCCTGGCCGTGCTGAGTCACTCTGACCCCAGTCACTTGTCCCCAAGCTCATTCAGCCCTACCACAGCTTTGTCCCAGCATCTCGCTGCCCTGCAGACATCAGAGACCTGAGCATCTGATGCGAGAGCTCCGAAGGACTGATTACTTCTCTGCTCCCCCCTGGGTTGTTTTTGAGCTCTTCTAGACATGCATGTCTTGAGCATGACAGGAAAAGTAGTCCTATCTGCACAGATGACAGAGAGGACAGAATTATGACCCTTAGCAAGGAGCCATGCTGTTGATAGAGTAAACGTTCAAGCACATAACAGCAATTAAAAGAAGGGGAGGCATCATATTATTGATAACAGCAGAAAGTGGTCTTTATATACAATTTGTCTCAGCAAGCTGAAAAGTATATCGACAAGTTAACAATTGGAGCGAGAGAGATTTTTTTCCTTCTTTTTTCTTTTTTTTTTCTTCATTTTGGAGAACTTTTTCATCTGATTTTTTCAAGGTGATGTTTTTTTCCCCAATAGCTACAAGATCTGGCACAGTATGTGTGGGAGTTTGTGGAATGGGGACTAACATCAGTGGCAAGTCTAATTTTCTGTGTCTTCTTGGGTGTGAGGAGTCCCTCTGCTCATCTTGGCCTTATGGAGATGACCAATGCCTAAAAGGAGACCAATGAGAGTCATTCACAAGGTGCTTTGGGGTTAAGTCTCAGTGTAGGGATTTCGCTGTTGGAAGAAATCAAGATATGATGTCACCTGATCAGCACAGAACATGCTGGGAGAGATGCCTTTACAGAAGCTTTCTCAAATAGATGTGGATGAGGGGGAGATGTTAGAGAA
This sequence comes from Tinamus guttatus, assembly GCF_059628265.1. NCBI lineage: Eukaryota > Metazoa > Chordata > Aves > Tinamiformes > Tinamidae > Tinamus > Tinamus guttatus. The sequence continues at coordinate 10,786,258 of NW_028288774.1, read as the reverse complement.
AGGAAGGAGTGGAGGAAGAATGTGTCAGGAGTAAGGAGTCTCTTCTATCTCAGGACCTGAGCTAGATGAGATCTTGTTCAGTTCGTATGCCATGCTTCTTCAGCTGTATGTTGGTGTCTGCCTGACACAGGTAATTTGTTCTCTGTGCAGCAATGGGAGATGAGGCTTTGCTCAGGGACAAAGCATGGGCATACCTAGCTGTGTGCTCTGCTTGGTTATGCCAGAAGACACCATCATACTCTTGGGATTTTATTCTCCACAATCAAAACTCTGAGTGGCAAGGAATGAAGGGTGGCACTGGAGGGCTGGTGGCCCAAGAAGTGCAGTGGGGACATGTCAGCTCTTCACTACTTGCTTGCTGAATGTGACTGAAGGTGCCAGCCTCCCTGGCAGCTCTGTTTGCGCCTGAGCAGGGATGCAGTCCAAACAGCAGGGGCTCTGATCAAACAGGGGTTTAATGGAGGCCTTCTCCACTCATTGCCAGGCCTGAAAAATAGGCCTGCGTCATGGGGGGCAGCGAACAACAGGCAGCTGTCTCTGCCCCTACCTCGTGCTGCTTATCGCCGGAGGAGAGGGAGCCTCTCCGTTTAGGAAGTGTTTGCTTTCCCCGACTGTGGCAGTGTGATAGGCACTGCAATGAGATGCCGGTGCCCCCGCCACCTCCTGCTGCCAGCATCAGTGCTAGCTGATGTGTGTGCACGAGCCTGAAGGCAGAGCCCCGCTCTTGTACGGACACGCTCCTGGACATGGGGTCCTCTGCCATCAGCCCAAAGCCCTGTGTCCTCCTTCTCAGTGTTTGCAAACGTACCTGCAGTGCTTAAAGCTCTCTGGTCTGACCCTGCCTGAATCTCCACAGGGGCAAGGGAGAAGTGCCCTTTTCACCTCCTCATCCCTCCATCTTTTTGCAAATCTAAGAGAAATGGTCAGATTTTGCTCAGTCATCTGCAAAAACCCAAGCACCAGGCTTAGATGCTGGTGCTGTGGGAAGTGCTGTGATTGGAGCATGGTCCCGTCAGGGAGACATCCCCCCTTGGCTTCCCCTACCAGGTCCTCTGCTGTGTGAGGCAATTTCTCAGCCAATTTCAGGAATAAACAGCTCACTAATGAAGGGATGACGTGGCACACAGAGAAGGTGTCTGCTCAGCGCACATCCAAATGACAGGTTATCAGACCCATTGATCCCGCTTCCACTTCTGAGCACTCGCGAGGAAGCAGCTGCCTCCTTCAACTACCTGCTCAGAAAGCCTAAAGACTGCGAGCAGCCAGTTGACCAGAGACTGCATTAAAGAAAGGGAGGTGAAACAGTGCCAAAGTGGTCAAATATGTCAAAAGAGGCGGCTGGAGCTTCCTGGGAAACAGAGCACCCCTCTCTCCGTGAAGATGTCTGAATATGAGCCTACAGTGTTTGGTCAAATGTGACAGGGTATGCCAAACTTGAAACCCGAAAGCAAATACAAAGTAGTCCGGAAAACAAAACAGCTGGATGGTAGCCCCAGGTCTGTCAGCCACTTGCTAGCCATGTCTCGAGAGGCTTTCTAAGATTTTAGAAAGATAAACACTGTAGCTAGGTAGAAGAGATAAACACAGGAAAGAAGAAATGTCATGGAGATGCTCAGGTCCTGGATTACCACATGGGCATGGGTGTATAATGTAGGCAGTGTTCTACTTGTGGACAGCCAGAAATGGCATATTTCAGAGGTTCAGCTCCTTTAATTTTCAAGTGTTCTCAATATGCTCGTCTTGATCAGCTTATCAGTTTTATCTGTTTTTTGGTTCTTTTTCTGCCCATTAGCACTTCTGTTGGCCTCAGAGGTTGCTTTTCTGACCAGATAGCAACTCCCCTTCTTCTGTCTTTCTGCAGGCATGTCCCCAGGCTTTCTGTAGCTCTTTCTATCCTAGTTTTCTTAACTGTCCGTGTCTTTCCTTTAGTTTTGCTCACCTAGTGAGAAGTAGGAAACATTTTGAGATAGAGTGAGAATGACATCTGCCAGACTTACAGAACAGTCTCAAGGACCATGTTATAGCTTAGCTTAGCACATATTCTCTCCCAATCCTGATACTCTTCTGTGTCTCAAAAATCAAAAGTGCTTTGAGCTTTCTTTAAATTTTTTTTTGGAGGATAGATGCTTTTTGCAGTCCCTACAAAAAAAAAAATCTGTTTTAACATATAGAAAACTACTGTAAGATAGAATAAATGAGGTGGATATGGTTCATGCAATAGTGCTAAAGCCAATGAGATGGTAGTGCTAAAGCCAATGTGGTATGTTCTTTTATTCCCAGGACAATGAATTTCCCAATGCAATTTACTTAATGCCAAAGGAAAATTTGGAAAAGATGACAATCCAAGGAAAGATCCTTGTTTTTCTTATCAAGGGAACTTTCTTGCATCCCAGTCACGTAAGATGAGTGACTCGGGAAGTAGAGATTTGCTTACAGTCCTGAAGACAGCTGGGTCTGTAGCAGCCAAACAAACTGTAGGAAAGTGTTAAACTAACCTCCTGCTATGCCATGATCAAAAAGAAAAGAATAAAAAAGGAGATAATCCTTGTTTAAATATCACAAGCAGCAGCTGAGTCAGTGAGAGCTTTAGACTGGAAATGTCAGGGAGGAATTTAGATTTTCAGAGCAGTTGCTGGGCTGCAATTATCATAAGTCACTTACAGGGACCCCATGTCTCTCATTGCCCTCAACCACACATCTATAAGGAGGGGAAGTAGAGACAAAACACATGGCCCTATTGAGGACAGATAAGGGAAAGCGAGCACGATGTCACTAAAGGAACAAGGCAATCCCTTCAGGCTATGACCAGGCCACTGTGGCTGTGCAGGTTGGACGTAGGCAGAGAGGAAGGGGGATGGAGAGCAGGAGGAAGGCAAAGAAGAGGAGAAACAGGGAAGGGAAGTGGTATGAGACAGAGGCAATCAATGGAGAAAATTGCAAAATTGCATGGCAGCTCCCCAAAAAGGGGGTCTTTTTTTTTTTTTTCCTTCTGAAGCTGTTATGGGGTAGGAATGGAGACAAAACAATGAAGCTTGGAGTTTTTTAGCCTTTCCTTTTGTGGTTCTTTTCCTGTTATCATAGCACCTCTGTTGCCATCCAGCACGTCCCCAGTGTAAATTCATTAAGTGAAAGCACTGTTAACTCTCCTCAGGCAGGCACTGCCCCCACCAACATGGCAGGAGAGAAGGATGAGTACTTGAAACATGTGATTTTAACCACATTACGTGATGAAGGAACATGCATTTTCCCAGCTGGTGCACATGGGGAGGATAAAGGCTTCCTTGGCAGAGGTGGTGATTTTTGCCTCCCTTTCTTCACTAAAAATGTCAAGCTTCCAAGGTCAGCTCCTGGTGGGATGTAAGACAGAAGGACCTCCTGCATGTTTTGGTGGAGGGACTTGGCTGGTGTCACCTCTACCCTTTTGCCTGGGAGCAGCAGGTGTTTTAGCTCCTGCTTTGTGGCTTGTGGTAATGGGACACTGGGCCACTATTTCTCCCCTTGTGTAGCACATGGGCGGTACAATCTCTCTTAATCTTATGATGTCTTAGCTCTGTGTCTGATAAGCATCATTTTCAAGCAAGGCATCCCATTCTAGTAAGGAAATTTCAAGCCAAGGGAACATAGCTTTCCCAGTATTCACTGGTTTTACTCAACTTCACTATTTTAAAAAAATGTATGTACTACTAACTGAACTTTTTTCTTGCTTAACTTTCAGCTACTGATCTTTCTGTTCTCGGCTAGATTAAAGTATCTGTATTTGTACAGGACAGTCCTATCATTGTAAGGATAGGAAATGTAATCTCATACACCTGGCTTTTCCATTTTGTCAGCCCAGTAGCTTAATGGCAGAATTACTGAAGTCAGGCATATTGCATGAGTATAGATCTCAGACTCTTCACTTTCTTTACCTTCCATGACTGTGGATCAATAAAGCACTGTTGATACACCTTGAAGATCCAGAAGACAAGCATAGGGCTTTGATGAGTCATCCCGTTAAGCCTGCTGGGATGAGAGCGCCGTGCCATGGATGATACATTTGCATTTCTTCTCCAAAAAGAAGAGAAAAATATTTCCTCACGCTCTTCCTCATGTTTTTGCTTGATAACTACCTATTAGAGAAAAAGATGAGATCCAAAACAGATGTGAATCAATCGAACTGCATTGACTTCACTGTGAAATGGTGGTGCCAATTTCCAATTCAGACCTGGTTGCGTCTACATAATGAATCTCACCCATTCGATGACGAATGTAAAATACATACCTGCTTGTAAACAGGACTATGAATAATCATTTGTATGAAGTCAATAAGGTGACATTTTCATAGGTCTGAGACCCCTGTGTAACTCCCGATGATAAAATTACATCAGACCTTTTGTGTGACAGGTGGACTGTTTCCTACTCCAGTGCCTGAGGAGAGAGGGAACCAAGCAGGGGAGAAGTCGGTGTATTCTATACACTCAGAAGTAGCCCTGAGCTGTATTTCCCTGGCAGCTGCTCTTCTTGCCCCCGTGGATGGCCTTGAGCTGCTGCTGTAGAAGAGGAGAAGGGGGAGTGAAAAACTGGGAGAAAATGAATAGATGCCACTCAACTGACCTGTTCATGATGAAGGAGAACACTGGGCAAGCTGACAAAACACTGATAGAAAATACTTGTTTGCTTCCAGTGTCATTGACTTCCACAGTCAGAACCATGAGGGAAGAGTGACCTGAAAATTGAGGAGATAGGAATGCTCAGGGAATGTCCTCAAAGCGTATTTGGGGTCCAAGTCTATTCTAGCCATGCTGGAGTCCTCAAGTGCAAGGAAGGTTGCAGGGAATTCAAAACAAACCTCAAGGACTCGAAGGACTCACTTCTGGTCCCGCTTTTCTGTGCCATCAACTGGGATGGTGCTAAGACCTCACCAACAAATACTGAAGTGTTTCCAGTCCTTTCTAAAGGGTGGTGGGAACTGGCTTAGGATCCTTCACTACAGCTTCATTTTCCCATTCCGTTGCGGCCAAAGAACTAGGTAAATTATATCTTACTCCATGTTATAGGCCAGGGGATCAAATATGCTGGTCTAGGATATTGTTCTTAGAAAGAGTGAAGAGACAAAGCAATCCAAAGCCCGCTCTCAGGAATGACTTGATACAGGAAGACTGTGCGACGTGCTCTAGGGGTCCCTGCTTGAGCAGTGGGGTTGGCCTAGATGATCTCGAGACATCCCTTCCAACCTCAACCATTCTGTGATTTTGTGTGACTTAACAAACTTAGGGATAATTCAGGAACATGCCCTCAACTTTCTCTTTTCAGTTAGAGAAAGAGCTTGCATAACCCAGGTCACTGCAACCTTAGTTCTGGGACTTGCAATGGACTTGGGAGAAAAAATAAATGGTAGCATCAGTCTTTTCTGCATGTATTCAGCAATATAAAGTCTTCATGAACTACAGGCAAAAGGGATGGCTCCCACTTCCAACCAGCCAGCTCTGTCCCCCTGCCCCTCCGAGCACCCTCTGAAAGGAGGCCAGAGCCATGTCCAGAGGTACTTCCATTGATCGTGGCATCTATTGCCCACTATCAACTGTTTCTTCCCAGCAGTGCTGAAAAACGTGATAGTTCCAACAATTATCAGCCTGAAAACAGAAAACAGGAAATTAAGGTGGTGAGTTAAATGACTTGCCCAAGGCTGTGTGGTAAACAGCCAGAAATGTAGCACTGTGTCTTCTGTACTAGTTGCTGACAATAGAATTAGTACGGAGTGTTTGATTTTTCTTATCATATTTTTTTCTGGTGTTTCCAGGTAGTTGTTTAGCAGCCCAACTTTTTTTTTTTTTTCCAGAAGAACAAATGCACTGTCAGCGTTAATGCTCAGAAATTCCGTGCTAAATCCCTGTATTAAAAAGGAATTTGTAATTACTGTTTCCTGGATTTCTCTTTCTGCTATGTGGGAGCTCCCAGACCCTTATTCAGTTTTCCCTCTTCCTTCCAAAGGGCCTAATTTTTGAAGAAAGTTGAGGTCATTATGTGATTGTCTGACTCCAGGAACTGGGAATAAAACATTGGGTATCACAGGACATAAGTTAAAAACAACAGATCTACCAGTGCAGAAGAAGACCTGTTGCAGTACAGAACTATGCAGCGGGCTAGCTTTCTGCTCTAAGGTGGAATTCTCTGTTTCTGAATTCCCTCTTCTACCTCTGAAGAAAACTACTTGGCTCCTGTTACTCTTTAGGCATCAACACGCTAATTATGAATTTTCACTTGCATATTCCCAGGCTTATCTCTTCTTCACTTTCTAAAAATTCAGGACTAAGTCGCTGGGGAGAGGGAGACACTGATTTCTCTCTACATTCCAGCAGCATTTCTTCTCTCTGAAAACCCTCTCTCCAAACCGTTCACCGCTTTCCTTGAAGTAATACTCTTTTCCTCTGAACTGTTGACTGCTGAGAAAATTTCCAAGAATTGCAATTTCACTGTTGTACAATGTAGGAGATTTGAATCTAAAACATGGAGCAGAAAAGAGAGTTGTGAGACTATCCAGTTGATGTGAAGGTTCCCTCAGATGGAGGGAATGTGGTGTGAGGGGGAGGGAGGAAGCAGAGGTCTAGAACCCTACAACCTGGCCCCACACCTGTATGTTGGGCAAGTCTCGAGCTCTTCTATCTCGTCTGATGTGGCAGAGCTTTTCCCTGGCAGGAGATGTCTTGGTTTCCCTCCCAAGGAGCGTGCCCACCCTGTTTCTTTCAGCCCCGCTTTGCTCAGGCTCATTTGCTGAGAGAGAGAGCACTGAAATCGGTGCTTCGTAGATAATTAGAGGCTGCAAAGTTAAGAGGGAGATGCAAATTTTAATTATATATCTTTTTCCTGCTGTTGCCCTGGACCTTAGGAGACTGCAATGACGTGGAGGCATGAGGTGTCATTATGGGTTATTAAACTTCTTTGTGGCACTCGGTGATGTTGAATGGAGCTCTGAAGGGAGAAGAGAAAAAAAAAGTCTCTTAATGGAGCTGGCTAAACTCTGCTGTAATTACTTCATGTGGCAGATTGTAATTATTTGGGCTGTGGGAGGGTAGAGGGAGAGGGAGTGGGTGAGAGTGAGAGGAAGGGCAACACAAGGGACTGGCGACAGGACATGACCACCAGTAAAGCTCTCGGTTGCAGTGGGAGATGTCATTTTGCCACCACATCAGTGGGCATCATCCCTTCCTTAGCTGTGCTCAGGGTGACCTTGTGCACTACCTACCGTCCTGCTCCTGTGGCTCCCCAGGCTCTCCAGGGAGAGCTGCACCCTCACTCCGGGGATCTCCGAGCATTTTCCTACCGTACAGGGCTCATGCTGCCAGATGGGGATGATGCTGATGGATTAGCAGAGTTTAAAGGAAGAGAAGAAAAAGAGAGAGAGAGTTGTATGCTTAGTGTTTCACCCATATGAAGGGGAGAGATTAAAAATCAAGGGCTTTGGGTTGTCACCTAAGTGGGAGAACCGATGAGCCTAAATTGGATGCCTGGGTTCACAAGGAAAGAAACAATACATATTGAGACCAAAGGAAAACAAAATACACTCAACCAAATTCCAGCTATCGGTACAATAGTCTTGAAAACTTGCCTGGGTTTATCATCTCTTTTTAAAGCCACTGTTTGAGAGAGCACTCTTTATATATGATTTATGAATATGTTACAGTTGTCTGCAGGAGGGCAGAGTGACACTCTTCTCTTCTCATATTTATCAAAGTACTTTGCTAAATATCTCAATTCTTTAAATAAACTGGCATTTCAAGCCTATCCTTTGAGTAGCTTGATTACGAATTTGAACAACTGAGACTTATTTTGATGGCTGATTTTAGGCTTAATAGACCCTACGAGTGCTTTCCTAAAAGCCCTAATGTGAAGGAAAAGAGCTTAAGTTCATAAAATATTTTGAAATTTGTCTTTGTCTTAAAATTGAACTGGAAACTCCAAAACAAAAGTACTAAAGTTCTGTGTTATACTGCACACTATTTTGAAGTGCAAGGCAGTGCAGGAGAGTTCAGTCAGAGTTAAAAGTTTCATTGGTAAAAATGTTCAAATGCAGTTATAAGGATGCTCCTCCTGACTAACTCTCTTTTTCTTTTCTGAATGAAATTCCAGGGAAACTGGTCCTGAAACCAAACTGGTACCAGGGTGCACTTCCACTAGCAGCACAAACCGAGGCTACCACAGGCCTGCCCTAATTTGGACCCTGAGCATCCCTCTTTTCCTAAGGAGATCGTGGATTTCCAGGTAATGCGCGCTCACCACTCATTCTGGTAAGTTTAGGGGGAATTTATCTCTTATTTCAAACATCCAGTGTTTAGCAGAGGGCAAACAGAAGGTTTGGGACATTCAGAGAGGATTCTGGAAGAAATTAAAGCAAAACCACGGGCCACCTTGGGTGTGTATGGAGTGGTCCTGCACGTGTCACTCCTGTAGAGTGGCCAGTGCTTGGAGCAGATCCTGAGTTTTTCGGCCCCTGAGGTCCTCGGGCATTTGTTTGTTAGAAATTACAGCAAGGGGAGCAAAGCCCTTGTGAAGGCAGAGTTTCTCCCAGCAAAGGAGTTGGGGGAAATCGGTGCTATTTTCCTATTCCTTTGCTGGCTTCATTCACAGCCAGAAGGCAAACAAGCTAAAAAAGGCTAGAGAAGGCTGAATCCCTTCCTTGCTTCTATTTTGCCCTTTCTCCAAATCCTTTCATGCAGCTCCTCACTGGCAAAGCAATGTGCCGGGCTGAAGCACAGCGCAGGAGCGAATTCCTTGGGCAAGGGGGCAGAAAAGCGGAGCGCTTTGGGGCGCAGGTGGAGCGGGGAGCGCTGCTCTGCGAAGGCAGGGTGTCTGCAATCCTTGCAGCGATTAGATTTAATGGGACAGAAACGTTGCTCTCCCGCGTGTCCCCTCCTCCTCGCAGCCTGAGGGGGAGACGGGAGGGAGATGATGATGAGGAGGAGGAGGAGGGGGAAGATTTGAAAGAGACCTTGACGTCAGCCCTACCCTATAAGAGGCAGGCAGGGCAAGGGAAAGCCAAGAGCAGAGCTCGTGGAGGAGCAGAGATGCCAACCCCTAATATCTCCACCTCCGCAGCCAAAGGCTTCCGCAGGGCCGTGTCCGAGTTGGACTCCAAGCAAGCTGAGGCCATCATGGTAAGACACCCCTACCTGACCCTTCCCTCTCCCTCAGCCAGTGCGCGCTGTGCGAGCCGCGGGCAAGAGCACCTGGGGGTAGACAGACCAGGACAGCCTTGGGGAGAGTTTCCTCACCTGGACATCTCCACACTGGCTAAATAAAACTATCCGGACAGTGCCCGTGGCCTAGGCGTACATGTGAAATGCAAACATGAGGGAGGCAAGCTCTAAAGCCGATGCACTCCCCTGCCTGGACCTGATGTGACTAACACAACACATAGGTCGAAGGCAGGGCGAACGAGGCATCCCCAGGGTGTGATACAACGGGGAAACCTTAAACCTGATCTCAAGGCAATAAGCTGCAGAGATTGTTTTTGTCCGTTCCAGTGCAACAGAAAAGGTGTGTTTTTTGCCCCAGATGCCATACAAGGACTACTTGTTTGCATACAGCATACAAGTCAGCTTGTTTGCTGTTGCAGTGTCTGCAGACTTGCTCTCTCCCTGGGCATCCTGCCCCCATTTGGCTCCCACCCTTCCCTGCCACATTAAGGCCCTTAGCTTAGCCTGGGGGATATGTCAGCACACACTAAAACTCCATGTGCAAGGGAGAAGAGGAAAAAACTGCCTTTAGAAAGCAAAGCCAGGTGAGCCAGTTACACTGGACCCCAACAAGTGTCTTGAGGAGAATGGATAGTCCTGGGCACGGGACAGCCTTATGGATGGAGAATGTGTCCATGCTGTGGGTGACCGCGGGGATGCGACAGTGGATGACTGTGGAGGGTGGCCTGGGGAGGACACCCCATTGGGAGGCAATGTGGGGATCGCCACAGCTTAGGGAGCAGCTGTGTTTTAGCAGGTGCCAGCAGCCCTTTGCTGTGTTTGCTCCTCGCAGCACGAAAGGGGGAGAGCAGAGTCTGCTACAGGGATGTGGGCAACAGGTTTGGAAAGGGGGCTTTAATGCATGCAGAGAGCCTGCCCTGAAAAATCAGAATATTCACTACACCTGGAGCACATATCCTCGCAGTGTAACCTTTAGTGTTCAAACACCTGCTTGCTTTGCTGAGCAGTGACAGTGCCATTGCTTCTCCCAACAGTAAGGAAAAGTAGCTCTGCAGAAACTCAGATCAGCACATTTTTCTCACCTTGCCTCTTCCCTATCTTTTCTCTTCAGCAGGTTTGGGTGCCGAGTTCCCCTTTACTTCCCCCTGTACCTTGGCTCTTTTCATCCACTCTTTTCTTAGCCCTGCATAATGGTGTGACTTGGGAAAATCAGCCACTGCATGGGCAGCAAAAACTGTTTTGGAGGGAGCAGCACATTAGAAAATATCTCCTCCAACAGCTCTGAGCAAGGGGCAAGACCTCGGAGGGGACCTCGATACAAACTCGGGTAAAAAGGTCTTCCCCCAAAGAGCTTTACAAGTGCAGAGCTCACCCACTCTGGACGCGTCTTTGGGAGCAGCTCACTCTGCAGTAAAGCTCACTCTGCAGAAAGCTCTTCTGCATATTTACTTTCTCTGTTGCTATGAGTTTTTACAAGACACCTCCAGGCTGCAGCTTTCTTTACAGCACATGCATACATACCCAGGCAGCGGAGAGTGGCTGGGGCAGAGCAGCAGGACAGGCTGCCAGGGGAAGCAGAGATGGATGCTGCCTTCCCCGGGGCATGCAGCGGGATTTACACTTTCGAACCACCGGTCCTGCCTTTTTGCTAGGCACCTGCAAACAGTAAGCTTGGGAGAAAACCAAAGCTCAGAGTCCTGTTTTAATGTCTCTGCTCCGGCTGGGCATTCCGAGTTATGGCTGTTTCACAGAACCTGTGAACTTCCTGCTGGTTTTAGGCCAATTTGCAGCTGGCAGATTAGGGGGTCTAGTCTCCCTCCTCTCGCCTTCCCTTCTCCTGGCCCCTCCGCACAGCCGCAGCCAGAGCCGGAGCCTCATTGCGCTTGTGCAGCGAGCGCAGGGAGCAGTGCGCCCGGTGCTGCCTGGCTTCGGGCCGCCGCGGCGCTCCGTTACGGCGCGGGGCTGTTTGCCCGGCTTATTGCAGGCACTTAAAAGTAAACAGCAGCTTAACTTTAAACAGAGGAGCGATATAAAACACTCGCTTAGAGCTGGGCATGCCCTCACCAGCTTTGCAAAGTTAGGGCTCGGGATGCTTATTAGGTGCCTGCTCTCTTTGGGGATTAATACTGTAGATTTAGACAAGCAGCGATATGAGCTTATTTATTAGAAAGTGTTTTTCTGTGCCACAAGGAGTAAAGCGGTTGAGGATCAGCAAATATAATTTCCAAAGGGTATCTTTATTAAAAACAGGACCGTGCAGAAGAGCGTGGGCTGGTGCCTGGATGTGCGGCATTTTTCAGACCGCATTTAAAATGTCAGAGGGAACCCCTGAAGCTGCTTTTGCACTATTATAACATCCAGGAGGATTTTTAGAGAAAACATTTTTTAACTGATGGTGGGCTTTGAAAATCATAGAGGAAAGGGGCTTAGTAATGGAGCTGACTGTATTTTTCGGAGGAAAACATCCTCCACATTTTTGCAAAATAGACTGATGAACAACCTTCTCTTTCCTAAATATTTACAGTGGCACTGGAGAAAAAAAAATGCAGCCAGCACGGCTCTGTATGAGGGTGCTGGATGTTTGTATGGGCTGCTCCTTCTTCACAGGTTTCTTTTAGCAAGTTCTGAGGGTTTGTCATATGGTTTGCACATTGAGCACACAAAACTGGAACCAGACAAGATGCCTCAGAACTGACCTGCAAAAAGACTGAGAACAAATAAACTAGTATTTTGCCTATTTGTATAGTCAAGGAAGCAAAAGTGATGGAAACAGTTTGTAACTTCCTGTAAATATAAAACAGATACCCTAACATGACCCCAGGCAAAAAGGTGCAGTTACAAGTCAGAGACATCTGAAGGAGTTTGTTGGGACACAAATGAATCCACAGATCAGTGGGGAGTGGGAGAAATTTATTCTGTGGTGTAAATGGATGTGGCTCCAATTGCACTACAATAGGCAGCCATCCACTTAATGTCAGAAGAAAATGGCTCTGCAATGTGTTTTAAGTGGCAGCAAGTAATTATAAGTAAAAGGCTGTTAGGCCGCATGGCTGGGGAGCGGTGCAGTGCGGGGGCAAAGCAGTGCAGGAAGGGTGGGCATGAGCATGTGTGTGGTGGGGTGCTGTGCAGAGGGCTCCGCGGAGACAGTGCCCCCAGCCCGCGGTCAGGCTGGCCCCCGGGAGCGGTTTAGCGAAGCCTCTGTGCTGATACAACAGCAAAGAGCTGCAGAAGGAGATGAGGTCCTGACTTTTGGTGTGTACGTCCACTGCCTCTCTGCCCAAAAAGATATTTTCTCGAGAAACATCATGTTTATCTAGCATCTCTTCACTTGAGTTCATTAGTCGGAACTGAGTAAGATTTTTTCCCATTTTTAGTTTTCAGATGATACTGAAAACTATTAATAGGGAAGGTAAGAGGGAAAGCCCACTTTCTAATCATACTGTAATTGTATTTTGCACAGATATTCACTTTAAATAAAAAGAAAAAAAAACAAGAAAAAAAAAAAAACCCTCAGTCCTCTTCACCGGATTTTCCTCTTCAATGCCAGACAAGTCAGACCAAATTTCTCCTTCATCCTCTTCTCACACCCCAGCCACTATTTGTGATGCCCTCTAATCTCACAAACAGCTCTACCAAAAAGGCTGTTTATTTCTGTTCTGCCTTCAGTCTCCCCGGTTTATCGGTAGACGTCAAAGCCTCATTGAAGATGCCAGGAAGGAAAGGGAGGCCGCGGCTGCAGCTACCGATGCTGCAGAGTCCACAGAAACCATTGTCTTCGAGGAGAAGGATGGGAGGGCCATGCTGAACCTCTTCTTCATGCTCAAGGGAGCCAAAACTTCACCGCTGTCCCGTGCACTCAAGGTGTTTGAGGTGAGCTCCTAACCTGTTTTATCTTAAGGCCTTAAGGAATGCACTAGGCAGTTGTTGGTCGCTCGGTGAGAAACACCACTTTGATCTCCTACAGAAGGGTCAGACTAGGTCTGCCTCCTGCAAGCTCTCAGTTAATTCTCTGTGTGATTTCCCCACACTCGTGCCAAACCCCTTTGCTGTGCTCATGCCCCTAGCTCACACTTTCTCACTTTGAATCCCCGGGAATGAGCATACCTCCACTCGGCAGGGCTTTGGTGATATAGCAGTCTGTCCCTTCATTCCAGGAGCCAACTATCCAGATGTACACGTACAGTACGCATCACTGCCAACCACACAGCTACAATTCACAGCGCCGTGGCTTGTAGCGAACTCTAACAGCACCCTCTACTGCTCAGCACTTCAGCTCCCTGATCTCTCCTGCAAAACATGTGGTGTGGTTTGCAGGCTGCAGGGAAGCCCCCTTGCACAGTATTGATCAGCTTCTAGGTCAAGGTGTTGACTGTCTCTGAAAGGCATCTCCGCATTGATCCTTGGCCAAAGAGTTACTGCAACAGCTTCATCCTGGGCGTAAAATTGGCATATTGATTTCCAAAGTACTTTCCTACTTCAGGGATGAATTTGATTCATATGTAAAAGGTTGTGCTGATTCCTCTCCAGAGATGCATTGTGTTTACAGCTTTCGTATCACAGGGGATTGGTAATTAATAGAGCTTTTTTTTTTTTTTTCCCTCCTAGCTAGGAATCAAAAGTTTCATTATCTTGGATATTGGTACCATGAATAGAAAGACTTACTGAGATAAGGGCTGATCATTTAAGCAGTAGTCAAAGCACAATGTTTTATTTAGGAATGCCTTTGCATTCAGAAGGATTCAAAAGCAATGTGCAATTCAAGGTTCCAAGCTATGTTTTAAATACAGCATTTCAAATTTTTGTTGGCTTTGGCAGTGAAAGCAGAGGAGAGGAGAATTTGTTCCTATGAGATGGCCACACAGGAGGTAAGGGACCTCTGTAGCCTACTGGTCCAAACTCATAGGCTGAGCAGTTGCTCAGGACTATGCCCACTGTGTTTTAAATATCCTCAAGGATGGAAATTCCACAAGCTGTCTGAGGGCCTGTTCTGGAGTTTCACCACCCCCACGAAAAAATATTTTTTCCCCTCTTCCTCTATATCCTTGGTTCCAACTTGTGCCCATTGCCTGTTGCCCTCTCACTGTGCTCTTCAGAGAGTATCTGGCTCTGTCTTCTCCACACCCTCCCATCATTTAGTTGTAGACATCAAATGCTTTCCCCTTCATCTTCACTTTTTAAGACTGAACAAATCCAATTCCCTAAGCCTGTCCTCATATTTCATGGTACTCCAGCCCCCTGCCCATCTTTGCAGCCCTCCAGTGGATCTAGTACAGCACACGTCAGTGTTTCTTTTATGTCCGACCCATCACTACAGATGTGGTCTCCTAAGTTAGAGAGGAAGAATCACATCTCTCATCCTATTTTCTGCTGTCTTGCTAACACAACTCAATACATTCTTAACATAAGGGCACTTTGTTAGTCCATGTATTAATGCAGATAGTTGTGAAATAACACTTTCTTTCCCCGTAAATGCAACAATTTCTGGGGTAAAATCAGATCATCAACAATACGACACAGCAACAACACTGCATTTTAGCAGTAAAAACACACACACGGAAGCTATTTTGGAGGGAAAAGTATTTCCCTGAAATTGTAGGGCATTATAGCTATCTATTTTCCAGCCAGTAGCATCTTTGTGAATCGTATGAAAAGCATGCAATCTTCAACAATTACAAATTATGATTTTCTTTTAAAGACAATACACAATATTCTTGTATTGTCCAAAAGTATCCCTAAGACAAGCCTGTCTGGCAAAATCCTTGATATTGCCGTAATTGTAGTCTCCTTCCTTGGAGAAACACATAGTTGCCAGAGAAGCTGTGAAAAATCCCTTTGTGTATATAAACCCTTGTACTAGGAAGATTTTATATTACATGGGTTTTAAAGTCTGTGATTTAAACAATTTTTAAGCACGAAGCAAGAAGTAGGAGCAACTTATATTCAAATAATAATACTTGTTTCCTCCTGGAGCAATTTGCTTGCTGCATCAAGAGCTCTCCTGGTAAAAAAAACCTCTTTCAGTTTGTCACAGAGAGAGCTTTAAAGATAATAAAAAGACAAGCATGTCAAGCCACAATAGAGAAGATTCATTTCCCAGATCCCTCTGGCAATGCAGGTAAAAGATATGAAAGCAGACGGGCATAATGACATTTGCCTCATCATGAACCAGGCTTCAGGGAAGCTGGTTTCACTCTGCTGTATGTGTTACATGCAGCCAAAGCATAGGTAATGCAATCACAGCTGTCACATTAATGCAAAGGTATTGATTGTTGAGGGGACAATGTAATAGTGAAGTTGGTAGGTACATTCAGAAACACAGGCCTAAATTTAATTTACCTGTGGCATTGCGTCTGTTCCTTCTCATCTTTCTGCCCCTGATTAACAAAAGAAATAATGTCCCTTCCTCTACTGAAGATCTTCCAGAGACACTGGAAAGGTTGGGTCATTGCCCAGGGACCTGTGCTTGCTTTCACCGAGCTAAAGAAAATATCCACAAATCTACCAGGACTTTTGGGAAGATTATAGACTCCATTTTGCTCCTCTCTATTAAGTTTTTCTGATAAACAATGACAAGTCCTGACGACTTGGCAGAGCTCAGGAACTATCTGGATGTGGACAGAACAAACTTCCCTCATGAACTTCTTTCTTCTTTTCTCAAAGGTACTTATGGGAATATAATTATTTCAGTTGGCATTACCATTTTGAGCATCAGGATGAAAACTTCTCTGTGGTCTTTACATGAATGCCTGTTAACAGGAGGGAGGCCAGACTTTTCTGATGTAGGACACTGGGCAGAAATGAGATGACTGCTACTTCCCAGCCCTGACCATCTTGAGGGTGACCATAAATGTATGATGCAGGGTGAAGGCCTGCCTCACATGGAACCAGATTTCAACCTATCTTCTTGCACTTTTTTTTTTCTTTTTTTTTTTGTGTCTGGGCTAATGAAATGTAAGGTAGTTGCCACAGATCTATTTTGGTCATAAACCTAAAAGCAAGGAAAATCTAGGGAGATAAGTTTTCTCCATGTAGGTGCAGTGGGAGCCTTTAATATGCAACACTGCTTTCCAGAAGCTTCCTTGAAGTGAAGGCGGTGCAAGGAAGAAGCTCCATGGTCTTCTCTAAACTGGGCCCGTTTCAGGGAACTGTGACGACTGTCAGGCCGAGGTGGCTGTTTCAGCACCCTGGCTAGCGCCACCTGCACAGGCCTCGGAACGAACCCTTTTTGCCTTAAATTACCCCCAAACGGCCTTGCCTTAAGGGAGAAGTTAAAAACGAAAGAGGTAGAGTAGGCAGCATCCTGCCGTATCAGCTGCCCATCTTGGTGAGATTGTGTTAGCCTCTGAGGAAATTTTCAGCTGAAATTTTCTGCCCACAGGCTGTCAATCCAGGATAAAAAAACTGTGATATTAATGTAGAAGTGCGTTCATGCCAGTTAAAAAAAAAAAAAAAAAAAAAAAAAAAGCTCCAAATGTATCTATATGGACATTTTGAGGAAGTATTGGTAGGTGTTTTGAGAGTCAGTTCAATGATTTTGTTCTTCTTTTTCATGTTCTAAAAGACATTTGAAGCTAAAATTCATCACCTGGAGACCAGGCTTAGCCGAAAACCCCGTGAAGGGACCACTGAACTGGAGTATTTTGTACGGTGTGAAGTTCACAGCTCTGACCTCAATACTTTCATTAGCTCCATCAAGAGAGTAACAGAAGAAGTGAGGACCACTAAGGAAGACAAATGTAAGGAACTTACAAACTGTTTGACTTTCTTGCCTGTTTTCGGAACAGGCTGCCCAGAGAGGTTGTGGAGTCTCCTTCTCTGGAGATCTTCCAAACCCGCTTGGACGCAGTCCTGTGCCACTTGCTCTAGGTGACCTTGCGTGTGCAGGGGGGTTGGACTAGATGACCTCTAGAGGTCCCTTCCAACCTTAAGCATTCTATGATTCGATGATTCTGTGCAGAGCTTGAGTCTTAGCAATCTGAGTAGAATCCTTGTTATTCACAAGGAATCCTATATCTGGGTTTTCTAGAGATCATTTCAGTAACATTGTATAGGTTGTTGCATCACAGTCCTTGTAATCCAGATCACTCACTGAGAGAGTTGACAAAGGCATCTCTCTGTGACCTGATCATGCAAGTAAACACTCTAAAGTGCTTGATGACTGTCATCAGGACATACCAGAGACGAAAAGGCTCATTCTTTTGCAACCCAGTCCATGATACACTTAAGCTTCTGCAAGAGGTGAGATAGTGATAAGACTGAGAATACCTTTGGATTCCAAGAATCACGTTAGACCTGTGTTTTTTGTTTGCTTTTGCAAAGTCTGGAGTCTTTAAGTATGATTCAATTTGGTCTTGTTTACTTATGTCACAAAAAGTTATTTGGAGAGACAAGCAGGGAAGTCATTAGATGGAAATTGCAGCCTTTGACTGTGGCGTGGGAGCATTGAGAGCAGGGGACCACAGCCAAGGAAATACAACTCTATAATGTGCAGCTCTGTGTGTGTATGTGCTATGTCAAGTCTCACACCTACTGCTGAACACAGTACTTCTCAGCACAGGATGCTCAACTTTCACTTCCACAGCCACAGTTTCTCTCTCTCTTTGTCCCCACAGTCCACTGGTTTCCCAGAAAAATCTGTGAACTGGACAAGTGTCACCACTTGGTCACTAAGTTTGACCCTGACTTGGATTTGGATCACCCGGTGAGTTAGTGTGTGGGCATATCCTTACATTCATGTCCTGAACATTCCCTCGGAAGCAGAGAGGGAACAAACACCCACTACTGCAATGGAGCAGAGAATCATTGTGCAGTCTCCATCATGAAAGAAGTTGTTCCAATCAGTGATGAACTTTGCTGGGTGAGAAGTTTCAGTAACTAATTAAAAATACTGTCGCTGTTTCTGTTTGTCCTCACAGGGATACTCTGACCAGGTATACCGCCAGAGGAGGAAAACAATAGCAGAAATTGCTTTTCACTATAAGCAGTAAGTCTTTCTTAACATCTACAGAGGAATAATGCCATGTAAATGCAGACTGTTGGGAAGCTACTGTGCTACTTATGTGAGATCTTTCTCTTTGATGATGGTCTGTGTCCCCATTCAGCCTTGCTAGCTCCTTTTCTATGCTCCTTATGCCTGTGTGTTCCATTTTTTCCTAATGTAAATCTGTCTATGGTCATTAATTCAAATATTCATAAATCCAGAACCTCCTGCGTAACAAGACTACATATAATTTCATCAGACTCCAAATCTCATTTTGAAATATTACATCTCTTTTAGAATGACATCCAGTCTTCACTTTGAAGTTTCAAGCACTGAAAAAGATAGCATGTGTTTAGAAAAATTGTTCCAATGGTTCATTATTCAGGGCATAAAAATGTATGTTTTATTTCTAAACCTAATATCTGTAGCATTAGCTTTCACTCACTGGATTACATGTGCGTTTCTTCTGCTAGACTGAAGAACCATCTGCTATCAGATTTTTTAAATGGTGTATATACACTAAATAGTTCACCTCTTAACTGTCTCTCATAAATTAAATAGATTCCATCAATGGCCTCATCATTGTCTTACAAAATTAAGATTATCTCTTGAACTCCTACTTAATAGTCCTGTTCTGATGTATCCAGTGATAGCACTCAATCATTCAGCTACACCATTAGACAGGGCTATAATATTCAGGTGGGTTTTATAAAATAATTCCTAGATCCTTTTCAGTAACACCGTCTTCTGCTGTAGTGTCTCCCTCTCTATATGGGTCTTTCAATGCAGACTAGCTGTAGCTAGACTGTCTGGAAAGCAGCCTACAGAAATGGTCTTCACTCCCTTTTTGAGCTAGCTATACAACCAATCTGATGACAGCAGGGCTTGCTGCTCTGTTAGATTTCATGTTCTTTGCCCAGAATAGGTATATTTTGTTTTTGTACTGTATTCTTATTAAATGCATGGAATTTCACTGTGCCAGCAAGAGAGTCCTGAGCCCTGAGGAAGATGATGCATGCATTAGGATAAACAACACATCTCATCTGGAGGTTAGCCTTTAAAAGGTGCTGTGTAACATCCCTTCTGGCTGTAGATGGAATAGAAATCACGTGCTTTACCGTGTGATTATGTGACTGTCTCGTCTGTTCTAATGCAGAACAGAAGAGTTTAGTATATACAATTGTAAATGATAATGCAGAAAAGGTGGAAGTATGAGCTTTCTTTAGTTCTCACTTATATTAATGTTAAAATTTTCTTTTCTTGTTGTCCTTATTCTTACTGACAGTGTATTTTCTGAAGTTCAAATGCCCTTATTCTTCCTCATTGACTACTTTTATTTTCTAAATACTGATTCATTCTGGTGACTTCAAGAATGAATGGAGCTTCAAGAATGAATAGACAGCTTTCTGTTGTCTGTGTTATATGTCATCTTCAGGCACCTTTTTTTTTTTCTACATAGTTTCCATTTTCTGGAACATATTGTGCCTGCTAAGCTTTCAATCTTTCCTTGTTCCTCAGGTTATAGTAGTGCTTCACCTGTGTCCATATACTTGTTGCATCTTTACATGTGCCCAAGTACCAAAACTCTGTCTTTCCTGTTACCCCTTGTTGGGTTTAAAGATGATTGAGTAATTCATGCACTCAAAGGTGTATCTTTCTCAAAGGCAAGAGCAGCCTGGCTTGTGCTCCTCTAATGCCATTATTGGTGCGTTTGCCTTGCAGTGGGGACCCAATACCTCACGTGGAGTACACAGCGGAAGAGATTGCTACCTGGTGAGCGCTAATTTAATCTGTGTGTGTGTGTTTGTGTGTGTGTGTATCCCTATGAATGCACAGAGACACATAGACCTAGTGGTGTGGAAAGCAAAAAGGACAAGAAAAATAGACATAGGAGAACTTGACAGCATATGACCAGAGGTCAGCAGCAGACAGAACTCACAAAGCCAAACTGTGACCATGTACTTCCTCTGCTTCTGAAGGAAAGAGGTATACAGCACACTGAAGAGCCTATACCCAACCCATGCCTGCAAGGAGTACCTAGAAGCTTTTAATCTCCTGGAGAAATTCTGTGGCTACAGTGAGAACAACATCCCTCAACTGGAGGAGGTATCCCGCTTCCTGAAAGGTGGGTACAGCCCAAAGGGAGGCTAGTGAAAAGCACAAGCAACCTAAAACACTCCTGGGCTCTGATTCAGTACCTGGGCTCCAGCACAGTACAGCTGCTGCAAGGAAACATGGGCTCAGAGGAGGAGAGTGGGAGGTGATATTTGTGAAAGGAGCTAGCAGAGACCTGAGTATTGCACACACAGGCGAGGATTGACCACAGCTGGCAGCAACTGCCAGGTGGTGAAAGGGTAGGTAAAATGGTGGGCTGCAGCTGCAAGTCCAAGCCCACAGTCTCAATGATCCTTGACCGACCTAAGGAGCAGCTCGTGCTGACTAGGAGAAGCAGGTTTGGTACTGCAGGAGCTCTTTAATTTCCAGCACCCATGTTTCTGTTGTACATGCTCATAACGCTGCCTGCCAGGGCAGTCCCGTGAGCCGCAGCATGCTCCTCAGTGCCTGCATGAACTCTTCCAGAAAGAACTGGCTTCCAGCTGCGGCCTGTGGCCGGGCTGCTGTCTGCGCGGGACTTCCTCACCAGCCTGGCCTTCCGGGTGTTCCAGTGCACGCAGTACATCCGCCACGCGTCCTCGCCCATGCACTCCCCGGAGCCGTGAGTACCGCTCAGCCCGGGCGGCCTCCTGCGCCCAGAGAGCTCCCCAGCTCAGCGGCTCGCTCGAGGTGAAGGCTTTGCTCCCTCTCTGGTGCCCGCGGCCTGCGCTAATCATGTTTTTTCCTTCTTCTCTCGGGCCACGGAAGGGACTGCTGCCATGAACTCCTGGGGCATGTACCAATGCTGGCTGATAAGACATTTGCACAGTTCTCTCAGGTACAGCAGATCTTCCATTTCTTTGCACTGATAGGTGAGATGGGAACCCAAACCTAGCTCAGTCTTACCCTGCCGGCAGGTGGGTCCAAGGATGTTGCCTGAGAGGAGGAATTTCCCCTCTCCTAACTTCTGGATTTTCACAGCACTGTAACAGCAGCCTGGCATTGCTTTTGGCTGCCCGTCATAGCAGGAGCTGCTGTAGGACATGGCAGTCTGTCCTGAACCACTAACAGCAATAGGAGAGAGAGATCATAGCAATAGTTGTGCATTTACCCCTTCTTATTTCTGTGGGAAAGTCAACCATGGGCTTGGTAGCCATTCCCATATTATGTAACATGACAGTTTCTGTCCCTGTGTCAGCTCTACCTCTTACTGCTTGTTCATGAATTCCACATGTGTCGCTGGCCACCTAAGTATTTCTTTTTTTTTTTTTCTGCTGAGATTTATTTGCTTTAAGCACAGCATTTAGAAGACTTAGTTGTGAACTGAAAACCCTAATATACAGTGAAAATGTCAGACTCTGCATCAAAGTGTTTTTAATCTGAGCATGACAAAATCACAGCAGATGTCTGAAAGTTCAAGGAAAATTTTATCCGCCTTGGTGTCTGTGATAACAGTGTTGTAGGATGTTTCTGAACTGTTGACTGGTTATCTGGACTAACCGAGAATGTGATAACTGCCCAAACCCCAAAATGCTGGGGTTTAAATGAATCTTGTGGCAGTTGACTGAATCTGAAGTAGTGTTCTCCCCTTCCCTTTTCTTCCCAGGACATTGGGCTTGCATCTCTGGGAGCAACTGATGAAGAAATTGAGAAACTTGCAACGGTAAGTGTTGCTTTCAGTATATGTGGGACTCTGATCCTGCCAGCAGCACTTCTGTGATGCCAGTGGGCCTGGTGTACCCTTGTCTCCCCCAAACGTAATGGTTTAGAGCTTCTGTCTGAGGTGCCCCATCCCCGTCTCTTTCGTGATGACTGTGCAAAGCAGAGATCAGTTAAAAAGCAGAGCTCACTTGCACATTAACCCAATTTTCATGGGCACTAGAGTATCATTAAGCATCATATTTCTAAAGACAGCACTGCTGGGACTCTTTACGATGGGATTAAATTACATCCGTTTCCTTCAGCTCTCCCTTGGCAAGGTGAACTGTCCTGCTCCAAGGGCAGTCGGCAGAGACACCACGTAGCTGCTGTATGCCCAGGAGGACAACCTGGGTAGCGGGGTGCCCAGGAGAGCTCCAGCACAACCGCGGGCCCCCATGTGGGCCAAAGCTTGAATAGTGCAATGTGACAAGGGGGATTTGCCCCTCACGTCCCGTGGGTCCGAGTAAGATGTTTTGCCATCTGGCTCTGCAGACCGTGCCAGGCGCCAGCTTGTTTAAGCCTCCTTTGACCCGAACTGTGGTATAAGGACTCAAAAGCAGGAGGAAGATGTGTTTTCCTTTTTTTCTTTCACAGCTTTACTGGTTTACAGTGGAGTTTGGGCTCTGCAAACAGAATGGGATAGTGAAAGCCTATGGAGCTGGGCTCCTGTCTTCCTATGGGGAACTCATAGTAAGTCCCAGCATAACTTGTTTCTCTCTGCTCCAGATCTTATGTAGCTATCTCTTCTCCATCTCTGTTATGCCTGCCAGCTCTGGTCCCCTCCATTTCCCGCTAGCTTTCTGATGTTTCTGCAGCACTCCTTGTCAGATGAACCAGAGGTGCGGGACTTTGACCCAGATGCTGCTGCCGTCCAGCCCTACCAAGATCAGAACTACCAGCCTGTGTATTTTGTGTCCGAGAGCTTCAGCGATGCCAAGAGTAAACTCAGGTAGGCTTGGGCAGTGAGGGAGACCCACGCAGGAGGTTGCAGGGCTATGATATCTCCAAATCATGCTTGGTAGGGCAGTGGGTCCTTTCAGCTAAGGACCTGAGGAGCACTCTGGAAACAAGTATCAGCTAGGTCTTTCAAAACCTAGTGGTTAAATAGACACTAACCCATTTTTATGTGACAAAACAACTCTCTAGTTCCCACAGGACCCAGCTCAAGTTCCTTGGGCTTTCACTTTGCCTGAGAGCTATGCGACAAGTGGTGTGTGGAGGAGAGCAGGATGGAGGTGGAGGCATTGATGAGTGTGCAAAGGAAAGGACAAATCTAGCACTAGAGTTAAGGAAAACTTAGAGCTCCCAAGGCAGCCTAACTGGTGGCTTGCTGGTGTCCAGGACTGTACTCCGTTCACCAGGACACCCTTGTTTCTTCACTGTGAGAATAGTGGCTGGTAAAGGCCTTTCTTCTAGAAGTAGTGGTGCAGGAAGTGTCCTTCTGAAACCCTGAGTTGGACGTGTCATTCAGCTTTCTGCCCAGAGGACTGCACCATATAGAGTTGAGATGAGGCTGGGGAGCTTGGGCAGCGACAAGCGCTTTAACGATCCTCTTGTGGATCTTGTGCAGCTGAGTGCTGAGGGTATTTGGGAAAGCCATGAGTGGCTTTCCCTGTGGCTTTCCTTCCCTTGCACCTTGGGCAGCCCCCATCCTGTGCCAGCAGCTTTCCCTGTGTTACCCACTGCATCCCCTATGGAGCGGCTCGTGCTTCGCACCCGGGCCAAGGGCAGTGAGGATAACGCTCTCCTACGGTGCGAGTACCAGCTCCAGGAGGAAGGAGCCCAGCGAGAGGCCGCGTCTCCCCACACAGTGCCGCCGAGCAGACCTGCAGCAGCCACAAGAGGGTACCCGAGGCTAAGCCATCCAGGAAGGAAGGGGTGAAGCGGCGAGGGGCTCTCCTGTCGCCAGCGCTGACTTGTTCCCCTTCTTCCCAGGCCTTTTCAGTGTGAGATGTTACATCTGAGTAGCCTAATTTAGATCCCTCCGTCCATTTTTACAGTGTCACCAAAGGGAGTGGAAAGCATACCCTGTAAAGAACATACACATTAGCTTTGGAGCTGAGTATGAGAAAATCACCCTTGACTTTGCCTCAAGACCTCCAAGAGCACTCACCCACATAAAGGAAAAATAGGAAGTATTTTAGCCCAGGTGACAGCCGTAGATGTGGCTAATTCGGTGCATCTTCAGGCTGAAGTAAGTCCATGTTTTCAGCCCAAGCAGAGAGGTGGTGGCCTTGGGAAGCTGCAGACTTGAGCTGAAGAGGAACGATCTCCACCAATCTGTACCCCCATCAAGCTGCAGAGATGGGAAACATAAAGGTTTTGTGCCAAACTTGAAGCTTTGTCCCAGGGAGGAATCCTCCCCTTGTGAATTTTGAGGATGAGGAGGGAAGGGAAGGCAGAGGGAGTGGGTGGCAGAGAGACCCATGGCTTGCCCCACATCTTGGGCACCCTTTCCTTCCAGGAGCTATGCAGCCCGCATCAAGCGGCCCTTCTCGGTGAAGTACGAGCCGTACACGCACAGCATCGAGCTCCTGGACAGCCCGCAGAGCATCCGCCGCTCCCTGGAGAGTGTGAGGGACGAGCTGCACGTGCTGGCGGATGCGCTGAATGTTATCGGTTAGCGGGAGACCTGGGTGCTTCCTCCCCTCTTCCCTCGCGGCAAGGAAGCTGCCTACACCTCGTTCCTAGCTGGTAGCTTCTGCCCCTTTCCCCAACCCTTGGCACCGCTGCCTGCACCACCCCAACAGCTTCCCGCATTCGTGTTTATGGCCGGCTTGGAGGAACGCAGAGGGGCTGACCCAAGACCTGCTCACATCCTTGCTCCTGTTTATGGTGGCTTAGAAGCTTAGCCCGGACCACGGGCCAAGCTAACAAAGTTCAAGTGAAGAGATATGGTCCAAGTGCCAGAGAGAAACAGATAGGGGAAAGGCAAAAAAACCCCAGTTTGATAGAATGGAGAGGGACCAGTTTGCTACTAACACCTCCCTCTTATCACCTGCACATGCTCCTGTCTGCTGTAATTTCTCTCTTTCCTTCGCAGAGGGTCAGGTCAGAAGGGGACACAGGTCACGGCTAACACTTTTCTGATGCTTTTTTACTAGCAAAGCTGTTAGTGTGGAGGAACCAAGCTGTAACCACTAATAGCTCACAGGACACCTGCAACTGCCAGAGCTCGTGTGTGCCGGTGGCTGGGAACATGTTCAGCAGCGTCTTGGTGTCCTAAGCGCCACCAGTGAACAGAGCATGTCAGTCCTTGGGGGGATTTCACACACTTCCACTTTTCCAGTTCTGTGATACAGACACATCTCACATCATGTCCTTAGGGATCCCAATATCTTTGTCACCTAACGGACCCCCAGACGCATGAATAATACTGCTCTCGGTCATTTCTGAAAGAGGTAAAACTGGCTTCATCCAGCACTTGCTGTTAATATTAATGTCTTGATCTGACCCAGAGTTCTCAGTTAGCCTCCCCCTGCTTGTTCCCTTGTTATCTTCTTGCAGGCAGTCTCATAACTTAGCCGTTTTCTCAGAAGTTTGGCCCAAGGTTATGCAGCTGTGTAGTATCAGCGCTGGGCTTTGGGTCCGTGGCGTGTAGGCGGTGGAGGGACAGCACGGGGGGGTTACGCTAGCTGTTCACTTCATCACCTGCTATATTTCTGTGAGACTTTCACATCCACTCATCCACTACATATGGGTTTTTATCATTTCTTCTTTAAGGAAATGCAAGGCTTAATGGCTAAATTGTGGCTATCAGGAATAAGTATCCTCTGGGACTTGCATATACCATCACCCTTCGATGTAATTTTCACTGTAGTTTGGTCATAACAGTTTACTAGTTGTTATGCTTTATCCCCTCTCAAGCCATCACCTACATATGCTTAGCCTACAATTCTCTCAAATTTTAACTGCTCAGGTATCGATAGCACTTAGCTTCCCACCTGTATCAAGCCTTCCTTCTCTCTTTTATTTGATACCCCTCCTAAAACCCTCCTATACCTATACACCTGCTTAAAAGAACATCACTTAAGTCAGCATTTCCATCACTAGCTGCTAGCTCAAGTTTCTCTTGAAGTTGTTCCTTGGGGGATTACCCTGTAAGTGGATAAAACTACCAAGTACATTTGGCTATTATAATTTTAAAACGTTTATCCAAAGCTTCAGCTACAATTTTTGCAATCTGAGTGGATGCAGATCTTAAGAGATGTAGCTCTCAAGACTTGCTTAATTTTTAATCTGGGGTCCTAAATTATTACACAAAGTAGTTAAAACAAGGTAAGCAAGGCAAAGGCAGGTTAGATCACAATTTAGATCTCTATCCATGAAAAATTTTACTGGTATCTGTAGCTAAATGGATCAGAATAAAGAAGCTACAGCCTCAAGCAGGCAAAATCTGACAGGTGCTGCCCGTATAGCTAGGGCAGAGCTTGTGGCCTCGTTAGCAATGACAGCACTGGGTTCACAGGCTTCCAAATAGCTGCTCGCTGGGTGAAATCACAGCTCTTGCTTGTTACTCATGAGACACCTCCTGAGGACCAAGCTGGGATCTTGGTGGAAGTGTTTGCTCTTTCCTTCCTGGTCTTCCTGGGAGACCTCTCATTCTCCATGGCAGTGGGTGTTCACTACCTGGCTCGCAAGCCACTGCTTCCTTATGGAGCTGTGCTGAAGTCCGTGGCCCTGTGCAAACGCAAAGCAAGGAAATTCAAAACAAGGTAAAACAGCTTTGGTCTAGAAGCATAGGATCAGGCCTAGCACCTGCATGCAGAAGGTGGGTGGTGTGCAATTGGCACCCCCTTGCTTTGGAGAGATGTGATTGCATGCTGGATGAGGGGGAGTGAGGTTGGATAGGGCAGGGAGGTGGATTTTGGGGATATTTTCTGAGTCTGTATTCTTGGCAAATCCTGTATTTCCAGAATTATTTACCCCTCTAGGGAGTCACCTGAGAAACATGAATGTGTTCGTATTTACCATTACCCTCATCTATTTGATATATTATAGGACTTATGCTATTAGTAAAGTAACGGGGCTCCTTCTATTTCGTCTCTAGGGCATACTCTTTTTTATTCAATTTCAAATACTTCACTCAGCCCCCATTTCCATAAGTTATATAGGGAAAATAGAAATGAGATTAATACTTTCTCATTTTTCTCATTTTTATTTCTTCTACCTGAGCATTGATTTCTTCTCTGTCCTGCTTATTTCTCTGTCTCCCACTGATTTCCTTCAGGATATGTAGTGTCTTGGACTTGGGGTCACCAAGGCATGGACTGTCCGAACAAAATACAATGTGTTGGTAAGGCAGTCCCTGCTTTGTCACTGTTCCCTAGAGCTGCTAGTATGGAGGGTAATTTTTCAGCTCATTGTTTTGGATATTGTTCTACAATTCTTACTAATCTGATTGATTCCCTTTACCATTCCGTAGGGTTGCAGCTGATAAATTAACGCTGCCTTTGTCTAAATCTCCCAGTTAGTCAGTAGGGTTGGAGCTGTTTCACTTTCAAACCCCCATCCTTCACCTTATCCTATCTGAGCGGGTATCCCCCATCCACAATTTCCTTAAATGATATTTTTACAGTTACAGCAGATGTATTCCTCTTTGTGGGGAAAACCTCAACATACCCTGAAAATATATTTATGGTGACAAAGATATACTGATACCCTGCTTTAGTCTGTGGTTGTTTCTCCATATTGATCTGGTCGCTGTACCTGCTGAGGTCCGTGGCTCAGCTGATGCAGTGGAGTTGGCAGCTTTGATTTTTCTTGTTTGCTTCAGCATTGCTGCAAGTCTCGTGCAGTTTCTAATTAGGCACTCTGTTTCTTGCTTTGTTTGGGGCCAAATACAAAATCTTTGTGCTCGTACAAAGAGTGATTTGCTCTCCTTCAGCTGGCCATGATATCCATTTCTTCCTCTCTGATTCCTGGTGGGGCTGCAGAAATTAAACTCCCAGTCAGCTTGTCTACTTGGTCATTAAACTGTTTCTCACTATTATTTTCAGTCTTTTCATGTGCATAAAAAGCCTTTACAATAAATTTTATTCCCACTGCCTCTCCAAGCTTGTAAAATAAACCTCTGTTTTTCTTCACTGGTCCCCCATTATGTGCTTTCCAGTTCATTTCTCCCTATCATGCATCCAGCACTTCCCCCCGACATAGTAACTGTCTATAAGGAGATATATTGGGTTGTGCAGAGGCTTTATCTTTACTGGCTCACATGCCAACCTGTGCTTCTACTGTGGGTGATCCTTTCTCTAGTTTCACACTACTTGTTCTCCTGTTCCACTAGCAACAGCCAACTAATCCAACTCTGGAATAGATGTGTGTGTGTGTGTGTGTTTTTTTTTTTTTTTTTTTTTTTTTTTCCCTCCCTCTGTGTTAACATTCTTCTCTTTGTACTTAAGAGCCCTTGTGCTTTAGAGTAGGCTGCTGTATGTCTGGACTATTGATGGCAAAATCCTGGAAGACCACCACATCCCAAAACAGTCTTTCCTACAGCCAGGGAGCTTTTGTCTGAGCCCCTGGAGAGGATGTGGCTGGTGTGATGGGTCCTGCTTCCCTTTGCTGTTCTGTGGGTGTTTTTTAGCAGTACAGCTCCCACTGAACCAGATTATGTTGAAACCCATATTACAAACTGCTTCTCTTGGCCTGGGAACTTCAGTGCAGCAGCTTTTAAAGCAGCTTCTTTCACTTTAGGTAAAGTATCATCACAGTCCTTGCCCCATTCCTGATACAACTTTTCCCCCCGCCTCTCCCCCTGGTAATTTCTAGTGATCTGCAGATACTAACAGAGTTATGGATATGCTGCCATAAGAAATGAAATTCTCCTAGCACTGTTCTGGGCTGGGACTGATTAGTGGGAGCCTTTATTTCAAGACTTTGAGGTACAAAAGGCATTAACTTTTCTTGCACCTATCTGCCTTCTTGCTCCTCCAATTACAAGTCCCCAGTGGTTGCAGTAGTTGTGCTGTATTCAGATTGACTTGGAATCCTGTTTGGTCTACTTATTTTAAAATTCAGATGTATCTCTCTTGCACCTCTTCCTTCATAGTCCCCATAATATCATCCACAGAAGATAATACTCTTTTTTTTTTTTTTCTCTCTCCTCTGGAGACCACTGTTCTAGCAGGTGCTAGAGCAGGTGCTATTGCAGGTGCTCTGCCCTGCAGGATGCCATAAAGGTATGTTGCTGGTCTCTGAATGTGAAAGCAGCTCTGCAAATTGATTCTCCCCCTGCATTTTGCCATATGGGTGTTTGCCTGAATGGGGGGTGCATGTGGGCAGCTATTTGTCATAACTCGCCCAGTGTCCAAGGATCCCACCTCAGCGCCGTGGCTGTCATGGGGACCAGGGGCCAACTGTGCCCCACCAGGCGTGGGTGGCTGGTGCGTGCTAGGGTGCCCTGCCAGTATTTGAGCAACTTCTCACCAGCTCATTCAGTGCTCTCCTCCTTCCCCCAGTTTGTGGATTAACAAATGTCAATGGTTGTGTCCTTGTCTCACCTGTGTGCTGGACAGTTTGATTAAAGGCACGTGTCAAGGAGGGCGACCAGTGCACAGTGAGTCAAAGCTGGCAGAGCACAAGCTCTAATTGACTTACCTGGGGCAGCAGTCCTAGCTAGTGTTGTATATGCTGCTACCATCAGCTCCTCTGTCTTTTTCCTTTCCTATATATCATCCTTCAAATCATTTTCCTCCAGTTGCCTTCCAATCTGCTTTCTCTATCACTTCCTGCTGATACAGCAGTTATTAATAATTTCTATATCTCAATCTGCTTTTGCAAGGGTCTAATTTTAGCTTCACATTTACTCTGATCAGGTCCCTTTGGAGCTCTCCCCTGCTCCAGGGTGAATCACTGCACTATACATATTAATCCCGCTACTAAGTTCTGCAGTTTTTCTTTCTTTTTCTGCATTCCTTTGATTCTCCAGTTCCTCTTATACCTCCCTGTTACGCTTTTGAGCCACTAGATGGTATTCCTTTTCTAAAGACAAATTTGTTTTAAGTCACTTAGTCTCTTTTAAAACCTAATTTGCTCATCAAAGCAACTGACTTGTTGTATTGGCTCACCGCTTCCCATAATGATTCCGCTAATATAGGCAGCATATCCTCGAGTTTCTCTTCACGTGCTCCACCATGGCCAGGGAACACTTGCTCTTGCAAGAGGTGGGTGCTGATCCTGGTGGTTGCGTGGCACAGGCTCAGCTGCTCTTGGTGTCCTGAGGATTGGTTCTTCCTGGCTCCCCAGACCTTCCCGGAGGAGTTTGCACTCTGCATAGCAAGGCACCTGGGGAGAGCCCAGGCGATGGGTTCACACAGGGCAAAGCTTCCCTCCTGGCAAGCTGCAGGGGGGGGAAGGGGCCAAGCCTCCCTCTGAGCCAGCCCTCGCCATGTCCCTGACCCTCGTGCGCGCTCGTGCCTCACTGAATGGTCTCTCCTTGTTATCGCTGCTGCTGTGCATAGATCTGTCTCTCTGTGTAAAGAACGACAAAGCAGAGTTATTTTTCATTTTGGAATCGTGCTGCTGCTGACATGATATTAATAATAAAAAATATATTTCTGGTCTAGCATCCCAAGTTTGGCTCTTTCACCCTGCTCCTTTCCAGGTTCAAGCCTGCTCTCTTGCCTGCAGGCAGTTTGCAAAGCATAACCTGGGACCCATTAAGGCACGAGAACTGCAACTTGCGTTCATGCAGAACATTAACTTAGAGGTGGAAAATGATCCCTTGTTTGTGGACGAACTGATCTAAGCCTTTCTTTGCCAGGATATTACTAATTGTGCAGTAATGCATGGAACAGTAGTTGGGAGGTCCTTTTTAAATAACACAACAGGGGACTTGCCTTCACTACATGCTTTCTGTCCCAGCATTTCCCACTATTTCTGTTTAGTTCCAGTAATGCAGAAATGCCAGCATATGCAATATGCCCAGTAATCTACTCATCTGACCATTTCAAAGGGCTCTGAGCCTCCTGCTACTTTGGGAAATGCTCTTCTGGCTCATGGAGGAATTGATAATTTCAGATGTTGTCTGGGTAGAGGGCATGAGAACTGAAGCCATGGAACTGGCCCAAGCTGCAGAGCTAATACAGATGAGTGCTTGTAGGGCAACACTCTGAAGATTGTTTGGGGAGGGCTGCACGTGGATTTTCTGCCCACATCAGAGCCCGCTCTGCAGAGAGGTATCAGCGGCCGGGTAGCACTCCCTGCAGCTCTCTCTGCACTAGTTTTTCCATCTGACCAGTGGGACTGCAGCTCTGGGAAATTGTAGAGGGGAGATATAAAGATATACTCAATCAGTCATCTACAAGCCTCGCTGCAAGAGAAAAGTCACATGAGGAAAATAACCGGGTAAAATTGAAGGTAATTCTCTGCGTTCCTCAAGATAATTGATATTTCCTGATTTCAGCTGTGGAGTTACTTGCATTTTTCTCAGATATTAAGTATGTGCTGGTGTGCACAGGAACAGATGCTGGAGGCTGTGCTACAAACTCCCTACCTGTGTCAGACACCCTTTTAAAAGCCATAGGGATGTGTTCTGCTTGCTCAAGCCCAGGGGACTTTTCAGGTTACCTGAGCTATCTGATGCATCTGCGGGAGCTGGCAGATGTGGCACAGGATGCCTGAGAGGCAACTGGGGACCAGAAGAGCTACCTATGGCCACAGAAGTGTTTTGTACTCCAGAATTATTCGTGTGTTTAAGGAAACAAATTCCAGCTAGTGCTGGATGTTTGGCTTTTACAGGAAAGCCAGACTTACTCTGGTTAAATCCCTTTGAGAATCGCCTATGGAGCTGGATTAAGGTCTCACCAGCACGGGTCTGGAGCATCCATCCAGGCACCCCAGCACCAGCTGAGGGGCAGCTCTCTAATTTAGGACTTTTAAGGATACCCTATATCTTAATAGCCCTTGTTAAAGTGTTACAGCTTTAATGAATTCATCTTCATTACACGCCTGGGAGGTAGAGAAGCACTATCATCCCTGTAAAAGGTTGGCAGATAAAAGCAGAGAGAGGACCAGAGCGATTCAGACCAGGCACAGAGCCTTAAAAGTGATTACCTGCCCAAACAGCTCCAGGAAGATGTGCCTAAGAGGCAGGTTTGGGTCTCCAACCACTGCCAGTCCAGACTATCTTTCTTCTTGCACTGCGTGGGCACAGGGCAGAAGTTATTCCCAAAGCCTGTGCTTGTGGGTATGCACAGTGCACAGATACCAGCCCTGCTGCAGACAGGAATGGATCTGAATGAAAGCGTGGCTGACCTGAGCTGTCCTTCGTGGTGCTGATCCAGCTTGCATCAGGCTTCCTTCTCCCCGAGGACCAAAAAAGGGTGCTACACTTTACAGTTCAATACCTCAGTTTTCCAGGACTTGTCGATATTATGTTTGGAAAAACACTGAATTCCCTAGAGGAAAGCCAGTCCTGTGATGTTCTTTGGGCACAGTCAAAAGCAAGAACTATCAGAAATCTCTTGAAAATTGATGCAGTAAATATTTTAACTGAGTTTTGCTGTATAAAGGGTTTTGAAAAGTTTAGGAAAGGGTTCAAGTTTAAAAATGTCTATATTACTGTCCTGATGCAGCCTTGAGCAGCTCCCCCTGCGCAGCCATTGCTGTTTGAGGCCACAGATCAACAAAAGGAGTACCATGTCTGGACCTCTTTTGAACGTGCAAGTGCCTCATTTCCAATGGACCAGGGTTTCTTTGTGCTGGGGATTTAAAAAAAAAAAAAAAAAAAAAAAAAAAAAACTCCTTCCCGGAGGGGCAGAACCCATCCAGACTTCTCCCTCATTCCCCAAATCTTCTGCTCCAAAATTATGGCGGGTTTGGATTTGAATCTAGATCTTCAGCGTACAACCCCCCAAATGCAAAACCTTCTCGCTGGACCCAGCTGAGCACCATCAAGTGTTTCTGTACATGATGCCTAGAGGCTTTGCTTGGGAAGCATCGAGCGTTTTTGAAATCCGCTAAAAACACAGGTAGGAATTCAAAGCAAAGCATGGGTATGCAAGATCCGACAAGCTCTGTCACTGCCCATCCTCGTGGCTTTTCCTGGAAGGATAATGGTGTCAAGTCTCTCTTTATTCCTGAAGCTTGTTCTGCTGAGTGTTTCAGTGGTTGTTTTCTCTGTCAGCTCTCCGGGCACAGCAGGGTGAATTGATCTACAAAATATTTGCAGGGACGGATGGTGGAGGATCAGGGATATCACACAGATAGTTCAGGGCAGCGGCTGTTGCTCACAAAGGCAGAGAGGAAAACAGGGTGGGGAGAGGGAGTTGTTCATTTTCCTTCCCCTAAGGTCAGCCTTAAATAACTCTCCCGCCTCCCTCTGAGGCCAAGACAAGATAATAAGGACAAAAATGTCAGAGCGAGGCACCGGGCCCCTCTATTTACAGCAAAGGCCAAATCACTAATGAACACATCGGGGCTCTCTTTCTAAACACCGATAAGCGGTGGCTTTTGAATCGATGGCCCCAGACCCTGCGCTGCTGTAAATCTGCCTGACGCGGCTGTCAGAGGTACGCTGTGCCCCGAGCACCTTCCCAGGCATGAGGGAGCCCCCGGCCGGGGCGAGCCCACGGGCTGGTCCCTCCTGGGGCTCCGTGTGCCTGTCTCCGAGACACCCGCTCCCTCCCTTCCTGCTGGCCCTCTAACACTAACAAGCCTTATCAGGAGGATTTACACCTCCTCGTCTAGGAACCTAAACAAGCCGGTAGGCGAAGCTCCCAGCCAGTTATTGCTGTGCCTCCAAATCCCTAAAGTAGCTTTAAGTGCTCAAAACGATCCGCTTACCCGGTGATTATTAATGGTATCTGACCCTGGGAGTCGTGATGCCTTGGCAGGATAGACGGGAGAGCTGTAAAAGCACAGACCGTCCGACTGTGTGGGGTTGATGGAGAGGAGGGAGTGGGCCCTCTGTGAGCCCACAGCTTCTCCTGGCCCTGTGGACGTCTCTGGAGAAAGGAGTAATCAGCAGAGCTGCAATAAAGCTGAGCAATGGACATAACTTCAAGGAGGTGTTGCATGTGAGAGTAATTTATTTATTTATCATCAGGGGATGCCATACTAGAAAAGGTCCTTTGGCATAGAGCTGCATGGGTCAGTGCACTGTTAATTCCCATGTGGGTGAAGCTTTGGTAGTGAGATGAAAGCTCAGAGTGTGCCACCAAGGCAAAGCAGTGCAAGGCAACTCCAGATGGCAAGTCACATCTTGTGGAGAAAAGCTGGGCCTCAAGGCACCACAGCAACAGCAGCTAAAATCTCTGAGAGCTTCTTAATCACAAAAGAGGGGCTTTTTAAGCAAACTCCATTCTGGAGAATGGGGTGTCAAAACATCAGCAGAAAGTGCCTTGCAAGAATGAGTTCATCACTGTTCTCTTGCAGTATCTGCTACAACCCCTAATTTTACCATCAGGAAAACTACGTTGATGCCCATCATGCCTATGCTTTTCAGCATCATGGTATTAAAGTAGATCTTCTGTTCTCAGGGGCCTCTCCAGGTTCATCTAAGTCTTCGCTCTCCAAGTGGTGCCTCTGTTCTCACGTGCTAGGGAAGTCATTGTGGTGGCATCATGAAAGTCTGTTCCAATTGTGCTTTCCATGGTTTTCTGGTCTACGGTTTTAGAAACTAGAGGAAACTCCATGATGGACTCAATGGATCTCTCATAGTCATTTCCTGAGGAACAGGTAAAGATGTTCTTTAGTTGCCCTCATTGACTTCCATGATTCTGATCTGTAAAGAGGGGCAGATATGGTATCAGTTCTGAAAACCTATATTTTTAGATTGGTGCTAATTGGGATTTCCAGGATTTCTTGTGTCTATGCAAGTTATTTGCTGATTTTGCTGTTCCTTATCTTTCCTCTACTGAGGTGTCATCACCTCTTCTAATGTTTATCTATCTATGCCAACCACAGCTTTTGGGCCATTAATAGCTGCAGATTTCATCTTCTCCTCATTGATAAACAAACTAATTTGTTCTGCTGTGTCTACTAATAGCTGTGTCTAGCAACTATTAGCAGCTCTTGGGTGCTATTTTCTCCTCTACTTCTCAAAAAAAAATGTATTCAATAATATTTTAACAGGCTTAGAAAAAGCATACCTTTTTTTTTTTTTTTTTTTTTTCCATGTATGTTTATAGCCTGGCATTCGTTCTTCCCAAGATGAATGGGAAGGATTCTGGGAACTTTAGAGATCATTAAATAAGGTCTATTTTGCAGCCAAACCAATTTGCAGTGCAGTGGTCCCAGGTGAGTTGTGTCTGGCCTCAGATCAGGGCTTCACTGCCAAGAGGCTGATCTGAGCATCACTATGTGGTCAGGAGGGAGGACCGGAGGACCTGGATCATCGGAGACCTTGAGCCCTGAGCTTGGGAAGAGGGAAAAGAAAGGATGGTGAAACCGGCACAACTGCTTCCTTCACTGGGCACTAGCAATGTGGGGATGAGGAGCACGTGCAGCTAGCCCCAGCAAGCCATCTGGCACCAGTCCTGGGCCCTAGTCTGTTAACAAGAGCTCCTGGCTCTTCAGAGCTGCTCTGTGGAGCATCTTCTGTCAGGAAGCTGCATCACCAGGTGTTTGGATGTGCTTCTTACCTTCTCCTCAGTGTTTTGGAGCAGCCTGGTTGTTAAAGGCCAACACAAGGGTGATGGGAATGGGTGGGAACATCTGGTTGGTTACATTGGACTTTGGGCTGCACCCTCCACTTCATGAATCAACCCTTTGTGCTCTAAGCAGCAAGATAATGTCCCTGGCCTGGAAGAGCCTGGAAAATTGTGAAATCCAGAGTCTGGCAGGAGCGTCTCTCTCTGGCCCCACGGCTGGAGGGGAGATGGGGACAGCTCACCAGCGCTGCATTCAGACAGCAGCCTGGATTAGTTTACAGAAGCAGCTGAGATTACTTTTATCCCAGTGAGTGGCCTCCTTCTTGGCTTGCACAATGTCCCTTTTGAAGCAAGGGCAGCTCTCATTGTATGGCTCCAGATAAGCCGCAGAGCCTCACCCTTGCCAAAGCAGCCCCCTCGCCCCAAGAGCCCCCAGCGCCTGCCCCACCTACCCAGGAAGGCCACCAGGTATCTGTACAAGCGTTGGAGGATTCGTTGCAAGAATTCACATGGTCAAGCACCCTCCCTGGCACCAGATTCACTCTCTGTCCTTTGCTTCCTCTTCCCGGCTCACATCCTCGCTGCTAGTGGGGTGGTAGCACCTTGCACTGGTTACATGAGACAGCATAGCAGGGGCGGAACTGGGGCACCTTCTGGGGGCTGGCCATCCTCAAAGTCGCCTGAAGCAGTTCAGAGCCCTTCTGATGCCTTGGAGCTGCATTTTTGGCAGGCCTGCTGGCTGGGCCCAAGGATGCGTTGGCAACTGGTGTTGCCTTAGGGTAAGCTGTTTCACAAGCCCTTGAACTTGCCCTCAGTGTAGAGGAGCACACAGCATCACCATGGCATTGATCTCTGCTCTGCTTCTGGTGCAATGTGCAGATACAACCCAACACGTCCGCAACCGCTGCTGGCCATTCTACAGAGACCTGCCAAGGGCATGACTCCATTAGATGGGGAAAGAGCTTCAAGTGCTACTGCAGTGCCTTTGGCAGGTCTTTACCTGGACACATCACTGCCAAACAGCTGGAGGCCGTCCTAAGGGTCTGCTCAACCTGGCCACCCACAGCCTGGGGACGAGGCCGCATGGCCCCAGCAGTGGCCGCTCAACGCAGCAGCTGGAGCCGGGGCTCACGTTTCTGGGTCCCCAGGTGCTTGCTGAGAACTTGCTCGCCTCAAGAGCTGACCTTTGCTTTCAGTAAAACTTGCACAAACTTGTAATCGTTAACTAGTTCCCCCATAACGGGCTTGTTATTTTTCAGGACAGGGTTTGAAAATGCTAGACATCTACAGTAGTAAAGATTTTATTGTGCTGGCAATGGACTGTAAAACTTGATTACATGACACCGGGGATTGCCTAAACCTCCTCCCCACTGATGCAACCGCTCGGGGTTGGGGGGTGACAGGAGTGAGGGAGATGGTTTCAAGTCACGTCTGGAGGTGATTTAGCACCAAGGGCAGAAGTCAGGAGCAGCCCGCTCCCACCCAGCGAGTCCTTTCATCTGGGTGATCCGAACGGGAAGCCAAGCGGCGGGGGCTGAGCGGGCTGGTTGCAGGAGGCCACGAGAGCAAAATGATGAATGAGAGTTTGGCGAGCTCTTCCCTATCAAGTGAAAATCACGGGGAAGCCCAACATGAAAGAAGCGAGCTGGGATTTCCTGTTAAAAAAAAGCTTTCCTCTTCAAAAAATGGGCTCCCCTGTCTGCTCCCCTTTCTCAGTTTGCTGCTGACATGGGAGTTTTCCCTCTAAGACAAAACTTTCCACAGTTTATATCCATGTTTTGGTTAACCTTTTTAGCTTGCCTATTTTTCTAAATCACTGCTAACATTTTTCATATTTTAAAGGTCCATTTATGGTAAGAAAATATGTTTTCCAATAAATAATCAAAGTTATCATATTTTGGAAGGAAAAAAAATCACTGTAGGAAACTTTTACAAAAAATTGGCTCATGTTGGTCTTTGAGCCAGCATGATATCTTTTTTCCTTTCAATAAATCTTCCAGCGTATTGCTCTGACCCATTCCTGTGGTTGAAAGGCTGAGCTGGGATGAACGACCAGAGCGCGCTGCCTCCAAGGCACTGGGGGTCCCAAAGGGTCCTCCCCAAGTCCCCGGCCATGGTGATGGATGGGAGGATGTGGGGCTGGAAACGAGAGATCATGGTCTGTTCTGGAGGGCAGCAGGAGGGCAGAGTTCACGCTCCTCCTTTCCTCCCTGATCTCCTGCCACGTCTGAAGTGTCGGAAAGCTGCCACTGGCGACGAGCCCAAGGATGTAAGGAGCACAGCTATGGGCCCCTCCTCTGGCAAGATTTGTAGGTGGCACAAATCTTGGGAACCATTTCTAGCACTGAAAATCTACTTTAAATAGAGTGAAATGTCAGCTTTTATGCTGTAGAGTTAATAATTCCCCATCTTTTCATGGCAGAAAGAAGGTCTGAGTAAGTGAATTCCCTGCACTCATATCTCCCTGAAACCTGAGCCCCTCTTCATGGGTATACCACTAGGTCATTCAAGTACATCAAATATTTTTTTGAGGGGCAGGGAGACAGAGATAGTGTTACGCATTGCGCAGAGATGCTATTAACTTTGGTTGAACATCACAACTTGGATTTATTCGCATGAGGACGGAAGACCTACATAGCAGGGGACATAGTCGATAACCTTGTCTCACATCCATTTGAGCAAATAAGTCTCCTCCCTGCACACTCATCAGAGATTTAGCACTTTTCCCCAGCCTTTTTGCAGTCACAGTAATTTAGCAAACACATGATACTGCCATGACAGAGGCTGATGGGACTCACTACAGACTAGATGCTGATGGAAGTATTTGGGAGGAATTACTTTAGCTGCTTAAGAAATTGAGAGTCTGGTCTGGGTCTCTGAGCATTATGCTGATTTCAGTGAACTTCCTTCTGATTTACACATTTATATATGGAGAATCAGACCTATTCTGATTCAGCAAGCAAGAGTTCAGGAAGATCAAAATGAGTCCTTTTCAGTGATTCTAACCTAAATATTCAGTGTAATGGGAAGTCCAAAGAGCAACTAATCCCTGACATTTAAAATGCCTTTCACTGACTGAAAGCCTTTGCAGAAAGAAGGAAGAAAAGCATGTTGTAGTCAGTAAGGACACAAGCATGTTACTAGCAGCAGAGAAGAAAGTAGGTCGAGATATCACAGAGCTGTCCAGGAAATGGGGTAGAGTTGTGAAAGTGAGAGCAGAAAGCTGAAGTGGCTGCAGTTTGCACAGGACGGATTCACATGCTTTGAAAAACAGGGACCAGTGTCAGAGTCATGAAACTTGGTGGACTCCCCCTTGGACTTGTCAGAAGCAGTTTCAGCCCTTGGATCCTTTTTCACGGTGATGTCTAGTGCCATTCTAGACCATGGCAGTGCAGGTCGTTGTGAGCCGATTATTTCCCTGTGTGATTTAATGAGCAGTTAAATAAAGGCATTAGGGCAAGCTTTGCTGGCACCTGAATTGGTACACGCTGCTATAATACAGAATCACAAATCCCAGAGCAGCTCTTTCAGACTCTCTACAAACTCAGGTAGACAAACCAGTAACGCTTGCTTTTTCTTCCTTTTAGTCACCATTACTAGAGATGCAGTGGCTCCTTCCAACCTCAAACCATGGGAACTTTGGACTGATGTTCATCAGGACAGGAGCCCTGACAAGCCAATGTCCTCACTCTGATGGACCTCTTTGGTTGGCTAGTAGGAGAAATTGCTATACTGGTTTATATTCAAGTCAGTTTTCCAAGTTCCTCTTCACAATGATGAGTACTGACCACGCATTTTAATCTCATGAGCGCACAGCAACGGATCACAGTGAACATGGTAGTTGTTCTGAGCGCTACCAACAACAAAGTGCTATTTGTGAAGTGATGTTTCTTCTGAACTGGTGGGGAAGAGGAGGAGCCAGAAGAAGTGTCCAAACTTGCCCCCAGGGTACACAATTGTTGAAGAGAAACATGAAGGATTCTTAACTGTCATAGCCCATCAGATCACCTACAAGCTCAGATCTGCTGTAGACTTTGCCTGGAAGGTGTGAACATGATCAGCTGAACCATCTCAGCTAGTAAATAAATATGACAACCCCAACCGAAAACATTTCTGAAGACTCTTTCTTCATCATGGGAGACTGCCAGTTGTTTGAAGCAAAATGTTTTGCTAGGATTTACTGGAAATGTTTCTTGGTGTTCAAAATGTGCAAATTTTTAATTTTCAAATTTTAGCCCTGCACAGGGCTAAAACCATCACCCACCTTTTCCTGCAAAATGCAGATGTTGTTCCTCTCCCAGCCCAGGCCCTGGGTGCGTGTCTCCAGCTCACCATTGCATGGGCTGTGAGAGGGGCTTCAGGTGCCCTTTGCTGCGATAACTTGTTTTCTTTCCTCTAACACCTGACAGTGGCATGGTCTCACTGACCACTTGGTCTCATTGCAGCATACTTGCTGAGATGATATTAATCAAACATATTAACGTGTTTGCCTTTAATTTTGCACTTCAGAAACAGCTGTTGAGGTGGACAGACTGTTGGCCACCTCAATGCCAGCAGTACTTATTGCCAGCATTAATGTAATCATTACAACTGTAATTGCACCATTACCTCTTGCTAAAAGGGTCACTGATGGCTCAGGATGAGCTGCAGGGGAAGCAAAAACAGGTAAGACGAAATGAGATGGAAACTGCAAACAGTTGCTTCTATCTTAACTTGTCTAAAGACCTGTTGATCCTACGTAGTGAGAACTTAATGTGCCCAAACAGCAAAAATTTGGGCTAGGGCGTCACTGAGAAGGCGGGCTTCCGACTAGATCTTGTGTAATTTGGGCTAATGTAAAGCATATAAATACAGGAAACAGAGAATGGGAAACACTCTGCACTTCCAGGAGCAAACTTCTCTCCATCACTTGCTGATACTTCCTCGGGTAAGTCTAGTTACCTCCTTTTAGCTTCTACCTGTGCTTTGTGAAGCTGTTTGCTCAAGTGGATGTAACTGCTTGTGACAAGTACTGGCTTGCTAGTGGAAGAAAATTAGGTCCCCTCAGGCCGTTGAGCACAGTGTTGTTTTTGGGCCCTCATAAAAGAATA
Organism: Tinamus guttatus; assembly: GCF_059628265.1. Classification (NCBI taxonomy): domain Eukaryota; kingdom Metazoa; phylum Chordata; class Aves; order Tinamiformes; family Tinamidae; genus Tinamus; species Tinamus guttatus. The sequence continues at coordinate 10,745,628 of NW_028288774.1, read as the reverse complement.
GTCCCTTCTGACTTGGCACAGGGGGCTTCTCCCCTGAAGACATCCACTGATCTTTGCTCTCCTGGGCAGGTACAACAGAAGGCTCAACTCAACGAATCTTGCAGCACACAGGCTCTCCTTCGGGAGTCCGGCCCCAGGGCTGAGCAGTTTTTGCCAGTGCTGGTACATCCAAGACTTGAGCTTCTGCTCTAGCACTAAGCCCAGGAGAGGTCCTCTGGGTGCAGTCACAGATCCTCACTGAATTTAATCCCAAAGATTTTACAGACTTTCCCCCGATAGCACCTTTCCAGAGCCCCAAGCTGGTGATGGGATGCAGGGTGGTCACCATTGCTGGTCGCCCCATAAGTGGGCACCTGGGGCTCAGTTTTTTGAGGAAGTGAGCAGGGAGGGTGGGAAGGACTGACAGGAGCATGTCGGTGGATATGCACTGTTGGCTATAGTTATTAGTTATTTACTGTCATTTGCAAAGCTGTGTCTGTAAAGCTGTCCTTCCCTCTCCAGCCAGAGGGTCTTCAGAGGGTCCGTCTGCTTCTTTGATCTCAGGTTTGTGCCAAAGGAGCTGAACGGGGCAAGATGCCTGATAACCACTTAATTCTCCCTTGCAGGCCTCCCTGTCTCTCCTCTCCCTCTTGCCCCTGGTCTCAGCAGGTTACCATGGCTCTCTGGATCCAATCCCTGCCTCTCTTGGCCCTTCTTGCTCTTTCTGGCCCTGGGACCAGCCATGCAGCTCCCAACCAGCACCTCTGCGGCTCCCACCTGGTGGAGGCTCTCTACCTGGTGTGCGGAGAGAGGGGCTTCTTCTACTCCCCCAAAGCCCGGCGAGACATTGAACAGCCTCTAGGTAAGTGAAGGCTCCCCATCAACTTGGCAAGGTGCTTTGACAGCTCTTCTGCTGTTTGAACAGCTGTCTTCCCAGAAACTCCCTTGCTATGTGTAGACACTTTGTGAAGATATTGCTTGCTTGTAACAGCTGCTTTCCCCCTTCAGACCAGTCTGTGAGAGAGGAAGAGGTCCAGGTATGATAGAGATGCTTTTCTGTGCAGAGGGAAAGAGTGTGTGCAACACAAGGGTTGGGATTGATTGCAGAAATATGATCCTTTTTTCTGGTGGCAACCAGAAGTCCAGTCACCAACGGTGACCACAGTTGTATGCTATGTGGTGTAAAAGGCAATGGTCTGTTTTGGACAGTTACAGCAGTAATATCCTCAGTGGTGAATAGCAGGAATTGCTTTAAAATACCAAAAACACTGTATTGCCAATGAAAAACTCCTCAGGTTAAAAAAGCAGGTGGGAGGGCAGGTAGAAAAAGAGGTTTATGGAGCAGAAGGAATTTTCATTGAAAGCTTAAGCTTGTCTGCCTATCTCTTGGAAATTAGAGGCTAAAATCAGCCTAATACCCACCCCAGACTTGTGTGGCTATGGCTTGGGTCTGGAAATGCCCATGGAAAATAAGGGTGGGGAGAACTCAAGAAGCCCCTCTTTTGTCCCAGGGCAGGATCAGTTATCTCTGTATCCTTCCTGACCCATGCTCGTCTAGCATGCTCTTTAAAACCTCCAGTGAGGAAGATCTTCCTGCTTTCTGAAACTGTCTGTTCCCATGCTTCCTCTTGAATGGCCCAAATGGCCCCTGCCATAAATTATTCCTTTTCTTCTCCACAGTGGACATGGGGAAGAGTCTACTGCATTATTCTTTATGGCAGTTTTCCAAAACACTTAAAGACCTTTACCATGTCTAGCTTGAAATTGCTCTCAGCTATCCCATGCCCTCAGCTTCTCCAATATGCCTTCTTAGGTCATATTTTCTAGACCTCTGTCCATGCAAATCATTCTCAGTTTGGACCCACCCTCCTTTTCCCCGTTTTTTTCTTATGGGAGTGCTTGTTTTGATCGGTAGCAGGGCAAATGCAATTTTGGCATTACAGAGATCTCTGCTCTCTGTCACCTGCCATGCCCCCAGATGGACTGGACTGTGGGCCACCAAGGCAGACCTTTCTGCCTAGTCCCCCTCTGGAGGATACCAGCTTCCAAACAGCTCTGGAGGTTCCCAAGCTTGTCCTAAACGCTTTATCTGAACTTTCTGTTTCTGGGATACAGCATGTCCTGTGCTTCTCAGTTTCACTTGTGATCGAGTTTGAACTCCAGAGAAGTTACAAGTAGTGAGCAAATGTCCTCTATCAACAGTTAAATTTCCAAATTGAAAACAGATTTGCAGAAAAGAACCATAACAGTAAAAAACACATCTTCAGTGCTCTGTATCTGACGCTAATCCCCTTCCTGAGCTGTCACTTAGGAATGGTGCCTGGGGCTTTCTGCCATACAAGGACCTACTGGAAACGTGGCATTTCCATGGCTTGGTGACCATCAGGTGGTGAATGTGCAGGGACATTTGAGATGGGATGCTGCCTGCATCCCCCTCTGCGCCGAATCCCTGTCCCAGTTTCAGGCACTTCCAGCACTGAATGCGAATGTAGGTGGGATGGGGCATTTTGGAGAGCTGCCTTTGAACACTGTGTTTCCCATGCGTATCTCGACACGGCCAGGACCTGCAGTGCTCACGCTATAGAGCAAGGATGATGTTTCTCCTGGGAGAAGGGTACTCACAGTTCCTCTCAGCTTCGTGTCCTCTATAAATTCGGCAAGCACACTCTCTCCTTCATCCTCTGTGTTACTGATGGAGATTTTGAACAGCACCAGGTGCAGAAGAGACCCCTGCCAAGTCCCGCTCATTTTAACCCTGGACCTCAAGGATTAGCCCTTACACCACCTCCTCTAACTACAACAGAGATGTCGCAGCCATCCTCCTCCCACTGAGTAGTGGTTTCATTTGTATCTGCATATGCATCGCATATGTGTGCGACTGTCCTGTGAAAGAGTCGCAGTGGGCTTAGGAAGGTGAAGCAAGATAATGTCAGAGAAGATAGGCAGCTGATTTGCTGCATTTTTTTTTGAAAGGCTACATGGTCTATTTGATTTGCTTTTGATGTTTCTGAATACCATCACATTTGTTAAAAGTCTTTTTATCCGATTCTCTAAATACCATAGGGAGAATTTCATTAGGGCCAAAAAAATTTGAAAGGCCTAAAAGCTTTCTAGTTCTTTTTCCAGTATTTTAGCCTGAGCTAATACCTCTCTATCACATGAGCTAGTTGTACTTACTATCTTCTCCCAGAAGACCTGAAGGATGAAGATGAGTAAATTGTGAAATATCCACTAGATACATCCTCTTCCGTGAAATGTTAGAATAAATCTTCTCTGAGTTTTCCTCCCAGTGCACTAACACAATGATTTCTTGTCACTCTTGGGTCTTGCTCATTACATTATGCTTTGGGGACTTTGGGAATTTGCATCTTGTGCTATACTTTTATCCTGGCCTAGAAACCTCATCTTATCCTCACTTTCCATGCACTTTCTTTTTGTGTTGAAGTCACTGAAGACCTCTTAATTTATCCATGCAGCCTGAACCGTTTTCTTGACAAGTTTTCAAGTTCCCTTCAGCAAATGGCACGTTTTGTTTAGTACTATGTGTGTTCAAATCCCCCAATTTAGCATTCCTTTTAAAACTTGTCCCCAGCTGTGAGCACGAACACACACAAGTGCTTCTGCACTTGGCTCTAGGCTACATGCAGGCAGCGAGCAAGAGCAGGCGGTTCGGGACCAGCTGGGAAATGCACCCAGCCCTGGGACGAACCCTTCCTTACAGTTCCATGGATGCAGACCCCAAAAGTGCTGCAAGGGGAGATATTTGCAATGCTCCTCCTGTTTTCCAGCTGGCTCTGGCCAGTCCTGGTGTCTGAAAGGGAGCCTCTGCAGAGCTCCGTAACCAGGAATGATGCTGCATGGAGTCCCACAGCTCATCTTCTTTATTTTTTATCCCCCTTTTTGTTTTTCCCTCACAGTGAGTGGGCCGTTGCGTGGCGAGGCAGAAGAACTGCCGTTCCAGCAGGAGGAATATGAGAAAGTGAAGAGAGGAATTGTTGAGCAATGCTGCCATAACCCGTGCTCCCTCTACCAACTGGAAAACTATTGCAACTAGCAGAGAGGCCAGCAGCGGGGAGACGTGGGAGAAAGGGAGAAACATGCACTTATGCTATTGCACCTTCAAAGCGATTGAATAAATATTGTGAATCTGTTCAAAGCATCATGCTATTTAATTCGTCTATCTCGCGGGGCAGGACATTAGCATTTGTATCAGGAGTTTGTCACCTGTGCTACTAAAATGCAGCTTGGAAAGGCAGCAGATATGGCTGGAGCCACCCATCACTAGTCTTCTGCCATGCAGATGAACTCCCTGGGGCTTAGGGAGGAGGATTGCACAGTGCTAAATTGGGTATGCAGAGCACCTTAGTATCTCTGGTGCCTCATGGGTGAGAAAAGTTTGAATGAGACTTATCTTTCTAGGAAAATATTACAAAGGAATATCTATGGAAATTCAGTGCTGAACAACCTCATGAAGTTCGCAATCCAGATTTAGAAAGGCAGTTGGGAAACCAAACTTCCTCAGATACAAGTCGGAAATAGTTCAGATTAAGCAAAGAATTAAGTCATCTGCTAATTGTACAGAGAAAAATCATGGCCAATGGCCATGACCGATTTAGAAAGTGTATCCAGTTCTTTCCTCTGGTTGCCAGTGGCCCAAGTAGGATCCCTTAACGTGATGTGCTTGTTACTCACGAGTATTTGACCAATTGTGTATAGAGAGCAGATTTCAGCCAAGAGGAGTTTCCCTGAGCTGCTGCCACGCATTGACTGCTGTCACATTTGTGGCTGAGCTGTGGTGAGTGCAGCCCACGTAGCAGCTGCCGGTCCTTGAGCAGGATGATGCCGTCTGCTGGACCAGCTTGTGCCTCCCTGGCTTTTGCACCCACAGGTCCAGCTTTCCCTGTCTTCCCTCCTTTAATGGGGCAAGGATGTGCATCCTGTGACAGGAGTCCTCTGATGTATCCCTCTGTCCACCTCTTTCCCACCACCATCATCTTCTGCCCAGCCCTATGGCCTATTCCCAGCAGCGCCTGCAGCTGCAACAGGGAGCCCTGGGCCAAAATGCTGTGGTTATGAAAGCATGGCAAGCAGTTTGCTGTTCCCAAGCAGCTTGGCTCCCAGCAAGCCTTGCAGCGCATCTCTCTGGTGGTTTCTAAAGGACACCCCTCAAGAAGCATTTCTAGCTAGTGCCCCTTGAGATCATCAGCGTTGGTGTTATTTCAGAAAAAATACCAGAGCTATTGCTCACGGTAAAGCCATGAACATATTTAGGCATGTAATGGGGCTCCAGCAACTCCACATGCCCCAGGGAAAAGCGACCCTGAGCCCAGAGGCAGGGAGGGGATACGGCTGCTCAGTCCACTTGCAAAGACTTGACGGGAAAGCATGTCCAAGGAAAGCAGCACTGTGTGTGGTGAGTCTTCATTGTGAGGCATCACTCTGCTCTGCAGCTGGAAGCCCAAGACTTATGAGGGGCCAGGCTGGGACCCATGTTACCCGTGTTACCTGTGGCTGCAATCCTGGATGAGCCTGATGGGGTTCGTGGGCCTGTGAAAGGCAGGTAAGCAAAGAAGCTCTGCCATCAGGAGCCAGACCTGCTGAACATGCCTGGTGGCATAGGAGGGGGCATGGCCTTGGGCACCTGGCTGCTGGACTGATATTTGCACGTTTCCAAATGCTATATGGTAGTGATGGAAATACCTGGTAGAAGGGGGGTTAGTCAAGTCCTTTGGAGATACTTCTGCCTTTTCCTTGGCCTTGGCTGGGTTATGTTCTCCTCTTACAGAGCACTCTCAATCCACTCTTCTCCAGCACCTGGATTTTTCCCCTATATATTTACAGCACTTAGTCTCAGCAAGGTTGAGTGGAATATCAGGGTCTGGACAGAAAAGGCTTCATTACCGTTTTTATGGAATGGTAGGGTGGTTTTTATAGGAGAGCATCCCCAGAGCTAGCACTTCTGCAAATTCTCAAGAGCACCAGTATTTTGCTTTGGTCCCTTCTGCCAGCCACCCGAGGTAGAAGGGACATTTCTTGTGCATAGCCATGCTACTGTTGCTGTATGTGTGGTTTCCAGCTAAAATGAGACAAGGGTCTTCCTTTCTATTAGTTCTTTGTATTTTAGATGGTGGCTTGGAGCCAGATCTACAACTGTTGGATACCAGGTGAATATATGACAGGAATAAGTATTTAGTACTTCCACTGTTTTACATACAAAATCCAAACACCCTTCAGTGATGCAGAGGTCAAAAGAAGTGTGCAACAAATCCAAGAATTGAACCCAGTGAAGATAACAAAGTTGGGAATTTTCTAAGGTTCAAAGGAAGAATTTTCTTTTGCTTTGTAAAAAGAGTCTGCTTTTAGAAGTACCATTACCATTTGACTCAGACCGTCACTGGAGTGGGGATTACTAGGACATTCCAGTTCTCCTCTCTCTGTGCAGGAAACCCAAACCTCCAGAGCTCGGGGATCTCCCTGGAGATGTCAGAATCCTAAGCTGGCGTTAGAAACCAGGCGGGTGACCAGAAGCATCCTTCTTGCAGTTTTGACCAGAATCACCAAAACCTAGATTTTTCTGGAATTATGTTTCCACAAATTGGTATCTTCTTACAAGACCCTCCTTTGCCTGTCCAGCTTGGAGGGGTGGATAACCTTTGGCCACTCCTGACTGTGAGGAGTTGAAATAGGCTGGTGGTCCGCATTCAGCTGGGGGCCAGGGAGAGGGTATATTTATAGGCCAGATTTCCTAAGCCTCTGTGGAAAGTAAGTACATATGCAATTTGCTCAGCAAAAGTCAGAATTAACTGACTTAACCGTCGATGAAACACTTGCCTGGCTTTTCTAGGAATGGGATTCATGAGTCACTGTAACGTTTTCCTGTAATCTTGCTTTCCTCTGCTGCTTGAAAAAGGAGGAGAGAGGAGGGAATAGAGGGTAAGGGGTACAGGCTATTTTAGGGTTTGGGAAGTTATCAAAAAAACGCTGAAGCAAAAGATGGAGGTCTGGTGGGATAGAGAGGAGGAGGAGCAAGCAAACAACATTGAGCAAAATACAAGGCCAAGTATTCTTGGCCACTGCTTCCCGAAATCACAGCAGTCTCCTCAGACCTTTCCCCAAGGAGAGACCATCCACACGTATCACTTGCCAAAGGTGCATCCAAGGGGCCTGGAGTCCACTCCACTTCTCCCATAGCTTCAGTCAAAATCTGTGCTTTTCCACATACCTCTGGCTGACCAAAGATGGGCACGGACTGGAGAGACTAAAGGCCCCCTTAGTGAAATCAGAGCTGCATTTGCATTTCAGAAAGCTTCCTCATAACATCCAAGCATTTGGCATTAATGTGAACTGCCAGCCACTGTGCAGCAGGATGAAACTCCTGCCCCAGTGCTCCGCAAGTCTTGTGTCTGCTGCAGGATGAATTAATCTGCAGGCATTCCTGCCTTCTGGACAGAAATACCCAGGAAAGCTTCCCAGACCATTACATCAGTGCCGGCTTGAAATCCAGTTGTTTCCATGGGGAAATGAGGGGAATAAGAGGACTATCTTTATTGGAGGCAGTGCCGATCGCAAAAGGGCAGCATGGCAATGTAACTGAGCACATAGGCTAAGGTAGGACCCCCGTTGTTGTTAGGTGTCTCTGGCATACAGAGCTTGTTCTCAGCTGGTGACCAAGGCTCCTTCCAGCGTCTATGGGTGCAACCATTCTTCTCCTAAGGGAGACATCTAAAATTAGGCCAACCATCTATGCTTGTAAAGAGCCCACCAAGCAGTTGTGGGACCACGATGGGACAGACCGTGATGGGACCCTGAACACATCAAAACTAGGACTAGGAAGCTGGAAATACCATCCCTCTGTCAAATTGTTCCACTAAATCATAAACTGGTTCCCTGATTTGGCGAAACAATCAGCTTCAAACCCACGATTTGAGAAGAGGACCGCTCCAGTGAAGACAGCTCTTTGGAGCGGCACAGCCAGTTGCCTGTCCCTGGCCGTTGTTTCATTTGCTTGTTTGTTTGTTTGCTTTTTCTGAATGCTCTCAATTAGAATGGGTTGGGAAATTGCAAATGCCACGTTTTTCACTGGAAAATGTTGATTCATCAAAATCAGCACCTCCCGCAGGACTGGGCCAGTTTTAGCAAAGCTGGGTTGGAAGGGAAGAGGGGACTCACAGTGATTCAGGCAAGTGGGAACATGGGAGATTCAGGTGCCCACGTCAGCGCGCGGGTTTCATGCACTGTGCCGTATTTCCCAAGAACACGCTTTAACCACCAGGCTCCTCATTACCCCAGGGTGCACTGATCTCAGCTTCCAAAAAATTCCAGGAGGTTTGTGCAAATGCAGAGTGGGAACTGTTTTGAAATCTTCAGACTGGTCAGGACCATCATTGCCTGCCCAGTGCCATGCCAAAGCTTCTGTCCAATATATTACCAGTAGCTTTGGATGTTTGATGAGATGGAAATCAGAAAAGGTTAGGGGTTGAGTCTGCAGGTAGAGCACAAGCAAGAGGGAAGGGGCAAAGCACGGAGCTGAGGACAGCTGTGCCCTACCAGTCCTGCAGCTGGAGCTTGTTGGAAAAGTGAGGAGGTGGGAGCAGTGCCAGGCTGGGGCTGGGGAGGAGGGCACTGCCAGGGCATAAGCTGCCGGTCCTGCCTCCCTTCCGAAGGCAAGAGTGTGGTCTGGGCAGCTCAGGTGGACCACGCAGCTTTCTGAGTCCTGCAGACATTTAAAACGCTTCTTTATTTTAGAAGCTGTGATAGCTGTCAAGAACACTTTGATTTCCAGAACAGAAAAAATTGAAAATAATGAGTTCGTTTTATTAGAAGATGGAGTGATGTGAAGACCAAAGGAGTACAAAGTTATTTTTCTCCCCTTTTTTTATAACACTGGAGAAGCAAGGCTGAAGGTGACGCAATGCCGCATTCTGCCCCGGAGCACGTGGCTCCTCAGCTTGCCAGTGTGACCCTGCTGGCTATCTGACCACAGCCCATCCTGCTTCAGTTCCCTACCCCCAAATAACTGAGGAGGGGCAACCACCCAGGATGTCCCTAGCTGTGGTCCAGGTGGGATTTCTTCATAAAGTCTGCTCCCAGCCCCTCTGCTGCCTCAGAGGGACCAGGCAATTCCCCACCCAAAAATATGCTCAGGAAATGCCAAATTTTGCTGTGAATTCTTGAAGAAGTGACGCAGAAGTAGAGAATGTTGCATCCATTTACCTCTCTCCCTTCTCCTGCCGTGTTTTGCATTGTGATCTTTGAGAAGAAAATACATCCAGGCCCATTTATTCTGACTCAGCAGTTGGTTTGAAGTGAGTTTGCGGTAGCGGTGGGGCATCGTGCCCGGCTAAAATGTCTTGGCTCCGCTACTCTTGCAACAAACTTCCAAAGGTCTCATGCTAGTGGTGGAGGGCAATTTGAGGAGAATGCAAATAAAGGCTCCGGTTCATTCATACTGGTTGAATAGAGAATTGAAAACTGAGCCGCAGAGGGGATTGCAAGACAAATTCTTTGGGTTGTGGAGTTGTTAACACTGCCTCGAAAAGAAAAGACCAAAGTTGCCCCCATTTCCTGCATTCATGAACCCTTACCAAAAGGGCTCCACTCTGGTTTCGAGGAAAGGGGAGCAATTCATGCAGAAACCAGCCATTGGGCAGCTGATTTTGAATCCAAAGAGAACCAGGAGCTCCGTGAGGCCATCCCGGACAGCCGGTGCACGGGGCAATTGCCCTGGCCTCCGACTGCAATGCCTGGCGTAGGGAGTCCTTCCAGGTGACCATGCTTATCTGAGGAAGAAGACAAGCTCACCACTTTTCTGAAGCTAATCTAGCTGTATTATCTCAATTTCCTGGAATTCACAGCTAGAAGAATGCTGTCTATTACTCTAGGATCCATTCAATTCATTTTTATATAAAAAATAGCCAGACAACACCCCATGGCGTTTTTATTCAGCCAGCACTGCAGCTTTTTAGGAAATGGACATGGGATGGATTTGAAACCTGCACCCAGCCAGGCTCCTGACCTTGGAAGGACTTTTCTTCGTGTGCACAGAAGTTCAGTGTTGAGCCTCAAACTTCTCTGTGATTTACATGGGGCTCAGCAAAGACACACCTTGTTTTGAACAAAAAAATAGCACCTCTTCATCCTCCTTGCCCTCATGCAGGAAGAAAGCTTTAGGTCTGGCTATAAATTGATCTGGAAAGTTGCTGCCAACTCTTTGTCTCTGGGTGAATTATTGCTGTTTGCAGAGCTAAGGAGCAAGGCCAGTATTTCCAAACTGAATGCCACGTTGATTTGCAGTGTAGCCCCCGCTGTGCCCAGTCCTGATGGGCAAAGCTGGCGTGAGCAGACCCAGGTCAATAATGGGAAGCTAAGCAAGCTCTTCAGAGTGCATATGTAAATGATCTAAGATTTAATTCTCTCCCTCCATCCCCAGCTTTTGAGAGAGCAACTAGCACTCCTTAAGCTGTTCTGGGGAAGTTTCATCAGAAAATTTCAACTCTTTTCCAGCTTATCAGAAAACTCGTCCACTTGGAAGGCCTGAATTTATCCCTCTCTTTCCTCCCAGGGATGGGGTGCATCTAGGCTGGGGCTGGGCAAGGCAGTCTGTATTCCCGCGAGCACGTTTGCTGAACTAGGTTTCCAACTGGCCCTTGAGTTTTAGGAAGGATTTTTAAAGATGCTCCCTACTTGATGTTGTTGTGGCCATTGAGCTGCTTCTGCTTTTGGTGGGGAGAGACAAATCACAGTGAAACAGCCCTGGGGCCAAACCACCGCTGCTTCTCAGCCATCTTAGAAATCATTTGTTAAAAGTTTTCTAGCTAAAACTGGCCCTGTCTTCCCAAATTTTGGCATCTTACACTTGAAATATTGAATTCCAACCACCAAAAAACAAGGGGAAAAAATACACCCCTCCCAATTGCTGATGAAATGTTGATACTTGTTTGTTTGTTTGTTTTTTTCTCTGAACCTCTTCCTAATAGAAACATTGGCAGGAAGGTGTCCAGAGTCCTTCCTTGTGCACCTCTGGGAAGACACAAGTCATTCCTGGACGGTGAGGAAATGGTGTTGGGGAAAGGATGAGACTTGCTGTCTCCTCTGCATGGTCTAGGTGAAGAGATGACTGTGGGGCAGATGAGAGGTCACCTGTGCCAAGACCGTTTCCCACCAAGGAGGTGGAATGAACTCCTGAGCCTGAAGCCCCTCTCAGAAAAGGCTCTTCCAGCAGCTCCTTTCCTGCTGGAAGATTGCTGACCTCCCCCTGGAGAAACTGAGCCTAAACCAATGTCATTCTCCTTTTTCTTCTGTTTTTTTTTTTTTTTTTTTTTTTTTTTTTTTTTTTTTTCCTGTATGACCTACAGAGCCACTGGTGTCCTTCTTGACCCATTTTCCTGTAACTTCCTGTAACTTTTCCTGTAACTTTCCTGTAACTTCACACCATGAAGACCTGGTTGGGGTCACTCCTCTTGGCTGCCCTGCTCCACCATACATCTTACTGCTTTTATTTGAGAAAATAGGACTTGCAAGCCTTTCATTAAGCCTATGTTAGCCTGCCATGTCTGTGCCTTCTTTATCTCCAGAAAGGCTTTCTACATTCGTCTGCGCACAGCTCTAGTTTCTGGAATCACTCCTGAGGAATTCATCCATTCCATTGTACTCAACAAGCCTCCTAACCTGGAAAAGACCCGGAGGTTTAATATAGCTATTCAGAGCTCAGAAATTATCCACGGGTCTGTCACCAAAACACGGCGCCACAAAAATGCCAAGAATCTGTGAAACACGGATTCCTGCGGTGGCTTTCCCTCCTCCTGCAGTCCCAGATATTGCCAGGGGATGGAGCACAGCTGGATGCCGCCGCCTGGCTCTGGATGAGGTCCTGGCGCAAGGCAAGGTGCTGTGGGCAGAAGGCATGGCCACGGGCACATCTCTTCACGGCGCTGATAACGCCGCAGGGGACCTGTGGCCTGGTAAACAGGTGAGGGACATGGCACGGTATCAGGCTCAGCGGCACGTGCAGTGACCTTGGGCGAGCGACGAGCTGGAACGTTGCTGTGGTTGCTCCCGTCATTGTTTAGGGACCATATCCCTCCGGAGCGACAAGATTTGCATCTCATGCAATGCATTCCTCCAAGGAGGGTTTTGCTCACAGGTCTGAGTGTCCAGGCTCTTGAAGATGCCTCAAACACAGGCACTGGCCCCGGTCAGCATTAATCCTTATGCATGTCTTGGCTTTTCCATCCGTTTCCCATTTGGCTGAAGGGAGGGCTGCAGATTTTGGTGAGAAAGATAAGAAAAGAAAAGAAGAAAAGAAAGAAGAAAGATGAGGATGGTGCTAAAACCAAGGTGCTCCCTGGGACACGGTTGGTGTGCTCCTCTCGGCTCTTCCTGCCTGGGACGTGCACCTTGCTCACACGTCCCACCGCATGCCCAGCCACCAGCATATTTGCTCTCCTGTATTACAGCCCTCTTTCAAGAAATCTTCACCTACTTGGGAGACACCTCTGCTCATCCAGGTTTCCTCAGAAGCAGCACATGTGTATGGGGCACTTTAGGTTTGCTTGGTGTGCATTTTCCCATGCATCCCAAGGCTTCCCTGACTGCGGGGTATTAACTTTCTTCATGCACTAACGCAGAGAAGACGACCCTATTTAAGGCAGCCACTATTTAAGAAATTATATTTTAGCCAGCAGAGGGAGTGCTCAGAGCTGCAGCCGAGCACCGCCAGCAGAGATTGGGAAATGCCAGGGAAAAAAAAATGGATAAAATCCTGACCTGAGCGCCAGAAACAAAAGGTTGGCCTGGCGTGGATGGTGCTGGGGATGCACGGCCGAACCCTTGTGCCACTGCCACTGCGACAGGATGGGGCAGCAAGATGCCCTGGGTCAGCTTCAGGCTCCAGCCCGGCCTCAGAGGTAGAGTCACACTTGAATTGAGGCCAAACAGAGCTGCACTCCCCTGATTTGTTCTACTTATTGAGCCAAGGGCTCAGCATCTGGCAGGAGCTATAATTGTCTCTTACCTTAGGAGAAGGGACTAAATTATTCCCTGTGAAATGCCTCCGTAGTGGGGGGCGTCTCCCGGCACATGCCGTAGCGGAGATGTAATTTGTTACCCAGATGCACATGCACATACCCACAGGCTGGTGCCTGCCCCTCTCCTTGTGGCACACATTCCCCAGCTTTGCAAACAGAGGCTTTTCAAGCACAAATGGGCAACTCTGAATCTCACTGCTCTGCAGATCAGTAACCAGAGAGAGAGAGCAACGTAACTAAGCCAGGTGTCCCTGGGATTGCGTTAGGACAAGCCCACTGAGGGAAGCCGATGTGAATTAGATAAATATGTCATTAAATCATGCATGGAGTGGGGTTATGCAGGGAAACTGGTGTGCTGAGTGGTACAAAGATCTTGCTGCACTGTACACTTCTGAGCACATTCCCTGCCAGTGCTTGGGTGAGCCGGCACCCGCGTTAACTCACCCACTGGTGCTTCCCCATGGATGCAGCCCTGGCTGCCTCTCAGCTGCCGCTGGTGCAACCACTGCCTTGCCGGGTGAAAGGCAACGGGTCAGATCAGCAAAGCTCAGCACATCAGAGCGCGGAGGAGGAACCAGAGCGCATGCCCTGGGTAGTGGGGCTCCTGGGACACCCAGCTGGACGTGGCCTCCTTGGCGCTGCAAGTGGGCGGGAGGAAAGAAGGAAATGTTGCGGTTGTGCCCGTCTCTAATAATACCAACGCTGAGCCCTGCGGTCAGGCGGCATTGTCAGGCGCTTACTGAAGGCATTGGCAGCTCTGAGACAGAGCAGAAAAGAGCAGCAGGAATGATCTGACCTGCAGGAGACCTGCTTTTCTACAGGAGAGTAAGGAAGCTCACTGTACTTATCCAAAAAAAAAAAAAGGCTGAGGAAGACTTGGCTGCACCCGAGACACGAGTAGAGGAGTCCTCAGTGTGACAAACACGTTGCAACATACAGTGCCTAGAAGCTGAAGTTAGACCCAGTTGGACAAGAAGAGACTGTAATGGGCAAGAGGCAATTATCCAATGGGGCGGTTTTCTTATTGACACGAAAGATTTTTCATTACCTGAAGCCTTTAGAGCAAATATCAAACTTTTAAAGTGACCCCTTGCTTCCAAAGTTAGATGCTTGCTATGGTGCAGTCCTGTGGCCTGTGGTTTGTAGCAGGTCCATTCTTTGCTGGAAACCCGTGTCCAAGGCTATCCCACAGCTATGCTCCCCATGCATCTGCTACCCCTCACCTGCCTGTGAATATTGTTACTGCCTCCCCAGTTCCAGGATGAAATAAGGAGGACGAACCATGAAAAGAGGTTCATTCCTTCCACCCTGTGTTTGTTTTTCCATTAACAATTCTCTCACTTCAAGAGTAATCTAATTCAGTTCTGCAGCAAAGGACGTTTTCTCACATGACCGTGCCACGTGCCGTTCACTGGTACCAGTTTTTAGATGATGATGCCTTGACCCAAGATAGCCTGACATTTCAAGTTTATAGCCGCTCGAAATAAAATCTGAAAGGAGAACCAGCATTTGCTTGTGAGGGGTGTAATTCCTCCAAGGCGTGAGCCTGCCCCACTTATAACAACCCGGGAATGCTAGGCATTCAGAAATGTAGGATGGGGAAACTGCAATCATCTGAAGAAAAAATAACGTGCAACAGGGGGGAAAAATGGAGCAACATGGCTCAAGCAGTAGTTCACACCTGGACTTCTGATATGTATAGCTCCAACTGCAGCAAGTATAACCAAACTGTGAATACGTCCCTTTTAGATATGAACAGCTTTCTAAAATCACCTACAGTCTTCACCTATAACGATGTCCACATGTGCTAATATCTTCCACCAACTTCTCGGTCAGTGGGAACTCTTCTCGGAAGATGAGGAGCAAAAGTAGGAGAAGAGTCCATGATCCTGCTCTCAAGGCAGTGAGAGTTCTGAGGCAGCACCTTCTCCTTTGGACATAGTGCCATGCCTTGGCACTTGAATCTTTCTGTGGTGCTTTCTGGCCCTCAAAATTCTCATCACCTGAGCAGTCCTGAGAATCCCATGGGCACTACCTCCACTTTTCTCCTATAATACCCATGAAGGGAGGCACAGAGAGGTTAAGTGTCCTGATGAAGGTCATGCAGGTCATCTGTCGCAGAAGCAGAAATACCAGGGCTCTGGCTCCCGTGACTTAATCGCAGCATTGGCCTTCCTCTCTCTGTCCGTGACATGGCCTTGCACGCTTCGATGTTGCTCCTCCACGGAGCAGCCAACCGCAGCAGGGTGGCTGCAGCTCCCGGAAGCAGCCCCTTGGAGGAAGCACTGTGAGGAAGTGGTTATCTGCCAGAGAGCCTGAGAAATGATAGCATTTTTTTAAAAAGCAACGAAATAGGCTGCAGTCAGGAAGGCTGTTTCCCCAGAACCTGCTCTGGTGACAAAGCCTGGGGATGGGCAGGTAAGAAAGTAGTGATTGGCTGGGTAAATTTGTGACCAGCACAGCAGTTGAGCAGATGGGTTTTGGTGGAGAAGGTATTCACCACTGCAGCTATGGACTCCTGCTGTGGCTTCATGCTGATCACTTAGCCGGTTTGCAAGTGAGCTGTAAATGATGTCTACACTGTGGACACCAGGGCTGCTTTTGCCCATGAGCCCCCAACCTGGCTCTGGTGGCTGCTCTCCTGGGAGAACTGTGCCCATCAGAAATGCACTTGACTTCTGCCAGCATCCCAAGTCAGTGGTTTAGATTAAATGAATGTTTTGGGGTTTTTTAAAAAAAAGAAAAAAGAAAAATCCAACTGACATCAATTCCACCCCCCTTCCCCAGGAGATTTCTCCGTATCTGCCTGCGGAAGAACCTCCCGCAGGTGGGAGCAGAGGCTTTGCAGTGAGTCATCTTTCACTTCCAATACCCCAACCGTACTCTTGCCGCTCTCCTGTGAGTCTCCAGCAGTGGGGAGAGTAGGGGGAGTGGAGAGGGGGAACATCTATAAACCAGGTATCGTTTGCTCTAGGAAGGGGTCTCGGGCCCTGCCCCCAAAATGCTGCCCTTCCTGACCGCTGCTTTGACACAGCAGTGGGGTCTGAATGGGAGCTGGGAGGGGAGCTGTCGAAAAAAACCCCTGTGACTGGAAATGCTAGATGAAACTCCTGCTCTTAAGCTAATTAGTTAGCTAGGGCAGTATCCAGGCAGCCAAAATTAGCCTGAAGCCCCTGGGCTGACTCACTGGAAATAGTGAGGTTCGTCTGAAAAGCAATACCAGCTTGTAAGAAAGAGTAGCTGCAAGCGCCAATGTCAAATTTTGGTCATTTTTGGCCTCTGTCGATAGGAACATCAGAGCAGGGAGCAGGACCTGGCAGTTCTGTCTGAGAAAACCATGAGCCATCTACAGTCCTGGGATTTTTTGGAGGGAAAGCATGGGCATTCCTGCTAGGGGTTGCTGGCTATCTCTTGATAGATTTTTCCCTCTCTCCTTATGTCTCATGCAAAGACAATGGAATTCATTCTATCCCTGGAAAACATCCTTTTTTTTTTTTTTTTTTTTGGATTAGATTAGCAGAGAAGAGATCGTTCCAGTCTGGCACCTCTTGTGGTTACTGTGCTTGTTTTGACTAAAAAACACCCGTGTGATCTGTACATACTTGAAATGGTTGCCCGTAATGAAAAAAAAAATCTAAACAAATTTGAAGTAATTTACTTCCAGCCAGAAATATCTTCTCCTTTGCAAAGATTTACCTGGTGGACTTATATGGCTTGGTAATAAACTCGCTTGGAAAAATAAAGAGAGAAGCAGTAGACACATCTGAAGCAGTGATGCAGTTTCCATTCCTGTGCCCATGCTTGCCGATCATTAATAGTGGCCAGGTATTTGCGTCTACAGAGTCTCATCAGAGCAACTTTTCATAGCTTGAGATGTCCTAAAGCTGAAGACCACCAGAATATCTTCTGGAGCCTGTTATAGCCTGCTAAGATCAGGATTACTCCCACTGACTTTGGCATTGCCATGCTGAGCGTGTGTTTCAGACGCTCTTGGGCTGACCTGAAGCAAGCCATTGGTCTTGGAGCTGAGGCGATAGGCCTGGGGCTCATGCTTGGAACTGGATGAATTCACTTCTGACCATGCTTCATCCAGCTAGCTTTGCCAGGAGAAAATCTCGGGCAGAAACGCAGCAAGGCAGGAGGTGGCTTACGGTGTATATGTATCACGTGGGGAAAGGCTCGTGGGGGGTCTGCCTCGGACACGGTGGTATCTTATATTGCGCCTTTTCTTTAAACTGTGGGGAAGTTGGATTAGGTGAGGAATTCCACAATTTCTTAGCTTTTCAAATAACATGTCTGCGATATCACCCAGCCAGACCCTTCCTCCCACCTGCCTGGGGAATTCGGTTAACCCTTTGGCTGATGGTTTTGGGGCTTAGACAGGGCTCCGGGAATGCTCTGGCCACACACGCGCTTCCTCACCCAGCAGTGCCCCAGGCACGAGGGCCGCCCACGGCCGTATGTCCATCGATAGGGGCTTGTGAGAGGAATCCGGCTGCCCCGTGGGATGCTTGCCTGCTTTGGCAGCATCTCCCTTGCGAGGCTCTCGGGCATGCTGTAGTGTGCCATGGCCAGCTCAGCGCCGTAGGTGTTTCTCACACTGAGGAAGGGCTGGCGAGTCAGCCGGCACGAGCTGCCGAGCGCTGCGCAGTGGAGCTGGTGACACAAGGAGGGGTAGCGCCTGAATCACCTGCCATTTGGCTCTACCTACTTAATCGAGCACTCTCTACCCCCTCAGACCAAAAATACATGTGTGCAGACGCGCGCACGCCTGCACATGCTGTGCAAGCACCCTGTATGCTGTTTTGAAAAGCCACTTGGCTTTTGGCGGGGGGGTGTGTGCGTACGTGGGTTCCTCCTCTCAGCGTTAGCAAAGCCTAGGGCCTCCGACTACGGTGCCTTCCCAGGGCTGCCAAACCCGCCCCGGTCAGCTGGCTCCCATGGATGGGACTGAGAGGCGTGTGGAGGGGCCCAGAGCGCCACTCCGTGTGGTGCCCGCTCCCTAGCGCCGCACTGCGCTATCGCCACGCTGCTGGGCAGATTTCTCAGCCGCAGAGTATAAACACTTCCAGAGAAGTGCGCTTAGTGCGCGCCTCCGCCAAGGGCTGTGGCCTCCCCTCCTTGGGTCTGGTTGTGGGAAAGTGTTTTGTTAAGTGAGAAAACAAATTGCTGGCCCACTGCATGGGGGGCTCGGCACCCGCCGCTTTGCACCACTGCTCCCCTCAGCAAGGAGAGTACGTACTCCTGCCCTGCCTGGCAGATGTGGACCAGGACAAGCTAGGTGATGTGCCTTGAGGAAAGGCCATGGAAGGATTCCCCCTGGGAGCATCAGGAGCCACCTGCTCCACAGGTGGCGGAGGCCCAGGCCCGGGACTTAGCGAGAGCAAGGAGGAGACAAGGCCAGGCCCTTCCTCACGGGTCACCTCTGCCACATGGTGCCCAAGCTCAGCATGGAGCCTGGGACACTGGGCAGTCTATCTATCTCGCCTGCAAGTCTCATGGAGGTCCAAGCCCCTAGCATGGTGGAGGAGCTGCAGAGAAGACAGGAGCCCTGGCAAGCTGGGGAGTCCCTGTTCAGGGCCATGTGCCCCAGCACCCTGCTCAAGGACAAGAAGAGCTGCAGACAAAGACCCACGCCGGAGCGCAGCAGCAATGTGAAAAACAGAGGAAGAAACGCCTGGAAGATACATAGCTGGGATTCCTGAACCCCTCAGAGGTATTCGGGCTTAGCCAACATGCTCTTTTTGTTTTTTTCTTTTTCTTTTTTCTTTTTTTTTTTCCTCAAAGTCATTAATTACACAACAGAGACGCATCTGCACCGCTCCACCTCTCCACAGTGAGCAAAGGCCTCACGCGCATCCCACAAAACACATTGCCGGATGCACTCAACGCCGCCAGCTGCCTTGGGCACTCTGAAAAACCACCCATCAGAAGAGGCAGTTTCTCGCTGGCTCCTGTGTGTCGTCCTCCGCATGTTGTCCTCCTCAGGAGTGGCCGCAGGGGAGGGAGCATGGCCGTGTGGTGGGCATGCACAGGTCCCTTGCGCTGTGCTGCCCCAGTGGCCCGGGCAGGCACTGCTGTGGCCTGCTCGGCTGCTGCCTCCTCTGCAGGTGGAAAGGACTTCAGCACTGGCTGCTTTATTTATTTATTTATTTGTTCTTTGAGGAGCGGTAATTCACTAAGCGCTTGCCTGCTGCAGGTTGCTTGTGTTCCTGAAGCCAGGAGCATGCGACCACAGTGACCATGTTATCTTGGTGTTCCTGGGAGTGGGAGAAAGAAAGAAAAAAGAAAGAAATGAAGAAGCTGGGGAGAAAGCATGCATCTCTTCCCCATCCACTCTCGTCCATCTCCACTCTAGTTCATATTGTTCTGTCCTGAGCTCTTCAGCATAGTTTTCTTACAGCAGCATTACTACCACTTACTCTGCTGACCCCAGGAACTCTCTCTCGGGAAGCTGTTGGCTGAGCTGGAGGCCATGTTGGCATGTCCCACAAGGAATGAATGTAACACTTTTTCACTTCCATGGGTGATGGAGAGGGAGGGGATGCTGCTCTCCTTTCCTGGGAGCAGCTGATGCTGGGGTGCATATCGTTCCCACCCCCAGTGGAAGACCATGCTGACAGTGGCAGCACCTCTGTTGGGTTCCACTGGCTTTTGTGCTCTCGACTCCCACCCTGTGTTTCCTGGCGAGACACCTCCCTACCCTGCGCCTTCTCTGCTGCCGCTGTGTGAGTCAGCTGAGGTAATCTTATCTGTATCTCTTCTTTAACCACCTGAGACGTTGAATTTGAAAAGATGTTACAGGAACACCATGTCTGTCCAGCCTGCAGAAAATGCGTAGTCTGCCCTCCATAAAAGCAGGGGCGAAAGAACCTGTATATATTTAACCACTGCCATGAGTTCCTCTGGCAAAATGGAATAATTTACCACTGAAGAAGTTCACTTTTGCTATGCTCAGCACCCTTGGGTCCTCAGCATATCTCTGTCCGTACCCTTCCTGTATACCTATATCCAAAAAGCGCCCCAAGGCAGCCCTATGCCTAGGCACAGCTAGGATTGGGGGTCCCTCCTTCACTCCCAGCACAGCAAGGGCATCCTCTACTGCCTGCTAAGGTCACCCTTCTTTCCCCCTGCCCATCTGGCAGCCTTACATCAGTCCTCTGGCTGGGAGCCCTGGCCAGAGCTGCAGAGCCTCAGCACTCCCTGCTTGTCAGATGAGTCCTCCTTGTTGACTGCAAGCCCCAGGTAAGTTATTTCTTCCACTCATAGTTCTTTGACTTCAATTTTGTGCAGGGACCTCACATATATCACATCCCTCTTGCCAATGAATCTCTCCTGTTCAAACAGTTTCATGTGCCCCAGAATCAATATATTTTAGCAGCACACAAGGACACTGTGTTATTGCCAGTTTCCCAGGCTGTACAAAACAAGAGGTATCACTTTCTTAAAGCCACTGAAACATGCTCTCGACCAGGTAAGAGCTACTTTGCCACCAGTAAACAGCCATGTAGAGGACTTCTACTAATTCCTTCCTATCTCCTCACTAGCAATGTCTTTTTTTTCCTGGTCTTCAGCCACTAGAGTCCCAAACTTACAGCCTGTCCCCAGCCTTCTGTTGCCTCCTCATAGATGCCTTGACCTGGCGTGGCCTAAATCTTGGCTGAAAAAATAAGATGCTTTTTCAAATTGAGGTATCCTTGGTGATACCCTCTATTGAAAGAGTGAGTTTTCTGCAGGCACAAAGCAAGAACTGGACAACTCAGACGCTAAGGAATCTCTTCTCTGATCACCTTTTCATTTTTAGTATAACTGTGAAATAAGCCAAATAAGCATCAGTGGTTGTCTTGGTTGGGTTTGGGTTATGTGGCCTTTCCTGTCTGCATACTGTAGGTGAAGAGGAAGGCAGAAAAATGTAAATGTCCTCTTTCCTGAAGGCATCTGCCTGGTGTCCTTCCTCAGCACCACAACTGACTTCCACCCGGGCCTCCTGCCACTAGGTTTTTGCAGATATTTACATTCTTCTCCAACAGCAACATCCAGACTGGCCAAAGCTTTCCTCTTCTTTCCCCTTTCCCTGGAAAACTTTCTGGCCCATTGCTGCAGGTTAGTGGCCACCCACAAGCCTCCAATCTGTTGAGATGGGCAGGTTTGGCAGGGAGTTTTGTAGTCTGCCCAGAAACTTCTGGATCTGCTGCAGCAGTTAAGCTGCTCTCTTAGCCCAGGGCATCTCTTGGTCATTTTAGGGTGTCTTTCAGATGGCGCTTTTATTCTAGCTCCAACTGTAGATTCATTTTTTGGCTGACTTTGCTCTGTCAATGCTGTCTTTGTTTCTTGCGCATTTAATGGGTATCTAGGATCATGCATTTGCTCCTGTGCCCTCCAAGAAGTCAGTCAACTGCAAGATGCAGTGGGTTACTTTGACTGTGTTTCCCATAGATCCAGGCGTTTCCTTGGTGCAGCCCTGCTCACTCCTAAACCAAAACGCTTCCAAGGGTTTTGCAGGGACACTGTGTTTCTCCAAACCAGGGCAGTGCTCGACTCCAAAGGCTCTTGGTCCTCTCTTCCTCCTTCCCCTTCCCAACTTTCCTCAGGTCCAGCCATGCCCTTGGCTTTTCTGGTTCTCCTACTGTTCCTCCTTCACAGGCCTTAATTCCAGGCTGGAGTTTGGGGTGGAGGCAGCTATTGTTTCAGCTATCAGCAGAGCAATGCTCCTTAACTGTATTAAATGAAGGGCGGAGGTCACACATCCCTAGTTTAAATGAGGTTCGGGCTGACCTTTAACGATATTGCACTCGTGGATTCTCTCATAACTCACGGAATAAACTCCCAGGGGCTCCTTCCACCTCCCGCTTTCCTTCCTACTATAAGGATGCCCGAGGCTTAATGCGCCTCTCTCCAATTTCGCTTTGATTTCTAATCCCATCCCCGTTTCCCCCCTCAGATACAGATATATTCATTCTCTAAAGGTGGGGGCAAAGAACCTGTTCCTTCCCTCCTCTGGTCGACAGCTCTTTCTTTTGTGTCTCTTTCCTCCCGCCCCCGTCCCCCTCCTCTTTCTTGACACAATGCACTATTTATTTGCACTGAAGGATAACTAAGAAGCAATTAAAAGATCAAAAGGCACAAACACAAATAGATCCAGTGGCAACTTGTGGGGTTTATTTTGCTGCTGCCGCTGCTGCAGCTTCACCAAAAGGCTGGCGTGTTTCCCCCCCAGCCCAGAGGGACACCTCTCTTATTGGGTCGCCTCTTCCTCGGCGCAGACTTTTTTATGATGGCTATTTTTCACCCCCATTGTTTGCTATTGCAGTTGTTTACTGGAAAATCACTTGTTTTTCTCAGGGAGATTAACCCTCCAAGCTTTCTTTTGTCTACTCTCAGGAGGTCCTTGTGGTGAGCTGGGGGAAGGGAGCTCCACTCCTTCAGCTATTAACAGTAGCTTACAGCCCTGCTTCACCCCCTTGCCTAGGTTGCCTTTCCTTTGATGAGCTCTTGCTGGAGGAGGAGAGAGGTGGCTGAACTTCGGTAAGGAGACAAGTCCTGCAGGACGGTTTGCACTGGGCAGAGAGGGAGGACCCACGAGCAGGATTTTCTAGCTCCTGGGTGTCTAGGTGGAAACTCCCAAATCCGAAGGATCGACATACCTCGCTGTAGAGAAACCCCAATACACACGGGCAGGACTTCCCAAGCGCTCAGCCTCCTTGACAGCCAGGCCACCTATGTAAGTGCTTAAGTGCAGATGTAGGCGCCGAGGTTAGGTGCCTATGTTTGAAAAGCCGGTGTGCGCAGAGGAGCTTTCTCAGCACCACGGCGCTCTTCCAGATGTGCGGACACCACTGCCCTGGCACTAGGGCGGGTGGTAGAGGTGAGACACAGCGATGCACAGAGCAGCAGAGCCCGAGGAACAAGCCAGAGGGCAGAAGGATGCTGAGGACGGAAGGATGTCCACAGCCTTCTTGGGGAGGACCGGTCCTGCTCTTTCCTCACATTTGCTTGGGCATGTCTAGGCAATTCCCGACTGCTCGGAGAGTTCCCAAGTCCCCCATACTTAGAATAAAAGTATCTATTTTTTCTGAAGTGGGAAATAAATAAATAAATAAATAAACAAACTTATTTGAGGCACATCGCAGCCAGGGTTCCGGCGCGTTGCCCGCAGGGCGAACCGCGCTGCGCGGCCGGGCAAGGGGCAGCCCCGCCGCTCCGCGCCCGCGCAGCGACGAGCGGGGCTGCCCGCGGGGGCAGGGCTGGGGGCGGGCAGCGCACGGCGTAGCCCCGGCCGCTCCGCGGGGCTTAGTGCAGCAGCGCGCTTATGTTATGTTATGTTATGTTATGTTATGTTATGTTATGTTATGTTATGTTATGTTATGTCATGTTATTTCCGCGGGGGAAAAGCCCCTGGGCTCCGCGGCGGTCGCTCCGGGACCCCGGCAGGGTTTGGGGGCTCCGAAGGGGCGCGCAGCCACCTGCGCGCAGGGAGCCGCAGGGGCGGCCGGGCGGGCGGCAGCGCGGGCCCCCGGGCGGGCAAAGCCCCCTCCGGAGCGCGGCCGGCGAGGAAAGCGCGCGGAGGAAACTTTTTTCCCCCCACCTCTTCCCTCCCCGAGCTGGACTCCGGAGGGTTACGAGGGAGAAGGAAGGAGGGAGGGAATGAGGGAGGGAGGGAAGAGAGAGGGGGTTAGATCGCGCTGCAACATTATTGGCTGCGTGGCCGGGCTGGTGCTCGCCGGGGAAGAGCATGCCCATTGTGGGGGTATAAAAAGGGGGCAGCCGGAGCGCCCTGCCTGTCTCCTCGCTCGTGGGGCAGCCAGCCGGGAGCAGCGTGCGCCTAAGGGAGCCAGCCCCTCCAGCCCCGGACAGGGACGCAGTCCACATACACCACAGTGAGAGCCACCCAAGGGGCAGCCACAGCAGGAGGAGAGAAAGGAAAAAAAAAAGGATAAAAAAAAAAAGGGAAAAAAAACCCAAACAAACAAAAAAGGAAAGAGAGAAAGCGCTTGCTCCGCTCGCTCGGTCTGCGGCGCAGCAGAATACCTGACCGTAACCAAATAACATCCTCGAGACAAAACCAAGCAGGGACTTGACAGCGCAGCCCGGCCGGGCGAGGAGAGTGGAGCCGGAGCGGGGGAAGCGCCGAACCGAACCGAGCCGCGCCGCGCCGTGCCGAGCCCGCCGGCAGGGCAGGAGAGCAGCATGCCCAGCGCCGCGGCGCGCACGGACGAGCGCTGCCGGCAGCCCGCCTCCCCGCCCGGCCCGCCGCACCCAGCCGAGGGCAGCGGCGGCAGCGCCAAGGTAAGCGCCGCGCAGAGCCGCGCAGCGCCGCGCGGCAGCGCCGGGGGCCGCGGGGCGATGCGGGCGGGCTGCCCCGCCGCCGCCGCCCGTCCCGCGCACGGCGCTAGAGGGACCCCGAGAGCCGGGCTGGGCCCGCGGTGACCGCGCGGAGCGGCCGCGGAGCCCCGCGCACTGCCCCGCGCAGCGGCGGCTCCGCGCGGGGTGCGAGGGACGGGGCGCGGAGCCGCGCGGGGATCGGGAATTCGGGGAGGGAAAACAAGGAAGGTGAGGCCAACACGAAGCGAGAGTTAATGGTTGGCGTGGAGCCTTCGACTTTGTGCGATTCCCTGTTTTTTCCCCTTCCTTCCCTACTGCTGTTCCCTGCAGTAATTGTTTTAAGAGCGCAACTTGGAAAGGTTTTAGCCCTTGCCTGAGCAGGAGGGAATTGGGGTGCATGAGGAAACTCGGATTTAGCGTAACTGTACCAGCAGATGTGGCTGCCTTGCCTTGAGCCAGTGGTATGTTAGCAGGGTTTCTGATACGCTAGGGGCTCGCGCAGGCAGCGTGGAGCAATCGAGTGTGAAAATCAGGGTTGCGTGGGTGGTTTTAAGCAGGCACCTCGGGAGAACCGCGGCGCTGAGTCCTTGTGTTGCGACTTCCTAGACAAAGTCCGTAGTTTTCTTCCCAAATGCCAGGATGTGCCTGGGAGGCCAGGGCCTGCTTTTCTTTGTTTTTATTTGTTGTCAGGTTGCACGGGTGTGTGTGTGTGCGCGTGGTTTTCTTCTTATATCAAGCAGCGCTCAGTGTGTTGGGCTGGTGGTTTTTCTTCCCTCCTCCTCTTGGCTTGATTTAGAGCAGAGTTGAGGAGTCTGGGTCGTCGGTTTTGTAAGGGTGACTTTGTGCTAAGGACATCTGGAGAAATAAAACTGACTGACACTTCTGGTTTGAGCTTCACTGAACTGTTTTGGACCCAACTTGACAATTTTGGTGGGGGTGAATGGGTCAGTGCTGTAAATCTTGCTCGGCGCTGTCGACACCCACACAAGCTCCCCCAGCCTTTCAAAGGGGCTATCCCTGCTCCTGTGAAAATTCATTAAGGGATAAAAGATTTGACACCGCAGGTCCCCTCCCACCTCTGAATGAAACTGGAGAGCCAAAATGTGTGTGTGTCCCGCTGCTTTTTTCCTGGCAGGTGATCCTTTCCGCAGCCCAGCCGGCGGGAGCAGG
This sequence comes from Tinamus guttatus, assembly GCF_059628265.1. Lineage (NCBI taxonomy): Eukaryota > Metazoa > Chordata > Aves > Tinamiformes > Tinamidae > Tinamus > Tinamus guttatus. The sequence continues at coordinate 10,720,132 of NW_028288774.1, read as the reverse complement.
CTGCCCCGAGGTGTGGGTGCCCTGTGATTCCAGCAGGCTTTGAATGAAGCCCTGCTGCAGCAGTGGAGCTCTAAAAAGAGAGTTTTCTGCCTTTCTTTCCTTGCTTAAATAAAGCAAACGCAGCAGGTGAGGTCTTATTTTTAGAGGGACTGAGCGGCTGGTGCGTTTCCAGCGCTGCATACTAGCTAGCGGCGTGAGCGGCCCACCCTCTCCTTGCTCGTGTCCTGGGCCTGACCTCGCTGGTCTGTGCTAGGTTTGCCTGTGCTGCTTCTGCATCTAACGAGGCAGAGCGATGCCTCCGTCGCCGGGCACGCGGACACTGACTCGGAAAGGCGGGGAGAACCGTGCCTGGTGACTGCAACCTGGCTCCGCAAGGGTTAAATCTGCTTTGCCAAGGCATAAAGTAAGTTCAGCGTGTTGTGGGAATATCACTTGCCAGTAAACTCCAGTCACCACAATTTCTGATTTAACAGCTTAACTTGCTGTTAACTTTTCCTGATACACTCCAGGTTTTGGACGTGGATGTGGAGAGGGGAGAGGAACAATAAAGAAAGGAGTTAAGTGAGGCTACTAAAACAGACTTAAATCCCTTCCCTGGCTCTTGCCAGCTGTCTTTAGAAGAGTTAAGCAAGATTGCATTTCCTTTTTTTTCTGCCATAAATCAAACGTTTCTGGGCTGCATACCAAAATTTGTGCAATACGCTCTCACTCCCCAGCGGGTCGAATAAATGGTACTGAATACCCCATTCACCTTTTGGAGCTTGATTTTTCCACAGCTCCAGTAGCCCATGCTGCAGAGTTGGTGGCGCGAGGGCGCCTTGCTTCCCGGTGGGAAAGGCGATCCCAGGGCAGGGCTGAGCAGTGTGCGGGGGACGAATGGGGAAGACAAAAAAGCAGAGTGCTGAAAATAGAAGCAGTATTGCCAACCTCAGCCCTATAAATGTCACGCGAGCCAGGTGCCAGCAACTGGGAGATTTTTATTTCTTTCTTGAAGCCTCGCTATTAAAGCCAAACAGAAAAAAACAAAAACCCAAAATAAACAGTCCCGAATCCCCTGGTTCTGGGTCAACCTTAGTTGCCTGGCAGCTCAGTGGTCACAAGCCCTGTGACACTCTGATGGAGGTGTGGCGCTGCTGGAGCCCTGCTACCTCTGTCCAAGGTGTGGACCGATGGCACATGAGAGGTGAGCACATGCCCAGAATCCTGGCATCTTTGGGGTTTTCTTGGTAGGCTGCCCAACACCTGCGAGCATCTTGTGGTACCCACGTGCTGGGGTAAACTTGTGCCTGGCATGGTCAGAGGTGGCTCGCAGGTGGCCGCTGAAGTGCTGAAGCTTCAGCCACTCGGGCTGGGCTGAGGCACTGACAGTTTTGCTTGTCTTTTCCCTCCTACTTGGTGGAGACTGACAACTTCTTGCCTTGCTGCTGTTGAAGCTCTGCACTACCCCATAAAGAGCAAGAGTTGGCCTGGGCTATTCAAAAATCCAAAATTTGCAGACTGGGCCATCTGTCAACTCCCTCCTACGTTGCGCTGTTCATATTAAATTGTAATGAAGGCCAGACTGAAGGAGGAATTAGGTCAGACAGGAGGTTGAGTATCCGTTTTTTGGGAGATGTTGCCCAAGAGAGGCACAGTGGTTTGGTTGGCTTGGTGCACGCATGGATGCGAAGGACGCCTGAGCAGTCCTTGGAGATTTGGCAGCAGGGCCTTGTAGCACACAGTGGCCTCTTGGCCTCTGGCTCCTCAGCAGCTGGACAGAAATCGCTGTTCCAGCTGATGGTGCAGCGACTTGTCAACCCCCCCTGCAGCAGCCTCGAATGCCTCTTCCCTGCACCTGACGTCCATCCTGCATCACCTGCTTGAGCACCTGCAGGGCCTCATCCCTCCGTAGCAAAGATAAAGCCTCTGTGGGCGTCTGGCGCCGGGCATCCCTGTCCCCGCCGCTCCTAGGGCTGGGTGTTAGGGGCGCAGTGTCCTCTGGAGGCAGTCAGCGGGTGTCCGGCCAGGGCTGCTGCATGTGGCGCCGGGCAGGGCGCGCTGCAAGTCCGGCCACACGTGCTGACTCGGGCGCGGACGAGCATCCCGGTGTGTGCATGCCCAGACATGCTGTGTGACGGATGCGCGTGCATCGCTCTCCGGAGGGAGGCAGGAGAGGGACAGCGGTGAAAGGAGATGGGGTGATGGTGGCCGAGCACAAGGCTGGCGCTACCGCTGTCCTCATGGCACCCAGGCGTGCCCCGGGAAGAGGATGCGGCTGCATGCATGCCTGGATGGGGAAAGGGTTCCCAGGTGTTTCTTGCCGTTTTCCTAGGACAGAAGTTGCCTTTTTTCCACCGAATGGGCAGGGATCTGGTCTTCCCCAGCGTCAGGTATTGCCCCACTGACGCAACCCGGCTCTCCTGCTGTGTGTCCTCCCCGGAGGCTGCAGCGTTGCCTGTGCCCTGGGGACGCCGGCAGCCTGGAGCTGTGCTAGAAACATAGAAGAAGGTGGGGGAGGCACTGATGCTGCTGCAGAAGTGCCTGTGTGCCACCTGGAGCCTGGGGTAGAGCTACTGAGCGCAGCATCTTCATGCCGCTACCAAAGAGCAGGCACCAAAGTAGCTTTATTGCCCCTGCTCCTGGGGAACCTGAGCTGATTTTGTGGCTTTACCTTGGCCTGGGGCAGGGAGATGTGGTGCTCATCAGGGAGGCGTTGTAGGGCCTTGAACTGTCAGCAGGTTTACCTCTGCCTGTGTGCCCATCGCACCTTGATTCCAGTTTAATCCTCTGCATTGGCCAGTATACCCATGTCCTTCCTTGGGGTGGGTTTCCTGAGCGAAGTCTTGGCCCTCTTGGGAAGGCTGGGCCCTAGATGGTGGTACTTGGGCTGGGCAGGTCTCCTGCAGTGGCCACCACGGCTGGGCTGAGCCGAGTGTTCCTCAAAAGCAGCGGTGCCTGTGTGGGCCACGAGGTCGCATCTCCCTGCGCTGGGGAAACACGCTTCAGAGCTTTTCATCGGACCCACTTAGAAAGCAAAACAAAGCAAAAGACTAAAACACACATCCCGATCATCATTTAAATGATTTCCCATTAAAAGGGAAAGAAAAGATGGTGCTTAAAGAACCGGGGGAAAGAAATCTTTCACAGCAGGGCTAACGTGGGATTTCCCAATGGAAAATAGCCTTGGTGTCAACCGTGTCTGGCCCAAGGCTGGCTTGTAGGCTGAGCCTTGCCTGCCAAACCCTCGTCCGCAGCATCTGAAGCCATCCATGGGGGGAAAATGCAGGGTGAGGAGATGCGAGGGGAGAGGAGGGGCGAGGTGGGGGCCCGTCCCCATGTCTGACCCTCTGGCTTTACCCCACAGGTGCCGAGGATGTGCGCCGCGAGGAGGCTGCTGCTGCTGCTGCTGGCCTTCCTGGCCTCTGCACTGGATGCTGCCGCCGCCTATGGCACAGCTGAGACCCTCTGTGGCGGCGAGCTTGTTGACACGCTGCAGTTCGTCTGCGGGGACCGGGGCTTCTACTTCAGTGAGTAGCCAGCACCAGGGCCTGCCCCCACATGGGTGCACTGAGCATCCTGTTCTCAGCGCGGTCGCTTTGGCACAGCAGGGACTGTATCTCCTCCCTTGCTGCCGTCTGCATCTGTGTCTGCGTGCAGGTGCCGCTGAAGAGAGAAGCTGGAGGTGTGGGGTGACATGGAGCTGCTCGGCACTGGCTGGGGGTGTTCGAGGGAGTGCGGTGGGGAGGTCAGCCCCTGTGCTCAGAAAAGTCAAGTGTTGTTGGGAAGCGCTGCTGTGTTCTGGGGGAAGTGATGCTGTGTTTTGGGCTGACCCGTGGTGCAGGCGGGTACTCCGCAGTGATTTATCTAGCCCTCTCAGTGCTGAACCTCTGGCACAGCTTGTCTGAAAAGCTCCCAGCTGGCACCACATTGGTGTTGTATCCACATCTCCCTGCTCATCCCAGCTGCTGCTCCTGGGAAGCGCCCCTTGGAGCAGCTTCAGGAGCACCTGGACAGGGAGCTCTGCTGCCCCGCTCTGGGCAGGTTTGGTCGTGTCTGCAGCTCCTCAGTGCCTCTCCAAATCCTCCACCTGCTACCTGGGTGCAAACCTGTTGCCAGCAGCTGTGGAGCAGCAATGCCGTTGGAAATACCTTGGAAGTGTCTTCCACGGCATAAATTCTGCTTGAAAAAATGAAGTGGCTGTTGCCTGGTGAGCATGGCGTCCTCAGGGCAGTGGATGAGACACTGCCTACCGTGGGGGCATTTTGGGTTTTGTGGCCGCATTGCAATGGGCAGGGGCAGCTCGACGGGCTTGGGGCCGGGGCTGCCTTGCCCTGCGCCGGTGTTTTGTCTCTGAGGGCTGTGCCTGCCCTTCTGCAGCGCCCTGCTGGCGAGTGAGTGCAGGTGGCCACGGGCAGGAGGCCAGGTGGGAGGGCGCAGGCGCGAGCTGCTGTGCGTTTGGCGACCTTGTGAAGATTAAGCCGCTCAGAAAGCTGCTTTCGAGGAATGAGGCAAGCTGCTTTTTCAGGAATGCTGCTCTCTGGAGCTGTTCTCCCTCCTACCTGCCCATAGAGGGAAGGGTTTGCTACCCAGCTGGGGAAGACCCTGGGTACCAATTTTGGATGGGGATACTCTGTCAGCAGCTGGCGCCATGCACAGTCTGGTGTGCCGGGAGCATGGCAGTGCTGCCGCGGGGCTGCTTCCCGAACCCAGCACTCGTTGAAAGCAGGCTGCTGTTTTGGGAAGGCGCTGGGAGCTTCTAACTCCCCTGAGGGAACCGCGCTGCGAGGGTTTGCGCGAGTGCCAAGGGCTTGCACCACAGCACTCTTCCTCCTGCCTGGCTCTCGCACCTCTTCCTCTCACCTATATATAGAGGAGCGACTGCCCTCTGCCTTTTGCTTCCCTCCCCTCCTCCCCGTCTGGTCTCGGCGGGGGGATGCAAGGGAGCGGGGTTTTTGTCTTATGGACAGACTGACCTCTTTTCACCTCGAATAACCCTGCTTTCCAGGCCAGAATAAAAACACTTCTGCTGGCCGACCAGGAGCTTCGTGCCAAGCAGCCGAGCTGGTGTTTGCAAGGGGATTTGTCTTTTTTTTTTTTCCCCCTTCTGTCTGGTCCCCCTCCCCTTTTTCCATCTCTCTGGAGTGCAGGTGCCCTCAGGCTGAAGGAAAGCCATCCCAAAGACCTCTTTTAAGCCAAAACCCTGTTTTAAGGGTATCCAGCTGTACAAGGCTGAGGAAATGTTTGGGTGCAAGCTCTGCTAGGTGAAGGGTGCAGACATCCCGCACTCTTTTCTTTTTTTATCCCTTTATGGGTTGGTCCAAGTTGGTCTTAGTCATAATTTTTACCTTTTTTTTTCCCTTTGTTGGTTGGTCCAAGTTGGTCTTAGCCTTAGTTTTTAAAACCTTTTAGCCACCAGCACCCTGGATCTCAGCATCCTGCCCCTGCAGTCTCATGGTAAGATCTACAGGACAAGTATATTGTTGTCTGCTGGATCATGGGGACATGTTTCAACACTGAGACGCTTGCCTGTGCCCACCTGTGCCCTGCTGGGAAGCTAGAGGCTTGCCTTCTTGTGGGTCTGTGTCTTAAAACTGAGCCCAGCTTTGTCCTGTTCAACCCAATGGCTGCATGAGAGCTGCTGCCTGATGAGCAACCGGCCTTTAAGAGACCGATTCACTGGGGAAGCCAAATGCTGCCACAGCCTCGTCCCACGGGCGCAGGGGAGCGCCGACAGCTGCAGAGGGCTTGTTGCAAGGGTGATCTCGGGAAAAATGCATGCCGTGAGAGAGCTCACTGGCGTCTGTCTGATACCCAGGTGATTTAAACACCGAGCTCCCGGGCTATGTCCTTCTAAAAGGAGAACTTGCTGAAGGTGATGTCCCCCTGGGGTGTTCCTGGAAGCCTGTCTCTGGGCTATCCTCTGGGCTTAGCTGCAGCTGCTTGCATCAACACCAAGTGGGTGCAGGGTACCAGCAGCTCCCGTGGGTGCTGTTTCACCCCTGGCATTTGGCAAGGGGCAAAGAGGCAGTGCAGGCTGAGGAGGGTGAGCAAGTGACAGTGGGGACATCCGTCTGGGCGTCTGCTCCCCCGAGCACAAAGCAGAATGGCAGGTGTCTCTGGAGCAGCTGTGCTTTGCATACACTCCTGTAGCTGTCCAGCATCCTCAGCTTATATTCAACGTGCATCCCCTTTTCCATCCATGATGCCGCCGTTTCCCAAGGCGAGTTATGAGGTGCTTGTGAGAGGGAAGATGAGTGGCAGCAGGTCGCGTATGGCATTTCCCGCTGCTTCCCGTGCCCTGCTTGGATGCGGACCCAGGTGCGCTCGGCTCCAGGGACACCGGGGCAGCAGGAGGGAGATGTGCAGCTGACGTCGGCTGTAAACAGAGCCGTGGGCCCTGCCCTGTGTCATTGTGAAGATGCTCTGGGCTGGAGGAGCTGGGGGGCGAGGAAGGGCCTGGGGACCATGGAAGAGAAGGAGGAGCAGTGTCCTCCCTCTCCTCCACAAACAAGGGCTCCCGTTTCCTCCTTCCCAACAGCTGATAAGAATTCAGCTCTGTGCCGGCCACTTGTGCTGACGGGGCACATTCCTGCGCACCCGCCGGCCCTCCGAATAATACTAGGAAAGAGCCGGGGGGCGGCGCAGAGCTGGACGCGCAGGGCCGGCCCGGGGGCACGGGGACAGCGGCGGCGCTGCGGGCCGTGCACAAAGGGGCCCTTGTTGGTCCCCGCCAGGCCCGGCGGCCGAGCGGGCTGTTTACGCCCAAGGGCCCCTTGCGCTCAGCTTGGCGCTTGCTTTGCCTTGCGATGCTGCTCCAGACCCTCCAGTGCAACCTCCCCATTGACAAATCCCCACTGGGGCGGCCGCAGGAGGTGCCGGATGGAGCAGCGGAGCTCTGCCGAGAGGGAGGAAAGCGAGAGGTGGCGAAGCGGGGCAGGAAGCGGGTTTCCCGACGGGAGCGCGGTAATTAGTTAAGTGGGAGCTATTTCCTCATGGTTGCGCGAGGCGCACGGCCACCCACCAGCCATTGCAGCCCCGTTTGCTGGTGCTGTCGAAGCCAGAGGCCACATGTGGGCAAGAGCTGAGGAGTCTGCCCGGGCGGGCTGTGTCATCTGACCGTGGCAGCACAGGCAGCACAGTCTGGGGCAGCGGTGGCATGGCCACTGTCTGCTCCCTTTCCCCTTCCAAGCCTGAGGACCCCTTTATTCCAAGAGGGAGGAAAATAACCATAATGGGAGCCTTTCCTCAGAGCGCTTGGAGCAATAGTGTCACCTGAGTGCTGCTGCGCTAGTGGCTTCTCTCGTCTGCCAGAGGGGAGTCTTCATGAGAGAATGAGGACCTGGTCTGGGAGGGGTGGGAGCATGCTGCTGAGCGATCCGCTCTTTCCACAGCAGCTTTGGAGTCGTCCCATCTGTGAAAACCTAGTGCGTTGCTCCGTCTCACCTGCCCAAGCGCCAAGGTGAGAGAAGCTTGACAACCACAACACTGTATAGCTTCTTGCTAAGCTAGGCAGGTGTTGGGATCCACCTTGTTGCAGTAACTGCTGTAGCGTTCACATGCCCAATCGACCGTGGCTTGCTCACTTCCCGTGTCCCAGCTAGCTGAGACTGCCTGTGGAGGCGTCTTCTGCCAGTGCTTCGGGGAGGCTGGGTGTCCCTTTGGACGTGGGGCTTAACGGCCATGCCTCTGCCTTTGCAGGTCGGCCAGTGGGGCGAAATAACCGGAGGATCAACCGGGGCATCGTGGAGGAGTGCTGCTTCCGGAGCTGCGACCTGGCTCTCCTGGAGACCTACTGCGCCAAGTCCGTCAAGTCGGAACGAGACCTCTCGGCCACTTCCCTGGTGGGGCTGCCGGCGATCAACAAGGTAAGTGGGGGTGGAGCTGCTCCAGAAGAGGAAGAAGGAGGAGATAAACGGGCTGTGGAGAGAGAGGAGGACGCATGTCTTTGAGACCTGCTTTTCCACAGCAAAGCTGGGCTGAGGAGACCTCAGAGGGACAGAGATGCTGGGAAGCCACTTGAGCAGGAGGGTTGGACTAGATGATCTCCAGAGGTCCCATCCAACCTCAGCCCTAAAAGGAACAACCATGCCTGATCACCTGGCACAGAGCGCACATGGGGTGGTCCCCTCCAGCCTAGACTAGAAATGGTCGAGGCTAGGGAAGAAAAAGGAGAAATGAGTTGTCCCTCAGGGGCCAGGTGGGAACCCATTCCCCCCCTCATGCTGCTTCTCCCCTTCCCCTTGCAGGACAGCTTCCAAAAGCCGTCGCACGCCAAGTACTCCAAATACGATGTGTGGCAGAAGAAGAGCTCACAGCGCCTGCAGCGCGAGGTGCCCAGTATCCTGCGGGCCCGCCGGTACCGGTGGCAAGCGGAGGGCCTGCAAGCCTCCGAGGAAGCCAAGGCGCATCGCCCCCTCATCGCCCTGCCCAGTCAGAGGCCTCCAGCAGCGCGAGCATCCGCAGGCACGCCGGGCCGCCAGAAATGAACTGCCCAGCAGCTTCTCCGTTTTCGGTCCGCCGGGGGCGGGCGGGAGGACTGGCTGTGTCTAGCCCCCGAGCCCCTCGGCCCCCCAGGCGGGCGGCAGCGCCGGGGGCTGCCCCCTCGCCGCCCAGCGGCCAGCCCGGCCTGGGATCTCCCCACCGGGAGCCACCGCGGAGAGCTGGCAGGACCGTGGCACCCTCGGCCAGCGGCGCCGGCTCCGTGGCATCATCCTTCCGGGTTATCTTTGTTTTTTTGGGGGGGGCGGGAGGGGCGCTTCATTTCCCAGACCTGTTTTCTTCCCCCATGTACCCAGTGTTTTCAAGCCTGTGCTTCAAAGGGACAGTTTGGCACTTGAACTTTGTTTTTGGTATTTTTTTTTGTTTTTTTTTCTCCTGTTGGGCATAACACAACATCCTGGGTGCCAACAGCAGAAGACAAAAGAAAGGATACGACGTCAAACTTTATTCTTTTTTTTCAAGAAGAAGAGTCCATTCCGTGTCTTTCTGGACAATAAAGTGAAAAAATGATGGGGAGAAACATTGAGGGATATATATGTATTTTTCCTCATTCCCACCCCCACTTTTTAGTTTATTTTATTTTTTTGATATTTTTTTCTTATTTTTATAACTTTCTTTTGCACCTTTTAAGAAAAAACAAAGTAACTGAGAAGAAATTCCGAGGAGCCCATCCATCCGCGTTGTTTGTGTGTGCTTAATTACAAGATTCCAAATCGACTTGCACCTTTTAAAATCATCGATGAAGTGAGAAGGGGAGGAAGATGAGAGAGAGAGAGAAAGAGAGAGAGAGAAGAAAAAGGAAAGGGGAAAAAAAAAGAAAAAGTGAGCTGATGCTCACTTTAAATGGAGGAGGCGTCTGCATTGCACATTTGCCACGGATTTAGTTGATTTATATATATAATATATTATATAACTTTTTTGGCAAAAAAGCACTATTTTTATGGGACATTTTGTGTAGTATCTGAAGAGGGATTGTAATGTTTAAAATGTGTTATGGTGCTAAAGTAAGTTGGAAGGGAAAAAAAACAGAAATAGCAAGGGAGGGTGGGGAGGGAAGGACAAGATAGCGAATACTGAACTTGAAATTTTAGCTTTTCGTTTTAGGAAAAGTGTGATAAATGTGTTTCTTTTCTCTTCTGAAATATAGCTTGGTCATGACCATATGAGCTCGTTGGCTATCACTCATGTACACAGATGCACGCACACACAGAAATACATCTATACGCATCCTTTTTTTTTTTTTAAGAAAAAGAGAAAAACAAAACAAAAAATATTTAGATGAAAAGGGAACTGTTCTAAAGACAAACTGTGTCGAGGGTGCGCACGGGTGCCCAGTAACGCCTCCGGGTCACGCTGGCTCCCAGGACCGCCGCCTGGGTCACCCTCCCCGGCTTCTCCCCGGCGCTGCCAGCTCGCTTGCGCGCCGCTGCGCCGGGCAGCCCTCAGCCCTGCTGCTGCGCTGGAGGGAGCAAAGTCGAAGCTCTCGCTCAAGGCCCCAGCAGAGAGGCGGGCAGTGGGCTGTAAAATAGGTTGGTTTTAAAAATAATATATATTATCTGTCTAGGAACCGTAAAAGGGGGGAATCAATTACATCTCCCTATGATATACTCTCACTTGCTAATAAAATGGGGACACTCTGTTAACCAGTTCTGTACTTGCTTTGTCTTATATATCCATACATTTAAAACATAAAAAAAAAAAGACTACTTGAATTGTATTCTATTTCGTGGTTTGGAGGGGAGGGCTAGGGGGAGTCTTGAGAGGGGGAGGATTTTAATGTATAATCCTTTTGTTTGTTATTACCTTGCAATGTTGAGCCATGAAGCCTTTGTTTAAAAAAATGGCACTGCAATACACGACAAAGAAAATCCTTTATTTATTTTATTAAATATATATGGAAATGAAAATTGGTCCAAATTAAAAGGGCAGGGGGAGGGTAAGTGGGTGGGGAAGGCAGAATAAAAACAACAATTGCAAATAATTGACTTTTTTTTTCCTTTTCATGTGTCTTTTTTTAAAAGAAACCTAGTTTTTATTTTTTAAAAAGAAAAGTAAAAGCTTTCCTGGATGCTTTGTACCAAAAAAAGAAAAATGAAGAAAAAAAAAAAGAAGAAAATCTGTTAAGCAAATAAATATCCATCCAGAATATGAAGCCTGGCTTTTTCTTTTATTTATTTTTCACTACTTATGTGGGAGGGAGGGGTCACTACTGGGAGGGGGAGGGAAGGAAGGAAGCTGTGCCAAGTGGTTGTTAGGTTAATTAAGGTCATTAGGTTATTAAGGTTGTTAATGCTCCCCTCTTTTGGGCCTGCAGCCTCTAAGGAAGGGGATGGTTCTGTGGTGTTCAGCATCTTCTGCTGCTCCAAAGGCAATGCTGGAGCTTTAGCCTGCCTGGCTCTGGCCAGGGGAGCTTGATGCCTGCCTGGTGGTGCTTTGCTGGGGCTGGTGATGTTTGCCAGAAGCGGTCAGCCTTTGGTCAGGTGCGCTGTTTTATGGATCTGGGCCATTTCCAAAGTCCCAGTAACTGGAGTTCCCGCTTGGAGGCAAGCTGAACTGGAAGGGAACATGTTCTGAAGGTAAGAAGGGGAAAAAAATCTTGTCTGTGTTCAGGTTTCCTTGTTTTCTCAGGCATCCACCAATTTTAATTTCTAGGGGCAACATGTTGTTGTCTGAAACTTTTGGAGATCCAGGTCAACTGTTTTTATCCTCTATAAGCACTATGTGGTGGTGCAAATGTCAGGAAAAGTACTCCGGGTCCAGGTTGGTAGTGACTTCTATTGCTGCAGTAATTACTGGGCAAGCTGGTGCCAAAGAGGTCCCTTATGCCCAAAAGCAGCTAGATATTGTGCATCTGACATGAGTCACTGATTGGGGGATGCCAAATGCATCTATGGAAAACTAGTTTCTTGTAAAATTTGTCTTAAGTCGAAAATGTAGATTTTTCTTGGAGACTTTTTTTAATAAATAGATGGCAGGTTTTCTTGTACAGATGCAGAGATAGCTGCTTCCTTTGGATGCTTCTTCACTGCAGGTGGAGAAAGGTTGTGTTCATCTTCCCATCCCTCCATCTTTTCTAGACTTTTTTTTTTTTTTTTTTTTTTTTTTTTGCACCTAGAGGTGCTACAAAGGGCTGACGTAGTCATGATTGTGGTGGAATCTGCTGCAAGTTTTGTTCTCAAGAGCTGTTTTTCCTCTCTGCCTCTTTTTTTGTGTGTGTGTGCATGCATAAATCACACATGCAGAGGGGGGACAGCGTGGCGTGCAGACCTCTTTCTGGCGCCTTTTTTAGTTCAGTTGCGCCAACATGCCCCCTCGCCCCCCTCTGGGGACTTCAGAGCCTGGTTGAGTGAGGCCAGACCTGTGTTTCAGCTCGGGTTTCTTAGATGGACGGACAGAGTTGACTGAGATTTTCTTAAGCCCTCCCGGGGCTGCTCCAAAGACCTCTGTGTGTTGCTTTGCTGCCTTGCAAAGGGATGGGGAGGCAAATAATAATTTTGGCAGAAGAGTCAGAAACTTCTTCCCTGGTGCTCTGGAAAGAAATGGGTAAGTGCTCCTTGTCCAAATCTACCTGTCCTTCCAGGTATGGATAGTATGTTGCTCTGTGGGAAACAGCAAGCAAATGGTTTTAATTTAATAATAATAATAAATAAATAAAAACCTTTGGATGTACATAAACTCCAGGCAGTGTGGTGGAGTGGCAGCTCTGGGATTCCTAGGCCATGCAAAGGAGGACCCCTGGTTTGCAACAGCCAAGGGATGCCCTGTCCTGGGAATTTCTTCTCATGCGAGGGGCTTGGGATAGCTCCTGGGAGAGAGCTGTGGCTGCCACTGGGACGCGTGCTGTGACAGGCATGACTTCAATCTGCTGGAAATGCCATGTTGGTCCAAGCGGGAATCTTAGCTTGCTCTGCTGTACTGCTACCAGCTGCGCACGCATGGAGGAATGCACTTGTTCATTAAAATCATGTCAGCCTTCATGGAAAGCCCTGCGAGAGCCTCTTTCCCTGTCTGCTCCTTGTTTCCACCACCAAGGCACTGACGGCTGAGACTTCCAACCCACCAGGCGCTCCTTCAGCAACAAGCGATGGGCTTAAGACAGGAAACATCCCAACAAGGGGTTTTGGCTTGGGCGGTGATGGAACTAGGCTTGGCACTTAAAATGGGCTATTCTAGTCTTTAGCTGGCTGCTTGCAGCTCTCAGTTTGCATGGCCAGACTGCAGCTATTGGACGGGAGCATCACCACAGAGTGCTGATCTCCATGTGTATTCTCCAAAGTGCAACATGGCAAGTGGCATTGGCTGGAAAGCATTAAGCACAGCACAGTTTTGGATGAGAAAGTCTGAACAGTTTCTTTTTGCCATTTGTAATATTTGAGTGTTTGACAAGTAACAGCAGAGAAACAAACTCATTCCCTCCTATGAGCAATCATGAGAGTATCTGGCATCTCTCTATCAGTACCTGTCTCACTTATCAAAACTACTATAGATAAATTCAATTTTTACTGAATTTTTTCAATATTCTTGCATGCACATGTTTGCCCTTCTTTGCTGATCGCCTTTCGAGCAGCTCACAATTACAGGACATTGAGGCAAAATAATATTAAACTGACGGAGTAGTGAGTTATTTCCACGCCTTGCCACAGGAGAAGGTCTGGGATTACCTCTCTGCTTATTTTCTCACCGAAGTGCGTTCAGGTGAAGGTTGTGCTCCTTTTGTACAAGACAGCACCTCTTAGTTCAGCAGATCTTCAAAGGAACTCTCTTAGGAAGGCAGAAATGCAGGGAAAATCAAAGCTTGTTACTGCAGACTAATGTTTCACATAAATCTGTAAAAGAATTTTAAATCATTAATGGCAACCCACCCTAAAAGCACTCAAGTCTTTTGTCTTGGATCTTGTCCTGAGACAAAAGGGACCTTGTCTCATTGCTTTTATTGCAAGGCAGAATGCAGCTTGTCATAGCTGATGGCTAGAAGATCACTTCCAGCCACCATCAGCTGCTGGTGATGATATCCGTTCTTCAGACAGTTCTTTACTTCCCTTTCTGGATGAGGGAGCCATCTCATTCCTTTCATTTTGTCAGACTAATAAGACAAACTCTTTTAGTCTCCTTTTATAAGCTGGATTGGGACAGTCTGATTTTTCCCTACCAGTTTCTCTACTCTAGTTGGCTGTCTCTGCAACTTTTCTCATCTATGACTGCTTAGGGCCAGCAGGGAGACAGAAGCTTCTGAAATCTTTGCCCTTTCTGCAGAGCAGTTTTATTAATGCTCTGCCCGAACTCCAGGGTTTAGAAGTCATGGGCTGAGGTTCAAGGGAAGCTTTCTACCATGTGATTAGGGAGTGCTGGGCCTTCAGGCAATGTCCTTCAGACAAGGGATGAACAAAGGCTTCTTTTCAGCGTAGACATCACTTAGTCTTAAGTAGCATAAAGTAAGCGCAATATTTTGTATCTAAACTTTGTTGTTGTTGTCTTCCTGCTGTAAATATCCCTGCAGATAGGCATTCCCCAGCATAATTAATGCCTGTGCTGCAGTTGCAGCTTACCAGGGCATTGTCCCCTACAAGCGCAACTATCTGAGCTGCAGCCTGAAGCAATAGCTATAGGGGATCAGTCTTGGGCACCTTGTGAATAGTAAAGTGTTAAAGCCCAGTCTCCATAAGCTCAATTACCCAAATCCTTGTCAGGGCCTTGTCAGGGAAGCAGGCACCACCCTCCCCACCATTCCTAACTAAGGTGCTCCTCTGGAAGAGACATGGGTTTGAAGCTATTGGGGCTAAAGGGAAATCAGCTCTGCCTCTCCATTCCAGATGAATGCACTCTTCACTTAGAAGACAACATCTTTTGGCCCTCTGGTCACTTTGGGGCCAGGAAACCATGGCTCACTTTTTCAATGGATAAGGACTTAACTCCTTAACTCTGGAGTTAAGTGGTGGCCCAGAATAGAAACAAAATGGGAAGCAGGTGATTTATAGTGCTTAGGATCCTGAAAACACCTCAGACTGTTGGTGCTTCCAACCTTTTCTGATCTCATTTCAGAGCCCTGTGTTTCCCCAGTGGCAGTAAGGCCTCTGTATAGTGAATTCAAGCCTGTCTTTGCTTCCTTTAAATGTTTTCATGGATTCCTTTGAAGGAGCTCACAGATCAATCTTGGTTCACAGCCTACAAGCTGAAAAATCACTTTCAGGAGCTTTTTATTTATTTATTTTCTTCTAGCAAAAATACTAAGAGAAAAGCAATCTATTTCATCTTTTGCAGGAGACAAAAGATGGGCATCCAAATAAGGTGGACATCTTTCATGGAAAGAAAGCATGAACCCTGTGGCCTATTTTTGGACTTGTTGGATTCTGGCCTATTGTACAGCCAGTAGGCCTCTGGTAAAAAAGTGAGGGAAACAGCCTCTGAGGCATGCCTGGAAGTGTCACTGACTCCTTAAATGAACAAAAAAACATGAACCTAGGGGCTACAGTTGTCTTAATGTCCCAGCTAGGAGCACCATGGCCTGCGCAGGCCACTCCAGCCTCTAGGATAGAATATTCCCTACCTCTATTTTATTTTTATTTTTCTCACCAGGAACAGGAATTTTTGAAACTTGATTTTTCAGTCTGGAGCCAGAAGGGCTCACTGATAATAGTAATCTTTGTTTTTTCAGAGCTGAGGTATAGCTGCAAAGGGAGGGAGGTGATGAGGAGAATATTAGGGCTTCATCTTCCACAATGTTGTTGCTTCTGTTCCTCCTCCCTCTCCCCTCCATTCTCCATGCTTAGCGCAGAGAGCGGCAGGAGTATTATTTCTCAAGGCCTACAATGACGTCAATATGCGGGGTATTTATTTATGAAATCGAATCTAGCAGTGGGGGAGAGGAGAGCGGAGGAAGATGGATGCGCACAACAAGCAGCTGCCAAGATAGAGCAGAGCAACAACCTCACAGTATTTTTCTACTCTTTCTCGGAGAGGGATGTGATGCTCAGAGTTTTAGAGGCCAGGAAAAGAGACAGAAAATAGCCGTTTGTCAAGGGCAGGCCACTATACAAATATAGTAAAGATGCATCAAGGTGTTGAGCTGAAGAGGTAAATAGCCTGTTTCTGGGGCTGAGATATGCAGCCTGGGCACTTTCCATGATGGTGCAGCACCTTTGGCTTCAACACCCATGAGCTTTGGAAAAGAGGCAGGGGAAGGGAGAGGGGAGAAAGATGACCTTGTGCACAGTCCCCCTTTCTCATGCAGAGGCTTGAACAAGGGACTGGCTTTCCCAGGTAAGATTTCTCCTGGAAAGAGGAGCATGGTCCCTCTGGGGTGGAAACAAATGCAGACTGCAAGTGCCTTATCTGTCAGCAGGCAGCTCCCAGTTGTGCATGGAAGTTGTGTATGGAAACTCACTCACAGGACGTAAGGAAGAGCTGATTTGGCCCTTGCCTTGCTTTGCCTTTGCTGAAATTCCTTGCTTGCAGAGAATTGGTGTCAGTGAGTGGGTTTCTCCCTCACGGGAGCTAGGTCAAGGTATCGGTCCTGGCCCTCCGATTTCACGTTCCTCCAAGCTGAGGGCAGGCAGACACGTTCTGGAGATCTGTTTACAAGTCAGGCTATCGACAGTTATATAATGACACAAGCCTCCTTGCCAACAAATTGTTGTCGGCGCTGGAGAAGACAATTAGCTCGCGGCTGCGGGCTGCGAGCTTGCACAATGCCGGCTTTGTGCCACTCTGCCATATGCCCGGGACACGGCATCCGTGGCATGCGTGAGCCAGCCCGCTTCACCAGCTGTCCTCAGAGGAAGAGGTGGCCCAGGAGAAGGGAAAGGAGGACCCAGCATGAACAAGGCTTCTGTCCTTGGCTAGATCAGTGGGAGTCCCGGTGGCAAGGGAGGTGTCATGGAGGGCGCCGGGTCTGGACTGTGTCTCGCAGCGCTTTCCTGTGCTGGAAGTGAGGGGATGATGGTAAATTGGTGATGGCGCCGCAGGGCAAAGACGGCTCTGACCCTGCCATGGAAGTGTGATGGGAAGCCTCAGTGTTTGGCTTCCTCTGTTTCCTGGTGTGCTGACGGATTTAGGCTATTGCTGAGACTTCTGACTCTGCAGGCGCAGAGTCAGTGGAAAAAATGTAGTGTCTAGAGATGGGAAATACCAGGCCCTCTTAGAAATGCTCTCGCTTAAAAGGGAAAGGTGGCTTCCTGGCTAGCTTGCATTCCTCTCCTAAATGGGTGTAAAGGGAAGCAGAGCTTTGTAAAGCTGAAAAGTGTGCCCTGAACCTGGGCTGCTGTCATTTTAACCTGAAATGACTCTTACCTGGGTCCCTTTGAGACAAGCTTGAACCACAAGAGACTTCTAACAGATATGCTGTGGCTGGAGATATTTGGTGCCCACTCAAGTCCACTGCTTGCCTCTTTTTCTCTTGCCTAATGGGACCAGGGCAGGCCACAGGGCAGCGTGTGCAGAGTATCTCCCAGCACTCTTACATGTACCAGTGCCTCTGGTTTCCAAAGAGAAGGAAAGGGAAGCCAGTCTGAAACAAAATACTTGATGTCCTCAAAAGCCATAGATTAATCTAGTGAAAGGGAAATTGCTCACCACTTTAAAGTTAGTGAAAGAAACATGGAGAAAAGAATGCTCTCTCCATGCTTAGTAAGGATATGCTTAGGTGCATTGCATAGGAGAACTATTGATAAAGATAGCTAAACTCTCATGCTCCAGAAAAGCTGTGTGTGGAAAGCCAGGGAGTCAGAAGGAACTTCTGCTTTCAATGTGTTGGGACACTCCTGCGCAGGCTGAAGATTTTTACCTCATTCTATATCTGAACTAGTTGGTAGATTTCTACTTGCCTGGACAAAGGTACCTCATATTTTTCAGTTGACAGCATGCAAGTGTGTTTATGCTTGTGATACTTGTTGCAAGAGCTTTGAGACCAACCAAGCTGTCATACAGCTTACTGGAAGTTAAACCTAGCTATATGGCAGGCAAAATTTGCTGGTCTTAATAGCAACTGCGTACCTGCCTGACATGCAATATTCCACTCAGCCCAGCCAAAGAGAAACAGTTCCCTCTGGATGTGAGTCATATTCCTTCATCTTTATAACCACTTCAGGCAATTTGTCTTGCAGACTTTCTGACTACGTTTACATGAAATGCATCCTTCCTTTCTTTCTATTCCTGGTTTCATGTATGAGACTATTTTGGCTTATGTTCTTCGAGGTTGTGAGGACACATAGCAGAGAGCATATTATGCTTTCAGTAGGTATTTGGCAGCATTTAAGCAGGCCCTTGGTTTCTCTGGTCACTCACAAAGAAGTTATATGCCAGCAATGAGGGGGAAAAAACATGATAAGCTGCTGATTTCACTGTTAGAAATCCTGTAAGTTGTTGGGTTTTTTTCCTTTTTTTTTTTTTTTTTTAATGGGTAGTCTGGAGACACAAATCACCTCACAAGACCCCTGGAAGCAAAGCTGGGTGTTTGGGTAATTGGCAAAGTCAGGGAGTTATAAAGGAGGGTGGGAGAAAGAAGAGACTCTGAGGAATGGCTTTGCATGAGTACAACACGGTTAGGAACTGTTCCTCCCTGGGATTTGAGGCCAGGCCATTATTTATATCCTCATAGCTCTGCCAACACTCTGCACTTGCAGCACGAGAGCTCATGTTCTGGAACGAAAGCCCTGAGCAAGTTAGAGGTTTTCATTCATGCTTGTGAGACACGATAAGCACCAGTTGGAGGGCAAGTGATGATGTACATAAAAACAGCACAAGTCCCTTAGAAGTTCTACCTTAAGTATTGCTTCCTATATGAAGAAAAACTAAGTAAAACCAGTGTCTTCAATCTGGAAAAGGAGGTGACTGTGGGATATATGATATATTGTAAGTGACATGAGAGGGGCAGATACTGTCTGCCTCAATTCAGGATTTGTGGAACTTCAGAGGGAAGCCATCTGTTGTAGAAATAAAATACTTAGCTCTGCCACAGCTCAAAACACCCTGTGGATACTTATCTTTGATTATCACAATGTTTGGAGCAACAGAGGAATTACGTGATGCAGAATGACTGCCTTTGCTATCCCTTTTGCCATGCTAACCATGCATTTCACGAAAAGGTTCAACATTAGCCAAGCATCATCCAGAGAGCTCCAAAAGTGGATGGCTGCTGCAATGGGTGGGGTGGTTTTTTTGCCTCCTGTTGACAATCAGGCTGTTGATACTGTTTTTAATTTTTATCACTGTTCAAGTAACTGCAGAAGTTATTCTTAGCTATGGGGAGCAAATTTTTTAAGTAAAAAATAAAAAAGCATCAGTGAGCCATTACTGCAACAATAACCTGTGACAGGGAGGAAGGAGGGCAGGCCAAAATATGTGGCCCGTTCACCAAATAAGGACCCTTGCAAAGGCAGCCCCAAGTGCTGTAAGCCTTAGGAAGTACAAGGAGGGACTTTGGGGGGAAGAGTGAATCAGCATAGCTACCAGGTCACACCCACACAAACAATATCTTGCTTCCCCTAAATTGTGATTGTGATAAAGACCTAGTTGTGTGTGTGGTTTTTTTTTTTTTTTTTTTTTTTTTTTTTTTAATTTCACTGTCTGCCCAAGAAGACTCAGGTATGAAATTAGGTTTCCTGTACCTTAGCAGATTAATTTGCTCTAAACTAAAAATGAGGGCATGTATATTGACAGGAGCCAAGAGGCCTCAAATGACACACATCTGTATTGCTTTTGTCTTGCAACAAGGCCTCATCTTGCGAAGTTTTATGCCTTATCTTTGAGATTACCACTGCAAGCAGTCCCCCAGGTTTTTCTCCATGAAATGCAGTACAGTACAAGCAGTCAGAGTCTACAGTGGTGTTTCTCTCACATTGGAGAACCATTAATTCCCTCTGTTGTTGTTTTTGAAATTCTTCAGTCTTAATAGCTCTGCCCAGAAATGCATGGTCTCTTGAACCCCTCTGGATTAACTGGTTAAGAACCCTCTGGCTCATGTGTGATTTCCCGTGTGCCTCATGGTAGGAAACATCATGTCTGCCAATAGGTACTACAGCAAGGATCATGGCGGACAACAAAACTATGCATCCACCAGGAAAAGCATGTGCATCACAGAATCCTCATATTAAAAAATATGGTTTTTTATCCTTCAGAGATGTGTAGCACATTTCCCCCTGACAAAAAAAAGAACAAGGATGGGAATTTCCACGCCGATTGTGAAGGCAGCATTTTAATCTGGAGGGAATGTCAAGATAAACTTAACTATATGAAACAACTGTGACCTGGCAAAGACTGCTAAGTGTCTTGGATAGTCCTGGCTGAACTTTCTCAGACTAAGCCCTGTGCTAAAAGAAGCCTTTTTCTTTTTGATGCTATATTAGCACTGTCCCTTTAGTGTTACAGATACAGGACTTGCAGGTGATCAGTTAAAAATGAAAATGTACCCCTATTTATTTCACTCAGAGGGTACCAAAGTGATTTTTTAGGGCAAGACCTCACAAAAGAAAGGGGAGAGAAAGGATGTACAGCAGGATTATGACAATTTTTTTCTTCAGGTCTGGATTCAACATTGCCTTCTACCTTGGAAACAGACAGTTCGAGAAATCTTAAGATAAAATAGATGCCAACCTCTGACTCGGGGACAAGAATCTATAGTACAAGGCCTTCCTGGAATTTCCATACATCAAAGGTCCTGGGATATTCTGACAGTTCCTTCAAATACCAGGAGTCTTCAGGCTTGCCACCAGTTTTTCTACGTGTATATCTCTGCCTTATTTAGCAACTCAGTGATGTCTGGGAGTGGAGAAGAGGATCTTTTACTTGCCAAGCAGAGCCTTGAAGTCTTACAAATCATAAATCTTGTTTCTTCTTCTTGGAGGCATCACTTGCAACCCCTCAGGCACAAGTTTATTTGCATGGGATCTCTGTTTGCAGTCATAAGAACTTCCATTTACTGTGGGTAAAGGCCACCCACAGAAATGGCAGAATGTTACCGGCAGCTGTATCCCAAGCCCTCTCTCAGGTCTGTGTCCTATAGTGACATATTGATGTTATCTCTTAAGAGGGAGAAAAACCCAACTGTGTTTTTTTGATAAAAATGGTACTTCATTGAGCTTCAAGATATATCTTATCCCCTGCATTGCCATGCTCTATTGACTTACTATTTTGTCCAAACCAGAATGGAGATAAAAGTCCTAGCTCTTATGCTGCCTGTGGTTTTTGCTGACCATGTTTATCTCCCCTGGTTTCCTCACCTCTCCCCAGCCTGTGTTTGTGGTCATCCACAGGCTTAGCTGCTATGCTATCCAACTCTCATCCCTTTTCCTTCTTCAAGTGGAATTTTAAAGAACTATATCAAGTTGACAGTCTAGGACAAAGAAAAAAAAATATCAGGAACACCCTGGAATTTCCTAGTAATACTAGATGAAAGCAACTGGAGAACAGCACCAATCAGTACAATGATTAATGTTTCTTTCCATGTGAATACTACCAAAGGAGGCGAGTTTGTATGCCTTGAGAGAAACAATCCTTTGACTTGTTCATCTGTTCCTCTCAGATATTTTATTTTCTTTCTTTCTTTTGTTTTTTAAAGCTCCAAAAATGTCTCACAAGATAGTAAGTCCTCCCAGCCTCACAGCTTGTATCGCTATTCTAAGTCTGTCCTCTGAAAACTGGTCAAAGTTAAACCGACAATATTCTGGATTTTTTCACTACCTTCTATTCCCCCTTCACTAAGGGGACCCCATTTTAATTATTATTTAGGAAAAGACAGCTGCTTCCTGTTTGTATCATTAATTTATTTTGTTTCCTGAAGGGAAGCTTTGGTGAAAAGAATCTGTGGATATCTGGAACGTCTCACAAAATATCAGTGGTTGCATGGGCCAAGGTTAAATACAATAGCTAGGTTTATTTTTAAATGAATATTATTTTTCTAAGTTCATGCCAAAGCAGAGGCTGAAATTCTAATACACATACCTGCTTTCATACATAACTCCCCAAAAGGGATACAGGCATTCTTAGTTATGACAAAAGCTAAAACACTACATTTCCCTTTAACTATTAGAAAACCAGGGCAAGAGGAAGACAAGGTATAGTACCTTTTCTCCAGTTTCTCAGAACCTCACACTTTGGTAAACATGATGCTGAAATCATGATTGACCAAACTGATGTCCTTTCAAGACAATCCGACTGGCTCTGTGGATGCGGGGAGAGCAGCACATGTTGTTTATGTAGACTTTAGCAAGGCTTTCACTCTGTCTCCCATGACATTCTCATAGACAAACTGATGAAGTATGGGCTAAAAAAAGTGGACAGTGATACAGACTGGAACCTGGCAGGCTCAAAGGGTTCTGATCAGCAACATGAAGTCCAGGCGATTTGCTGACGGTGTCTTCCCAGGGATGAATACTGGGGCCAACAGTGTTTAACATCCTCATTAATGATCTGGCCATGGGACCAAGTGCACCCTTACCAGGTTGTAGGCCTTACAAAACTTGAGTGGTGATGGGTAGACTAGATGGCTGTACTTCATTGATGCGGGATCACGGAATCGCAGAATCGTTAAGGTTGGAAGGGACCTCTAGAGATCATCTAGTCCAACCCCCTGCTGCACACGCAAGGTCACCTAAAGAACGAATGGAGAAATGGTCCAATAGGAACATGGAGGACTTCAGCAAAGTGCAAAGACTATCCTCCCCTCTGCACCAGCACAGCCTGGAAAGCAGTGCTCCTCAGTACAAGAAAGATGGGAAGCAAGTGCAGCAGAGCCACAAAGGGACTGGAGCATTTCTTATTTGCGGAGAAGCTGAGAGAGCTGGGATTATTCAGCCTGGAAAGGTGAAGACTTGGGAGAGATCTCATTAAATGCGTATAAATATCCAACCAAAGGGCATTAAGAAAACAGAGCCAGACTCTTCTCACTGGTGCCCACTGAATACACAGGAGGCAGTCGGCACAAACTGAAAGACAAGAAATTCATTTTAAATACAAGAAAATACTTTTTCTCTGTGAAGGTAGTTGAACATCAGAACAGGCGATCCAGGCAGGGTGTGGAGTCTTCATCCTCGGAGATATTCAAAGCCTGACTGGATGCAGTGCCAAGCAACCTCATCTAGCTGACCCCCAATCTCCAGAGGTCCCTCCCAACCCTGGCTATTCTGCGATTCTGTGAATTTGAGACATGAAAATAACCCCAGGACTAAATGAGCCACCAAGGATCAGAGGTCTTCCAGACTAGCAGTGAGATCTTAGTCAGAGATGGTACTGGCCATATGACAATGTGAACCGCACCTCACATGCAGGCAGGATTGTTACAGACCTTTCAAAAGCTATTAGCACAGGCCATTTCCAAATCCAAGATTGAATACTCCACTCAGCCTCCATTCAGCATATCTCCATTTTAGCAATCTGGTCCTTTCCATTCATCTCAGAAAAGTGACCCACCACCCCTTGCAGCCTTGCTGATATCCAATGCTCCCGCTGCTAGGAGTTATTTGGCATCAGAACTATTGACCTTTTCATGAGACTAAAGATTACGGGAGGTTTATTTATTGCACATGAAGTAACCCCACTCCCCCCACCCCGTCTTTCCTGGTTTCCTTCCTTATGTTTAGTTCTTCCCCTCATTAGGAACTTCCACATGCCAAGTTGCTTTGATGTAAACCACTACTTAAAAAAGAAAAATTGTGCAAACCCTTTCTTGCACTCCCTTCTCCTGTACTGAATATAGCTTAAAATTGAATAATGATTTTTTTTTCCATTAAAAGAGTACTTAAAGTTGCCAAGTTGGCCATGTGAGGTAGGATATACTCAACTATGCTCCAAAGAATGGGACTGTGAAAACTTAATAGAAAAATGGACAAAGTTTTAAACAGAGATAAAGTGGCGTGTTTTTTCTTACACATCCAGTGGATAAAATGGCTGAAATTTTGCTGCACTTTTCCCTAGCAAATAGCTTCATCTCAAAATAGATACTTAAATTGGTGAAGTTAGAAACTACTGGAAAACAATCCTCTAGCAAAAGTGCCAGGCAACTGTTACCTGAAACTAATATTGTGGACAGTAAGCTGGTGCCAGATTTTCAGGAGATGAGGACTGCTGTACACGGACTGACGTCAGAGAAATAAAGGTAAAGGTGAGTAGTGTGCTACAGTCTTGAGAAGGCGCATCTGCCTGTCCCACAGTGATGTGGTACCTTTCTGCTCCATGTCGAGGCCAGGATGAATGCGCGAGTATTGCAGCCACATACAGAATTCATTTCTGTCACATCCCAGGAAACGGTTCTTTCCCCAGGAAAGAAATAATATTACAATGTGCATTAATGAGCATTCAATGCAAGCAAGAAGCATTATTTAAAACTGTGATTGAATTAGAGGTTTGCCCCCCAGGGCTAACTGCAACCAGCTGACACAGTTTAAAGCTTTGTCTGCATCGCGTGGTTGGCTGTAGCTTGTGTCCCGCCAGTTAGCACATACAACTCTACTAAGTCATTTCCCAAAGCTAGACAAGTCCGAGGTGCAACTCCCACTTTGCTCCTGCAGCTGGGTGAGGCAGAGCCCTTGAATTATAAAAGACTTGAACTTCCTTTTCATGCAGGAGATGGGTGGGAGTCTTTTGATGGTACTATTTCCTGTTGGAGGGGCAGAATTAAGAAGAAAAATAAAACTTTAACCTCTTCACTCAGCTATGGAGGAGAGAGTCTTGCCATTGGGCAATGTCTATTCTGCTGGGAAGCGAGGGCTATTCCCATCCTGGGTATAACACAAGGTCAACAGCAGCAGTCTCCAGGAATATTAATCTTTCACCCCTCAGACCACGCCACGGGTAATTAATCACTTGATTGCATAACTTCTTGTAAGACAGGAAAAATAAGCTGCCTTTGCCAGCTTTTTGGACAAGTTATTTCACATACATTTGAACTTTCTTCCAGTATTCCTTGGATTTTGATTGCGATGAACGAATTTCATCTAAACCCCTTCCTGGCCATGGAGGAGCCAGAAAACATGGAAGTATGTGATGTCCCAACACAACAGCAACTGGCTGGTGGATGAACGGCTTACCCCTGGGTTACAGACCACAGGGGATCCCTGCAACCTCCAAATGGGCCAAGGAATGCACAGCACTCATCGGAGTGGCTCTTTCCAGTGAGCACACTGAAGGATGGTCAGTTGCGACAGCATTACGCTGCGTTTTACATCTGTATGTATTTGACGACAGGATCTGGCCAAGCTGTCATTAACTCCAGAGAGCTGGAACCCGCCTAGGAGTGGGGAAATCCTGGAGTTTAATCCTAGAAAGTGAAATTTTGCTGCACTAGAATCACCTGGGAAATACCGCTGCAATGGGCCCAGCTGCAGGAGACCTTCAGGCACTGGAGCACATGCAAAGTTGTGAGGGATGTTGAGCCAAGAGGATTGCTGGAGTGGCTGACTATCAGTTAACCTCATCTCTCCCACCTCATGCTGTGGGACTCACTGTTCCTTTCTATGGCTGTGTTACATGGGGAGAAAAAGCAAGTTTTCCTCTAAAAACATTTTATGTCATATGAGGTAATGAAATAGGAAACAAGGTGCCCAGAGGCTACCTCATACATCATGTGACGTTCCTTGGCTTATGTGGACAACAGCCGACTGATGTCCAACCCTGGGAGGATGAGAAGATATCATGTGTGCTTTGACAACAGTGTGCACTTCAGCAGCCCCCAGCACCTAATCCTGCCCCAGGCTATCTCTTGTCGCAGACAGAGACCATCTTTTGGTGGCTCTGTGCAGAAGACTTTCTTGGACTCCTGCAGTTAAATATTTAGTGAAGCTTTGTCCTCATCTTTGATCAGCTCAGACCTGGTTCAGTCTGAGGATGATGGCAACCCCAAAAAGACTAAAATGTAAAATAAGTCATGAGTTAAAGCAATGCTCTCCCTTAGCACAAACTAGAGGGCCAGCAGTGATGGACTGAGAGGAAACTGGAAAAAAGCTTGATGGACTTGAGAACCAGAACTTGACTCAGTGGATGTATAAAAGCTCTGTTCTTTAACGATTCTTGGAAAAGAGGCCAGGAAGCTCAGTTTGAAAGTGTTCCTGTGAAGATCACTTTATCCTTTGGCTCTAGCTAGTCCTTTGGTCAAAACAGTCAACATTTCCTTATTTTAAGTGCTTTGAGATCCTTGCAGGAAGGACACTAACAAAGCAGATTACTTAGTTGTGCATGTTATTAAGTGTCACAGTGTCATGGGTGATGTTCAGGGAATTGGCACAGTGAAATGGAGTTTTCCAAAGTCACCTTCGCTTGGGAGGCTGGGAGGGATAAGGGGACAGGACAGGAGAGAGGAAATCCTGTCAGCACACAGACATCCTTGCACACAGACTGGCACTGCTTGTATGGGGGGATTTGCGTTTGCTTCTCTCCTGTTCAAATTGAGATTTGCTGGCTCTGTTCATCCTTCTGTCAGTAACTGGCAGTCGCATCTGCAGGCAGCACTTGGCGGCATGGCCAGGCGCTAACGTGCAAGGCAAAATTAAGTGGTGTGAAGAGGGAACTTTGCAGTTGGGAAGGAAAAAAAGACTCCTTGGCACCCCCTCCCCCCCACCCTCAGCATCTCAAAAGGAAGGTGGCTTCTGTGTCATCTGAACACTGCTCACTAGATGGAGCATTGAGTGGTTCATCACCTGTCCAAGGGGCTGGAAAGCACCAAGAAACAGTGTATGCCTCTGAAGCTCACTGCTCTGTCTTATTCTTTGTGGAATAAGAACATTCATCAAGTGAGCTGTGGTGAAAGCTCTGACGTCTTCCCACCCATACAAGCTAATGTGTGTTCCTTGCCATGCGATGTGTGGCCACAAACGGCTCATGCTCCATCTGGCCATAGCTAAAGGCCTATCAAGAATGGGTCATCTACATGAATTTCCTCCAAATCTGGTATTGCAGCAATATAATGACATGATGCTGTTGAAATACAGACAGATTGAAAACAAGGCCAGACACAGCTATTCCCCAGGTACCATTCACATGAATAAACAAGATAAAGCTTGGGAAGAGAAGTACAGGAAATGGTTCTATTTATGGCTTGATCACACATCTTCCAAAAGCAACTGAGCCAGCTGGACAACTTACTATCTTCAACCACTCTACTGCTACAGGATACTGCCCCTCCAGATTGGTTGGCAACGAATTGATAGTAACTTAGAAAGCAACCGCCCAAGCCGTTCAAACAGCAGATCAAAACAGATAATAGCTTCCAACAGAAGATGGTGACAAGCAGGTAAGGACAGAATAGAGGGGCTTGTCCCCTCAGCTGAAAGAAGAATGAATAATATGGAAGGCAAGTAGATGATTTACAAGCAGCATAAGGAGCAGAACCACCAGTAGAAACCAATTTGCCCAAATATCTTATGGCTCACAGACCATGAGGCATTCCAGTTTCCATCTGTGGAAAACCTGCTGACAGTTCAGCTTCCTGGAAGAAAAATCTGCCTAACTGAGGTTTAGCCACTCCTATGACAGGCAATACAGAGCCATCTCGGAATGGAAGTCAGGAGGCTCAAAGAGGCTGTCTCAAGAAATAATACTTTGGGTATGCCTGATAAGTTCAAAAAAGCATTCCCCATTCTTTCCCTAACCTCCTCAACACCTATTGGGAAAGGGGAAGAGGAGTAGCAGAGTCTAATCTGTTTGGAGATCTCCTCATCATGACCAGCTACACCAGCTTTATGACAATAATCCGCCAGTGATTGGTGCAAATAGGCTCGTTTACATTATAAAAAAGAGTCATTTTTTAGTGGATTGATTCAGGAGGCAGCCATTTCATTTCACATAGTTACAGCACTTGTGCATGGAGCATCCAGGGTGAGCAAGCCAAAGACCACGTTTTCTTAAGAAAAGCTTAAATAGACAGGTGAAGATGCCCTTCTCGATCACTGCTCAGCAGGCATCCTTATCTGGGGACTAGGGTGGTTCACAGCATTGGGTCCCTATGCCTCTTCTCTCAGATGATGAATGTCAAAACCTCTTTATCTAGGATGAATTGTCTTGCTAATGTCAGCAAGTATTATTTTTTTCCTAGCTGATTACAAATCAGACATTCCATTTTGATAAAAGAAAGATTAAATCACCCCAGATACTGTGTATGTTTTTAAGAATGTGTGTATGTGCAAGTGTAGGGAGGAACAGTTGAGGACAATAAAATCAGGAAAGCTTCACGTTGCATGATGTCTGGAGACTGTGAGCTAATATGGGGCTGCTGCTGACTTGTGCACTACAAATATACCTGAGCAACTTTGTAAAGCATTGGCGGGAATATTTTGCTTTCTTCTGCTTATAGAATAGTTTTACCAATGAGGCAACTGAACCAGTGGCTTTAGTGGGACATCCACTGCCCCTAGTAGCGACCCAAGGATAAAAATATATCTGGAATAGAGTTTGGAAATGAATTTGAACACGAAGCTCTAATGCATGAATATAATCAAACATTATAACAGAAATAAATTGATCCTTTCCTTGGCCCTTCCTTATCTCCCCCCAAGGCGGTTGCAAAGAAATTCCAGATTTTTAGATGTTAAAAAAAAAAAAGCATCTGTTAAAACACTTTCATTGCTTACTGTTTACTGAGGAGTGGAGAATAAATATTGGTTGGTCATTTCCAACTCAGACAACATAAAGACAGATATCTTTTATGGAGGATGGTGTTTTTAACTAGGTCTTCAGGTTCTATTTCCCTTTTACTATTATTTGTTTCCTTTGTTTGAGCTTCTACTACATTTTTTTTTCCTATTTCTTCTGGAATTTACTTACTTTTGCCATTTTTGTGAAAGTATTGCCACATTAACTACAAGGGATATAAGGAAACATTAGTTGGTGGTACTAGATGCATGGCATCATAAGAGTTCCCATCTCCCATAGTTTGTCCATAGTTGGACAAGGGCCGTAAGAGACTGAATAGTAAATTGAATGGTCAAGAAAGTGAGTGTATCTATCAACCCAACGTGCTCTTTAAAGGCACAAAATGAACAGTTTCTTGAGCAAGATCTGCAAGAGAGTGTTACTATACTAACCATAGGGTGTTTTGGTTGTGATTGTTACTAGCGGCTTCTCTTCCTAAGGCAAAACCTTCAGCTAGCAATGGAACTCATGAAGGTAGAAGCAAATTTCCAGGAGTATGTGTATCTTTCCAGGGATACCCATTAATTACGTTAGTTGTTATATATTCTAGGCTGGGCAGATTGAAAAAAAAAAAAAAAAAAACCTTCCAGTTCAAAATGAACCCGTTGCCGTAAAGACGTCAATGCACTGGGCTGGATGGGTGAGTTGTGAATTTGGCTGCCTAAGTTCAGTAACCAAGAAGAATCAATATTTTGGTTGGGAAAGTTTCAAGTCGTTGGCTTGGTTGGAAACACTAGACATCCAGTGTTTCTGCTAGGTGTCGTTTTAACCCTCGTGCCCACCACACCCCGGTCTACACCCATCCGCATGGGAGGACCGTTCGGCACAACTGATGGGGCACAGCTGTTAAATGGCACGGTGGGAGTCCAGGGGTGGAGAGTCCCTTGGCCATAGGAGCCTTGTACTGGTGTCTCAGGGTCTTTTACAGGTTGGTGCTCTTGGAGTGGCTCCACTGGCTTTGGTGGTATGGTATTCAGCAAAGGAAAGAGCAGTCAGTCCACCAATCTGACCTTTTCAGGGCAGCTGCTTCCTGTCTCCACTGCTGGCAGCTCACTAATGGACTCTGAAAAGCAAAAAAAAAAAAAAAAAAAAAAAAAAAGGGGGGGAAAAAAGCTTGGCCCAGAGCTTTGGGTATTTGTAAGACAAAGTTGGCCATGAAACTGTTGCGACACCAATCAAGACAAGCCTAGAATCTAACCTTAACCTTGGCACCAGGCTCTTGCGGCAATATCCCCCCATTGCTCCAGGGTGCGGTGCCTTTTGTTCCAGCCCTTCGTGTGCCAGGAAAAATGGAGGCAAGAAGAGTAAAAATAGGCATTGAACATAAGACAATTGTTGCCATTACATGATAGCAGCCTCGCCTCTCTCTACTGCTGCGGAGATGGTGTAAGGGAGAGTCTTGGGCTGTCCTTGAGCCCTTTGCTGGCTTGCTCTGTAGGTGGATATATTTTCTGTACAGCAATATGCAAACATTTTCCAGGAGAGAGTTTGCATTGGCCAAAATGCTTCTGAAACCTGTGCAAACCCTCCTCTGTACACGCCGGCATTGCTGTTCACACCATGTCATGATCAGCACAGCGTCTTGCAGGTTCCACGGGGCAGGGATGGTCTCCTCTACCCTATGCCAATCTTTCAAACACAAGAATCATGTTGAGTGGTCCATGTGCCATCAGGTCACCTCCAGCACTAATGGCTGTCGTATTGTCCGTTTTAGTCCATCACCCTTTCCTCTGGCAGTCAGGACACAACCAACATATCAGCAACCACAAACACACACAGAGAAAAGAAGCTTTTAATGCTTTTTGGCTTCAGCAGAAAGCTGAAAAGTGACCAGCTAAAGAAGAAAACTCCATTTGGTCATTAACTTTTTTTTTCTTTTTGCAAACCATGTGTTAAAAATGCTTTTCTGCCCAAGGAGGC
This sequence comes from Tinamus guttatus, assembly GCF_059628265.1. Classification (NCBI taxonomy): domain Eukaryota; kingdom Metazoa; phylum Chordata; class Aves; order Tinamiformes; family Tinamidae; genus Tinamus; species Tinamus guttatus. Next base: position 10,690,123 of record NW_028288774.1, on the reverse strand, counting down.
TTCGTACGAGGGAAAAGTAAAGCTAAGTTACAACTTCCTAAAAATAGGACATAGGGTTTTATAATTCCTTCTCTCTCCCCATTGCTGTGCAAAGCCACCCCACCCACACTAAACTGCTGTCTGACTCACCCCCGCGTCTCACTTGCAGAGAAAGGCTTCCCACCAACAGGGGCACCTGGTCAAGAACAAGACATTCAGGGTGGTGTTGCCTCTTTACACTTCAGATCATTTTAAATAGCTTTATATCTATGACTACAGGGACCTTTGCATAGACAGAAGCATTACCAATGGAAGAGACATGTTGTCATATCCTTGCCTTAAGTAACGAGAGCAGGTCTTCTGGAAAAATACTCTTCTTGGGCCAAGCTGACTCAATGGCTGGGACAATAAGACATCTCTTCTGTATCAGTCCCTTTTCAGTATTATGTTCCTTGGGTAGTGAGCTACCCTCGGCTATTCTGGGAACACGTTTGACCTCTGTTACCAGGCTTTATTGTCACCACGTGTCCACTGGGAGCCCCAGCAACGTCTCCCATTGTCCATTGTGTTACGAACACACTTACGAAAGCCCTGCAGGAAAGCCAATAAGGCATCAAAGTGGAAACTGCTGGTAACTCAGAAAATAACTTCCAACTTCTTGCAGTGGTAGCAGAGGTGAGGCATGGAGGAGAGGCACGTTCTGTTCTCTACAGCTTCCACATGTAGTTGCATTGGGCGTTAGTATTGCCACTTTTGCTGTCAACTTCTATGATGCATCGCAAGGAGGACGCTCCTTCTGCCAAAAGCGCAGTGTGAACTCGGGTTACTGGTCTCCCCTGGCTTCAAGGACACAAAGAGAGAAAAGCTAGTGGTGAAGAAACTTTGCTGGCTGACCCTAAGTCAAAAAGAAATTTCTTCTTTACCAAAATTCCCAGTCTGTGGCTGGCCTATTGTGGTAAGCACAGAAAAGCTGATTTTTTATGGCCAACAACACTAAAGTCGCTCAGTTTGAAGTATAAGTGAAATGGCCCCATGAGAGCCTGTTAACCCGAGGGCAGGTCGGCAGCATCCTTAGGAAATAGCCCACTGAGACCAGCTGAGTCATATCATGTTTCATAGCTCGTGGTCTTCAAACTGTGATATCTAGAGGCAGAATTGCCTCTGCTTTTTGATATGGTCCCACTGCTTCCAATGGCAGTCCTGGGAACAGAAGCGTGTGTGTCATTTCTGCACCATTTCCTGCAGCCTCTCCTTTTTTGTTAACACCTGCCACCCCTGCCATCACAGTGCCCTACAACCCTAGTGAGGGGAAACTTTCATTAAGGAACAGTCGAGGGCAAGCCTGGAAGGAACATGCTGCCCTGCTCTCCCAAGAGAGAGCAGTTTTAGCTGGAAAGAAAAAAAATTAATAAATTAAATGTTCAATTCTCCAGAGAAATTGATATCTTCATACCTCACCATAGCTAAAAAAAAAGAAGAGCCTTCTTTTTCCCTAAGCCAGGGCAGTAGGGAGCGTACCTTGCTGGTACACCTTCTTCAAGAGAAGTGTTGTCTTCTCCTCCAGCTGGATGGGCAGGGAAAAGGTTCAGATCATGGAGGTATTGCCTGGCTTCCTGACTACCTCCCTGCCTGCCACCAAGAGAGGACCAAGCTTTCGTCTGGCAATTTTATTGTTCAGGTGACCCTCTGTGAGCTTTGATTTCCCATCTCTTTGAGGCTGTTTTGCTATTAAACCGTGGAAGGAAAGCAGCAGGTCAGGCCCTACGACTCAAAAACCTCAGGGATATAAAGCCTCTATTTCTCCCTTTCTTAAGTGGTCCAGACACATTTTCCAGGCTCATAGCATCGTCTGAACCCTGTTTGCCTTTTATTTTGCCTCTGGAATTGGCACTGAAGTCTGTTTGCACTAGGTAATCGAAAGGTGGATTTGTCACTGCAGCAATGCACCTAAGCATGGAAAATCCTCTCTCTCATTTTTTTCCCCCTGTAACTCGCCGAGTGGCTTGGCACCGCCAGGGGCATTTCGTGCTTATGAAATGCTGATATATGGGCCATTTCGTGTTATTGCGCGGTGGTGAAACTTATTCACACACTAATATAACAGAGGAATACTACTGTACTTCAGTTAAATCTTGGATTTATTAGCATCTCATAAGCTGGAAATGTGAATGGCTGGCAAACCTGCCCGCCCAAGCATCTGTGTAAAGACGTTGTGAATTAAAAACTCTTACTCCATTAAGAAATGATTTCAGAAGCATGGAGTGCAAGTGGAGAGCTCTGGTTGGCTATCAGTGATGTCAGGCACATGTCAATAATATTACTTAATGGGTTTTCCTTGCCTTTATTCATACGTTCCATTTCGTGCAGCTATTGCTCCGCAGGGCAATTATTACACTTTTTGGGTGGTTTTGCTCTTTTGGCCTTGTCCCTCCGAAAACCACCCAAGGCATCGATCTTGTAGAAATGCTTTTCGGCCTGTTACACTTTGTGGACTAAGGACTTTCTACAAACTTAAATAATCCACATAAATATTTCAAAACCTCCTTCATTTCCATCAGCCTGACGACGTCATTGCGCACTCGGACGGACAGCTACACCCCACGTCTCTGGCAGGCTGTGAGAAACAGTGCCGGCAGGATCATCATTTTTCTTGGAGGGAAAAAGCAAATAGGAGATCATGTTTTATGCGAAAGGACATTTTGGAGAAACTGTTTTACTTAACATTGCATATTTATGCAGCCCTGCTGCCTTCAAACATACGATGCAGTTATCACGAGCTTCAGAGTATTATTGCAGTTGCTATTTACCCGTTTTAACACCTTTCAGAATATGTTTAGCTTTCTGACATTGAACGAACTTTACATATGCAATTTAAGTTTCCTTCAAATTCAGAGTTGATTTTTATACCATATTATAACCGTATTTATTTAGGTTCCCACATTCTGTCAAAGTCTGTTTACACAAAGAACATTTGTTTTCACTACTGCTTGCGAGGAATGAATATAATAAGTGCCAAGGGATTTTGAGAAGTTGAGAGAATTAGTATTTGGACACAATACATTCGGCAATTTCTTAGGGGAAGATTCATGGAGCAAAGACACATTCTCTACTAAATCTATCAGGATGAAGCAGTTCTCATGGAGACAAAGCACAGCCAGTTTCTTCTCAAGTTTCAAACATTTTATAAAATCAAGAGAGTTTTTGGAAAAAACAACAGCTTTTTCTTTTTCTTTTTTTTTCTAGAGAAAATGGATAAAGTAGGTTAAGATCATTTCAGCTGTTGAAATCAAAATATGGAGTCTGGCACTGAAAAGCTATGCACGCTGCTGGACAGCATCCCTTGCCACTTCCACTGCACTGCCATGACGGGCTCTTAAGAGTTATGGCCAAATTATTTGTCAGAGGCTGTTTGTCGTAGCTTTAATGCACTACCATAAATTGCAGCACATGCTAGACCAGGTAATTTCATTTTTAAGACTTTCATAAAAGCAGTATTTTATCCCACTAAATGCTGCTTGTGGCTCTGAATGCAGAGGGACCTGTGTGTTGATCTCTTTGGGTCTTCGGAGCTGGTGATATGAAATGTTGCTGGTACGGCTGAAGCACTTGTTGCAGAAGCTACCAGAATGAACGAGTGTCCATCATGGCCCTGTTTTGTGGCATTATATAGAAAATGAACAGAGCAACTACTTGTAAGGAAATACTTCCCTCATTTGCTTTCAAGGTATATATTGAATAATGGCTCCCAAAAATCAGAATTAGCATTTCCAGCTGTAAGCCCTGAGGAATTATCAACATTCATGTTACTTGAATATAGACATTACTAAAATCTTTTTGTTTTCAAATATGCTTAAGGGATTTTCTTTTTTTTAATCTGAAAATAATGAAGTACACAAAGAATTATTCCCTTCCTGACTATGCTCAAACAACCTATAAACATGGTGATACTCCTAGAAAAAGCATCAGGATAAGGAAGAGCTCTGCTTTTTTATTTAATGAGTCTTCAGAAGCAGACTTAGGTGAATATAAATGTCTACAAGAGTTGATGTAGTGGAGCTATGAACAAATGCCGGGACACACTCCCGTATACTGTGATGTGTATGAACCTCTATGAATGTTACGGTATACGACAAGACAGTCGTATGGCTTCTGCAGAGAACGCTTTGGTTACATCGTTTTCTAGCTCTCTAAGAATCAACCAAAAAAGCACGTTCCTAGAGGCGTTTTTTTGTTCAAAGCTAAGCTACAATCCGCTTTATTTCCTTGAGCAACAGCAAATACAGCAGTGATGGAGCAAATCCAAGTGAGGTGCTGAATGGGGCCACAGAGCAACTGACCAGCAGACCCCAGGTACTGCACCCCTAAATGGACTGTGCGCTCCCAGTGGCAACTTTAGAGGACTATAGAGTTAGCGGGCAGAAATAATTATGTCAAGGGTATAGAGGCAGCGCAATCTCCGGTCCCCATGACCCAGCATGGCACCAGATTTACTGATGCAGATGTTGCTGGAAAACAGGTGTGGGAGGCTCCTGGGAAGAGGCGATGCTCCCAGGTGACAGTGTTTGCAGAAGACAAGACCGCTCATCTTTGCAGGCCACAAACTGGTTGGCTTAGGGCATGTCATCTTCACAGGGCTCTTGCTGATGACAAAGCAGGGGGAAAAAAATGCAACACTGGCACCCTGCACTCCTGCCCCAAATATCTCCCTCTGCAAAATGGCCACCTTGGACATCTTCAGCTCTGTGGCTGGGAGCCCATGAAGGAAAGCGGGGCAGGCAGATGGGTGCAGCGGAGAGAGCGAGTCGAGCACGGGGCCCCACGTGACACTGCTGTTCCTCGAAACTGGCGGCAGCCCCTCCCCTTCCCGCAAGCACGCTGAAGGACCAGAGGGCAGGGAGAGCAGAGGCTTCCAGGGCTTCCTGTTATTAGAAAACCTCAGGATGCTCTTGCAAAAAAAAAAGGGGGGGGGGGGGGCAAGCTTGTTTGTTAGTGAGTTAATCAGAAAAAAAAAAAAAGAGAAATGAAAAATGACTTTTTTTTTTTTTTTTTCTTGCAATATGGCCCTTTCCCTGAAAATCATCACCTCTCTGTGGCTGCTCGGACCCGCAGCAGTCCCCGGGGAAGCCTACCTTCTATCAAGCCCTAGCGCACGGCTCACTCCACTGTCTCCTCTTGTTGATCTCAGACTAGTGGGCTGAAACCACCAAACTAGTTCCACTTGTGGGCCCTCCGCAAAGCGTGCCGCAAAGCTCATTTTCCAGCTTGATTCCTTTTGGTGGGCATGGGGGCTGGGCAGGGAGCAGCAGGAGAGAGAACTGCTCTCCTGAACTGTGAGAGACGGAGAGGAAGACAAGAGCAAAGCTGAGTGTCGGTGGGGATGTCAAAGCGTGGCGCTCACTTCACACCGCCGCAGCGAACAACAGCGTGGCGGCCCCGTGTCCGCGGGGCCTGCGCGAGGCGCCCGTGGGAGGACAGGGGGGTGGCACGGCCACCTCTGCTCCTGCAGCGGCAGCCGGCAGCAGCACGCCCACTTCCCCCCGTGCCCGCGCACCATCATCACTTATTCATGCCGTGACCTTGAAATCCCTCTGCCTCGCCAGAAAAACAACGAATCCCTGTCAGGAAAGTGGGCTTTGCGAAAGGGAGGGGGCCGGCGGGCGGGGGGGGAGCCCAAGCCATCCAACCTCCCATGTTGCTTGTATTAGGTCAGATGGGAGAACTTATTTAATTAGTGACTTTTATAGGGCTTTATTTTTCAATGCCCAGCGGAGTAGTTAAGATTGGTAATAAGAAAGAAGCCTGGTGCCGAGCCAGCACTCCTAAGACAATGGTGCAGGGAGGAAAGGACCAAGTCATATATTTGAATTTTTTCACTGCTTTGGCTTTTTCTTTTCTAATTTCTTTCTTTTTCCCAACTCTCCTTTAGTCTTTAGTGCTGTCTTCTAAAGTTATTGGAAGGGTGTAAACGTACGGGAGGGAGAGGAGATTGTTCAGGATGGCCAAAGGGGAGGATAACGATGAAGAATGGAAGGAAGCGGTGAAGTGGGCAAGAGACAGTCTCCTCGGCACGAGAAACATCCCCTGACCAGTCCGGCTGAACTCCTGATTTTCGCTGTAGGTTGAGGCACGTAACTCAGGTGGATAATCACAACTGGTAACTTGGAAAGGGACAGTAAAAAAGGCTTAGTCTCACCACGGTTGTGCTCCCCATCTTCTCCCAGTGTGTTGGTGCCCATGGATTTGCCAGCATGCCCCAGCACCACCATGCTGCTGGGCTGGGCAGCACTCCCCAGAATCCCCCCACCATACAGCCTACCTGCGCCAGTGTTTGCCAGGAGACCAAGAAGAGCAAGATGTCCTAGATGTCTGGCAGACATCTAGCAGAGCAAGACTCTGAGGCCTTGGCACGGAGGGATGCACCGTGTATCCTGAGGAGCACCGTGAGTGCAGCGCACATCAAGGATAAAGCAAAACAGATGCTCTACTAGAGACGTGCTAGAAGCCTTCTGCTTGAAGGCCCTCCAAGGCAAATGTTTGAGGGCCATTCAAGGGCCACCGTCTAAGACAGTAGCCTCCTAAGTGGCCAAAAACCCCCATGCAGCCTGATTGCTCGGTAGCCAAGCCTTCCTACTTGGGAGGGGAAGCAGTCTGCTTTCTGACAGCAAGAAGAATAATGTACCATCGCTCAATAAATTCCTAGCAAAAGGAGGGGAGGGGGGGAAGGCCCTGTTGAGCTTTGTCCTTTGCAAGATGAAAAATATGGTTGTTTTGCTCCACAGGAGGAACAGCGGAATCAGCTTGAAAATTGACAGTGGACTTGGCCAAACGCCACAGCCCCTTTGGCTTCGGCTTCCTTCCAACAGTTATCTCTCTGCCAGCAGCGGGTGCAAAGGACACGGCTCCACACCTGACGCGTTGCTAACGGCCTTGGCTTGGAGATATCTAGTTCGTGCAGAAGGGAAGTGGGAGCGTGTTCATCCATCAAAGGCATTCAGCCGAGTGGTCACGGCCGCCACTCAGCCGTGGCCACCCGGGATCAAGGGGTTGCTGCTCTACCATGCATGAAGGGACATAACTCCCAGTGGCCTTGCGGAGGCATGCAGTTCGGCAGAGGTGATGCGTGTCACAGCCACCCTTGACACCCCAGCCTTGTGCAGCTGCTGGGGCATGCAGGCCCGCAGATCACCTTTATCGCCCTACTGGTATCTTGCTACTTCGAAGGGAAGCAAAATAGACGTGCTCACGTTTAAAAGTAATGGGAATTCATACGCTCCCAGTCAGCGGACCACCTCACCTCTTGCCTACCCTGACATCATTTTCCAGTACACGGCGCTAGGATTTGCTTCGGAGAGGCACAAGCAAGCTCTTGTGCCTCTCCGTTGGAGCACAAGTGTTGGAGATCGCAACACTGCTCCAGCAGCTGAGAGGCCAGAAAGGGTCTTGCGTAATCGGAGAAACTTTCAGAGAACGTTCTGGTATCTATATGGTTATTTGTATCAGCGCACCGACAAGGAGGAGCTTTCAGCACCCCAACTTAGGCAACAGCATTTGTGCACCGCTGTTCCTGACCTGACATCAGCAAGAGAATCAGATCTCAGCAAAGGCATGGGTAGGGGCTAGAGCTCTCAGAGATATAAATACTCCTCTCCTGGCACAGATGGGCCAATCCTCTCCCACAGCTCTGGTCCCCTGAAGTGGGAAGAGACTTGTTTCCTCACTCAGAAGATCTCGAGGAAGAAGTCTGCCCTGTTACACACCCCTGGTGTCCTGTGCAATAATGTGAACATGGCCAGGGCACTGCTACCTGTCAACTCTGTATCTTCATCCCAGACACGAAAGTTGCCAGGACACCGCTCCCAAGTTCCACATGGGGCGGTGTGCTGAGCAAAGCCCAAGCGCTGCCCATGGGAGGTCTTTCATGGCGGGAGACCTTCTCCCTCCAGCAGTGTCTCAGGACTGGGCATGTGGCCGCCTCACGACGCTGGGGCCGCCTCCTGCAGGCTGGTAGCTCTTGTCCGAGCGCTGCAGGGCCCCTGGCCCCTTCCTGTGCCGCTGCGGCAGGGAGCGCACGGTGGGAATGAGCTCTTCCTGTTTGGGCTCCTGGGGCTGGAAAGCTCTGCGGAGCTCAGCTCAGACAGTCCTACCCAGCTTGCAGGGACTGTTTGTTCCCAGTTTTGGCAGGATTGTGAATGATGCATGAATAACAGCATCCCTTAATTAGTGTAATATGCCGTACCAGGTTAGACAGCACTCTCTGGTTTTGTTTTCCCTTCGTGTGTGTGTGTGTGTGTATATTTTTCTTGAAAGAAAAAGGAACGAACAGCAAACACCGCTGCGGTGTTTATGTTGGTTGGGGCACTGATAAACCCCACTGACTGGGTGGGTTGTGAATCACTGGAGAGCCATATCCACACCAAATAACGCTGTAGCCAACCTGATGTCTGCTTGGCAGTTGTACCGAGCAAGAGCTCCTTCATTTCTGGCTTTGCTGCTTGAATCATAGTGAGATAACGAGGCGGGAGAAAAGAAAACCCTTTGTTGCCTTGAAAGTTATGGAATAGGATGTGCGTGACACGCCACAGGTGTAAGGAAATGCATGAGCACACGTGCACTGTTCGCTGTGATCCGTGTTACGGAGAAGGTGGCTTCACCTCCAGTTTTATTTTTCTTTGTCCACCTGACTCCCTCCCTTCTTCCCCTTCCAGGGCACTTGCAGCAAGTCCATCGCGCCCAGGCCAGCAGGACTATGGTTTCCTTACTGCAACCGTGAAGACCAGCCACTGGCCTCGCAACCATGTTCCCACAGCGGCTCCTCCCTGGGAGCTGGCTCGCAGCTCTCTCCTTGCCAGTGTGGTGGCTCCAGGAGCAATGTCCCCGTGCCAGTCCTCCGCCAGGCCTTGCGTGAAGCCCCAGACGTTGTAAGCTCATGATGGGGAGCCCGCTGCGGAGGCACTGCTCCCATCCCATGGGATGTGGCCACAGCGCTGGAAGCTGCTCCCTCTTGCACTGGGGTTTCCTCACCAGTTCCTCACCGGTGGCCAGTCGGCGCATCGCCTCCGCAATCGCTTTGCCTTGTGGGCTCGGCGCAGTGGCAGGTCCTCGCCGACCGCCCAACATCCCTGTGCGCCCGTGGTGCAGGAGGCGCCGGCCTCGTGCAGCCGGCGGGGACAAGCTGCGCCTCTGCCGCGCAGCGCTGCGGCGCGGAGGGACGCCGGACTATCGGCCGGCGTGGAAAGAGAAAGCTCTCTCCCACTGGGTAACCCGGCAGCAACTGCTATTTCAGTAAACATATCGTTTTGTGCTCAGTAAACACACATTCCTGAGGAATGCTCTCATTGTTTTTTCGCTCTGTAATGCATTAATGAAGAAATAAAGTTTAGGTTGTGTAATGGTGACAGCTTGAAGTCATTTTGCCTAGTGTTATTTCTCAGCGAAGGCTCAGCTCTCCTTGGAACCAGGGAGGATGGGGGGGGTGGGGGGAAAAGAAAAGACGACCAGATTTTGCTTCAAACTCACCAACATGTGCAAAAAAAATCACAACACCACCGCAATTAAGTTCCCTCCACATGCCCCAATAAAATCACCTCTCCCACTCGCACTGAGCTTTGTCACGTATGGGGCTGTTTATGGAGGAGACAATACCAAGTGGGTTTATACAAGGCTCTTGTTTTAATTTTTGTTTTATATCCACTGGAACCCTCAAGTAGTGAATTCATTTCCTGATATAGTAAACATTTCTGATGGCCAGGATTCTTTCCCTTTTCCCAAATGAACACAAACCCCTGGTCTAACTCACCAGCAGTGCAGTCTATACAAACAGACGTATCAGCTACATTTTCAAAGAATGCATCTTAAGCACGCAGCTACGAAAATAAACAAACAGCAATGCTTGCATGAGATCACTGCGAGCCCGGCCGCAAGGAGGAAGCGAGGGTACTTTGCTCCCCGCATTTTTGCACCAGTCTTCCACCGCACGTGCAGAAAAATGTCAGGTTTTCACCATCCTGCAGGAAGCACTTTTTCCCGGCCATGCCAATCACTGCCTGTTCACTACTGACTGATCTACACATCCCCTCTGATTTGTGACCCTATTTGCACTATGCAAATGTCTTCTGACAGCTCTCTTTTCCTGTCATTAAAACAAACAATGGCCCCTGCAACCAAAAAGGAAATCAGTAACAGGCGAAAGCTGTTCTCTTTTTCTTTTTCTCTTTTTCTTTTCCCCTTTTTTTTTTTTTTTGATTTTGGAGTGAACTGTTAGCAATTACTCTGAAATATTCACAAACTTTTTCTTCTTCCAAACTGTTTCACTCATCCTAGCAGCCAGCCCAACGTCTGTTAATATCACTGCTGTTCTAAAAGGGCTAAAGAGGAAAAAAAAACAAAAACAAAAAGAAAACAAAAACTGCTCAGCCAGGTAAAATCACCTTCTGTCTTTTCCTTTAAATACATCTCTTTCTATATGTATAAATGTAGAGACACAAAAAGATTTACATGCATTTGTTTTAGGCGCTTCTGAAAGAGCTACTAGTCTGCCAGGAATAATTTAAGAATTGCTCTACAAATAGAGAAACACTAAGTAATGAGAGAAATAAGAAACTAATAGTGGCTTGGAAATGACATGCACTGGGAAAGACCCATCTCTCCATCTCCACAAGTGCTCATCCCATTATAAACTACTTATCCAGCTGAATGGCCACAGTGTTGGTGGCCGTCACTTCCCAGTGACAGCTAATGGATACCTGATTTTAGCCCATCACGGTACACAGGAGCTCAGCCTTTGATTTCAGTGGGAAAAGGATTGGATTTGGAGACTTCAGAGTACTTAAACACTCCTGGGATTATGTCCTTTGTCTTTTAAATAATACTATATACATAATCATAAACCGGGCCAGTTTTCCACCCCATCACACAAGTTTTGTGCCTGCAGGGCTCAGCTCAAGTTGAATGGCGTTAACGTTGACACAAGACCATGTTGACCAAGTGGGAAATTAGTCCTGTAGCACTTGATTGTCTTTTGCAAAAAGTTTTTAATAGTCTTAATGGTTTTGTTTGTGGTACGTGCTCCTCACTCCTGATTGTACTGCTGCCAAGTGGTATTTTTAACTGTAAACATTGGCCTCTCAGAAAATCTGAAATAAAGCAAAACAGAAGAGATGTTCAAAATAATGTTACAACCTAATTTAATTTATCCCTTGGTAATTGCATTTGTAGGAAATGAACAAGGCAAACAAAACAGAACCCAGCTCTTTCCAGCCCTGGCAATTGCTTTCACATGCTGGTGCACCGGTTACAGCCAGCAGACGGTTAAGTCTCCAGCCCTGTCAGGAGGAGCAGGAGGGGGCATTTTCAGATGGGACCCTTCACCCTTGCATGGAGGCATGCACCTCCGTGGTCGCTGCCTCAGATCCGTGCTCATAGGTGCCTCCTTTGGAGAGCGAGCTGGCATGGATACCCCTGCAGATACGCACTCAAACAGCTCTTGGCTTTGCTCACCCCATCACCAGCCCCCTGACTGCTGTTTCGCGCAGTCCCGGTCCTTAATTCTTTCAGGACAAGTCAATGTGCTTCGTGCTTTGATGCCTGAGAAAATATAGCTGGACAACTACTCACAAAACTCAATTAGGCAAGAAACTGCACTCCCCTCCACTGGCCTCGTTTCATGGAGATATTTACACACTTGCCTAATTTTGATCATATGAATTGCTCCGAGTAAATTGCGTTGAACTTGGGCCCCTATTTGCAAATGCTGCTGGAGCTCTGCAAATGTGTTTGACATTCAGTTATTACATGAATGGTTTCTGTGGCCGTTTTGCAGTCTTTGGGTTGCTTGTAAGCTAGGCAGCCTGACTGCTGTTCAAGTATTTGTTATTTGCCCTTTTTTTTTTTTTTTTTTTTGGTAATTTGTGCTCTCTCTGCAGGCTCGGGTGTGTGCCACTGTTTACCTCCGCCACGTGGCAGAGTTTCGCTGCTTTGATTCGAGGAGCCTCAAGCCCACAACCAGCCTTCACAACGGTTAGGCAAACTCCTCTCTGCACAAACACTCTCACAAATGCAGTTTTGCACAAGTGCTTATCAGTCAGCTCGTATTTACATGTGTATCTAAGAAGTGTCTCCATCCCATTAATATTTCGGTAAATAGTGTTGTACCTGCCTAATTATTTGCCAGAAGCAATCGTTAGGAGAACAAGTGCTGCTGCCAAGGCAAACTCATGGTTTTTATTTGAGGGAGTACTTGTAAATATGATTTTTCTGGTGTTCACCCTGTTCTAAGTGGACCTCCATGTGTGACGAAGGCTGTTTACAGGGCAGCTCCAGCTGTTGTGAAACAGGAAAAAACAGGCAGGTTCCTTCGCTCCCTTTCCCCTGCCAATGCTGGGGAAAACGCTGCCTGCACTCCTGCGCTTGGGTCTGTGCCAAGAGGGGATGCCCCATCCCCTGCTCCACCTTATGCTACAAATCCCCATCGATGCTTGGGATTTGGAGGCTCCTGGAGAGGTAAGTTGGAAGAGGGATGGACGGAGGCAGCCCTCAACCAGGTGGAGAGTCATTTTCCCAATGAGCCTGCTCACAGCATCCCTCCTGAAGAGCCATTGATGGAGAGCTGTGATCCAGACAGTGATGAGCACATTGGTGAGTAATCTCAAATGCAGAAACCAGCTGAATTTCTGAGAAGCAGCTCTTTCTAGGACAGGAGAAAGCTACAATCACAGTTGGAACTTGGGAGCAGGGTAGCTTCATCTGGTCCTCAGTGAACAGGAGTAGCATTTGGATGCCAGTGGTAGCTCCTGGATGGCTCATGAAGCTCAAGGATGGCTTATGAAGGAAAGCCATCTCCATCCAGGGCAACGTTGTCGGAAAGCCCAGCAACTCTGCCGATGCAAATGATTTCATTCCAGATTTCTGAGACCTTTTGCATGGTTGCGTTCCTGTATTTGAACCCAGCCCCAGGGTGGATTGCATTCCCCTCCCTGAGACATACAACACCAACAGCTTAACCAGGAGTGCAACATTGCAAGCTCCTACTGCTCCATGGAGTCTCCAAGCTGAAAAGTAGTTGCTGGCTTTGTAAGCTCTTTAACCCTCTTTTTCCATCTGAGGCATGTCCTCTCTTCACCCTCACTGTTTCTGATTCCTGAATTAAAGGCTTATTCTTTGCTTGCTACATTAATCGCTCACCTGTTTCCCAGACTGAGGAATGGCTTAAACACTCTTTTGACACAGCCCCTTGAAAATGGATTGCTCTGCTGCAGTCAATGAACATAGCGTGGGAAAAACACATTAATACTTCCACCGGTAACACTGAGGATGGCTATAAATAAACCCTCCCTTACAGTATTTATATATTATTACATCATATAGTCATTTAAAACAGAAAGCAATTGGAAGTGTTGAATAATGTAAGAATAATCGCCTCTGCATTAGTTCCACTGTCATTGGCATTATGTATTGCTTGGTGATATTGCCATGCTTGTTACTTGGCCCAGTGTTGCGTGACATTGGCGGTGATGCTAGAGTATCAGCGGGCCTTCTGCCAATGAAATACAGTACTTTGCACAGTGCATGTACCTTGGCATTATATAATAAGGATGCTTCACTGGAGAATTTAGCCCGCATATGCTTTTTTTCTGTCCGTTTCATTTAGGCGAGGTTTCCATTTGCTAGAGGAGGTTTGCTTGGTGTCATGAGCAGCGTTGAAGTGGCCATCTAAACCTCTTCACTGAGCCAGGCTCTGACGCCCTGCGGCACGGAGACGGGAGTCTGGCACTGCGGTGCCTGATGGTGTGTCCCACAGGAGCGCTGACAGGCTCCCACTAAATCACAACGCCTCGCGCTGATGAGGTGCATATGGTCCGAGATGACTCCTGCCCGCTCCAATGACTTCCCGATGTGGAGGCAAGACTGAGAGAGGCAGTGAGGGAGGGAAACGATGAGGCTCCAGCCGTTTGAGCAGTGGGATTCAAACCCACATCTCCCGAACTCAGTTCTGGGGCTTTGTCCCTTCAGCAGGTTTGAAGCTTCTTGCTGAAGCAAGTCAGGTTGTTTTAAAATACTATTAAGTGATAAGAAAGCATCATAATCCCTCCATTCTTTTTGTTTTTGCTCTTCCTCCTTTTTTCACGGGTAAGCGGGAGAGGAGGGGAGTGGGTGGACTCATATTTGGTGTGATTGTGCTTAGACCATGGCTCTGTCTTGCTGACTATGGATTTTAGTTTCCTCAGTTTGGATGAGCTTCCCCTTAAAGAAACACAGCAAAACAAAACCCCTTTCTCTACACTTGAATGTCTCACTGCTTGTTTTCATGGCAGGGATGCCCATCTTAATTACTTTGTGGTCAACAGCACTTAGTGCCACACTGATCATCCCTGTGTGGTACTGAGGATCAAGTCCAGGGGAGGATCTCCACCACAGGGTTTGGAAGGAGCTGTTCCAAAAAGCAGTCATTTCAGAGGTTGAGAAATCACTTCTGTGAACCTTGTCCTGACATGACATATGACCAATTTCTGCACAAAGATCTGCAGTCGACTTTTATTGCTGCTCAGATTTAGCTGCTTCTTTGATTTATCGCAACAATGCACATTCAATATCTTTCTTCTGATCTGGAGGCCAGAAATATAACTCTACTCATATGTTTGTATTCTTAAGACTTGGGATTTCACAGATTCAGAAACCCATTCATAGATTCACAGGGTTTTAGGCCAGCAGAAACCATGAGAACATCTGGTATAACTTCCTATATTCCAAAGCCATTCAATTGCAGCCAATTAGTCCAGCACTGAGCCCAGCAGCTTTGCTGTTTCTTCCAGAAAAACATCCAGCTCTGGTCATATCAAGATATGGGAGTGGATGGGAACTTATCAAAAGTTAGAGACTCTATCACTTTACTTGATTTGAAACTCATGTTAGTAAATACTGTGCTTTTCTTTGGCTTCACATCCAGCAGTTGGTTCTGTACCATTCTTCACTCCATAAATGAGCAACATGGCCTGACAAACAAAAACTCTTCAAACTGGATTTTTTTTCTGCCCATCATCTTGACAAGAGGCTGAAGTATGAAAGCACTTGTGAGTCAAGTATCTACGGAAAAAGAAAACGGGAGATAGGGCTCATGTCATGGGATACTGTAGATTGGGCCATCTAAAAACTTACTGCAAAAATTACATACATTATTATTTGTACTTAAATAATACAGGCCCCCAAAGGGAAAAGGAAATTCAGAAAATGTTGGTGTGAGAGCTTAGGATATTTTAAATACATTTTCCAAAATATTTTCTTTTTGAAAAACTAACAGAAATTTAATTCGCTGATGAAAGGCATGACCTGACACTACTCACTGAAACGAGGGCTCCGGCAAGCCTTGGCAAAGAGCTGCTGCACAGGTGCACTGTACAACATAACCATCTCCCCATCTCCTTCTGGACATGGAGACAGAGCTGCGTCTCACACCATCAAGTCACACTTGCCAGCTTTGAAATTAATTGTGCAATCTTGCTCGGCATCCTTTCCACGTGACTGTAAAGAATTAGAGCTAAGGAATGTGGCTGTATTTCATACTGCGATGTGTAACAGCATCCAAGCTGGGGTAGATGGGACTGCTGGCTTCCCGGGAATTACAGAACGAGGCTTGAGGAAGAATACCATTTATTATTAACAGCACTGGCCTTGTAAGAGCACTTTGAGGCTCTGTCAGAGAGAACAACCCCAGCACGCGAGGCGCAGAGCAAAACAAATTGGCTGTCCCTTAGCTCAAGTCGAACTGCAAGATGAATGCACTTAACCACTGCAGACAAGGCCAGTTAACTCTATGTTCATGTGCTTCTGAAAATTGACTATCACTGGGTGCTTTTTCTGGTTCATTTCATGAACTGGATGTATCAATATACAAGGTTTGGAAAAACAAGTTTCTGAGACCTCATTTTTTCTGGTATGAGGAGAGCATTTGGACAGCAGTGGCTTGTCTGCTTGTAAAACAATATTGGACTTCAAGTCCATGGCAAAGCCTGTCATTTCTGGAAAATTCTGACTTCCTTCTTTCTGGTATTTCTACAGAGCCATCATTTATGAAATAGTTGCACATCCCATGTCGCTAATATATGAGCCCCACACGGCTCCTGCTGCTTTTACAGGCAGGGAGCGGAGGTACAAAAGAGAAGGAAGCTGAATGATTTCGCCACATGGGAAGTGTCTGGTGAAGGAAAGAATTAGCCTCTGCTTTCTGTGGGACATACTTTCTCTCTTGCAAGAGGCATGAGGGGGAAACAGAAAGGCTGGGCAGAGCTGTGACCTGTCCCTGTGTCTCTAGGCTGAGGTCTCCAAATGTCAAAGGTACTTGGGGAGGGTGTTCAGACCCAACCTCCTCTTCAGAAACAAACAAACAAACAAACCAGGGTATAATGCTTCTGTAAGGGAGCCAAAAGAGATTTTTCTTTGGCCCTCTTGCTACTTCTGTGGGAACCCAGCAGTATTGTTTCCAGAAGGCTCAGCCTCGGTCACCCAAGTCTTTGGTGTGTTTGGGGACACCCTTACTACTTCCCTTTCCTCCCCTGCAGAAGAGTCCAACGCAGCTTTGACCACAAAGCCCAGGAGACTTTGGAGTTTGTCAGAAACAAAAGAAAAAGATTGCGAAAGGCAGTGGTGTCAAATAATGCTTCCATTTAGTAGGAATTTTGCTCCCCTTGCATTCCCAGGCAGCACCTGCTGTGTAAGGCTGTTGGCCAGCTCCTCTGAGCCTCTGTGGTAAAACAAACAAAAACAGCAGGGAAAAAAATTCCTCTTTATAACGCCTGTTATCCTCAGGCTACCTTCCAACACTGCCTCGCCTCCCCATGTCGATGGTACTCTCCAGGGAAACAGGATACTACGAGGCCAGAAAGCCTTGTGCAAATGGACAATTGAGCAATATAGAAAGAGACCCTGTCTTACTGAAAACAAGATTGTTTTCTTCCTCCGCCTTCATGTCTAAATCAAGAAAGGTTCTTATTGATGTCCCAGCCAAAAAAAAAAAAAGAAAAGAGAGAGAGAGAAGTGACATGCTATTACTTCCATGGCAAAAGTAGATGAGGAATTATCCTGCAATAGGAAGAAAAGCTTTGGAAAGGATAGGGATGAGCAGTCTCTCCTGTGGAGCAGAAGGACGTCATCTTTGGAGATGTTTATAGCCCTATGCTCAGTCCTTCAGTAGAGTAAGTAGTTATACACACTGCCTTCCCACGCATCTTACCATGAAGTTATTTTATGTTTTGGAGCACTGTGGAACTGCCTGTACTCGGCATTGTTCATATTTCTGTATATGTCTGATGTTCTGTATAGCATTTGATCAGGACTTTGGTGGCCTTCACAAGATGGGCTAAACCTTCTTGGGAGAATAATGATATCTCTCCCACCTCATCCTCCCTCTGTGAAGTCTGCCTGCTCAGCACAAGCTCGATCAAGGAAGAAAAAGCCTTTCAGGATCTTTTCAGTTAGGCTTTTGAGCCTACCTTTAGGCACCACTTTCCTGAAGCTAAATAGCTCCATGTATGTCACAGAGAGAGATCCACAGGCCAGGAGGACCTGCTTGACCTTCCTAGCACAGGATATTGAATAGTCGCTGGCATACAAAAACAGATACAAGGAGTCTTTGCAAAGGGATGTGGGAAGAATGCACAGAGCATTTGAAGCATTGCTTGCTTTACCAGGCTTGGTGATGCCTGTGTGGGGAGGCATGGAGGAGAGCCCCCACTTTTGCTACTGCATTCACTGCCCATGATTTTTCTTTTGAGGTACACTGACATTAACTGAGTCTATCTCCTTGTCTCTTCCTCTGCTTGCCTGTTACAAAGCCCTTGTTGGTTCAAGGAACAGATCGAGGTACTGTTGGATCACGGAACAGATAGTTTGGGTACACACGGCCTTCACCTTCTCCCTTCTTCAGCTTCTGCTACTGGTCAGTCTATCTTCCTGTAACCCCTGCTCTGTTCACCCACATCCTCTCCATCTTACCCCAGGCAGCACACTAAGTCAAATGTTCTCAGCATGCTTTCAGGTATATACTTGGAGTGTATCTTCCTATCTTTCCCCCCTCGTACTACATACCCCATCAAGGGTAAAGAAGAAGAGCAAAGATGCAGGCAGATGGAGGTATGTGCTGGGAAAAAGCTAGGATTAATGAAAGTGAAATGGGAGAAGTGCAAGAAATCCTCCACTTTCTTCCTTACCAGAGCATTACCAAGATGCTGGTCAACACCTGTGTAAAAACCACCAGGCAGCACGTTCTCAGCCTTTTCAGTACTCAGCCTCCAGAGGTGGCTTGTCAGAGTGCCAAGGAGAGACAGTTCAGTTCCTCATTTTGTCAGAATTTACAATTTTAGCTCTGTAGGCTGCCAGTGGGTCTGCCAAGATGTCTCCCCATACTTTGACTGAACAATGCTC
The DNA here is from genome assembly GCF_059628265.1 of Tinamus guttatus. NCBI lineage: Eukaryota > Metazoa > Chordata > Aves > Tinamiformes > Tinamidae > Tinamus > Tinamus guttatus. Next base: position 10,671,733 of record NW_028288774.1, on the reverse strand, counting down.
TAAAAAGTACTCTGGCTTCTTCTGTAAATTCCTGTTCTGAACTGTTGTCTTTGGTGTCCAGTGTGCACGTCTTTCCACACGTGCTATTAAGAATATTCTAGAAGTTAGGTGAGAGAAGTAGAGGACTCCTGAGGTCAAGTTTCTCTCTTCTGTACACTGAGTTGCAATCAAAAGTTTTAGACTTGGTAAGGGCAGCACTAAGCCATGGGAAACCGCCTCTGTAAACCAAGCATCAAATAGACCTGTCTTCTTGTAGCAATCTAGAGACTGTTCCTGTGACGATTTGCTAGCACTGTTAACTCATACTCTCTCGAAACTCTCCTGCCTTATTAATGCAGTCCTGGTGATTTTGGTGCACATTACATTATTGACTTAGGAGTTTTATCCATTCATTTTCTTTAGCAGAAAGCTGAACACTGGTATTAGCACTAGAATTGCTGTGGGCACCATTTCTGAAGAGCTTCCCAAGCCACCTGCCATAGTCCATTGCTCCCATATGCAGAAGTAAATGCCCTAATGCCTGAGGCTCCTCCCGTTTATCTCCAACAGATGAGAGAACCAAATAGCATCCGGTTGGGATTCTTCTTTCCTGACCCCCTTCCTCTCTCTACATCCCTAAAACCAGACGCAGCACATTTGCTTTGCTCTGAAGCTCTGCAGTTTCAGGCCGGAGTTAGCATTTAACTAGTCCGAATGGTGCAAGCCCGCGTAATTACTGTTGGGATTGTGCTGTGTAGGCCTCGTGTAAAGAGCTCTCCTCAAATAACCCAGCTTGAATGTCAGAGCCCGTGCTGTATTGTATTTCACATTCTGGCTGTGGGAGCGTTTCCCCAGCAGGAGTCAGGGCAACAAATCGCTTACTCTCACAGGAGGGCCCCATAAAATGAATGATGCTGGATCTCACGCTTCTGAGGAGGTCTCGGTTACTTCAGCAGTTGCCTCTTGTACCAGAAACGGTTGTAGGGGATAGAGGGAGGGAAGGCCTGTTTTGCAAGCTTTTCCATAGCGTGTCCCCCGGGTTAGAGCAGAAGGATGTGTCACGACCGCACTCTCACCTCAAGTGTATATCTTTGCATAGACATTTAAGAAGGAAAAAAAGAGAGGGCAGATAAACCCTGAGGCTGAAATTGAACCAAATGCCTCTGCTGGAAATGCTGCTGCAACTGCTGGCTCTGGGCACTTCGCTGTTGCTCCCTACCCCGCTGTTTACGGGGTGGTAACACATGTGACAGTCCCCCCAACACCCATATGCACCATGTCTGAAACGCACCGCTGCCTCGCAGAACAGCTAGCAGGATCCCCTGCACCAAATCCCGGTGCTCAACAGCCAGCACAGCTGCCTCGCCATCCACGTCGGAAACCCGAGCTCCCCCACTTCTCCTCAGAGCAGGCGGCTGCTCCCTGAACTATCTCCCGTCCCTTGTTATCTTACTTTCCTTGTCAGCCAGTGAACTGTGAAGCGGCAGCGGAGAGAAAAATGAACTCTGACCTGATTTCTTTTCCTACAATTAGCCAGAACTGTGCTTTTTATTTTTATTTTTTCCTCCCCACTTTTTAAATGATTAATAAGACAAGCTGGTCCTCTGCTTCTGCAGAGAGGCGAGTGTGCTGACAAAGCACTACGATGCCTCTTCCAGGTCACCTGGCAGCAGGCCATGTCTTTATGAAAACATAAGAATTGGAGGGACTTATTTGAGGAATTTGGAGACTGAGACGCAGGAATTTCGCCCTTCAGACCCTAGCAACTGCATGTCTGCAGTGGTCTCTGAGCACCACTGACAGCCACGGAAAGGAGCTTAGCAGCAACCTGCAAGCTTTGAAACACAGATTTTTCTCTTTTTTGGGCATACTTAAGTATGCAGCCACTGCCCTTAACCTGTTTTATGTCACTGCAGTCTCTGGGTGTGCAGTGAACTGGATGAGGTAATGAAAAGCACGGCTGTAAAGCCCCTCAACCGCCCTGCACATATGGCCCCCTTCTCTAGCCCACCCTGCACCTCAGTGTTGCTCATCCATGTGGACTCTTCCCGCTCCCAAAATTCCTTGAACTCCAGTGGAAGTGCAGTCCAAGAGCTGGGAGAAAGAAATTCAGGACAGGTGGACTCTCTGCTTCTGGGCAGTCCTGCCAAAAGCCTGTGCTTGCCTCATGCTACATGATGCATTTTGAAGATAGCAAGGAGCCTCTCCCCACTGCCAGGTTTTGTCGGGGTGGGAAAGACTATACCAAGACTACACCAGTGCCGCAGAGACATCACTGTGCTTGGCATAACCGACTCACCCTCCTGGCTGCTCTTGCTTTTACATGACAGAAAAAAAAGTGGCCTCAAAGCATCTCTCCAAGTCTCTTGAAAGGATGGCTATAAGTTGCCTCTGCAAATGTTTTTTCAGCTGTGGAGAGTAAAAGCACCTCAGCCCCCTAGGAGGACCCAATGAGATAAGCCAACCTCCTCACATACTAGCCAGCCTGCCAGGCCCACACGGGACAGGGTTTTTGCAAGCGGAGCCATGCAAAGCCCCCATGTTTGAGATGGAAAAGGGCAAGGCACTGGAGAAAAACACCGGATGCAGCGATCCTACATTGGCCTCTAGTGGATTGCTTAATGGTTTGTTTAGTTTTTTCCCCCAACAACAGGCAGTGCATGCCCTCCAGTCCTGTCAATCAAAAAGCATCGTTACAGAACCTGCTTTTCGCACTACTCCCAGAAGACCCCTCCACAGAGTAAAACAACCAGGTCCATGTGACATATTCAAGTCTCTTTCAAGACCTTAAAAGCAGCTGAATGCACGAGTGGAAGCTCCCAGCTGCTAGCCGCAGACAGAAGGGTAGCTGGTTTTCCGCTTTTTGAAAGTGGCCTGTAGCGCATTATAGAAACAATCTGCCCTTAGTTCTTGCTGAGGAAAGGCCTGTAGTGCAAGTGATGCCTTTCTTGTCATATCCCGATGTCCTTACATGCTCACAGCAGGTCACACATGGTGGGAACAGCACACTAATAAATAGTGACAGAACTGATATAGCTATTGCAGTGCAGAGGTCAAAGGAATGGGAAAGAATGGGGTCTTCTCCACAGCTGCAAAAAGTCAATGACAAATTTCTTATTATGCCTTTTGGTATCATCCATATGGTTTAATGGACTTCAAGCCTGCAACAGTCACCTGAAAGTGCCAGTTGAGTATCTGGCCTTACAGCTAGACTCATCTCACCCATATTTAGCCACCTAGAGGCAACATTGTGCGTGAACTATTTGTTCATGCTCCCTCTATAGGCAGTGGAGAGACAGAGGTCTACCCCATGACCTGAGGTACACACCAACCTGTCTGCATATCCCCAGATTCCCAACCATCAGCATTATAGCATGATCCCAGCACTATTCCTTCATGCTTCCCTCCCGACAGATACTCAGCAGCCTCCCTTTCTACAAAGCTGGCAGTAACCCAGAGTTGGCCATCACATTCCCTGCTCGACACTCTCAGCCTTGTGCCTTTAGAAGACAGGACTCTTCCCTCTGTGATTGAGACTTGCCTCTTTCCACCAGGACAGAATCAGCCCCTCTGCTTTTTGCTGCCCTTGGCTTTATCCCTCCCCCAAGGACCTATAGATGATGGGCTGTGTTATCCTACTTGTCATTTCTGAGCCTTTCTGCCTCGCATCTCTGAACCGTCTCTGAGCCCAGTGTTTCTCTGCCCTTTCCAGGAGGCCTCCCCTGCTCTTTAAATCTTTCTCGGAAGAACTGTTATCTGGCCAGATGTTCAAGAGGGGGAGGAACCCGAATGGAGCCTTCTTCATTACCTCTAACAAACTCTCCCTTTCTCTGGCAGATGCTTCCCATTCCTCCCACTGTACAGCTGCTGGGCAGTGGAAAAGATGCCAGAATCCATGGGGCTGGTAGACAGGACCTTCAGAGCGGCCATGGAAAAGAAGAAAACAAGTCACTGCCCCTGGGCAAGTGCTCTGAATTGACACTAATGTCTTGGTAATTCAAATATGGCACTTAATTCAGTGTTAATGGTTAAGAACTTATAAACAATTGTTTATTAAATGCTAGTTTTTATCATGATTATTAATTTTACTGTAGTGCCTCCCAGGAGCACATCTGATTGGACTCCCATCATGCTATGCAATCTGCAAACAGCCACAGAGACCGAATTCCTTTCTCTAGGAGTTGACAGTCTAAATAAATAAGGCAGACAAAGGATAGGAGGGGAAACAGAAGCTCAGGGGAGGTGAAGTGAGTTGTCCAAGGTCACTCAGCAGGTCAGTGCCAGAGCTCAGAGGAGAACCCATGCCTGCCAGCTCCTGGTCTAACGCCTTCTCTCCCTAGGGAAGACTGGACCAAAATAATTTATTAGACAAAGAACTTCTATCACATTCCTCCTGGCACCATGAAGTTCTTTAGCTTGTGCAAATAAAACACAGCCAGATAAAGAGGCAATTGGGCACTTGCTATATTTTGGTTTGTTCAGTCTTTGTTTCTTCATGTTAGTAATGTTAGAAAAATTCTTTACTAGTTAAACTAGCCCATAGTCTGGTCAGAGGTAGCAGTCAAGAAAGAGCATTGCTTGGGGTCACTGATTTGTAGATAGAGACAGTGAGATTTTCAGTCTGGGAGGTATCTGCAGGATGAAAGGTGCTGCCCTACGCCACTTACGACAACACGGCTAAGAGATGAGCTCCCCTCCCACAACACACTGGGTGCTATGGCCAAACTGGAGGTGCTGGCAACTGGCCTAGGCAGGGCAGTGATAGGGAGAGAAGACCCCTCAAGCAGAAAGGGAATAAAGAGCAATTAGATAAGATGAAATGAGAAAAGGAACAAACTGCTCCGTTTGTGATGCAGGCTCAAAAATCCACCTCAACAAGCCAACAAAGTGGAGATGAGGCACCTTCTGAGAGTACAACCTGGCAACAGGACAGTTTTGATTTGGTTTCAGAGTGTGTAGGAAGTCAGAGGGGAAGCTGCTGCTCTTAGGGCGAAGATCACCTCAGGATGCACCCTCTTGCAGCCAAGAATCAGAAGCAGCCAGTGAGGAAGCAAAGAGGCATCCTTGGGGATTTGCTTGTTCTTCGCCTGGGGCTGAGCTGTTGCACACAGGGCTATTTCAATTGCACTGGTGGCATTGCTGCTTTCATATCCAGTAACTAACCTTTTCAGCTTCACAAAGACAAGAGTCCTGCTCTGCCAGATGCTTCACAAAGACAAGGGTCCTGCTCTGCACAGTATCCATCCAGATGTACGTGTCTCACCAGAGAAAAGGTATCAGCCAGTACTTCCCTTATTCCTTTAGAGCACAGGATGTTGGTATAAACCTTACATGCATCTGCTTTCTTATTTTCTTTCATGAGACTTTAGTTGATTTGATCTTTTATTGACATGGTGTGGAGAGAGGGCTGGAGGCTGCGGTAGGAGAGGGCAGTAAACTGGGGCTGAATATGAAAGTCAAATCAGGAGTTCCAATTTATGCTCTGTGATGGGTCTCTTCATGCTGGAGCACTCCTATAGCCCATCTTCTCACTGAACTACTTCACGTGAATCAGACTGCTTGCCCGATAAAAGAGCAGAAAGAGAAGAAAAGAAAAAGACAGCATGAAGATAATTAAGCAGCAGAGCAGTTTAGGAACAGACTCACAGAAAACCTCAGGGTTGTCCTTGTAGTCAGATTATTGAGACCACGTCTTACAGAGGAACCACCACAAGTGCTCTACATCACCTCACCTCCAGCAAAGTTCATGGCAAAAGTGTTGGCTGCTGCCAAATGCAGCCAGTGAAAACTGGCAGAAACTGGTCATTCCAGCCTATTTAAATAGTGACATTTCTTCCCCTCTGAAAACTTGATGCCAAAATCCCAACATTTTTTTCAAGGATTAAAACAAAATAAAATTTGGGAAAACAAAATAAAACTTAATCCTAGAAAAAGCTCAAGGTTTTATAATTTGATGTTTTGACCATAAGGGAAAAAAGAAAGACAAAACCCACAAAGCTGTTTGAAAAATTCACAGAACACTGCTAGAAATGCTGGTCCCAACGTGTGTGATGGCATTTCTTTTCCTGAGATCAGACCTGAATGTACCTGAACTGTTTTGGTCTAATTCTAGTTTAGCCCCTGAAGGTCTTTAATTCCATTAACTAATCTCTTCATTCCATGCCAAAAGCTCTGTTAATGTTTGGTTTATGTGAAATATGAACATTCAGCCTCTTGGTGTAGACAAAACAATAAGAAATGCTAGTCCCAAAAGTTCTGTCAGTGTCAATGGGTCTGCTGCCACTGAAGTAGGCAGGGAGATTTTTGACTTATTACTTGTGAATTACAGCATTTGAAGAGTCTGGCCTGGATATCTGTTTGAACCTTGTACAGTGTTTCTTTGGCCTGGAAATACTAAGAGTTAACTAGAATCAGAAAGGCTGGTTTCAGCAAGGTTAGAAATACTGCAAGGCAGCATTCCTCAGGGTATTTCAGTGCCTTTACCTCCAGTCAAATCCCAAAGAGGACAGAGGAATGTGAAAGTTGAAGAAAATGTTGACTGAACTTTTCAAACTTGAAAGAAGGGTCAAGTGTAGATTGGTCCAAGTTTCAGGTGAAGGTTGGATATGAGTCTTAATTCTATCTGAGCAGGTTCACACATACCTAGTTCAAATATAACGTTAGGATTATTAGCCAGAAGGGACAGTGAGGCAGTAGACTGAGCTTAATCCTAACTAAGCATCTGACTGTAACAGGAAGAAAACAAACAAAAAAAAGCTCACAAGACTTGGTTTAGCAAATCTTTCACTCTCCGTAGTTTCAGTTCAGTAAAGAATTGAGACTTCAGCAGCCAAGCAGGGGCATAGGCCTGTGGGCAGAGTTACCTGCTCAGAGATCCTGGTGACCCCATGATATGAAGCTCCAGTGATGCCAGCTGGGCTGTGCAGGGGGGCCTGCTGGGTGCACAGCAAAGGTCGGCAATCGCTGGCTCAGCAGGAGCTCTGAGAGCACATCTCTGGGGATGTGTGGCTGGCACAGCTTCCTTTCACATGTGCTAAAAGACCAGCAGGTGACCAAGGACCACATTCAAAGAGATGTAGGGTGTGCTGGAAGGCCTTGATGGCAAACTGCAAGACACGTTAGCAGAATCGTGGCACTGTAGTCAGGACGGGCATGACGTGAAAATCTCCACTCAATCTTCTCTTCCACCACCAGTTCATTGCGTGGCTTTCACAGAATCACAGAATAGTTGGGTTATGAAGGGATCCCTAGAGACCGTTGCTCAGGCGCAAGTCCAGTTTTATATATCACTAAGGATGGAGACTTCACAACCTCTCTGGACAACCTGTTTGAGTGCTCAGCTACCCTCAGGCTCGACTTGGGCAAGCTTGGCTGGGCTAGTTTTGTGGGCAAGACAGACTCCAGTTTCTAAGAAGACCTCAGGAAACTGTGAGGATAAATAAGCTGAAAACTGAGGCTCTGAGATAGTAAGGATTGGTGTTAAGACAAAAATACCCATTTACATCACCTCCTTCAAGACAAGGCTGTGGGTCTTGCTCTTTCATATCCTTCTGAATTCACATCTAAATTCATATCTCTTAACACAAAAGCTAATGCCACATTGAGGTAACCCGAGGGGCAGTTTTAAATAGGATACAAGGAGATCTTTGGAGTTGTTTTCCCTCCCTTCTTCACTCTCCCTCCCACTTTGAAGGTTTGAATTGGCTAGAAACAGCAAGAAATTGAAGAAAGCACGTTTAACCATTAATAAGGGTGGACAATGGTTAGGAAGGTAGCTAAGTCCTCTGGTTATACCTTACCAGTCTGCTGCTTGTCGCAGCGCCACTGAGTAGGCTTTTTGATTTTTTGTTTGGAAACTAGCCTGGCTAAAGTCTTTCCAGGAGTTAATGAGCCAAAGGAGAGTCATTTTCCCTGTGGCCATGTTTTGAGCCCCAACTTTTAGAGTCTCTTGGCTTTCTTGTGCAGAAACTCTCAGCTGAAAAGCTGCATGGCTTAGAGGCATCCCTGCTTGCCAACTCCGTGGGGGCACAGAGGAAAGTGTTTGCTTTGGATCAAGGAGTCTTCCAAGCTCTGCTTCATGGTATTTGGGCAATGGTGATGTTAACTTGCTTTTCCATTTCTTCCCACTGCCACCCAAAGCAAGATCACATTTGCTCACCGCCAGAAAGACTACAATACCTTTCTGGATTGTGTCTAACTTGATAATTGCTATATAATATCAGAAGCAGACAGTTATCTAAATTCAGTTATCTAAAAGAAAAATATCTCACACTTGTCAGCAGCATGGGGGTGAGTGGGGAGCAGCTGAGGAGTTCTTCTGGGGTTAGCAGTTGAAAATGGCATTTTGGGAGGAGGAGTCAAAAGTCAGAGAAATGATGTTAGCAAGTTCAGGTCTGCTGCCCTGGTGGACCTTCAGTAACATTAAAGCAGCTTTGAGCACTGGCAAAAACAAGTTTCCGCTAAAGTCAGCACTCCCAAGTTCATGCAATGCTAAAAGAGGGAACTGCGGGGCAGTTTTGTTCTTCTAACAGCAAAGTTTCCAGCTGAATCCTGACTTCAGCATCTTTAGGGGAGGTGACAACTCAAAAGGAGGAAGGATAAGCACAGGAATATGAATGGAGATCCACCTGAACCCTTTGCGCAGAGGTGAACTGACACCCACATTCAGCCACCTCAGAAATTCCAGCAGAGTTCAAAGCTCTGACACGGTCCATATAGTCTGGAAACTTTTAGGTAAACATCCTGACTTCTGAATTACATAGAGGACTGGAAGAATCCTTACTTCTTGCTCAGATAGCATGCAAGACTTGCAGCACTGCCAACCTCTGTAAGAGTTGGATATTAGACAAGAGGAGCTGCAGTCCTGATCCCGTATGTTTCTTACCCTGTCTCAGTGTACAAATTGCTATGAAGAAACCTACTTATTGCATGGTGAGTTATCAGTAGAGTAAGTAGGAAGATGTGTCTTCCAATCCTATGAAAATTTTCAGAATAACACTTTTTTTTTTCTCTCTTTCCCAAATCAGGACAAAGTCAGAACTTTGAAAGCTTTACCAAAACCTGAATTATTGCAAGTAAGTCCAGAACACATCAACAGAAACAAAATGTCACATTTCAGTATTTACCTCTCATCATCTATTTTATCTCAGTTTCACTGGGCAGCCTAAACTCTCAAAGAAGTTTCTTCCAAATTGTGCCATCAATTTTGCGTCAAAATAAACAGTAAGAGATTCCACTTTTAAAATTTAAATTCTGTTTCATCTCTTTTTACTTCAAGTTCGCTCTGTAATCTAAAATATCTTTGGCACAAGATTCTCCAAAGCTGAAACAACTGACAAGAACCTATTTACATTCCCTGACACTGAAACTCATCTTTTCTTGCAGACAATTTTGCTTTGCAATAATTAGCATTTGCAGGTTTTTTAAAAAAGGGAAATTCCTGACCACTTTAAAGAATTAGCTCAAACAAGGGCCCTGTAGCTTGCACAAATTTGCTTCGACACACAAATTTCAGTCAATAGTATCTTGGGCTGACTCTACAGGTGCCGCTTGTGACACCTCATCATCATCCCTGGGTCTCTATGGAAGGAACTCAGTGGACTTGGGCCCATTTCGCAGCCAAAAGAGACAGGTTTTGCGTTACATTTGGGAGCATATGCAAAGTAAAATGTACATGCTGACATTGTTGGCCATGGCCCATGTTACTGAGTGCCGGACTTGCTGGGGAAACTCACTGGGTGGCTCCATCTCCTACCCGTCAGACACAACAAATGCCAGTGCACCCAGAGAAACCTTCCTTCGCCCTTTCTCCCTCTTCAGGCCACTGAGAAGAAGCCAGGGAATGTGCTGAAATACCACTTTCCCCAAACCACAATGTTTGTTGCTGCCATTGGCCCTATCTGATAAACAACATAAAAACAGCAAAACCAGTTCCAACTGTTTCCTCCTTCTGAGGAGAGATTCAGCTCAGCAAGCCCTGGTGTCTCAGCCAAATCCCACAGGGTAATTTAATAGCATTCCTGCTGGGCCTGCCTCAGTTACCCCACTTGGATGTGTTATGTCTCCTTACTTCCTGTTATGGCATCCTTAGCATTCCCCACACTGCCAACAGCCACATTTCTTCTCAGCGTACGTCACTGCTGAGGACTCTTTGCCTGCGTACATGCAAACTAGTAGAGACGGTCGGACACATTCCTGGGATAGATAGGTAAAAACACATCCACATCTGTTCCACTCAGCTCCAAATTTCAGGAGATTCTGGGGTGGGCAGGGTATTGATTTTTGCTTTGACATCACATTGAGAGAAGAGGGCTAGCGGGGATATTAGACCGAGGATTGCTTTTAGGGGCCAAATGCGATCTACCAAGGTGTCAGGGTCTCTTTCTTGTTACTTTGATATCAGAAGCTTAGTGTGAGTTTTAGAAAGAGCTCAAAACTCATGAGCGTTGAAGGCCACTGTAAAAAAAAAATTCTTCTAATGAGCACATTACCAGCAGATTCCCAGACCTCATCAGCAAGGGTTCTGCATGCGACCCCAAATGATGGAAAAATCTATTTTAAGAATGCTCAGGGAACATAGAAGTTTTTGCGCACTGAATGTATTTTAGACACTGCTGCAAGTACAGTGTCTATTCCTCATCCAGACTCCAAGCAGACATTGGGGAGGTACGAGAGATGATAGTCCCTTTGGAAGCATCTACCTTCGACCAGAGCCAGCGTCTTGCCTCATCATGGAAACATATTAAACCCAAAAGGCCCGATTTTCAAGGTCCAACTTACTCATATACTTTTCCACCTAGATATGTAGGTGAATGAAGGAGCAATTCAGGTGTTTTGGGGATAAGAGGAAGGAGATGATGAAAATAAGGGCCTGGGACAAAGTGCAAAGAACACCATCAATTATGCAATATCATTGCCTGTATTGTTAAAAAGGGTGCATAGGCAAAATACGCTACTCCTATTGCGTGCAAGCTCATCAACATTTTTCCAAGGAAAATTCCCAAAATCTTGAATTCTGACCATAAAATCTTAACCAGTCATCAGAAGTCCCAGACTGTAGGTCACACCAATGCTCTTTGGTTTGCCTTTCATTACTGCAAGGTCAGCAAATGCATTTAAAAATCAAGGAATTAACCAAATGGAGTGAACAGAGAGATGAGGCTAAAACATGTAAGTGCTGCTCAGCCCCAGCTTCCACAGACATCACTGGCAATAGCGAGGGTCAGACAGATGCAGAATACCAAAACCCTTGGGCAGCTAGTGGAAAGATGGAGCTGTTCAGCTCCTCTTCCCTCCCCTGCTGCCGTTTGTACAGTCCCTGCAATGCCAGACCTATCTTAGCCCACCGGACTTCAAACTTGTGCATGTGTGTGTGTTCGGGGCAGCGTGTTCTGCATTTTCTCTGAGGTTTAAAATTAGAATGAGGACAAAAAGAAAACAATTTTCCAGAACAGCTTAGCTAGAGCGAAAGTGCTTCCTCTAGCCTGGCTGCTGCCCCAGCAGGGAGAGCACCCGGCAGCTCTGCAGAGAACTCCCGGGCTTTGTAAGGAGGACCAGCCCTGGGAGCAGAGGTTGGAGGAGCTGCACCGCAGGGAGCCCTGCCACCTCCTGGGCTCTCTGGTACCCACAGCACAGCTTCACCTCTTGTCCCCGGCACGCGCACCCAGCGCGTGAATGCAGCACCTCTCGCCCTGCGGGTTGTGCAAGGATGAGGCGCTGCGCTGGCAAACATGCCCGTACGGCAGCCACAGAATTGGTCAGTGCAAACGCAGGCACAGCCGAGCCCGCCAGCAGTGACCTCTCCGCTTGCTTGTTTATCCTCTCTCTCCGAATACAATGAGTTGTACCCTAAACCATGAGGTTCTTTCTTGATTACTTGCTACGGAACTGTGCCTCTGCTTTATGCAGCTTTCTGATGCTTGTTCTCACCGAGTGCATGAGCTCTCTTAATTGAAAGGGCAATTTTTAATTATCGCTTGCATACATGAGGTCTGACTAGAGCCCCAGCCCCATTGCGAGCACAGGGAGACACAGATTCCTGCTTGGAAAGCTGAGAGTCTTCACTGAGCAGCTGAAGCCAGGCTGCAGAAAGCAGCTGGGAAATGGAGAAAAAAAAAAGAAAGAAAGAAAGAAAGAAAGAAACAAAATGACAAAAACTGGAGGCAGGCAAACCAACCTGCTCCCAAAACCACGATGAGATACTCTGCCTCAAAAATGCATCAGCCTCGGCAGTCCCGGAGCTTCCAAGAAAAGGAGGGGGAATGCGAAATGCCTTAACCTCAGCGCAGGTTCCCCAGGCTGCGCAGAGGGCGAGCATGCCGCGGAGCGCAGCACGGGCCGGAGCTGGCCGCAGGGAACCTGCTCTGACACCGCAACGGGCCGGCCAGGACACGTGGGAGGGCTGTAGGGAAGTCGGCACACTTGTGGCCAAAGGGGCAGCTCGGGAGAGCACTGACCTGGCTCGAGGCTATTTGACAGCGTCTAATTGCTGAGGGCGTTGTTGCTGAGCACTTCATTTATACCTAGAAAGTCCACATGCGCCTGAGCTGAGGATTAGCCACAGAGAAGGCAGGTGAAAAGTCGAGGCAGTCAGGGATTTGGCAGAAAAGAAGAATCAGAGACCTGAGTCTGGATGACAGCCTCATCTACCTCCTGCACCTCCACTGCAAACCAGCTGAATCACAAGCACTTCCAGAGCACCAGAGAAATGTCCCAAGAACTAGCCAGCCCAGACAGCATTTCTGCTCCTTGTGCACACAAAGCCCTACTTTCACTATGACCACTTCACAGGACCTCAGTCATTCACAGTTGATCGCCTTGGGGTGGGAAGACCATTTTGGATTTTATTCTATCTCAGTATGGTCAGGCAGGAATCGTTCTCCTTCCTGTTCCCTTGAGAGTGTCCACAAACTCCCAGGAGCAGACTAGGGCTAGGGACATTTTCTGAGAGGGCAGGTGGAGTTTGAGTGGTTAGTCTAGGGCAGGAGGAAAGACCCATAAGGGAAACTGCAGCCTTGGAAGTCGCTGTGCAGCTGTTGGCAGAAAAGCATTTTCTGCCAAGGACGTGAGAGAACATGGTAGAGATCCTCTACCACATAGCTACAGAGGCAGGATTTTAGGGTATACAACTTGCCTCCTATTTTGGATCAGTACGGATGCGCTGAAATGATAAATTATTACTGCAACTTTTGGTCAAACCAGCCATGGTTTTCCTCCAGACACTTTTGATTCATTCACTCTAATTTCTAACGAACACCTTTGGGCTAAGATTTTCCAGATTCAGTCTCTTCCAAAATATGAATTTTTGTCCTGGGTAACTTGAGGTCACACTGATCTCCCTCAGACGATACTTTGCATTAGGGAGCCCTTTTAAATGTAGAGCAGGGAGGCAAGCCTGCCAAAGAGCAGGGAGCTGAGCTACAGTGTGGACATGGAAATGCTGGGAAGACTGACATCTGATCCCACAGGACAGATGGATTCCTGGAAAAGCCAGGTAAGTAATGCATACCCCTAGTGCATATGTGCAAGAAGAATTCTTAAAGAACTACATGGACATTCCTGACTGAAGCCCCAGCACCCACAAAATTCCTCATCAAAAACTCTGCAGCATAGGAAAGAGAAAACAAAGATTCCACATTACTACTAGTGATAAACACTAGAGTGATTCATGTGGAATTTGCAGGGGGGGGGGCACAGAGGGATCACCATTAAAGTTTGTGTAATATTTGTAAAGCAAGCAGACGCTATGGTAAGAGTATCATAGGAACACCCAAAAACTAGAGCCTAAGTTAAAACAATATTTTCTAAGTGGGAGACATCAATCTTATGACAATGTTGAGTTGCAATGACTTTTATCTCTGCCATGCCAGTCAAGTCACTTAATCATTGCATTTGATGGATGTCAGGGCAGTAGAACCACAATTGCTCATTGTCAGACTGATACAGAGGTCACTGGCTTTGCTAAGCTTTGGATCAAAACCTGGAAGAATCCCTGCCACATCTATCAGATTTAAAAGAATAATAAATTTACTAATTTAGCTTTGGTGTTGGGTAGTATCTGGTACCAACTTTATCTGTTTCTCATGAGAAAATAAACTCCACACCACCATCCCCATCACAGCACAGTGATGCTTCAACATGTTGTTAATCTCATGACATGAGATGTAGGCTTTGTGGGGTGAGGGGAGGGCACAAAGTCATGGAATGAGTCAGTGACTCTGCAACACCTCCCTTGCAAGTCTAGAGATGGCTTCATTTAACTGCCCAGGCTTCCCGAAGCTTGGTGGGAGAAGGTGATGCAGACATGCTGGTGGACTGGACTCTGCCCACTTGCTGGAGCCTGCCACGGAATCATGACTCAGAGGCAAGAACACCATTATTTTACTTAGGAAAAAAGGAATTAGCATACTGTGGCTTACTCTTAATCCATCAAAATTTAGTATCCTGTCTCCAAAACAAACTAGCCCAGATAATTCAAGAAAGATGCAAGAAACTTCCACAAGCAGCACAGGTAAAACAGTTATAATCCTACTTGTTAATGCTAAAACTTTTTTTTTTTTAATTGCCTTTCCCAACTTTTGTTTGTGTTTGCTGCCATAAAGTTGTTAACACCACTGTTTCCTAGGCACACACCCATTCCTCTTTGACTCTAGCTGTATGCTTGGCTTCAGTTTGAGCCTATTATCCTTATTACCACTACAGTTTTTTTTTTTATTTATAATGCCATACCGTGTGTGGCACTGCAGAGAGTTATCCAATCACTCCTTGCCTGAGGGAAAAGGGGACTGAATTGCAAAGAGCGCAACGCGATTGCTGAGCCACAGTGTTTTCAAATCAAAGATGGAAAGATAGAGGTGAGAATAAAGCACAAGGAAGAGCAGATAGGAAGGAGACATGGGGCACGAGGGGAGGTTAGGAGGAACACAAAAGATATGAGTGCGGTACAGGGTGAGGGAGCACCATGGACTTTATTCTCTGGTTGCCAGAACATTAACATTGAAATCTCCACCTAGATCTAGATTTGTTGACACAAATCAACCGCTTGAATGTGGGGGGTTGGAAGCAATTTACCTGCTACATTCCCAGTGTTGTCTATCCCAGGAACATAACTCCAAGGGTTGGAGCAGTTGTAGTATATCTGCCTGTCTCTTATCTCATGTGTAACCTCCTGGACTGAAGACATAATGTACTGTCTATCCTTTCTGTGATAAAAATAAAGCATATAAAAACACACACACACACACAATCCCAGGCCAAAAATTCCCTTAGGGGAACATACTGTGACTAGATAAGAAGGTACTCTCTGGCACGTAGTTACCTCTTCATTTCCTAACTGGGACACTGAGGGAAAGGGTGGAGTCAGGGCTGGCAGGGGCACACGGCTGCAGCGAGGCAGGGCCAGAAGGGGTACAGATGGGGGGCAAATGCTAAAGGGGGTTGTGAAAACGTGCGAAGTGTGTGAGAGTAATGTGAGTCAGGATGGGCCAAGGGAAAAAGGAGTGAAAGGGAACAGAGGTGGATTTTCTCAAGGCTTTGGTAAGGCAGGATGGAGGTGATCAGGCAACAATGGTTTAAAATATGGCCTCTTGAGAACCTCTCCCTCTTGTATGGTCCTTTGGAGCAAACAGGGCACCTTTGACACTAAGATTAGCAGCTTTCTACCACAAGGAATTCAAACGGCTCCTGGAAAGCAGTGCAGGCCTATGTGTGTGTCATTCACTTATGGTGTCTATCCAGTGCTCTACCCACTGAATCCCTCAGGCCTGAGGTAAAACTTCATTGCGGGTAGTGACTTGGTCTCCTTTGGGTGCTGACGTTACAAGGTTTTCATCTCTCCTTTGCCTGATTCCATTCAGCGGCTCTAGGCAACTTTCCCAACTCCCCTTTTTCAACACCTTCTGTTGAATGACGGGCACACAGGGAGGGCTCTGGGCCACCGGGTCCTGCTGGCCCTGACCGAAATGACAAAGGCTGGCCTGACAGAACTTGGTGGGGAGGGAGGAACATGGGAGGGTAATGCTGAAGGGAAAGAGATGTCTGAAGGAACAGTAATGAGGGCAAGTGACAGAGGGAGAAAGGGACAACCACAGGGCTCAGCACCTCCACAAAACAAACCTGGCTGGAGTCTCCAAACCCCAACTCGCTGAGATGAGGACAGACCAAACACAAGCCTGCAGCTCAGGCTGACGCTCGTTCCTGGCTCTCTCTGCATGGCCAAAGCGGTATAACTGGCTATGGAGAACCACACGGTAGCAGTGCTGCATACGAACACTTTTTGCAGGCCTCACTGTTCAGCAATGAGCAATGCGATGCCAGGCACCAGGCTGCACTTGTGATGCTCTTTGCATCCCAGGGCAGAAGTGCAGCAGTACCTGCGGCGCTTCGCACAGGGGAGAACACGGCCCTCAAGGAGACTGAACTACCAAATTGCCATGGACATTGTCAGCAGCACCACCTCAAGAGCCCTGGTTCTGGGCCTCGTCCCTGGACTGCTGCATTTCCCCAGTAGCACTGATCTTGTACGCCCAAATCCCTCCCTCCTCTCCCACAGCTCCGCTTGCCTCTGAGCTATTTCAAGGAGGACGGCTCTTAACAAGTCCAACAGCGTTTGATTCAATTTTCACTTCATCTCGCTAAAGGCCACGATGTGGCAACCTGGGTTGCTGCCCGCCTACGCCTCGAGGCTCCTTGTGCAGGGCAGCCAGCAGCGCTTTTTGCAGGCACACGCATGGCTCCGCTGGCAGGAGCCTGCAGGCGGCCCGCAGGGTACCCGACCACAGGCGGGACTACTTGGAAACATGTTCAGAACTAACTGCTATAGCCAATTGGGTAACACTTGTATTCCAAAGGAGCACATTTTGTTTTCTCTTTATTTTAGTTAAATCTTTCAAGTCAGAGCAGAAAGCTAAAACTCTCGAACCACCCCCTGAAATCCTTTAGAAGAATTTAAAACTTTTTTTTTCATTTGTTCTCTTTTTAACAGTTTCAAGTATGAAAAACTTGATTCGGAATTAAAGAGATTCTCTAGCATAAAGCATCAAAACATTTGGTTCTGAAAATGTCAATATTACATATTTGGACATTTTCCGTATTTTTTTAAACAAACAAAACACTGAAATTTATCCTGGCTTTGCCAGAAATGTCAGTTCCATCAAAATGACATTTTGCAATGAGAAACTATTTGATGTTTTTAATGGTTTATTTTCTTCTTCTTTTGATTACTACGTGCCCTGAACGCTCAGAAAAAGTGGCCACCTCAGCTACTCTGGGACTGCACACTTTGCGCGTGCATGTGCACATGCAAAAATACCTGTAACTGCTGGTGCCTGCACTGGGCTTGAAACACTGGAAAATACAGCCCCTGTCCATGGCAGCAAGTAGAGGGGCCACGCTGCCTGTGACTCATGCAGGTTGAGTGAGGGAGCTCACAGCTGAGATGGGGAACAAATTCAAATAACCTATGCTCCTGCCACACAAATTGGCCATCCCTGGAAGGAAAGGAGCCATTTACTGTCATGCTGCCGGAGCAAGTGTTGGTGGAAGACAAGTCCTGCTGGTGCCTGGAGAAAAAGTAAACTCAGCGGTAGAGCCTTTCTGACGTGGCTGAATCCACGCGCCCTCTGCACGTGCCTGCGAGAGGCTGTAAGAAAGGACAACGCGGGGGCAATCATTAACACAGGCTTGCTGCGAACACCGGTCTTCGGAGGATTTGAGTTAGTGAAGCATACTTCCCATAGGAACTCTTCGTCCTGGCTAACTTGAGGCAGGATCAATTAGAGCAGGCAGTAAATATACTTAGTATGCTCGGGAAAATACCTTTAAAGGTGTTTATACACATTCCTTTGGACCAGTCGGCAACAAAAATGTCCTTACAGCTGCTCCCTTCTTCCCATCTTCCTTCTCTCTCTGCATCGTTTCAAAAATAAAATTCTCTGGCCTTACCTAACCCTTGCTGAATTTAGTCATATTAACTCTCAAGTCCATCAAGTCTTGTGTCTCACCAGCCCCTTTGGCTTGTGAGCCACCTGCAGACTCCCGAACACCATGCTCTTTCCAACTCCTCCTAAGGCATGGATAATGCAATAGAAAGTCTAAAAGGAGAGAGATACACATTTTCCTGCTTTTGAGGAACTGATACCTGGTATCAAGTCACCTTCATCACCAGACAGGGGCTCTGCCTAGACCTGCTGCATTTAATCAGTAGTGATGGCATCTTGACATTCATTGCCATGACAGTAAGGGCAGTAGGACTGACTAACGAGAATGAATGTAGATCATCTGTCTGTGGCTACAGACAAAGCTTGCAGAGAACAGAGATGAAAACCCAGATCTCACATCCCAGACCAGTGCCCTACCCACACAATCATTCTTCTCCCTAATTAACAACATGTTTTACTCATTCTGTGCGTTATGTGATCGGGCATGTTAGCTACATGGCACTATTCCTGGTTTCCTCATGGGTGAGTGAGCCTTTTGTGAGAGGAGCCAAACTGAATGACAATGGTTAGAGTGCACTAATAGAGTTCTTCAATCCTAGGGCAAAATATTTCCACCAAATGCCACTGTGGACAGAAACCAAGAAAAACTCAGGTCCAAAATTTGGACTCACTCAAAATCAGAAGGATCTTCTCTTCAGTTAGGACAAAACCTGAAAGTAACTAAATCCTCTGTGGAAAAAAAAAAAAACCTTTCTTTTCAAATCTGATCAAGGCTGGTTGAACTTCTTACCTTCTTATTTTAAATTATTTAACACTACACTATCATTTCAAGTTGAACAAGGCTTCTGGATGCTGACACAGGCTAGGCTGTCATTCCTTGTGCCTGTCACTTCTTCCAGACTCTTTTTACTACTTCAGGGGGAATTCGATATCCCTCCAGTTCTCCTTCCACTAGCAGGTCTAATGGACCTAAAATAAAGCAGGTGAAGAGCAGGAGTATCACCTACCCCCTCTTCCCTCCATACTGGCTTTGTGATAAGTTTTTTGGAGTCAAGCCACTTTTAAGAGACTCAACCACGTACCTGAAGACCAGGAGACAGTTGATGGAAGACCCTCTAGGGACAACAAGAAAGCAATTGGTGAACAAATCACACAGTAAATATAGCCAGGAAGCAGCAGGAAAGAGGTAGTTTGTTTCTTGGGGGTTTGCACTTCAGGAGGAAAACACACAAACTGTCCAGAAGAGGGAGAGATGTGACTCTCAAGCCAACAGGTAAGGGCAGGGCTCTTCGTTTCCAAAGCTTTCTCCTAACACGGCAGCTCTTCCCAAAGAGTCTGTTCTATTAAATGACTGACATCCGCCAACCAAGCCAGGGATCAGTCCAGAGGAAGCTACTAGGTGCTGATGCCACAGGTCGAAGTTTCTGAGAGGAGCTCATTGCCAAGTTCAAGGAGGCTGAGCCAGAGCATCTGGCTAACGCACACACCACACACACACACACACACACACACACACACACACACACACACAAAGGCAATTCTCAGAACTGGGCTAGGACAATATTTGCTCAGAATATTTTAAAGCTTAATTCCTGTGATCCCAATGGCTTCATGAGCACGTCCCACTAATGGAGCATTTCCAGGCTTTATCTGATCAACCCTCACTCCACCTTCCCACATGCTTGCACAGCAGAGCAGTGCCTAATGAGCTGGATGCAATGCAATGCCCCACTTTTTGGTCTAAAAATAAGGAATACCATGGCCTGGATTAAAACAAAGACATGCTCCTGTGTATATTTACAACCAGAAAGTAACAGAGGGCAAGGATTTGGTGGGGGAGGACAAGATGCATTTGAATGAGCAAGAAAGGATGACCTTGTGGCTAAAATGCAACATTAGAGACCTGAGTTAATTTTTTGACTTTGCCAGAGATTTCTACGTATCCCAGGAGCAAGAGAAACGCATCCGTTTCTCATCTGTGTAATGGGCAGGACAGTATTTCTGTCGGTTCCGCCGCTTCAGACAAGGAGTGGTTCTTGGCTCTGTCTGTGCACAGAGCCAAGGTCCTAAGCAGTTAGGAGGGCTCCCTGTGCCCCCATTCCGGCATTGGTTCAGTGACTTCTCCCTTTCACAAAACCCATCCCTTTCTGACCTCTCTTAGATGGGCTTCCAAGCTAGAGTCCTTTAGATATTTCCCTCTCTAGAAACACTCCCAACAATTCCCATCATAGTATGCTGTAGAAAAGGGGTTGTAGCTTACAAGTGACACTGTTATCCGGTTCCATACATCAGGAAACTCTGGGAAAGTCACACAAAAGAGTAGACACTCCAGTCATGGCTTACATGACCATGGCAGAGTCTACACTGGAAGAAGAAAATGACAGCTATATTAAGATCTTTGCTGAGAAGAATTTAAAGCATTTCACCCATGGGTGCAATTTCACCCATCTTCCAAATAAATAACACACCTTCTAAAATCATTCTTGAAGGCCATCCGGATGATCAGATAGCCAGAAGATACCATCAAAAAAGTAGTAGTTTTCCTAAACTACAAAGAAGTGGGAAAAGGAAAGCAGACGAGAGAACAGAAGCAGCAATAATAATCTGAGATGACTTAACAGAGCAACAAATGAATTTTGCAGCAACTAACCAACACTGAGTCCTGACCAGGGAGATAGTGAGTACTGTCCAGGAAATAAGGAGATTGCAGTGTACCTCACAGGACAGTTTTCAGCACCTTAGCAATAAGAAAAGCATTCAGTACCTAGTGAATACAAGCAGAGAGTGAGTTTGCTGAAAAACTCAATATTCAGTGAAATCCAGATATTTACAGAGATGTAGGCCTTTCCTTGAAATTGCTCAATTATTTTTCTTTTATAAACGCCATAGAGTGAAAGATCTTCAACAACGGAAAATACACCTTTCATTTTCCAATGGAACCTGTAAATTTCCACGGAAAAAGTCAACCAAAACATTTTGTCATTCACATCAACATTTTCCAGGGAGGAGGGAGAGGAGAAGGGGAAACATTTTTTTTGACAAGGTCTACTGATTGGCAAAGCTCTTTAATAAATAGATCAAGCCAGAGTGCAAGACTCCAGTCCACATGGCAGAACTGCTGGTCCTTGAAAGGCTGATAGAGATCTTGTTGGCTGAAGTTCTCCCTGTGGTTGACAGAGCATTAGCTAAAGACAGGATACAGGCAACTAGTCCTGCTGAGAATGACTTGATGCCAAACCAATGGCTGGCAAGATCTTTAAAGCCTTAATGACAGAATGCAAATGCTCACATTGAGACCTGACCAGTAGAGAATTTGCTAGCTGGGGAACTGCAGGCTAGCCACATACCAGAACGCTATTTTGCTCTCAAGGAGCAAGAAAAAAAAAGAGAAGTTTTGCTCTGTAAATATTTCCAAGGTGGCTATAACCTTCCTCCAGAGAGGCAAATCCAACATTAAACATCAGGAGAATAAATCAGCTCCAGGGACTGGCAAAAGACTGAGAATCTAAATTACAGCAAGGTCAAGAGGAAGCAGGGGGCTGCTCTGAGAGAACCAGAATGACAAATTCAACACATCTGGTACAAAGCAATGCCCTTCGGGCAAACTCGGCCCCCTAGCCCACCCCTATGCAGCGAGGTGAACGTCTAGATCTCAACAGCAGGAACAACACACGCAGGCATTGCAGAGGCGGCCACGGGGAAGTCTTTTCAGAGGAAAATCAGGCTGGGAGAGGGTGGGGAGAGAAAGAGGCAGGTGAATAAATGAGAGGCAGCTTAACAACATGCCGCTCATGTGGAGGGCTGACCTGCTGGAAGCTGGTTCATCCACTGACTTGGGAGATGCTCTCCTGCACCCCTGCCTACTCCAGAGCAGTGAGGACTGGTAGAGTCAGAGCAAGCACGCCTGGCTCAGCTGCGTGTGTGCAGCTGGCAAAGCTGTGCACATACGTCCATGCCCTGGCCACCTCCCCTGCAAAACTTGCATGAGAGCTCTCACGCACAGTCTCACCACAGCGCATAACGCAACTCAGTGCTGCACTACTCCAGGCTTCCCAGGACCTTAGATGACAGTGGGGCTTCCTTAAAGCTCTTTTAAACGACTAGAGGGACTGGCCAGTCCTAAGCATTGACTCAGAGTACAAGAGACTCCAAGAGGATCTCTGGAGAAAAAAGCAAAAAGAGAAAAGTAGCGTGCAGTCAATTTTCCTGCTGCAGAGACTTGCCAATCAAGCATGCTTTCGATGTTTTAACAGGTGGGTTGCAGCCAAAAAACATATTTACAAGAAAATAGCCGTAAAAACAGTATAGACCTTAAATGCACACACAGAGACATGGCATAGAAAGCAAGCAGGAAAACAGAGAAGAAACAAGACAAATAACAGTCAAAAAGGTTTTGTTTAGAGAGAATTTGACACAAAAAGTAGGTCAAGGGCTGATATTGTTTTGTGGAAGTTGTATGGAACCACAATTAGCTGGCATTGCAGGGCTGGTATCTGCACAGAGCCTACCCTGGCGGCTGTGTCACAAGAAGTTACATGGTCGGGCTCCCTTGGAAGTATCACAGCTGCCTCTGAGGCGCGGGGGTAAGTTCTGCTCTGCTGGGGTTCACACAAACAATTTCTTGGGTTTCAGACAGCCACTCTCATGGGAAGGCTTCCCAGTACCATCGTACTTTGATTTGCTTTTAAATTTGGATAGTCCCAGACCAAATCCTTTGACCTCTGCGTGGGTTTAGACTTGAGTTTGTAACTACGTAAGATGAGAAAAATTCAAATATTGATTCGAAACACCCCAAAGTTTGGGGAAGTGTTATCAGCACTTAAAAGTACTCTATTAACATTTGAATATCTTACAGTATAAACTCCCTTTAACAGTGCGTTTATCATGTTTGCTTGTATTTCTTTTTGCTGTTATTTAACAACATATCCAAAATGATTCTCATTTGCAGTGTAATGTAAAGGAACAAGGAGAGGTAGATACACTTTGAGGGGGCTTGGATGGGACAAAGGGAAAAAAATAAAGCATAAATATTCAAGCTGCATCAAATCTGAAGTTGCGTTTAATGCGGTACCTTGTATCTGACAGTGGCTAGGAAAGAGTGGGAAGTCTTGTGAACATCAGCTCTTGCGTAACTTACTGTTTTCCAAAATCCCAAGAGTTTGGACAACAATGTTTCATATCCCTTCTACAGGTCCCCAAAGCTGGTGCAGGTCTCTGCTACTCAAGTCTCAAAGCAAGGACTGAAACCAGGAATGGATCTTTTCTCCCCAGCTCTCACCCCAGATGCAGTAACACTAGTAACTACATATTACCCTCAAGATGTGGTAACACTGGGATGAGAAAAATTTACATGTTTAAATATGTCAAAATATACATATATGTACATATATTTATACATTTTCTTAATTTAGATCATCTTTTGGATAGGTTTTAGCTTACACTGTCAACTTCCAGTTTGCGGAATCCACAGTGCCCTACTCAAACACTCCCAAAACTGCAGTTCCCATGAACATTTTGCTAAAGGGCTCCAAGGAGGAGCGAGAGCCCTTCTTGCAGAGCAGCGCATCGCCCTGCTTGCTTGGGCAGTGGCCACTACCTGCTCTGCTAACACAGGCTACACGTCCTGGTCTACGAGCGCTGAGGGGTGCCCCATGCCATGGCTGGCCCATGGCCCCAGGGCTGGCACTCTGACCCCATGCACGCTTCCATATGGAGGAGGGAGCACGAGAAGGACAAACCCTATCGGATTCAGATTCCAACTCAAAATCTTATAAAGAAGCATTTATAAGCTCACCAGTGTGGATTTAAAGCTGGCTGTGGATACAGTGACTAAGGCTGAGATCCTCAGGGGTGTTTAGGCATTTGATTCCTCAGTCAAGCCAAACCTTGGAGAATCTGGGCTCAGGCGCAAGGGCTTTCTACCTAGGCAAGCATGAATAATAGTCTGGGCAAAGGCACCACCCACGCGGCTCCCCAGCCCACCCTCCTCATGGAGGCAGCTCTAATCAACTGCTTAGATACTACAGACAGGTGGGTCCTGTGTCCCCAAAGCCTCTCTGACCTGCGTGGTTTCCCACATATACCAGGAACTGCTTCTCTTGCCTGTTGCAAATTTGGCCACCCCCTGACATCACCGTTGCTGTGGCACGTGCCCCTCAGCACCCTGTGACCCATCAGCTGAGGTTTTGATAGAAGAACATCAACGGAGCCTTTCTGGGAAAATAAAAAGATGGAGGAAACATGGAGAGCAGGAAAAGATCATTTAAGACACTCAACCAAAGTGCTGATATAATGCAGGATGTTAGATGTATCTTGGGCATGGGAAGTCATTAAAGTATCGGGTGACAGAAGTGTTTTCGTGAGGGTGGCTACTGCCTCACATAGCACTGTTTGGCTAAAGTTGATGCATCCACGGGAGAATTTCAGGAAGCTTTTCCTGGGGGAATGGGAGCCCAAGAGTGGCTGATGCTGTTCAGCCAGTTTAGGACATTGGCCACACTTCAAATCTCTGTTCAAAATGATCTCAAAAACCTCTGTGAGCGGGAAAAAAAAAGAAGCTGGGAGGTGATGGTTTAACAAAGCTGCATTGGAATGTTTAAAATACATTGAAACCTTTATTTTATTTTTTTGAAAATGGGAAATTCATCAAATCTGACACTTCCCATGAAGAGTTCTGGCTCCAATGAATCAGTATATTTGGACATCTCCTAAATCCCCCCTCCACTACCATTTCAGCCAAATATTCTTGGCTGGTTCTAATTATACAGCCATATATTTTTATACACACATACACCCAATGCGTACATGGGAAGGTTCAGTACTCAACTCGAATGGGAAGGCAAGTGTTGATAAGACCTTAGCCAATCCTCAGGACGAAAAATAAGCTGAGGACTATTTTTCTTTTTTTTCACTTCACATCACCCTTAGAGGAAAAACCCAGCACCAGAAACTGGGGGCTCTGCAGATGGCAGCCACATGCAATCACTCTCTAGCCCTGTCTCAACATTTCGGCACTTCTCTAGTGCCCTCCTCAGGTTTTGCAAGATTTAACCTTTGGCGAAAAGGGTGGCTGCTTCTCGCCCTGCCAAAAGCCCGGAGACCTGCTGAGAAGGTGAGAAATGGTCCTTTCCGCAGCCACTGGAAGGGGATGGAGCAAGAACAGCCCAAGGAAGTTCATTTTCTTAATGAGGAAATTCTTTATCAGTCTCAGATTGGAAGAAATGTGTTAACATCCAAGTATGAGCCCAGGAAAGGATTGGGAAACCACATGAAACGCCACAGATTTCCATTCGCATCATCCTCAGCAAGGGCTGAGCGCTCCGCGTCCAACAGGATGCCACGGACATCTCTGAGGATCAACTCCTATAGGTTTAGGACCACAGGACCCAGCAGCATGGTGGGCAGCGTGACCTGAGCCTGACGGAGGCTGAGGGCTGGGTTTCTATCCGTCTCAGTCCACCTCCTGCACCAAAAGAGAGCTCCCTTCACAAAGGCGAGCTGGGGAAAGCATTTCCCCTGCAAATGATGAAATGGTTAAAGCCGAGAGCAAATAGGCCACCCAGCTCTCCCTTTAACCCTGCTGTACCAGGAGAGACCCGAGGGCCAGCCAAATCCACTGGTTCTAGGAAGTTATTAAGAAAACACATACACAGAGGGAGGAGAAAAAAAAAAAAAAGTCCAACCTATTTTCACAAGAGTCTGTCCTTGATTAGAGCAGAACCGTGGCAGTGAGGAAAGAAGCGATTACTCAGCAGCGAGTGCAGAAGAACAAATAGCAAAAGAAAAAAAGAAAAAAAAAAGAAAAAGAAAAAAAAAGCATATTTGTTCAGGGTGTGATAGAGAAGCTTCCAAAGCGCGGGGAGACAATTGGAAATTGCATCTATTGAAGCGGAGGCATTTGCCACTCGGGGGGAGGAATCAAAGGGCAGGCCCGGGGAGGGAGGCGGGTGGCCTGGCTCCCCCCGGGTGCCCATTGACAGGCAGCCTCCAGTGTGTGACCTCTCATAAAACCCTTCGAGGGGGTTTTCGCATATTGTCTCGAGCATAAGCTGATTTCCACACATGGAGGGCTCCTAATGAAGACGTCCTTCAGGAGGCGAGGGGAGGAGACGGGCTAATGAAACCAGCATGTTTGCCAAGCGGGTGCTCCCCCCATGCCAAAGGTAGCCCTGCCGCCCAGCGCGAGGTGGGAAAACACCGAGTCCTTCCGACTGAAAGACTGCAGTGCCGTGTAAAAAAAAGAGAGAAAAAGACCCCAATCTTCCCAAACACTGGAGGTCTGAAGGAAGGTCAAAGGTCCACATCCCCCTGGCTTCTTATTCCAGGGCAGACTTGGGTAATTTCCACCGGCTGGTTCAGAGAGTGCCGTCTGTGACCAAGAAGCGGTTATTGTCTGCCTCAAATTTACCTGGCCAGAACTTAAACCAGCCTGAACAGAGATTTATTAACGCTTGCAGTTAGAGATTACTAAAGAGCTTCACCTCAAACAGGCAAACTGCCTGGAATAGAAAATCCTGTAAGGTGCCTATCACTGATCTCTCCCCATCTCCCTAGTAAGAGGATGCTCAGCTTCCCCAGCAGAGAGCAATTTCTCATTTCCGTGTTGTATTAAAGCCGATCGTAATATTCGCCTCTACTTAGAGGGCTTCGAGGTGCTGCCATATGGAGTATGGCTGTTTACGACATCATTTCTGCACTTGGCTGGGGTCATTCAGAACCTAAACCCTCTCCGCTGAGTATGTGCTGGCCACTCACTTGTAGGAGGCTGTAAAGGGCAGGATGCACCTGGGAAATTTATACACAGAAGAAAAGGAGCAATGGATGATTTTCAGGGACAAATACACCACAATTTCTCTACTCATATAAATAAATGATTAAACAAATTATTAAAAGCTGCAATTTGGGGTGATTTTTATGTTGAGGCTGGTAGAGAGGTTACTTGCAAACTCAATTTTTGATCAATGCAGAGCGGGTGGGGTGGGCCTGAAACACAAGGCTGGGGTAACCTGAAATAGGGAAGAAGAAGAATCCTTTAACAACTGTGACAACATATGAACTTTCCCTGCAACTCCAGTGAGCATTTTCAGTTGAATTTGAAGAAATTACAAGTGTGACATTTTAATCTAAACTTACATTGCCTGTTGGCATCGTCTAGCTGCATCTTTAAACACAAAGGTGCAGCTCTGGCTCCAGAAGTGTCCAAGTGGTGAGTCCGGCGCTGGTCGGGCGCTCATCCCCAAGCCTCTCCACGCGATCGCTGCAGGCCACAGGCGATTGCCCCGTGCAGACCTTTACACTGACTCATTCGTCAGCTCTTATTGCCCAATCCTTTCTTACATGTCATTTTTCTTCTTCATTGACGCCCCTCTCGCAGAATTCTGTTTACAGACCCTCCTGGCTGGCTTGAACCTCCCCACACATCACGGCCTCCAAAATATAGTGCACTTTTATAGCGGTTTAAGAGGTGGTGCAGGTGGAAGCTGTCAGGAATGGCTCCCTGTGATTCGCTCCTCAGAGGCCATGCTGGGGCCTGACAGGAGAAGAAAACCTTCCCTGGTAAATCAGACCACAGCTCTCAACTGTCAGTGTCTTAAGACATATTCTAGCCATAGCTTGGCAGGAACAACCTTCCCTTTCCCATAAAAGTTTTTGAAATTTCAAACAACATTCCTCTCCACATCAGAAAGAAAACTGGAAGGAAATCTTGAAAATGTTCACTGACCACTAGGCAAAAAAAAAAAAAAAAAAAAAAAAGATTGGTGCAGATAGAAATAATTCTCAGATATTTGATTTGGATCTTTTTATTTAGTCTCTTTTCTATTGAAAAATAAGTTAAATTTAAACATGAAATTTTATTTCAGTGCAAAAAAAGCCCCAAACCTCTAATCATAAAAAAAAAAAAAAAAGGCTTTAGAAGTCATGTAACCTTTTCATCAGCTGGAAAATCTGCTAGAACCATCCCCTTTCCCACAAACAATTTCAGTTTAAATGTATTTGCCTGGTGTGGCACAAAGGAGGAAAAAAAAAAAAAAAAAAAGAAACACACTGAAGAAAACCCTCAAACATTTCTAACAAAGACTTCATCTTCTGCTATACTTTTTAAGGTGAGTAGTGCACTGAACTAAACTTCTTGCCCCTGAAGCTGGTTGAATCTGAGCGTTGAGAAGCCCAAGCGCTGCTGGATCCAGCAGGATTGAGGAGGGAAGAGTGAGGGTCTGACCTGAACCCAAGCAAAATTGCTCGTGTCAGCAAGGGGATTTGCCCTGCTTCTGCTGAATGTGGCGGGTTCTGCTACAGAACATCTCCTTCAGCAAGGGGACATAGAATCATAGAATGCTTAAGGTTGGAAGGGACCTCTAGAGTTCATCTAGTCCGACCCCCCTGCACACGCAGGGTCACCTAGAGCACGTGGCACAGGACTGCATCCAAGCGGGTTTTGAAGATCTCCAGAGAAGGAGACTCCACAACCTCTCTGGGCAGCCTGTTCCAGTGCTCTGTCACCCTCACTGTCAAGAAATTTTTCCTTAAGTTCCTGTGATGCTTCAGTTTGTGGCCGTTTCCTCTAGTTCGGTCGGTGGCCACCAGTGAAAAGAGGCCAGCACCATCCTCCTCACTGCCTCCCTTGAGGTACTTATACTCCCTATTTATAATGCTACATGGCACAAAGCAGCCACCAGGAGCAGCGCTGGCAGCCTGCAGGATGCTTAGAGGATGGTGCAGAGCCAAGAGACATGGTCCTTGCCCTGAGGGTGGCCACACTACACTTTGCCAGGGGGAGTAAGTAGCACTGCTTTCTAGAAATTGCTACCAGCTTTCCAGCATTTTCATCCATGTTCAGTTCAGCAGGATATCCAGCACTCTGTGAATTCTAAGTATTGATCCATTTGGGGCAGAAGGGTTGAGCAAAGGAAAATGGTCTGCAGAGAGTGCACTAGCCATCTGCAGTGTTGATGCAACGGGGAGGTTGCCAAATAGCTCCTGAGGGATGGGACAGTGGTGTGGCAGTCATTCCTCCTTCAGCAGAGCTGGCAAACAGAAGCGGAATGTATCCAGACTTGCACAGAGGAATCACTAAAGCTTCCAGGATTCATTGGCCCTGACATCTTCTGCCACAAATAGAGGGAGACACTCTGAAAACCGCATGGCAGTTGACAGGCCATTGCTGTACCACCCTAGCTCTACTGCATGTGCCTCTCCCTCGCCAGCAACATATGCCCACCTCCTGGCCTCTTCCGAGGAGGTGTCCGCACGCCTCCTCCAACACAACCACAAGCAGCTAGGATCAAAGCAACACTTGGTAGGAAAAATGCTAAGGCCTATTGTACATGGAAGAGAAAATTCTGGGATTGTAACAGCTCTCTCTGGCTATTAAAAAATAATCAGAATCAAAGTCTTGCACAATTCTGATTTATACCAGTTGGCCTCGTGGCCTTCTGATGATTTGAAATACCATACACCTAGTAAAGAATTTTTGAGTGGTGATGGAGAGCTCAGTCAATTGCTGATCCCACTGGAGGCAGGATTGCATGGAGG
This sequence comes from Tinamus guttatus, assembly GCF_059628265.1. Taxonomy (NCBI): domain Eukaryota; kingdom Metazoa; phylum Chordata; class Aves; order Tinamiformes; family Tinamidae; genus Tinamus; species Tinamus guttatus. The sequence continues at coordinate 10,642,286 of NW_028288774.1, read as the reverse complement.
AGAAAGTGCTCGAGAGAGACATTTGGCAAAAATGCCAAATTTACTGGGGTCATTTTACATGTTGCCTGCTCAGTAGAGACCACAATGAAAAACAGGAAAGCTCCAAAACCTCATAAGAACATAAATGCCACATTACATAAGACCAAATGTCCAAGTACTGTAGTACTTTGGATCTGACAATAGCTAGTAGTTGGTTATGTAGAGAAGAATATAAAGAAAAGGGCATGGACATATCTCTAGCTTCTGGAAATTAGCAGTAGAGAGAGCAAGTAAAGATGGGTATTAGGTCCCTTAGAGGAATCAGGACAATGCTAGGTAACCCCCTCCTTCCAAAAGCATCACTAGGAAAATGTGCCCAGTGGCAGTGAAGAAAATGATAGACAAGCCTTGGAGCCTGACTTCAGCTAACCACTGGGCAAGGCCTTTCGGCTAGCCCGTGCCTCAGTTCCTACCACAAGATAGAGATACTGCATTGCTGTGGGACAGATACAATAAAAGCATGGTCTGACTGAAAAGTCCTGAGGTCCAAGGGATGAGGACCAGATGGGCCAATTCCAGATGTGTAAGCAGCACGGGTGTCCCCTTTCTCTCACTTTCCCTTTGGCATCTGGATTTTAGTCCCAGTGATGCAAAAACATGGCAAAGACATTGTTCATTACACAAATAAATTGTGATTGCCATCCATTGTACATTATTTCCTCTCCCTTACTGGTCATTTCTTCTTTTTAAGAAAGATAAAACAGCAACCCTCATCCAAGCAAGAGAAGGACATAAAATTTTCCACATCCAGTCAAAATCATTGAATAATATTTGCACTCAAGTAGCTATTACTCTGGGTTGTCTGGAGGAATGATTTGATTAAGTGTCACACAGTGGGTAAAATTCCTCATGAATTCCTCAAAGTATCTCAGCACCTAAAGGGAAGAGACATCTAATAATGTCTCCACGAACATTTCACCTAGTTCTAATATCAAATGTTTTTAAGTTACACATGAGCCTCTGTTCTCCCCAAGCAACTCGTTTACTGGGAAACCCAAGTTAGGTGTGCTGCAGAAGGAAAAAGTAGATTTTCCACATTCTCAGCCCTGACTTAAGCGAGTGGGTGCTGCAAAAGTCTGTTCAGCCTACTGCAGGGTCTACAGACCCTACCTCGCTATTCCCTCAGTGAAAAGCATCATTAGTAAAGCCATATATTGATTTCCCCTTGTAAGGAAAGTTGAGCTGTGACCACCTTATAGACAGAAGAGGGGGGGGATTACAAGGTCTGAAGAGAGAAACTTTCTATATTTATGCAAGAAGTAGGAAACTACATACAAATAGATTTTTCAACCCCAATCTTAGAGGAATACCGGCTCTTGTAGAAGTATACAACTTCAATCAACATGCTGTCTAAACCGTAACCACTTTGCTTCATTACCAGACTCATTTTCACGTCAGTCAAAGGGGCAACTGATTAAATTTGTCCAGATATTACAGGAGTCTAAGCTCTACTATAGATAAAACTAAGCATCACTTTCTGTTTATAGATGGACTGTTTTCAGTTCATCAGCATGCCCAAACCAGCATGCTTCAGCATCCCAAAAGGCATCCCATCTCTAGAGTATGCTGAGGTTAGCAAGCCAACTTTGTGGTGATACAGGAGGGAAGGAACGGAGCCAAGACCCCCCAGAAAACAAACGAACAATAGCCTTGCTGTCTCAAATTACCACACAAAAGATTTAAACTTGTGCCGTTGTCTAAGATGCTGTGGATAATCTCAAAGTATTTGGTTTAATACATTCGTAACTGAAGGCGGATACAGATGAGGTCCTATGTCTATGTCTTTCTGGCCTAACGACTATGAACCTATAGAAATTGGATATATGGAAAGTTTAAGAGAATATACTGCTGTCTGTTCCATCTCTCTTGATAGGATATGCTCAGATAGATTATAGTTAGTCTTTACAAGATTGCCTTCAATGCTTTATTTCCAGAGTCTTCTATGAGATTTAGTGTGTATGTGTACACACAGTGTCAATACTGGAAGAAGGCAGAGTTAAGGTTATTTGGGAAGTCCAGCATGAATCTTTATATTTCTTGCTCTTCAGAAATTTAAGTTTACATTCATTTTTCGTTTTCTACCTAGTAGTAATTCTCCGTGCATTCTGGAACACTACAAGACACCAGTAGGCAAGTAACTTTGTGCTGAAGTTTTTGGCATACAACATGGCATGCTCTAATCTATTTGCAAATCAAAAGCCAGTGGTTTGCACACTTCAGTGAAAAGCCAGAGGCAGCCCGCCCCACTAGAAAGGTCACTAGATTAGGACTCATGGGAGTTGGGTTCTCTTCGAAGTTCTGCCACTGATTTACTGCCCAGTCTTGGCCAAGTCATCTCTTTTCTTTGTGCCTCTAGTTTTCCTCCCATTCTTTGTGTTTTCTATTCAGGCTGCAAGTTCTTTAGGGCAGGAGCAGTCCTCTCGCTACGTGCTGGTCCTGCGCCTTGCACAGCATGCCCCTGCCTAGCTACAGTACGCCTACGAGATGCTACTGTGACACACAGAGTTCACAGCCTTAGCAATATTTTGTTTTGCATTCCCAGGGTCTTCAGCCTCCCGCACTTACCACCCAGCATTAAGCTTTGCAAAAGAGGCACCATTCACCAACTAAATGAGTAAGTTCCCAGTCAAAGGGTTAAAATAACCAACTCCATTAGATAGAGAGGAGAAAGAGGAACGCAGATCATATGCCAAACGAGGTACTAGTTAATCAATAGTATTCAAAGGTGAAGGCCACGTGGAGTAGTCAGGAATCATTGCACAAGTTAAGCAAAGTTTAGCGAACAGCTAGCCTGATAAAGCAAAGCTTTAACTATTTTCTATGAAAAGTTCCACCTTTCCTTTAACCTGGCTCTGGAACAGGGACCACATGCACCAGTCTTCTCTGTGACTGACCACGAACTCAAAGGTTTCAATGGAAGGTCTGACACCTTCCCACAGACAAAACCTTGTTATTGCCCAAACGGTTCATCTACTGCATGTTACGTATAATTCTCCTATTCATAGGTCTCTTGATCCAAACTGTTCTGGTAAAAGGGCTTGTGGGCAGTTTACTTTCTGTCCAATGACTTCATTGCAAAGGATTTTTCTTCTCTGTCAAGCTTGCCATGTGCAAGCTTTCCTTCCTCTTGTTTCCCTCCTCTTGTTTCCCAATTTCTGGAAATAATTTGTGGTTTGGAAATGCCCTTGTAGGCTTCAAAGAGTTTAAAGCCTGCCACACCAGATCAGTTCATTGGATCCATCTAATCTGTTCTCCCGTTTCTAGCCATGACCAATACCTGGTACTTCAGAAGATGGCACAACTTCATCAGGACCACAGCATACTTCAGCATTACATAGATTCCCTTCTCTGAATGGGTGAAGAGCTGCTAAAGAATCCTTCCCAATTCCGCCCTTAACCGACTTAGATTCCTTGAGGTACTCTTTCAGAAAATCTACTAAATGGCAAGCAAAGACCCCCCGTCAAGATAAAGAGACTTCAGGAGAACAAAGTTCATCAGCACATATCAAAAGAGGGCTTCCCAAAACATCACACAAACACAGCTCAGCCCCTTCCAGGACTGACTTGGCTTGTTTCCCCTGTTCAAAGAAGTTGGCAAGCAAATCTTTATTGTAAGAGACAGAACAGAAGCCGTAGGGGAGGTACTGAAATCTGGGATAATTCACAAAATCCTGGCCTGTATTGTAGAAGGAAGCTAATGTCATTTATCTATCATCTGTTCTTGTGTTATTGCTGGTACATTTAAACAGACAAAAGCAACGTATTGATGACCACATCTCATTTTCAGCTAATATATTTCCTGGCTCCTCTGAAATCAATAGGAAGTATGTATAATCTAGGGCAGCCTTTGGTGCCTTTATTCATGTCAAAGTGATGCTGTGCCTCACGGATGTCCCACGTACTACAGCTGGATTAGCTGTTGGAGAAGAAACTATTTTGTATTGCTAACATACCTGATTCCTTCTCTTGAAATGCTGCCATTTTATCTAAAGAGCTCTACCAACATTCTCCAGGCCTGGTGATTCCATGCAGACATGGAATCTGGTCCTTTTCTGTGGGCAACCAGGAGTGGTGAAGACATGTAGCTGGACTGTAGTCTGCATCTGGGGACTTGGTATTACACTGACAGACTGGGTGCCTTCACCTCAGCCTGAGCAAGGGTTGCATTTCCACCCGGAAGGGGTGCAAGTGCTTGAGGGGATCACTCTTGGGATGAGAGAAGCTCCAACCAGGGAACATCTGCCAAAGCAGATGATGTAATGTGTGGTGTTACATTGCCACCTTGTGGAGAGCTCCCACTGGCAGTGGGCTAATAAGATGGCTGACTAATGAGTTGCGTGTGGCTCTACTGCAGTCATGGAACACCCCAAGGAGCATAAAGAAGGCATTTCCCATTTATTGTATGACCGCAGTGGCTAGGCACTTCTGTCTTTGTCATGACTGACTGGGGCACTTTGTGTTGTTATTTGTTCTCCCTCTGGTGAAGCCAAGAGGCTCCAGGCAAGGCCTAGAGGTCCAAAGAGTGGACAACATGGTTCCATTGCTTTGGTGCCTCTATTTGCTGATGCAGTATTAACAATGTGTATAACTACCAGCGTGAACTGAGAACCTGGTCCTAGGCCAGCTTTTGAGGGCAGGAGTCTTATCACAGTTGCCGCTAGTTCTTACAGCGTTGCTAGCCACAGAAAATCAAGAGCACTGCTCAGCATTATGAATCCAGATCTTCTCCCCACACTCAAGAAAGAAATGTATTTCCTTTTGTTAAGTACAGAAGAAGCCTTTGGTGGCAATGGTTTTTATATTAGTAGCGTCCCCAGAGAGGTTCAAATATACAAATCGACAGCATGCCCCTCCTGTTTGTATGATGGAATACTGTGCTGACAGACTAGAAGGGAATTACTGACAAGTGCTACCATGTGGACTCTTACTGTGATGCCATGGATTGATTTCCATCTGGTGACGATGTGCACTTTTGCGATTGACACCATGCTCCCTCTTAAAAATCTACAGACTGAGTTTTTGGAATGAAAAGTATTAACACTGGATAAATAATAAACAATGCTAAGGGGGTCCAGGATTTTACTGGCCTCTACAATTACAAAATTAAGAAAAAAAAAAAAGAAAAAGAAAAAAGTCACAGGTCCCTGCCCCAAGGTCCTTAGCAAGAGAAATCAAACATGACACATCAAGAAAGGCAAACTGAGAGAAGATAGAAAGGTGGGTTCCAAGAGCAACGCATGAGAAGTATAATGTATAGATGATTTGTTAAATAGCCTGTGTATCACATCAGAGAACAGTAATGGCTCTGGAGATGGTAAAATACATGTGGCTCTGATTAGAGGTAGCAAGCTGCCTTCCCATGTCATCCACTGCCAACCCAATGCTCTGTTCTTCATACATGGTGGGGGAAACGAGATGCAACTTCTATCTGGAAGGCACACTTCTCTCTTGCTCCCCCGCCCATCCACTTGGGGATGAGGACAACAGAGGATGAACTTGGCATGCTGCACACAGTCTGCAGATGCATACTGCAAGGCGAATGAACATTCTGCTCCTGACCCTGAAAATCACTCTAAAGAGTAAGATTAACATACAGCTGAATTTCTGAAAGTAAGTAAAGCTTACTAGTAAAGCATGGATTTGAGAAAGGTGGCAGATCACACTTACGAGTGTCTGTAATGTGGGCTGATTTTTTCAAGACATTGAAAGAGGAAGTCTTTAACTTCAAAGCATTCTGGTACCCTATTAACAAAAGTGATTTATTCTTTTAAATGAAAGTATGGAAAACACCAGCCAGTGCCTCTTGATGGGAATAAAGGCAGTAAGCATGAACTCCAGGATTTGTGATGGGGCTTCTGCTAAACCCCAATTTCCAGTAAATTCAGTGTTTCTTAGAAACAGACCTATCAAAGTGTGAAACTGCTCTGGTACTTAAGAGAAGCACAGATTTTTGCCTTTCTTTGGACAAAGGTCTGATAAAGGTGATAGTATTGGTGGAGTATATTTGTTTTGCTCCACGGCATATAATTTTATTTCTTGTGGTGTCCTAATATGAAACAAATAATTGGCCCTATATGGAAATAGTAAGGAATGTATTACATTTATAAAAATGTTTCAGTGACAGGTTATCAACATACTATTATTAATGGAGAAGCATAACAATAAATAGGACCCTTATTAGCGAGACTGAGACCCTTTAAACACGGGTTATCAATCCAAAAACATTTAACATTTTTAGCAACAGTCTAGATAATTCAAAATCTGTGATAGTGGGAATTGCAGATGATATATGGATTGCTAAGATAATAAAGAATGAAGAAAGGCTGCATTAGAGGGATACAAGGACTACCTCCTTGAATTATCACAATCTAAAATGTGCCTTTTCAGTAAAAGGCACGTAAAAAGGTAAAATTATCAAATGTGGTAGTAAAGGCTGAGATTCAATCTCCTCATCTCTCACTCATAATAGAAGAATCTAATCTTGGAATCTTCTTGGCCTACTCTTCCTTGACAGTCTGAAAGGAAAACTGGCCTCTCCAAGCAAGATGGCTGAATTTTAATGGCTGAAGCAAGGATCTACATTCAGGCAAAAAAACCCTCTGACTTGTAAAGCACAGGTTTAGCAAAGGACATAAGAATATCAAAATCAATCACGTTAGACTAATGCGACCTTCAGGTGTGTAAAAAGGAACTATCAAGTAAAAACAGGGAAGAAGATTTTGTGCCTGGGTTGGGCATTATTAAAGTCATTAGGAGAATAACATCTCCAGTTTTGGTATTCCCAACTCCAGAAGGAGTTGGAAGTCTCAGACAGGGTTCCAACTAATGCTATAAAATGATCACAAAGCCATGAGTAAAGCATTTAATCTACTGAGATTAATCAAAATGTGACATGATATTTTGTATATATTGGTACTTTTACATAGAAGAGATGTCTTATAATTAATACTTTTTCAGCCAGAGACATAAAAGAATTCAGACAGACTTCAGGTTGACATTAGATAAATTTAACTTTGAGGACAGATTTAATTTTCTAGCTGTGTGAATATCTTACTATTACAGATGCAATGAAAACAAACTATTTCAAGTTTCAGATGAGAATGGACATTTTATCACTTTGACACATATGATTACATGGCAGTGCTTTGGTTTAAGAGTATGTGCTTGGATAGTTACTCTAGAGCAGCTGGTGCATAGTAATTCATCACTTAAAGACAACCTGCTCTTGGATCAATACCCTTCATAAAACATAATTTGTAGAAGCTTTTAAGGAAAATTCTGCAACCTGTTCCAGAAGAAAAAATACAGAGTTCATAATAGAATATTCTTACTCAGTGATCAAAGAAAAAGAGGTCCAAAATTAGAAATGACAGATTAGAGAAGACAAAAGAGAAAATACACATCTTTACATCGAACTGCTAAATTTCATTATGGAGACTAAGGATAGATAATTCTTATGACAGGCTCAGTAGCTTCTGCACCACAGGGTCTTCACGCTCTCCTGAAAAACCCTCCCAGGCTGCTGAGTTTTGATCTGTGACACTCTTGAAAGCAATAAAATGACGGCTGCCTAGAGGCGCAGTTCTGAAAGATGGGAGTTCTACTTTGGTTGAGCAAATGGTCTGCTAAAATCTGATTTCAGTGCCAGTTGGTGCGTCCTCACATTTACCCTAGCAAAAAATGCTAATTTATGTGCTTTCCTCTGTTTTTATGCTGCTTCTTAAGCTTCCCAGGTTCTACAGGCCCTTCCTATCCTCTTCCTCCATGGCTGAGCCTCCATCTTTCTTTCTGATAATCTTCAGGAAACACGTTCACATTCATTACAGGTAAATCTGTGCAACTCTGCAAGTCAACCATGTAGAGACAACATAAAATAAATGGGAACGAATACCAAGACGAATCAGAAGAGATTGTACTTGACTGTATTATTCATTTCCATATTTAATTCATTACATTTCTCCTTCTCTCTCTCTCTCTCTTTTTTTTTTTTCCCCCTCTCTGAATTTATATGGAGCTGCAACACATTTTCCAGCCTGCTGTGCTGGAACGCTGCAGAGTCAAGGGATTCTGCGGTTAAATGTAAGACCTTGTTGTCATATTGTGCACTGGGCCTTTGTCCTCAGGAAACCGCCAGCTCCAAGTTAGATAACAACTGGTAAATCATCATCTTAGCTAAGTGTTTGCAAAAGCAGGTAGGGGGCCAGGAAGGAGTTTTTTTTTTTTTTTTTTTTTAAGCAAGGAAAGAGAGAATCTCTACTCCCAAGTGATTACCAACTTCTCTGGCCATGTGTCTTTGAAATCCAATCCTAAATCACCTACCCTTGCCTTCCTGAAACTGTTTTTTTTTGACCCACTTTTCAGGTTGGAAGACAACTATTGTCTGGGGCCTCTCAGCAGGCTGTGAGGGTCACATGCGACTCAGACCAGAAAGACATCTTCCCTGGCAGAAAAAAATAATAATAATAATAAAATAAAAACAGAAGCTATTTTTAATTTTGTACTTCAGCAGTAGTCATTCATTATTCTCTAAGGGTTAAACTTGCTGGGAGAGCACATGGGAGGAAGCCTACAGTAGTTGGTTGCAGAGAATGGATAAGATGACTTAATACAACGTTTTCTTTTCCAGCCCTGACTCCCATGATTTTGTAATAAGTAAACCTTGAATCAGCTAGTGAAATCTTCCTTTCCTGTTCCCTAACTCTTGTCTAAATTCCCCCTCACACCTTTGTGAAGTGATTATCTCTAGTTTTACATTCCCCTCACTGAGATAAAACTGTTGACTCCACACCCTGCCTTGAAGTCAGCACTGTGGTCCTCACCCCTACTTGAGCCATGAGCAATTCCTACCTCACTCAGTTACTGAGTTTTCACTATAGCAATGTTAACTATTTTTTTCTTATTTTTGTTCATCTGCACATTAAGTAATACAGTTCCATAATGGCATGTTGATGCATGTAGAAGAGAAAAAAAAAAAAAAAAACACACACTTAATCCTAGCCAGATGAAAAAAGGGGAAAAAAAGAAAAAAAAAAAAAAAAAAGCGGAGTTCTCTACTTTCTTGCTTGGTTGGTTTTTCTTCTGAAGCCAGCTGTTTGACAGATGGTTTTAAACTGAAGTTTTGTTCACTAGTTTTGGACAGTCAGAGGGTCTCATTCTGTTCTTTCTCTTGTTGTTTGAAAAACTGCAGTGACAATGGGACAGGAGTCACTGCTCTCCACACTCACAACTGCACAGCAAAGACACACTGCAGTGACATCGTTTTTATTCAGGATACAGAAGTCCGGATCCAGAAGCAGATTAGACTGCAGAGAGAGAGGCAAGTCTGAACAGAATCTTTGGATTGCATTTCCTGCTCTTAAAAACTCTACAGGCTTAGCTTTTGGATGGTAGGGAACAAACTTGATCTTGCAAGATCTCTACCAGTAGATTTTTACCTGCCCTTTCATGCTTCTGAAGGCCACCCTATTCCACATGCCAGTGCCTACAGTTTGATTGATTAGATCACAAGCTGCAAAAGACAGAAATACCAGATGTGTACATGTGGTCTAAGTACCATGCAGATGCAAGGTGCTGGTCTTCAGGGGTGAGGATTTACACTAGAGCTGAGAGAAAAGAACATATTTCTACTGATCATATCAAGGCAAACTTGCTTGAGTATGTTAAAACAAGTGAACTGGGAAAGAAGGGTGATGCGATTTAACTGTTGTGACAAGAAAATAAAGTTATTACTGTCTTTGGCTTATCTCTTTATTTAACTTGCCATTCGGCTTTGAATGTACCTTTTGAATCTCATGCACATTCTCTCCTTTCCTAGTCTTTGCAGGGCAAGTGTTATATGCTATTTTGCATTAGTATATCATCTGTGCTGCTCAAAAGGCAGTCTTGGGCCTGTAAATGCTACTTTAGTACTGCGACTAAGCAGAGAGAACAGGAGAGATGGAGAGCAGAAAGAGATGGCACCAATAATGTGTGTTCAAGAGACAGAGAATGGACAGGATGGGAAAAGAAAGAAAGCAAGCAGAAAATGAAAGGGATGGACAAACAAACAAGAACACAATTCTTTGGCAACAGCCCAAATGAGTCCAAACAGCGTGTGCAAGAGTGTTATAGCAGGCAGACGTGACTATTATATGGACAATGACATACAGTCTCTATTCACTAAAAAAAAATGACATGTGGTAAGATGGAAGAATATGGACCTGACTTCTGTCTGGCTTTGCTTGTTTACTGGGCTTTAAAAATACTAGATAACTCTCATTTATGGGCCTCTGCAATCAAGAGAATACCAAAGAGACACCCCACCACTACATACACCCCCACATTTTAATTATGGTTCCACACTCCTATTTCCAAAGCATTTCTCATAACTACATGAAAAGATACTGCAAATCACTTACAGAACATGAGATGATAGAGAAGGAGTTATGACACAAGACCTGTTTCTAAATGGTATTTATCATATTTGTAAATCCATCCTCAGTAGTAATAAGCAGTGTATTTTCTTACTCGTGTGTTCTTACAGAACAAACACAGAGCAAACCCAATCGGTGAATCTTGTTTATTCTTTAATAGACCCATGTACATTTGCTGGCTGAAAATCTGTCACAAAGCAATACAAATGGCACACAGGATCGTCTGTACTTAAGAGCTTTGTGAGAGAAGTATATTTTGCAGGAAGTACTTGAAAGATGAGATAGAGATTGTGTGCAAGGGATTTGGTCCAAAGCCCACTGAAGCTGATGGAATGACTTCAATTGATTTGAATGGTCTTTGAATCAGAACCAAGCAGAGAAGAACTAGTGCCAAGCATAAAGGGCAACATAAAAGAAGGCACAAAAAAAAATTCAAATTCAAAATTAGATATGATGGGAGAAGTCCTGGCCATACTGAAGTCAAAGACATTTTTCTCTATTAACTTCAAAGGGATTGGGGTTTCTCCAGGCAAATTGTTAAATGATACTAATCACATTGTAGTGTTATGGATCGATTGCTGAAATGGCCTGCAGTAATGAGAGGTCCCTGATCTAAACCTCCTCCTTCACCGTGGTTCATAGACTGACACTACAAGTCACGGTACGTGCCCCTCACCTAGGAAGAGAGGAACCACACCTAACAAGAAGAAATTCATTTTCTGTGTCCACGTGATGGTGCCTCTGCTGAGATCAGCTAGTGTGTGCCAGCTGTTGTGTTTTTTGTCCTTCCTGCTACACCAACATACTTATTTAATATAGCCCACTGCCACTAGATGCCAACAGCTGTAGCTAATTGGCAAATGGTTGTTTTTTTTCAGATCAGAAAATGCCAGTTCATCAAACCTAAAGCTTTTGATAGGGAAAGACTTCAACAAGCTCCTCCCAGTTTTAAATTCCAATAATAATAATAATAAAAAAACCACTGGTACTAAACAAGTAAAATATGTAAGAAAAAAAAAAGAAGACAACATTAAAATTAAATGTTTAATTGATAGCAAAGGAGAAAAAAAAAAAAGTTGGGTTTTCATTTTGCAAATTTTTTGAAATTTTGGCAGTTGGCCCAAGTTTTAAACCCAGGTTTGGTTAAATAAAAATATCCTGAAAATATTCACAGGATAGGAAAGCCATTTCCTGCCAACTCTATATTGGCTTACAGTGATGACGCATGCGAGCTGGAGTTGAATTAGCAGATTAGGCCCAGATCCAAAAAAGGACCTAGGCACTTAAAGTGGGACTGAGGTATGCAAGTCTCAAACAAGGGTTCAAAATCCCTGGAAACTGATGAGTTTTCAAAATTAATAATTCTACTCTGGACCATGCCCCCAGGTGCCTGCTTCTGGATAAGTAGCTCCACATCTACTTCCCCTCTTCCTCCAGCACAGCTAAGAAGCCGGCCCTTCCCAGGTGCCCCTTTGGCAGGTCCACCAAAATCAGGCTCAAAAGTGCATCAGCAACTCTATTTGCTTCCAAAACACAAACAGAGGAAGAGGTGGTACCACCTTATCACACAATCGTTCAGCACTTGGAGCACACACCCAGGCAGAGCCAGGGGGATTTCCCTCTCCTGCCTGCCTGAGAGGACCCAACATCACCTCGTAGATGGCGCCCCAGCTGGAGCATTCCTTCTCCCTCCTCGTGAAGCTCTAGCACACGCAAAACAGATTTGGAGAGCATTCTTGGACCTAATCTCTCCCGCCAAGTTTTGTCCAAATACCTGATCTCATGATTTGCAACATGTAAATGTATAAAACATTTTTGGAGGAAAAGCAAACCCTAAACACATGTGTTTTCTCTTCAGGAGAGGCCTTCAGATTGAAAGCACCCCCTCGTCTCGGCACTGCCTGTTGCTGTTTCGGTCAGCTCCCCAGTTAGCACTGGCATTAAAGCTTCCTATCCTTTCCTGCCTGGCTCTCCTCATGGATTGCAAGAGGTCCTTAGGCCTCCAGCTCACTGCATCACGATGAAGTTTTTGTATCTCGACCCCATGGGCCATGACAGACACCAGGCCAGTAACACAAGGAAGAGGCCAGAGCCTGCTGCCAGACTTCAGAGACACTCAGCATTATTGCACCGTTCTGCTTGCCTATACATATATGGAACTGGGAATTATGCTTCCTTGTTTACATCTCCTCTTCTCTTATTTTTTTCACCCCTCCTCCCTCCCCCCCATAAAGAATGTTGTTTTTAAAAACAAGTGCCTACGCTTCTGAGCTGCTGCAAATCCTAGTTCCCTTGGAGAAATGTTTGTGCTCTTTAACTTAAAGAATTTCCGAAACATATAGGAAAGGAATTTCATAAACTGTTCATTGAAAAACATTCCATACATTCCCCTCTCATCCAGAGACACCCGTGTGTGGTCTCTGACAAGGTCAGATTTGGGGCTATGTAATGGGGACAAAGATTCCAACATTCAGAAAACAACAGATACCACAGACCATGAGACGGGGTAAAGACCTTCCGACTGCCATTGCTTAAGGCAGGGAGACCACTGGAAATGCAACAGACGGAAAATAACAGTGCGTTATCCCAGGGAGGAAAATCCCAAGGAGAACTTACTGCCTATCTGCTCAGAGTGTGACATCAGACTCTGTACTGTTAAAGAATGGAAAGAAAAGAGAGGAAACGGGAGGTTCCTGGTTATTATTTCATCTAAGAAAGGGGAAGATATTCAAGGGATCCTTTAGAAGGCAGATTGGATGCCTACTGCAAATGCTACCTAGACATGGCCTGGGACCATTAAGAATGGCTGGTTGGACAAAAGGTGAGAAGAACACTCATTTTAAAATGCTTCCTCCTTGTTTCAGCATCTGTGAGGTGCATTTGCCGTGCCACCACTTGAGGCAACCTGAAGCCGTAGGAAGGAGTGATCTGCACTTCTTCAGTTTACACTGTTTGCAGAAACCATGGCTTTGTTATTTCCAAACCAAGTACACTGAAACGTGCCAAAGGCACCATTCCTAATCCAGGACGCTGGACATGACTCATAGCAAGTTAAAAAAGAAGCATCAGGAAACCAACCTCTTGGAGAAAGTCCTTCTCTAGTACCTGATGAAATGTCACAAGATCTATTTCATGACTTTCCACTGAAGTCTACATACTAGAATTGACTTTGGAGTTTAGATCAGCTGGAGACATAACAACTGTTGTTGTTGTCTGTTATGAGACACACGTCTCATAATGATGTTATGAGAGAATAACTTATATACATAAGCCTGAACTGAAAACTATTTTTTTGGTGGAAATTGGAATGCAAGTCCAGAACCATGATTCTGATGGCCTTGCTCATCTTGTATCAGTAAGAACATCAGCACAGATTATACAAGGCCATTGACACTGTAAATTGTGATTGTTTCAATTTGCTAGGGTATAGCTATTTCCTTAAAACTCAGTGACCACACAAACTGCAGGGCTCTACGCAGTCAGGACCACAATCTTTTCACCCACTCACGTAATTAAAAAAAAACCTTATTCTACACAGTCACCACTACATCAGAGACACTTGAATCTAGATAACATTTTCTTGGAAGCTCCATTTATATGTGAGTGGGGAAAAAACAGACAGACAGACTTAGACTGGAGGTACTAGATCATTGCTTACCTTTACAAAAGTATTGCCTTACAAAAAACTGGTCACAAACAATAGCCTGTCTAGATTTCTGTAGCAAAACACAGGAGTAAGAAATGGCCAGTAATAAACATGCACTCGCAGTGTTGTTTAAACACTTTAAATGTGGGAACCTGAGTCACAAGAAGTGCAAAGAATAAATACAAATATCCAACATCATCTGGCACATTATCTTGAATGGATGGAACGGCTGGCACAACTAAAGTTCTGCTAGTAAAATCCAACTGATTACCCTCATTGTTCCTGCTCAGTGTTATCTCTGCTGTCCTATTTGTTCTCCCCAAGCCCTTTATAAATTCAGCCCAGCTATTAACTATATCCATTAGCTTCTCCAGAAGATTATCTCAGCTTTAGTGACTGGAATGCAGGGATTAGAAAAAAAACATTCGGTTTTGTTTTTAATAAAAGTATATGTTGATTTAAACCGATGGCTTTTAACATCTGTTGTGCAAGTCTTTGTGGTAATAACCCTCAGAGATTGTTGGAGAGAGAGATCATTTAGTAGGTAATAAACATCAGTGATTTCATTAATAAAATATTCTAGCATAGACATTACAAATGGAAAGAAGCAAGACTTCCACCTGCTTAATAATTGCACTACTGAGGCTAAAATCTGGGCTGTTGTTGGCACAGTAGGAGATGCCTTGGTACCTCATTGCCTTACTGTGGGCACAGCTACGTCAAGGAAACATGCAGCAGAATAACCGTGCCTATGGGTCCATCAGGAAGCTTCCGATTATCACCATATGAGGCACTGATTTCGAAATGTCTTCCCAATAAGGGGTTGTTCTTAGTTCCCAACACTGCTGTAACCCAGCTGACAAAATCTTCTCTGAGCATGCATTGTCTGTTAGCAATGGTGACGCAGGCTGAGCAGGGAGAATGGAAAGCCATTTTGCCAGCTGATGGGTCACTCGAGCATGTCTAAAGAAGGTGCTTCCTGGCAGAAAGGTTGAAAACCTTCTGTAAAATATTTTTGTCTTCTTCCATAGGGAAGAGTTTTCTATAATAACAACTATAAAAAAAGCTTTTCAAACAAAGTTTTGCCTTCCAAAGCAAAATGATAACGAGTGGGGAAGGAAAACTATTTCCTGAATAGCTCTATCTTGCAGGCCTGCAAGGAGCCACATCCAGACTGGGTGACAAGACTATAGTCCAGCCTCCAAAAGGTCCAGCCGCGCAGTTGCTCGGCCCCATCCAGAATATGTTCTGGTTCTCTTCCCTTGCAATCCAAGGTACAAGGGTGGAAGGCTGAATGCTCGACTCCCAGGCCAATGTGGTGCCCAGGACTGCATCCCAGCAATTTAGTCACTGGGTGTTGCTGAAGGCCTGTACCTCAGATCAGCCTTTTGATCCCCAGCCACCAGCTAAGGGCTTCTTATGACGGGGAAGAGGTGAAGGCTGTAGCTCCATATGAAATTATCTGATAAATTAGGGGAAAAAAAATAGAAATTCTACAACTTCCCTGGAATAACACCTCTTCTTAGCTTTTATGCGCTATTTAATAAGACTTCAGCATATACCATCCCCAGAGAAGACAAAACTAGCTCCTGCCAACAAGGCCACAGCTAGGGAGGGAATTCAAAGAAAGAGACAGATCACTTGTTTTCTTTGTTGAGTAAGATCTAACAAATTCTGTGCGTTGCTTCAGCCACTAAGGAAACTGTTACCCAACATGTTTCATGCAGTGGATCTGTGACGCTTTTGTCACAGTATTTAAAAAGAACAGACTGTCCCTTGACTCAGAGATGGGTGTGTTAAGGCTTTATCTAAACTGCATGGCAGGCTCATGACAGGACATACCCTAAGGCCACGATGACCACAGACATCCAGGACAGAGGACACAGCTGCAGCAGGCCCCAGTTCTTTCACTCCCCATGCACAGGTTTCCTTCTCATAACATCTAGGATGCAAGCAGGAGAAGAGGAAGAGCCAAAGATGGTGTATGGTCTCGCAAGGAGGCCAGAAGATGAGGTGCAGCCCCAATCCACTAGTGAAGACAGAGCTTATACGAATACACTATTTACATGGAGAAGCTTCTCAAGGACTACCCACAACCTTATCATACCCAACTTCAGGGCGTCCCAGCAGGTCCCAGAAGATGGACATGATGACTCTATTGTGATATTTAGTACTTTCTGTGAACAGGTAGCTTTTCTCTTAGTGTTCTTCACCCATCAAAGCTAGGCCCATTTGGTAATAGCCTGGGTCTTATCCACAGAACTGTCAAGAATGTTTTTGCAGGTTTTATCACGCTTTTGAATAAAGACAAGCTTCCTGAAGCTTTTTTTGGGAAAGCAAGAGAGAAGGAAATCCCCATTTACCTGACCAACCATAGGAATTTTTCTCACTCCAAGACATGAAAAAACACTGAAAAAAATGTTGGTTAAAAGACAAGATTCTTGTTTGTTTATTTGTAAGAACACTTTCACTCTCTCTGAAAGATTAAATCTTTACTTAGGCGTTTGCACCATAAATAAAATGCTGGTAAATATAGATTTTTTTAAACACCTCAGGCGAGAAAGATGAAGTCATCCACAACTATTTCTGCGAGTAGTTAACTTCAGTAGCAGATTTCTTCATGGATGTTTTTGCCGTGCAGGTCCTCAGTTGCTCCTGCTACCATCCATACTCAGTAGCGTGGGAAGTAATGGTACAAAATTCAAGAGAGATTTGCCACTTTAACAAGCCATTGACAGGAGTTGTTGAGATGCAACTTTTTGTCATCCAAACACCCAAGTTACAACCAAGCTGTTGATTTTCTTTGTTGATGTGTATAGCTTAGTAATTATTGCTCTGCTCCCATTTCCACAGGAATGATCCTGACCATAGTTCAGCAGCAGTGTTCCCTAAGCAAAGGCTACTGAAGCAATATGCTTTATCTCGGCTCCCTAAGACATTGACCTTGACACTTGGAAGCAAGCAACCTACATCTTATTCATATGTACTTGCTATTTAATTGGTCACAAACTACATGAAGAAGAGAAAGAATCATGAGGTGAAATGGTGAAAAAGAGGTCAGTGAAAGAAGATGCATAAAAGCCATACGCCTTGCACATGGACCGGCCAAAGCTCTTTGATGCAACCAGAATTTTAATGAGAATTTTAATGAAATGATTCTTCAGATGTCCCCAAGCATCCACACCACAGAAAAGAAAATATCTCAACAAACAGCAATTGAAGAGGACATATAGTTTTGCTTCTTCTTTTATTATCTCTTCTTAACAGCCTAATTGTGAGTGTAATGAATTTGGGGTTGGTGCTCACTGCCAGATTTGCTTTCTTTGATGTGTTCTTGGCCTCTATGCTATAAAAATGCAATGGAAACCAAAACCAAGATATTACACCTCCATAAAGTGTCTCCGAGTTTACCATAAGATTCCGCCGTTTGTTCCAAATGGCCAAAGCCACTAATAGGCCCGTGCTAGCCGAGATGTTTGGGTAATGAATAAGAAGCAGAGAGAGATGCCACTGTGAATCAGAACTAGGAATGTGTGCTAACAGCAACAGAGGCGGCCCCAAGCTGTAATGTGGAACAGAAAAGCACTGTGTTTGTGCTCCTCTACAACAGGGTCCAGCAGTAGCTGCTGGTGATGTTTGAAAGCCTGCCGCAGGTAAGGAGGATTTCAAGGTGTAGGTCACCTTCTGCCATAGGAGGGTCATGCAGATGTAGCACCTTGAGCTTGTACAGCAGACGGCCACGTGACTTTTATGACTAAACACTATTCCTTATTCTATTTGGGCACTGGATCAGAACAAAGTTTAATGTACTTTTCTCCCCTCAGCTCAGAGTCATGACTGAGCGCTCGCTAGGCCACAGGCAATGCCCTTCTCACATACAGCCTTTCTGACCATATGGACTTGGGGAATATTTCCGAGAGGAACCTACTAGAGACACCAACTTGCAGGAACAAAGGCTTCCTGCAGCTCTAATAGGACTGACCAGCACCCAGTTTCAGTCCTCTCTCCCCCTCACAATCCCTCCACCTCAGCTTCTGTCCAGTTTTCACCTCCTTCACGCTTCCATGGGTTTCTGCACAGCTGATGTCATTCTTCACTAGGCATATACTAACAATGTAGGCACACATCTCCAACACACGAGCCATTCTACTTCAAAGTGTAAACACTTGAGATGCTTTCTCAGAAGCTCATCCCACCTTGCAGACTGAAGAGGAAGCCCAGCTACCTTGCTTAGACACCTGAAGTCTGTGACTACCTCCCCTTGGCACATCTGAAATAAACCTGATCATGTCTAATGACCGAGATAATGAAGGCACCCATTGGCAATTCACCTCTAGAGACATGAGTGATTGAATCATAGAAACTTGGTTCCAAAAAGGCTACATTAAGTATGGAGGTTTACCTGTTTCTATTCAAATATTAGCTAAACACACCAAGGTTAGATGAGCAAATTCATCTACCTTAAACTCAGAGCCCAGACAAATGCAACGGTATATCTGCTTCCCTGTCTTTGCTCATGACTTTAAAAAGGTTTGTCTACTTGGAAAAGTTTCGGACATTAATAGCTCATGCTCTTGCAGAATAGCCAGGTCTAATCTCCCACCCTAATTAAATCAATACACCTACATCCATTTTAGGGAAGCTACCTCCAATTGATGGATGCTGGGAACCTGGCCGTGGATCTGCCTCTTCCTAATGGAGTGCTTAAGCTGTAACTGTATGTTTGGGACATGGGCTCCTGATAAGATACTCTTCCAGTTGAATACAGCCCTCCTTGAACTGTGATTACCATTTAACAGCAGTTAACGAGTCCAGCTGTTCTGGAGAGGCCTCTTCTCTGCAAGGAAAGCAGTCTGTGGAATAGGTGCACTTATGCAGCTTTGCTGCTAGACTAATTACATACCCAAATACCAGGAGGACTTGTTTCCAGAGCCTGATACTAGAGACAGGGACATCCCCCTTTCTGCTTTGGAATGACCACATTTGCCTTAGCTCCATCTGATGAAAGCAGAGAGCTAGTGTCTGCCTTCCTCATTACTCAGGTGGGAAAGAGCAGAGAAATCAGGGAAGCTACATCCAAGCCTCTGGCCTCTCTAACCAGCTGAGCTATCCAAGCCAACACTGTGTGGGTAGGATTTACTGTTGTTTTAGGCCAGTAGGAAATCACTGTCCCCTGGGATTAGCAAGGCAGACCCTGTGACTCAGAGGTGTGTCTGAGTCACAGTGTCTTCAGGGCACAAACGCTCTGAGGCCTCCCCTTCTCTGCCAGCTTAGGCTCTGCGCCTTTGCTTGTAGTCCCTGCTTCAGAAATCATCTGGCTCTGCACAGCAAAACACACGGCTGAGTCAGAACAGAATGGAAATGAATGGCCATAACGGGCTGGGCATCACTTGGATGTCCCCGTGCTTCCCTGGGATCCCCCCGTTACTCTCGCAGTGCCCCCAGCACCCCAGGCCACGCGTGTGCGAGCAGACACACACAGCTGAGTGGCTGGAACAGCTCCTTTTTCTGAACATCTGGACTTACACACATAAACTAGTCAACACTCTCATCCAGAATTACGGAGTCTTTCATATCTTATCTCTCAAAAACCACTTATCAGCCCACGGCTTTCAGACTGCAGTCTCTCCCGTCTGCCAAAGTGGAACCCAGCCACGTACAAACATGAACAACAGCAGCCCCTCTCTCCTCTCCCACGCCGATGGCTGCAGCTCCTCACACGGGGGCTTGAACTCCCCGGGCAGTGGGAAGAGCTCCAGCTACCCCCGTGCCACGGGCTCGAGGGGGAGGTTAGCAGAGTAAGCATGCGGCAACAGCTCGTTGCAATGAGAGCGCCTCCTTGCCGCCTTCATCAGCTCGGACTGCAATCTAAGTGGACGTATTTATGCTCTGTGTTATAATTGCAGGCAATAAGGGAATTTTTATAAGCTAACATGGAATTAATTTCCATCATTCATATGGCTGCAACATCCTGAGGTCTTGAGCATGGCCTAGAGCCTCCACGTCCCAGACGCTGTTCAAAAATGGACCAGAAAGACACAGCTGTGCCCAAAAACGAACGTACAACACAGGGAACAAGTCTGGATTTTTTCATAAATAGGTTTTCTTTCTAGTAAAGCATCCCTCACTGTCTATTTTTCTCTTGTTTTTACTCTAACAAAATGTTCAAAACAGTTTTGTTTTATGGGTTGATGTTTTGCAACCTTTGTAAAGGAGGGGAGGGAATAATCCTTGTTGTCCTCCTCTGTTTTCCTTCTCCTTTTAAGAGAAAGGAAAGAGCACGGGAAGAAACAGCAGAAAATTCTTCAGCTTTTGAGCTATGAAAACACTTAGGATTTCAGGTTCATTGGGCAACCGAGACTTTTTTTTTTTAAAAAAAAAAAAAAAAGCTTCTTGAAATTTTAATGCAAAGATTTGAAAGGAAAGAGGAAAAAAGAAAAATTTTTCTATTAGAGACACCACTTCGGTACTGCCTTGAGCATGTGCGCACGTACGAATCACTGATCTCGCGCCGCAGAACCTCCCATACAGGAGCCTTGACAGAGCAGTAAGACAGACCGAAGCCCCACTTTCTGTCACGAGCTACCAGCGCTGAGGTCACGGCAGCCAGACGGGAGGTGGATGGAAACAGCGCTGGGAGAGCAGAGGCAGTGACATCGCAGTAGGGAAAGTTTAACATAAACCAGGATCGTGGCTAGCTCTGGACGAGCTGAGCTAACATCATTTCTCTGGTGTATGGACCGCACATGGGCCGTTCATGTTTTTGTTCAATCCAAAATAGGTCTGTCGCAAGAACAACCCTTTCTGCTTTTGTTATGAAACCGGAGTTCAGGCACAAATCTCAGCCGACGGGTCTCATTCCAGAGGTCGAGGATACAGCCCAGGGAATACAGATAAACTCAGTAATCCGGGACTGGAGGGAAACGGTGGGAATAGGATCCCTAAGAGCGGCAGCGGGAAGGGAGGGTACAGGTGCCTTCCTTTCCCTTCCCTGCGCGTCCCCCAAGCCCACATGCACTTTGGCCCTCATCAGACAGTCCTTCTCTGGCAAAAAAACACGCTTTCAGATGCTGCTGCCAAACCTCAGAAATGTATATTGCTGTTCTGGCTATGTTCAGGAGGAAGGGGAAGGGAAAGTAGTGTGCAATTTTCAACAGTTTCTCCATGGAGAGGGGCCCCCTAATTTTCTGAAAGGGGCCATGGAGGAGGGGGAGAAAGAGAGGCTCTGTCCCACTTCAATCTCTTTTTCCCAAATTACTTATACTTGGGGAATTCGGGATGGATCCCCCTCTGGGCTTTTCACCTCAAGTTGTTTCAGCGCACAGCCGGCCCATGCAAAACCTTTGGATGGTGTCGATGGAGGTTGACGCACTTGGACACGTGGCCAAGCTCACAGGCCGAGGCGAGAGGGAGACAAGGGCAACAGAGACACTTTTTGCCAGCCAGAGCACAGATTTGGCTCACAGGCCGATGCCAGCACCACGCCAAGGAGGAAAACAGAGGGAATGAAAACTGGCTCCCTAGAGATTGCTAGGACCTAGACGGAGGTACCTGGAAATCTCCAACTGGTGATTCAGTTCAGCTAGAACCAGCGTGGCGACTACAGAGCATTTTTTATTCAACTGGAAGTCACCCAGGCTAAACAAAAACAATCCCGGCTTAAACCAAAGTCAGGGCAGCCACCCAACCTTTAACTGCATAAGGCTGCTCTACCTAAGCAGGTTTGATACCGTACAAGTTCAACTAAGCCCCAAACAGTTTAGCTTCACATAGTTTCTGAGAGCCCATGACAAGGACACTAAGGGAGCACTGGGTAACTTCAATTTTGGTGCATCTCTACCCTCTATATTTTGGGTACAGAACTCCACAGCCTCCAAGCCTTAAAAAATATATATAAATATATGTACACACACCATGACTTGCTGCCAGGCTTAAGTCATTTGGGATCCCACAGCTCAGGCAAAATTATTCAGCTGTCCAAGAAGAGCATGAACCTCCCTTCAGGTTAATAGGAATGAGCTCAGCGAGCCAAGATCCTCAAAGGCATTAGATCCTCCTTGAGATCAGTGGTACTTAGACGCTTTAGTAAGGATCTTCAAGACCCTGGACCTCAACTCCTACACCCTAAAAACAGGAGTCAAGTGTCTGGGAAAGTCTGTAAAGGTGACTAGGAGACTCTTGGCATTTCTGAGTCTAAAATAGGGATATCTGTTTTGGCACATTTTAGTCAATGCTGGTTATTTAACCAGAGCTCTACTGGTTTAATTAAAAGTCATGGTAAATAGATTTACTTTCTCCAGAGCCAGTCTTCTGTGTGGACACATTTAAATACACTTACTTCCATTTAGCTAAACTTGGTAACCGAATGTTTTAAATGTTTCCACATGGTGGCTTTTTTTTTTTTTAAAAAAAAAAAA
The DNA here is from genome assembly GCF_059628265.1 of Tinamus guttatus. Taxonomy (NCBI): domain Eukaryota; kingdom Metazoa; phylum Chordata; class Aves; order Tinamiformes; family Tinamidae; genus Tinamus; species Tinamus guttatus. Next base: position 10,619,772 of record NW_028288774.1, on the reverse strand, counting down.
ACTAAATCAATTTTAAACCATTTTTCGTTACATTGGTGGTTTTGCATGTCCACAAGGCCTGCGGGCCTCTTGGATTCAAAAACTTGGCGTGAAATGCAGCCCAAAATGCCAAGCGCTGCAACCCCGCGAACATGAAACCACCACGCTCCAGAGGGGAAGCTCAGGGCCACTCAGCCCCTCGCCGGGCTCCTGCCTGGGCCAAGCGCCCGCTCCCCAGGGCTCTGCTGCCGCTCACAGCAGAGACCTTGACACGCTTGAAACCTGCCCCTGGGCAGGAGCACTACCCAGGCATGAGCAGCCTTGGGACTTGGCAGTGGCGTGCTCAAATCCTGGCTGGTGGAAATCACTTGAAGCACAGCCTGTGGGAAGATCAAAATCTGATCAGGAGCCTTTTTAGAAATGTGGCTTCGAGCTAACTGGAAACCTGGCCCAAGGCTTCTTCAAAACCTGGCCCAGGGCTTTCCTGCAATTCAGCCCAGGTTTGCAAACTTGGCTGGCGTTAAGTTTATTGCACCTAGTTTGGGATTTTGCTGTGAACATTTTGTAGAGATTCAGCTCTTGAAATTAAATGGGCTCTGTTGTTCAGAGCCTGGACCAGTGATCTGAACATCCATGCGCTCTGCATCAATCCATTTAATCTGTTTATTGAAAGCAACGGAGGGTCTGTCACTTCAAGGGAGAGGATGCCACTGTTTATTATCAATAAATAATTAAAAATTAATCTAGTGCATGAATGAATGAGATTAAGACTACTTAAGATAATGCCACCAGCTGGGAAGCTTTGACTAATCAAAACAACCTTTCTAAGTGGCAAGGAACCAGCTTTGCTATTGTCTTGCTTCCCCACGACAGCATATATAGTAAGGCCAGCTCAAAAACCCTGCACTTGGAAAGCTTCAGAACTGAGGTAGCACCTTCATGAGAACTATTTCCCTTGCAACAACAAGCAAGGGAAGCAACAGGCAGAGCTGAAGCTTTTCTACCTCCTGGCAAGTTGAGGCAATCAAGAAGACCAACAATACTTTTCGTTTCCTAACACTAGTACTATTAGTACCTTTGCTTCTCTACAAACGTAGAAAAAAAAGGAGGTTTATTTACTGTTGAACTGATATCTTTTCCTTCCCCAAAACCTCAAAAACGGCAACAACTCAGAGCAAAGGCAAACCAGTTCTTGGCAAAGGTCCGGTGCAGCTCTGATTTCTGACAGGAATGTGGTCACGTTGTTCAGATTGGCCTGGGAGTGAGGCCACCGTTCTTGACTACCCCACTATCCCCCCACATAACCATGAAAGGTCATGTCTCCATGTCCCTTGCCATCCCAAATCTCTCTTGGCTATGTAGACCACCACCTTTTTGAGCCAAAGACCGTCTCTCGCTATTCTAGCTATCACCACCATCACCAGATGCACGTATCGCTGCTCTCCAGCCCCCGTTCCTGCAGAGCTTTGCTGGAGTAGCTTCAGGTGTCTCCAGGAATGACGGGGCAGGTGTAAGTTTGGGCATTCTCTCAGCAGAGGTGTGCCAGCTGCTCCTCAGCGGCTCCCACGGTCACATTATTCCCTAGAGTGCGGACACACGGACAGCCTTGTTAGTGCAGTAATTTCTCCTTCCTATCCAACACGCCTTGGAGTCATCTGCGGCTTGGTAACTTGGGGCAAAGATACAGATGAATGCATATATATGTGCATAAGTATACAAATAAAGACTATAGAAACATTTGGACACACACAAAGGGTGCTAGGCTGAGAAGGCTCAAAGTGTGTGCACATATGCATGACACTACCATGACAAATGGCACATCCTAATTTGCTTCCCACAACCATCAAGCATTTAGAACTGCTCTGTAGAGACTGCCATGGCCTGGCCAGTGGAAACTGTCCACATTTTCAACTCCTCCAGGTTAAGCCAGCACAAGCTGAGATTTCTGAAGGTGCGGGCAGGGCATGCAGACGATTACACTGAGATCCTGTCTATCTCAGCTCCTTGCAGAGTTTGGCGTGGTGTGTTTTAATCAACAAATAACATGTTTTTACTACTGCCAACCCCACTGAACCACTGTAGCTGCAGACAAGCAAGCTGTGTTTGCTTCCCCTTCGTTTGTCATCAGTGCAATGGATAGCCAAGTTCCCATTCCAGCATCCTACTTGTTGGTAACAACAAACAGGCAAAGAGAAGAAAAATGAACTTCAGCTGACTACACTGATGCAAAACGCATAGGTTTGGATAGGTCAAGTGAAAAAGCCCTAATTCTGAAAATCATGGGAGAAAACAACAAAAACAAAAATCATAGGAAAGCAAAAGTTCAAACACAAAAAGCAGCCTGGTTCACATGGTTCATTAAGGTTTTCAGTCTCCTCCCTGGTATTTCTATACATATGGTCTCCCTTCATCAACCTATGGCCAAGTCTAGTTTGACTGGCAGCTTCAACACATACATAAGATTTGGGAGTATGTTTTGGGAATAATCTAAATGCACATGTTCTTGCACTTGTTCTGGTAGAAGTGTCCCTTCCTTTTCCCATTCCTCTTACTCCTCCCAGCCCCAGAAAGGCAGGAGTTTGTCCCCACATCATGTTCAGGATTGCCCTGAAGTTTGTTGACATGTGCTAAGCAAATGATATTCAGAGAGTAAAGGAACCACCACTCTAGAGGCAGCTCTAAGAGCCATCGCCTCTCTTAGAATCATAATGAGATCAAGACCATCAGCTCCAACCATAAAGCTATCACCCCATGCCTGTTAAACCACATCCCTAAGTGCCTCATCTACAATTTTCTTGAACACTACCAGGGACGGGTACTCCACCACTTCCCTGGGCAGCCTGTTCCAATGCTCTCTGCAGCTATCTGCTTGGATTTTCCCACTGACCGACTACAGGAGCAGAGAGGGAGGTGGGAGGAGAGCTGCAGGGTCAGGAATAAAAGATTAGCATCGGAGATATGACTGCAGCACAGGGGACTTAGCTTCATCCCTGCACCAAAACCACCCACGTTCTCCCCCAGCAAGCCAATTAAAAGCTGGGAGACCTTGGCAAATCATCCCAGCTGGTGACCACTGGGAAGGAACAGACAATTACCTACAGACTCCTCCATTCCCGTTGGAAGGGTCAAGATATTTTTCTTCCTAGTTATCTCTGGACTGGAGAGGTTTTCTGGTCTAACACATTCTGAAACAAGGCATGAACAAAACACATCTGGAAGCTCTCCCTATCCCATGGAGAAATACTTCTTTACCAGCTACTTTACTGGAAACAGGAAAAAAAAAAAAAAAAAAAAAAAAGAAAGAACAGGTGCATAAATCACTACAAATACAAAACAGAGTGAGCAAACAGCACATCACAGATGTGACCATGCTGCTTTGTGTGCTTGTCAAGTATTTTGGGGCCAGGGCAAGAATAGCATATACAGTACGGTGTAAGAATAGAATGGGGACACACATTTAGATCACAACTCCATTGGGTTTAGAGGAGACCAAGAAACCCTCTCTAGGCATTTCATCTCCTAAAGGCTGCGCTCAGAGGCCATTTCAGGTCTACAGCAAAGTCAGGCTGTGAATAGGGCACAGAGGTTAGGCTAGACAGGTCACTGGTTACGGGAGAAGGCAGCACAGGAACATGAGAGAAACCACAGACAGGAAGATCTCTGGAGTATGTTAGTAGGTTGCTGAAAGGGAGGAACAGTTTTGAAACACGAGCACCACGATAAAAATCTATTCTACAGTGAGGATGAGCTAAATATGTCAGAGGCCTTTCAGCACAATCTGGGCACATGTGAAGTGATCTAAATAGTAAACAGCACATTTACTACCGACGGCCTTCTAATTTATTTATAGAGTCGCATCGCCTCTCAAGTCTCCATTTTCTGCTTTGTGCATGAATCACCCAGGCACAGCGAAGGTGTCTGCGCTGCCCGGGCAGACACTGCTATCTGCTTTGAGAGATAACCGCCAACCAGTAGAGTCTTGCAACATGGGACAGCACCAGAGCTTCAGAAAACTTGCTTGAAAACATTCATTTCCCCCTTTTACAACATTTCACAGGTATCACAGTGCTTTGGAGGACAGAGGGGTACAAGAAGCGCGGGGGGGAAAAAAGAGGAAACGTAGCCACAGAAATACACAGTAAGCCAACACAATCAACCCCATGGTCAGGGGAATCCCTCCATTTATATATACACATATATTTTTTATATATATATACATAGGCATATATATCCTTGCTAGTCACTGCTATGGCAACTAACACAACAAAGATATCCTTTTAAAGGCCCTGTGGTAAAGAGGAAAAATATTTTGCTATATATATCGTTGCCTATTGACGTCACAAAACCATTTGAAATAAACTAACCTTTAAGTTTGGATTGCTCAGGTCCTCGTTTTTCCTCTCTAGGCGCTGAAATGATGTTGGCGTCAGAAGGAGCATCTGTTACCTTTCACGGAAAGGGTAACTGAAGAGAGCAGAGGGCAAAAGTTTTCTACCAAGCCTCTCCCACACCCTCACCAACAGAAAACAAAACACAAACAAACCACCCCTGCCTCCACACACCAATTTCCTCCCAAATCAGGGAGGGCCAAATCTTGAGGGGCCACTTAACTGTTGCCCAGGCAAGGCCCACACTGACCTCGGAGTGAAATTGCCAACTCTGGGAATTAGTGAAGACCTATGGATCAGCTGTGTCAATTCCTTTCAGCTGCGCATCTGAAGAGTTCCCTGGAAAGAGGCAAGCTCACAGAGCTCAGCTTGGGCTCTGCTATAAAAATAAAACCTTCCATCTGAAAGTGATTTCAGAAAGTTTGTTTCCACAGCCACCAGATCAGAGCATCTCTACTCGTGTGTGTGTGTGTGTGTGTGTATGTAATATTTTGCACGACAGACGTTTGATGTGGTTTGCGCTCTTCCCTGTAATGTCATCAGTGCTATTATTGTGATTAACAACACCAACAAAATAGCTGCTGCTAACTTACTAATAACACTAAGAAATACAGCTACATGGATTTAAGAATCAGAAGGGAGAGGAAGGGTATGCTGGGCCTCAGTTTGCATTAGGCAGTATTACCACCCCATACTGAAGTCACCCTCTCACAAAATCAAGCTCATACAGTGCAGGGGAGCCCCAGCCCCTGTGCGAAGAGGATGGATGTTGGTAGTGGTTGATATGTGCGAGCCATGGTACAGCAAAACGATTAATTCTCCAACAGCCATAGTCAACAAATTCAGTAACCCCCTTTGCCAGCTAATGGGAGGAGGTAGGAGATGCACCTGTGCTTGCCATGCTCCTACCTGAAATCATTTGTTGATTTAGCTCCCTTTAGGAAGAGCTGAGGGACTTTTCTGTATTGCTTTTTCACTCCAGCCCTCTAGACAAATCCTATTTAAACTGGGAGCTTTCAGGCACAACATTATCCAAAACCAGTTAGGCTTTACCTGGATTTCTCTTGCAGCAGCCTCAAGATGAGGCTCACTAAGACTCAGTGAGCTTTTTAGCTCTTTAGCTTTTGAAGGATTCTGATCTGCTTGTAAGTTCTACCAGAGCCCTATAGAGTGGGCTGAGATGTTTTGAGAGCACAAGCTATGCCATACTTCTCAGATGTGCCAAGGCTATTTAAAAGAAACTGAACTTTATTAGATTCTTTTTGATGGTAAATATCTCTTACTCAACATGGTGAGCTTGAACAGATATAGCAAAGGCAATGAGTCACTTGAGCGTTGTGGGCCGTTATATACTATTAAGTCATCTGAAATCCCCTCGTGAACCCATTTGCAATGTGTTATTACTTGACCACTTGATGTGTTGTGGACTTGGGTCTGCTTCCCCCTCTCCTCCCTTTTTTTATTTTTTTTTTTAAGTCAAGCTAGTACAAATAAGAGCTAATTCAAACAGGTTTGACTCAATCTTATATGAAGTGGAATAAGGAATTCCATATGGTGTCAGAAAGTGCCTTGTGAAAGAAGGATACAGCCTCAGAGTTTCCTCATAGTGCCTAACTCCTAATTGCAATGCATTAAGAAATACATAGAATCATAGAAGCATTATGGTTGGAAAAGACCTTCAAGATCATTGAGTCCAACCCTAAGACCATCAACACTATGCCTGTTAAATCATGTCCCTAAGTGCCTCAACTGCATTTCTCACAACTTCTGTTATTCCTCATGTTCTTCCGTAGCTTCTTGCACCATCAACTACTTCAGCTGCCCCCTAAGAAAGTCTTCTTGAAGCACTTTGCCTAGGGATCATCTCCTGTGGTTCAGCCTGCAGGCCTTCACCAAAGACTCATGCTGGTCTCCTAGACAGACAAGACTCTCTACTGATACTTAAGTTTTTTCACCTTCAGACAGATGTATGTTTATATAGATCTCATCCCTACCCTTTTTTCATCCATATGTACTCTAGTTTAAGACAGCAGCATATTAATACCTCTACTAACTACAGTCTTCATCAGTCCTTATTCATGAAAATCTTCAGAAAAAGCCCTCTACCTCTTCTTAGAAAAAAGCTGAAGTCCTGATAATGCTTTTACAGTGCTCCATGCTCCACCTAAAAAGCTGTAGAATAGCTGTGGAAAGAGTCAGACAGGCAGCCTTATGTCTGACAGCTGCTAGTTCTGAGGTGCTTGATCTACTTGGCAGGGAGGAAAGCTAACTCTGATACATTAGGCCAGAAATCAGAGGAATGCCTTTTTCTCTCCCTGCAAAGAAGAAACATATAAGTAATACGCTCCAAAGGAGAGACTGCACAAAGAAGGCTGGCCACAGAATAACTGACAACTGATTTCGGGCTGAAGAGCAAAACAGGTTGCTTTGAAGATGTCTGTTGAAGCCCCTAGTTGCAGCCTCACTTGTGGTTAAGATGCAAGGCAGAAAGAACCAGAGCAAGCCCATGCGGATGCACAGATTTAAGAGAGCCATTCGTCAAGAGAATTGAAGTAGAAAGGCAATGTGAAGTTCAAAGATAGCATCCAGAAAAAAAAAAAATGTATGTATAGCTGTGAGCACAGCCAAAACAAGCCAGAACAAAGGCTTGGTGAGAATGTGCTATAACACAACCCCAGCTGAGTGTGCTCAGAAGGGACACGAGCTCCATTACTGCAGCTTAATTCCTCTTCGGCTGGGACAGGGATACCTAGCAGTGGATGGCAACAGCGTCACAGGATGGCTGACAAGCTAGATGGGATGGTGGCAAGGAGCCAGCTATGTACTGACAGAGTAAAAGAGCCTCCGATGCCTTCTCAGTCTTGGAAAATCCAGAACAGTGTTGGCTGTTCATCATTGAGGTGAACCCTGACTCTGCTGTGGGAATTTCTGAGGGCTAGCACGCTATGGCTTTCTCAGTTCAAGGGTCCCACTAGCAGCATTTTCCTCTTATCTTTCTTCCTGCAATCTGCAACATTACAGCAGAGCACTAGACTACTATCTAAAAGCAAATGAAGCTTTTGTTAACCTGAAATTTGCAACACTATTAGCTTAGACACCAGTATCCACTAGAAGGTGGTTTTTTGCTAAAAAAAAAAAAAAGAAAGAAAAAGACTGTAATTACTAGTGGGTTAGTAAGAAGAAATTAGATCTTAAGCTGGATAGATTATTTCTTTTAAAGCTGTACGCAGACTAAATGCATACACAAATAAAAACTAGAGGAGTCAGGAAAGGAAGTGCACACTGATGGATTGGAAGCCCCTCATGCTCTTGGTTTCATTGAGAGAGCGCATCAAAACAACTGAGGTAAAGGTGGAAACTTTCCTTCAGTAGGTAAAGAAGCTCTGAATGGACAATAAGAGCTCTGAAGGCACCACAAATAATGCACGTAGGAATGTCCCACTTCCTTGAAAGCACAAAGGAGAAACTTGATAGGTTTAGTTTGGGAACCAATTGTTCCCTGCAAAACAGAAAGGGATGAAACCCATTCCTTATGAATTAAATATAGTAAAGGAAGATTATCCAGAAGTCTTTCAGAATATAGTATACGATGATTATTTATTTATTTATTGACACTGATGATTCAGCAGGTCTTGGCAAATTATAGGGGAAAAACAGTGTCTATAGAATTTCAAGGTTGTCACAGAGCAGTAATCTCTGACAAGGTCGGTTAGAGACATTCAAAAACAAGCCCATCTCTTCTTTCGCCTTAAGGATTCTCCTAGTTCCATCCATTTGTCAGCTTTTCTTCCCTTCTGCATTTCATAGAATCATAGAATGCTCAAGGTTGGAAGGGACCTCTAGAGATCATCTAGCCCAACCCCCCTGCACACACAGGGTCACCTAGAGCACGTGGCACAGGACTGCGTCCAAGCGGGTTTTGAAGATCTCCAGAGAAGGAGACTCCACAACCTCTCTGGGCAGCCTGTTCCACTGCTCTGTCACCCTCACTGTTAAAAAATTTTTTCTTAAGTTCATGTGGAAGTTTTGGTGCTTCAGTTTGCAGCCATTACCTCTAGTTCTGTTGGTGGCCACCAGGGAAAAGAGGCCAGCACCATCCTCCTCTACAGGGCTGAGGCTGCAGAGAGGGCTTGTGAACTCTCTGTGAGGCCTGGGCGGATGGTCACCATCCTCCTCACTGCCTGCCTTGAGGTACTTATAGACACTGATTAGATCCCCTCTCAGCCTTCTCTTCTCCAGGCTGAACAGGCCCAGCTCCCTCAGCCTCTCCTCATAGGGCAGATGTTCCAGGCCCCTGATCATCCTCGTAGCCCTGCGCTGGACTCTCTCCAGCAGCTCCACATCCCTCTTGTACTGTGGAGCCCAGAACTGGACACAATACTCCGGATGCGGCCTCACCAGGGCTGAGTAGAGGGGCAGGATCACCTCCCTCGACCTGCTGGAGATGTTCTTCTTAATTTGTTCATTTGTTGTTTGTAAAACAAGACATTGCTGCCATGATGCTTCAGTGCAGCTTCACCAAGGTTAGGCCTTCAGAGGAGAGCTTTTCCAGATACGCCATAAAGTCAGTGCACTGCCATAGAGAAAAGTGCCACATAACACCGTCCCGGGGGCCTTGGACAAGAGGTGAAACATTTAACCATTTCTTCTGGTTGCTTTATAAAACACGGGTAAGAGCTCTACAAAATCAAGTGCTTCCAGCCGGTGTCAGTTCAGTTAGCCAAATCCTCTGTGGACATAAGTTGTCATGATTCTATGAAAATCATCTGGAAAAGGCTGGCAATCTGCTAAGGTAACAAGTATACCATGGGGCAATGCCAACTAACGCTGGCTGTGGATATGGTCCATTAGCTGTACTGGTAGTATCAGCTTATGTGAACATATTTGTGGCTCTGGTAAACCTGGAAAAAATGACATTTCCAGGGGTTTGATGAAAAGTGAAACACTTCATGCTTTGGTCTCAAATTCTGTGCTGTGTTCCACTAGAAACAGAGGACAATGTTTCACAAATGGCCTTTTCTTTTTTCTCTTTCTCCTTTAGGGACAACTGTAGGAAAATTTGTTATCTGTGGAATTTCAGAGTTAATGCAAAACGCCAAAACCACTAGAAATAACGTTCTCCTGGCAAACAGAAGATTTAACTCTGCCCTAAGCAAAACCAGCATACTGATCCCTATTCATCATTCTGCTCCCCCTAGATATCCCACACATCTCTAGACACCTTACGATGGCAGTCAAAATTCAAAAAGTGCAGACCAAATAGCTGGAAAAAGCTCCCTCTTCCTTTGAATCAGGTATTCCCCATGTTCAGAACTGTTCTCCCCCAGATTAGAATGGAAATTCTTCCCTGCTACCCAGTCTCCTCGACATTCAGGAACTTGGATGTAGGTTAGGGCAAAGTTTCCTGCCAGACTTGTGAGGATACTGTAAGTCTTTTCCAAGTTTCAAATGCACGCATGCAACCTGCAGTCCAAAGCACAGCTCCATAGACCCGGCACTGTCTGCTGAGTGGGGAGTACCACAGCATTATTGGGCTGCAGGAGAAGATTCAACAGGATGATACTCCAGTCTCAGGGAGGGTAAAAGCATCAGAGAAAGGTAGGCAGAGGCTCAGGTGTGATGGTGATGAGAAACCAACCACACGTAGGGACTGCAAAGCAGATCTCCAGGAAATCCAGAATGGGAGCAGCTTTTCCTTATAGTGGCTGTCACCTCCAAAGCGCATGTGTGCTCCATCTTTCTCCACCTCAGGCTTCCCACCAGCAACACTTTTCTCTGTCCCTCTGTTTCAAAGTAGAGTGGAAAACAGGTACCTCCCCACAAGGAGGCTAGGTTGATTAGGGCTTTCTTCTTCCCTCTTGATGATTATTCCCATAGGTAAAAACGTAGACCTCCACACAGCTCTGACTTCAAGGAAGAGCAATATACATCATTCCAAGTACATCCTACACCACCACGGCTGACCCTAGGGAGCTGTGAAAGTGGTCATCCCCGGAGGCCTGGCTGCAAGAGACACCATGGATATGTCTGCCCTGCCTCACACGATACCACACTGGGCTGCCAGACCGAACTCAGATATATGCATCACTTCACTCTCTTCTGCCTGTGATTGTTCCTAAGCCAACCCCAAACACCTTGAGCTGGCAACTGCGGCAGATGATGCAGCTAGGTACCTGTGACAAAACACCCTTATTTTGGGGCTCGAGGTGGGCTGAATACGAATCTGCCAGCTCATCTGTACAACATGCTCGTGGCAGATGGTATGTAAACATGTGTCTTTTTATTACTCAAGACAGGAAAACAGTTAGGAAAGCAAAAGTTTCTTCATTTTTTCAAAAATTTAAGTAAATGAATGGAAAAAACATCAACAAACTTCTGAAATTCTCTTTGATAAACAGGATTTTTTTTAATAGGAATTTGGCAGGGTTCAATGCTGCTACTTTTCATTAGGACAAGATGATGGAATGGCAGGAATGCAGGATAGAGGGGTGCAGATGTGTGAAAGCATTTAGGAAAAGACCCAGGGATTAGAGAAGCGCCTGTTCCTAAAATGGGTTGATCTGAGGTGAAGGAAACCTTTTGGGAGAGTAGATAGTAAAGCTCCCCCCCGCCCCCTTTTATAGTAGATATAAACAGTTTTACAGTATTTCCACCCAAAAAAAAAAAAAAAGAAAGAAAAAGAAAAAAAAAAGAAAAAGAAAAAATAAAGGGTTTCTGAAGCACACACATGTTCCCCATTAATTAGGAGAACTGCTGTTAACAACACGTTGCGCCAGAGCTGCCAAGAACTGTCAGCCGAAGGACAGGGAAGCCCACGGAGGAGGCTCTGCGCGTCCCGGGGGGCCGGCCGCACGCGGGCCAGGCCGCTCGCTCGGCAAGGGCAGCCTCCCGCTGCCACCGGCCGGCCCGGCCACGCTGGGGCCGAGGGAAAGCACCCGGCAGCCCCCATGCGAATTCCTTCCCCCCGCCACCCCTGCCAGCGACAGACATTTTCCACAGAAATCCTGGCTATGTTCGCTTCTGGTTGAGACTTTGGGTCTATTTTGGGAATTTTTTAAAACATGTTTGGGGAGGCGCCTTCTGCTCGTATTCGCATAAAGGATCTTTATTTTTATGTATTGAAGGACATGAAAAGAAGAGGGGAGCCAGGGCAAGGGGAGACTTGGCGCATGCTTTGATTTGACTGTAAAAACCCAACAACACCCGTCTACGGCCAGTCGGCCTTTCCCCTTTGCAGGCGCCATGTGTGCACTTTGCTGCCGCGCCAGGACCACCCCTGGTGCCATGGTCACCTCCAGCACGGCCAGCGCTGGGACAGAGCTCTAGCTTTTCTGCATCTCTCACCTTTGTGCCCTCCTGCCACCACTGGGAGCAGCTCTGACCTTCTCCCTGGGAATCGCCCTTTTCCATGACTCCCTCTGCAGCCAAAGCTTTCCTTGCAGTGCCAAGGCCAGGCTCCCCACTAGACATGGCCGGGTTGCACGCTGCACGTCCACAGGACATAGCAGGATGGAAAGGATGCAGGATGCTACGTCCACAGGACACAGGACGTCCACAGGATGTAGCAGGATGGAAAGGGGAATCCTGAACTACTTTTCCCTCTTCACACCAGTGTAGGAAACAGTGTTACAACCATGCAGCAGAACCTTACAGGAGAGCAAGATTACCTCATGTTAAAATAAAAACTATTGCCGCTTGCATGCCCTCCCCATACTCACAGGCATGGAGATGTGCGTAAGCGGCCAGCCCAGCCGCAGGCACCAGGATGCTCGTCTCCAGGTGGCCAGCCCAGGATTCCTCACGGGGACATGGAGGACGAGAGGCGCCAGCTATGGAGGTCTTCTCACGTCTCCTGGATTCTTCCAAGCTTGGTGATGATGTGCTTGCTTTGGATGTGCCTCTTTGTACTCTTGAGGAGCTGAGAGGGATTAGCCTCTCCATCCTGTCCCACCTCAGTGAGTCATCCAAATTTGCTCACTATCCTTTTCTCCTGATCTGGGCTTCCTGAGAAGCTGCACGTAGATGCGCTGTGATCTTGATGGCCTGCTAATCTAGGGGCCACTCCGACAGTCCTTCGCGTGCAGCCACCACAGCATATGTAGCCTTCAACCTCGTTCAGACCCCAAAACAAGGACCTTCACCATGAGTCTCCATGAGGAACAGTCAGAGAGGGGAAGGTTGAGAGCCCTGGCCCCTCCAACAACACCCTGTGGATGCCCATGAGCCAGTATAATTTCTTTATGAACCCCCGTCCTTCACACTGCTGGGACAGAGAGCTCTACATTCGTGAACTTACATTTCACAAGCCAGGCCAAGCAAAATATCTTGAGTACAACCCACTTGCCTGTGGTGAAAGTTTTGGATCTTGGGAGACTTTGTAGTTCTGACCCATCCTTTTGAACGCCAAAAATGTTGCTGTTGAGAACTGCAACCCTGAGGTTTTGCAAGGTTTTATAGCTGTAATGATGCATGTGTTTTTATGCCAAAAAAACACCACTCTAAACTAAATTGATACACACCATCATTTTACAAATATCATGTCGTAATCCCTGCAGTGGTTATCCAAAACATCACTGACAGTAAGTGTTCTTGGAAGGAAAGTCTTTTCAGATGCTTAGCAAAACACCCTGGTCTGAATTTTCAAGACTTGTTAGTAGTATTAGTGGGTTCACTGTTATATATCCGAAGTGGGGACATCTGTAAGGACTTCATTTGCAGGTTATGCTAGGAATGTCTTTCTGCTAATAGCTTCCTTTTTGTTATCTTGAACTAAGATGAAAAAAAAGAAAAAAGAAAAAAGACGTAGTGGGAATCCTGAATGGCTAGAGCAGACCGCACATTTTTTCCAAGGGTGACAGTCAACCCAATCCTTTGGACAGAGAGAGCGTAGGACTCCCGGATCTTGGCGCACATTGGGAGAGCTCCTCGGATCACCTGACCTGAACCATGTGAAATGAAAGAAGCATCCAAACTAGATTCCTAAAGGGAAACATAAGACTGTTCTGCAGAATATATCCTAAGGCTTTCACTTAAAATATTTAAGTTTAGGACTTTTTTGTTTGTTTGTTTTTTGCAAAATATAAAGAATTTCTGTAGGAAACAGATAAGTTTTTTTTTTTTCTTAAATACACATAGTCCTTTAATTTAAAACCTATCTTTTTTGGGGAGGAAAACAAAGTATGTGAAAACTTTCAAATATGTCTTCAAATACCTCTACTAACAACATTAGAAAATTCAATTTACCATTTGGGACATGTTGCAAGAATCAACGATAGGAACAGTTTGCTGTCTGTCTTGTTTTAATCTTACAGGGTGGGGGAGCAGGGGAAGGTTTGGCAGAAATCACTATTGTCATGTTGGAGTCTCAGAAATGAGTTGTCCCCGGCTAATATTTTCCACTGCAATGGCAAGTCAAGTAGGCTAGTAGTCACGGCAACAGCCCCGAACCCTTAACTGTCACTATGGTTATTTCACATCATCTCAGGGCTACCCCAGTTCACACTGCTATCGCTCAAGACATTATTTCAAAGTGATTTCATTAAGCGAGTGCAATTTGATACATGAATAACACCCACATCGGTTTTAACAGAGATCATGTTAACTGCACTTCTGCCTGTAAATGCAGAGAGCCAAGCAAAAACAATGTCAGTTTTTAAATAAATATACAGATGTGGACAGAGTGTTTAGCTGCACAACAGATAAACGACTTCTTTATCTCACCTAGAGTGTGTATCCCTCCAAGCAAGGGTACTGGGAAGAGATGGGGCTAGAGCATCTTCAACCCCCCATGTATCCTGCAATGGGGCACAGAGGTCCTGGATGATGAATTGACTTGCCAAGGATGGAGAGGAGACCGTGGCAAATCCACAAAACCTGGCCTGGTTTACAGACTATCGTGACAGGCTGGTGTTGATTTGCTGTGGCCCTAGCACTGTCTCGAGCATCTAAGCAAAGCGGCAAACCAAGGACCCTGCCATGCAGCCTGTCTGGGATGATGTTTCCAGACAGCATTTCTTTTCTGCTTTGAGGGCACTCCTGCCCATGAACACCTGAGCTGGTGCTTCACGTCAGTGCAGCTCAGTCCGTTAGGGATGGGACGTTCCTGGTTTGCCTCCTGTGTCCGTTTTTATTACCGTTTATTGCTCTTTCTTTAAAAACCTGGATCAGGTTTCCCAGAGCAAGCCTTTGGATTGCCAGGTCCCCCTGCAGTGTCAAATTACATAATTTGACTGTAACATTTGAGCCTCCTCTGACTGGGAAATAGCACAAAGCAATCAGTAATTTCAAAACAGGAGGAACCGGACCCATGTTTCAGAGAATTGAATAATGATGGATTCTGCAAAGTCAGACCCTTTAAAGTGTTTCTGGTTTCAGAAATATTTTTAAAACAACAGTGTTCCTAGTGCTTTCCAGAGTTATCTAAATTCCTTCAAAAATTCAGTCAAGGTCAGAGAAGGAAAACAATGTTATTCTAATTGAACAAAGTATTAAGTTTTTTATTATAAGACTGGAATTATGGTTGAAAAGAAGAGTTGGAGAATCAGAAGACTCAAGCTTAGAGTTTATCTTGTATTAATCTCCTGCTCTTATGTCACTTGGGGCTTTTTCTGAGCTACTCCTTCTCCAGAGGGGTGTATCAAAGCAGCTCTCAAAACCCTCTGTTGTTACTTTACCACTATAGGAGACCCCATTTGAGTCCAGAGCCTTGCTTTAGCCTTTATCTGTAAGAATGTGGGCCTATAAGGATCCACAGGGAGACCACTTTTTATTTTATTCTTTACCTAAGCTGATCTTTTCTCTTAAGGAAGCTGCAGAAATTGAAGCTTGCAGCTCTCATTATAAATATCACACCAATCACATGCCTTAAAACTTTTTACTGTGTGCAAACAATCTCATTTCAGTTGCAGCTGCTATTATTATCACCGATAATAGCTTTTACACAGATTCAAAATTTTAAAGCTCACAATGGCACAGTGCAGATTCTCGACTGTTTACCTGCTTGATCAATCCAAACGACCTACCTAATCCAGAGTGCTTCCAAAATGCTGCTTTGTAGGTGACTAGGACTGTTGGACTTGCGTTACTGCTTGCCCTTCTTTCCCCAGGCTGCCTGGCGTCCCTCTCTGCTCCTTAGTGAAGATGTTAATTCAGAGCAGGGCTGGCAGCCGGCCCCGCGACACCCCAGGGGGTTCCTCCGAGCAGTATGCAGGCAGTCATTAGTCTTTGACTATAGTCTGTCAGCCAGGCCAAGTTCCTCGTCCCTGGGCCAAGCCAAATGGATATGCCACAATCATGCCAAGTCATGCCATAAAACAACAGGAGGAATAGCTTACATTTTAAATCCCTAAGGGCAGCTACCACATCAGACCGCCTGATTAGAAAACGGCCACTGAAACATAAGGAACAGCACTTCTGCAGGTCTCTCGGCTGCACAGGAATGAAACAGTTTTAACATGCACCGACAGAAGAACAAAAGGAGCGCCTGAGCCAGGTCCCGTCCACACAAAACACACAATTTTCGGCGCTTAACCAAAGCACCTAGTTTAGGACCTCTTGCAAGTAGGAAAGGTAACACCCTGCTTTAACTGTCAGGAGACGGAGACAGGCTTGTTTGGATCCCAGGTGGGATGAATCGCCTTCTAGGGTGCCCTCCATTTTCAGTGACTGTAGGGACCCTTGAGCATTCTGGGCCATGGGGAATGAAACCACAGTGAACATGCACTAATTAGCAAATCCTGCAAAATTATATTTCTTACTCCCAAATTGAAGCATCTTTTCCTATTATTTGATGGAAAACTTTCTCAAAGTCTATAGGATTTCAAAAACAAAAGGGATATTCTTGAAAAGGGATTTTCTAGTAGCAAACTGTTTCTCTAAAATTGCGTGCATAGCTCTCCCCAGGATCAGCATGATTCAGTGCTGTTGGAAATGTTTAGTAGTTATCTGTAGTGAGATGGCAATATTTGGGTTATTTAGACTTCTTAAGAATATGGATCATTACAAATAGCTCATTATGGAGTATATGAAATTAGGTGGTAACTGGATAACTTGACAACAAATTATTTTCACTGTTCACAAGTGCAAGATGATCTATATTGGAAAATGATAAATTAAACCATTCATATACCCCAAATTCAGTGTAATCTCTCAAGGGAGGAAAAAAATCTAGGTTAAATAATGGGCAACTAAACAAAGACATATGTTCAATGTGCATCGCAGATCAGAAAGGCAACGAGATGTTGGAAACCCTACAACAATAGCTTTTCTCAAGCTAGAGCTGCCAGCTGAAACTGAGAAATGCCGACACTCCTTTCTCCTCAGTAAACTCCCGCAAGGATACACGGCCCCTTCCATTGCACTTAGGCACCAGTAATTATTAATACCGCAGGGCGCCGCAGGAAGAATCGTTTCAGTTCCTATAGCGTCAGGCGAAGCCCAGGAAGTTCATGGTGGCTCCCAGCTGCAACGCCAGTGGCTGTCAAAGGTTGTTCTGCAAATTGCCAAATACTTAGGGGCGAGACAGCATGGGTGTGATGGCTAGAGGCACCCAGGCGCCTCGCGCACGCTACTCGTGCCGGGAAAGGGTGCCTTTCCGGCAAGCAGAGGCAGTACTGTACGCCGACACTAGAGGCGGATGCAGCCCAGCTTGCTGAGGGAGCAATGGGAGAGAGGTGGCTCCAAGTCACCCTGGGCCTCCTCCAAAAACAACCCAAGCGCAGGGAAAACCTCCCATTTTTATCTCCGCTGCTTCTTGCCAGGTGTGACTCGGCACTGCCTGCCGGGCCGGAGGCAGGCAGCGCGCCGGAGGCGAGCGGCCCTCGGGCGCACCTGGGCCCGCCGGCGGGCAGCGCCGCGGCGGGCGCGCAGGGGCAGCGCCGGGGTCGCCGCGAGCCAGCGGCCGGCTGCGTGCGTGGCTCTGGCCCGGCCCGCCGTCTGCGCGGGAGGGGGGCCAGCGGCGGGCGAGCCAAGCGCGAGGCGAGCCAAGCGCGAATGTTCTGGCAGCCCTCGCTGGCGCGCGGAGCGCAGTTATTTATCACTTTGTGCATTTTCCTTCTCATCTGTGTACAGCCGGCTCCAACGGCTCAGCTTGCGCTTCGCCTCACAGAGCCAAGCCAGGCCCTTGGCCGCGCTCTGCCTTGGCTGCCCATTCACGCCTTCTGTCTCCTCCAGCTCCGCCTGGAGCACAGCGGCATCCCAGGCGCAGGCGGGGGGGCGTCTACGGCCAAGAGAGACCGAATCACCAGCAACCCGCGCTGAGGAGCGCGCCCGGGGCTGCGAGCGCCGCGCCGCCATCTCCTGCGGCCTATCTGCTCCCGCGCCGCCAGCTCGCCGCTGCCGGGGACCTCCCGCGCCTGCCGACAGCTCCGCTTGCCTGCTTTTATTCTGGGGATTGTGCCTTCGCTCTGATTTTTCCAAATCAGCGAATGCAACAACAGTGAATTTACAGCAACTTTTTCCAGTTCTATGGACTCTTTTCCATACTGCTGACTGTGTTTTGCCAAAATGTCTAACGCGGGTGTCTAAAATAGGCTTGAAAAGGATACCAAGTGCATTCAGTTGCTCATAAGGCTCCCTTTTGTGCTTGGAAAAGGGCAAACCATACACCACAGAGCACTAGAGACAACAAAAATAAATCCATACTAACTCTATTATAAAGTCTCATATTGTCAAAGATCCAGACCCTGTCCCGTTCTGGGTTACCAGATTTTGCCTACCTAGGTTGTCCCCTAATTCAGCTGCCATTCCTCCTCTCCTTCCGAAGTCCCTTACATGACTGGACACGGAGCTCTGGAGAATAAAGATGCATGTTTTTCTACCACTCGTGGCCTTCCAGTAGCTGGGAAATTATTCTTACCTATGCAGAACCCAATGTGGCCTATCCTTCTCCATCAGATAGTTCAGTGGGGCAAAACTTTCCACTGTTTTGCTTCAACATCTTTTTTTTTTTTTTTCTGCGTGAGGGCTGTGATTCTGAATAAAGTGGGGCTGATGGGGGCACCTGGTTTGAAGCGGCTTCCGAGAAGCAGTCGTGACAACAAAGTGTGTTGAACAGTAACTTCTCATCAGGAGCTCCTATTTGTACATCTGAGAACTTTCCAAAAACATGCTGCAATTTCTCAGATTTGGTCTCTGCCTGAAGGTAGGAGAGGAAGTTGAGTAAAATCCCTTCAGACCTTCTGAAATGAGGAGAGAATGAAAAATTGTGTTTTCCTATTGTAATAAAAATTCTAACCATTTTTTTTTCTCTGTAAAAGGCCACATCAAATTGCTTGAAATATGAAGCTTGGTGTGGGTATAGCTCTCATTACAGACCAGATCCAAAGCAAGCAGAGGTCAACAACTAAGCTTTCCTTCATTTTGCCTGGCTTCAAGGAAGATCCTACAGGTAGATAAACAATCTGTAGAAAAAAAAATCTTTTGGAATAGTTCTGCCTATTTTCTACTTGGGAGTTGCCTGGGAACAGGCTCGGACTGTTTGCAATGTATCTAGGGTTTGGATGTATTCACCAAAGCCCAGCTTTGCTCCATCCTCCTCAATTTTTATTTTAGAACCTTGCTCCATGAATAATCTCTTCGAAGATATCTGTGAGCAGATGAAAGGACTTCTTTAGGTAAAGAAGTTGTTACTAAATCATTTCTACACAGGTTTTCTTTTTTTCTTTCTTTTTTTTTTTTTAATATAGCTGGGTCACAAGCAGATGATTTGTCAGTATTATACATCTTTTCTTGGATACCGCCATGTATCTGAGGTCCTGAAAGCTGTTATTCTTTCAGCACCTTGCAAGGTAGAGTGCTCCCATGTGGGGAGTGGAGATGTAGCACTGCTGACTTCCCCCTGAGCTTTGGTAGGCTTTGGTAGGCTTTTTTTGGGCTTTGGTAGGGCAAAGAATTGAACTCCACATCCTCCCGTACTGTCCTGAACATAGAGCCATCCTTTCTCTTGGAACTGGACCTCCAAGGTCCCACAGATTTGTTAAATTATATTTTAAATATTTTGTTCTATTTTTTCACTGGAGAAGTATTTAGAAAAACAAAACATATGACCAATGTGGATATTCATAATTAATACACAACTCTCAAACAGGAAGGTCATTTCTTGGGGAGGGAGACTGATGTTATTTTGAATGAAGGAAAGAGTGCAAAGATCCTGCAATATTTGCTGTAAATGGGTTGTTATGGTGAACATTCCTGTCAACAAATTCATTAGCTCAGAGATCCACGAGTGAACAGAGACCAAAAAATGTGTTTAAAAATTCAAGAACAGATTAATGGACAACATTTTGCAATCTTCATCTAGCTCTGCTTCTCACTGAGAATTAGTAACTTTACTCCGGGCCAGATTCAAATAATCTTACTCATGCAGAGCAGCACCATGTTTTATGAGTAACCCCAGTGATATTTAGGGTTGTTTTTTGGAATAAGATTGGAATCAAAGCAATAGAGTGGGAGGCATGGGCTGAATCACCTTGACTAATAAGTGTAAGGTTATTGTTTTTTATAAGTGAATATATAAATAAACATAACAGGAATACTGAGAGATGTCTGGATTGACAGGCATGTGAGGGAATTTATAAACATCTTTGTGTAGCATACAGCAGACTCCTCTTTCAGAAAGAGGAGACAACACCCAGAAGTTACTTAACATGAGGAAGAGAGGAATTCACACCTTCAGGAACAATGGGGGATCTGGCCATTTTGTGGGTTTTTTACTCTCAATAGTTCTGGCTGCCTCTGTAGTATTACATAAGGTCTGAGATGCTCTTCATAGAAGAGACAAAGTTTTCAGAAATGCCTAAGTGTCTTGAAAGCATATGGTCCATTTTCCAGTGGAGGGCCTTGGGATTCTAAATCCCATTGAATTTCAGCATTTCGAGGAACGCTCTCACTACTTTTTAAACCAGCAAGTATTTTTCAGTTTGTTATGATCCCCATTTCATTTTCTCTTAGGACCGTATCCATCACCATACAGATCAATACTAAAATCATAAAAACACAGTGTTAAAAATCAAAAGCACAGTTGTACTCAATAACTCTGTAAAAATGCCTGACATTACCAGTGACGGAGGAATGAACCAATTCAAAACTCACTGATGTAAAGGAAAGTCCACTCATTTCTATGGACTTCACTGGGGCTTGGATCAGACTCTGGAAGAATAAGGACGACATAAAAATAACATGACGTTTGCCAGATTCACCAATATGCTCTGATGTTTTGCCCGGCCCAGTGATGCAAAGCAGATGGAGTGTACTGACAAACCTGGCCCACTTCAATCAGTTAATCCGTCTCTCATATTATTTTTCATCATGCATTTTATTCATGGCATAAATGCATTTATCTCATTAGTTCTTGTGCTGCAGTATTTCAAAAAAAATTTTAAAGGTCACCACTTTCTTACTTTATCCGAGAAAAAGTTTCCATATTTTATCACTATTTGGTCACTAGAAATTTTCAGTGGGGTTTCTAAGACGCTGTTTTAGCAGGTCTCTGAGTTCTGCTCCGCTTATGTGAGGCTTGTATTTAATTGGGTTTATCTGTCTTTATCTGCTGCATTATTTTGGCCCAAACAAATTTCACAGTTTTACAGTTTCACAGTTGTACCCTTAAATAAGACATTAAGGCACTGATTTTGCAAAGTATTTAAGCCTACCTTTAAATGTAAGCACATGCTTAAAGCACATCAAAGCTATCTCAAACAAGTGTTTATACATTTTCCTGAAGCTGTGTCAGAAGATGCATTTAGCAGAAAATTACCCCACTCAGTCTCTATACTCTCTTACCTCCTGCTATAGAAAAAGGGGCTAAATCCACAGGCAAATATTTATATAAGAAGTATTTGTGCACTCAGTATATCAAAAAACAGAAATGGCATTACCCTGTCTCACTATACTTCTAAAAAAAGGCCCTAATATACGCTAGGGTTCAGTACAAGTGATTAATGTAAACACAGGCATTAATACACATTAAATTTGCTGAATGAATGAGAACTTAAGTGGACTGGATGATGTCCCTCAAAACGAAACAATCTACACTTGGCTAGTATATTATTTCTTCCGAGATGGTTTCTGCTTGACTCTGCACATACTCTTCGTTGCAGAAATAACTTGGGTGATTGCTGCCTGGCTCTAACCTCAGGCTGGCTGACCCAGGAGAGCGCCTTAGTACCGAAAGGCTATATTTGAGTTTCTGTGGCCCCCATCTTTACAAAAACATCCCAAACCAGCTGGATAGTGGCTCTGCCGCCCAGAGCTAGTTCGCTGGTCCAAGGACCTGCCTGCACGATGGTCCAAGAGCCACCCCGCACATGCTCACGCACACACTGCACGGGTGCTCTAGCAGGCGTCCTGTGTGTCATTCAGCTGGAGGTGGCTTGGCATGTCCCCTCTCAGGAGTGACAGCGTGCTACCAACTACAAGAGACTGCTCCCAGACTTTCACCCTCAGTGCCGCATACACGGCTGCAGGGGAGCATACAAGTACACAGGCCTGTGCCATGAGATTAGGCACCATCCTGGAGCAAAAGCTTCAGTTAGCTCTAAAGTGAGTATTTACTGTATGATGATTATTCACATTTTAAATGTCCACACTGGGCCACACACAGAAGGACAGGTAAGGCGCTAAGATGGAACAAAACACAATTCTGAACAAGCAGCTTGCAGTGAAATTCTAGTCCTAGCTACATTAAAGGTCCTGCTGATTTACAAAGCCAAAATTTTGACCCTTCACACCCAAATTCTCCTCCTAAAAAAAAATATATAATACTTGTCATATCTCACTTCTCATTTCTCTAGACTGTAAATTGATTTGAGGCAGGAACTGTCTGTTTATGACTACAACAGCTCCACCAGAGTTGAGTCCTAGTCATGACTGAAACGTTACACATAACAACTCTTCTTCCTTCAGACTGAACTGCAATTTTGTCAAGTCTAATTTAGTCCTATTTCATTTGGCCATACTTCCTCTCCTCTGCATTCTGTTTAGCTGTAGAACCAAGAAGTGTCACAGGATAATGATTTTGTGTCAAGATAATATTGAAAACAAACAAGAAGACAGAGCTGAGATGATTGTTTTTCTGTCAGGACACAGTGATGCTGAGTTCATGTCCATTCTCAGGGCATTTTCACTGTGCTGTATTACCAGTATCACATCTATACCCAGGAAATCAGTGGGATTCCATCTCCCAGGTGTTTAGGGTAGCTTTTAAAACCCTAACCTTGGATAGTCCATACAAGATGTGATGCTGTTGCTGTGAATAAACACTTGACATCCAATAGAGCTACCTTAAATAGACCTGCAGTGAGACCAAGTCTGTTTTCGTTCACAACCTCAGCAAGCAGAGCACCGGCACAGAATCAGGACACATGGACTCCACGCAAACTAACCACATGATCACCAAATGCAAGTGCTCACCAGTTCCGAGGAACGCGTAACTTATCCATGGGAGTGATTTCCCACCTGATCAATAGCAGAAGTCTCTCTTCCAGACTCCAGCGTGCCTGGTCCCACTCTCGGGCCCTGTGGAGGAACAAGAAAAGCTTCAGAAAAACATCTCCACACCAGAAGCCGCATATGCTGAGTGAGCCGTTCAGTTTGAAGGCAATTCTTTGGCCTCAGCCACTTCATTGACTCCTGCCTCACACAATGGCCAAATTATATTTATTTATCTTGTTTACTTCTGGAGGCTGAATATATTTTACAAGTGTTGCATGACCTTGGGTGAAGCAGCCTCCTCCATAGCTCCCTATCCAGACAAGCCTATAAAACAACTGTCCGCCGTTTCCATGAAGACTCCGCTCAGCAGCGAGAAAAGCACTATCAAGAGATTATTCAAAAGCTCTCAGAAGCAGCCACTGGGGTACAGTTAACAGGCTGCGATGTCAAGACTGTAAAACATGTTTGATGGAGCATTTTACACTGCTTTAAATTTGGAATTCTTTGGAGAGTGTCTGAGGATTTTCTAGAAACACAACCGTCTTCCCCCATGTGCACATGCACACACACACACAAAAAGCTCCTTCATCACACAGGGAGGCTGCATCCTGAGGCTCTGACCTCAGCTCACACCTCAACTTTATCAATCATGTTATATAATCAGTGCAGACTGAGCAGCATTTGGAAAGTGGGCTGGGTTTGTTTTTTGTGTTTTTTTTTTTTCTTTCTTTCTTTTTATTTTCATCTAGGGTATTCAAGGAGGAAAGTCTGGCGTTCAAGGAGGACGTGGCTTGGGAAGGAACTGAAGAGAGCTCTTAACTCTCTAAAATGAGGTGCTGTGGCGATATCTTAATTGGAGTGCCATTCCTCGGGGTAGATTCTCAGAATATTTTGAGGTTGTTTCTTTGAAAGTATATAATAAAAATGTATTTCTGCTGCTTCGTAGATTCCTCACAGCCTTGGTTCTCAGTAATCAAGTGAGAGCTAAACCACCAGGCAGCATAAACCCCCAAATGCAAGTTACAATGGCACGAAGGGGTGAGATGCTCAATGTCAGCAAATCAACCTAACACCACCGCAGCTGAGGAACGAGTCCTGCCACCTCCACTTACATTTTTGCCACCTCCAATTCCATGAAGCCACTTAAAACAAAATGAAAACTCCATTCTGATTGCTAGAGGAGCCAGCAACCAAACATCCACTCTTTATACTGAGACATCTTCACAAAAAAAACTACCAACAAAAAAGCTTTGCCTAAACACAAGAAATATTTTGACTGACTTTCACAGCCCACCCTCATTTAATTTTTCACCTGCACATCAATTCATGGCCACTCTTAAGTCCTCCTGATCCTCATAAATCAATTTTTTCTGCACTCCACGTTTGTGCATTGGTACAAAGTTTCCCGTGCTTGTATTATTCAGAAAAGTCACTTTGCTTTAAATTCCTGCCTGATCTTTGTCAAGGGCAAGAAAACTAATTGCATCTCAGTGTCAAATGCCTTAATAGCTGCTTTCGTGAATCACAGATCCGCTTTACCACAAGTAAAAATTTTATATTTTGATTTTTTAATCTGGTGGCAATTGCCTCAACTGATGCACAGCCATACTTAGACCCGCCACAGGTTGATTTCCCCACTCAGCTCGATTTACCACACATTAACATCCAAATTAACAGCCAGCACTTAGGAATATGCTCTTTGGATAAAGCAACCTTAGCTGCTCAGTAAAACCACCATGATTACTGCCAGGAAGTGCCTCGGGACTGATGCACACTGCTGAGTAACATGAATCTCCAGCAATCCAGCTCCTATCTTGTAGTTTATTATACAGTCACAGATATGTAACTATTTCAGACAAAACAAAAGCAGAGCCAGACCTTCACTTAAAGTTCCCCCTTTGCCTCTTTATTATGAGTCAAAGAAGTTTGATTAATTCCATTGATTTTAAACACATTCTTGGTTACTTCCTCTCAGCTGGGAGCCGATATACAAAGGGAAAAGATCTCCTGATATTCTGCGCAGCCTGACTTAAGTTGTTCTTTAAAGATTTCCAATTTCTATTCAGGATGAAAGATATGTATTATCCATGAGCCATCAGCAGATATAGGACCCAAGATTTTGAGCCATAAAACCATAGGGTTGGGCCTTTTTTTGCTACTGGAGTTAATGGTCTAAAATATGGGGTAAATTCCTTCAGCTTCCTTTAGGTGCTTGACACGAGCACTCTTCACCGTTACACAGACTAATGATTGTGGGGGAGCTTGAAATGTGACTAAAATTAGATCACTATTACCTCAGTCCTCCTTTTTAACACATGGGCTTTCCACTGCAGTTACTTGAGTGGGCAGGAATGATGTAAACATATAAAACTGGACCTTTAAACCAAACATAGTCCCTGCGAGGTCAGACTACTAGCTCCATTTTCTAGGTGAGGAAATGCAGGTATGCGTTTGTTATTACAGCACTGGACACTTCTCCTTACCAAGGTGAAAGAAGAGACAGTGTAAGATGGTCCCTGGAAAGGGACTACCAGCTCCTTTTCCAGTATGACCATGGATGGGACCTCCATGGTCAGATAATAGTTCAGTTTTGCTAATTTTTCTCTTGTCCACTAAGGCTACAAACTCCTCTCTCTCCTTCTTTGATACAACAGCGGATGAAATAAAACTTTTAATGTCAGCTGGAGGCCTGTGGCGCTATTAATAAAAACAACGATAATAACAGGGGAGGTTTGCAAATTAACAACCCTTGCTACAAGCAGAGAGACACCCAATTTAGCACGAATCATTGCAGGCTCTTGCCTGCTCTTAGTGGCTATTTTAATCACTGGTGACTAATGCCTGTGAGGGCTATTCCAGGGTTTGGCGTGCCTCAAACACAAGCAAACAGGGAAATCTTGTGGGGAGAGAGGGGAGAGAAGAGGCTGTGAGGGAAGAAAGTGGCCAGAGCTAAAGGTCCATCTCCAAAAAGCAGTCCGTTCATACCACTTATTTCACTGTTGCTGCTACTGCATTTGCTGGGGTCATTGGGGCAATTCCTACCTTGAATAACAGCATCATTTCTCTCCCCTGGATGTGAATCTAAGAAAAACAAGCATGCTTGGGAACACAAACATTGCCTACCTGTCCCTTCCTCAATTATGGAAATAGGGGTCAGCCTTTCTTTTTTCAAACGGGGACAGAGTAAAGGAGCTGGAATGCTGCTTGGCACTCCATCAGAAAGGAAATCTCCACCTAAATATTTGACAAGAAAAGAAAAAAAGAGAGCACGGAAAACAATGCAAATTGGGATGAGGAAGCAGGACTTTCATTCATGTTAGCATGGCGACAGGATATAAGCAAACTGCAGTATGACACATCTCCAGACTGTGCAGCCTTATAGCAGGGCAGCAGCACTTGGCATTTGCCTTCTGATCAAATCAGACCACCTTTTGTACAGTTGAAAAAAGAGCCACCAAGAACCAAGTCCTTGAGTCACGCTGACCACTTTTCCTTGGGAGCAGGTTGTTTCCTGTAAGCAGTTGCACCCATTGGACAGAACGGCTGGATCATGTCAGTCATTTTGTAGCACTTTCTGAGAAACCTTACCACTTTTTATAGGAGACAAAGAACATTCTTTTAGAGCTAAATAGTAGGACAGTGCCTGATAATATGAGTGACCAGAGCAGGATTGGGCCTAGAGCATCCAGCAGGCATTTGTACAAAGGCCATCAAGTTTCCAGTGACTATAGGAGATCAGAAGTTCTGCATTTCTATAGTACTTCACACCAACCAACAGGCAGCATATAAACACTCTTCTTGGGTCACGCCTGGGTAGAAAGCCAACTCCAAGGATCCCCCACCATTACAGCAGAGGAATCTCATGAGCACCCAGAGCCAGGGTCATGGAGCTACAGGAAAATAAAACGACTCAGTAGCCTGGCAAAGAACTGCTGCTGATAGCAGGACAAGAGTTTGGATGGTGGACACATGGCATTCCTCTCCTTTGATGGTTACTATGCATGGCAACACAACTTTCAAACAGAGAATATGGGGAAATTGCTTCAAGGCCTCCAGTTGGCTTTTCCTCTGTATTAGAGAATTACAAATACACATACACCTTGTGGCCCTGTAAAATCTTTACATTCACTCAGGTCACTGCAGTTTTAGTTTTACAATGTTGGAGGCTCCAAACAGGACTGATCATAAACAGCTGCTTCTGGTTTTACTAAGGGGGAACTCTTTGGTTTATTGCTCTTATGGCTACTGAATTTAATGGGAAACTAGCAATGAAAAGCTGGTTGTCCAAGTTGCCTCAGATCTATTTCTCTTTATTTTTTCCTGGTACATGTATTTTTTACCAATGTGACTGTTGGCTAAGACTTGCAGACCCCTGGTGTGGCTACAGGAAATATTTCTAAAGTGTTTCTTTTCTGAGAAGTCTGCACTGTAACCATCTTTCCACAAAGCTCTGCATTAACTAGTTGCATTAAAAGTACTTTCTCTCCCTTTCCTCCTCTCCCCTACTCTGTCTCCAGGGACATATTTTGGAGATAGTAGAAGATATTACCCCTGTAGAACTTGGTGCCTAGGAGCTGTATCTACCCTACACGTGATGGAGAGTAAGTGCTGTGACATCAAACAAAAGCCAAAACTTTTGCTCTTGTAATTCCTAAGTTATTCCACTTGGCTCTTCCAGATGTTACTCCCTATATGTCTTCCTCAAACTACAGAGATGACAGACTGCCTACATGTAGCTACTATACAGACAGGACATGAACACCCTAAGGAGGCAGGTAACAGAGCTGGAGGCTCTGGGAAAGTCCACACCCTACACACTTGACCTAGCCTGCAATTCTCTAGATACTCTTGAGCACAGCATCTTAGATGGTCACTCCATCCTAGACCAGATTTTCACTGAGATGCTGCATTTGTCATGTCAGAAAAAAAAAGGGACCTTTGGATATCTGGCCTGTATTTAGGTGCTAAGATAGACTCTTTAGAAAATCTAGTCCTAACAGTCATAGAGAACATTTGAAAGCTGAGTTGTGTTTCCTTCCTTCGTCATGAAGTGTGACTTTCGCAAGTGCTTTGAGCTCTGATCTAGCTGTTTCTCCAAGGCCTGCGTTCTGCAAGGTGATGACAAAGGATTGTATTTCTTTTTTTTTTGCTATCCAGAGATGCTGGGGTTCTATTTGCAGAACTGTGCTGAAATCAGTAGGTTCCAGCCCTAACTTAGCTGCACTTTCAAAGCTGCCTAAATGATTTGGAAACCTTAATTCACATTAAACTTTATGGGAACTGGACATCCAAATTCCCTAGGTGGCTTTGCAAAACACAGCTGTAACTAATTGCTGTGCAAAAAGGTTTGGGGAAAAGATTTTGATCTAGAAAAGGAGAGAGATTTCAATGCCAAAAAAGCTTTTGCAATAGATCCTTGCATGGTATCCACAGAGCTGATTTTGGGCTACCTCTTCAGTGAAGTAAATGGAGCCATTTTACAATAGCTAATCCTCTCTCTATAACTCTTTATGCTCCTGCAGAGGTTATAAACTATGCAGGAGAAAGAATTTCTTTTGCAGAGTTTCTAGTAATCCCTGCCACTGCAAACTATGGGGCTGAAAGGCTGAATAAATCAAAACGACTGATGAACAATTCACGCCCAACTCATTCCCATTGAAGAAATTGTCACATTCCATCAGTGAGGCTGGTAAAATCTGTGACCATCTCAACCCTTATCAAGCCTTAATTTCTTCTTCCTGTTTTGGCAATAATTTAACGTTAAAGGTCACAGAGCGAAATGCTCAGAGTCAGGAAGTGGAGGAGTTCTGATTCGATAACAACATTATTTAGCCACACGAAGCCCCCACTTGGTATTTTCTCCTCCTTTGTTCCTTTTCAAGACCACGATCCATCTTCCACTGAAGACAATGGGAGTGTTTCCACTGAATTTAATGAGACTTGGATCAGGCCCTAAATGTCAGTATTACTCTATTAATATTTATGCTGCTGGAAGTATGTCAGAAAATGTACAGGATGTGCAGAGTGGCTGAGTGAGCTATGAGAATCATAAATTTTCCTGACTTAGTCATTTCTTGACAAATCCTTAACATTACAAATCTAACCATGGTAATAATAAAATCGGGGGATTCTAACCTTCTCTTCTTACTGTACAAACCTTCCTCCACTGTAATCGGTCTGAGTTGGCTCAGGAGCTGAAAAACCATCTGCATTACAACTCCCTATCTTGCTCATGTCTAGTCTCTCTCACGCACACATACATACGTATATGTGTATATATAAAATTAAGGCTGTTATTTTAGAAGTTGCACATTAAGCGGCCAGACTTAAAAGGCTCCCAAAACCAGTGAGCTACATGAATTACAGTGTTTAAAGATCCTTAATGGAGCAGCTTTTACAGGCTTCAACGGGGGAGCTGAGGAACTAAACCTGTTATTGTAAGGCCCCCACAAACACGGCAAGTGGCAACCGCTCTGAGAAAGTTTCTCCAGGCTGTTTTCCTTGGGGTTTCCTCTCAGTGTGAGGAAAGAGTCAGCAGCATGGCAACCAGGGGAGCCTGCGGCCTTGCCACGAGAATGCCTGTCAGTGCCGGGTGTGTGGTAACCGCAGCGGTCAGGCCCTTTTCACGCAGCTGCTCCAACCTCCCTGTTGCTGAAGGAGTGATGGGTAAACCAGTCCCAAAGGGCTGGAATTTCTGCTTCCCTTGAATAAGTCCCCAGCCGCTCAGATTCCTCGCTGCCTTGCCGCCCCTTCCCAGCGGGCAGTGCTTGGCTGAGTGGGTGGAGGAATGCGGACCGGCTCGCAGCATAATACCCCACTGACCACCAGAGCTGGAGAGTAAGGTCACTGGGGAAAAAACACTCACTGAAGAATGCGGCTGAGCTATGCCCGAGCTATGCAGGAGGAGGCTTTGTCTCCTTCGGCATGCTGAGCCAGGACAGGGCTGCTGATGGGGACAGGGAGAAACAGGCAGGAGGGGCTCAAAGGACACGGTGGAATAGGCAGCCATCGGGTATCTCTGCAGTACCTCAGCTGCTAACTCCAATCATAGGTTGATCTAGACCGCAGCACAGAACGAAGGGATGCAGACTTTGCTCACATGCTGAGCCAAGGTAAAACAACAAAGATTAATACAAGGTAATTATGTGATGCTGGCAGAGACGTGTATTCTCTCCAGTCTTCAGATTATCCCATTGCAGACTATGTTATAAACACACTCAGTTTTAAGAGGTGGCGTAAGGAACTCCGAGAGAAAACTGCTCAGCTGGCCTCCAAAATCCCAGAGATTTTTAGTAGCCATGAGACACTTGCACTGCCTCTAGGGAATGCTAATCTCAAGGAAGCGGGGAATTGCCAGGTGTTTGAAGAGCATGGGAGAGCATGGGAGGGGAAAGGGAAAAGATCTTCTCCTCTCAAAGGTGCCAGAAGTGGAGCACAAGCATGTTTCTGTACTCCAGCTTGACCCATCAACCACCTTCGCCATCTCTTGAGAACCCCCATTTGCTGTATGCCTAAAATTTGAGCTCTCTTAACCCCCAAAGCGCAATCTTAAAAACACACTAGCAGAAGAACATGAGAGAGGCAGGAAGGAACATTAACACAGAGAGAGCAACCAAGAAACGTAACTTGGCATGTTATCCATTCACACCTTTCTGGTTTAAGCTCCCCTCTCAAATCAGCTCCTTTGCTCAGAGGATTACAAGACATGGCCATGATGACAGACGTGCTCCCACCTTGCCTAGCATCCAGCAGCTCAATGGGCAGACTTCTCCTTGTTCGATCCAAAACGTGTAGACCAAGCAGCCCAGACCCCTCTCCATGCGGGCCTGGCCTATCCCATGGCAGAGTGTGTCCCTTATAGTCCCCACTGCTACTCTGAAAACCAGCAACTAATTTTTCCAGGCACAGCATTCTTTGTCACTTAACTTCCCCTAGGAGGGCCTTGGTTTATTAGCTGCAGCAATGTCTGAAAGCAGAGGTAGGATCTTTTATTAGTCCAGCTGATATTGCCGATCTCCCTACAAACCTTGCTTATATCCTTAGACAATCACTGCTACAGTAACACTTCTATGACAACGTGGCCTATAGGAGCAGTGCAATAGTTTGCTATGAATAGAAATATTACACAATCCATCTTTTCCTACTGGACCCACAAAATATGGATTATGGGGAACATAAAAACAACCAAGCTGGAGAGAACCACTGTCTTTCTAGTTTAATATCCTGACTTCAACAGTGACCAAGGTCAGATGCTTCAAAGAGGCAAGAAAATCCACATCTAGGATCTCTTCCTATGGGTAGTTTCCTCTGCTCCTATGAACTTAGCAGTCCAAGCTTCCCCTCCTGAATCTAGCAATCCAAAACCCTAAATTTGAATGATCTGTTCCTTAAGGGGATGTTTTCATTGGCACAAACATGACAGTCCCAAATCATTTCTCATATTGCTCAACAGCAATCTGTGCAGCAATATCTAGGGACAGAGGCTGGGATTCTTCAACAGAGTACAAAGGACTTTAGATGCAAAAACTCTCAAGTTGTTGGGCATCTGACATTGGCATGGCTCCTCTGAAATTCCCAGCCTGTACCATCAATGAATACAAACTAAAGACCAGTCTCAGAATGCGACTTTTTATTTTTAAAAGTATAGCATAGGAATCAGTTCCGCAAAGCCTTTGAACGGGTGTTTTATCATTCTGGTGATGGGTGAAAGTGCGGGAAGCAGAATGGGATTTGGAGCGTGACCCAAGTCCTGAGAGGACACAGGGGAGGCACAGCTTACGAAACAGAGAACCTTTGCAATGGGGGAAGTAGGCTGCCTTGCCGCTGCATCCTGCCCAACCGCACTTCCCCCCAAGCATGACATCTTTTATGAAAATACGTACACGGACTTCTCCAAATGGTTTCCCGATGCACTACAGTCAAGAAAAGCCAATGCTGAGTAGTCAGAGTTTTAGCAAGAATAGGTCCGCATCAGGCTGCCTTCTCATAGCACTCCAGCTACACTAGTGCAGTGGAATTACAGAAGCAGCACACCAAATATTAGGGTTTGATTAAAGATATCCTGCAGACATCTTTGACACAGAGATAGAGAAGAAAGTGTGTGATGAGGTAAGATGCGTCACAGAAGACAACTCTCCTTACTGTTTGAAACCAAATACTCAAAAATAGGAGAAAAAAAAAAGGAAAG
The DNA here is from genome assembly GCF_059628265.1 of Tinamus guttatus. Taxonomy (NCBI): domain Eukaryota; kingdom Metazoa; phylum Chordata; class Aves; order Tinamiformes; family Tinamidae; genus Tinamus; species Tinamus guttatus. The sequence goes on along the minus strand of NW_028288774.1, from coordinate 10,587,789 downwards.
AAAAAAAATGGATTTGAATTTTTTTGCTTCTTTCTTGGATAAAAAGTTAGCTTTTCCATTAGGAGAAAGATCCCAGGCCAATCCTATTCAAGGTATGTCTGTTTAAAAGACACTGGTGCTTGACATTAAAAACCAAACAACCAAACAAAATCAAACAAAAGACCCCTACTTTTTTTCAAAGTTTTAAATGCCCTTCAGAAACCTTGCCTAAAACTAAGTCAAATTTGTGGTTCCCAAGTGCCTAATCTTTGAAATTAAAATTTCTATTCATACAACAGTTTATCACTTATGAAAAACGCTATTTAAATAAAGCCTATTTGTAGTAGGAATATCCTGAAAGAATTTGAAGACAAGACTATTAAATAATCCATTTATTTCTCAGTTGTTTTGGAGCTCTTTCTCTCCAACCATTCACTAAATGTTCAATGAACCTCCCTGAAGTTCTTATCAGGTCCAAATTTATAAAAAACATGGAACTTGAGGAATTTTGCCCAGCTTTAGGGCTTGTGTTGAGATGTACTCAGCACTAGCAGGCACTCTGGACCACCAATAGTTCTCCCTTGCATTTTTTGTTGTTGCTAGAAACCATAATACACTAGGAATTTAAACAAAGGTGACGTTTCAGCAAATGACCCTCAGACAGTGCGATCTCATCCCTCAAGAGTTCAACATTTGGGAACATGAATGAAGTTTGTTGACCATTAGCAACAGATAACAGAGCAGACAAGAGTTAAAATACTCATATCATTCAAAACACAAGGATATTATCTCCTCAATCCTTCCACTTCCTTTACCACCTCACAAAAGGAAAAAAAAAAAGACTATTTAGCATCTAATAAAGTTCTGTGAGGCAAAAGAGTGAATATAAGCAGCCATTTTTGGTTTAGACATGGATGAAAATATTCAGCACCTTTTTTTTTTTTTTTTTTTCTTTTAATTTCATTAAGCATTAATTTCAGGATCCACGGACAGTATCATCAGTGGGTAACTGAGCTTTTGAATTTGGGCAAACCTTTGAGGAGTTTGTGTGAGGGCAGCTGCACCAGCGTGGCCCAAGAGCTCAGGCTCAGGAGAGCCCCAAGTTCAAAGCCCAGTTTGGCTGCTAACCTGACATGTGAGCTGGTGACCCACTTTCCCTTCTCAGCCTGCATTTGATGTTTGAAACACTTCAGACCAAGGATCATCTATTATTGTGTATAACATGGACAGTACCCAAGGCACTGCGACCCTGATCTCTGTTTGGGCATCTGAGATCTATTGTAATACAAATCAAAAAATAAATGTTTTCCTGCTGTGTCTAACTCTCTGCTTCCATTCCAGGCTGGAACCTGGATAAGCAGGGGTCCAAGGAAATAGAACAAATAAGAAATAGTGGTAGAACTAATGAAACTTGGTATTCTAGGTACTTTTTGGGTTCAAAAACCTTTTCCCATGGTTGGGGCATTCATAAGATTTCCCTGTGTGTTTTTTTACATTTGAATAAGGGTTGAGATCCATTTTGCTATATTTGTTGGAACTGCATTAACTTTGAGACCTCTATCACCTTTCTAAATTAGCTTAAAAGCAGCCAAAAAGTCCTGTGGAAGGAGATGGAGGGATACACACACAAGCAGGACCACAAATTTATACACAGATGATAGTCACATACAGACCATTTCCTTAGAAAAACTTGCTAAGGAAGCATGTAAAGTCCTTTCTCAGAGGTTTCCATATGGTCTGGTTTGCCTAGGTCCCCCAGCCAAAGCAGGCAGGGTTATGGTTATAGCCCCTATTCCACATAACAAGAAGTTTTGTCTTGTTATCTTCTCCAGAGATGGGATTAGGCCACAACTTTCTGTGGCCTTACTCAGACAGACTGAAAGTTTATCTAACTCAGTATCTTGTCTCCAGCAGTTGCCACAATAGACACCACAGGAGGGATGAAATACAGCAGACATTTGATATTTTCCTCCAGTGCCTTCATCATGAACAACAATCTTTTGCAAAGGGACTTGTTGAGGAAAATGTAATCATTATGCTTTTAGCAATCTCCATGGATTTCTCTGTCTTCTATGAACTTCTCCCCTTAAACTCACATAAACTTATAATTTGCAGGAAACTTTGTTGGGATACAAAGTTGTGCTGCAGTATGCCAGAGATATGGGCCAGGTCTGAAATGTTGCTCTTCAGCTTGCTGAGTTCTGAAAGCCTTGGCCAGGACGCTGCAGCTCTTGGTTCAAGTCCACATCATTCCTACTTCCCTGAGGAGGTTGCTCCCAGAGGAGAACACCACCCAAGAAGCACATGGCAGGCTTAAACCTCCAACAAGCCTGTGCTAGGAAGAATTATACACCCCAAAAACTTTCAGACACTATACAATTCGTAAGGACAAAAGAGGTATCGCCATTTTGCATTTTTAACATCTCTCCAGGTTATATAAACTATGATGGTTAAGTGATTCTCATTTCAGTGCAATCTGTATCTACAGAGGGTTTTCCTGGCACAGCCAGGTTGGTCAAGAATGTGATTCCTTGCCATATTTTGGCTCACATAACCAAGCTATTAAACCTCCGGAGATCTTCTCTGAGATTCTGCCAAAAACTCAAAGCAAACGTGGGTGTTCAGTCACCTGCTTTGATGTGTGCGTTCCTCCAACCTCTCCCCAGACAGGGCCCCGACCCAATCCCTGTTGAATCCCACAGACAACCTGCTTTAGGAACTGGATCACACCCAGGCTCTGGCTGAGCAGCTATCCCAAGGCTCCAGACCGCCCTGGCCTCCAGGCCTCTGCTCCATCTGCTTTCTGACAGGGGCACCAGGACTCCGCATTCTCCCCCAGCTTAGCAGGATGGCCAGTGCCAGCCCAGGCGCAAACACAGCTGTTCAAATCAGATGTCACCATTCAGAAGCAGGGCGCGATTGCCCTCGTGCCCCGGCTCCTCCCTGCAGCAGCAGGCCGCATCTTGTGCCCACATTTTCTTTCCCAAGCAAGCCCTGAGGGGCTTTGCTGGCACAGCTCACATTGCTGGTGAACAGCTCCCTTCGGCTTCCATGTTTACATCGTTGTGGTTGTTAATTTGAGAGAAGACTTTTATTTTAGCCCACCCCCCCGCTCCCCACTCCCTCCCTCTGCAGGGGGGGAAAAAATGTGACCTTTAAGATTGTTTATACCAATCAACAAGAAGCCCTTGCGCTGCCGGATTCCAAGAAACACGAGACAATCCAGGAGCTGGAAGAGGGAGGGGAACTGGATAAGGAGAGGGAGCGCTCCAGGTCAGGAGTTCACAGACAGGATAAAGCAGGAGGCAGCCCAAGGAGCCAGAGTGGCAGGGCAGGCCCCATCCATTTGGAGAAGGAACAAGAGCACCAGCAGCATCCTCATGACTGTGCAGAAGACACAGGTTGGGGGACCAGAGTCCGCATCCTAAGGGGATAGGTGGAGGAAGCTAGATGGGAACCTCAGGTCTGAGGGAATAGACATGGTGACTTTCAACAATGAGAGTGTCCCGTTTTTCCTAAAAAAGCTGTCTCAGGGCTTCTGCCACCTTCATAGCATTTTTTTGAAGGCCAAGAGAGATCCAGGACAGTGCAGGACAAGGAAAAGCATTGCAGTCCAGGTTTATACTCCAGTGCCCTGAAAAAGTGGTTTGACAAGACAAGGAAGAGAACGAAAATATTTTCCCACTGCTGAATACAAAAGTAAATAAATAAGTAAATAGACAAGCAATCAAATCTAGGAATTTTCTTTCCTTGCCAACATCAGTCCTGAAGGGAATAGCACCACACATTTTTTCCTACCCTTGTACAGCCAGATCAGCAAAGGTTGTGGCTTTAGGAATCAAAACTTCAAGTACCCTAACAAGCAGAGGAAACACAGCCTGCCAAGATGCTCAGCTGGCATGCAACCCACAGGCTCCTCGTGCACAAAATGCCAAAACTGACACAACTGGTAGCACTCAAGTAGCACCCAAGTTCAAAGACGACAGTATTATCATCTCAGTAGGTTCAGGACTCAGAGAGAACCAAGGCATTGAAGGGAGGAAGAAAAAAGGCAAAGGATCAAGAAAAACTGCAGGAGGACAAATTTGGTGGGACAGTCAGAGATGCTATGATACAGCACACTACATTTGGGCAGCTGGCCCAGTTCAAGGCAGGGGTTTTCAAGACAGAGGTATGTTTTTTCTTTTGAGTCCACTCCCTAAACAACACACCACAGTGGATGTGAAACTCAGCCCCAAGATATCTGGCACAAATCCAGGAGTTTGAGGCTTTCATTTGCTTTTTTGTGGTCAGAGCTGTCTATGAATCTATATATTTACAATTATAGGGCTAGGTCTTGTTCTCATTTACACTTATCTTCTCCATGGGGTTACACAATATAACCAGAGGTGGTACTTGGCCTATGGATTGCTTTCATGTTTTAGGTTGTCTGCCCAGACACATTATTTATGACCCATTAGATATACTTGTTTGTTAACTAATAAACCTCAAAAAGTATTTTAGCAAAAAAATGTATTTTTAAACAACTGTGTCGCCACTCCTCTATTAGCACTCGAGGATTAAATAAGACTGAGTAGCTGTTAAATAACAATTGGTTACTGAAACACATGTACTGAGGTTTCTGCCTTCCCATTATTGAGGCTGAAGAAATGATGCATCTACAACCAACACTGACACTGCCTGGATGAATTCTCTTCTCAAGGCGCAGAGGGCAGCTACAGAGGCAGCAGTTTGCGCAGAAGGGTGAAGAAGGCACCTTAATTACCAGTCCTCATAGCATATACTCCCTCAGATACAGTCATAGTCATGACACAGAGCACATTACCCAGTAGCTGTTGGAGTGACTGCATTAGCTGCTTCAAAGGCTTCAACCCAGACAGAGCCTCTGACAACAGATCATAGAATCATAGAACGCTTAAGGTTGGAAGGGACCTCTCGAGATCATCTAGTCCAACCTCCCTGCACACACAGGGTCACCTAGAGCACGTGGCACAGGACTGCGTCCAAGCGGGTTTGGAAGATCTCCAGAGAAGGAGACTCCACAACCTCTCTGGGCAGCCTGTTCCAGTGCTCTGTCACCCTCACTGTTAAAAAAATTTTTCTTAAGTTCATGTGGAAGTTTTGGTGCTTCAGTTTGCAGCCATTACCTCTAGTTCTGTTAGTGGCCACCAGGGAAAAGAGGCCAGCACCATCCTCCTCTACAGGGCTGAGGCTGCAGAGAGGGCTTGTGAACTCTCTGTGAGGCCTGGGCGGATGGTCAGCTTGGCTACAGGTGTGCTGCTATTGATGAGCTGTGTCATCAGGTAAAGGAGTTATGTGAGGAGGTCAATAGGCTGTAAAGCATCTAGGATGAACAAGAGAGAGGGTATTCTCAGAGACCATAGAATCATAGAATCATAGAATGCTTAAGGTTGGAAGGGACCTCTAGAGGTCATCTAGTCCAACCCCCCTGCACACGCAGGGTCACCTAGAGCACGTGGCACAGGACTGCGTCCAAGCGGGTTTGGAAGATCTCCAGAGAAGGAGACTCCACAACCTCTCTGAGCCATTTCCTCTAGTTCTGTCAGTGGCCACCACTGAAAAGAGACCAGCAACATCCTCTGCACTCCCTCCCTTGATGTACTTATATACACTGATTAGATCCCCTCTCAGCCTTCTCTTCTCCAGGCTGAACCATACAGCTCCAAGACTCACAACCTCTTGCAGGAGTGGAGGGCTCTGCTCAAGGACTCTCTGCCATATGCTGGGGTACATCATAACTCTGCAGAAGGAAGCAGGAAACAGGTCACTTCTTGGATGAAGAAAAAGGTTCTTACTCCTCCTGAAGGCTTGCAGTTGAAGAACAGGTTTAGTGCTCTCCGGGCTGAGGAGGAGCTGAGCATGGCTTCAAGGGAAGCAACGGGGCTGAAAGACCTTGTACCTCACGGGAACTCTTGAAGGAGCTGCAAGTAACTGTTGCAGTTAACTCCTGCTGCAGGGGACCAAGGCACCTATCTCCTGACCAGACCTCTTCTCTAGAGAGATTTGTTGCCTTCAGAGGCTCAAATACAAGATGTCATGGAAAGACTGCCAAGGCTCATCCATGCGTTAGACTATTACCCTCTGCTGTTCCTCCAGCACTAAGGATACCATGGACAAATTAGAAAGCAAACAAATTCAGAGCTCTGTGGATGGTGGCTAAGGGCCTGGTATCCCAAGTCTTTCTTTTACCCCCATTCTGCCAGTGAGGGGATAGGATGGGAGGAGGAACAAAGGGATATTCCAAGTTAACAACTGGCTGTATTACTGGCGTTGACAACAGGGCTTTTGTTTCTAGATCATGGGACCTTGTCTTAAGATAGGCAACTGATGGGGAGAGATGTGATCTTCCTCACTAAGGAGGGCAAACATTTTCTCAACAGGTTGGCCAGCCTGGTAAGGAAGACAAACTAGGAAAGATGGGGGAAAAGGGAGAGTTACAAACAAGAGATAGTCAGCAAAACATGGTACAAATTGGGATGTCTCTGGAGATGCAGGCAGCCAGGGAAGTGTGTACAGGACATGACTGTGGAGGATCCTCCATAGGATGATTAGGGATAACGCGGGCCTGCTGCTGAATGGGGTGGGTGCCCTGGTGATGAGGGATACAGAGCAGAGATACAGAATGCCACCTTTGCTTCAGTCTTTACTGCTAAGGTCAGCTCTTAAGGAATCCCAGACCCTGCTGACAAGAGAGTCTGGAGGAAGGAGGACTTTCCCTTGACCAAGTGGGATCAGAGTAGAGATCATTTAGGCGAACTTGACACCCACAAATTCATGGGCCCCAATCAGATCAAGAGGATGGGGCCAGACTATGTTCAGTGGTGGCCAGCAATAGAACAAGAGGCAACAGACTAAAACACTGGAAGTTTCATCTGAACATGAGAAAAAGCTTCTCAACTGCAAGGGTGACACAGCACTGAAATGGATTAAAGTTGTGTAGTGTCCTTCTCCAGTGATCTTCAAAATCTGCCTGGATGCAATACTGTGCAACATGGTCCTGCACATCTTGTGGTGTAAGTGACCCTGCTTGAGCAGGGCAGTTCAACTAGGTGATCTCCAGAAGTCCCTTCCAACATCAACTACTCTGTGATTTCAAATGCTGAATTTCAAACCACCATATGAATTTCTCATGAGTAACTTCGACAGTGTTGAACAGGAAGGAGAAAAGCAGAAAGACACCACAGCTGGTTTTGCAGGTTTTTATCTTAAAAAAAAAAAAAAAGTTGGTAGTCTTTTCCTTTAACAGTGTTACCACCCCAGTCATTCTTCTCGTTAACCCAGGGCCTTGACAGCATCTGGTAGCTGTACACTAGGACAACTAGCCTGAGCAAGCCCTATGAAAATATGGTACTTGTTTCGCTCGCTTGACCAAACTAGCGCAGGATATCTATGCCAAATCCAGAAGACCGCTCTTGAAATGAGCTGAGGATAACACTTGTATGTAAAGATCGGTCGTGCCATCTCCAATCCCTGTGCCTGTTCATCTGCTGACGTAGTGTTTGATATCTGAAACACTCTCCTGTTTTATTCCTATATTGTCTCACTAGTGAAAGAAATCTCCAGGAGAGAGAGCTTACAAAGCCCAAAGTCACTAGTTCTTCCCTGGGTCCTGTTTTCAATAAAACTGCTTGGTTTAGGTTATTGTTTCTCCTCCTTCTTCTTCATTCATTCTAGCATTCCATCTTACCATGCAATTGGAGTTATTCAACTCAAAGATAAAAAGAAATCATGAAAATGCTCAAAAACCAAGCTGGGTTGTTCACTGACGTGGACTGTGTGTCCCATTTTATATGACTTAGGGAATAGTAGCTCCTCTGAGAAATTATTCTCCATTCAGCTCCTCAGGAAATGTTTCCTGATTGGATACAAATGAGAAAAATGAAATGCAGATGATTCCTTTTTAGCTACATCTCTGTGGAGACCCATGAAGTATGTATATCTTTGGTGAGTTACCTTCCAGTTTCTTTAGTGTTCTTCCTACCTGCTAATGTTTGCAATTATCATTCACGTTTCCTCTGACTACTTGTACCACCAAGGCAGACAGTGAAGAAAAGCATCTCTGCCTTTCTAGTTTGAGATCTAAATCTGATAAGATATTTTGAAAGCCAGAGTGCCAGCTCTAGGACTCAGTTTATCCTATATTGCCAAACTCTGTGTACACACTGTACTCCATTTTTCTCATTTACTGGCACTGGATATTCAGAACTGTCAGCACAGTAAGAAATAGCAGCCAGCGATTTCGCTGGAAATTAGCTGTGATCTCACAAAGTGCAACTTCTGCTTCTTTCAACTGCTGTTATAGCATTGTAAAGTCAAAAGGAAACAGCACGAAAGGAAAGAATACCCAGAAAACAGACATTGACACAGCAAAAAATCAGGTTCCTCCTTGCTTCCCTAGATACTAAGATATGAAGCCTAAAAGCAAACTCTGCTATTTACAAACAAAAATTTACTGGCAATTTTTGCCTCCATTATATGGCACATGTGTGCACACACTATCTTGTGACACAATGAACAACAGAGGGAAGATTGTCAAAGGACGAAGTCAAACCCTCTATTTTGTTTGTTCACACCTCACCCTACTGTCCTCTCTGGGAATATCAGAGGAACTTCGTTGTTAAATGAACCTTTCTACCATAAGAACAAGAATGCCATACATACATTTGCCTACTATGCAAAAAGAGGCCCCCTCAAAAAGGCTTCCTGAAATAAACCAATCTAAATAGAATGTAAATAAATATTTATATATTTAAAACAAAAAACAAAAACCTCCACACACACAGAGGGTGGGGGAAAACACCTTAATAGTGAAACTATCGCAAAAGCAGAGTTTCAAATCCCCAGAGGGAGGACTGGCCAAGAGACTCCAAGGACTCCAAAATGAAGACAGCCCAGCACTGTGGTAGGATGCAGCTTGCACACTGACAGGCACAGTAGCACAAAACTTGTGTAAAGGTAGGCAGATCAGCAATCAGGTTGATGGCCAAAGTTTGTTTCTACACCTAGAAACCTACAACCACAAAGGACCGAAGTGAAAATCTACTTATGTATCAAAAGCTACTTGATACTTCCCAAACAATTTGACTCAACAACCTTTAAGCACAGTGAACGGGGTCAGAGCTACACTTTATTTGTGACCATACCCTTAAGGGTCCAGTTTGGGTAAAAGAGTTTATGATTCCCAGGCTATGATGGATATATTGGATGAAACCACAGCTGTAAAGACACAGTCAGGATTATTTTGAGCATCCATCCATCACCCACCCAACTTGGGCCTTGTGTCCCATCTATCATCTAAGTAGGGGGTGCAAAACTCATTACAACCACCAGAGTGAGTCATGTGTTATGACTTCTGTGCATGTCCATTACATTCAAGAACAACTTCCCAGCTCCTCCAGTGAGGATGGCAGAGATGAATGGAGATATCTCTTTGATCTGGGGAGTTCTTCCTCTACCTCTAGGTTGTCTCCAATTGCCTCCAAGGTCATGCTGTCAGGCCAGGACTGCACCCTCCCTTGCATATGAATCTCATCCACCCTCTTCCAAAACCACAGTCTACACGTGTTTGCTGTTACTTCCAGATGTGTCCACAACTTGAAAGCAGTGATTTGAGAGAGAAAAACATGTAGAGTTAGCTGAGATGGATCCCCCTTCTCCTCCCTCCTTTTTCTTCAGCATCTGTCCAAGCTGTCTATGCACTCAACACCAAACTGTTCTAGGAAACTCAATATTCATCATGGAAGTATTACAGCCACACAGCAATCCATCTTCTCCCTATTATACTTGAGGTCTCTCTTTCAGTTCACTGTCTCAGAATTCACTCCTAGAGATCTTTGGCTAAAGCCCCTCTAACAGATATCTAACAAGAAACCAATTTGGTGTCCTTTCCTATGCTAGGATGAAATGGATGTCTGCAAAACAATGGGAATGATGGCACTGACTAGAACTAGATTGCCTTGATAAACACAGCAGCACGTACAGCATTAATATATCTTAATCCTACTGTTCTCATTCATGCAACCCTGGCAAAAGGCTCAAGTTCTGTCCTGCAGACAGCTGTAGCCCTGGGTCTTTCTTCAACAGCCAGACTGGAGGTCCCTTTCGGAGGCTGATCAAGCGGATTGTAGCAGGCAGGGACACAATACCACTTCTGTGTGGTACTACTGACTTGGAAATTTCTCTTGAAAAGGATAAAGCCAGGAGGGAGAAAGGAGACAGGTTGACTCACATGTAGACCTAGAGCATTCACCCAGTAGCCGGAGTGCCAGTGACATGAGAAGGGTCCATCCAGCTCTCGGGTTTTGCAAGTCATTTTCAGAGTAGCTCTCGTCCTCATCAGCTTGGGATGGCCCACCCCCTCCACACCCTGTGCTGTGGGAAGTTAATTTAGAAGCCAGCTTTGCCATCTGTGGACTACCCCATGCTGGGAAAATCCTCAGCTGGGGAGATCTGTTGTCTTTCCAGACTGGCGCAAAGAAATCAGAGCGTGGGAGAGAATATGGACCTAAGAATTCTTCTAACTTCTTAGCAAATTACTCCATGAACCCCCCAGACCCCACTTCTTCCACCAAAAGTACCTAAACATGTCCCTGTAGTGATGTCTGCTGTTGACATCAGAGCAGACTCGCAGCAGCACTCCTGCTGCTGCCCTCAGCTGAGTCATGACTCATGAACAAAGGGGATTTTGACCATTGTTATTTTATTATTTTCATTATTTCATTCATCATCTTAATTTCCCTCTCTCACTCCTGGCCAACAGAGAAAGACGTACAGACATACACACGCACACACACAAAAGGGGAGGGGAAAAAAAAAAGGAAAAAAAAAAGCTGCCAACATGGTCCACATCTGGAAACTGATTTCTCAATCCTAGAACAAAGAGCTCTGAAACTGTGGCTCCAAGTCTCCTGTTTGTGTTCTCCCATTATGTAAAAAGTCCTATAATAAAATCTAATAGAGAAGAAACCAAAGAGGGTCAAGTAAGAGCTATTTGGAATTTGTTAGCAAATGAGATCTTTTCAGAAGTTCTTGCAGAACTGTACATTGAACTTACTTACAAAGCTATTAAATTATATATGATGTCTGAAAAAGCTATATGAGCATGACAACCTCTAGTTATATTGAACTTTTCCTAATGGATTAGTCTTGGCTTAAATTACCTCTTTTATCCAGGCTAAAACAGTACAATTTCCATTGCTCTTCTGCTTCAGAAATATCTTTTTTACTACAGTTTAGGGTTGTGCAGGGATGTGAAAAAAATATGGAGACCAAAAGAGAATGCTAAGAGGGAAGAGTAGACAAAAATCATTTCATTAATTCACCATTTTTCAGCAAAAGGAAGAGGGACATAATTCCTATGGGATTTTAGAAGGTTAGCCATTGTGAAAAGAATGAAGCTTCTTAGAATGGGTTAAAAATCTACTACTGACATTTCTAACAGAAAAAGATTTTGCAAGTCAACTGAAATGTTCATGTGGGAAAGAGAAATTTTCTAAAACATTCAGTTTTTAATTTAAAAAACTGAAACCCCATAGTATTTCAATAGAAAAAAAATACATGCATTGTTGAGAAATGGCACAGTGCACCCCACTGGGACAGAAAGAAAAGCATTATAAGTTGAGGAGAGGACAGTTTTTGAGGGCTTCAATAGAAGATGCCCATCTGACCTGCTTGATCACATACAGATATTCCCATGAGCCACGTGTGCTTCAGCTCCCATTTCTCCTCAGACCCTCATCATGGGTCTCCCAAATTGCAGCCCAACACACTGGCACTATATCAAAAAACAAAGCTCATGCGCAGCAGGCTTTGTCCTTCATCTTCAGACCAAAGTGATATAGAAAGAGACACCACAACTAGGTGCACATGAAGGAGGCCCCATTGTCCAACAGTTTTCTGATCATAAACACCCCCACGCAGATCCCTTGATGTTCTGCAATGTGCTTACATTCAGCATTGAATCATTGGGCCTAGTCTTTCATCTGGACCCTTGGGATGCATTGCAGAGATGGAAAACGAAAGGCACTACACTTAATAATGCCTTCCAAGTAAGAAGGAGAGGAGATTCCTGGAAAATCAGGTTAAGACCGTCCAAAAAGCTTCTTCGAAGAAATGTGGTGAACTGTATATAGCTAACTATTTACGGTGGAGATGGAAGTTAGACGAACCTTGAAGACAAGCGGCTGCTGCCCAGACGGAGGTCTTAATCATCGTTCCAGTTAGTCATTGAAAGCTAAACACATCATAAGTAGGTGGGGGGAAACGGCTATTCCAAATAAATAGCCTCATTATTCTGCCATGACTGTTCTAGCTCATATATGTTTACCTACATTCATATTTAGAAAGAAGGCACTGAGCCAAACCATGGATCCAGAACTTGAATTCTGAAACCAGCCTTCTTTCTCCATGCATGGAATTGCTCAAACAAGAGCAGAATTCGTCAAAACATTTTTAAAACGAACAGTGGTTTTCTTCAAAAGAAAATCAATTTATGAGCATTTTCTTCTCCCCTTCCCTCAAATTTTTCTAATTTTTCAGTAAAAAAACAGAAAACAAGAAACTGTTTTCCAGCTTTTTCTTCACTCTTCCTCTGTTGCCTCCCTTTTCATGGCAAAACATAGACTAGCAATAGATGAGAAGGTGAGGGGGAAAATAAAGAAGTTTTTTTAAAAAATACTTGCATTCATGTCTTTAAACTGAAATTTCTCAAGTTTTTTCCTTTGCCTTTTTTAAGATGGTTTCCAATTTTTGCTTTGCTGCAATTTTTACTATCCAACCTGAAAACTGGAGATTTTTTTTTTTTTTTTTTTTTTTTGGAGAGCTGCTCCAACACACTTTCCAAATACTTGCATGAAACATTCTTTGGTGCAGTATTTGGACGTGATCCTACCTCACTTAACACATCCTATCTGGTCACGGAACATGCTCGCTCTCTGCAGAGAAGCACAACTCTCAAGCACGTGCTAAATGCAGTTTGGCTAGTCGGCACCTTGGACACTCCGCACTGCTTGGTTTTCTGGGAATCATTTTAGCACAGGATCTCAGAGGAGTCATCAGTCTCTGCGGTTTTCTGTCACCAGGACCCAGGACTCCCCAGAACACAACACCTGCCCTGAGGAGCAACGTCCTCAGCTTGCACTTCTGATACTTTCCTAGAGCAGCCCTCCCTGGCACTCCAGTTTGCTGGAGTTGCTGACTTTTGGGGCAGTTTTTCCTGTCACAGCTAGAGTGAAGATCATGCTTTTGTTTGATTCTTCACATCGCAAGACACTGAAGTGAGAGGGATCCTGTAGCAACAGGAGAGCCTGCTACTTCAGCCTCTGCGGAAGCCCACAGCACTGCCTGCTCTCTTAGTTTTATCACAACTGTCATGATAGGTGATGTATACCTCATGCGCCAGGTCTTGGGAGGAGGTAGTTCCATGAAATGTATAGTTTAATATTAATAAGGGTGTTTTATAGTGCTTGTGCTTGCACAGAAAGACTTGAAGACAACATCTGAATGTAGTTATAGGCTCACAGATGAGGCGGCAGCAATAAAGAACTCAGTATGTATTTAAGCCTTGCGATTTTTAATCCAGTGTCATGGTTTATTGAGCCTTGATTGATGACTTTTGAATGCTGCCAAGACTGGCATTGCTGATACAGCTGTGATACCACCCTGAACTTTGAGACATTTCACAGATTTATTGAAAGGGAAGTGGGAACTCAAGCTTGTGACTCTGGTACTTTTCAGCACTGTGAGCGAGTTGAGTCTGTTCTGTATCTCGGCTAAGTGCTGTGTCCTATGGAGACAGCGCACACAAGTCTAGTCTTACCCGCAGTTGCCCAAGCCAGCTCTTCCCTTAGAGAACACACACAGGCTAAAGTAATTCTCTGGGGACACAAAAGCAAGGCCCAGGCCCGTTCCTCACAAAAATCAATGAGAATTCTGGCCTTTGGCATTCATGGGGCCAGGGTCTTGCCCAAAGCACATACCGAAGGAATGAATCTCCCAGAAATATGAGTTCTGCGCCTCATACAAAAGCATTCATAGTAAGACCAGCCAGCACAGACTAGATAGACTCAGCAGCAAAATATTGGCAAGAAGAAACACTAACAAAAGCTAAGGCACTAAAAAACACTAAGAAAAGCTTCTCCAGAAGAAGCAAAGAAGAATACATTAGGCATTGAATGAAAAAAAATGCTAATAAATTAATGTTGTTTTATGATGATATCAAAACATTTACAGAAAAAGAGTAAAGAATTTTGGCTGGAAAATGGGAAGCTATCTAGCCCAGTTATCTTTTGAACAGAAAAAAAAAGAAAGTAGAAGACACAGGAGGGAAAGTAGGGGAGTGAGGGGAAGACGAAAGAAAGGGGGCACAAAGCAGAGAGAAGGATAAGGATTAAGAAGTTGATACTGAAAAAGGAATGTGGAAGAGCAAGAGGGAGAGAAGGAGCAGAAGGAGATGCTAGGAAATCTGGCTGCTCTTTATTTACCTGGCCTTAGCCAGTTCCCTTAGCATCTCCTTCCCACAGCAGACTCTAGTCCACTTCACTGACAAAGGCAGCAGATAATAAAAGAGTCTGCCAACAACACAAACAAAGTGTTAAGCTGCCCAATGGGCCAACTGGGGCAAATGGAAAAAAAATATGTCAGTTCCCATCATTAATTTGTCCTATACTCATGTCATTATAGATAATTACATGAGTTGGTTTCACAGCCTGAGCCTTCCTCAGCCAGTAATCCAAGTGATTCATGACCAACAGTTACATAACGTGCCTGTCAATGATTTCATCATGTTACACGGAAAATGCTCTCTAGATACGTGTGTGCGTGCAGTGACTCACTTTGACTTCTTGAGTTGACATCTGCAGCCTGGCCAAGTCTGCCAAGACAACAAAGGTGCTTCTTGTGGGGTTTCCAAACTACAACGGAGGGCACCAAACAATACAGCATGCAGGACAGAGTAGGAAAAAAGTAGCCTGTAGATATTCGGTTCATGTAAACAGCAGCTAAGTGCACTGGCACAAAGAAATACTCAAAGCACAGGTAGGCTCTCCTCATTTCCAGCACCAGTTGAAGACAGCACTAGAGAATGGACAGCACATAGTTCGTTCTGATACAACAAGTCAGGAAATCAGAAGAAATATTCTGCATGATGCTTTAAGATCACAAGGAGAAGTATCCCAGGAAGTTCTCAGAAATCAAGATAGACCTTCCCAATTAGAAAGAAAAAGTATTTCAGATTCAAGAGTTAATCTGGAGGGCAAAATGCTACAAAAAAGCCCAAATCACAAAAGAAAACATCACATAAAAGAGCACTCAGCAATCATTTTGGAAGAGCAAGCAAGATATATTGTCATACCAGATGTGTTGAATAAGGGAACCTCCAAGACTGGCCAGAAATCAGAGCAGCTCACAGACAGTGAGCCACCTCCTCTGTGGAGCCACATGAGCAATGGGAATAGTAGTGAAGAGAAGATTAAGTAGATACTGTATCTTCCTCTTAGGAGGAAGTGGAACTGAGAATGTGCTGAACAGATTTCCAACAATTTTTCTCCAGACTGTTGCAAATTCCTGAAAAAAACAAAAATAAAAGAACTCCTTTCCTCTGAACGAAGAGCAAGCAATGTACTGAGACACACACTCAGAATAAGAAGAGTTGGAAGAAACGTTTCAGAGAAAGGATCAGAGAATTAAAACAGATATCACAATGCTCCTGCTTTGAGTGACTTGATTCTTTCAGATAAGACATAGCTGAGGAGTCAAGCCATTCCTATTTGTTAAAAGAACTTCAATTTTGTTTTAAGATTTGAAAGTTTTAATATCTACTCCAGAACCCCAAATATTTCCTTCAACCTGAATAAATTTATTTCAGTTTTAAATTCCCAGAAGCCCCCCAAAAAGGCAATTTGGTGTTCATCCCATCTCACCCCCCATTTTTTCCAAGTCATCCATCAAACCCCACTCCTACCCATTTCTCACTTCCCACTTCCTTAGAATTAGGCACCCAAAGGAGGCTCCCAACAACAACAACAAAGCATGATAGACAGCACCAGGACCTCTCAGAAACCTATAGTTAACACTAAAAAGATAAGAACAAGCAAATCCTCTAGTAGCTGCCATGATTTCCTGCTGCTGTGGTAGTAGTGCTAGGATGTTCATCACCACTTCAGGGAGGATTGACTTTTGCTAGAGGACATACAGCTCAACCTAGGGTACCCAGAGACCGAATAATAAACCTACTGCTCTTTTATAAGCTTGTTGTTGGTAGTGGTTGGACTTCCAGTTGTCCTCATCTCACCATGTCATGGCCATAGGGAAGTGTGTTTTCCCCATCTAACTTTGGACTTTTCCAAGACGCCCTTGACCTCAGGGGAGAGAACTCATAGCTACTGATAAGGGCACCTATTTGTTCATGCTTTGCCAACTAACAGCGAGCCAAGAGAAATATTTGGTCACTTCAAGGAGGCTTACCTGGCAGCCTAACACTCTCATATCTTGATATGGGCACAAGAAAAGTCATGGTGGAGCCAGATCTCCCTGTCGTACCCCAGGGGATATTCTGCTCACCAAAGCCATGCGTGTGTCTTTCTGCATCCTTCTCGGCCCTGCTGCAACAAGTGATACCCATTCATGCTCAAGGCAAGCTATGCTGCTGCTCCCATTACTGGAGCTACTCGTCACCCTAGATCAGCACTGCGGTGCCACCTGATCATTTCCAGCATCTTCTTATATCAGAGGAATGACTAAGCAGCTAGATGTTCCCCCGCTCGGTGTTCATGGGGCACTGGGCAGAGAAGAGCACAGAGAAGGAGGAGATGGAAAAAAAAGGCTCCCTTGGGTGTCATGCGGTGCATTCCAGTTTCTCCCTGGTCAGTGTTTGTGCAGTGTTTTAAATACGCAAAGCATTATATAAATGCTAAGTATTATTAT
The DNA here is from genome assembly GCF_059628265.1 of Tinamus guttatus. Lineage (NCBI taxonomy): Eukaryota > Metazoa > Chordata > Aves > Tinamiformes > Tinamidae > Tinamus > Tinamus guttatus. The sequence goes on along the minus strand of NW_028288774.1, from coordinate 10,570,869 downwards.
AATGTTCCCCTCCTTGCAGTCGCCTCCCCCCACGATCACATTCCGCACCTCCCATTTTAGCACGTTCACAGCATCAGAAATTACCCTGTTTTCGTGTACCCTGCCCTTTGCCATATGATCCCAGCCCTCAGAAGCTTTAAATAGTCTGCATTATTATGAAGGCTTGTTAGAACTTGTCCCTAATCACTCCAGGAATAATCCTTGATGGCTTGTTTGGGACTGTGCGTGTGTCTGTGTAACAACACAGCTCTGGTCTGCTTAGGTCACTCCTAGAAGGGGAGCAAAAGCTTCGTATCTGATAACAGGGATAACCAGCAGATCAGGAAAGTCCCATTGAGTGCTGAAGCCCTCGCATCACCAGTGTAGCTGGAGCTCCTCTCAGCGAAAGCCTAAAATGAAAATCCACCTAGAGAAAAGAAGGGGTTGACCACATATGTTGATAGATGTTGAGCAGAGAAATCAACCTGCCCTTTAAATGCAGAGACATTGAAGATGGCACAGACAACGCTTCCCAAACTGTGCTCAGTCCAATGGCTCCCAGGGCTCTCACCTTTTATCTGGTGCACATGAATTGCAGTAACACATACTGAAATAAAAGCTATGCCTCTATGGGGTTACAAGCCCTGGTAGTCTACAACAAACCCTTAATCAGGGTCTTGCTAGCCCACTGAGATAAAGTTTATGGTATTTGAAGGTTCTTGTATTCACAGTATATGTTGTCAATATTGCTGCATTCACTATATTCTTATGAGACCATAAATATTAAAATGTCAGAGTGAGAAGCAGCTGCGAAACACCTGCTAAAACATCATCATGACAAAATGTCTTTTCATCATAGCTCAGCACCAGATCTGACCAATCATGTGGCCTGGATACTTTTAGATCATTGAGAACATTTTTGCAGGGAATTTCAGCATCCTTAGTGCTGAAATGTCTGAAAGGACTAAGAGGAGGAACACAGGAGATTTTGGTGTTTGTCTTCCATCTCCTAAAAGCTTTACACATATCAATAAAGAGAAAGGCTATCAGAGTCTTTTGGAACCCAAAGATACAGACCACTTCCCATCAGTGGGATAGTCTGGGGTTTTTACTTGCAATTAATAGCCTGTAACTGAGCTCTAGGTCAAAAAAAAATGAAAATAGGCAATTGGAACAGTTTGGTTGCTACCACAAAGAAATCAGCACAGGGAACAACCTAAATACCTGAGTAGAAAATGGGCAGCAAATTGAGGTTTTTCATGAGACCATGTGGACTGGACCAGAGAAAGGTACTAAGGCTTGAGGCACTGGTGGCCAAGAATGCTGTGCTGGGGGAGCACTGAGGAGGGCACAAGCTGTTAAGCAGAACCACTTGAAAATGCTTCCAGCCATGCTGGAGGTCGACTTTCTCTGCCTGGACTTTGCTCACTTGCAGGAACGCTCACCTTCTGTTCAGAAATATGAGGCAAAACTAGCATTAAAGGAAACTCCTGAAGGGGAAAATTCTTTTACTCCTGTAGCTCACAGAGTACTTCACAAAGAAAATGCCATTGTTCTCTACTGCTGGCACAGAGAGAGACAGGGAAAGGTGAAGTGACTCACCTAAGAGCACCCAGCAAAATCAGTAAGAAGCGAGTACAGAGAAACTTTCAAATTCTGGACATGGAACAAAACATGGCTATTCCATTCCATTTCATGCTTTGTGCCCTAGGCCACAAGCCTCAGGTCATAGCAGTACAAACACTCAACACAGGTTCTTTAAGAGCCAGGAACTTGTAACTCCAAATCAGGTTCAAGCCAAGTTACTGTAAGAGATGGATGGACTTTATGATGGCAGAACCAGCTGCAGGTCAGTGCTAACTGCCCTCTGCAAAGACAGGGGTTGGCAAGCAGCGTTAAAAACTAAAGCACATTCAGTGAGACATACTCTCCAAGGCATACAGTCAAAATACAAGGACAAACTTGGAGCAGAGACCTGCAGTGCTTTGCAGCTGGGTCTCCCCACAGAGATAGAGACTTCCAGCTATGCTGCAGCAGGTGGGCATACGCAGGGACTATTGCACTAACGTGCTTAAGAAAACAGTATCCTACACAAGGAGAACCAGGCTTCAAGAAGAGAGGGAGAGAGAGTTTCCCCTCTTTTTGGTCTCCCTCCATGCATTTGCCAAATCAGATCCAACCACAAGTCGGAGTGTGAGATGAAGAATAAAGTAATAATTAGGAGTCATTACCAGAGAAGGTCCCTCAAAGAATGGTCTGAGAACTCTGTGAGCACAGCCTTGCTCTACTTATATTGTAGAGACCATCCACCAGAAGCAATTCTCCTTCTTCTCTGTGCACACCAGGGCTTAGGCATCTAGCTTAGGCTCCTAAGTTAAATGGTGAATATCACTCAGGGACAGCATTGCTGAAAATTGCTCTGTGCAGCAAGCACCATGTGTAGGCAGGGGAAAATTAGGAAAACACAAGGGGTGGGGGGAAATTAAGAAAATCTGAGACAGGGAACCCAATGCAACCTTGTTTGCTGCAATGGAAGAGCCTCGGCAAACACCGCTATGAAACCAATTTGTGCATTCCACGCTGGGCACATAGCGGAAATATTTTTAGGACTTTGATGAGATCTAGCACCATGAAAGAGATGAAAGAAGGAGAATTCTCTTTGTCCATAGCTAGTCATGAACATAGAGTCCTGTTCTCAACTGGGAAGAAAAAAAAGAAGAGTAAAAGCTCAGAGAGGCTAGATAACTTTTATAGAACACTAAAACACATGATAACTGGGAATAAGTAGTATTAGGAGATTTTACCGAGATATGAAAGACTTTAAGGTGAAGTCTAAGGCATATGAATGATTAGAACAGTCAAAGCTGAAATCCAAGTCACAAAAGAACAACTTCAGCTTTGGATGCATTGAGAACCAGTTGCCACTGCCATACAGCATATTCATTTATTAGCCATATTTAACTATTGTGTTCTTGACAGGTTATCGGTCAGGAAAGCCACATTCCCTACAAGCATAAAAACATACAGAAACAGCATACAACTGCCCAACGAGATTTTGTACATTGTAACATCTTATCAGGCCACAGAAGCATGAGATCAGAAACGCCAGTTGGAACCCACAGAGCTTATCTGGACATTCAGAAGTGTAGGAAAAATGAGAGCCAGAGGAGTTTTATTCTATATGAATTTATGAATGCTGCCATTGTAGATAAGGCGTGAAGCCCCAGCTTCCACCAAGTCAATGACAAATCTCAGTTTGACTTCATTTGGGCTGGGATTTCCTGCCCAGCATCCAAGTGTAAAAACTGCACTAAATACAGGAAACCAACAGCAGAAACTACCGAACCCACACACAGCTCTTGACTGCGCTTGCTTCAAGGCCAGCGCAAATCTACCCAAGCTAGATGGGAAGGATGGCTGCTTTATATTTAGCTAGAACCCAGAGCAGCTTTCTGAGACTCAGAGTTGGGCTTTTTCAAGGTTTGGGGGACAGCTTTGGGAAATCAGGATGTTTCACTACGCACAAAGTAAGGGAATTTAACAGTGAGTCACAGTTTCCTTGCTGTCGGATGAGGCTTTTGAGTGACCTAGGGCTTGCAAGCAGCTCGGCGCAGGAATGCTGTGCGATGCAAACGGGGGTAGCATAAAATTCAAGCAATATGCCAAGAGGAAAGACTTGTTGGATTGCAAACAAAAAAAGCAAGCAGCAATCTGCCAAAGCAATAGCCTGCCATCTTACACAGGCACAAATATGCTGGGGAGGAAGACGGAGGTTAATGGTGAACAATGTCAGAAGGTGCTTCTACATCCTGCAGGTGACAGATTCACAGCACTCCCGGCCAGGCTCTGCCTATGCTACTCTCTCCATGACATGACGGAGGACAACCGGCTATGTGCCGCAGGGAGTGGGAACGCACCAAAAGTAAGGACAGTTGCCTTTGAGGGCATCTGACATGCTACAGGCTACACTTGTCAAGGTTAAGACACAGCCCCATCACCTCCAACAGAACAAGAGGAACTAAATAGGTTCCATGATCTAAGGACTAGAGCGAAAAAGTCCACCTTGAATCCAATGCTAATGTCCTACCTGCTTGGCAGGTCCTACCTACAGTCACAAGCAGCAATAAAGAGCTATTTCAGAGCACAGTTTCTCGGGGGAGTTGCTTTTAAAGACAGTCTGAGTTTTAGGAGAGGAGATGCAAGCATTTCTCCATCTATTTGGAAGTTTCTTACGGAGTACTGGCTTTAGACGCAGCAGCAAAAGGTGCAGCGGCAAAAGGGTCCCTGCAATGATGCTGTCCCCAATCTGCCAGTGGGAGCCACGCTGGGGCCATCTGGGACAGTCTGTCCCCTCTTCCCCAACCATCTTGGTGTCCATGGCAGGCTGGGAGGTCACCTGAGCCCAACACCTCTGCCTTTACCCCAGGTAGGAGGGCTGCCTGTCGGGGCCCTACGCCAGAGCTTCGTGCCACTGTCCTCCACCGTGACCCCTGCCCGCGCTGCTGGGCGTGTGGGCTCTCCACAGTGCCAAGGGAGCACGTGGCGGGCTCGGCTCGGCGGTGTGCCAGGCTCAGCCCCCGGCTCGCTGCCTCCGCGCTGTCACCTTCCATTAGGCAGCTGGCGGCAGGGCCGAGGGGCGGGAGCAGCCGGCGGCGCGGCCGCTTTGCTGTTTTGGTGGGCGCTCCACGACTTCAAAGGCTCCCCCCCAGCTCGCGGGGGGCAAAGGGCAGGGGACTGCGGGCACGGCCTGACCTCCCCTTCACCTCCTCCCCAAAAAGGAGGGGACGCACACAGAGAGGAAGAAGAAAAGGAAGAGGAGATGCTGGCAAGCACTTTTATCCTCTAATCTCTCCTCGCCTCAGCGTGGCGGAGGCTTTGTCCGGCAGACAATGTGCCCTTTGGAGGCCGACACTTCCACACCGCACTCTTCCTCCTCCTCCTCCTCTCTGAGGAGGAACCACGGCAAAACAGCAGCAGCACAACACCACAAGAAAGGGAGAGGGGATGCTTTTTGATCTTTTCCCCCAGATAGATATCTGTCTGCATAGGTTTGTCCACAATTGCACATGAGAGAGGAAAACAAGCACGCTCAGCCCAAATCCAGCCTGAGATGTGAAAAAATGTGGGCTATAGATATATTTTGTCTTTAAAGACAGCATTGTTGCCTTTATTTCTGACAGTGAGGTTGCCCACCCTGGGGCACTGAGGAGTAAGTTCGAGTTTCAGAGCGCTCTCCGCAGCTGGTGATTATATCCCTTGCAGCGCCTACAAAGACACCGAGGAAGCAGCGGAGAAAGTAAACAGTATCACTTCTGGGGATGGAGGGGGAGAGAAGGGGGAGACAAGGAGGAGAGAGGCAGATGAAATTTAAACTGGCGACCGGCCCAGCCACCAACTTAAAACAATACAGTGAGAGGAAGCCAAAAAGGAAAGAAAAACAGAGAGGGGTGTGTGTGGAGACACGCTGTGTGCGCGCGAGCGTCGCGGGGAGCAAGAAGCAAAGCGAGAGCAAGGGGAGGAAGAGATATCGGGACATCGCAAGCGAAGGCTTCGGTAACCACCTCTGGGGGTCCACCACGCAACAGAGCAGATCCCGGCGTGACGCTTCAGGGGTCATGGTCCTTGTCCACAGCACAAATACAACTATGTGTGTTTTTAAGCGAGCTGGCAAAACATAGTTGTTTACCTCTCAAAAACGGTAAGAGAGACAAAAAAAGAAAGAAAGAAAAAAAGGAACAAAACAGACTCTAGAGACAGTAGTCCCAATCTTGTCACTTCCTGGCATCCTCAAAACCCAAAAAACGAGACAGTAGCAGGCAAGCCAAGATTGAAATCTAGTAACTAGTACTCCGGGTTAGCGTGACTCAGTGGGCTGCCTACACTCCTCTTCCAACTGGCTCTGGGAATTATGCCCCATCCCCGCGTGTGGCAGCTCTACATAAAGCTAATGCCTTTCTTGGGCCCTTTGGTTTGATAGTATTGGAAAAAACACAGAGTCACAATTGGGTGGTGCTTTGGAGCTCCAAGTGTTTTATGTTTACAGTACAAGGCACAAACTAGATGCAGTTTGGTCCAAAGCCTGGGCCTGTACAAGTGCATATAAGCCCCCCTCACACACACACTGGATATTGGCTAAGGCTCAATTCTCACCTTCCAGAATAGGTCTGACTATATTAGATCTTCGCTGGTCACGTTGACCGTGATCTCAGTGGAATGAAGTTAGTCATCTGCGCATGAGGAAGGGGGAGGGAGAAAACCAGCTTTTTGGAACATCCGTCCTCCCGGGAAAGGCTAACAGGCCCTTCTTTAGAGATGTCTACACATGGACCTCACAAGAAACTCATTTGGAAGGCTTCTGGAGAGATATCATACCTTAAAAGGACCAGGCCGGCCTGTTCTTCAGCTTACCCATCCAGCTTTCTGCTACCTTGCACACCAGGAGTCAGGCATCGTGCAGGTTGATGTGTCCTTTAAAGCGCTCCAAAGATTGCCCTCTCCTCACAAAAACAGTACAAGCCTTAAAGCAACAGCTACAAATCCTGAAGCGCTAGTACTCCTCGCCCCACAACGGAGAGCGGCAATCCAGCTATCTTTCTGGCTGAACTTCAGCACACTTGGTGGTACTTGACAGTCAGTTAAGTGCCATAAACTTGGAGTACTTACACTTAGAGCACTGCTCCTTTGAATTAAATTATCAGGTGCTTCAACCAAACAGAGCCCAACAGTTCATTTCCCTACTCAGGAAAGGGCAGTCCCTTCACTGAAATAACACATATTTCAGCAGGCAGCAAGACAAATTCAATACAGCTCGTCCAGCAAATTGGCATTTTTCCCACCAAACCATTCTTCCCCACTGCACAAATCCCAGACACACATCTACAAGGAGCTTGAGCCTCACCCCAAGCAATCTTAGGAGTCAGAGTGGCCTTGATCCACTGCATGTATCATGTGTTTTTGTGGTACAGAAACAGTTCAAGAGTACTCATGTGAGAGGCTCAGACAGCTTTCCCACAGTTCCAGGGGCCTCCCAAGCCAACTTTTCAGCCAACCTTGCCAGCCTCCTGTGCATCAAGATTAGGACTGGAAGTTAGCCTTTCACTTCCGATTGTCAGTCTTGGGAGAAAAGATGCATCATAAGAGGATCTGTTCATTCTGTACTTCAGAACTTCTGTATATGACCCAGTCTAGACCTAAGCAAAGCTGACATCACCAGTAATTGTAAGAAAATAGCATTAACAAAGTACTTCTTCCTCCCCAACCCCCAAGTCTCCTTGAAGATTTGGCAGATTTAGCAGCTTGTCCAAGGACAGCTTACTGCACCTTGTGTCATGGATGCAGGGGCAAAATGGGCATCTAAACTCTGCTACCTGATGAAGTTTCAACTGCTACAAATAATTCTTCTGGGTTCAAGGTTTTAATGAATGAGGTCTGTGACACCCAAAATGTTCGCGTTTTTATTAGGACTAGACCGAGTGCTAGTAGTGAAATCAATTAATGAGGTATCATCAGCTTCTCTACTGATTATGCACAAATTACTTTGACAAAAGTTGCTACACGGAAGATTCTGGTTAGATATTAGGGGAAAAAGAGATAATATTTAAGGATAGGCCAACACTGGAGTAAGTTGTTCAGAGAAGCTGTGGAATCACCATCCTTAGAGGCACTAGAAATTAGACTGGACAAGACCATGATAAGGACAAGGTCCTTAAGACAAGAAATCTGATCAAATTTGGCCCTGCTCTGAGTGGAGCTGACACAGATGACCTCCAGAGGTCCTTTCCAACCTATATTTTTCTGTGATTCTATGATCCAAAATGCCACATCAGAACCTGCCCAAGATATGTAGAATATCTCACATCCGAATACAAAAGTCAGCATGTGGACAACCCTGTTGTGGAGTTTCCAATACAAATACTGCCATGGTTACCTTTTGATTAAAAGAAAACTCAGTGCTACATGCCTGTTTCCTGAGGGTAACTATGCAGTTGAAAGACCTGAGAGCACCAAACCTCCAGGTGTTGAATCCATAAGACCACCACCACTACACTTGTCTCCAGTCGCATCCACATCCCACAGAGGAGCATGGATGGCTGGGCTGAGCAAGTAAGTGCCAGCACCCCTTAAGTGATCCTCCCACCCCAAACAGGCAGAGACCAGCGTGCAGATGAAGGCCAGGAATGGATCACCAGTCTCCTCTTCATTCAAACCTCAACCAAAAGGAACATTACTCCTGAAATGACAAGTCTCTTCTGACATTAAGTGCCAAGTCTTTCCGTTTCAGCTAAGTGGGCCCATACTGACTGCCTTTACTGGAAAGGCACTGCAGCCTTTTTTTGGAAGAGGAGTTGTGTGGAAAGAGTGGTGTCTTCATCTACCTGGGCAAGTGGCTAACATATATAAAGATCACCATCTAGTGGCTTATAGGGATGATACCATCCATTGTCTGTCTGCAGCGTTCATGTCCAATAAAGTTGTTGTTACAAATATATTAAAAAAGCAACTCTTGTAGTCAGCTCTTAAAGCTGGGCACCTACTCAACCACAGACGTGGACAACTTGCTGGCCATAGAAAACTGGCATTTTCAGGGCTGGGCATTTCACTGGGCAAAACATTGCCCAATTTCCCATCACGTATTCTCCATCCCCCCATGAATAATATTTGGGCACACAGTTAGGGATTTGCATCTTTCTTTAAGGACCCAGAAGTCGGCTGTCCAGGGCCCACTAGCCAGATTCCTATGGCAGTTAGTACAAGGAGCCAGGCACAATCAAATGCTGGTGTACTCCGTGTCTAGATGCAGGGGAGAAAGCCCACTGAAAAAAGCTTTTTCCACAGACTACAGAGATGCTTTAGACAATTAGCTTAGGCTGTTTTCCAAGCATTAGAGGGGCACAAGTAGATAGGATGAATCCAGTTAATGGGATCCCACAGACAAGGAAACTAGTTGTCAGCCATTACAAAAGCCAATGAGTAGTCCATGCCGATAGGCTACTCCAGCCCTTCGCCCTCTCTTTCACTAGAAATCCTTCAGGATGAAGCATTCTTGTTGGAAAGACAGACCTGCTTTTCTAGCAAACGTCCATTTCAGTAAAAAACTCCTGCTGAGTTCTAGTCCTTTTTCTTTGAGGAGAAGAAAAAAAATGATGATGATGGACAGTCATTGTTATAGATGCCTCTGTAAAGCCCTATTTGGTCCAATGTCACACTAAAATGGCTATAATGCCTCCAGCACATGAGTTAACTTCAGATATTTGGGCTGGGCCACGATCATCCCTAAATTATCACATGCTAACACTTACAGACACTCACTGCAGGGAGGCTTGGGGAAGATTAGGTTTTCTTTGTATCGGCTAAATGTTTTAGTGGAGCTCAACACCATTGGGTAAAGTCAGACCTGAAGCTATAAGAAGCCATTGCTCTGTTCCAGACTGCATACTGCAGGGACTCCACACAAGTGAAATCCTGCTATGTTTTCGTTAGTCAGTACTATGACTTAGTATTGCTATCCAGGAATGTATCTGAAGTGCCAGCTGAGTACACCGTTGCGTCATGTTCTCAGTTGTCTAGGTTGCACATATATCAAGACACACAAGGCTTTATGCTGTAGAACAGATTTGCTAGATGATCCTGAGCACAGACTAGATGTGCACACTACTTATGTATACAAATCTCACTTAAACTTCACATTTTTAAAGGCCTCCTCTGAGTTTCAAGTAGGCCTAAAACTTCAATGCGAGTATCTGGCATTAGACCACTGGCTTTTTTGTATTGCCCAAGATGAAAATTCAGCCACACATTACACAAGTCTGTGGTTAACTGGAGATAAAAGAAACAGTTTTAAAATCCATACTCCTTTGTGAGTATGGAATGTAAGACGACCTATGATCTAAAAGAAACCACTTAGAGAAGCCACCAAAGTTGCACAGCATTCAACATCCCTCTCTCTCGATAATATACAGACAATTACCAAAATGTATACAACTGTGCTAGTCAGCTGGACTGTTATAATCTCCAGAGAAATAAAAGTCCTGTAGAAGGAAGGTACCTTAGACACCTAGGCAAGACGGAATGAAATCACTTCTAGGGTTGCCCGTGCCAGGGAGTAAACAGCCTGGCAAAATTAACTCACAAGGCTGAAGTTAGATGAACTCCATCCTTTAAAAGGGATATAGTATCTGACTGAGATCTTAGGATGCGGACAGCAGTCAGTAAGAGCAGGAGAGCTATATGCCTCAGTTCATCAGTATTCCTAGTGGCTAGAGCAGCCTCCAGGGGGCTTTGCATCCGGCCCAGACGATGGACAATTTTCCATAGCCTCAGCAATAGCGTCTGTGGGCCTTAAAGGCAGGTCCCCTGCAGACCAGCAGCAAGATTCAACTCAGTAGGCCAAGAAACCACTGCATGCCTTTAGCTAAATTTGGCCGCTGAAGGGCAGCTCTAGCGGGGCGAGGCAAAGAAGTGCTATTTTCCCTCAGGAAAACTAGCTTTATTTTCTAAAGGTTAATGAGAAATAGAAGAAAACTAGGCTAGCCAAAAGAATGAAAATAAATGCTTTTTTTCTTCTACTTCTTTCCCCCTCATTTTTCAGAAAAAATGCATGGCTTTGGTTTTCCTGCAGGCAGTTGCTTCATATCAACGTACCATGTGGTGACTCAGAGATTTTGTTATTATAATCCAAGCCAAAGGGGAGATATATTTTATAAGATCCATGTCTCCCCCTTGTCTCTTCATACTGTATGTTTTCCTGAGCATGGAGAAACACAGTCAAAATGTTGACAACTGCTCATAGTGCCTCTTGGCAGGTTGCAGACCGCCTTCGTTTTGAGCTAGCAAAGCTAAGAGAAACTCAGGTTTGCAGTGAGCTGCCATAGAAACAAATTCTGCCCTTGATGCTATAAGTGCCATAAAACAGGAGAGCCACATACACAAGTATTTATCCACGTTACTCTGTGCAACGCTGGAGAGGACCATGAGGAGATGAGCTTTACTGAGAGTTGAGCTAATACACGCAGTCTCACAGCTAGGGTTCAGTTACCTTCACACAGCTGACGAGTAAAAAACTGTTCACATGCCATAACTCTAATGCACTCAAAACGTGTGCCCAAAAGAGCCAGGAGCCTCTGTAAATCAGATTGCCTCTTGCTGCTCTATTTTCTCCTTCTAGGAAAATCTTAACTGCGCCCCAGCTGCACAACCAAATAAGAATGTGCAAAACTGGCCGAGCATCCCAAAGACGCTCTGCAACAAGTTACAGAAAGTCTCAGGGGGTTGAGTGCAATGACCAAAAGCCTTCCCCAGATCCAATCTTCCAGTGTAAATCCACACTGGGTAACTACCGTGTAAAGCTGGTCTAAGGCAGGGGAAAATATGGCCTCCAGTTAACACGTTTGCTTCCTACACACAGGCCTGCCTTTTGAACTCTGAAACCTTTGACATTATAAATGCCCCAAACCCCAAGGGCACCGGGAATACAAAAACAAGCAAAAGACTCGAGACTCATCTGGTGGAGTCAGTGGTTTGAGAGAGAGGTTAAAGAGAAAGTTCTGACTGTGCTTAAAAGCTATGTAAACCAAAAAAGATTGGCAAACTCCCATCCTTGACACACAGGTGGAATATGAGGTTTTTAAAGTCTACAACAATCCATGGTTCAGGATAGATCCTAGACAGCTCTGAGAAACAAAGAGATATTCTTTTGAGTCAAGTTATGAGAACTATTTCCTAAGAGAATGCCATAGGAACTGTCTGATCTAAGTGTTTGCAGCACTTGCCACGTGCTTTATATTCCATCCCAGAGATGTTTTCAGCAGAAAAAAATAAAAAAGGAGATGCCTTCTCCTCTTCCGCTGAAAACATCAGCCTGTTATCCATTGCACTGGAATGCCCAGCGCAAGATGTCTAGTCCAAAGGGAGCTGACCTTGCCATCAGTTTTAGAGATATGGACCTACAGAACTTCCGAAGGGCATTAAAGTGTCTAAAGATAAATGTCTTTTCAAGGCATTGTAGTCAGAGTGCTTTGTGACAGACCAGATGTAAGCAAATAAAGTGAAAAACATTAAATAAAAATCCAACTCCCAAATTTAGATGCTTAAATTCCTTGGGCGGAGGGGAAGAGGAGAAGTAATTCCCATTGCATTTCAGAAGGGCTGGGCATCCAAGCACATACCCGCATGGGCCAAAGATTTAGGATAAAGAGCAAAGGAAAGGTTTTGAATTATTCCAGAACTCCTTCCACTACCTCACTTCCAGACAGATATGAAGTGACAACACCCTGAAACAAAGAAACACAAATGACGAGAACATTATCAGATTATTCAGAACAATTCCCATTGTTAGCGACCCAGAATTCATAACTTGAACAACCTAGAATTCAGATCTCAGCAAATTCTCAAAGCCGGTTAACTCTTTCAGCAGCGACCCCCACCGCCACCCCAGGAGAGCCTAATTACCCAGAAACTTAAAATGAAAACATCTCTTAGCACAACTGGAGGCACACTGGAAGAGAGTCCATGACTTTGGTAAAAGAAAGCACAGTCTCCAAGCAACATCACTACAGCCTGAAGTGGAGAAAGAGATGGCAATTCCAGGAGTCACTTATTCTCCAGACTAATGGGGATTTGATCTGATCCCATATTGTGGCAGTAATTGATAGTATAAAATGTGAAGACACAAGTAAATGCTGTATGTTTTAATTAACTGGCAGGAACAAATTCCACATTTCAATGTTTGGGCAATAAAATACAGTCTTGTCCCAAGACAATGTATTCAAAGCCCTAACTGATTTAAAATACAGTGTATTGCTAATGCGATATCAGCATAAGGAGGACAGTTAACAAACCTATCAATAACAACATTTTTTTAACCATCTTCCTTACACTTACCCACACACGTTTTTCAGCTGCTAACTTTCATACAAAATTTAAGAGGAAAAAGTAATAGCGTAGTCAGGAACCATAAAGTAAAGGCCTGAATGATTACTGACATCTTTTGAAGTATTAAGATGAGGATTGTCAGAACTGCAAACTTCATGTTATCATCAAGACCAATGGCTAGGAAGGGAGCTGCAGAAAAAGCAGCCCATAGCACCTGGAAGGACAACGACGGATATAATCTAGCCTAGGCAAGTTCTAGCCCAGCCTAGCTCTACGAGCATAAAAGGTGGGCCAGAAGCTTGCTGCTGTGCATGCCCCTGACCCTCGAGCAGCAACAGATTCTGACCTCCAGACAGAGGCCTGAAGTTCAGGCCTTGTGACCTGTGTTACAAAGGGGTACCAATTCAAACAGATCGGTGCACATTAGCTTACCTCCTTGAGGACCAGTGACATAATATCCTCAGTTAAGTCAGCAGACGCTCTCACAGCCCAGGCATAGGAAGCAATGGTCATGGTTGTCAGCTGAGCACGCTGGTATAATCACACTTTCTGTAGCATTTGATCCAAGGGAAACTTATCACAACTTTAAACATATGTTTGTCCTACCCTAGTTGGTATTTAAAGCATATACTTGAACATCTTCTCATGTGAGGCTAAACCAGAAATCCACACAAGCTTCAGGTACAGGAGGAACATGACACCCCAGTCATTCTCAACCCATAAGTGACCGACTCGGACACTGAAGAAGAAATGTGGCTGTACAATAATGCTGCAACACAATCATAATGATGAAAACTACAAGCTGAGCCCAATGAAAACTGCAAAAAGATGGATTCTCCCAAGAAAGGGGATTCTTCCCCTTCCCATGCCGTCTTACCACATGTTAATGAATGGTTTGACTATCACTCAAGTATGCAGAAGATTCTTCCACAATAGACAAATGAACAAAGACAGAACAGCACTTGAACCAAGCCATCAGTGACAGCTGCCAAAAGCATCAGAGGCCCCCTCCCCCTCAAAAAAAAAAAAAAAAAAAAAAAAAAAAAGGAAAGAAAAAAGACAGGCACCTTTGCCACACACCTACGCGAACATTTAAGAGAAATGAAAATCTTAATGAAGAGCACCTAGACTGATTCTATCTAGGACTGACTGTGGGCCATGTATCAGCTTAAAATAGTTGCTCAAGGATTCAGAGAAACAGAGCAGAAGTGAGTAGAAACCATTAAGAAAGCTTGGTGCGAGCGCAGACACAGCACAAACACACAGCAGGCTCCTCTGTTGGTGGATGCTCTGCTCATACGAGTTAAATCTTTCCTCACCCAAAATGAGTCAATATGTGAATAAACAATGACAACAGGGACCACAAGACCAAACAGCGAGTAGCTAACGGCTCCCTCTAGTATTCAGCATCCTCACGTTACGCATCATGTTGCCGTAAAGACCTTCCTCAATAGGATCCAGAAGATAACCACAACTGCTGCTTTGTGGCCATACATAGGAGGTACCTCACCACCTCACAGAAGGCCAACATGGACTACTTTCATAGACCCCCAGCAGGAGGGGAAGTCACACTGGCGACTACAGTGGGAACAAATTGCCCTCTCAGTAGGGAGGGCCTTCATCTTTGTTCAACCTGAGGAGACACTGTCTGATTTCCCGCAGCCATGGCACGTCTGAAGCCGTTTTGGCTATTTCAGATGTGGGGTACTGAGTCACACAACAAACAAATAAAGACTGGAGCTTGTGAACAACTTTTTTTGTTTAGCTGTGACAGAGCTGAGAGCCCCACATATTTACAAAATGTCTGCTAGTCAGAAAAAAAAAATGATGCCTGCCTTGCTGCCTGAGGCAAGGGAATTATTGCAGTATGCAGGGTTTTGCCAGGCCCCTGAGGATGTTTTACTTAGGCATCTCTGCTTTCATCTCCCCCGTTGTACACAGTAACTTGAATACTGTCCCCAGTCTTCCTCTAGTTCTTGCACATTTTCAAAAAATCTCTTCATCGTAGGACCATTGGAAAACAAACAACAACAAGAAAGAGGCCTTCTACAGCTTTTTAGTACTTCCTGCTCCAGTCAGTTTCTGTACTGCTTCTTTTTTGTAGAGACTTCCAGAAACTATTTATCAGCCATTACTTCAAGGCTCCCTCATTAATAACAGTTTTTTTGTTTGTTTGTCTCAGTCTATATATACACACATCTAAACCTGATAAATCAAAGATCCACAATACATCAACCAAGTCTGAGGCTTTCAGAACATTTTCAGTGTTTAAAAACTGATAAACAAAACGATTTTGATTGATACACATTCACTTTGAGTCATACGATCCCTACCAGCTTCACAAGAACACAGTATTTCTGTGCACAAACGTGTAGAGACACGTTCATACCCATCTCTGTCCTTTCTAAACATCCAAATATACTCCACCACACTTCGATTTGCCCCAACTCACACATCCAGCATGATTATTTCAGTTTCCTATGTTTTGTTAGCAGGTTCACATCCGTTTGCACAGATACACTTTAGCTATTTCTTATTCATCCAGCTTCACACTCCAAAAAGATCTGCTACTGCCTTACCACTAGCATATCCCCCAATCGAACATGTTTTCATCAGCATTAGAACTTTCTTTCTTCACCTACCCACCTATTCATCCATCCACTCACCCAGTAACATTTATCCATTAGTGCATGCTTACTTACCTGATGTTCCTTCCCTTTCCACTGCAGATATTCTCTTGTCTTTTCTGTCCAAGTTTCTCTGTGTCCTTACTCCTTCTTAGAGCCCATTCTCCAATTATGACCATGAGCTACACCACTCCTCTTATGGGGGTTGATTACTCTTCACCTTTTATTTACTGACATCTATTTTGTTTCTGCCTCTTTCTCCTCTTCAGCAAAACCAAGCTTTATTTTTATTTCTCGTTGACTAGCAACTCTCTTCCCTTGCTTTGTCCTCATAGTCAGACAAAAATAGGCCTTTCACCACAGCTCGACTAGAGAATACTTTTTACAAAGGTAGCTAGAAACTCCACTATACATGCAGTCTCTTTTCCCCCTCACCACCTAAGTCAAGCAGTGTCAGCTGCAGCTTCAAATCTTCCCTCCCATGTGTTCCAGCTGCTCTAGGCCTACACAGCTTCTGTCAATAAGCCACAATAAGAAAGTATCCATCCACAGTGCCTTCCTCCATTCACATGCTTTCAATGCCTTCACTCAACTAGTCTTTGAATCTTTCCCAAAGTCAGCACTTTCAACAGTGTCTTTTTTTTTCTCTCCAAGAGGAAGACCTCACCACCCTCTTCTCAGACTCTTCTCCAGAGCCCTAGCTGGTTGATGTGAGCTCTACCCCTTAATTAAACTCATGTGTGAGCAGATGTAGGACATTAGCAGTAAGGTCTCCCTCTATCTAAGATCCAGACACCCAGCATATAGGCCTGAACTGCACCACTGACCCAGGATTGCTTCCTTGTTCCCAAGGGCAAGCCCCTCACAGCACTCTTTCCAACTGTTCTCATGCCAGTTGCTACCCTATTTGGAAGGTTGAAGCTTCTTTGTGAACTGAAGTTTTACCTACAACTTAATGCCACAGAAGGGACACATAAAGCTGAGGAACCTGCCTGTCAGGTTCACCAGCTCAGCACCTCTCCATCATCCAGCATTTGAGAGTTAGATGGGCCTTCTTATTCACAAGTATGAAGAGAGATGACTACTTATCCCATATTCTTCTTGACGCATATTCAAAATTCAGTATTATCACCGCACTCAATATCACTTCCTAATATCTCCAGATGAAAAAGGAGAAGGCAAGTAGCCTGGGTACAGATTCCTAGCATAGCCCACCACTCTCAGCAGTCCCTGCCCAGCTGAGACTTGAACGAGAGGATCATGAGAGCATCAGGAGGCATCAGGACAGAAGCTTAGAAAGTCCTAGTGATGAATACTCACTGTGTTTATTGCTGTGCACAGACCCAGGAAGGAATCATATAGAGAAGCAGAGAAGCTCTGCAATATAAACCTGTGTGTTGATCTGTTCTATAGGAATATTTCAATCCAGATACTCCCAGCACCTTGCACTGGTGAATGCAAAGAAAGGATGAAGAGGTAGATGAGAAGTAGGGAAAAATTAAAAGGAGGCAACACAGCAAAATAACTAAATGAATGGAAAGGGTACAAGAGAGAACTTGTGGCAGAGTAGACACCACTCAAGACGTATAACAAAATAAGAGCAGTAGATCAGAAAAAAAAATGGAAGAGCGAATAAAAGTGAAGCAGGTGATAGGAAGAAGTTTAATACAACGTTGCCAACAACTGGCATCCAAAAGGCCAGAATCTCCACTGATGTATGACAGCAAGGCTCCGTTGACTCCAGTAGAATTCAAAAAAAAAAAAAAAAAAAACACTGGCTGATGAGATTATACACGGCCCTATATCTACCTCTTATTATGAGCCAACATTTAGTGACAAACTCTATTGAAGTCAACAGGATTGAGCAGCTACACATTTACACAAGAACCTAGCCAAATCTTTCCCTCCTATCTGCAAACTGTAGAAAATGTGCCATTGCTAATGAGGAAGGGCTGAATCTGAGGAAATTTCCTGTCTTGGTGTGGCTGAACTATGTCTGTTCTCTTCTCTACATTAGGGTAATTGCATTTCAAGTGAAGGCTTTCTAGCCAGCAAAAGTCGGCCCTGCAAAATGAGTTAGGGAAAACCACACATTTGGCATCTGAGCCAGCATCCTTCTCTGGATCTTCATGCTGAGTCTGGCTGTCTGAACAGCCCTGCTTGAAAAAGAGCTCAAGATTTCTTCACATGCAAATGACTGCTGTAAATATTTCCTGTTGGTCCATCACATGCACACGAATCCATTTTCTCTTGCACCCTCAGTCACATGCAAACATATCTCATGTTAATACCTACGACAAACACCAAAGCACTGAAGGCAAGTAGGCAAGTCTCCTATGAAGGCATAGGCTCATTTTCATGTGGACCTTTCCCCCTCAAATACAAATGACAGTCCAAAAGACATGCACACATGCAGCATATGTGAACACAAAGGTGGAACTCAACCACTGTGATATTGTGGTGTAATTCTTTCTGGCCGGGTGGATCTGTCATCCTTCTGAGCGGCCAAAGGGTGCCCAGATGAATCTGGTGCTGCTGTCGTAAGAAAGGTTTCCAACCTGTAGCTCTAACAATAGAGGCTTGTACTTGCAGACCCAGAGGCTCCAGGTTCAACTCCCACAAATGATCCACCCAGAGTGGTTGTCAGAGAAACCCTGGCCTTAGAGGTAAGGACTTACTGGAAATGACTTTGTAATTATTTGATCTCACTTAGGGAAACAGTCCAAAGTTGTACATATGTAACCATCTTCAGACTGGAGTCAAATTCCACCTGGCCACCTATCTGTACAAATATCATGAGTGCAGCCTAGATTTTACACAGACCAGAGCCACAACCAAATCCTGCATGATGAAGCACAAAATCTTTACTTGGCACCTTTCAGATCCTTTTCCTCTCTCCATTTACTTTTAAGTGAATTCCATGCTGGCGAAATCTGCCAACCTGACAGCTTTGACGTCTTGTGTTTATCCACACTACGGGGAGCTGCAGTGTGTGATCTTCTTCTACTGACATTCCTCCAACCTGTTTGGGTGGGGAGAAGGCTGAGTGATCTCTAGAATTACCCAGCCGCTCAGCTATCATAAAAAAACAATGGAAGAAGCTTTAGGAGACAAATTGAAGTGCCTGAGGAAACTGATGGACAATCTCTTGAGAGAAAGCAAACAAATGACAACAAAAACATAGTTCAAGGAAGAAAAGACTGGGTTAAAATGCGAAACTGCCAGTGTTAAGCATGCTGTGAATCTGTTTACCATGTATTTTAATCATGTAACTGATCAGCCTACTGTAACATACACCACATGTTAAGATAGAAGCATCAGATATAAAATTAGTCTGATTTCACACAGTAAAAATGTGAACATGCAAAGAGACATATTAAATGCATTTCATACAATGCCTTTTTTCTTATCATTTTAAGTATGTCCCAATTGTTTTGCCCAGTTCAGAGCCCACTCGAACATTCTAGGCCTGTCCCAAATCCCATACAGGTCAAGAGCTCATTGACTTCAGTGGGTGTTGGATCAGATCCTACAAGATCAAAATTCCTTTAAGGACTAGTATTTCAGTTTGGTTGGATTTGCATTCCACACAGAATTCACTGTAGTTAGCCCATCCTTACAGTGTAGCTACAGCATAACATTAGAGTTGAAGCACTACAAACATGGATTGGGAACAAATTTAGCAATCTGAATAATGAGCAAGCACAGAATACAATATATTTGTTGTCCACCTCAGCCGGGGCTCCTGTGAAGCATCACCAGTGAACATTCAGCTGGTGTATTTTGGCCATTTCTTACCCATTCGAGTCATTAATCATTTATCTTAATTATCTCGGTGGTATTTTGCGCTCCTCCCCCACCCACGCCGCCTGTCTGTTTATGGTATCCATCTGTTGTTCCTAATCATATACTTGGACTGCAAGATCTCTGGAGACAGGACCATTTATTCATGACGTGTGCATAACACTGCATGCACTCCAACCTTGGTCACCCGTTGAGACCTCACATAATGTCTCACCATAAATCATAGTAACTAACGATACTTTTCAGGTATGCTGTGCATGCATGCATGGACAGACACAAACACACATATATATATACACACACACACACACAAGTGCAATAGGTATACATATATTATAAATGTGTGTGTGTATAAAACTCTATTGAAGACAGAAGTGTCAATGCAACTAAGGTAGGTGTCACTTAAATCCTGGGAAGGAGAAAAGAAGGAGGCATGACCAAGAGTTTTCAAATGCAGAATTTAGTTGGGACTATCTTCTGCCTGCTCACCCCCTCTAGCTGTAAGACACAGCTTTGCACTACGGAACACAACAGTAGTCAGTAACGCCACTTCAGTTGCAAGACAGTTGCACAGGAAAAGAATAATATCTTTCTGCTTGCACAGTTACGTCATGCACAACACAGAGGAAGTTTAAGGTCCTCTGAGGTCTACTGATACACTCATTAAAATTTGCATGGACTTCCCTGGGAACAGGGTTAAGGAAACACATGCTTTTGTAAAGCCCATCGTGTGTGCTGTGACATAGAAGAGAACAGCAATGTCATTGGGACTAATCAAGGATTTAGAAGTATTCTCGACTGGTTTAAAACTATTTTCCAATTTAAAAATTGCTTTTGTTCTGCTGCAAAGAGTCAAAAATGGTTTGCAGTGGTACTGAAATGTGTTTGTGCTGGAACTCTACTTCAAATGGAACATTTATTTCGACCTGGCCTAGAATAAATTAGGGAAGTCTTCCTGATTAGACAAAATTTCCAGACTCAGTTGTCTTCCACTGACAATGTTTTACCTTGCCAAGATGCACTTCTCTCTGCTTGAGGTGCATCTCAGTGTTCAGGAATGAGGCTGACTATAACTGCATCTTGTGCTTTCCCATGTTCACAGGTATCGAGGCAGGCAAAACTTCTTTCCTTTTTACCCATATTGCAGATCAAAATAAAATTCACCTGTATATCCTCTGCCAAGCTCCAAATCTTAGGCCCAGATACAGATTCCACATTATGCCATGGGCAAAGCCTAGGAGGCACAGAACATCAGCAAAGCTTAAGCCGTTGTTTAAACACTTCCATGCTCTAAAGAGGGGACAGTTGCACTGTTAGGGCTAGGTATGTTGATCCTCTCCAAAATCTTATGCTCCAGACCAGCCATATTTGGCACGAGCTGGGCTCAGAGTCGGCAAGAGAGGCTGTGATTCTGCATTTCAACTATGCTGAGCACGGGAGCAGGAAAGGGAACTTGGCATTTGCAGCCCAGCTTGAGAGGCCTTCACCCAACGTGAAAGTGGGGCATTCTCCATCATCCATGGGCACTATGTTCTGTATGTTCTGTGATGGAAAAGATGACTGAAAAAATGTGTTGGCAAGGGAATGGAATTCATTCTGTTGCACTGAGAGACTCTGTGCGTGTTTTGTGAACAAAGAAAAACTTTGCTCTGAAGAGTTGTCATTATCCCCAACACTGAAGTCACTTCAACAGAGATGGACCCAGGGATAAAATAAAATAATAATAATAGAAAAGCTACAGAACAGGAATATACAATGGGTCTGTCTGGTACTTTGCTAATGACTATCATCTGGTTGCAACAACGGTAGGATATGAAACTCTTTCTTAATGTACACAGAGCAAAGGAAACCCCCTAAGCAAACATACCAGCAAAACAATTAGGTGGTTAATCACAACGTTGGCCATGAGATGTTTTCTCCATTTTTCCACTTCAAAGGAACAGTGATTAATAAACAGTGTTGCCTCTTCTAGAGAAGTGAGTCACCCCCCTGCCTACACCGGGGTTATGCTCACACTGGTGCTGCTGCTCCTCAGACCGTGCGAGTGTTGCCTCAGGAGGAGGAACGCTACATTTCAGAGTGCAGGGCTCCCCACCAGATCACACAGCATTGCTCTGCACAGCTTCATCCCTAATGCCCCTGGTAGGGCACTGTGTCCAGAGATCTTGGTAAAACTGCTCTGAAACATTGCTCAGCACACCTGGACCCGCGGCATTTGAGATCATGCACTCCCCTCACCCCTGCCACTGTATCATCTGTGCTAATCTCAGTGACTCTAAAGGATATTGCCAGCAAAGCAGGTCCTCATCAAGTCTCTACCAACACCAAATCAGTGGAGAAGCACCAATTCACACCAGCCGCAAGGGTGGCTTCATGCTTTAACACACTCTGATCTTCTTATTGCCCATAATGTGCAATTTGCAAGATAGACACTGGGGCTGCTGCAAACTTCCTCCCAGCCTCTGCTCCCTAGAGCCTTGCTGCCTGAAGTGCTCTTTCCTAGCAGCAGCCTGGCTCTTCGAAGGGCACAGCCCTGCAATGGCACTTGTCCCCTTCGGCCACTCTGATTTTGTTTGCAGGGTTTTTCTTTCTCTGTTGGAGCTCTAGGCGGGAAGGAACAGCCACAGAAGAGTTGGCTCTGCTCAGCAGGGCCTCTGCTCATTTCCTGAACACATTTTGACGCGTTCCGTGTGTGACCAAACTTGGGCTGGGATCCCAGCTGATATTTTAACTTCAGTCTCAATAGACTTCAAACTTTAGCCACTGTAAATAACTTCCTGACATGCACTCTGCCTTCATTTTGGCTCTTTTGCTTGTGTACAGTATGCATACATATATTTTTCATGTTTCTTAGGTTTCTCCATGGAAGCTGTCAAGAAGATGATGGCATCTTAGACAAATTGCCTGTTCCTTGGTGAAGCCTGGAGACACCAGACTGTTTTAAAAACTCCATACATAATAATAATAATCACATTTTCTATGTAATGAGATACAGATGAAATGGTGT
This sequence comes from Tinamus guttatus, assembly GCF_059628265.1. Lineage (NCBI taxonomy): Eukaryota > Metazoa > Chordata > Aves > Tinamiformes > Tinamidae > Tinamus > Tinamus guttatus. The sequence goes on along the minus strand of NW_028288774.1, from coordinate 10,548,582 downwards.
GCCATGTTCTAGGAGGTATTTACAAGACAGAGAACCTTGGAACAACCACCTGGCTCCCAACCAGGGAGACATCTATGTGGGGAACCTGGTTCCAGCAATCATCAGAAACAGAAACAAAGCTCTCTGTGAAAAAACAAGATGCAAAAATTCTCTGCTGTGGTAATTAGGAATAAATTTTACCCACATAGGCTGTTTATTACTCCCAGAGTTGGTTTATGCCTTCAGACACCTGAATTCTCCATTCAGCCTATTAAAGCACTTAAGCTTGTGCTTAACTTTAAGTATACCTAGATCCAATTAGACATTAGTGTGCTAAAAGCTGATTGAATCATCACTTATAAATCATCCAGTTTAGCCTTTGTTTAACAGAAGTCAGAGAACTTCTGCACTTTCTTTGTGCGTTTTGGATTTCAGACATGTCATTTAGAAGAGGGGGAATCCTCTGTTTTGGAGTACAGCATGCTCGGGCCCTCCCACAGTGTAGGTGACAACTGACATTTGGAAACACAGCACTGAAGAGGTTAACAGAGACTGACCTTTCCCTTGCGACTGCCTTTCCCAGCCACCACAAGGAGGGTTAAACTCTTTGGAAACAAGGATTATGCAGGAAAAAACATCGAAAGTGTTGCACACGCCTCACTTTGGGTGTCATCCATCCCACGGCTTCAGCCTTTCATCAAGGTTCCTTTCACAACATTTAAGAGCTGCAAAGACATCTAAGACCTCATTCCAGGCTCCCCCTTCTCCTGGAGCTTGATCTGAGGGCAGAAAGTGGAAATTCAAAACAAATAGTAAACAAAAACAAGCTCTCCTAAGTGTAACTGACATGCTTGTTTGGAAATTCCCCAGCTAGTTTTACTCCCCGTCTCCTGCTCACTCTGGAATTTCTTTTTTCATCTTTTTTTTTTTTCCTGCTTCAGTAACAAGAAAAAACAAAGGACCAGAATCAAAGAAGAAAATAAAAGTACTTCATAAAGAATCCTTTGTCTGATGTCAGGGACCTGCCCAGCTTGTCAACTCTAGAGTGAACGGATAGGGCAGGCTGGTCTCGTCTTCAGCTAGATGCCTGTTGGGTGTCTGACACGATACCACTTCAAACATTGCTGCTTGCTCCGGGATAGGCACATTCTATTGCTGAATGGCCTAAACCAAAGTCCCAAACGTCTAGAGAATTTGTCTCTGAGTCAAGGTCTGAGCTGACCTATCCTAGAAATTCTGGTTTTGTCTGGCCCAGAATTTGTTGACCCTCTGCAAAAAGGAATTGGGAGTGCAAACCTGTCACCACAAGATGATGCAGATGGGAGGAATTCTGGGCAGGCTGCTTTAAGGTCCTCAAAACAGTTTCTCAGTTGGTAGAAGCCAAGCTTAGCTGCAAGACTGTCAGTGGAACCACATGCATCTAAACCTAACATGAATCTAGCCTTTTCTTGGTAACATTCACGGCACTCCAGGGCATAATGGACAGCTGATAGAAAATTTGACACTGATTAAAATATAACAGCTTTATGCCTTCAGATTACAGTAGGAGGACATTCCCAATAGCCATCAGAGAACTCCAGAAAGTCCTCCAGCAAACCCAAATTCCTCACACTTGCATTGCTAGGTTGCCCAGGCGCATCACTTGGAAATTTGTGATGGTGCTGCTACAGCCTCTCTGCTCATATTAGCCCATGATGGGCAGGGTTTGGGGATTCTCAGCAGCCAAAGTAAATCACTACAGTTTCACTTCTTGTCAAAGGACGAAACCATACAAGGCTACTCTCTATCCATCAAATTTGCTTTCATGGGTTAAGACATCTTTAATGTGCAGAGTCAAGAAGTGAGATGCTTAGAATTCATCTGCCATTGAAAGGAAAAGCATAGGCAGGGCCATCAGTGTTGCAAATGAAAGGGAAAAATTTATTTTCTGGAGGGAATAGGTGATCCAGCAAAATATCAGTGCCACTATCTTATGCCTTCTAGGATGGCCTTTGCACCAGTTGCTTCTTTCAAGTATTTGTCACCAACCAAGAAGTGCAAGTATTTGGTCTGCTTTAGCATTAGCCTTGTGAACTCTGCAGCAAACAATTTGTGCATACTGAGTTCCTTAAAGAAATTAAGCCATGCATAAGTTATCATTATCATGAGCTGTGCTTCCTTACCCTTGCTTCACCAGCAGGGAAACTGAGGCAGCAGGAGGTAATACACAACACAGTGGTAGATGTGAGAATGTCTCACCCCAGACTTCCAGCCATCTGTTCTGCCTATGAGACAATGTTGGCTCCTAGGTAAATAATGAAGCCATCGCACCCAAATGTTATTTTTAAATTGAGGGTATTGGGTTTGGCACAAACTTCAGCATAGCATGACCATGGGAGTCCTGAGGAACAAGTGCCCTGCACAGATGGAGTTGCTTTGGGGAAACCTTGTTGTTCTGCTCCATTTATGCAACTGGTTGAACGGGCGCCCAGACTGCAGCCCATCAGCTGCACAAGAGCACAACGAGAGCCTGAACAGAAAGGAAGCAACACAGTCATGGAGCTGGCTCTACCAACCACCACCTCCTCCACCCTGGTGCCCTGGCCTTAGTTGCGCCGGTCAAATCCATAGGGGGGCAGCAAACCCTTTGCAGTCATGGGAGTTAATTCCCCAAACGATCCTCAACACTCTGTCCCTTGGTAATTAGAGAGCCCCACACATTCCCAGCACACAGAGGTACTCCTCAGAAGGTCAGCATGGACTCCACAAGCTCAGAGGAGGGAAAACAGGCTGCAAAGTCTCTTTGAACTCAGCTGCCACATGGACCTGGACCACAGGTAGACACCTCAGTTGAGCAACGCTGTGGGAGGAAACATCAGTGCGTGTGAGCCCACCAGTAGAGACAGCAGAGCTCTGGGAAAGCAGGCGAGCTGTGCAACACATCCCTGGGTTCAGGTTACAACAGTAAAATCCACACTTCCAGGCAAGGCTGACAGAACCCATCTGTGCTTCAACTGATGTGGACCCACTTGGAGCATACTTGGAGCAGATTTGAGCATACAAGGTCAAAGACATGCAGGACTTTCATTACTAGACAGAGCCCAGATGCTGAAGCAGGTAAAATGGTACTGCAGTGGACAGGAACCATTCGTCAATTTTAACTGATGAGGCCTCAAGTGACCCTGAGCCTTAGGGCACAGGATTCATCTTAAAATCCACATTAGCTACACTGTCCAACAACCCATTTCTTCCAGCAACCTGGAGGCTGCATCTCCAGCCAAGCAACTCTAGAAACCTCCCCCTAATGCATTGATGTGACCAAGGACAGGAGGATGCTGTTATTGCTATTTGTACTAGGATGGTGCCAAAAGCCCCAGTGCAGGCTAGCGTTTGCAGCGCAGCACAAACTTCATGGATATTACCTCGTAGGTACTAACGGACTACTTTACAAAGCCCAGAAGCCTCATTATGCCCAGTCACCCACCTAAACTCAGAACAGAATTTGCTCTCCTGACAGGCAAAGGAGAACATGCAGGTGACTTACCCAGTATCCCACAGGCGGCCAGTGGCAGAGCTGGGATTAGCTCACAGCTTTCCTGATTTCTCCCCTCCCAAACTCCAGCCACACTGTCTCTTTACTGCTCGTTTTTGCTTCTCTCCACCCAGCTGTCTTTACTGAACAGGCTTCCTACAGTGCCTTTTAGGCAGCTGTCAGGTTTGGATGAGTGTCTCACTCCATCAAATGGGCTGTTCCCCTCCACGCTGTCCCTGTGTGCGCTGTTAACCCTGATTTCTCATTGAAGAAAACAAGGGAAGAGCAAGTCAGAGCGCTCCATGGCAGCTGGGTGGGAGTTTGCCTCCTCCCCTCCACAAGAAATGGCTTTCTCCATGCTTCCCCCTCTCCACAACAGCCTTCCTCAGAGATGTGTTTGCTTTCAGCTCCCTTCCAGGAAAAAAAAAGCTCCTCTTTCTCTCTCTGCTCTCCTGAAAAACAGCCTGCTTCCTTCCTCCCCAACATCCTGTTGTGCTCCAGGCATGGATAACTCTGGGCAGTGGTGGACAGGTGAAAAACTGACCACTGTTGCTTCTATTTTTCTCCTTAATTGGGGAAGGGAGGTGGAAAATTAGTTCCACCAATTCCCCCAAGCTGATCTATCTTAATACATAGATTTCCCTTCCCTCAGCCCCTGAACATGCTCTCCAGTTGCTGCTCGCCTCCACTAATTGCATCCCAGACTAAACAACTCTACCCCCCTTTCCTCGGGTCACCTGCCTGCTCTGGCTACTGCCTGCCTGAGCTCGGAGAAGAGACACAGTCGCTGCACCAGTTTCTAAACTTTAATGAGCTCCCAAGGAGGGGAAGGGGAAACACTGCTGTGAAGGGAAGAAAAGAAAAAAGGAGAGATTTTGGAAGGAGCTTAAGAAATAAGCCTGCGGGTGAAGGAGATGGCACCTCTTGGGAAAAGCCAGCCGTGTCAAAAGACTTACCATGCTGATGCTCGGGTAGAACGGTGTATGCTGACCCCTTTGCAGCAGTCACCCACCCAGCCACGTTTCCCATCTCCCTTTAGCATCCCATGGCCCAGCAGCCTTCCAGTAGGATCCCAAAAAGCTTTTGGTCTGGCCCAGCTGTGCAGATATCCAGGAGGAATGGTAGCACCAGCGGGGAGAATGACCGAGCCCTCCAGGATTTTGCCTTGCTACTCTATGATGTCAGGCAAAATGACTTTGTTGGTTGTTTCTGGCCATAAGGATCTAAAGATGCATGCAGCGCTAAGCTTACTGATGGGAGTCTATGCAGGCCTGACTTGCAGTTCTCCAAAATTTCATAAGCAGAAAACTACATCAAGAAATACTGAAATAACAAACCTGTGGCTCTGGAGTTCAAACATCAAAGGCAGGGCGAGATAAAATTTTCCTCAGCATTGCTCCTAGTGGTGAAACATGAAGCTAGCTATCTGGGGCAGGGGGGCAACAGTCTCCAGAACTCCATTACAACAGCACCTGGGGCTTGATCCAAGGGGAGGGCTGTTTGCAGAGCCTCCACAGGAAGGAAAGGTTTATCAAGGTCTTTCTGCCTATTCTGAAGCTGGTTTTGATTAAAGTAGGAATTGCCACCAGAGCTCCCTTCTCTTGCCCCAGTAACGCATAACACACCACCCCCATCTCCTTTGCTGCCAGTTTGCTCTAATAAAAAGCAGAGTTATGTCTGAGAAACATGTTGTACAAAGATGGACCCTCCAAGCAGTCAAATAGATGCATTAGCCAGCATTTAGTCAGACACATGCATACACAAATCCCTTCCTTGCTTGTAAACAAGACAGATCGCTTTCTCAGCTGCTGTATATGAATGTCAAGCTGCTGTAAAAGAAACCTCTCTCTTCCACTGTTTTAGGGCTGCATGCAAGGTGATCTGGAAGAGGAAGCTTGCAAAGCTACAACACACCTTTGCAAATCTAGTATCCTGACACCTCCCAGCCAGTGTTTCTAATTCCGGATTTTAACTTTCAAAAAGTATTTGCCTAAATGATCACACAGTTATAGCAGGTTCAAGCCAGGAGACCTTCGCTGGTGTCCATGTAACATGCAGCAAAGCCATACTCATGCTACAGCAGCACCCGAAATGCTGCAACAGGACATCACCGGCTTCCTCAAGTTAAACAATTCTCGTGTCACGGCTCCAAGAAACCAGCTACTTAACGTATTTATTATAAAGAACATTACAGAACAGCTGAAGGGGAGCAAGCAGTTGCTTCCTCCTGGGCTCTCTAGGGTAGCTACCAGCAGGTAAACTTTGAAAGAGCCGCAGTTCTGCCTGGGCCACTATTTCTGCCCCTCTGACACAGTAAAAGCCTTAAGAACAGCCTGGAAAGAGAAACCCTTTTCATGCAATTTCCACCATGCCACAAGTTTACAGCACAGCTCTTTGCTCTCTCAGGTGGCTAGCAGGGAGGACACCACGTCAGCAATGTGGCAGAGGCACTGCAGAAGCCAACGGCAGGCGCACAGCCCAGGAACAGCCTCACGAGCAGAGGGAATGTCGGGTGGGTGCCGTGTGCTCTTGCTCAGGGCACACTGCAGCTTCTGTTCCCCCGTGCCACCAGAGGTGCTGTCACACCAAGGTGGGAACAGCCACTGGAAAAGATGGAACCTTTCACACAAGGTAACGGCAGTGACCTACGCCACTAGGCCCAACACACAGTCAACACCCATCAGGCTGTTTGCTCCGTTCCTCCGTACTGCCTCATGAAGCCAGTGCCTGAGCTCAGCCCTCAGCTCACAGGTGCAGTCCAGCCATGGGTGGCCGGAGGCCAGCGGAGGGCTGTGAGGACCACCTGCCCCCAGAGGAGGCTGTGGGGAGCCCGGGCAGCCCTAGAAATCCTGCACAGACACCCTGGCCTCCCTCCTTCCCGTCAGCACGTCCCCCCTTTCCCCTCAGCACAACACATCTCTCCATGTGGGCAAAGCGCTCCGCTCGGGCCCGCTTCCCGCAGGAGCGGCCTGAGGCACGCGGCACCTGCCTCCTTCCCGCCAGCCCCCTTCTGCGGGCACACAGGGTCTTCCCTCTCTTTTATCTCGCACTTCATTTTCTTTACGTGGGTTCGTGGAGCTTATTGGGACACCCACACGGCAGGCGGTGGACGAGTCATTAAAAGTCAGACAAAACAAGCCGTGCTGATGCCCAAGGAGCGCCATAGTGAACTTCCCACGTAGAAAGCGTGACCCAGCACAACTGAAAGGGGGCTCTTCTGAAAGGGGTTTGAATCCTGCTATGAATTAGCAATGAGGACTATATTTCTAGTTTTATTACGTTGCCTATAGCAAGGGGTGTTTGAGGGAGTGTTCCCAGCATTTTATAGCTGCCTGGGCAGGGTTGCCAACCCCATGCACCCAAAAATTGTGAGACACACTCAAAATATTGAGAGACTGACTTTCCATAATCACAATTCTATTATTATTATAAACCCCAACAGAAAGACCTTCTTTCTGCCATCTGTTTTTCTGAGGTTTTAAGATTTATGCCATCAAACGCTGCATGCATAAGGGCATTTTTTAACTTGACCTTACAGGTCCCATATAAATCACATGAATTCAGGAGTTTAACCTTTGGAGAAAAACCACTAAATATGGGAAGACTACTCCATAACTGAAAACTGCAATCACTGGCTGCCTCCCCAATAAATTATATTGCATCTTTCTGACAACGGGTCACCAGTTGCTCTAATCATATGGCCACAAGCACCTAGAAGGGACATGGATCTGCTGTAAGTTTTTGAAGAGGGATACTCTCCAAAGAGAAGGGAGAAAAACTCAAGCACATTTATGTGTATTTAAATACATGCATAAGAATAGTAAGGTTAGAATATTCATCCAAAAACTGTGTTTCTCCTTCCCCTATTCCAAGCTACGGCCAACCAAGCTATGCCATGCATGACAAGAACACGTACCCTTTATCCTCTTAGTCTCTGAGCTAGTAGACTGTACGATTTCCATTAACACTGCAGCTGAGCCCTGGTAAGCAGGGCTATCAGGCCAGAATCTACTCTCGCTCCTACTACTGTCCCACCAAATGGCTCCTCAAGGAGAACAGGTTTGTCGTGACTTAGACTGGTATAACCAGTATAAAATCCATTCTGCCCTAGGAAACACTGTTAAATACTGCAGGCCACAAACAGGACCCAAGAGTGCCTTAAACAGGATTAGCACTGCTTGAACTCTGCAGCCCATCTTCGGAAAGTTAGATGCGGAGTGTTGTAACAAGAGACGCACAGTACGAAACAGCCAGGAGATGCTGTCTCACACCATAGGTGGACAATCCTCCCAAGGAAAAGGATCCAAAATGGCACAGAGCCACTGCAGCAATACCTACACTTACTATCCGCCACAGAAAAGGAAAGAGGTTGCGGGCTGCACTTTTTGCATTTCCCTTTGATCCTTGCCTAGCTCCCCAGGAGTCACCAGGAACTGGCAGTAATTTATAATATGCTTTCGGCTGCTCTGATTTATTCTGGGAGCTGAACTCAAGTTCAAGGAAGTTAAATAGCCAGCTCTGCTTGGCTTTCACTGGGGGAGTGACACACAAAACATTACAAATCCCCAGTGTGGCATTCTCTAGGCTTTGCCAACGATGGGTAAAGAAAGCATAACTTCACACTAAGAGAACATGTAAACAAGAGATGGCCTTTTTGCAGGTAAGATGCAGCGATCGGTTCTGGGCAGCCCTTTTTCTGGATGAAATACTGATCCTGCAACTCTCGAATCATGCTGGGACATTAGTAACTGACATGTAGAGAGCACTGAAAAAATAAAGATAGAAGAAAAATAAATTTTATGACTCTCAACCAAAACAGAATGAGAGGTTTTTTCCCCCATGTATTTTCAATTTCCTGAAATAACATACAAAAACTGGACAGCCCAAAGTTTGTTTCAAAAAGCAGAACTGCAGAAGTTATTCATTATCAGTAAGACTGATTGGAAATTCAGCCGCTGGCTGGGTTTTTTTAATTCCACTTACAAATTGTTCACAAACTGATCCTAATTTTTCCCAAGTGAATCTACAACTTGCAAAAGTATGCCCTTGAGGGTAAGGAAGTCCACAAATGCAACGGGTCAGCAGTACCTAACTCCCTTTGACTTCCCTGAACAACTCAGCCTTCACCAGCCCATTGAACAAAACCAGCTGCTCTCTAGGAGTTACTCACATGCTTTTGGCTTTGATTTTCACTTTTTGCTGTTCGCAGCATGTGACTGCTCATCTACACTACATGGTTTGATTCTGCACCTCGACTGGATGACCAAAGGCTTTTAAAGCAAGAGAATAAGCAAGGCTGAATAATGAAGAAGTCACTTACAGTTCACATTTTTTTGGACAAAACAAGCTTTTGTGCTAAAGTTTGTGAAGCCTTTTAGATTCATAAACATTTTCCCCACTGCTCAAAGGTCATCCGAATACTCATAAATAACCAATAATATAACTCTTTGGAGACTAACAGAGCCAAGTCAAACTGACAGTTTGCCAACATGTCCACAATAATGTTTATTCCATTAGTGCACCAGACCCTGCACTGGAACACTTGACACTGCCCCTTCAAAACAAAATGAAAAAAAAAGAAAGAAAGAAAGAAAGAAAGAAAAAAAAAGAAAGAAAAATCCATCTGAATGAGTCAGAACACCACGTGATGACTTACCCCTTGCAGGCTACTCTGCAGCAGGCACTTCCATCAATCTGTATATGAGATGTCAAACCATTCAGTCTATAAACCCACTTTATTATAAATACTAGTATCCTGTCTCGGTGGATTTGAGGATTTTCTTTTTTTACTGATGAAGCTTTAAATCAAATCTAACTCCATCAAAGCAGTAATGTTACAGTATTTCAGAAGCAAGCAGCTTTGATTCCAAGCATGCCAAAAGGCTGGGGGGAAGGAGATAGTAAAGGGGAAGAGCAAAATCTTTTAGCCATCCTTCCTCAGCATCATTGCGAAACCTTTCCCTGAAACATAAGATTGAAGTCAAATTGCCATGTTTTAAACAAAACACAGTGTGTTATTGTGCTGTGCTTCTGAAACAAGGAAGGCAAGTCAAGAACTTTTGGACATCTCAGATTTTAAGGTATAAAAACTCTGGCTGCATTGGTATCTATACCTTCCTTTCTCCTTTCTTTCCTTCTTTTCTTTCCTTTTTTAATTTTCCCCCTTTTCTTTCCCTTCTCTCCTACTCTCCTTTTCTCTTCCCTTCTCATTTTACCTTCTCTTTTTCCTTTCCTTCCCTTCCCTTCTTCTTTCCTCTTCCCTTCCCACTGGAAAGCAATTGAAAGCTGAAGCTCCAAATAAAATGCTCTGAAAAGCTCCATTATGCTTTTGGACACATTTTCCCTTCTCAGGTTTTTATCCAGTAGGATGTGAAGTAAATATTCAAAAAAATGTGCGTGCAGGTGAGCATGTATAAATATGTCCATTTACGGAGAATGTGTGAAAACACATGAAAAGTGTACGTGTGCACATGTGCTTGCATATAGCTCCTTTTCTTTTACAGCCTTAGGAGACTTTAAAAGCTGGATCCCACAGGTTAGTGCTGTACGTTACAAACAGTGTCAGTATGAATAATGGGGGCAGGATATTCTGCCAGAGGGTCACGGAACAGAAAGCACGTAGAAAGGCAATATTGTCCAAGAAGTACACGCAAAACAGACTCGGGTTTGAAACGCGGTGCAAGATAAAGACCACGATCAAGTTATTGACTTTCAGGCCAGAGGCAGCAAAAGGCCCATTTAATTTAACCTCCTGTAAAGTGCCTAAACTACAGTCTCAACCAGGAATTCCTGCTGTGAATGGAACACTTTTCCCAGCAGCTGAAAGTACAAAAACATTTAAGCAGGTGTTTAAAGTCAAGCTGTACCTTGGACATTATGACTGCTCTTGGTCTTGCTAACAGATCCCTGAACTAGGAAATCGGGGCCAGATCTTCTGCTGATGAAGGGCCTTAATTTTAACTCTTCCCTAGATTATCACACAAAGTTCCAGGCACAATGCAGACACTCAATGTCTGTTGGCAGCCAGAAGGGAACAACTATATCCTGGTAAACAAAGGATAGGCTATCCTCAGAATATTCCTCAGGTATATTTTCTGGAAACCATTTTCTTATTTGTTTTTACTCCGACTAGTGAAAGATGAATACATTTTGCTCAATATTTCAAACACTTGAATAGCATTTGTATGAGAGCTCAGCATAAACCTTCTTGGGCCTGAAGTTTGCACATGAAAGGCTGGAAAATGCAGTAGAGAAAAAAAACACCAAGGAAAGGTTAGCACAAGAAATAGAGCAGAGAGAAAAATCCTGTTGAAAAAATACATTCAGTCTATACAGTATTACACCCACAAAGGATGTTATATGCCAAGAGCTAGCAGTCTGATAAGTGCCAGAATCCAGGTTATTCGCATACAGTAACTGGTTCCCCTGAACACGGTTGTTGTGACACGGCCAGTTTTTTCCACAGGACACCCCAGATCATTCTGCCCTCGTCTCCATCCAAGCCCGAATTTTTCTACCCGTCTCCCACAGCCCGTCCTTGTTCTGCCTCCTTCTGTGCTGCTACCTCCTTAACCAAGGTCCCATCCTCCCGATTCCTTCTGGAATTCTGAACCTGTCCACCACCCGGATGCTATTTGCCTCACTAATCTTCCCAGCAGCTTATCCTGCTCACATCTACACGGCCCATTCAGTTTTTCCTTCCCATCCTTCTAGTTCCTTCAGCCACCTCTTTCCCATCAGCCTCCAGCATTTGAGTCCACAGAGCAGCTGCCAGTTCCCACCTTTCCCTTGTCTCCTCATGCCAGCCTTCCTGTCTCTATTTATTCCCTTTGCTGCCTTCTGCACCAAGTCTAGCCATTTGATGTCTGGTTGCAAATCTCCTCCTTACCTCCTAGACACTAGCAGAACTGCCACCGCTGAGACCACAGGAAAGACAGATTGTCTTTTTGTCTCCTCTCTAGCATCATAGTACCCATGACAGTCATTAGGAAGGTTCATGGATAAAATATACCCAGTTGCTTTGAGGATAAGCAGCACAAACATGGACAGTTCCAATGGATCCATGAGATAATCTACCATACCCTCGCTACCACAAGCAAACTCAGACATCTTTTTTTTTTTAAAACCCCTACAACATACATCTCTCTCTTCACAGGAAAAACAGCAGGTTCTTCTTCAGCCTGAGAGGGTTGAACTCATCTGTCTGCAAAGAAGGCATCTACTTTAAACAAGTTGTCTAAACTACTTCCATCATCAATCTCCAGAGTGCAATCCATCTCACCTCTATTGGATATCTGCATTAGAAGGAGCTGACTGAAGACACCCATCTTTCTACAGAGAGGATGGAGGATCTCAGACAAATCACATAAAACCAATACCTAACAAACAGACAGGATTAAGTAGGCAAACTCCAACTCCCCGTGGTTCATCGGTCAAACCTCCTTTTCACTCATAAGAAGAAAATCATGGGAGTGCTTCAATGTGATACTTTTTTTTTTCCTTGTTTCTGGTCCTTTTTTTTTTTTCCTCTACAAACATGAGAGGAAAAGCTGGTGTTTTCTCCTAATCTCATTCTTAGAAATGGCTGAGCCATTTCAGCTGAAATCCCAAGAAAAATGCAGTTTGAATCACACACATGGCACCCAAAAATCTCGGTAAGAAGATCTGCAGATTGGCAAAGACATAAGCAATTGAATACATGGTCTTATGCTAGGAAATGTCGAATGACTTCAAGAGGTACTAGGCTCCTCCTCTACACCTAAAACAAGATACAAGGAGGCCACTCTACCTTGCCATGAGTTTGAAGTGGTCCTCTGTCCACGGAGTATCACCTCTGTTTTGCCTTAGAGGAGAGACTCTGGTGTTGAGAAGGTTGCCTGCCTTTGTTTTTAAAATGATTGTCCCTTTTGAGAGGAGAGAGGAAAGGAGGAGGGGAAGTCACTAATGAACTTGGAATTCAGTTACAAGGAAAAAATGTGCCTGAAAAGAGACTTTCTGAAGCCAAGAACTTCACAAGATTCAACAAATCTTCCAGCGCTATAGAATATACAGATACGTATCACTCACAGTAACATTCTGCAGGCTCCAGACTATGCTGATTTACCAGGCAGGCTTTTCGATAATTAATGAGGGGGTTGTCAAGTATTTAAAACAGAGCACAGCGACTCCTTCCAATGTAGCCTGCAGAGATGCAGAGAGCATCTGTGTCCTTGGGCACAGGGAGAACAGTGAGCTGTTTCTTGTACAAAAATAAAAGATAGTAAGACCAAGGGAACAACATCCCCCTACCCCCTTCTCTACACCCTCAGGCTCGAGCTGAGTCAATATAACATTGAATGCATGCCTAGTGACAATAAGTAATGAAATGCAGTGTTGCAGTCACATCCCTGCCTCTAGCTTCACTGGATGTGGAGAGATTTCCAGGCTCAACTTCAGATATTTTTGCAGCGATAGATTTGCCAGATACTGCTTTGCCATTTTTTTGCAGCACTTTGACCCATCTGCAACACAGGGGACAGGCCAGATGAGGAAACCTACTAATAAAGTTAATGCAAGAGGGTTAATGAGCAAAAAAGAGCCCCTTTAGTGCCATTTTGCACATGAGGGCGGCACCTGGGATACAGCAGTAAAACACCAAGCCACAGCAACTGAGCGGCACCCATGTCTTCAGGCTGGGAACAGCCACACATCAGGAGAAGCTGCTGGGAACAGCCACTATCCACCTCTTGTTGGAAGTACTGAAACAGAATAGAATAAGCTGTACACTACCTGAGAAGCTGACAACATGCTGGGGTCTTCTGGATGTTACCAGGCTATGAAAGACTGCTCTACACATGCCTCATCAAGTAGAGACAGTCCTGACCTTCAAGAGCAGCTGCCTACAAGTTGTTCTTGCAGCCAAGACAGCTCCCACCCTCCTCGGCCCAAGAGCAGCAGCTGTTATCAGTCCCTTTTGCTAGGGAGCCCTCTAGAACAAGTCACTCAACTCAAGACACTGAGGAAGAGTTTGAAGAGGCCAGGCAACCCCGTGTTTCTGGCCCATGGTGACTTTGAGTGACTTCTGCCTCATGATAACAGCATGAGGGCAACTGGCTTGTGGCTGAGTCCCGAGTGCTACATTGCATGAAAGCAGTGGGAAGGGGGGACCCACCAGCTTGATAGACTTATAGCCAGTGAGAAAACTTTGAATATAGTCCCTGCCAAAAAATCCCTCTTAGAGGAATAAACGTGGTCTGTCAGCAGCCTTCTCATGGCAGCCTAGGCTCTGTCCTCTTTGGCTGCTCCAAAGCACTCACTGTAGAAGAGGTGGCCTTTGACAATTAAAATACCAGGCACTTCAGGTTTTATTGCAAGCCTCCTGCCTTGGAAAGAGTTGATGAAGGTCCCATTGTACGTCTAGGCCTGTGAGCTCCAAAACCTCATGCCTGTGGCTTAGTGGTACATAGGCCTGCCTATAGCACCCACACTCTTCCACCTCATCCCCCTCCCTGCAATCCCACAGCCCCCTGGAGAAACCCTTTGAGTCATGGCAGACGCTTTTCCCCCCACACCTCTTTTCCCCATGTAGTTTCTTAAAGGCATCCAAAAGGATTTTTACCTCCTGGAAAATGGACAAGGCAGCTCCCAAGTGTTCCCAGTTAGAGCGCTCCATAACTTTCCATACCCATGACGTCAGCCGGTGATGGGACCTGGGTTGGTTTTTGGGCAGGGGGGACTCAGGTGCCTGGATTCCACAGCGATTCTTCAGACACTGGGACAAGCCGGCCAGCTGGAGTCTGGGCCGCACAGGCAAATGCACAGGATGCAGTTTTGAAGCCGACCAAGAACTTGCATGTGCAGCATGAGGGTGCCTGCAGATGACACTGCTCCCAGCCCACTTCAGGAACCTGAGCCCAAGGCCAAAGCAGAGCTGCCAAGAGGCTGGCTTGGGAGACGGTGAAGCAGGATCTCACATCCCATTCCCAGTTTTACTGACCAATTAGCACACTGACTTCGAGATAGATAGAAAAAGCCTAGCTCACCACTACCCTGCTCAAACTGCAAGATATAGCCACCACCAAGGAATGTCATAACCATCTCTTCAACAGAAGACACTGTTTACTCACCTAAAGACAACCTCAGATCTCCCTTCACCATGCTGTAGAAATGCGCTACATCTGTGCCCTAATGTCTGACATCTTCAAGCCTTCCAGTGGGTTTTCACCTCCTCCTACACTTCCATGCAAGGAATTCCCATTACCCAAGATGAGCGTGCTGTGGGAAAAGCCAACATTCATTTTTTTTGAGGGAAAAGCAACATATTTAAGACATTTTTTTAAACACTCCAAACACCCCCATGCACAATTTCTGACTCAGAGTCTACCAACTTCATATTGTTGAAGTCAGGGCCTCTTCATCTCCCAGCCGCTGTGGATCTGGCCTCTCATACCCATGTTGGGGAACTTGTTGCCTCACTTAGCAGGTAAAAAGAGCTCCACAATGCAATAGCTGTCATGAGGGTGAGCACCCGCTGAATTTTGCTGCCAAGCTGTCCTGAGCATCGTAGCAATAAATCCTGGCCCTAAAGAGCTCCCCTAGATTCTGCCCTACATGTCTGCTGAGCTGGAGGCGGGAGGAGGCGAAGAGCCTCTACAAAGACTCAGTGGCGAATCTGCTTTGTCTTTCTGTCACCAGCTGTCCATGATGCTACCATTAGGAGGCAGTGAGAACCCCAAACCCCATCTCACCTCATCCCCATGGAGGCTGCAGCCTTGCTCTTCCTGTACTAAAGGAGAACAGCGTCAATGTGAGAGGCTGACAGAAGGAGACCGATTCCCCGGCCCCATGGTGCGGGTACCCATGCCGCAGGGAAGCTGTTCCTCCTCGATAAAAACATAAAAATTAAAATTAAAAAAAGAATCATTTTTCTTCTTCTCCCCCCTCCTCTTGCAGAACGTCTTGGTTTCATCCCACCGTGGAACGAAAACAAATGTTCTAAACCACAACATTTTTCACGAACCGGAATTTCTTGTAGTCTGGCCAGCCCTGGTGGATCAATACCAGTCATTTCTTTCCTCCTCTGCTCTGGCCTTTTCCTTCCAATCTCCTCCCCCCGGCCCCACTCACAGAGGGGAATAAGGGAGCTGGAGGTGTCAAACGGAGGAGTCGGGAACGCTCCAGTTTAGTTTTAAAAGGGGCAGAAAAAACATTGGCGTCAGCCGGAGCAGCAGGGCAGGCGCTGAGACCTTGTTTTGGATTTCACAGAGACTGTCCCTTGGGATAGCTGT
Source organism: Tinamus guttatus (assembly GCF_059628265.1). Lineage (NCBI taxonomy): Eukaryota > Metazoa > Chordata > Aves > Tinamiformes > Tinamidae > Tinamus > Tinamus guttatus. The sequence continues at coordinate 10,532,826 of NW_028288774.1, read as the reverse complement.
TTCCCCCCAACCCCCTTCATTTTTTTTTATGCATGGTTTTGTTTGTAAGTTAAAAGTCGCAGGATTTGCAGTCTTTGAAGCGTGGTCAGCCTGCCAGATGGAATTAGTCAGTGCCTTTCAGTCGGAAATCCCAGGCAGATGAAGCGGGATGGAAGGACGGTGTTTTTCTCATTTACCAGGAAACCCTCTGCCTTGACTCCCACCAAGTCAGCTCGAGACCTCCATAGGACCCCCGAAACATCCCGTACTGAAGGCAGGAAAACAAACAAAGGGCCAAACCTTTCACGTGCATAAAACTGGTGTGGTACTGCCGAAGCCAATGGCCCCCAAGCAGATCCAGCCCAGATGTTTTTGCTGGTACTTGCCTGAAGCTATAAGATGTCAGTGGAGTTTCCTCTGTTTAAAAGCAGTGCTGAATTTGGCTCTCCTCACCCCCTGACTCATACCATCTTTCCATCTCTTCCTACCATGGCCTATCTCAAATCAGATATTCCTGTTCCTGGACTCCTCAAGGTGAACACTCCTTCTCCTAGGTGGGTCTTTCTCCCATAGCTCTGATTCAGCCCTTGCCTTTTTTTTTTTTCACAAAAAAACGCCATTTTTGAAACTTGAACCATGTATTTTCTCTTTTCTTCTTCATTCTTCTCTCTTTCCTAGCCCATCCTTCACTGGCCACCATGGCTCTGCCAAAAGCTTCAGGTCATTCCTCAGGCAGTCCCCTGACTAAATTATACTTAGAGAACATCCACTTATTTCCACATCATCCAAACCACCACCCAAGATGACACTTAGTACCGCTTGTTCCAAACTTGCAATGTATGGATGACAGACCATCATAAACACATGGAGAAACATCAGTAGATGTGAGAAGAGCTCAGAAGTCTTCAACCGTAGCTGACAGACCCCCTGTGAGAGACCAATGCTAATCACTCATCAGCTGAGAGCTCATTTTCATTTCGCACAAGGATGGAAGGGGCACAGAGGCTCGCTGTGGGATTAATGTCCGGTACTGCTGTTCAGAGCAGCCCAAGGGTCTGTGCGTGGTTCAGATCCATTCACAGGAGTCCTATTTACCTTTGGACTCCTCAAATCTCTCAGAAGTACTGTAGTTACCTCATTGAGAAGGTCCGAGCAGCACACAGACAAAGTGATCATGGTGCTCAAATAATTGAGGAAACGATTAAACAAGCACTAATACACACCTGAGGAGATCTTTTTTATAAATGAAATAGGCCACATCTTAAGCACAGCGAGAGACAACCAGCATCCACAATTATTACTGGCATTACATTACTTACTGAACAACCAAAGCCAGAGACATTTTTTGAAGACTTATTTAAAACTTGCAGTCTGCAAAGGCATATATAGATGGAAAAGCAGAGAGGAGACATGACCCTCACGGCATCATACCGCAGATGTAACCTGGGCTATGGGCCCTCATACCATGTTGTTGTCCTACGGAGGCGGTGTACTTGGGATGCTCGTGGCAAAAGCTCAGGAAAACATCCAAGCAATGGGTGTGAATCTCAAGACCTGGTTAAACTGTGGGACTCACTGTTTCAGGATTTTGGCTGAGAATCAGCATAGCATTTAAGTCCAAAAGGATTAATGATTCAGATTAATCAGAGCACAAGGAGAAACGAATGAAGCCCAGCCAACGCCTGTGATAATTTAAGGGAGGCCAGTCTGCAGCCAAGCTGAGAACTACAGATGCTCACATAAGACTGAGCAGGAACTATCATTTGCCTTAGACTACAGACTACTTTGACTGATAGCTGAAGATAAGGGGGTCTTTCACTTTCTAATACCATATACTTGGCCAATGAATTGGGTATCATCTTCCTCCTAGGGATCGACACTGCTCTTCATAGAAGATATACACCATGAACTTGTCTTGCCACAAATTTTCTGTGTTTCAGTACAGATAGGCAAAGGGGACATGGACACATAACGGCACAGAAACCCCGAAGCAGATGCTATCCTCCCCCACCTCCGGATGGCAGTTTCTCTACAAAAGACTCATCCTGCTGCCATGTGAACGAGGATATTGCTCATCTCAAATAAGAAGCAACTCAAAATGGTCACAGGGATCTTCTCTACAAAGTTTAAGCTTTTGCCTACCCTTCCTATCAGCCACCGCATCAATAAACATCTCCACAGACATGCTAGCAGTAGGCAGTCTGTGGGAGCAACGCTGGCTACCTAAAGGGATGAGCAACATCTGGCGCCCATAAGCAGATGCCTAAAACCTTCCCAGCATTGCTGCAGAGCAACACAGCCCTTGGATGACTAAACATAGCTCCAGCTTGCTGGACCCCTGCACTACAAATTCACCTGCCCCTCGTGAAGAGGTAAAAACATCGTCAAAGAGCTGGGGCAGCCACAACTGCATCTCTGCAGCTCTCAGTGAGATGTGTGGAAACCAGAATCTACCCCAGGAGAGCGCCGTTCAGCTCTCACCCCTCACACCTCTCCTCTACCATGCAGCCTGATGGACAGCCTGACCATCTGCACAGAGGGTCCATATGCGCACTCTAAGGAAAACCAAGGTTAGGCCGGAGCAGCCCTTATTAGTCAGTGGAGAGACCCACACAAGCTACGGCAATTTAATTTACTGGAGATCTAGCCCCATCATGTATTACTCTGTGCGCATTTAAAGGATGCTATGAAGCTGCCAACATGGCTCAGGGCTGGGCAGAATATGAATAACTCCAGTTTAGAGGAAGAGGCAACAAAAGAACCTGAGAGGTCTGAAATCCCGAAAACAGTCTTGTTTATGAAGCCAAAAAGAGAATGCAGCATATTGCAAGGCCAAAGGAACTTTTCTCGAGACATTACTTTGCCTTGGCTACCTGGCCACTCTCACATAAACAATGGAGACACACCAAGAAAGTAAGGAGGCTTCACAGAGGTTATAAAAATATCACTTGTGTAATTAGACTGAATCAAAACTCATGACTTTCTGGTTGGAAGGAATGCTTGTGCTTCCCCTCTCATTTCTTTCTCCTCTAACATTTTTTCCTCATAAAAATCTAGATAAACAAAAGCCCTAGGATATTGGATGGTTCCTTGCATATTGTTTTAAAAGCAGAGAGAACAACAACACAACCACCATGGTCAGGAGGAGCGTCTGTGATTGGCTTCGTTGCAGCCCCTGTTTTTCTGTGTTTGTAGGAGCTGTTCTCACTCCTGCTCTACCCTGTGCAACATCTGTCTGCATTTCCTGTCTCAAATCATTACGAGGTACCGCTGCACTGCTAAGGACCTCCCCGCTTCTTCCACGGACATGCCACGATTCTGTAGGGGCGCCACAGAAATAACTGCCGCAAACTCGATTTAAAGTCCCACCTCTTTGCTAGGCTTCGCAGGTGATTTACTTCCTCCCTCCTTAGGGACAGACAACCGAAGCTCAGAAAGGATAAATAACCTGCGTTAGACTCCTCTGGCTACCTCAGGAACTCTGCGAGGCAGGGGCCGCGTGCGGCCTCGCGCACAAAGCCCGCAGGCCTCTGAGGCGCTGCTTGCAGTACCATCCCCACAACCCCCTGCTCACCAGGGCTGCTAACATTCACACACTCTGTAAAAGCCTCTGCATGAAAAGCACAAGTGCTGCCAACTTTAAATATTTAGAAGTGTTGTGTGTGGCCCTAGAACAGAACGATATAGGCTTCAAAATAATAAAACTTAACCAACCCAAAAGTATTTGGAGGTTTTTTCATCTGTTTTCTCATCTGGACCCTCGAGGCTTCATATTTTCAAGGGATGTTGTTTTCTTCCAGGATCAAGAGAGCTAAAAAAGCTAGTTTAAAAAAACAAAAACAAATAAGAAGCTGAGAATCTCATTCAACCTCTTGATTCCAGCAGCCACGACTCAAAATCCACAAACATCACAAGTTTTATGAGGTTATTCAACAAGGGATGGCAATATTCAGTAAGCAGGAGATGGTAATTCCTACCTCTCTGAACTGATCTTATTTTCTTTTTCTTACTCCCAACCAATGTAGCTATTTTTCATTTTCCTTTCAGGACTCCAGTTCTGGGCAAATTAAAAGGTTTCTTATCACAGAGCAGGGGATGCAATCCTATCTATCTGTCAACTTTTCTTTAGCCCTAGGGGCAATGGTAAAACAGAAGGGGGAAAAAAAGTACATAAGAAATAGGCATAATGAGAAAAGCTGCATGAGGAGCCCAACATCTCTCTTCTGCTTCTCTTCTGGTCAGTCAGCCCTTGTTGTGCTTCTATGTTGCTGCTTCCCCAGCCAGTGCAAGATGTATAGAGGGATGGAAGACAGCAGGACAGAACCCAAAGAAATCAGTACTTACAGTGACCAAACTAGAGACCATGGTGGGATGAACTGCAGGCTTCAAACCACCTTTGCCAGCTCCTAACAAGACAGTGGGTTTAGCAGGAACTGTTAGGAAGATTAGCTCAGCCAGCCCAGATCAGCCTTACACCAGCACACATTTTACTTTTTTTTTTTCTAGGTCATTACATTAAAAATAAAATAAAATAAATTAAAAAAATCTACAACGAAAGCAGTGAAAATTCTTCTCCTTCAGAAAAAAATGGTAATTTCTACCTCCTTTACAATATTTGCCTTAAACACACCCTAAAAATCACGCTGTTTCTATGGGATGCATCTAACGGTGTACAGAGGTTAATTGGTAAAGGAATCACAGTAAAGAGGGAAATGGAGCTATGCACTCCATTTGGGTGATTTTATTTAGACATATCATCACTGCCTTCTAGAGGTGAAATCCAGAAAAGATAGCAGGGTGACACATAGTCTCCAAGTTTTCAAATACAACCAGTTTTAACTGGTCTCAAAAGGTGTTGATCCAATGAAAACATGAGTTAGAAGTCAATGGATCTGAGTGGAAAATATTCCAGCAGTCAAGTAGGCTGTTCCAATAACACTACCTCTACCCACAGGTATGTTTGAAAGGGATGGAAAGAGAAGGGAGAAAGAGAGAAGGTTCTGTGCTGAATATCTATGAAGCTTGAGTTCGTTTGGGGATGAAAATTTTGTTGCAGAAATCCCACCACCTAACAAAACTGCTAGGAAGCTGCACAAGAGCAAGAACATCTTGAGACTTACAGATGATAGAAATCTGCATCGTGAATTGTTGCGAGCAACAACAAGGCTTGTCACAACGGCAAAATGACAAAAGTCATTGAAAACATATTAAGGTTATCAACACATAACAAGATCATGGTCCAGCCATTTCTGAATGCTAACACTAAAGCTGTGAAGAGTAAAGTCATGCAGCATCACACTTTACCCTAGCCAGTATTATCTATCCCTACCACCATCCAGACTAGCCTTGGCCTTCAAGGCAAAACACTGTGGGAAATATAGCCAACATGTGCACAAACTTGTACTGTTCTGCAAATCAGAATGAGTTTTAGACCCAAAAACTTGGTTAACAGGCTCACTCTCCGCAAAGAGCGACAAGATCAGTTTTGCATCTTATCAAAGTTTCTATTACTCTCCCACACACATGCATGCCAACATCCACATCAATTCAAACAATCTAGCATATTCCGCATGCTTGCATGAAGAGGGCCAAAGAAAAGTCTGAGACAGAGATGGCTCAGACAGACATTTCAGAAGATGAGAAGCTCTGCTTGCACAGCAAGGAAACACAGCTGTGCAGCAATAGTGCCTTACCAGCTCATAAACCTGTTGCTAGATCCAAGCCTAAAAAAGGATACACCACCTTGCCTCAACCAGTCTTTACCTTGAGGATTAGCAATACATGATAGACCTTCTAATACTATGCTGCAATAGTGAAGGTTATATAATGCATCATTTCTGTTACCTCAATAAAAGGATAGCTCCCACTAGAACAATCCATTCCTTATTTTTACAAGCACCAAAGTACACCGAATTCATTCGTTCCTTCCGTTTCCCCTTAGAAATCCAGTGCTGGCCTAGCTTGCTGCCTTCATGTTGGACAGCTCAGACAAGCAGAGTTCATCCCTGCCAATGCTGGTGAGAGATGAAACCAGATCTCAGGGCTGTACAGCTGAAAGCTGGTCAGATTCCAGATCCCCAAGAAATCCTTTGTGGTCATAGAGACGTCACCGCTGAGGTGGGCTCTACCTCAGGCTGAGGGCTGCCGCCTCTGGTTGTTATTAGCTGTACTGAGGATATGGAGGACCAGGAGGCATCAAGCCAGAGTCTACTACAAAATGTAGCGATCCTACTTTTACAGAACAAGCATCTGGCCTTCATTAATTCTTAAATGGTCCAGCGTGGGTAAAGAAGTTGGAGTGGTAGGGGGAGGGGAGCTAAAGCACTAAATTCTGAATAGGGTAGTCACAGGGGATGTTCAGAAAATGGATTTATTATTTTAAAGATGTTTCTGATCAGGGAATGCCTTATCCAATGTGCGCACATTGAAGCACCAGAGTGACTGTGCATGGGCCTACAGACGTGTGCAGAACAGATGGTCTCTGACAAGGACTCGACCTGGAAATTTCTCATGTTGGCTATGCCAACTGTTAGGACAATGATCTGTGCGGTCAGGCCAAGGAAGGGCACTAGGACTTTGGTAGAAATGGCATTGAGACACTCTCTCACCCCACCAAAAGGAAGCACTGGAGTTAGGCATGCCTCCAGAAACACTCTGTCTGATGCCATGGGAGTATGCAGATCCTTCTGGAGGAGGACCTCAAACCACAGGTGGGAAATTAGGTAACAGTATTCCCCCTTTCTTTCCATATGGTTGGAGGCATTACTGTCTTTTTATATGGCTCTGCATTTCTTCAATTCAGAGTAAAGAGGTTGCTGACATGGCCTATATGGACTCCAGGAGAGTCCCTGCCTTGAGGACATAGGGGCAGCAGATTGGAAGAGAACTTCTTACACCTCACAAGAACAAGAGTCCAACTACAAGCGTGTCTCTGAGCATGCAACAAAGGGTGATTCAGCCTCTATGAATATCTAGATAGGTGGGTCACTGAACATGCATCTGAGTGTACTCGTGTGGGCAACTAAACGCAGAGTGCAAGCAAACTGGATAAATAAGTGAGCCAAAAGTGAAAGGACATGGCAGGACAAATAAGTCATTCAGAAGAAAGAGTCAAAAGTTGTGGCAAATTCTGTCTTGGATTAAACCTGGGATGTCCCCCGTTTTGCTGTGGCATAATGGCAAACAGCTAATGGAAGGGCAAGTAGCCAATAGTCTGTGTTTTCTGGATGGCATCAGATGAACACACTTGCACCAATTTGTTGTTCAGACCTTGGGTTGACCTGACCTCCAAGTGAGTTATGGGAAGTGACACTGTAAACAGGAAAGGATGAGATAAATAAGAGGAAAGAGATCTATTTTAAGTGACAGTTGCTTTTTACTTCCATTTTCCCTCTTCTGCTCAGCGAGAAATGAAGGCCTCCACCCTTTCCAGCAAACCTGCCAAAACAGCATACATTTACCACTTACAACTCTTTGTTAGCCGATGCAAAACTTGCTGCATGCTGCTGTTAAGGCCACTGCAGAGACTGCCCAGGAAACCGGCAAGAATGTGTCTACATGCTACAGCAACCTCAGGGAAAAGAGAGGCACTAGGTCTGAAATTTACAGCTGGCTCCTCTCTGGTAGGCAAGTCAAAGTTTAATACAACATGATGATGCCCAGTGATACTTCCACTCCTCTCCTAGAGGTTAATCGCACTAGATGCTACAAAAATGTAAGATGATGCTCCATTCAAAGCATGTAGAGACTTTAGAAACAAAATACAAGGGGAAGCCCTCGGCTCCAAACGACATACTGCAGCGAAACACAGAGGACTAGAATTATAACCCCAAGGTCTCCTTCTAACTCCATTGGGGGCCTGGTGTTAGCACCTGGTGTCTCTAGGAACTGAACCCTACTCAGTGTCCTTCAAGGACCAACAGGGACCACTACAAATTCAAACCCGTGTCCCTCAGGTAGCATTACTCTGTGCTGGTAGTCTCAGAACAGAAGCCACAGTCTAGAGACTGCAGTCCACTGCCTTTCTAGTTTTAAGCCATTTTAAATAGAGCGAATTTACATTTAGATATTCAATCTAATCTTTAGTTCTGTGCTCCCATTCCCAGGTCACAAAAATGCACTTCCCATTTTGATGCACCAGCAACTGAAAAAAAAAAATTGATCAGCATAAATAAAAATTTGATCAGCATAAATATTTTTATTGCATTCTTAGAACTGGATGTTCCCTGCTCAAAATGAGATTTTAGGCCCACAATTAATGATTGCTCCTGTTAGCAACTGCCTTCACTTTATCTAATAGGCCATGGAAAGCAATAGCAGTGGGCTCTGTCCTGCATTTCCAGGACAAAACATGGAACTGTTCCAACACAGCTCCCATGCAGAAGGCAAAGGCATTGGCCACACTTATCTGGAAGAAAAAAAAAAAAAAAAAAACTTGTTACAGCAACTCTGTTAAATAGACAAGCTAAACAAAATACAATTAGGTTTCCTTTGGCCAGCCTGGAACATATGGTATTCGTCAGCCAGTCGTGTTCCTCTCTCAGTTCTGGCAGGAGATAGGTAACTTGTTCCAAACATTAAGAAAGCTCCTGGAAAGTCAGTGTGCTGAGCAAACTGTTGGAGGGGGCTAGTTGGGAATATAATAGCTCATAAAGACCAGAATTGACAGCATTTCTTCCACATTGTTCAGCACGACTCTAGGTTACAATGCCTCTGGCGTTAGTACATTCCTGGTTCACATTGTTCCCAGGGGTATTGCATCTGTAAGCTCTCATTTGCAAAGTGCACACACACAGCTCAGAGGCTGAGTGCTCCTACCAAGCGGGCAACAAAGGTGTGTGAGGAAGAGGCTTCTCTTAATGAGACCTGGGCTCATTAAGAATAAATAAAAAAAAGAAAAAGACAAATTGCATCAACAGCCTGTGCAGCAACCCCTCTGTTATATTACCTTCCCACGTGCTTGGATGCACTGAAAATGGCTGCTCCCAGAACAGACTTGCAGGTATTTGGCAAGAAAATGGCAATAAATATTAGTGTCACAGAGGTCGATTGCAACAGAAAGGAATATCCTCTGAATTTGGTTATCAACCAGAAAATTGCTTAAGGAGTTTGGCCCTGCATTAGGAATATTCTGCTCCATTGCAGTTTGCAAAGAAGTCAGCGAAGAGCTGATTCACTGAGAAAGGAGCCTGCATTTAAAAAGAGGGGAGCTGAAATATTGCTATGGTAGAGCAGTAGCTGATAAATACCTGGCCCAACAAGAATGGTAAAAAGAAAGCTGAGAGAGGACTACCGATTTGCCCCAGCAGCAACAGAGGCTGGAGCCTGGAAGCATCAGGAGTTGCTTCCCACCATACATTGCAGACCTGAGGAGGAGTTCCACTTGCTGGACCTCACATAGTTCATCCTCAGCACTTGTTATTGCCAGAGCTGGTCTGACATCTTTTGCTTAGGTTTGCTGGGTCAGCTGTGGGCATTTTTTTCAGCAAGGCAGCTCGCTGAAGCCCTCCAGTGCAGGTACAAGCCTGCACTACTCCCAGATGTTCTGCACTGCCCTTTACCTTCCCGTATACGGCTGGTCTAGTGCACTGCTGTTCTTCAGCTGTTCCTCTTGATGGACAGACTGGCTGCTCAAAGGCATTGCAGCCCAGTCTGGCTTTGCTTCAGCAATGAAAAAGCAGGAAACTGGTAGAAAGAAGTGCAAGAGGATTTTTGCTGCGTGCTTTTGCAATTTCTTGGGTCCACCTATTTGTTGCTGGAGCCAGCCTTCCTGCCTCTTTGACCTGTGAGGCACTTGTGCAATATGGCTCCTTAGTGACTTTTCTTGACACACAGTAACATTTCAAAATATCCTGACCTTTTTCTTCCCCTCCCTCCTTGTAATACTATAAGCCTTTGTAGCAGTGTTGAGCAGGAGGTGCTCCCTTGCTTCAGTTTCCAGCTTTTGTCATCCAAGCTTTGGCTCAAAGGTGCTTCTGCATGTCCTCACTGCATCTGCCATAGACCAGATGGTCAGGTTTACCAGCATCAAGTGCACTAGGAAAGCATTTTCCACTCTTCTTGATTGCTCCTATGAATCAGCAAATCCTGCTGTGATCACCAGCCATGTGCTGGAGCACTCTGAGCAAGAAAAACCTTTGCATCTGTTTCCATTCCTGGATTGTTTAGTCCCATCACACTCGAAAGACGAGCTGCAATGCATAGCTCTGATAGGGCACTGCGTTGTGGTGACATGCACTCACTCACCTCATCTCTTCCTCGTGCTGGCTTGTCAGACGTGTTATTTCTGCTCTAACTTAAGATTAATGGGCAAGATTCTCCACTGAAGTTCATGGGCGTAGCACACTGCTCGCAATCATTTTTGGCACGAGCTACACTGATGCAGCCAGACAAGCTGACCGGCCTTAGCGGAAAGCAACCAGCAGAGTTGCACTTTCAGGAACCAAAGAATCTACCACAGCTTAGCCCCTACAGAAGCCAATCCATCACCCACCCAGGAGCTCAGCACAGTGAGGCAACAGCACGTCATCGTGCAGGCCCCACAAAGCAGCACCGAGTGTGGCTTGCTTTTGTTCTTACCCACATCACAGAGATTGCTGTGGAGCCCGCTCATCCAGGGCCATTCATCTCTTCTGCTCTCAGGTTCTGCTCAGCAGTACTCTAATGGGCTTTCCTCATCCATCATTTCTGGCAATTTCGTCTCTATCTCTTGCTGGGCACTTCCTCCCCATGCCTTTGAATTGAAGCTATTGCTCCCTCAAAGGAGCTCATAACATTTACTGCATGGTATTGGAATCTCTGGACTGAACTGAGTCATAGTTCAGCAAAATTAGACTGGTTTCATCTTCCTCACAGTAGGAAATTGGACATACTGCAGCTGTCTTTCTGTGTTCCTGTTTAAACAGTCCCATCTTCCTGTGGCTCTGTCCTCAGTTGCAGAGATTGAAGGTACACGGCTTCCAAAACAGGAGATAAAATGGCTGTTGCCAAAGGTTGTTTTTAAAGCAGTTCAAAGGGCGACAGAACTTCACAAAGTTTCCAGTCATTAAAGAGAGTTACAGTGTTTGGCTCCTTCCTATGGTCTCCCAATATCTCTCATTAACACCAGCTTAGTGCTGCTCTTCTGGGAGGCAAGAGTGAAATTTCCACTGGCTTCCAGGAAGAACGGAGCTTTCAAATACAACCCCTGTGTTATAGCCCTGCATGTCCTACTCCAAACTCCGCAGCTTTGCTGGAGGCCACCCTAGAGCACAGCATCCATTACACAGGCTGCTTTTAGCACTGCAGGACCCCAGCACTACTTGGATTATTCTACACCTCAGAACGTACCATGCAGTGACTTGAAGGCCTTCCACACTCTGCAGTGGATATGCAAGGAAACCACACAGAGATCACGATGGGCGCTGTTACGTTGCCTATGCCTGTGCCCCCATTTTTCAACCTGCCTTCATCTAGGATTCCTTCCCTTCCCTGTTCGCTGAAGTCACACAATTTTATGTGAAAAAGCACAGTGCCAAATATTCAGGTCTGCCCAGCATGGGTTGCCCATTGGCACAGCCCAGAAGCACACTGCACAAGCTGCTCTTTCATGAAGAGATGACTCTTCAACTCCTTTTTTATTTTTTTTCCCTCCTCTGCAGTCAGGGAATGTAGTTTTCAAGATGGGCACGTGCAAACGCATGCCACTTCTGTTTGTTTTCTTACAAGGACATTGCTCATCAGTAACTGCTAAGGGGAAAAATCACTTATATTCTGTGAAAACACCTAAGCGCAAACATATTTCTGTATATGAAGAGAAGAATTTCAGAGCCTGTGTTAGCTAGTTGCAAATGACTGTGCCCACCTCACTTTATAAACTGGCCCAGCATGTGAATAAATGTAAGCATAATAAAAAAATAATAGGAAACAGACAGGCAATAGAATTAAAAGCAGCAGCCAGCTGGGATCTTCTAACCAATGACATCAAGGGATTGCTGAGGTAATACACTGATGGGTTTTAAATTAACTGTAACCACTCAGGAAAAAGATCTAGGCGTCACTGCGGATAGCTCAATGAAAACATCTGCTCGATGCACAGAGGCCATCAAAAAAGAATGAACCAAAAATGTTAGGCTGAAAAGGATAGAGAACAATACCAAAAATGTTATAAATGCCACTACATAAATCAATGACATATTCACACTTTCAGGAGTGAGCTGAAGTCTGCTTGCCCCATTTCAGAAACGGCATAGAAGAAAAAGAGTCCAGAACATTCCAGAGAAAGGAATCAAAAAAAAAAAAAAATTGGAGGCACAGAAAGGTTCCCAAGGTCATCAGGAGGAGAGATTAAAGCCACGTAGCTCAGAAGAGGGCTATGCTAGAAATGTATAAAATAACAGGTGCCAAGGGAAGGTTTGCACATCACATTTGCCCACTCTCATACTAAGGAAATAGTAGCCACCCAAAACATTCCAAAAATGTTATTAAAACATGAAAAAAGAAAGGTTTCTGGGGTTTTGCAAATTGCACATGGAACTCATTGCCACAGCTGTCAGGCTGATTTAAGCCGAGAGGCAGAAATGGATGTAGCATTTCTCACTGCAGTGGCATAACCTGCAAATGAATGAAATGCACATGACAGTGCCAGGCCTACCTGCATAACCTGAGGTCCCCTAGATGGGAGAAGTCACAGCTCTCGCAGGCCACAGGTGGATGTTGAAAGCCACCACTGGCTGAACCGTGGACATATCAAGCACCGGCCGAGCCATGACAGGGCTGCCTGATCTGTGTCACGCCACAGGTGCTGACATTTGGCAGCTCTGCTTTTAAACACCAGAAATCCTGGTCCATCCCCTGCCACCACATCTACTTCAAATCCCAGGTCACTGTTCAAACTGCTAACATAAACAGACAACATCTGAATATCCTGAGAATGGGGAAATTTAAGTCCATGATGATTATTTTTAGTCTTTGAGCATTGTAGTCCAGGTTTGGATTCAGCCTGTTATAAGAAGACCAACTTCAGAGCGTGGCCAGCAAGGGGCTGAGCCAGTGACTATAGCACACATTTTGAGCAGCACAGGAGAGAAATTACATTTTTTCTTGAATATCTTGCACTGTCTCCTCTATTGAGAGCAGGATTTCTTTTCCAGCCAAGGACTAACGACAGCAAAGACCAGTTGCAAGTACTTATAACTAAGCACACACCTTGGTTAGAGGAAAACTCATAAATTACCATGTGCAACTCTGGCAGCTGCAAGGGCCAAGGAACCTCTTCAGTAGATGAGCCGTGTGCTTCGGGTCAGCTCAAGCTGTACATGCCTCTCACCCCCTTTTCAAGAATGAGCGTATGGGCAAGGATAGTAGGAACATCCCTACAGTCTTCAAAATTAAGCAATATTTCCTCATTGTTTAGGGATTTCCCCATGTCCTCCCCAGCTGAAGTAAAGAGCGGCCCTGGTGATCTTGTGAACGCATGGGAAGCATTAGTAGGCCACCGCGCAGTGCTCAGCCCCAACCACTCTGCCCACATGTGTTATGGAGCACAAGGCTCCCCCGTCGCTCCGTGTGCCTGCGGGACGCACATGACGGAGCTCCTTGGGGCGTGCTCGGGCCTGCAGCAGCCTCTGCTGCTCCGCTAGCCGGGCGTGTGCCGGGGACCCCATGGGCAGGCGGCCATACGGGCCTGCCACCACAGGGCTCGCCTGGAAACGTGTCACCAGGCAAACCGCCATGCAAACACACAGGAATCAATTTACAAGCACGTGCACAAGGGGAGGTCCCAGAGGGGCTCTGGCACTTCTGCGGTCACAGATGAGGCCATCCGCCGCCACAGCAATGCCTCTCGTGAATCCTCTCCCCCGGGAAACAGCAGAGGGGTAAGAGCTTGCCAGGTGCTGGGACCCACTGGGACTATCAGGCTTTGTTTCTCCGTTGCCTCCCCTGCGCTCGCCGCCACCTGCCCCACTCCTAGCGAGCAATGTCACAAACATTATCCTGCCCCCTCCCAGAAAACCCGGCCTCAGCTACCAGCACCCAGTTGACTTCAGCATGGCGCCGCCTCTGCTTAGTCACCCTTCCCAGGCGGGGAGCAGGAACCCCTGCCCAGCGAGGTGGGTTCCTCAGCGCCCAGCGAGGCGGGTTCCTCAGCGCCCAGCGAGGCGGGTTCCTCAGCGCCTGAGCCTTTCCCCTCCACACCTCCAACGCCGCAGCCCCGCAGCCCCCCGCTCCCGCCGGTGGGAATCCCCACCACTAGCACACACCAACATGATAAAGCAACAAGACTGCAGTGTTAAGCAAGGCATTTACATGTAGCCAGCGTTTCAAAAGGCACAGTACATGCTGTATGCTCCAATGCCGTCAGACTCCAAGGCTGAATTCTCCAGTGTTTTAGGAAAAAGGTAGGGTGGGGGGAGAGTGCGAGAGGGGGGAACAGACCAAGCTTTGTGGAATTCTTTTTAAAGCGTGTGTATGACTGTATAAAAGAACATTTTTTTTCCTGACCTCAAAAAGACAATATTATTTCACACAGACCTATTTCCAAGAGTGGCCAAGCTATTTCTAAATGAACTGGTGCCTGGCTGAAGTAGAGGCTGCAAAAGGGAAACCCTCTCTCCAAGTACGACATGGAAATTCCTTGACCTCAGCTGCAAAGCTGATCAACACGCATGCAATGGGCCAATGAAAAAACACTAAAACACCAAAGTAGCCAGCACAGTTGAGGGCAGGTGTGCAAGGTAGAAGGCACAGCCTGAATTTTCCAGGCAAAAGGCCTGGCAAAAAAAGAGATGTGTAGGACTCTGAAGAGGAGAAAAGCAGGGCAAAAGCAAAGATAATGAGACTCTGGTCAGCAAAGCAAAGACTGAAAATGCCAGGCAAACATGTTCTGATTCATATGATATAGCCTGAAAGCAAAAGGGCAGGGCAAATAGACACAGAAGTCAACAGAGCTATAGATTTATTTTATGCTACGTTACCATTTAGTGTATTTAAGGAAAAAAGGCTGGGTGTTCACTACAAGCCCAGAGAGGGGCAAACAGGCTCATCATTAGACAAGACCCAGTAAAACTCAGTAGTGACTACAACAGAGGTGTGTATGCTCATCTGCAGCTGTGTTTGCTTCCTTAGGAAGCCAGCAGAGAAATCTCCTGGCCAGCAGTAGGGACATGCCAAGCTACTGTCTCCTGCAACAGTCCCTGAAAAGCCGCCCCAGGATAAGAAGCTGCAGAGCATGAGCTGACCAGAGGTAACTCCTGGATTCAAGAGAGGCTAAGCTTTTTAGCTTCCTTCTTGGAGTAGCTTATCTAGAATTAATGCACCTGAGCCCCAAAAAGGCTTATGATCAGAGCTGAGTTCTGCAAGGTGTGGACCACAGACTTTCCCAAACTCCAAGCAACCCTAAGAAAACAAGCCAGAAAACACAAAACATCTGGTGACACTTCTAGGTGCGTTTAAACACACCTCTAGGAGAGGGGTGACATCCTCAGGTGATGTGGATGATATCCACAACATTCTTGTCAGGGACGTGAGCCTCTAATATCAGCCACATCTGCAAGCCACAGCCACAAACATTTTATGGAGAAAAGAACTATACCATATTCAGGAGAGGAAGTAAAGTAACAGCAGCCAAAATACTCCCATCATTTTAAGGGTGCCAAGAATCTTCATGTACAGAAACCACTTAGCCATAGCAGGAAACAAGTGACACATGCTGCAGAGGGCAAGCTTGTTGGTGTTCACATACTCTGTGTTAAGAATAAAAGCATCCAGCTAAACACAGATCTGTGCTCCAAGACCCAGAACCAACTCAAAACCTAGCTATCTTCACTAAGTTACCAGAAGTCCTACCAGACAGTTCTGCTGCTCAATAGCTATAGTTTAGCATCCTCTGGATTTTTGCAGAGGAAAACAAGCCCTTGAAACACATGACCAACATGCAAGGAATTCTGCTGCTATTGGATTATTTGGGTTACTGTTATTGGGGCAGAACTAGATGATCTCCAAAGGTCCCTTCCAATCTCAACCTTTCTGTGAATCTCCACAGCACAAGCCAGGCTTCCTCAAATGCAACTCTTGTTTGGGATATACCGTCTTTACCATTAGACATCTAAATGCATCATGGGTATTGATTCAGCCTCTCCTCTTCTTCCCTGGTCACCAGCCTCTCTTTCACTAACGTCAAACTTTCCAAGGCCCCCAGTCCTCCTACTCTAGGACAGAAATGTATTTATTAGGGCAAAATGAACAGAGTGCATATGAGTTAGAAAATGAGTCCAGTCTGTTCAACTAGGGTTGGGCAAGCTTGTTTTGCCTAATTTAGAGGCCATTCAAACATTGTGGGTTTGAACATTACTGCATTAGTGTTTCACTTAGGAAAAACTGTGAAAAAAAGGTGAAGAGAAGGAAAAAAAAATCCAATGGAAATATAAATAGAGTATAACGTATATGGGGGACCCACTTGTGCCAGCACAGACCTTCTAAGCCCTAACACATCGCACAGACTTCCCTTCAGCTAGAAGCTCATTTAAAGCTTTTTTTTTTTAAAAAAAAAAAAAAAGAATTCTGAATCACCATACAGAGGTGTAGCAGATCAAAAAATATAGGTACACGTGCCACGAACACTTGGTCCAAACTTCATCCTAACCTGTCTTCACTTACACTTTGAAATCAAGGTCATGCAGCTCAAAGATGGAGAGCTAATCTGCAAAGCAGCACAGCCCTCGTGCCCCCTCAGGGGAATCACAGCAACCCTCAGCAGCAACAGGAAACACCACAAGGTCTCTGTGGATCCTGCAGTTAGTTTGTTACCTTCACCTTGCCCCTCAGCTGCAGCTGAGGAGACGCAGAGTGCACAGTGGTGCAGCTATGTGAATATAGCCATCTTCTTTCATTTTACCTTCCTCTTTTTCCATCTGTGATATCTTGGCTGCAATTACCTGTGTTTGGGTGAAAACTACAGAACCTTGGTAAAACCTCTCAGACAGCTAAAGGAATCATTGTGGTGGCACTACACCAGCACCCACCAGCTGAGGAATAAGACCTTTCAGGCAAAAGGCTATCAAGCTATCTCAGCCTGAGAAGATAACTGGTCTCTTCCCAAACTGCACCTCAAAAGGGCGAGCAGCAGAGAGAGAAGTGAGATACCCTTAGGGGTAATGAGCAGAGAACATGGCAAAGGAGAGAAAATGGGACACCTGGGAAGGTACATAAGGCACTATATCAAAGAGGCTCCCCTCACCAAGCGATCAGGTTGAACAACCTTCTCCATCACACATCCCCACTTAAAAATCTGAGAAAACTGCCAGAATCGAGACAGAAGCCAGACTTAAATGAACCTATATCTAAGCAGATTTTATTTCTGATCTTGCTAAAAGTCTTTTCAAGTCAAAATGGAGGCAGCAAATAAACAGATGAGAGGTAGCAGAAAGCAATAGGTACTGCCTACCTGCCCACGAACATTTTGCAGGTCAGAGCATGGCCTGAGCAAGTCACTCTCCCATAGCCAGCAACCTTCAGCTTCGCTATACAAGCTGCCAGCCCAGGAGAGGCCTCAGAATTGACTTCATTCCCTTTGAAAGACCTCTCCTTCTGCCTCCCAAGCTCTGGGAGCCCACTTACCCAGGTGGGCTCATCCCCTGCTGCTGCTTCCACCTGGCTTGCCTTTCAGGTTGCACCACCTGAAAGAAATGGGTCATGTTTTTGTGAAGAAAATACCGTCACATCACACTGTGCTCCTGGTTCCCTGTGCCCAGGGGATGCCTTTGAGGCTGGAGTGCTGTCACACAAATGGAAAGCAGGCTGCCCCAGCAACACTAAGGAAGGTGCTCCCTGCCCTGCCCTGTATCGGGAAGATGCTGTGCAAGAGGAATCCCCCTTCTTTTCCATCCTATCTCTGACCCCCTCACCTAATCTATATATTTTTTTTCCGGCCCAGCGTATACTTTCCAGCTGGTTTCCTCTTGCGGTTCTCATTTCCCGCTCCTAGGTGGTGAGCTCATGCGTTTCTCAATTACCAGCCAAAGAAAGGGAGAGGGAGAAAGCAATCTTATGGAAACAGATGAAGTCATGCCTCTATAAAGCCCTATTACGCGCTCGTGGAGCCATGATGAAGCCATAGCTGCCCCCAACCCTGGCAGGACAGCCCCAGTTTCCCGCATCCCTCTGACTCGATTGCTTTCCTCCTGGCGCCGAGGGAAGATGCGCCGTTGACACCACACAGGAGACAGCCAAGCAGGTTTGCCGCTCGCCCATGTCCCCTCTCTGCCCCCCTTCAGCCCGGGCTTTCAAGTCTTCCGCCCTTGTGTCCACCCCCAGCGATCCCCACGGATCCTTGAGTCATTCGCAGCACGCCACTGAGTCAACAGCGAGCCCACAGACCATGTGCAAGACTGCCGGCGCGGCGCGCTCTGCCTACGGCTACGCGGACGCCGGGGAAGTTACACAAGGGAAATCTAAAGGCAATTAAAAGCATAATGCAAGTGGTTGTTTAGAAAAGGTGGTGGGGAGGAGAGAATAAAATTAAAATAAATAAAGGAATGTTTTAACGAGAGCAGCAGTGAAAGCGGGATTAGAGGTGCCTGAATGGCATCTCTATGCTTCTCATACGGAAGGGAGGGCTGCCTCATGCAACCAGAGCTGACAAAAAAAATTAGCTGGGCCTCAGGCTCCGAGAAGCATTTGGCTAGAAAGGAAAGAAGGTAATTGCTGCAAATGGAGACTAATTCAGGAAGCAGCCAGCCCGACATGGGGTCGGCTCTTTTGCCGTTAGAGCGCTACAGACGCTTCACGAGCACTGGGTGGGGGGCGGAAAAAACACATGGAAATCTTGGAAAAAAGCAAAAAACAAAGAACTCTCCAGAAAAACAACAAACCTCTCCTTCCCACGGTTCACACATGTTTAGTATTTCTCTTCCCTCACTCCTTGCTCCCCAAGGGCGCTTTGGACCTGCTGGAGGTCCTACAGCCTTCGACTCCACCGGTCTATGCGATGGCCATGGACAGAGGCGGCCGAGCGGTTCCCAAAGCGTGCGGCATATCCCTCCCTTCCCCCCGCCCCAGGAGAGGAGCTGGCTGGAAGGTGAGGCGCGGGGCACCGAGGATGTGTTTACTCTCATAACACCCCGGCGAGGTGGGGAAGTCATAGCCTCCTCTGACAGATGAGGAACAGAGGCAAAGCGAGATTAAAGGATTAGCCTAAGGTCACGCAGGAGAAGTTTGTAGCAGAAGTGGAAATTAAACCCAGGTCTCTCGGTCCAAAATCAGTGCCTTAAGCACAAGACCAGACTTTCCTAGAGTTGGTCAACCTTTCACATTTGATAGTTTGTTTTATTTTCAAACAGAAAAACAGTTTATTTTCTAAATATACATTTTCATAGAAAAGGGAGATGGAGGAGCTCATTTCCTGCAGGGAGGAGATGCTTAAGATCTTATTTATTTCTTTTTAACTTAACTTCTTTTAGGTTATACTGTTTCTGATGGGGGAAAAAAATGCTTCAGAAATTTTCAAAGCACTGAAACATGTTTCATTTCATTCATAATTCATCATGGGAAATACTTTCCATTTTCCAACCAGCTTTGCCTTGCCTCTCTTGGCCTTTTTTTTTTTTTCTCCCCTCTTTTCTTTTTTACACCTTTTCATTATTATTTTTTACAGCCTCTACATGCTCAGAAATCTTGCATCTTCTAAAGAGAGGCCTCTGTTGAACAACACGCCTGTCACTAAATCCCCACAGACCCACAAGCTATTTTACAAACAGGTCCCTGCTTTGACTGTAGGGCCAAAGCTGCATTTGAACTTAGCTGCTCCTGACTCCACTTGTTTTGCTGCATCTGGCTCCAGAAGAGCCCGTTTTGTCCCCTTTATTGTGCCACCATGCCCAGTTCTTCCTGATGTACATGTCACCCTGAGCCCTGAAAGCCCCTCTGCAAGGTAGGCAGTCTCGCTGTCCTTCACACACTGGCCAATGTAGGTCCAACACTGGCCAGCTGAGGCCCACAGAGGAAATATTGCCTGTCTGTAACTAAGCAGGAGGCCAGCAGCAGAGCTGGGGGAAAGACACAGGCACCCTGAACACACATCTACCCTTTTAGACATGTGAAATTCTGCCCTCACAAAGGGCCCTCCAAAAGGGGAGGCTTTCACCTCAAGACATTAAGCGGAGAGGAAGCCATGTGAAGTGAATGAGGCCCGAGGCTGGCACATCTGAAGGTGGCTTAAGGATTCAGACACCCGATTCCCATGAAAACAAATTGGAATCAGTAGGCAGAAAAGGGCTGGGTTCTATTCATGCCAACCAAATGGTTAAAATTAGCTGCCATCGGTAAGGCATTCTAAAGAAAATGTAGAACACTTATATAAAAACTGAGTGTTGCTCAGAAACAAAGATCTCTTTTCCTGTAATTGTGTTTAATGATCTTTGAAGAACAAGAGGACAATCCACAAGCATGACTACCACCATCACATATGTGCCTGTGACAATAAGGGAATTAAACTGAAACAAAGACTAATACTCTATCCTTACAAGGCAGTTTTCACTCCTAGTTTGCTCCTCCCTTTACTTAAAAACTTCTTTGCACAAGCAGGAGAACATCTTTTGGCAAGGAAGTTAAAGAATTTAGCCAGGAGAAAAAAAATTACAAAGTTATGATTGGTATGTGTCCAGTTAATTCCATGACATGGTAATACCTGGACACCATCCACCACATAGAGAATGGTTTCGGCCCCCTTCTCTTAACTGCCCATCATGCACTGAAGACTGTGCTACTAGCTCCAGCAAAACCCTTTATGGGAGGGCAATTTGTCCTCGCTGGGACAAGCCCTTTGAGGTTGGCTGACTTCTGTGATAGCCCAGAGCACTCTGCACAGCCAAGCAGAGATGACTTACAAATTTTGGCTCGCCTGAGCCAGTGCAGATAATGAGAGCAGACAGACCAGCACGTGCTACCCAGGCAATGTCCAAGGCCACCAATCCAGATTTAACATCTGGATTATGAGCAGACCCTAACTCTGTCAGCTTTCCCCATCATTACCCTATACCAGCTTAGTAACAGCAGGTGACAGAAACTAACGTTGCGAGAAGTCTGCGTGCTCCCATGTAGGTAGCATAATGGTATGACTTTTCCTCAACTTGGTTCACTTGATGTGATTTCTCCCCTGCGGTCAATTTTTGCTTGTCTCCCAAGGATATGCACACAGGGAAAGGTGCGGAGAGTGCAGAACGCACCTAAAGGGCTACCTGGGAGAGGTCTGTGAGCAGCTGGTCCAGGAAGACACATTGGTGCTAATCTTGATTCTGTTTTGCAGATCAGGTCTGGACCTAGGACAGAAATACCTGGAAGGAAACTTCCCAAGCCTCAAGCTAGCACTATAAAGCCTGAATGCAGTTTTCACTTCTTTGTCACAAGTTCTTGGTAAGATGAAGTGAATTCCTGGAAACTGGAGAGTTTGGACACTAGAGTTGTAGACTTGGAAAAATACTACTTCTGGCTATGATGATTTATTTATAGTTGCAATTAAGGACAAAAAGGCTCTTCAGAGAGAGAGGATGAAGTGGAAACAAGGCCAGGCCTAGAAACCTAAGACTATGGGGATTCCCAGAGCAAAAAGAATCAGGAGACTGAGTTGTTTTCTATTTATTTTTTCTAAATAGTTATCTGCTTTATTTGGCTTATCTGGCTCAGACCTTCACAACAATTACAATTCTGGCCCCTCCATGTGGGTTTTGGAGCCAGGCCAAAAACTGAAAGTGAGACTGGGGACAGATCTCAACCCTCTAAGAACAGTTGTGAGATCCCAGGCTAAGTGGCTAAGTGGCTAAGGCCACTCTGCAGCTGGCCACAACACAGGTAGTGAGGGCTCAGGGGCAGGGAGGTGGAAGGAAAGACCACAGCCACAAATCACAAACTAGACCTGAAGAGGAAGAATGTGTGAGAAGGCAAGGAGGAAGCCAAAAAGCTGTTACATCAACAGACAAAAAGAAATAGACAGAATATGGTAGGATACTTTCTGCGTAGTACTTTGATTTACAGCCTGCCAGGTTATATATTAGTCCAGCTCCTAAAAGAGTGGGTGCGGTACAAGCTTCCAGACAACCTTTGGAGCTGGAATTGTGTAGATGCCCCTTTGTCTCTTCTACATCTAGCTTTTTGGCCCTGTAAATATCCCCTGCTGAATAAAGGATCTGGCTCCAAGGATCATGTCCTGGATAACAAAGGAAGCGGGGAACTGCAGGCCAATTCAAACTGCAGTGAATTCAAAGAAGGTGCCCTGCACTGCCCCAGAGGGTAACAAACCCTTCCTTTGCACAGACGAAGGCTGGAACAGGACCACTGCAAAGGGCATACCAGCTCCCTACCCCAAGAGACACCGAGATCATCTCTATGACCATCCTTTAGTTTGGTCTCTCGGGCCTCACCTTCCCTTCTGTTACTCTGACTGGAGTAAGAGCCACAATCTCTGGGATGGTCACCACGTCTAAGTGCTTTCAGGTAAACAACCAATGCAGGTTTTTTCTCAGCCGGCATTTCTGTTTAGTTACAGTATTTTGGTCTGGGAAAAGAGGCCCACTAATTCCCTGTCTAGATGCACTTTGTTACAAGATGTTTTTCAGTCCACTATTGACTGAGTAGCACACCAAGTGCAGCGTGCTGTTGACCGAGTGACAAGAAGTGCCACTTTACCACCTCTGTGCTATTTTTCATGCAGTAAGCCTCCTCCACCCAGCCAAGACTCATACCTTTAAATGCTTAGCTCTTTTTTGCCAGTGAAGAACCAACGTTGCTTTTGATCCAGGTTTCTCTGCATGGAAATCCACCCGGCCTCCTCAGCAGCACACGGCTGAAAATCAGAATGCTTTTAAGCCTAGAGGATGTACAGGCATCCAGACTGAGGACAGAGACACCCTTTCCTCTACAGAGGCCAGAGGAACCCTGCAAGGACACCATGAGTTGGGCACAAGCTTCTGTAATCAGCCAGACGGCTCAGGGCTGCAAAAAGGCAACAGCCCCAGCGTGCACCTCGTATAACGGAGCACTTCAAGGAGGTCACTGGAACACCAGCCCATGGACAGGCATCCTCCCCTACACTTTCCCACAGGCACCTCTGCCGCTCAGAGGCTGTCGTGGCAAAGATGACACAAGCTAAACCAGAGCCAGGGTGATAAGAGAACTGACAACTGTCCTCCCCAGATTGCTAAGGAACAAGCTTTACTCTCTCCTCTTGGTACTAGGTGACCTCATGCCTTCCAGCATCAGTTATCACCAAGCAGAAAGAGCTAAAGCCAAAGGCAGCATGGTCTAAATCTAAAACAGGGAAGGAATAGAAACCATTAGCAATGACTACATGCTTTTGTGGAACATGATGGAGGTGCACAAAAGGGAAAATAAAAAAAAATGTCATGCCATATATTAGGTAAATTTATGGATTACAGAAAGAGGAAAGTCAGGTTAGTTGCAATTCCCTCCAAAAAGACTGAAACGGAAATAAATAATGAACAAAATTCCACACACCACTTTTTTGGACACAGAAGATAACAGAGCAAAGACCAGCTCAGACAGATTTAATGAAAAACAAATTGCATCTCACCAAACTAATTTCCTTCTGTGACAGGCTTTACGAATAGCAGTGAAGCTGTTGTTGTTGTTACATGTCTTGACTTTTAGTAATTCTGACGCATAGCATCCTCATAACACATCAACTAAAAGGTCTCCAAGAAACTTGTGCAAGACATGCAAAAGTGATACATGGATACTAGATATCAACAGGTCACTGTCAAAATGAAAGGATTACCCCAGTGGAGTTTGACTATGTATGCTGTGATCCAGCTTTCTTCAAAGTTTTCTTTAACACCTTTGGTGATGAAATGGACAGCATGGCTGTAAAATACACAGCTGCAAAGGAGCTGTGAAGGACTGCCTGAAGACAGGTTTAAATTCTAATCAGGATGAAATGGGAGATTGTCTGAAAATAAATAAATAAATAAATAAATTGCATTCAGTAGAGATGAAGATGGACAAATACTGTCAGGAATTCCACAAAAAGCACGGTCGGAGTCTAGGTGGACTGCAAGCTGTATATGAGTCAGCTACAGCTTGCTGCTAAAGCAAAATGTTCCAGATTGTTCCTGAACTCTCCTCCCCAGACTTGCAGAAGAGTGGTGGCAATGCAGTTGCTCTCCTGGGGAAAGGAGGAACATGAGTCCAGCCTGTAAAGTATGTGAAATGACCTTCCACTCTATGTGGTAAGGCCAAAGCCAGAGTTCCTCCATTTTGCTGTGGGACAGTGAACTTCGAAAAAGTTATAGACCAATTGGAAAGAACCTCAAGAAAAGCAACAGAAATAAACCTGACCTGTCAGGAGAGCCTTAAACAAACTGGAGTTGTTCATCGTAAAAGAGAGAAACTCAGCAGGAAACAGGACACAACAAGAGTCTGTTGACTCATAAAAGTCATCTGCTGTTGTAAACCGTTGTACCGGACAGCCTCCGCCTGGGAAACAGGCGGGAGTTGATCAATATGCACTTCATGAACATATGCTGCGTGATTGAAGGCAGTTCAGCAAAGACCACAGTGCAAGCAAGAACTTTTGGCCACTGTTTCCAAATAAAAAGAGCTACTGATACCATTTGCCTCCCACAGATGATCAAAACGAAGTCACAATGGAAGGAGGCAGGGTCTGCATCCTACGAGAGCAGCCAGGCCGGAGTGCGTGTGAGGCCTTGATTGGAAACAGGCTGCTCTTCGCATTTGAGCTCCGCTTCTGGCGATGCGCGAGAACTTCCTCATTCCTAGATGGTCTCCTCATCCCAGATGAGAGAGCTGGTGTCTGGGGAAGACCTTTAATATTCATTGCAAAAAATGCTTCCACCCTCTCATTGGTCTCCTCTCACTTCAGTAAAACATGTGGACAACCTTATTTTTCAAAAGCACCTACCAGCTATCCTTGCCTGGGTCTGGCACCGCTGCCTGAATGCCTGACTCAACTCCTATCGCTGTCAATGGAAAAGGCTTCCATTGATGGAAAGCATTCCACTGATTTCAGTGGGATCTGAACAGGGCCCCAGCAAGCCATTGATAACGAAACAGGGGAGGAACGCACAGTTTCCACAAACAATTCACTGGATTTGGGAGAAGGGGAAAAATCCTAAAGTAGAAACATAAGAACATTACATGAGGCTGGAATCATACAGAAGGCACGTCAGGATTGAGCTGCATTGCTGTGTGGGTTTGAAGGGAACTCCCCTCTCCAGACTCACAGAAGAGCGCTGGCCAATGCAGCTGCTCTCCTGAGCAAAGGATGAAATGCCCATGCCCGGTGCTGCAGGCTCTCATCCTCCGTTGTCGCAGCGGATGGAGTGTCCCACACTCCCAGCTGGAGGGGGAGAAGTGTCTCCAAACATGGAGGAAGGGGTGTCTCCGGTGCTCGCAAATCCTAGAGGAAAGTCCAGACGATGAGAACAACAAACAACAACCCAAGCCCCGTGGAATATGAAAGGCAGAAATAAGTAGAAACAGATGGAGTTGTGCCACAGAGGGCTCTTCCCTCACATTCCCAGCATACCAAGAACGGTCACCTCCCCTGCCCAGAATGTCTCTGTCCTCATTTAACTGGGCAACTCTGCTCTGAGCTCTGTGTGGCAGCCCTCATCCATGGGGAACACTAAAACCTCACTGTCCTGACAAACAGCCAAACTTTTAACTGCCTCCCTTGCTCCAAAGAGGCCGCAGCTCTGCTACAATCTCAGCATGGTGAACGCACGTCTCTACAGGACTGAACGGACCCAGGGCAAGGGGTCAAAAGCCTTTGAAATTTCACATTGTACGATACTTTCTTAATTGTTTTCTGAAGCAGGTTAAATCCTGATCACTCACATTCGTGTCTTGCTGTCACACTCATGTCTTGCTGTCAATTTAAGTATCAATGCAGAATTTTACATTGATTTTGTTACATCAGGGCTGAAAACGATCAGTTTGGCCTAACCTATTTCCTTGTTCACCCAGTGAGTGACACACTGATTTACCTTATTTTTCTTGTAATAGTGGTTCCTTCTGAACCAAGTCAATCATGCAGCTACAGCATTGAATGACTTTGTTTCTTTTCTGGAAAATGTTGCATTCAAACCAGACTAATAAAGGGGGTCCAGGACCTGAGGCCTTTTTGCCATTTTTCAAAAATCATAAATTGTCCTTCTAGTTAATTCATTAGCATAAAACCAGCACATTGGACTACTGACTAGCTAAAGGAGATCTTACCGGCTCTGCACCATAGCCCTGCTCTGAAACAGGATTTTACATCCATGCCTAGAGCTTCAAAGTCCCATTGCTCTCATTTAGTACCAGTAAAAAGAAATGAATAACTTTTGAAGAACAAGGACCCAAGTTCAACACGAAACACTAAACACTCCTGTTAATCACCTTGCCGTGGAAATAGATGCACAACCACTTTTAGATTTTAGATGACTTGAAAAACCTCCACACTAACTACATTGGCCCCCAGACACCTTTTACCAAGAACACATTACCCAAACTTTTGGCCAGGACAAATGGCATCATCTCAAAGTCTTCAGTGCTGATCTCCACCAGCCATCTGTACAGGCCAGTATTTTCATGAAGCTGGTGGTAAGTAGACACCCTGGTCAATAGGTTTGGTCAAAGCTTTCAGAATAGGCATGAACAGAGCCTAGGTCCCAGTTATAGCTATCATAAGGGTAAACAGAAGCAGCTCCTGTCAGATGTTGCTCTCTCCATTATGCGAGCACAGCAAAGGAAGGCCCTGGCACACACACGTACAGGGGCACATGCAAGGCAAGAGAAGGACAGCCAAAGACAACCACTTATCACCTTCTGGCCACCAGTAATTCACAGGTAAGTGTCACAAAGGCACTGGTTCCTCCCAGGGACTTCCCGAGTTGGCTCCAAACAAACTACAATATCCACATGGCAGAGCAGAGAGAGACTCATACAGAGACGCTGGGCTCTTGTGAGGAATGGGATAGCACATCAGCACAGCCTGGGGCCAAACCCCAACGGCCACCCGAGCTGTTTGGCTTGGCTGCAGCATCACGTCAAAGTATTGGTCTCTCTCCGAATGTAGGAGCCGCCCTGGGCACCTCCGCAGGGGGCTGCATCGCACAGGGCAGACGCGCTCCCAGGGATCGCAGTGTAAATGGCCGACGGGCAGGAAGGAAAATGGAGACATGAAGCGATGTCCCCAGCTGCTCGGCCAAGGAGCAGGTACGGGGCCTACCCCGAGAGCTCGCTCCACTTGACCATGCTGGCCGTCCGCCCGCAGAGCTCAACGCACACTTTGTGCCACTCACACACACATGGTCGCCAGCGTGTGGAGGAAGAGAACAACAGACCATCTTAGGATAACATCCTACTGTATATCAGATAATGCTGAGAGCAGCCCAAGCCACGTCATGCTCTTTTTTTTTTTTTTTTTTCCTTCCATGGAATTTTCTTGTATATGCATGTTTTATTCTGCAGACATTTGTTTGCCTAGGAGAGCAGATCATTCGGCAGACTGTTGTCTTGAATAAACAAATAAATAAATAAAAATCTTCTACTGATTTTTTTTAAGTTTTTAAAAGGCAGATACCAAATGCAAGACAGACAAACAAAGAGCATTAACAGAAATAAAGAAATTCATGCTTAAGGTTTGCAGATCAAACCTGTATTTTCTCAACTATGGTAAATTCACGTATATTTTAATGACCTGGTTCTCTCTCGTGTTCAGGGCAGCCTGCCCCTGTCAGGGAAGTCTAGTCTACATTTTCCTACCTCTAAAATGAGACCTGAACAGAACCATGGATGAAGCTAGCCAATATTCCTATATGATAAATAGCCTTGAGCTGTTTTCATGAGTTTTGTTTCCAGACAAAAATCACACCTTCTACTCCTTAACTGCACTGTCTGTCCACATAGTCAAACCATAGATCAGCAACTCATCAGGAAGAAAGATTTTTACAGAAAGAAGAAATTTCTCTCCTGTTCCACTCCCCTCAATGCCATTTTCTTTCCTTATATTTAATTGGAATTGCCCTTCTTGCAATTGCCACCATCCCATTGCCACCCATCCTTTTGCTGTGCACCACTGAAAGAGTCTACTTCTGCATATCCACAGCAATTTGAATTTCATCTAGGAAATAAGAGCAGTTTCTTTTATATCAGTATTTTTCATTATTCTCAGCAATGAGAAGTTGAAAGTTAGAAGAAAAATGCAAAAGGATCCTGAGCAAAAACTCAGTGAAGTAACTACCCATCACAGTCAATAAGCTTTGAATTAAATCCAGGAAATGGACAGATGTCACAGTAAGAGAAGGTTTAGAGATACAATTCCTTAGCGGCTTACGGCAAAAAATCTCCCAGAAATATCATTTGGTACTCAAAGAATGCTTGGCGTAACTTGGAGAGGATATAGTATAATTTTTCACAAGTAATAAATGTTTAAGTCATGCTTGAAATGCAAAATCCAATTCAACTTTAATTGTAGAGGCGTCAGTAAAGCTCTTATTATGATTTTATAGGTCACAGAGGAAATGAGATCCAGTTCTCAGGTTACACTGAACGAGAAAGAAAGGGCGAAGAACAGATCGCACACACGATAACTTAGTTGGTCAACACTCCAGCTCATAGGTTACAGCACTTGGGCTTGAAGTGAACAGAGGGGATGAGACAGGCGGCACTTGACTTTACCTGATGCAGAGACGACTGTTCTTTAAGGATCTCACAGCTACAGGCTGCAGTGCTGCCGCACGTGAGGGCTCAGCAGCTGCTGCTGGTTCCGCTCCGTGCTGTGGAATAAATCTTCCAGAGGGACTGAGGCTTGCTGAGCCAGCTCTGCGGGGCTTTTAGCACGAGTATGACCAGCTATCCTGCTGGCTGCGGCAGCAGCAGCTTTAGCATAGCTTCAGACTGTTGGTCTGCATATTTCTTTTTTAATTTTTTCAAAATAACAAGGACATGCCTGCATTGGAATTGGTATACAAAAAATATACGCCACCCTCCAAAGGCATCACGACGAGCTCGCTCTGCACGGTAACGCTGACAATCCATAAGCAGAGCGCCGCTAAGAGAGCGTAACGCGAGCAAGGTGGTCCTCCAAATCGCAGAGCCAGAGCTCCAGCGACTGCAGCCAAGGGAAAGATGCAGTAATTACACCATAATGCACTGTCTGGATTGTTTTATTGAGATTAGGAAATAATATTTCTACTTAAAAATAAGGAGCTGGAACACAAGGACACAACCACGGGTATGACATCATTGGTAACCCCCAGAACATGTGCGTTAAAGGGAGACCAAGTTCCACTATTTTTCATTTTTTCAGCCACTTAAGGCAATAATTCATCCTTTAACTCTGGCTGAAGACAACACAATTTTTATGGGAATCACAAATCAAGGCACTGCATGTTTTAAAGGCTGACAGGATTATTTTTTTAATATGATTTTGACTTTGATTAAATATTTTCATTTTACAAAGGAAAGTGAAGAGAACTATCATGTTTGCAGAAAAACTGAGAGGTAGCTATATCAAGTTCTACAATAATATTTTACTGTTATGCACTTTTTTGAACATGTTGCAAAAACATGTTAAAGAAAATGAAAAAAGAAAAGAAAAATAAACCAGAGAAATGTGCTGTAAGCCATTGAAAACAGGAGAAAAATGATGTTACAGAAAATACAAGTCAGAGGAAATATTTGGACAGCCAGAGAAATGTCATCACACAGTAATGGCATCAGTCTACAACTGTTTGTAGCACTGTTATACCAGTAGGTGTAACAGTGACCCAGTTAGGCCAAGTGACAATAGGAAACCGTACCTTGGATAGGCCCCATTAAAAACATCAAGGTTGAGGTTGCACAGGCCTACTTTGGAGTTCTTGAGAACTCAAGCACTCACATAAACTCTCCCCAGGCTCCAGGTGACAGTGAACAACTTGCGATACAGCAGCTAAAATGGAACTAAGATTTACGGAATGGAAGATGGGAGTAAACAGAAGGAATAACAGGTTTAGACAAGGCTTTCCTGAGTATCTTCCCACTCACGCACATCAGGAAGGTATTACAGTCCGTCCGATGGCTTGTTTGCTCCAATTATATCAATTTGCCTAATAAAAAAACCCCAGCCTCTATGCAGAAGCCCTGCCGGGGAAGGAGGTAGGAAACCTCACCACAGCTATTTTTGAAGTGCTTCTCAAGTCTGCAGTAACCTCAGACTAACTGTGGCACAGCTGACTGAGAAGAAACATATTCCAAACAAAAACACCTTCTTTCTGGAAATGGTGCCCCCCAGCACATGCACACAAAACACAAAAAACACCAGCTTGCAATTTGCGAGCTCCTGGGAAGGGTCCAGGCTGTGACTGGCCTCTGGTCTAGTCAATGAAAAGCACCTTGCTAAAGCAGTCAGAAGTCAGCCAGCCCAGAATAAACTTTACAGCAGACAGAGAGGGCTTGGGCACTGCAGACATGATAGAAAATCCAAAATATGCCATGGAGAAAGGCACAGAGGCAGAAAGGCACACAGAGCACTAAATCAGAGGCCACCAAAACAACGCCTGAAACAGCCAAGAGGTGGGAAAGCCCAGGTATCTGCAGGACAGCATGTGGCTGTGGGAAGTGCCTACATGCGTGCGGTTTGGACAAGGAGGATGAGAACAGCTCCACCTAGAGCGGACCTTAAGCAGAAGATGAAGACCCATCAGGCTAGAAAACATAGCCCCTCTTTTCTGTTGCTGCTGTGTGCAGAGATGTCCAAGCCAAGGAGGTATGAAGGACCACAAGATTAGAAGAGAGCAACCACAGCCAAAAGAAAAAAAGTGAAAAGCTCTGCTGATGCTCACCAAGGAAGAATGTGAGCTATACTGGGTGAAGAACGACCTGGAAGAGTTACAGTTTACAGCAACCTTGTAGGAGAAAGGTCCTGTTATTAGGGCCTCGATCATCTGTAGCCTGCATAGGCTAGATGGAAAGGCATGAGAGAGCATGCATGTAGTGTGGTTTCTGCATGCAGATCCAACCTGCATTATTACATGCCCTACCTTTACTTCAAATAAGTCACTGCCAAGGTGAAGATGCTTCAAAATATTCTCACAACAGGAAGGAAAAAAAAAAATGTTGGTCTTCCTCCTTTCCCATCACATGCACCTGCAATTATTGTGGCAGAACTCATAGCATGTGCTGACAATGATGTAAATCAGGAGGGTTATAGCCCAAAGATTTACTTTGAGAGAAGCTAGGCCCCATGTTGGGGTTGCCTTGTCCCATTCCACATACCCAAGAAGCTGCGTATATTCGGCATGCCCATTTGGCAAACTAGCATAGGAATTTGGCACCAAAACAGGTACTAAAAAGTGAGATGCATCAAAGCCAGAGCAGAACTCACTTCTGAAAAATCTGTCTTGCACATCAAGAGCCAATTGTAAAGCACCAGGCTCCAGAACGTCGTCCTCCTCCCACCATACATCTCATCTGCTGCATCCAAAGGACGTTAAAGCATCCATCAAAGGATCACTGCTCCCCTTCTAAGTTTGGTCATACAAAGAACTAGTTAAAGCAATGCAGAAATGCTTTGAAACAATTAGCCAACTTCTTCACCTACCCCAAGAGACCTTGCTAGTAAAACAGAGCTAACTGAAAACTTTGAAGACAGACAAGCATGTAAGAACACAACATTTCTTACCCAACCTTTCTCTAGGGATCAGAGAGCACAGTTGTGAAACATATCAGAATTCTGTTTTCCTCTTTCCTTTCCTAGTTTGTTTCCTAAGTTTGTGTCTGAGGGCTTAATTTTTATTGGAATAGTGTTGCAAACAAGAAAGCTAGGGGCTTCAGGAAACGTCTGTATCCCTGATCCTTCAAGAGCGAGTCCAAACATTCTTCACATGGTCTTTGGAAAGTATCTGAAGCAGAGGGAGTCTAACTCTGATGTGGACATGGCTAAAAGCTGCAAGAAGCTCCTTAGGCTGGAATGGCACCTACAGGCTTAACATATTTACATTAATCAAGATTCAATCAAAGGCTTATTGGCACTCTAGGTCTATGTGCCTGCATTACAAATAGCAGTAGAGACTTCTGGGGAGTTTTAGCCAAGGCCTTAGCATAACTTGCAGCTACAGTACAAAAATACATAAACCATATAAGGTTACACACTTCATTAAATGTTAGCAATATGCTTAAAACTAAAACTATGGCATGCACTTTATATACAGTTTTGATTGTCTATAATCCGTGTCAACACAGCTGTGCTACAGACCTCCTAAGTCACTGTTAGCAAGTCCATCTGCTTCACTGAGCTGTGTCTA
This sequence comes from Tinamus guttatus, assembly GCF_059628265.1. NCBI lineage: Eukaryota > Metazoa > Chordata > Aves > Tinamiformes > Tinamidae > Tinamus > Tinamus guttatus. Next base: position 10,500,568 of record NW_028288774.1, on the reverse strand, counting down.
ATTTTCAAATAATGGCAATTTCTTTAGTATTTTATGATTCCTGACTGTGAAAACTGCTTCTTGCGTGAGCTAATGTCAAAATCTGACTAATGTTGCAAACTGTTGCAATGTGATTTTGTTGGCAATTAGAGAAACATAAAAATGTTAAGACACTTTGCAAAAGTTTCAAAAAGGAGTCACTGCATAAATCTATTAATCTCAAGTAGTACGTACTTCATTACATCAGCATTTTTCAAGGAATGTTCCTATTGTCAATGAAAATTAGCTCCAAGAATTTGAAAGCACAAGGACTTAACAAGGGAATCAAAATCCCAGAATTATGGCTTGTGTGTCAAGCATTCTATAAAACATCAGACTACTGAAAAGCTGGCGCTTCCGCTTTACAAACACAAGTCTTTGCTGCTCCAGTAAGACCAAAGGAGGTAATCTTTACAGGAAGATTTTTGATAGCTCTCAGCTACAGAAATGTCATCATGCCCATCTTGTTTTGCTCTGTATTATTTCCACTGAAACTTCACTGGAAAAAGGGAGAACAAAACAACTTTCCATCAACAGTAACAATACTAGATTTGGCACCTTAATCATGCTGGAGTCTCCACACATTATACAACATTAAGTGTTTCTAATGGTGGTGAGTTATTTTATATTTTCCCTCAACAATAGCTGCTATTCAAGTTATTAAGGAGATTTAACTATACAAAAGCTTTGAAGAGCTGGTGGTGAGCTGTTTGAGCAAGGGAACCATAAGCATCACATTCTTAAAGGCATTTTTCATGACTTTTTGATTCAAAAGCACACTGGCCAACTTTTTTCCCCCGACTTCATTCAAACATTATCATTTGCTTTTACAATAAATCCGGCAGTTCTCAAAACAAACCCGGTTTTCTCAAGGTTAAAGAGAAGTTGTAACAGCCCGTTGCATAGCAGCAGGTTGCAACTTGCCCTATAGAAAAGCCAGCATTTCGCCATAACGACAAGAAGTTTAAGTAACTTGATTGCCTAAGTCAAGAAGCCATGCAACTGCCACCTCTTAAAAACACCTTGTATTTTATAAGCCAGATAATAGATCCCACCTACTTGCAGATTCAGCAGTGGCTGCAGGCATTTGTCCCGACTTAAATACAAGTAGAAAGGTAAGTGTTTGTAGGTGCCATTTTGGAGATACTCTGTTGCACTAGTTGCTGAATGTTTTTGGTATTTCAATCTGTTCCTTGCAGAAAGCATAGACATTTATACCTTCAATAGACACCATCCTTATTTCAAGCAAAATGAATGATATTTGACTAGCTCACTACTGAACTGAGAGCCACGGAGAGATCCAAGTGAGTCAGCAGCTAAGGCTGTTGCTCATCAGCAGATACTGACAGTCTCAGACTAGTATACGGCGTGTCAGGGACACAAAAAAAGCCTTGAGGTCTAACTTCCCGTGCTGATCCTTACTACAAAGACCCTTCTTCTTGCCAAGAACTAACGTGAAGGTGACCTAAGTTCTCCCCTTGGTGCAAAGGCCAAGGCAAAGCCAAGCTTAGGGGAAGGTTGGGATACACAGGGAGCATGAGACATACAGTATTTCTGGGATGAGAGTATTTTAGAGTCATCTCTCTGCTTACTTCCAAGCCTTACTGCAACTAACCTTATGCTCTGAGCAAGAGAGCAGAGGCAGTTATTCACACTGGCTTCCCAGCACAGCTGTCAGGTGTGACGATACAGCCCTTAGCTGTGTCAGCCCCGTTGCACTCTGGTAGCTTAGCTAAAGACACAAAGAGCCAAATGAGACCATTAAAAAGGGATAATTCAGGGAAGAGCTGATTTAAATGTCTACTTATTTTCAACTCTAGTGTTCTGCTCTTCCCCCCATCCCCTTTCCTCCCAGAAGGATAAAGCAATCTATAAATCTACCTCCTGCCAACAGGTCACATACCCATGGCTGTGTCTCCTAGTCAGCCAGGGAGTCCTCCACAATTATCACCATGCAAGGGAAAGCATCAAGCCCCTATCGCAAGCCATAAAGCTGCCCCACCAGAAGGGTTTTGCAGTTCTCAGAAAGACAATGTACGTTGAGTAACCGGAAAGACCTTGACCTGGATGTAACGGCCCAGTGGTACTGCTCAGCCTGGGATCAGAGAGGCAGAGGCAGCGCTCCAAGAAGCCTGTGCTGCAAGCCAAGATACACATAGAGACTTGGGACCTGTTTTAATTATTGTTTCATTTCTCTCACTGCTCAGGAACATGTAACAAGCTGAAATGTGCGTTGTGCCTGTAAACATTTACTTTCTTTTGCTCTTGTGCAATGCTATGTCTCATTCTTTTGGATAGTGCTTGGAATGCAGGAATAGCCATAACACAGCGGCAGCACAGCCATGTCCTTAATGGTCCGTCTTCAGCAGTGACCAGCACAAGCTGCTTCAAAGGAAGTTGCTAGAAATCCCACACCAGGCAGCTGGGGATTAGGTGGCCTCAAAGCAAAATTTCTCCCTTCTGCCACGCAATTTGTGCTTGACTCGCGCCCTAAAAATGAGGGAAGTCTGCCTCTCCATCTTGCAGATTTTCCCTCCACCCCACATCAGCTTGTGCAATCAGGGTGTTTTTTACTTCAAACATTTACCAGCTTCTCTAAACGGGAAGGTTTACTGTGCCCTGTGCCATACGCCTTACAGAAACCACCTCACAGTTTGGTAAACTCGCCAGCTACGCAAGAGGCCAGTCAGGGCCACAGCAAAGAGCTGAGCAGCAAGGGGGCACATGGGCCTCCCCTGCCCCCCCGGGCACGGCCGTCTGCCTCGCGCTGAAACGAAGGGAACCTTTGCCCCTTCTTCTCAGGCAGAAGGAGCATCTGCAGGACTGAACCCAATCAAAGCCAGCTGTGTAAAAATGGGGGCGGAACGCAGGGATGCTGATTATTATGACTAGGAAAAACGCTATTAAAAAAAAAATAAAGGAAGAAACTGATCCCATATGGGAGGCAAATGAAATACAAATGCAGAACAGGCCATTACGCAGTGTCTGTTGTAAAGCTGCTGCGTTGGGGGCTCAACTCACGTGTCAAAACACAGTGACCCAGCACCTCTGGAGACACCCCTCTCTCTGCTGCCAGGATAGTGTTACCTTGGAGCATCCCAGGCCGCAATCAGCACCAGGGCTGTTGATTAGACGTAATCTACAGACTGACCAAGAAGTTACTCAACTCCCCCGCAGACAGGCAGAGAGAATAACCTCCGTCTGCCAAACCCAATCATTCCAGTAGGGCTCTTCTGCTTCAGCCGGTTATTCCAGGCAATTTCACTGCTGGCCCCTGGCTGCTTTTGAGACGAGTTATTGCCCTCCCCTTCTCCCACAAGGTCTCCCGCATGGCCCTTTCATCATTCACCTTCTCCCTCTGCACTTTCCCTCCTTCGGCAGATCATCTCCATCATCCGCTCCAACTGCCTACCTAACATGTGCCCTTCAAGCTGTTCCTGGATCACAGCCAGACCCTGCAGCCAGGCTCTCCAGGGCAAACCTTCAGCAACAAGGCAGCTTTAGGGAGGCAGCTGGTGAGCATGGTCCGAGATAATCTCACTCCCACACTCCCATGAGGTAAGGAAATGCCCACCTGGGGCCAGCCACATCCCTAGACTCACCTATGGTGCCCGTGGACCAGTGGGGCTGACAGACAGCTCACCCTTCCTCCCTGCTCCTCAGCTGTTTCTTCCATGGCTCCTGAAGCACAAGGGCAGTCAGGGGAATGGGGGCTCCTTTCTTTGATGGCTGTGACCATCCACAGAAGGAGAAACAGAAGGATGCCAACATGACTTCCCATGCCTGTGGGGTGTGCTCCCCAGAGACCAAAGACTCCAGATCTCGGGAGACAGTCAAGAGACAGATGGTTAAAGTGTGGCTCAGCCTGTCCGGCTTCTGTGAGTCTGTTAAAGGCTCACTGTATTTCCTACTTTTTGGATCTTTTTTTTAAAAAAACAAACAAACAAAAAAAACCAAACAAACAAACACAAGAAGGCCATGGCTGTATGCATATCTCCACAACTATTTAAAAGACAAAGAAATAATTTCTTGTCTATAATGCAAAGATATAAAAATACAAACTTTAGGGTTAAAACCACAGACAGAGGAAGTGGACATAAAGAAGTGCAAAAAACCCTCATTTTTTAAGCCAGTCTCAAACTTTGGAGTCCAATACAGCTGTGGTAAAACCCTGCATCTGCTAATGTGAAGGCAGATGCCACTACAGCCATTCAGATGCACCTCTCTATAGACATTCTCCAACCTGGCTTCCTCACTCGGTCTGTGCCAGGACTTGGATGACTCATTCCTTGTTTCTGAGCACCACCAAAGCACTCTTCTTTGGCAGCTCCGTTTGGGGAAGGAACAGGAAGAGAGTGGGCCCTGAGGACACTACACTCCTCAGTACTAACATGTACCACAACACAGCCAGGGCCACAGCCAAATGCATAAGGATGCAGGACTTCCAGATCCTAGTCAAGAGTCTTCATAATTCCTCCCTGCAAGCCAAGAAAAACAAAACATGCAAAAAAACAACTAACTATGGGCAGGCAGGAGTAGCCATCCCTTACTACAATGGCCTTAAGCAATCGGAGAGGTAGGGCTGATGAATCTTTAATTACTTGTGCAATAATGACCTCTGGTCCCAGCATTCCTTGGCAGTCAGTAAGTGACTGGAGCAGTCAGGAACCCGTTCTGCTCACTCATTACAGGCTTCAAACCCATACAAAGGCCCCTCGCCCAGCTGGTCACAAAGTGTCAAGAAACACTCTGCACAGAGGTTGCTTGTAACTATCAAAAGCAGCAAAAACAAAATACCATAAACCACTCTTACTGGGGAGATGTTACTGAACTGCATGTCTCTGCAGCTAAGGTGTGTAAGCTCCCAGATTGTTTTTTCTTGTTTGCCAGATTGTTTTTTCTTCACACTTGAACTAACTAGAAAACTAGACTTCAATATGTTGATGTCATGTGTAGGGAGAGCATCATAATCAGTGAAAGAGGAAAGGGAAGGGGCCCCATTTCACTAAGGATTCCCTAAATGCATTACTAGCTAAGCAAGCAGAAGAGGGGAATAAAGAATAAAAAAATAAAATAAGGAGGTCATCCCTAGATAATCTCTATGACACAAAACCAAGACAGAGAGAGATGAAGGACTTGACCTAAGCTCAGCTGCAAACACAGCTTCCCTCTCCTGATTCCTAGGCCACAGAATTGACTTTCTTCTCAGTGGAAGTTGAGAGGGTCACAACTGATGGCTGTGCAGTTGCGAGAGCAGAATGCAGAAGGTGCTCTACCTCCCCACAGGGAGGTCTAACTAATGACTAGATATATTATTGCAGGTGAGACAGCACTTCTAAAAAAAAGAAAAAAAAAATTACCATAGCAAATTTGCCTTCTTGTCTGCACTCTGTGTTGGCTCGGACTCTGCAACATGACAGAAGCTGATCTAGAGGGCAGCACAAGCAACCGTTTAAGAGATAGTTCACAGGCTATTTTCCCTCCCAAGAAAGTTAGTCTCTTGCCATCCCTACCTCTGTTCGCTGGAGTTGTTTTATGCCTTGACGCACATGGCACCAACAGCTTCCCAAAACTCTTGTACTTTTAACGTTACCATTAGCCCTCTGATATCCTGGTTAGCCACAGAAACAGTCAGAAGCGTGTCTGATTCCAGCAAAGTTCTTGGCCTCGGTATCTTATAGCAATGAATTGCACAACACTAATCTAACTCACTGTCGAGTGAAAATATTTCCATGTCTTTTTCTTTCTATGCTTTCCTTTGGGTTCACTGAGAGCCCCCACTTGCATACATTGTGAAGGGAGGTATTTCTGGACAGCCTATCTCTAATCACGTTTCCTCTCATTCCTCCCTCCTCCGGCGTGAACAATTATGGGATTTTCAATTCTGTTTTTTAAACCAAGGGTCTTTTTTCTTTCCTTAACAACATTCACAGCTGGTTTCTGAACTCTTCCTCCTTTTGCAGGCAGAGCAGCCAAAACAACATGGTGCATCTCAGCATTTAAGGGATCCTTTACAGCACAGAAAGAGGTTTCAGCATTGCCGAGTACTTTTCCTGTTGATTAAAACAGGAAACATGGAGATAAAAGGAACCAGCACCCTGTGCCAATCTAAATTTTTCTGTTCTGCTATGCACTGGGGCTGTGTCAAAGAACAGACTACTGCTGGAGAAGAGCTGCGTTGAACACAAAGTGCACAGGCTGAGACTATGGGCAGTCCCATCAGTTTCCATCATCTCTTGTAAGCCAAAAAGGATGAGAAAGCTACAAGCAGCAGAAGACCACACTGCTCTAAAGTCCACAATAGCCAAATTATCCACCACATTCTTCAACCATTCCCTTGATGTTCCTCACATTATGGTGAGCTAACTGCTACATACCCATACAACCCAATGGTTGTGCCTATCTAAAGACAGCCACTACCCTTGCACAGTACCTGTGTTTTTCCCCTCCGGTTTCTTCTTCTGAGTATTGTTGTGCCCTAGGAGATGAGGAAGATGCAGTTGCCTTGTCCACTGAGATGCCAAGTGGAATAAGGAAACAAGAGTAGTGCTCAGCTGCACCATGCCGTGGTCAGCTGGACCTTCAGCTGGGTCATAATCACTGTGAAGCCCAGGTGGGGAAACTGGGGCATTCAGAAGTTAACTAAATCATCGAAAGCAACAAAATTCAGCAGCAGCACATTGCCTCAAAGCTTTGGAAAATCCCCCTTTTAAAAAACCCAAATCCCTGCAATGATGGGCTTCATTGAGCTTGTCCGCAAGAGGATCCCGCTGGTACAGAGAGAGCTGAATTCAGCTCAGTCTTCAGGGCCAGTTCATTCAGCAAGGCTACTGGGGAGGTGGTAGGAGAGAGCAGCTCTGCTACACATGCAGTTTCAAAGCAAACCACCCAGACAGGTCCTCTGGTCCAGGAGGGTCCTCTGCAGCATTAGATAATCAGAGGCTCCACATCAAGCCTAGGGGCTTCTCGGGCCTCCTGCGGCTCACCCTGTTGAGATCTGCCTGATCAACCCTTAACAGCAGGACCAATCCAGTACTTTGAAGTCCACAGCACAGCTATGTCTGCAAAAGCAGTAGCAACATTGAGCCTAACGTGTGCTGGGCAAAGCAGCAAAAGAAACAGCCCACAAACTCTTTCAGCTCTGTTTCAAAAGGCTTGGAAAGTTCCTCCCCTTCTCTTCCCCAAACCCCTGCCATAAAAGCTTTGCATGCAGAGCAGTGTCTCTTGGGTCCCTCATTCTCTTGAGCAAAGTAAACAGACCTCCCGTGCAGCGACAAATGAACAACAAACAAACAGAGGGGGAAGAAAAAAAGATCTTCACTGTCAACTTGGAGGGTTTTTTCACTGTGTTTAATAAAAAAATAAAATAAAAAAAATAAATAAGAAGGTGCAAGCTATGCCCGCAGGGTGACCCTGCCCAGAGCTCCCAGGCAGCTCCTGCATTCCGCAGTCCCCCTCACACCGCCGTGGCCACCCCGTCTCTCCCCACACTCTCCCTGACGCACTTGCAACACACGGAGCCCTACAAACCCTGGCACCCGCACGGCTTTTTCTTTTTCAAGCATGCCAAAAAAAGCTAAGCTCCTAAATCCCTTTTAGAATCTGGCCTTGTGTGGAAATCTGTTTGCCTCCATCCTATGTTTATTTTCTTTTGTTTTCAGGTTCGTTAGCCCAAGGGCAAATGTTGTTCCTAGCACTATTATTATTTTATTTTATTTTTTTGGTATTTATCTTTCAATCAAGTGTTCCTCCTCGCAAGGATAAACAGGATGTTTAGAGACTCTGGGTATGACGACCAGTCTTTGACAGCTGTTGTGACACACCACACGCTGGGCTTGCCATGTGTGCGAGCACTGGCACAGCTCAGCCTGCAGCAGTCTCTATTTGGGGAGATGGACTACATGACCTAAGAAGCCTTCCGCAGCTCTGGGTTTTCAGCACAGGCTCAAGGGAAAAGCACCATGTGATCCAGGATGATTCCCTGGTTTCTCCCTCCATTTAGGAGGATAACACTTGTTCATGACACAGATGTTCCCTTTCTAATCCACTCATTTCACTTCTCTAGGTGCATCCTTGCTTGCTACGCTAAGTTGTGCTCTGCTCTCAGAAATCTTTCTTTCTCAGGTGGACACACAGAGAACAGCTAAGATGCTTCTAAACCACACTGATTCAGTCGAGCAAGCTGCCCATGGCTTTTCCAGGAAAGGAAGCTTTCAGGACTTGAATGATTATCAGCCTCATCCACCTCCTAAGCCAGGAACTTTACACAATGAAACATAAATATCACTAACAGGCAGACCTCAAGACCTACCTACCTACCTGGGGTACTTTGTGGCCTCAAAATGCTTTCTAAAGCACCAGGCTTCACAGAGCAAAATTCAGTGCATAATTCTGAGCTCTGCATTCTTCTACAAACACAGGGGTGGTATCTCTTGCCTCCTGTTTTGAACGTAGCTGGCAATGCAAAATTCTAATCAATTTTCATTCATAGCATTTGCAAGCGGCTGAGGGCAAGAAGGGATGAGTCTGATAATCAGCTATGAGTTTTGTAACAGCACCAAGTAGTTCTGCCTCAGGACCTAGCTACTGTCCTCTAAATGAGGAGAGCAACAGCACCAGCAGAGCACACTTTGATAAGCCACAACACGCACAGAGCTACGTTCTGTCTAAACAGCCATGAATCACTCTAAAAGAAACGTCTCAGCCAGGATGTTATCTTGGTTACCCTAAAACCTTCTGCATTTAAAAAAATAATAATATTTACAAAAATTACCTCCCCTTCCTACAAACATCTGATTCCTAAACAGCAACACTGAGTTTTCCCTATTACAACCACTTCTAGCAATTCACAGGTCAGATGACAACATGCTGCTGAGTTCTGTGCTGCTCGGGACCAGCTTGTTCGGGGGAAACTCACATCGCCCTGCCGTGCTGGTCAAGTTTAAGCCTTGAAATCCTTTCCACGTAGCATTCAACCACAGGCTTCTGGCCTACGCACAGAGCCTATGGCATGAAATTTTATGATCTGTGTCATTCGTGAGGTCAGAGGGGATTATCACAATGTTCCTTTGTAGCCAAGGTACCTCTGAGCCTTGGCATAGAGGCCACCCTGGAAAGCCATTCTCAGACAACTGCTTTAATTTGGACTCTGAGCAGTCCTTGAACTCTGCTTCAGGAGAAAGCAGCACTGTCACGATAACAGCTTCACAGCTTTCAGTCCTCCTAGCAAAAATAGTGCTTGCTTTGTGTACCCCTCCCGGTCCTGCGCACTACGCAGGCGTCCTCTGCCCAACTCTTACCTCTTGCTGCAAGTTATTCCACAAACAGCCCGCAGCTGAAGCGGTAATTGTCTGTCCTACAGTCTATCAATTGAAATACGGAAAATTATTTTCCTGGGGGCAGTGGAGGGGGAAATTTCGATATAATTGGAATGACCTAGAGGGATCAGAAATTTCCTAGCCATTAACAGGGTTTCCACAGCAAGACCACCTTGGATAAAGTAAGCAATGTCTCCCCACTGTTTCATTCATTCAGGAGTGCTAGCGCTACTCAGCAATGGATCAGATCACTGAATGCCCCTTTCTGTCACGAGATGAGTAATTCAGGAGTCCCGGTAGGGGGGAAAGCATCAGAAGCTCTGGATTACCCATTCTCAGACACATTCAGTTGTGGAAGTGAGCCATTTACCCTCCATGTGACTTGACTTTCCTGTGCAGAGAGCAGGGATATTTGCTAATTGGATTAGAATATGCCTCCTTTGGGATTCATCAAAGCAGTGCAAAGGCGTATTTACTTCTTTCCCATCTTTTAGTCCGTTTAACCTTTTCTCTTCTCTTGCCCACCAAGTTGTATAACAAAGAGGGAATGATGCACAGGACAGTAAAGGTAGCCACTGATCTACAGGAAATACTTAATTACTTCTTTGACAAAGAGGGGCTTATAGAGAACAGACGCAGCTACCGCAGCTTTGCGGCTTACCTCTTGCCAGTTGAGCTGCACTATATGCCTGCTACTTCAAAGTAACCCTGAAGACAAGCACTTTCTTCTCCGAGGTCATGTAGCACAGCTCAGGTGACAAGTGGTTACGAGACACAGTAAGTTTGTCACCTGCACAACTTCCCACACCCACAACTTCCTTGCGTGATCCGCTTTCCCCCATACCAAGCCTACCATCAGCTTCCAAAGCTCATTTTGAGGCTGCAGTGCTAGGAGAGCCACTTTACAGCGCCACTTGACTCTCCTTGCAATTTAGCTCGGTTTGTTTTAAAAAACAGTAAATAAAAGCAATCCAAAAAGCAAGCAGAGGTTTCCTCTGAAGCGTGCTGCTGGTATTGCTCAGGCACCACCCATGGTAGCCAGTTGTGCGTCGCCTACGCAATCAGCAGCACATCCGCCGGCGGTTCCAGAGCATTCCTCACTTTGGGAGGCTGCACATGTCAAGAGGAGAGTGAAACTGCGCTCCCCATCTCCACCGCACGTCAGGGAAGGCAGCAGCTGCACAGGGGCGCGTGCCAAGCGCGGGACACTGCTCTTCCCGTCGTGTCCTGCACGCGAAGGAACATCGGCCTCTTCAACCAGGTCATTATTTTGCTCCTTGGAGGAGCTATTCAAGCGCACATTGAAATTCTTGGCCCACACAGGTAGGGCTGCTGACAGAGCCAAGGACAGCTCAACACCTTGCTGATAGCAGGACTAGATGCAACCTCCCAGGACCCACCGAGCCTCTGCATCACACAGATGTGCTGGAATGAGAACAGTTTAGTGAACAGACACATGTAATTCTGAGTGTTTGTCCTAGCTTCACCACTCACTTGCTGTACTCCTCTAGTACGTGATACAAAATTTTGCCTTCATACTCAAATATTATCTCCATTATTCTCTATCCTACCTGTAGAGTATGGGGAATGGGATTTGTAAAGTACTGTATCATACTAAGCCACTGACACTTCCTCAGAAACACTTTTTAAAAATCTCATTTCTGCGGCAGAGGCACTAAAGCAAAATAACGGTGAATCATGGACTTCAAATTTTCTTTTTTTAATCTTACCTTAATTTCACAGGAATACTATTTGAGAAGCAGATGGTAACATAAGTTCTCTCTCTCATAAGGAGCTTGAGTATCTGCCAGAATTTGGTTGCTGCAACTCCGTATAAATACAGGTATGCTCATCTCTTTCTTCCCTTTTGTGCCATTCCAGACAGAAACCTGCCTTGAATATGAGCTAGAAATTAATCATCCACAAAGAAGTTACAGAGCAGCAAAACATCACAGATCTGCCCTGAACTTTTGATACTCACTCAGCCTAGAACATATCTTGGACTGCAAATAAACTCCTCTCAGCACGAGTCCTCAAAGACAGTACAGGAGCTGGTGACTCCAACCTCTCCTGAGCACCAGAACAGGGAAGGCAGAGAGGCTGACCATTAATATACCCTTAACATATAAGGAACTCTCTCACACCTAACATATAGTTCTGGATTAAGTATGGCTGCATTCAAACACATACCTGTCGGCTCACTTGCTTAAGGCTGACCAACCAGTCAGGAAGATATATAGCAGCACCAGGTGAATCTTTTCAATTATCTTCACCATGGAGAAGATGGAGTTACCTGTATTGGAGGCCACCACAAAGGAAAGTGAAGAAAAGACAGCAAACTCCATAACATTATACTGCAGGAGCAGAGCCCCAGTTCCAGCATGAATTGACTCCCAATATGGATCAGCTCCACATTCAGCTAGCAGCTTGAGAGACAGTCCCCTTAATAAATACATACATGAGAGCTGTGAATATGAGAGGAAATCCTTTTATCTAGACAAATTCAGACTTCCTACTTTAAAACTGCAGGCCAGCTCTTGGTTTAACCTTGAGTTTCACTACAAAACTCTGAAAGCACTGGCTTTGCAGACATGCCAAACAAAAACTGTTTTCAGTGAATTCTGTATTTTTCCACCTCTCCTATTGTAGCTCCGTCAGCAGGATGGCAGTAGCAAATCCTCCCTTATCTCCCTCCTCTCTGAGGGCATCTCTCTCTAGGTACCAGCTGACTTGGACAGATCATGTGCACGATCCCTCTTGGAAGCTGGACAAAGAGTGGGGTGGGAGAGTCACTGGACTTGTAAGCAACAAACCACAGGAGATGATCAACTGTCATGCAGAGGGGAAGTAGCAGGAGGAAAGAGACGAATAATGAACAGAAAAGGGTGCCTAAAATCCTCCTCAGATTGCTTCTCTGGGGGAACAGCTGTTTCCTTGTAAACATCTTGCTAGCTGTCCAAACAAGTTCAGACACAGAACAATAAAGGAGAGCACCCGGGCAGCAGTGTTGAGGCAAGGGTTCATTCACTGCCCTGCCAACTGCTTCAAGTGGCAGAATCCAAAAGGCAGGGAAACTTTGCTGCACATTTAACCCTGCATGTGCTGCCACCATAGTTACCGGCCTGCAGAATTGGCCTTCTCTTTTTCTGTGGTAAAGTCTTTCCTAGCCCTTGTTTTCTCCACCATTTCTGATACATTAGGAGAACACGTGATGTGACAAAGGGAAAGAGAAATAATCCTCACCAAAGTGAGCAAAAACAGCAGAGCCAGGCCAAAGAAAAATCTGAATACAGCAGCCCTAAAGGCCTAGAAAAGTCCTACTACTGCAGCAACATCAGCAACCTAGAAGCAGAGGGAGTTAAACCAGAAAAAGTAAAAAGAGTCTTTTCACTAGTCCTGAGCACAAAGCAGCCTACACTGGCAGCAGCATTTTTATGCCAATACAACTGTGTCTACACAGGGCTCTTGCCAGCCCTGCAAGGTAGCTGCGGGCAGGAACACGGGCAGGAACACGGGCAGAGCCGTGCCAGGAAACGCTCCCGGGGCCAGGCAGCCACCTGTGCCGCACGGCGGCGAGCGGGGACGGCCACCGCGCTCATCCACTCCTCAAAGCCTTTCCGACTCAAACACGTGCGCGCAGCTCCGGGAGCAGGGCCCAGCCCCGAGAGGCCACACAGCCATTTAACAAAGCAGGGAAATCAGGTCACACAAACAGCCCTCAGGGAAGGCGGTCACTGTGGAAGTAAGGCAGTCCACAAAACAGCAGGAGAGCAGAGCTGTCAATAAGTGAACCTACCTTCTGAGCCCACAGTCAAGCTTTCTACAACTCCTTTTCCACCTCCAGTTGTCCTGCCTTGCCTTTTGTACATTCTGCTCAACACAAGCCACGCTTACCCTGGAAACTGCATCTCCTACTTTACTCAAATGACCTACAGAAGCAGGAAGAAGCAGGATAAGCAAAATGACACTCTCTCAGTTAGCAACAACAAGCAACAACTCCACATTTTAGAAACAGTCAACAAGTTCACAGGAAAGATCTGATGCAGTCGGATATATTTTACCTTTTTATTTCTTTTGGGCCATTTTGTTGTAGTTGTGAACAAATAGCCAGGTAAAAAGACATGCAGCAAGGGCTGCTCAAAAATAAACCCTTGGTCATTACAAGAAGAGACTGAGAATGCAAGTTCTGATGATTAAAATCCCTCTGAGCAGCCGGCTTATTGTGTCAAAGTCCAAACCAGTCGGGGACTCCACCTCGTCTGGGGTCACCCCTCTGCCTCTGCTGCTCTTTCTCGATATAGTTTTTCCTGAAGTCATCAAAAGAGCGAGCTTCTGGCATTTCTTCTTTTTCTGGAAATAGGTTGGGAAACTGGAAGGTTTGTCCTTGGCCCTAAAGAGAAAACGAATGGTCAAAGAAACAGTTCAGCCTTTCTGCAGTAGCTACAATGCCTACGTTTAAAATTACAAGAGAAGATCACTGTGAAGTTTCAGCTGGTGCAAACCATTACCTACCTGTTCCCTCCCGAAATCCCTTCCCCACTCCCTCAGACACACACACACACACACACTCCCTCCTCCAGTATCCTAATTTTAAGCGTCTTCCCTTCTGTGTTCAAATTAAGACAGTAGCATCGCTCTTTGAAGAATGAATGTGAATGATCAGAAGATGGGACACTTCTTAAAATATTCAATGTCAAACCAGCCTCAAGATGCACTGAGTCATACAGTAACAGCAAGACCAATGCAGTAAGTGATTCTGTTAAAGTTAACACCATCAGCAAAACACATGAAGGGTGGGGGGGACGAGAGAGGGGAGGCCACACTGGTCATATTAATACTTAGAACATGGGTAATGGTTACAGTTGTTTAGATCTCATCTAAGTACAACAGAGACCACAGTTCAGGCCTAGCAGCTGTTACTACAGGGGGCAATGTGGGAATACAGAATAACAGATTATCAGAGCTCTGTTATCAGCAGAAATAAAAACTAGAGTGTAAAACAATTACAGTGGGAACAATCTGTCTAATACATCAGTGATGAGATTAAAGTGATTACATCTGCATCACTCATTCTGCCTAACAGACAAGTCATTTTAGTACATCATCATCATCAGATCTATGTCTCCCACTTGGAAAATAAACATTTGCTTGGTCTCTGGTTTTTATCTAACAGCAGGAAACCATTATTCTGTGGAAATGTTCTATCCCATTAACATTATCTACTTACTTTCTAAGTGGTGTTTGCACTAAGCACAACTTGATTAAATTCAATGGTATCAGTCCTTCCATTTCTTTCCATTCAGTATACAATTTTGCATAATAAAACACTTAACTGTTAGAGATTACTTCATAATTATTCTCCAAAATACTTACAAACCTTAGCATTCCTGAACTTCTTCAGCAGAATATTGCACACACAAATCTCAACAAAAGCATTCAATTATCTCAGACAGTTTTGCAAATCACCCATTCTGTACATTTATGCAGGAAATAAGGAGCCCAGAGCTCTAGTTATGAAATGACTGCAAAAAGGAGATCAAATGAGCCTTCCACAACATGGCTACCTAGAGTATACACAGGAACCAGAAATACAACATAATTAAATCTGAAGAAACTGTCACCATATCCTTGACCCAGCTGAGTGTGTGCTACGATTCATTCAGCCATATATGTTCAACATGGTAATTTACAAGTGTGAAAGCATTAAAATCTCAAGCATATACTTTGGAAATAAAACGAAAAAAAAAAAGAAAAAAAAAAGAAAAAAAAAAGAGACTTATTCCAGTTGATCTTATCCAGACTAAAATCTAGGAAATATCAACTCATACACAGCAATGCTGCAGTTGTTTTTGTAGTGCATACTTCTTGGGGGTTTCCTAAGAGCCTGACCATACTACAAAAACAACAAGGGAGCCGCTGTGTACATTGCTCTTTCCTAGATTCTCGCCTGGATAAGCTCAACTGGAACAAATCATGCTTTTCCTTTCCCCAGTGTATACTCAGGAGTTTAAATTCTTTTGTACTTTTAAATTACCAACAGGTATGCCTACCAGAGCTGTCCCATGACAATTAAAGCACAGTTGCATTTTGAGGCACAGACCAGGTCTTATTAACGTCCCCCAACTGCCCCAAAGCTGTAGCCCACTGAAACTTCCAGGAGTAGGAAGCAAGTACCATCGAGGCTAAGGACTACCCAAGACTTCAGCATACAAAATTTACTTACATTGAAAAATATTACTATGTTCTAACTGCACTGCAAACAGGCCATCCAGCTCAATGGCACCCATAGCACAGGCTAGGCCAATTCTAAGGACTCCACTGTGGAAAAAAGGCCAATTGCATGAAGAAATTGGAAAACACTCCAGGCAAACATGCTAGACACCATCTACACTGAAAGTCTGAGAACTATTTACATTGGTAACAGTCTAGTAAGTGGCTGTTCTTTCACAGCACTTTCCATGGGTTCTTTTGCAGCACCAATTGGTTTCCAGCACCAACACACTTCCCTGACTGCAGAAGTGAAGGAAGTTGCCCCTAAATCATAGGAAAAACATCCATGGTAATTTCACTTCACTGAGTATTGCAAAATAGCTTTTATAAAAAAAAAAAAAAAAAAAGAGAGAGAGAGAAAAACACACACACGCACAGAGAGAAAGAGAGAGAGAGAGAGATGTGAGATGTGCACAGAGGCTGTAGTGAAACCAGACGAACCTTTCAGCTGTTTATCAAAATGCTCACAGCTCCCATTTCAAGACTGGTGAAAGTCAAATATTGAGCTGAAAATGTCAATCTGCATCTGGAGTCTTTTAATAAATAAAAATCAGCACAGACATGTTGGCTCTTTCCAGACCTTGTTTTGTGAAGAAATTCTGATTTTGGCTGGTGGCCAGACACGATTTGAAACAGCCAAGACATTACACCCTGAGAACTGAAGGTTGATAAATCTTCAGTAACAATGCTATGCAGTAATACTGCACTGTAAAACTCTGGAGTGATGAAAACTGTATGAAAAATAGCTGTTGTGCATGCTCAGTAGCTAGTTTTCAAGAGCAGCCTGTATTTTGGGTATTTCAAAATTTCACAAATATCAAGAGGCATCAACTTACATAAAGGGCTGAGAGTCCATCCAGGCATATTTACATTCAGTGTGTCTTGGACATGATTCCAGAGGCTACCAGAGTTTTAGCTCACATGTCACCTTCTCAAAAAAAAAAAATGTCCACCAAAGGAATGGATGGATCATCACTCTCTGATGTACTGCTGTTCAAAACAATACTTTTTTTCTTTTGTAAAAGTTGTCCCATCTACAAAGTATCTGTTAGACAACCACGCAAAAGAAAATATACATCCTTAGAATGAAATCCTAATTGGGGTAAAATTAGCAACTAAATTTCTACTTTCTAGACTGCTAGAACATGAACTGCTAGCATGTGCAATCAGAAAGCAAAAACAGGGCTTATTCCTAAACCTGACATTGTTCACTGTGTTACCTTTAGCAAGCTGTTTAATCAGGGTCCTTCCTTTGGTTAAATTTTGAAGATAATAAACTGAAATGGGCTCTAAAAAAAGCAAAGTTTTGGCCTTCTTTTAGAAGGTCTGGCACACAATTACCTTAATTAAGAGCAGAGAGGCAGGGGGGAGAAGACAACACCACCCTCCTACCTGACACAGCTCTGCCAAAAGAAAACTCTAGAAAGGTAAAGATATTGTTAAAGAAATTATTTTGCTTACATAAATCAATCTATTTTGGAACTGGATTCTGAACTGCCTGCAAAATAATTTTTCCACCCATGTGAGGTGGTAGAGCGAAAAATTCTGGAGTTTTTCAGGACAAGCTCTAACACCAAGTCCTCTTGTATCTAAATATACTGCACAATGCTTTTCAGAATTTAAAAAAAAAAAAAATCTATGGGGGAGTTGTTACAGAGGGTACTGTTGGCATAAAATAAAAGGTACTGTGGTGGTTTTATTAATTGATATCCTGGATTTAGAGGTCTTCCCAGAGACTTCTCTATTTGCTACAAGTATTTACAAGCAAGATACGTGGTTCGATGTTTAGACTACAGAACAGGCACCACTTCTACTCCTGCCCACATCTGATCCTATTTTAGCATTATCCAAAGGTAAAACTGGCTTACATACTAGCTCTTATGAAGATTCATTTCTTAAATACTAACATTCTTCGACATGGAAAGTGACCTAAGCACCGAGCAAATATTTTCAGCTTACATTTTAGTCTTTTTGGTTATTTAGGGTGGAGTCACACCTTTTTCTCAGAGTCTACAGAAGGAGTTACCACATCAAGTGGTACAAATTGCCTCCATTCATT
Source organism: Tinamus guttatus (assembly GCF_059628265.1). NCBI lineage: Eukaryota > Metazoa > Chordata > Aves > Tinamiformes > Tinamidae > Tinamus > Tinamus guttatus. The sequence goes on along the minus strand of NW_028288774.1, from coordinate 10,482,904 downwards.
TTAATGGGAGGTTAAGTGACCATAATTAGGCCTATGAAGTCAAGTGTTAACCTTTCCACTGCTAAGCCTCATGTCAGAAAATTGCAAGAAGGATTATCCAGCACAAACGCACTTATACTCTTATGACCTTTGCATCCCTTCAAAAGTTTAGGAATAGTAGGTCAGCACAGATATTATGGTGTAGGAATGACGCAGCAAACACTGGTCATGTAAACAACTGTGAGGTCTTCTGATTATTTAGATAATTGAAGCACTTACTACTGTCCTTCAGAATTAGGAGAAAAGTGATGTTTATAGTGTCGTTAACCAAAAAATGTTGGACTCCCAACAGTGTGGGATTTGGTCCAGCAGTAGCAGCAAATGCAGCTAAGTTTAATAATCCAATGCATTTGAACAATTCTCCTACCATCTCTGTGGTAATATCTGATGTTAAAACAACAAGTATGGCCAAACCGCAGAGAAAGTGGCTTTAAAACCCACATGGCAATGCCAGAGCATACAGAGAATCTACTTTTCCTCTAAATTCATTAGATACAAGATGAAAAATGCTCCCACATCTAATGTGCAAATGGGTTAATTACAATGAATGTACAGGACACTAGCCAGGCTTTGAGGAGAAAGCATTTGCAAAAATGCTCCCACTTGTGCCATCATTCACGCAGCTAAATAGGTGTTAGTCCTGATGTTGACAAGGTCAGACTCCTTTTTACAGCCATCTCCATTAGATTTCTCAAAACAGGTTTAATTAAAAATAGGTCTGGATTCCAGAGGCTTGTCTACACTTGGGCTCCCACAGGTGCTAACACCTGTTGAGCTAAACCAGTGAGAACACTGAAGGTGGAGGAGGGAATGTTGTTGTTTTTTTTTAATTTCTCTGATGTTGATGCAACTGTAAAGTTTCCCACTGGCCTTTTTTCTTTTATATAACAGTAGGATAATTCTAACTTTATCAGAGTAAAGAAAAAGGTTGTTGTATGACATTCATTCATGCTGGCAAAGATACGACGCTTTGATTTTAATTAAGAAAATAAAAGAGTGTGAAAAAGAAGCATTTGAAAGCTATGGCCAGGAGTCTCTAACTTAAACCTTTCTCACCACATTCCAAAAGGGGAATAAAAAGGTTGGCAGGCTCTGGAATGGCAAGATATTGTTGATCCACAGCCTTCTATGATTTGAAGTATTTTTCTAATGTTGAAAATATTATGCTTGGACTGATCATTTATTTGTCCAGTTACAGCCTGAGAATAAAGTAAACAACTCTGAATCTCAAAGAAATAGTATTTGGAAAAGAAAGGACAACAATCCTTACATGTGGGACAGCTGGGGCACCAATCTTACACTTAATGGTATATTGACTATGACTTCATGCACCTTTCACCTTTAAGGCAGCAGGTTGACATATATGTTGTGTGGGGACACATAAGATGATGTTTTTATGGAGCAGACAAGCATAGCTAGCCATGAGAATACACTCAGCTTCATTCAGGTAGACCACAGTAGAGCTGCCAGCAAGTCACCCTAAGAAGAGCAATACTTCCACCTAGCGAGCGACAGAAAGATCAACCCAAGAGCTTCCAAAAACAAGCACTTATTTTTCCAGACATAAGCAGATTCAACTTGAAATTGGATTAATGAGAGAAAACACAGCTGGTAAAAATGGTGGGAAAGCCCAGCTATTCTGACTCATGGCAGATGTAAAATAATTCTCATTAAAATAGGGATTTTACAGTGGTTACCAAAGACTTCCCTAAATTAGGCAGATATTAACAATGGCTGCATCGGGCCTGCGGTGGCCAAAATCAAACCATGAATGAGAATGAAGACAAAACCTTTGTTTTCAGAACTGACACTGGACTCCTGACTTCATCCACTGTCTAAAGGTGGTGTGAAAACAAAAACGGGAGCTCAGTGTCCAAGGCACCAGAACTAGCGGTGAATGGAGGAAAAAAAAAATATATATTTATATATATATATATACAGTGAACCAAAACATGAGGAATGACCAACGCTCAGTAAAGATATATGTCTGTTTGAGCGCTGAGAAAGAAGTCTCCAAAAGTACAAATATCACCAGCAAGCACCCATGATAATGAAAAGTATCTGCATTTACCTACTAACCAACAACACAGAGAAGGCAATTTGTGACTAGCAGATAAAATGATTCCCTGCATTAATTTCCTCAGCTATGTTCTCACTGAATCATTTGTACCTGATACCTCACAGACAAAAACTTACACACAAATAGCCTTTCCTCCATCTTCCTTGAAGAGGTGTGTGTTTTTCTACAATGCAAAATATTCATGCAGAGGAGCTTAGCTTTAACACAGTAAACTAAGACTAGGCCTGACCTAAGCATAACTGTAACTTTCTATCAACAGGGCATACTGTTCCTTCAAAGATAAAGGCTGTCTAGTGAAATACATTGTCCTCACTTTTCTTTCCCTCCCTCCCCCAAGAGGGAAGAAACTAAGAGAAACTTCCAAGCTGATTTAAATTCTGCAAAAAAAAAGAAATGTCAGATTCTCAATTGTCTGTGTATCTTTAATTTGATCCCAAGTGCATATAAATTTTTATGTAGTCTTTAAACTGTAAGATCATGCAACGCTCCCCATACATCCATACACAGATCCCTTGTATGGAGTAACACTGAGGTTACATTGCCAGCAGCAATTAATAGCCCTCCTTTAAAGTAATTTCTATGTAGGAAGGGTGTTTTTTTTTTATTATTATTATTATTATTATTTTCGATTGGTTGGGTTTTTTTTACATGGGGACAGGTAAGCCAAAAGAAGTCAAAACTGTAACATGCTCCTGTTATGAAAGAAAATTTTAAGAACATTAAGCTTCTTTTCCACTGGGCAGCCAACATATATTTTAGAACCCAGCTTAGCCACAAAGCACACTTGCTAGACATGACTAAAAGCTCTCCAAGGAATATGCCTTAGTCTTCTCCAAGATTCAAAGAGCTTTAATAAAAAGTTCTCCATCCTTACGCTATATTCTTTCACTTACTGAACATTTCAGCAATCAACCACACAAGTGGTGAACCTTCCAGCACAGTGAGTACAAGGTCAGCCTGAAACTTACTGGCAAAGCAGCACCATATGACATCAGACCTTAACTTACATATAGACCTCAAACAAAACGGGGCTTTAGAACCAACTATTTATTTGAATTTGCTCACTAAATCATTTAAGTCAGTAAATCTCTTTATACAGCCTGGCAGGTATTAACAATGTCTTTACTAAAGGACTGGCAGAAACATGCAGCCAAGTGGACAATTCACTGGTCATTGATTCTGGCTTGGGTGATTACCAGTCCCTTCCTCGACCCCAACACGCACCCATGTTAACTCACCAGCTGTACGTAGGCAACCTTGTAATCTGGCTTCTTTATTCTCTGATTCTTGTGGTTCCTTCTGTTGTGGGCACCTGCACAAAGAGAGTCCTCTCCCATTACTTTCCACAGCTTGCAAGTTCCCCAAAGCACAGCCAAGCCAAAGGGGGTCTTCTTTAGTTTTGATTTACTGCTAATTTCTTCAGTACTAACACAGACACCCCTTGTAATAGTATCCCAACTATTAAAACATAATGAAATGAGTAAAATCCTACTCTCCTCATCCTCAGGGGGGAAATGGGGCATCACCAAACTCAGGCAGTCAAATGGTCACACAGAAAATTTGCAAGGGAGTAAGGAGGCAGGTCTGCCAGGTAAGGGGCAGAAGGAATAAATAGTCCTGACTACATCAATAGCTCTGGGAGACCAAAGAGCAAATGCCTCCTAAACAGCCACAAACACGTCACCCCTTATTGCCCACCTAACACTCTAGAACATGAGCATGATCTACTGTCCCACTGTTTTGCCTCTCAGGAAATTACACTATACAACAGAGGAGAAAAAAAAATCACACACAAAGCATTTTGACTTTCAACAAGTATGTTGGTCACTGTGGAATCCCAAGTTCAATTCATTTTCTGCATGACAAACCTTTAAGATTTCAAATTATTATGTTTCTCTCACCTCTTTCTCCTTTCGTCCTCCAAAATATATATTCTAGCACCATTTCTAATAGCAGTGGCCAACGAAATGGCTAAAAGGACAAGCACAAATATTTTCCAGTGCTGTTTAGAACTACAAATATTTAGGTCTACAAGAATTTGATATTACGGCTTCATTTTTTATTTTTTTCACATAAGCATACGTGCAAATATATTTTTTAAGTGCCCCGAGTATTACAAGCATCTCTTAAAGCTTTAATTTTTCTGGGAATCCATTTTACTCTACTCTAGCTTTTCCCCTATCTCTTTTTAAAATTCATCCCCACTGCTACTATTATATCAATCAGTTCCTTTGCTAGAACCAATGCTCAAAAAAAAACTGCCACTGAAGATGTCCTAACTGTTCACTTAGTGGTCTGCCTGCTGCACCTGGGCTCAGAATAACTTAAAACAAATGGAAGGGGAAATGCTGGGGTTATTTGGGGTGCTGAGAGGGACCATGAGTGGAAGTGACAGGTCTGTAGCTGCTGTGCAATAACTTCAAGGGTTGAAAAGCTGAACATTTGTTAAGATGTTTTCCCAACTGTATCTGATGGTCCAATAAAATATTTTACTTCTTTACAAATTTTGCTTTTTGTTAAACCATAGCACATCCTCTAAGTGCTTCCTCAATAATCTAGGACGATAATCATAGGCTTTTAAAAATATATAAGTTTATATGAATTTATTAAGAACACTTGAAAAAGTTCTTCTTGAAGTGAGACACCCAGCGGTCAAAGAGAAGTGGTCCCAACTACAAAAGGATACTACAGAAACCAGGCAAAAAACAAGGTTTTAAGGCTTTTCAATCTCATTTTTTTCTTTATAAAACTAAACATGTCACAATTTAATGAAGCCATTCAAATACACAGCAGTGCATATTTGCTTTAAGGAACAAATTAAGCACCACGTTGGCAGGAGTTGCCAGGTCTGTGCCTGCACCAGGGCACACTGAAACCTGATGCAGCTTCTGAGGAGAAAAGTGGCTTCAGAGCAGCGGGGCGACTGAGCCACCTCTCTGGGCTCCCGGCTGCACTCACCGTGCTGTATCCTGGTCCTCACCGCCACTACCGGCACGTTGTATATTTTCTCAAGGTAATTCTTGATATCCAGCTTTGTCATTCTAAGCAAAGAGAAGGTATGGGGAGAAGCGAGAAGGAGAAATACAACTGCTTGAGCCCCACCGCCAAAGACTCCCCAGCCCAGTCTCGCGGGGCCCTGAGTGCTGTGCAGGCGGGTAAACGCTCCACACAACACCCGCCACGGACCGAACCGGGTCGGGCCGGGCCGGGCCGGGCCAGCCTCACTCACTCCATGGAGACGCGGAACTGCGCCGTGTCCTCCGGCTGCGGCACCCCGGGCCGCACCAGCGCCATGAAGAAGTCGGGCCGGAACAGGCGCAGCTGGGGGCCGCCGGGCTGGAGCAGCGGGTACCTGCGGGAGACACCGAGACGCCCCCTCAGCAGCCCGCGCCCCGCGGCCGCCATCGCCCCGCGCCCCCGCGGCCGCCCCGGCCCCGGCGCCTACACCACCCTCCTGACGCGCGCCGCCATGGTGCAGCCCAGCCGCCCCCCGGCCCCGGCGCCTACACGACCCTCCTGACGCGCGCCGCCATGGCGCAGCCCGGCCGCCCCGGCCCCGGCGCCTACACGACCCTCCTGACGCGCGCCGCCATGGCGCAGCCCGGCCGCCCCGGCCCCGGCGCCTACACGACCCTCCTGACGCGCGCCGCCATCGTGCAGCCCGGATGCGGCCCGGAGCGGCCCCGGCGGGCAGCGGCGCCTCCTGCCGGCGCGGAGGAACCAGAGCAGCCCCGTTCGCGCCCTCGGGGACCCCGTTGGCGCCCCTTGGTTTTTACGGGAGGAAATGGCGGGGGGAATCGTCCTTCCTTCGGCTTGGCTGTCCTTTGGGGACAAGGGCGGCTTGGGAAGCCGGGAGCTGTACGGGGAGAGACCAAAGGTGGAAAACAGGAGTGGGGCTGATCCGTCTGCCTGACGGGAACAACCAAATAAATCCCCAAGTCACCCCAGAAAAGCAAACAAAAAAGATAGTAGCTTGCCACGTTAGCTTAGGAAACTGCCTTGTTCAGAGTCTCTCCCCATGGCTGTGCCGCATGTCAAGCACCAATGGGGTAGTTGGGCCAGAAACGGCTGCAGGGTGCCAGGGCAAGGGGCAACCCTTCGCCCGGTCTGAAAGCTTTTTTTTTTCCCCCCACCTTTCTGTCGTGGTCACAGATTTACTAGCAAGAGCCAGAACTGTGGCAGTCTGGGGGAGGAGAGACAGCACCTGGGATAGGTTTCTGTCTAATACGGTGTTTTGAGGCTGGCAAAGAAAAAAACATGCAACAGGAAACCTTGGGGCCTTAATTTAATCACAGCTTTTTTATGCTGTTCTGGCCCAGTTTGGAGCGGGGCAGGCTTTGATTTTACATGGAATTAACCAAAACAAGTCAGGCTTTGATGATAGATTTTATTATATGCAGTGTTTCAGTTGCCTCCAGCTCTTTAACACAGTACCAGAACCAGCGGTACTCCGTGTTGCACTGACACGCCAGCACTTGAGAAACACTGCTGAAAACTATTACTTCTTGCTGAAAACTACCATTCCAGTGGAGTTAATTCTTAATTTCTGGTGCTTTGATTTCCCTTATTCTTTTCCCGGCTTCTTCAAATATGCTTGGCAGCACATAGACTGTGCGCTTCCCCGGGGCAGAGCTGGTCCGTGTTGTCCACCCATATTGTGGCCAAAAAACAGGGTCCCCATCCTCATTCTTCATTAGTTATTTTAAACCTCATTCCCAGCTGCAGAACTGGACTGTTTCACACTAATAACTAAGGGTTCAGCCCTACACCCAAATCCTTGGCAAAAGGGGGTCACTCCTAAATGAAGCACAAAAGACCATTCCAGAGAATTGTCATTGAAGTAGACACTGGTCGCGCTTTATTTACAAAATCCAGAGATTTGTACACAGCAATCTACAGGATGGCACAGGGCTGGTGTCAGGGGATTCAAGGACATGCTCAGCAGGTAGTGAAGATGCCAGCAAGGAGTTGTCTCAGCTCCTGGGGGAACCTGCTTCCTTTTGATGCAGGAAACCACTGGTCTTCTCCGGGGCGAGGGGATAAAGTAAAGCAGCAGCAATAGCCAGCCCAGGCTGATGTCGCGATTTCAGGCTGATGTTGCGACTTTTGTTATCGCTGAGGCATGGGGACACAATGATTTGTGAAGGAAGAAAGAGGAGACCAGCAGGGTTCAGGCATGCCACTATGGGCCGTCCTGCCTGGTTCTTTACTTCCAGCGCCCACCGACTTTGCCCTTGGCTCCTGCCTTCTTGCTGCTACAATACAACAGGAAAGACAAGCGCGTCAGCACAGCGGTAGCAGTGGGGCTCTCCACCACTGTGCACTCAGGTCAATGGTGAGCTGCTTTTCCCTCTGAGGCACTGGGCACGGCAGCCACAGAGCACATCCTGGAGAAAGTGGGCTGATATTGTGGAATCAGATTCCACCTCAAGCCCTCAGTGAAAAGCCAGGATGTGCATGCCTAAAAGGGGTGGACTTTTCCAGATTCCTGCATTATCACACTAGAAATCCATGTGACCTCAGTGCTAACAGTGACAGACCTATCCAGTCACAGATTTGACACTTTCAGAATTCAAGACTGCTTTGATCTGGAATATACATTTGTTATATACATTTGTTTCCACAGAAAACTTGAGAGCTGTAGTCTAATACCTCAGATGCTCTAGTCATCTGGGAGTGGAGGCAAAAGAACATGGACAATAATTTAAATAGAGCTACGGCCTGATAAGAGAGTTGCTTTGCTATAACAAAGGCAGTATGATTTCTTCCTTACATCACAAGAGCGAGTCTTTAGAATGGTACAAACAACCTTTAAAGGCTTCTTCTCATACTCATATCCCAGTCTTGCTAAATTGGAGAGTGTATGGGAGCAGTCTAGCTACACTCCCCACACAAAGCACCTCAGGCAAACTCGCCAGTATCTTCCTGCACACCAAAGGGCAGTTCTACATGCATGTCACTTACCTTCTGACTGAAAAACAGGCATGCCTGGATTCAGAGAGGGTCCAGGCAAGCAGTTAGTCAGGTTAGATTTTGCACCGGCTCCCATAGACAGTGCCCACCCTTTTGGGGCACTTCATATCACCAGACCCTTCCATCTCATGCACACGATGATGAAGCTACTTCTTGAACCAAAGCACACGTGACCTGGGCCCTTTGACACTGCAGAGTGTGGGGTTGGGAGGCAGAACATTGTGGTGGGGCCTTGCCATCAAGGAAGCAACCTTCAGATCACTGGTTCTTCCAGAGAGCAAAAACAAATAAGACAACATTTTGGGAGATTTGTGTAGTGCTACTGGGTGGATTGGTTCAAGAATGCTAGCCGTATTAATGGGAGGACTTAACAAAGTGACTTGGACACACATATAGGAAATACTTTACCTCTTGACCAAGTTAGACTTGATAAATTCTGAAAATTGACTCTTTACATGAGACAACAGAGCAGTTTCTGCTTACTTTAAAGTCATTCCACTGTTCTCTTTTCCAGCCTTCGCACTGGTACAAAGCCCAGCATAGGAACTGCACAGTTCCTCAAACTAAGGTGGAGTCCTTCTATCTCCACAAAGGCTTGTGATGTTTAATGTTATGCCTAACCTTTACAGTGTGCTTAGGGAAACTTAATGAAGTCTAAAGAAAGGATCACTTGCTCTTTTTTATAATACATTAACCAACATTGCTTCAGAATGCGACAGTCTGATTTGCAGAGAAATAAAATTGCAAAAATCTCAAGAGCTCTGGGCTTTCCAGTCCAACCTTTTTAAATGATGCCCTATTGCACTAAAAAGAGTACAGTGTCTTCTGGGAGAGCAAATGTGCAGTAATAGTGCATCCTGCAGTGGGTGGTGTGACAGTGCCCTTAGAAAGGGCAGCATCGCCCAGATAAACCATGGCATCTTTCTACAGCTGCACATTCTGTGGAGGTTTTTGAGCCTACAGCTCTGTAAAGAAAATACTCTGAGAAGGTCAAGCCTTATGTATGGCACCTACACACAGCTGAGCCGACAGTGTTGCACTCATGGGATAAGGCAGGGTGGACTGGGCAAGTGGGAAGGCAGCCCCAATTCCCTCAATAAGTTCACTGTAAATACATAGAAGAGTTAAAGACATAAGAATACATATAAGAGTTAAAGACATAAGAGTGAAAAATCTATTTAAATAGAAGTCATGTGGAAAAGGAAGGTGGGAGAGAGATGACAAATGAGAAGAACTCACAACAGTAATCCCATGATGTTAGTCTTGTTACATATCATTCCTTATAATCTTAGCAACCACTTGTTTACCCTCCATAAACAAGGGTTGTATCCTGTTGTGCATTCAAAGCACCCCAGTCGGGTGTTTGAAAATCATGTCAATAAGCAGATGGAAATTCTGCTGACACTGTGTGAAGAAACACAATGTTTTTAGTATTAGCTGCTAGATTCACTTCAGTTTCCCTGTCATTTTCTCAATGTGAGGCAGGGTGGCAGTTGCCTTTTCTCTAGCCTCATTCCATTACAACAAGAAAATGTCAGCATTGGGACTGAAGTGACTGCTTCAAACACTGAGATCATATCCCCAGCCAAGAGCTAGGAAGGGGATATGGGTACTTACTGTTTCTGAGCCTGATCAATCCGGTTCCTGAGGGTGACAATCTGCAAACAACATACATGACCAGGGTTTTTTAAAGGTTATCTGCTGAACAACCTTGTTCCCTCCCAGAGAGGGGACTTTACCTGTTGGAGTGCTGGAAACAGGTGCTTATGGTAGAGCTTATCAGTTCCTTTGAAATAAAACTCACTCTTGCATGAGGAAGGGAAATGTGTCTACTTGATAATAAATCTGCAAGCCAATTTCACTTTTCAAGAGAAAGAAGAACTAGAATTTCATAACTCTTATTAGAGAAGTGAATTGTCATGTCAAAATGCAGGTGAGTGAACTGGAATGAGTATCACCTTGGCCAGCTGGAAAGCTTTTGGACAGCATCTTCCTCCTGCCTATAACAGCCTCACCTTCTCCCTCTTCCTCTACTATTGACACATTTTGAATTTTGTAGGGTTAGAGTGCTTCAATGGACTGAATGGAAGATGGGTCACATGTTCTGCTGGAGCTGGCTGGTAGAGCAGAAGATGTGAGCTTGCAGCAGCTCCCAGCTTCCAATAAGAGAGAAAGATTTTTAACAGGGCTGAAGAAGAAAACAATTTGGGGAACTGCATCAACCACAGCAGAAAAGGTTGAAGCGGGGGCTCTAAATACCTTCCAAAATTTTGCTGATGATTGTAAGCCACTGGAGATTTTCCCCTACAAGATGGAGCATAGCTTTGTTTAAACATCGGGAAGTTACAGATTTCAGCCTGATGCATGCGAAAGCAAACACCTACCTCTCAGGGCACAAGCCTCGTAGTCTAGCTTAGCATCTTAGTCCTAGCTTGTAGACCTGGCTTCACTAGTGAAATCCTGGGATTCTTTCCTCATAGGCAGTGGGAATGTCCAAATGGACCAAAGTGAGAGAAAGCACCTTCTTTTGCCCCTTTTCATTAGTAACCCAGCCATCATTCTCCCTTATTTTCTTTGGGTGGAAAATGCATGTACTAAGAATTATGCTTTGCTTCTGTTTTTGGTGTAATTTAAAGTTCTCCACTGGCTCTGCTGGTCCAAGAAGTGATGACTTAACATTTGACTATCTAAAGTGGCATTTGACATTTTCCACATGCAAAACAAGAAAAAGGAATCATACATTCACGTTGGCCCAACAACTGGTATTTCCTGGTTCATCTCTTTCCATGGTAAACAGAAACAAAATAAGAGACTGAAGCATCAGAGGGAACAGGACAACACAAGGAAGGAAAGATCAGCAGATCAGCTGCTTTTGTACTTACTTGTAGAAGTTTTAAAATCTGCAGCATTGGTTTAAATCATTTATTGAAACCAAATATTTTTCAAGAGTGGATAAGAACCAGCTCTATCTTCAGTTTGACCCAAGGACTTAAGACTTACCTTCACTGGTAACCTTGTGGCAGTGACTATGACACTCTCCAGTAAAGCACCAAAGAGCAAAAGACACTAGAACTAAATAACGTCTCTGCTTCTGTGTGTCCCAGTTCCTTCATTTGTCTCTCCCTTGCATTCTTGCTCTTTGTTCCTTCTTGCTATTTTCCACTTACCTTACTTACCTTTTTCCTCATCTTTTTTTTTTTCCTACCATCACCTTTCCTCTTTTTTTTTCACCTCTCAGTTACACCTTTTTCTTCTGTTTTGCACAGTTTGTGCTTTCCTTGCTTTTCTTCGTGGGCCATCCCTCACTTTCTGTAGAGGCCGCTACCATTGTATGTTCTTTCCCTTCCCATGGCCTTAAATACTAGTTTTCCACACCTATTTGACCTCCCATCATTATGTGGTCCTCTCCCATGTTTTGGGTCTGGATAAGCATGTGGCCACACAAGCTGGAGAATCTTTCCCAAACCTATTCCCTTCTTTCCTACAAATTCTGAGATACCACACATGAATCCTAAAGCCTCTGCATGTGTCTCAGGTACATCCGGGTGGTCTCCCAGATAGTGCTAGAAGCTGCTTAGAGAATTATTTTCAGAGATGATCTGCATGGGTTGCATGCTCAGTTCTTTAGCCACATCACTGTCAAAACTCCAACTCCATTCCTAAATGTCCACCTCATCTATTTCAGAAGAATGGAAGGTGAGAGAAAAATGAAGGGAAGGGAGACACACAAGACTCGGTTTTCTCTTTTCTCTCTGCACGTGGAGCCAAGGGCCAGCTTGCTGTCTGGCACCTGGTCTCTGACCATGCGGCAGGCTCATGCATTTGGTAGCCTTTGCTGCTGCTTTTACAGGCAATTTCATTGTACTTACAACTTGGATAGCTCCTGCAGCCTGCAACGCAGTGTTACAATCTAAGAGAGATTGAGATAATTACACTGATGTTGCTTGTCCTCTGTCACTGTGTGTCTGTGTAATTGGGAATTAAAAGGAGAGCAAGACAGAGATATCTCCAACAGGATTTCTCAGTCACTGAACAAAGTTTGATATAGGTAAGCGCAGCCCTATCCTGTGACCATTTGTAAAGGGAGCACATCAAGTGGCTGTTACCATATGTCACTTCAGTCAGGTGCTCCTGTCTGAAGACAGGTTTCAGCAGCTCCAAAAAGCTTAGTCCACAGGGAATCTGGGATGAGAATAAAACTTAAAACATTCAAGTGTGAAATCAGAGACAGAATTAAAAATATTACTTTGCAATGGAGATGAGCAAATTGAGAATCTGAATGATCAACAAGAATGAACAAGTCTCTGTGTGTGAGGCGTTCATCTTCTATGGGGCTATGAAAGCTTTCAGACTAGTCTGTTCAGTTTCAGCCTAAAATATTAAATCTGGTCAGCAAAAGTGGGCATACGAGGGGAACTGCAGATCCAGGTGCCTTCTTGGCTAAATATTCCAAAAGTGCATTGGAAAAACAAACGATATTGTCATATGGATTTTTTTTTTAAATCCCAGATTATGTTTTGGATCCGGTGCCATGACCAAAAGGGCTTCTCACTCACCTCATATTTTTTTCTTTTAATCTGCTCTGCAAAGTCATACTTTTCATTCTCCAGCTGGTATAACCAATCCCACAGTTCCTTAGCCTTGTCCCTGTGTTTTTATGGAGAAAGGAAGATGAGAGAAACACATCACATAGTACATTTCCTTTGGTTTTCGGATCACTAGTAATGAGGCTTTTTACTTAGTGTAATGCAGCTTATACATCTTCTTGTAAAACCCTTATTTATCCAAAAGCTACTCAACTATTTTCAATGTCTTGCCTTCTCATCTGACAACTTTTTAGCCTCATGCTCTTGCGTATATCAGGCAGTACCATATTTCCTACCAATTCATTTTTTCCCCTAACTCTTTATGAGGGACAAGGGGAATTAGATGAGAAGGCAGATGAGCAGAACAGCTGCCTCTGTGTATCTCATCTATTTTAGGACTGAGATGAGTGAACTTCTTTTTTCTGTTGTGTGCGAACACCAACACATGGAGTCCAGACTGTCATTTAAAGACTGTTCTGTGCCACAGCACTCAAGACTAGGACCTCCAGACTCAGCAGAAATCCATACTCGTATTTTAGCAGTTCTATCTCACCTCTCAGAATCCCGTTGTAATATAAATGCCAAAAGAGCATTAACCTGAAGTTTTTTTTCAGCTGATATCAAAGCCGGGTTTAAAGTTTGTAGCTAGTCTGGTATTCATCTCTGTTCACTGACAAGGCTAGCAAACCATCTCATCAATAGTCCAATAGTTTTTGTTTTTTGTTTTTTCTTGTTTTTTGATTTTTTTTCCCCCCAAATAAAGGTAGGGCAAAATCTAATATTGTCCTTTAATGACTTTTGAGGAAGGCCATCTCCTCTCTCTAGCTCTTTTATTAGAGAAAGTCCCAGAACAATAAGAACAAATGTCAAAGAGCTACATTCAAATTTGAAATCACTGCCATGTACCTGAAATAAGTGAGGATAAACACCTTACCTCAGCTTGTCTTCATTAAGGTGGTCAATGTTCAAGGGCTTGCGCCTCTCTGCCAGGACCTTCTTCTTTGTCTCTCTAGCTGTTTGCTTCTTCCCTCTCTTCTGGTCAGCCTATTTTCAGAACATCAGTTAACATCAGGTGACACAAATTTGGGGTAAAATGAGTTTAGGGACAAAGCAACAAGACAATTTGCTAAGGATCCAGAAGGAGGACAGTCAAGTTTTGTTCTCATCTTATAACGAAGATTGTTGCCAGTCAACCCCAATGGGTAATACTTCCACATTTCTTCCATGGATCCATGCTTTTTACCTTAGCCAAATAGCTGCTGTATGTGGCACCCATGGAGGATAGAGCCTTCTTCTTCTTTAGATCATCTTCAGCTTTTCTCTTGGCATCTTCTTCCTCTCTCCGTGCCTTCTCCTCCTATAGAGGATGACACATAGCAGCAAGTTACTCTAGGGGACTCACAACTTCTGCAGCAGCTGGTGTCACGCAGGAAACGTGACAAGGTAAGTACGATGAGAACTGACAGTTCCTCCTCCTGCCATTGCGGTAAGAGGGCAGCTGTTTCTTATCCAGACTGTCTGAGGCAGGCAGAAATCTCTGAGATCTCCTCTTATTAGATGCTGAGACAGAAAGATGCAAAGACACTTACTGCAAGCCTGGCTTGGCGTTCCTTCTCCTTCTCAGCCCGAATTCTTTGCTGCTCTGCTCTTTCAGCTCTGCGCTTCTCCTGCAAGAGGCAATAGCAGAGACAAGGAATCATCAGTGTGACCTTATCTACCTTCAGTATCCATTATGTATCTGCACTATGACCACCTTCGCCAGAAGTTGTAGTTTGCAGACAATAAACTATCTGTTTCCTTGCCAAGGCGTGCAGGACAAGGCTTACAAGTAATCCAAATGCTCCCTGTGAATTTCCAGGTGCAAAATGCAGGTGTCAGAGAGGACTGACAAGGCAAGAACCCACTTGGGGCTAACAGAAACAGTCACTAGTGTACGCGGCAACACAGCTTGCTGCCAAACTCTGACTGAGGACTAACATATTCTTCTTCTCAGCTATAGCAAATCTCATAATCTAGCACAGGGAAATGTCTCTACAAAGACTCACAATTCTCTCTTTCAGGGCAACCAGTTCTTCTTCTTCCTTTCTCCTGGCTTCAAAGTGGCTGTCAATCAAAGCCTGCAGTTCAATCAGGTCTTTGTTCTGCCTCTTCTTTTGGATATCCTGGGAGAGCAAGCAAATTCATTAAATAAGCTCATATTTTTCTACATACATGCCCTGCAGACTCCCAACACTGCCTACACACACAGAAACAAAAGCACAGTATGTCCTCATATATGCACAGAAATCAACAGGAGTGTTGATTAAGCATCTACCTTAAATGTAAGGTCAGAAACCTTCAAAGACTTGTCCATGTGACATCCAGGAGCCAAGAACAGAACACAACCCACATCCCATTTCCCTGCATAATATTTTATCCCTGGCTTTTCTGAGCTGCTACGTCTTTGCAAGTATATAAGTCTTGCTGAAGCATTGAGGTATGAATGTACTCTAGAAAATGTTCCCATATTTTCTGTTCCCATATTTCTGAGGACTTTAGATTACAGGAAACTTTACTACAGCAGAGAGATTTTAATTAGTGCTTCCCATGGAGGGTAAAATTCAGTCCCTTCCCTATGCTCAGCAGTAGAGTGAGCTGGCTAATCAGCAGACTGCATGTCAGCCAGCCAGCAAGAATGCAGCCACAAACCAGCAGAAGGAGGTACTTTTGCCTGCCAGATATAGGGTGTCAGAATAGAAGAAAATAATACTACTGCTTAAAGAGGAAGGAGTTATGGGGCATAAATACTGTTGGAAAGAGGGCAAGGGAAAGCAGCACACAGCTCCGTGGAAAACCAAGCTTTGTTACTTTTGTTCCTTATGGAACAACTCAACTTTTCAAAATGCCACTCTGTTTTAATGTCCACTCCTGTCCCTAGAGGACAAAAGCTCTTCACAGGTGTAATCTCTAGTCTCTGACACTGGAGAAGCTCCTTTCTCATCCTTTCAGACCTTCCCTAATCATATTTCCTTACTCCTGAGCCAGAGAAGCATCCTGAACTACAAAACAGTAGTACAACTAGGGAAGTATATAGCAGTAATATAAACAATAAAAATCAACTTGCCTTGGGATAGCTGAGGAGTATTAAATAGAGAATGCGGGCAATAAAAGGGGCAGTTTGCAAAGAGCGAGATCTGAGGATTCCTAACACACTCACTTTCATCTTTTTTCATAAATTAGCTTCAAAGATTCAAAAGGGAAAAAAAGTAAGTACATGAATAAAGATTTCAGCTTGGTCACATTAATAAAGAATGCATCCAGAGTGTTTCAGGGAGCAGATGGTAGCCTGTGACTGAAAACAGGCAACAAAGCATCGATCCTTTTGTCCTTGACTTTATCCTCAGCAGTATCTGTACAGGAGGAGTTGTGGGTTTGCACGTGCATGTGGCTCAGGTGCAGACAGACAAACACAGATAGGCTCAGAAATACTTACATCAAAGTCTACTTTCTCACCCTCTGGTATTTTAGGAGCAGTTAGTCTGCAGAAAGTCAAAAAAAATCATCTTAAAGGAAAGAGAGACTTGAGCATGCCCTCAGCTGACTCACAGGAACAACTAGACACTATTTTTCTTCAAGGAAGGTCAAGGGAAGGGTGTTGCCCTCAAAAAGGTTTTTACTCCCAAAGCTTATAGTCATTCCCTCAAGCATGGAAACGTGTGGAACAGCAGAGCCAGAAGGTGCATTGGAAACCTTAGTTAAGCTCCAGCCAGCCCAATCCAACATTTGCCATCCTTCCTCCTGCCAGCAACTCTGGCTGGCCAGGTTGTTTTCCTGCCATGGACTCTCACAAAGGCTCTCATCTCCACATAAAGTTGTAGGACTGCCATACCCTGGAGAATTCATGACTCCACCAGCTAACTCTGAGAAAGACATAGGCCTGATGAAGACTTTGTCTTAAGACCTTGGCCTGTAACTATTGCTAAGGCAGCCTCTGTCAGAAGGCAGGCAGGAAGAGGTGGATGTTGCATGAAGGAAAGCAGAGGATTTTCCAAAGGCTTATGGTGGCCATTTTCCTAACAGATAACCTATGGATTTCTCCTAGGTCAGAACAATTACCCTGGGGTTTCTGAAAGCTACCCACCCCTCGTACTTACTTTATTCTGGGCTTCTCCTCTGTGTTTGGAAACGTGGAGGAAAACAGGAAGACAAAAAGGGAAAAAGAGGGATAACAGTTAGAATAGAGATCACACCAGGTCCTACAGTTAAAAAAAAAAAAAGAAAAAAGAAAAAAAAAAAGAAAAAGGAAAGGTTAATTCAGTCTCAGGGGAAAGATCCAAGAAGAACTGGTTAAATCCCAAACATTTTCAAAAGAAGCAAACACACACTCGCACACACCCCTTTTGCTAGGGGTGAATCTGTTTTATCACTTGAAACAGAATTTGACAAAAAAGAATCAAGAGATTGTATAAAAGCCTCAAACATAGCATCTAAAAGGCAATGGTTTCATTCACAGGAAAGTTATTTTTCCTCAAACTATCGAGTTCAAAACTCTGAGGAGGACAGCTGGGCTGGAGGGTGAAAGAAAAACATTGCCTCTTTCATTCAGCACTTCTTTTACTGAAGTCGCTGGAGTTAATCTGAATTCACACTGGTGTCAACAATAACTAGGCTTAGACAGTTTTGTTCAGTTGCCTCATAGGAGGCGAAGAGAGATACATTTGGCATGCTTTCTCCTGGCCGTTTCACTGCCATGCACAGCCCTAGGTAGCTTAGGGCACGCATGCCCGACAGAGCTGGATGTCAGGGTGGGTTGTTTCTTCCTCTGCGCAGCGGGGTGTCCCCAAACCCAGCTTGGAGAAGTCCATTTTCTCTTAGTGAGCTCCGTCTCCTGTTGAGGTATGTGCAAATTTCCCTGTGCTTCCAGGAGTGGAGTGGCACCCAGAGAGGAAGGCTAAACCATCATGGAGACCATCAGCTCTGAGCCCTAGGACAGCCAGGAGCGCCCTCCTGCAACTAGTGACCTTTCAGTGGCTTTCGGGAGATGTTTGGTCTTATGAGTTACTTGCTTAACATTTGTGCTTGCGATCAATTCCCCTCCCTGCTCTGCTTTTTAAACTTTAGTTATTAACCCCAATGTAATCCCAGTAAGTTCAGCACTGTTATCCTCACAAATAGAAGTGAATTAAACGGATGTGTTTATTCTGGCCCAGTCTCCCCAGGGACCCAGGTTGACTTTCATAACCGCACACTACGTTTGAACTCTGCTGCACAAGACTGTCTCCGTGCTCACTTGATGCAAGGCATTGAGGTAAAAAGCTCACAGCCAACTGAATGCAGGAATTCAGCTCTCCTCTGGAGTGGGTGTAAGAGCCCCGCTATTCGTGATACATTAGGTAATATAATAAAAGTTCTTCTGTTTTTTTTTTCTCAAGTGCTCATTTGCATCCAGCTGTTTTGGGACTGGTGGAGGAAATTGGGAATAGCAAATGGAACATAGCAGAGTGAAATAAAATCAAATGTTATAAAAGAAAAATAGCAAAAAGCGATTCTGGAAAATATTTAGAGGAGGCATTAGTTGCAAGAATGTTGCATAATCAGAGCTAGAGGAAATGACTGGAAATGGGTAATTGGAATAATTACAAGAAGAGGTGAGAAAAATTCATAAAATAGGTCAGAAATCAACTGTTCCTTTTTCTCATGCTGTCCCATATTATTTTTAATAATGAAAGCTTTGGGGAAAAGATTTTTCTCATTTACTGATAGAACACTGCCTACCAGAACATCTCAGCTGAGGTTTCTGGATGCCTGAGCAATGCTAATAAAATGCTATGTAATTAGAAAAGTGTTTTTAGAGCACTCTTATAAAGGAAACCACAAACCACTCCAAGAAAAAAAATAGCTAAAAGATGCACTCCTGTATTTCTCTAGTTATTAAATGTTTGCTTTTCAAATAGGCAGTGAGCTTCTTAATACATTTTTTTTAAACTGCTTTTTATCTGGAGAGAGGAAAAGTAATCAGATTAACCAATCTAGGAGGCATGTTATTCACACAGGATTCTCTTTCCTCATGACACACACAGATAATTATCAGAAACATTCCTGTTTAATTTAAAGCTGTCAGTTAGTAAGACTTGTTACTTCAAAGAAAGAGAAAAAAAAAAAAAAGATGAGTGATTTTTTTTTGAACTCGATTTCCAAGATTGACATCTGCCTGTCAATGACTCTGAATTTGGTTTCAGTCACCACCAAATCAGCACTTTAAAAATAATTAAACCAACAAACAATTGTCAAAAGATATTTGAAAAAGGTTAGTTGTTCCTGAAATAAGAAACTGTAGTTAGGATACTTTAAGTTACCTCCAGAAAACCAGAAAAGGGAAAGATAACAGAGAAACATGAGCTTTTACTAAAGAATAAGGAAATAAATTTATCCTTTGCAGTGCATGACCCAGTATGGTCCACACTGCATGCTCCAAAAGCAGCCCAGGAATAAGATTTATTTTTAAGCTTCCCCTTGTTTCAAAACACTGAGTCAAGGAACTGGGCCAAAAATCTGTTGACATGCAAGAATTTTGATAGGAAATTCCTGTTCCTGTGGTGGATTTTGACTGATAGGCTACTCATTCTGCCCATGAAGTATGGATCTATGGCAAAATCCCCACATACAACCCTGCCAAAAGAACGCAAGAACCACTGGAAATCCAAGCCCACAGGCATGGTTATTAGGGATGTAGTCTGAGTTTCTGGTTTCCAAAAGGATTAGCCAAGCAATAACCCTCCATCATTAATACAGCTTTGCTTTCTCCCATTTCATCTATGACATTCATACGGTGCTTCCCCTTTTGGGGGAGTCCTTCTGAACAGCCTTTCCTTCATTCAGAACTCACTAAGCCACCTCCTTCCTTCCACTTCTCAGGAAGCAACGTCTCTAACTCTCAGTGTGGCCTTGAAAAAACTCAATGAGCTATTAAAAGGAAAGAAATAAAAAAAGAAAGGGAAGGGAGGAATCCTGTTCTGAAGTGAAAACTGATGTGAAGGGCCCAGAAAAGTCCTCAGAGGGTTTCCCTAAAATAAGGGAAAAAAAGCCTGAAAAACGAGCAAAAAAATTAAGTTGGGGGAAAATACACACACACAAATATGCACTAAAACAAACAAACAAAAAACACAGAAGAAGCCAGGTAGCTGCAAGTAGTGTTGGGCTCTGTTGTAAGAAAGAGCTGTACAGGTTCTGGCATCTGAACACAACTGAGCTACCTAAAAAACCTTTAAAGGCAGAAAGTCGCTATACATTTGAATTGGATTTGAAAAAAAGGCTCAGGGAGGACTAAGTTATCTGCCCACATGCAAGAGCAAAACTGGCCCTGCAACACTTCTAGATGCCTTTTTTTCATATGAATTTTATCTCCATCCACATGCTCTACAGCCCATTTAATCAAGTATCAAGAACATACTTCAAGCTTATGGCCTGCCTCATAATTTTAATTACTTTATCCATATACTTGACACTAAGCACAATTTTAAGTGTATGGCTGGAGGGGACGTCTCAATATTTGTAGATTTAGGCCTGGAAACCCTGACCTCGCAGGTTGGGTGAGGCAGGCATGTCTATGCAGGGCTCTGTGCAGGTACTTTCCTGCTTCTTTTGGATTGGGAAGGTTTGCTGAGAAGCATGAGATAACCAGGTCCAGCTAAAATATAAATCTAGAGCAAGCTTTAGAGCTGATTGGTTTTTACCACCCACTATCCTAATCAGGGGGAATATGTCTCTTGGAAGCACTGTGACCCCCAAGAGAGTTTGGATATACGCAGTGAATGATTCTTTGTGGCAGAAATGTTTTGGCCCAGTTCCTGAGTTTCCAATCAAGTAAGGAACAAAAACAAATACAGGAAAAAAAAAAGTGAGATGTTAGAAAGATGACTTTGTTGACTTAAAACAACACCAAGCTACCATCATAGTATTCTCCTTCTTCATCAGCTGTAAGTTGAGAGATAAAAAGAAAAAAGCAAAATTGTCAGCCCACAAGCAGCACCGCCATAAGAACAACTGTCCTGGCTCCCTTCCCACTGCACTGGGAATCTTGGGCTCCGGAGATTGAACAAGAACACAGAGAAGAGAATGTCTGACTCCTTATGGGAGTGAAGAGAAAATATGAAGGAGGATACTTGCCACTTGCTAAATATTTCATCCTCCTAAGGACTTTCCTGAATATCTATTGTGAAAGCTGCCACCTTGTTCACAAGGAACATAGCGAGAGACACAGAATTGGACTGATACCCAAGCACATCAGTGACTGGACTTCTTGTATCTGAGCAGCAATGTGAGTACTCAGCATTTTCCCCACAGAAGTGATGCCTTCACACATTGAAGGGTGAAAATTGGAGCAGACTGAGAGCAAAAGGGGCTGAGGAACACACTTAACCTCCTTTGCACATGATCTTCTACTTTAGAAGCCTTGTTTATAGAGGGGAACACGCATGTATGAAAAAGTACTACCCAGTGGCAGAGTGGCACAAGGCACAAAGGATGACTTCAGGGCCTCATTCGCTGGATTCACCAAGTCTGCCCGCAGGAAATTTAGACATTATTTCTGGCTAAAATGTGCAAAAAAAAAAATCCTTTAAAGTTAGGCACCTAAAAGAGTGTTTGACCTTGCTCTTTGAGACTTTGCCCCGAAAGCAAGACACTAGAGAAAACCTCGAAAAGCACTAGTGCCCTTTGACTATATCTTCAAGGGATCTTTCCTTTGAAATTTGTGTTTTTCGTTCTATATGGAAGTCCAAGAGGAAGATGTGAACAAAGAGTAACATCTCATCTTTGACATCTTTGTTTTTTGGGGGATTTTTTTTTTTTTGGTATATGGAAACCATTCTTGCTGATTGCAAATTGTATATGAGTGAATTATTTTTTTCTTGAGTGCACTTCTTTTATAGTTATCTATAGAATAATTTCGGTGTTCTGGTGTACAAAGTATTTGTTGTGGATTCCTTGAAGACCTCTCAGGTCCTATATGATGTTGACATAGTCTTATTTTGTTGAGGAGCACGAACAAGATGGACAAAGATAAGGAAAACACATCACACTGCTGCTTAGATACTTGTCTTATCCCTGCCATACAATGAGAGCTCTGCTCAGACAAAAAAGGAACATCACACTCAGTGGACAACAGCATTATCCATACACACTTTATGGAGAAGAAAAATTTCCTGGTTTCTATTTCCCTTGCAAGTCTACTCCCTCTTTTCTCTTGACACCCGCTTTCAGAATGAGTACCAGGGATATAATAATATTAGGAAAAAACAAATAATAATAATAAAAAAATCAAAGCTTACTTCCACAGGTGCCTGTCCAATCGAGTGCACAATTTCAAGTGTATAGGAACAAAATATTCAATACTTCAGCTATCTACTTCAGTAAGATTTTTTTTTTGAAAAAAGTAATTTCTTTTGTACCTGTAGGTAGATGTAATTCTTTTAGTTTGCTTTTTCACTATGGGGGGATTTCTTAAGGTCACTTGGTACGCACTCATCTGTTTTCTCACTTCTCTGCTTGTCCGTCACTCACTTTTCTCTTTCCACAACCACAGTTCACACCATCCCTCTCCAAAATGGTTTCTGGGTCGCACCGCAGAAGGACAGCTGAGCTGAGCACCACTCACCCACACAGGGGTTATTTAGGCAGGTGCCACAATGTGACCCAAAGGACAGGTTGACCCACAAGCTTCAAGCAATGAAAAGCCTGAGGCCACCGCAGCCTGCAGGATCTGTGAGGCCTTTCGTGTTTTAATATAAAACCTTCTCTGTGTTCATCTAGAGCTACTCAGAGAGGCCCTTTCTCTCCTGTGCTCCCTTTACTCCTGATCTTGAACAAGATCACTGTTTTTAACACAGTTTTCCCAGCACTGAAAGAGAAAAAGGGTGAGAGAGAGTCCATAGATGCATCACATACCTTCTTCGGGGGCTTCTTCTGCAGGTGGCAGGGTGCGAGCAGTGGTGGAAAGACAGGAAATAGGAAAAAGAACAGAACAGATTTAAAACACTTGGAAGCCTGAAAAAAAAGGTCAGAGGATACATGAAGGGAGGTGGAAAAGAGAGGAATTAGTGAATTAAGGCAAGGAGCAAAGGTATCTGGAGAGGCTGTTGGAAGTTAAAGATGCTGTAAGGTTAAAATGGTAAGCATGGAGATTAAAGGAGAGAAGGGCTCCAAGTGATCCCTTGGGGTTAATATTTGTTTCTCTTGTTTTGTTCTCTTCTACCAATCCAGGACTCCTGTTCACACACAGACAAATGCTCATGTGGCAGCCACACAGAGGATTTCAGAAGTCATGTCACATACCTGGCTCATGAACTTCATCAGGTGTGAAGTGTCATGGAACAAGATGCGATATAGAATAAGAGAATGAGAACGAGAAACCTGTTATTTTCGCACTCCGTAAAGGCTTTGGAGCCAAAGGTGGAGATAAAAAGGGGCTAGAGGAAGAAAGTTAAGCAGTAAATCTGCTGTAAAATAATTTAATTACATTTGAAATAGCATGTAAAGAGAAGTCACAGGAAGGAAAGGAATTCTGTCAGTTGAAACAGGCAGATTTATAGTAAAGATTTTGAAAAATAAAAATGATCAGCATTACATACATAAAGCACAGCTTGCCAGCACAATATACCAGGATTCACCTTGACTTTAAGGATGCACATGAACATAATCAGCACTTTCAGAGCATTCTAAAAACCACTGGATCTGTCATTTGCAGCAGTAGCATTTCATTCACTTGAACTAAATGCAATCTGGTTCAGAAAGCTTCTGAAATACTTTCTGTCACTCACCTTCATCATTGAGCTAACCTCAAAAAGCTCTTGGTTGTCCTTCTGCAGATCTATGGCTCATGCTGTATTCTTCCTTGAATACAATTTGGAAGTATATCTATACGTCTATCTATATCTACCACTGTCTTCACATCCATTTGCAATGTAGATTTACAAGGCATTATTTTATAGGAAGAAAGCACTGATTTTAAGTCTGTGTAGATCTACATTACATTTCTCTGCTTTTTGACAAAACAAGATCTGATCAGCAATGTGGATTTGAGGGGCAGATTTTGCATTTCAGCTGTACACACACGATTGTGTTTTTCTAAGCAGGCAGAAAAGCAATGCAAAATTTCTCAGTATTTATATTCTCTGTGTGTATTCAGTGGGCCAAATTCTGCCTCAAGATTTGAAATGAAGCTCTCACTATAGGTAGAAATGTTCATTCTCATATCAGGGTAGAATTTCACCCATTCCACCAAACCACTTTCTGCTGATCTACTCTTTTACAAAGACATACATGTTCCCTAAATGGTATTTAGTAACATTTTTGTGCAACAGGGCTTCCTTATTGCACTTTACTGAGGAAAAGAATAGGCACGAAACAAAAAAATTAAGGCATGCAAGTTACAGACTATCATTAACAGATCTGTTATCTGGTTCAGATATATGTTGCCTTTAATTCCTAAGAACATTCATCCTGCAGACAGACAGACACTGGGAGTTTAGAAGTTAAGTCACATACCTGGAGGGGGGGGAGCTTCATTTAGTAGGAAGTGTCAAGGGAAAAGGATAGGAAAGGAAGATAAAAGAATTAGAAAACAAGTTACAGAGAAAGGGAACACTTCAAACTTGGGTAAGTCTAGATTGAAGGAATATCACTTGCATATAGGTTATAGGGATAAGACATTAATATTGGTGAAAAGGGACAGCAGTTCCAGTGGGGGTGAAGTACGCAGGGGGGAATGCCATAGAGATGAAGGGAAAAGGGATTTTAATGTTGGTGGATTGCAACCAACAATTTGCAACCATGCAAATTGGTCAATTCTGGGCAAATACCATAACAAGGGTGAGCCTTAAGTTTAAAAGGAGACATACCTAGCAAGCATTAAGGATGTGCAATGATGTAACCTATCTCCACTAAACACGTCCTTTTAGCTGTCAGAGCACATACAAAGATATGACATTTACTACAAGCTTATGCATTTTTAGATGTACCCATACATTTGTGTCTGAAGTTCCATCATCTAAGTTTCACCACTGGCAAATCTGGGGGTTAGCTCAGCAGAACTGTAAATATTGAGGCCTGTATTGGGCCTGTCTGCTGCAAAGAAACAGGAAACGCTCAACACTGCAAGTTTGCGTTTCCTAGAAGGTGACACTTGAGCTGCAAACAGGAGTTATAGTTGGTTATTACAGGGAGAATAAAATTCAGGCAATTGCAAGAACAGATTGATTTTTCATGAGATTGATTTTTCATGACTTTTTCTTCAACATTTTTGAATTCCTATGTACATAAGGGCTTTAGATGAAGACACAGGAATTTAGAAGACACACGTTTGTTCGTTGGTCAGTGGAAAGTAGCAGTGAGGAAAAATAAAGGAATCGGAGCAAGAAACCCAGCAGCCACAGCTCTGAACTTGTGTTGAAGGACATAAGGACAGCAATGTTAACAAAAAAGAAAGCACATAATCCCACAGGGATATGAAATGGCAGGAGAGACCTTCTTCAACATTATTTTTCTTCTGATTTTGTTATATTTATATCATCATTATAAACACTTATTTTTGTTATGCTCTGTGTTATAGACAGAGCTACGAGGGCAAGGAAAGCACAGGGAAGCTCCAACCAGGGCCTTACTGTTAATCAAGCTGCTGTTAATCAAATTGTAACATGCTGCTGTTTGGCGCAAATTTTGACCTCACATTTGTCAAAACTTGAGGTGACCACATGGGTGGTTCACAAAATAGCAGCAGGGAAGTGGCCGGGATGAGAGCCATGTTATCAAGGACACTTAGTCTGTGCAAAGCAACATATTAACAGTCAACAGAGATGAACTAATGCAGTTACAATAGGGACAGACAGGTGTGAAGTGAGATGCTGTGAGATTAGGAAGGAAATGAGCAGGAGCATGCAGGTGTATGTTAAAGTGTCATACAAAAATCAATCAGATAGGCCTCATCTCACTAATTTTAACTGTGGAAAAATAATTCTAATCTCATCTAACACAAGAATCTCCCTCTATGGTCAACAGAGTGAGATAACTAGGATGAACTGCTGTTGAGATGAGACTGTTTTAATAAAGGTGTCTGAAATTGCACAGAATAGTTTCCACGGACATTTTAGATGACTCCGCAAGTTTGATTTCTGCTTTTCCCAATAATAAACATTAACTTGCTCTCATATGTGCCGGCTCCAAGTGTGCTCAGTGGCCATAATTACAGTTTATACACTGAAAGAATCTGATTAACAAAATGTTACTACATTTTTTCATGCAATTGTTAACTCTTATCCTCATTATTATGCATCACAGACGGAGGAAAGTATTATTGATGGAAGATGTAAGGAAGTTATAAGTTACAGTTTATCATTATTATGTATAATTTTATCTTGTTTTCTTCCACCACTTTGAATTCCTGAGTATAATATTAGAGTTACTGTTATCATCTTCAATCAGAAATCACAGTTCTGATTAAATTTCAGTGTTTCAAAAAATCATTATTTTTGAAATCATATCAAAAATCATAGTAAATTTAGCTACAATTTTGATTTTTAAAAAAGTAATTTTTTTCACAACCACAAGAGGTTGTATAGATATTAACATTTCTAGAACAAGATTTTTCACATTTTGCTGTGCTACAATCTTTCATTCCAAATTTATATTCTTGCATTAAAAAGTATGTACCCCATATAATTAAAAAAAGCCAAAACTGCAGGAACATTTCTAAAAAGTTTTGCTTCAAATGTAACCATTTTAAAAGTCTAAACTCTTCCCTTGGGGAAGGATTAAAAAAAAAAAAAGAAAGAAAATGTGGATCAAAAGTTTTCATAAATTTCAATAGATTTTTCTCAATTGCTGTAAAATAAGATTTACTTTTTTTTTTTCCTTCAAAAGTTTCAATTTTTTTCCCAATTCAAAATATGGGCCAATTGGGTCCACTGTGCTGTGCAGCTGAATTTGCAGCACACAATAACCCTTCAGATTGATGCAGAGGAATTCAGAAGTCACATACCTGGCTCATGGACTTCTTTAAGAGGAAAGTAGCAAGGAAGGAGATGCAAAGAAAGATGAGAGAATTAGAATAGGAAAGAGAGGATGATTTTTTAAAAAAAAACACTTTTTTTCCCTTTTAGACAGGGTGGAGGTGTTAGAGGGATAAAAACATTAATAAGATTAAAAGAAAAAATAGAAGGCACGTACGGATGTGAACTGGGAAACTGGGGAGGTGAAGGAGAGAGTGTTGGGAGATGAACAGCATGGATGAATAACACATACGTCCGTAACAAGTGCCATTGGTGGCCCGTGATTGACAAAAAGTTTTGCTTGTATTTAAAACCCCCTACCCAGGGGTCTGAACGCGTGAAAAGAGCATAAACTACTTGTGCTTATTCATGTGCATAGAAATCCCAGCTCCTTCAGAAATCAATGTGCATGGAGAAGCCAGCATTGATTTCTTCAGTGCCCGGGATTTCACCACCGGTGTGTTGGGTGGCACACCAGTTTCAGGAAGGTAAATCTGGCCACACTGATGCTTGACGGTCTGTGGGACCAAGTGCCTCTGTGCCATCAGGAGGCCAGAAGGGCAACGATACAGCAGGGTTGGGTTAGGGGCTTGGGGTAAGCATCACCTCCAATTTTGTTAATTGTGCAGATCATCCGGCCAGCTCTTCCCTTTGATGTCCATTATATAAGCAAAAATGCTGTGCCCATTCCTGCATAATGCACATTAACCCAGGGAAATGCCATTGTTTTTGAAAAAAAAGTGTGCAAATTCTCTGAACTAGCATCTTCTGCAGATACCGCAATCAATCAAAGCAACGATGCTTGACCCCATGCTTAGTCCAACAAAAACTAGACATCACGGTGTTACTCATCATGTCAGATAAAAAATGTCACTCCACCTCAGTATATATTTCTGCAAAAGCGAATTTCATTCTTATACAATGACCCAGGGGCAGAAGGAGAGAGCGTGCATGACCTGAGAGACATGACTTGGACATGGGTCCTCAAAACCTAGTCCCAGGCATGTGCCAGACCAGGAATGCATTCAGTGACACTATCCCCTTACCACCTGGTATCCACACGAATAGTTTGGGTGTAGAAATCAAAGCATCAAGGAAAGCATCAGCAATGCCCAGCCTGTGCCCTGGGGTCTGGGAGATACCTGCTGCCACTGAGGAAACTATATGGTCGTAACTCCAGTGGCAGCATCAAGAACTGATGTAGCCCATTTATTTAAAACAGTGCTTAGTGCTTATTGCTCATCATATTGGCTCTCTCATAGAGGTATTGAGCACTATCAAGGGAAGGGGAGCGCAAAGCAACTGTCAGTAAGCATGCTGAGGATATTTGTGTATCCTCATCTCTTCACCACCTTTAGGATTCCTGCGCACGTTACCACCTTGGACAGAGATAGAGGAATTCGCCAGTCACACCACATACCTTCCTTGTGAGCTTTAGGTGGGAAGAGTCACACAGCAAAATGCAAAGAAAGACAAGAGCGTTAGAAAGGTTTATTCAGAACAATCACTTGCTCTTAAAACCTAATGTCTGTAAAAATGTTATCCAGATGTTAAAATTAATAACGATGTGAGGAGCATTACTGAAAGTGAGGACACAAGTGGAAAGGCATGAACGGTCTGTTTGAGATATTAAAAACATTAAGCTGACTTTAGTTTCCATATCAAATGGATGGCATTAATCTCAAACACACGCTAGTGCAGCCCTGCATTAAACAAGGAATAGCATGCTGTTTCACAACCGTGATGCTTGCCCAGTCTTAAAATGGGTTTATATACTGAGGCCAGCATCTTTTTGGTGGCACATGGCCACACGTAGTACCATGCAACTATGGTTTAGAAAGTCTACTGCATGAACAAGAGAAAACAAACAAACAAACCTTTAGTCATCTGCAAAGCTAAAGCATAAGAATTATCTGTGGTTGCTTTATGCAATCATGCTTAACCTGAAAAATGGACATAAAAATATCCCCCAGCTAAATGGGATCAGATTCCTTCCCTGGCTGCAGCAGGACAGATGGATCAGTACATCTGCAGGTTATCTGGAGGCCTGGCCTACCCCACACGGAAGCCCAGGATAAGCCTCCCAAAATAATCCAACATGCCTCAGAGTGGAGGCTTTGCAATCTTTACCCTTTCAAGAGGTTTACATTTCCCTACAGCTTCATGCTGCGTTTTTTTTTCATGCAACAGTTACTATAGAACATCAGCAGGAGGTTAAATGCTGAGACATAACATGGAGGAGGACAGCAGAACAAACAAAAAGAGCAGTGAGCTCTATTCCGCACTAAATATGCCTGCTTTTAACTCTTGCTTTATTTTAGCCACCTTGGACATTACTGCACAACTCAGCTACTCTGCAAGCCAGGAGTCACGTCACATACCTTCCTCATGGACTTCCTTATGGGCTTCTTCATGGACTTCCTTATGGGCTTCCTCATGAGATTCCTCATGAGCTTCCTCATGGGCTTTAGGTGGAAGTGCCGCAGCACAGGAGGAGCACGAAGGAACAGGAGAAATGTCACTACATAGGCCAAGCGCTCCAGGACACCAGGGAGCACAGCGGAGGAGGGCGGTTTAACTTGGTCAAGGATACAGGGAGGGCCAGGACGGGGAGGATTGAGAGGCACATGTGGACAACAAGCCAGTGTGAAGGGCATGGGCGAAAACATAACAGCTTGGGGGGAAAACCCTACGTCTGTGGCAGAGCAACCCGAGCCATACCATGCAGGCGGGGGAATCTGGCAGGGCTGGAGCCATGGGGACCTGCCACCCTGCTGTGGGGGTAGCACCTCTGCAAGTGCCAAGCTCAGCCCCATGCCTTTGTCTCTGGGGGAGGAGGTGGCAGAAGAAAGGCTAAAGCCAAGGTTACAGAAGCGGCGAGTGTCCCGCTCCTGGCGCGCCAACCTCGAGCTCCTGAGGCCACCAGCAAGGGGAAGGGGAGGGATTGGGAGGGCCTAGGTCACATACCTTCATGGTGGGCTGTGTAGGTGGAAAGCGCCATGGGACAAGAGCAGCATGATGGAAAACAAGAACGGTTAGAACAAGGGCCATGAGGTTACAACAGCCCCACACTCCTTAGCCAGGGCTGGTGGGGCCGAAAACAGACACAGAGAACGGATGGAGAAACAGAGCAGGAGGTGAAATGGAGATGGGCAAACAGGGATGCAGCCGGAAATGTAAATCCTTCGGGAGGGAGAAACCCTGCTGCAGACTGCTCAGGGCCATATGACCAGGCCTTCCTTTATTTTAGGTATGCCCATAAGGGAAGCTGTTCAAAAGTGATTGCAGAGGCAATCACGGCCAGCGATGGCATCCTGTGGCTCCCCATGCCACAGCCCCAATGCTGCAGCTATCTGCTGCCACCCACTACACACAGTTTGTAAGTTCTTTGTTCTTTAGTACATATTAGGTATTCTTATATATCATACTATATATTATATGTGCTTATAATATATGCAGTATGCTATATATAATATTACATATTCCCACATATGTATTATGTAGCACACAGCTATCCACATACCTTGTCACAAATGGATTTTGATTTTAAAATCAAAATTTGATTGAAATCAAATCCGGGTGCTGATTTTAAAATCCATCCGGTTATTACCCGACAAAGCTAGAGAGGAGAAGCCAATTGATGTTTGCTATCAGCCGTGGTAACCAGACCCCAGCTGCTGCCCTGCAGCCGTTGCACACACACAGGGTTAAATATCAACCTGCTCTGGGCTGCGCCAGGGGATGGTATCCACATTTCCTGGGCTTTTTCCCTGCCTGAAATGGCTGGCCGGAGCGGCGGTGTCCGCACGCACATGCCGGGACACAAGGCACCTCTGGTGTCGCCTGCAAGCAGGCACTTGCGCACCAGCGTAGCGTCAGGAGCAGCTTCTGCCAGGTCCCCAAGCTACGGGGGAGAAAGCTGGTGTAAAGCAAAGAAATAATTCCTCTACCTGCAGATGCTTTGATAGCCTGTGGGCAAGCTGCCTCCAGAGCTTTTACACGTGCCCTGGCACTCAGTACCGTGTTATAACAGCAAATATTGCTTTTGTAGAAATGAAATGGAGACACGTGCGGGAAGCAAATGTTGTCATACGTGGTGTCATTTGTCACCAAAAAAAATGTGTATTTCTTCTTGCCTTCTGTTTTCTTTTACCACGTGGAAAAAACGAAGCGCGCGTTAGCACTGAGCCCTACAACGGGAGAGAGGGGGGACAGGAAGCTGTTTCACATACCTTCCTCATGAACTTCTTCTGCAGATGGGAAACATCATGGAGCAAAGAGAAAGAGGAAAGAAAGTTAAAACAAGGTATATCTCATTTAAACAACCTGGAGCCCTTCCAGGTTCCCAGGGTCATTGTGATAGGTAAGAACACAAAATGATGGAGTTACGGCATAAGAGAGAATTAATAACATTCATATGGGCATATTACAGGGTTACAAGTGTTACTGAAACATGGGAGTATGATCACAGGAGAAAAGCATGTAAAGGACTCATCCATTATTTTAATCTTTTATTAGAGCTGGTTGAGATTTCCCTAAATTTCATCACAAATCAAATTCTATCAAATGCAGGAAGCTTAAGTCTGCAATGCCTTTTTTTGTCTTCTTCTATTTTTTTCCTCAAGCTGCTGAAAGTTTTGAGCCAACATTTATCAAATTCTGAAATTTCAAAGAAATGTATCCCTGAATTGCAACAGATGGGTATAAATTCTGCAAAGTTATTTATTATCATTATCATTAGTCCTTTTAAACATCTTAAGCTTTAGGAGAAAAAAAGGAGGGGGTGGGGATTGACGTATTTGTGACAATAAAGTCAAGCAGTTCGGTAGGAAAGTTGGATGAAAACAAATACAGATTTTATTCCATACATGTACCATCTGTTTATTTTGAAAACTAAAACCAGGCCTGGTTTCCCACCAGCTCAATAAGTGACATAATGGAAGCAATTCCCCCAAAACCAGAAGCCATGTCACGTACCTGTTACATGAGCTTCAGGGGGCAAGCATCATGGAATAAGAAGCAACAGCAAGCGAGAAAATGAAATAGAAAACCATTAGAAACTTGTCATGTAGCAAGCTATGGCCTGGAGAAAAGGTGGTTAGAAGGCGATGGAAAGAAGTTACATGGGAAGGAGATGAATGACATGAGATGATAGCACAAAGGTCAAGCAGCAATGGGAAACCATAGAAGGGTACACCTCAGAGGAGGTGACCATGCAGATTAAAGAAACGATCACCTGCCTATTAATTTCACATTGATGATGAAATTCTTGAAACCCCAGAGAAGGAAGTTAGGTAAGAAAGGAAAAAGCAGAAGGAAGAGATCCTTCTCCTCTTACGGCAGTTTGTCTGTACTGATGACACCCTGTGTTCACTCTTTGCATGTTTGACAAGGCATGAAGAAGCATGGAGCATGAGTAGCACTTGTCCCCACCATGGGGTCAGTGTCCAGCTCACCACGACAAGCCGTTCACACACATCAGGCAAGCTCTGCCCTCCAGCAAGGGCAGGCAGGTAACCACGAGAGACTAGAAGTTGCTCCAGTGGCTCTTGGATTTAGAGGATATATAGCTTCTGCATTTCTTTTTTTTTTAAGCCCTTGATCCCACTAGTAGTGACAGGGGGGTGGAGACATAAGGAGACCATACCTCAGGACAGGAACTACTTTGAGCAAATACACTGTTGCACCTCTGCTCCCATCACCACTGACAGGAATTAGCTGGTTGCAGCAATTTGGGAGAATAAGTGGCAAATAAAAAATAGGCCTGTATAAAACCCCTAAGATGGAAATTTCTGCACAAAGAGAAAGTCTTTTTCGTTCCAAACTGGTCTCACATCCTCCAAGCAAAAATATCTCCAGCTCCCAAAACACGATCTTTCCCCTGAGCTCTTACTAGAAGCTGTGTTGGACATTAGAACCCAATCTTGAGAGGAAGCAAAACCCCTATGGACATCAGACCAGATCTGGACCTTTTTACTCTTCCAGGAGTTTCCCCCTATAATGCCTTAGGAAAATGAGACACAACAGCTTACACTTGCACTTGCCCAACCTAAAGCCAACGTGTCAAAAGCACCCAACCAACATGAGTGCCAACACCAGGAGGAGCACAACCCCTAGAGCTTCCCTCCTTGGCAGCCACAAGAGGTGAAATAACTTGGGCAAAAACATGGCGGGATGGCAAGGGCTGCTCATACTCCATCTTTTCAAGTCTTCTATATGTCTATAGAAGCTTGTCAAATCACCTTTTGCCAGCTAAAGTTGAACTAAAACACTTAACCAGATGTTCTGCTAAGACAGGTGGGAAAGGCAAGAAAGAGTAGCTGGTGCTCTGGAGGGGCTGGACGAGCTCTCCTTTCAGTTGCAAAATGCTGTGGGAGAATTTTGGGAGGGGAAGTGTTGGGGGGGAAATATCAATCAAATAAGTGGAAAGTACTCAACTGGGTTCTTTATAGATTTCTACTGAAAGGATTTTTAATCTTTATTTTCCAGATGCTGCCCTGTGTGTATGTGTGGGAGATGATCCATTTCCCCCAGTCAGGTTTTGACCGGGGTAAAAATAAATAAATAAATAAATAAATAAATAAATAAGGCAACAAGCAGGAATTCTAGTAAACTACTTTTATAACTGCAACAAACCTCCTCACGAAAAGTTTTTGCCTTAGACAAGCCCCTCTTCAAACAGGGGTTTTGCCAAAATTGTAATTTCAAGATTTCTCCTATATGTTGTATGGGCTCTGTGCCAGTCCCCGATTCAAGAAGCCCTGAATTTGGACACCTTTAACCTCTCAGTTTAGCTATGAGCCTTATAACCATCCCTAGTCTCTACTATGGTGGACCAAACACTGTGTTGCACCAGAACGAGAAAGCTCCGGACACCATGGCCACATTTGGCTGGTTTTATAGTTTGGACCAATTTACTGATCAAGTGTTTTAGCTCACCTTTAGCGGCAAGTGCCAAAGAGAAGGGTGAAATACAGACAAAGAAAAGGTACAATCAAGAGTCAGAGAAAGATGAATTACATTCCAAGTTTTTGTTACCTTCTTCTTCATATTCCTCTGCATTGAAATAAGAAAAAAAAAAAGGGAAGCAGACAAATCAACCACAAGCCTTAGCATCAAGCACAGACGACAACGGGCAACATGTCAGCAGGATGTGACCCACAGGCAAGAGCCCTTTAGGGGCACCAGGACACATGACAACATGCCCTTGGCTAGGCCACTTCCAAAACAGCAACAAAAATCAAATGATGTGGCTTTGAGAAATAAAGAGGACTTATCCAAGGAGAGGGACACTGAAAGAAGAGGGCCTTATTCTATCAAATTTTATCTTGGACAATGGGAACCCAGGTTTACATGTGCTTTAAATGCACAAAGGTAACAGAGAACGTTTGAATATGAGGAATAAAAATCAAGGAAAAATATATTGTCATATGCATTGCTCATTTATATATGCTATGTGTATAGTATATATTGTATCTGTCTATATTTTACAACAGACAGTGTTTGCTCCGTACACAAAACTCTTAAATTGCCAGCAGATGGCAGTACCTCTTACAAAAAAAAGAAAAAAAAAAAGAAAAGAAAAAAAGAAAAAGTAGCAATAGTCCCCAAAATAGTAGCCCCCAAAATAGTAACCCCCAAAAAGCCAGTAGTAGCCAGCAGACATGGCCCAGTGACAGCCCATCCATCCCCGTGTACTTCTTGCCTGGCCACAGCACTTAGCTAAAGCACCACAAGGAATATAAAAGCACCAGAAGCTGGTGGCAGCCAGGCTGAGGGACACGCAAGAAAGCACATAGGTTCTATCTGCTGGGAAGAAGGAAAAAAAATAAAGCCACTGAATACTACAGGCTTGTACTGAGGCAACGAGAGAGATATTTAAGACTTACCCTCCTCTCCGTGCTCCCTGCGAGAGAGGGGAAAAAAAGGGATGTTGAAAAGTAAATATTTCTCTGCTCCGTATTACCATGAAGCTTGAAACCTTGTGTTGAAGAGACGTAATGCACCCTTTCTTAAAATCTATGTTGTACCTTCTTTCCTCCGTTCTCCCTTCCATTTGCTTTCATATGAGTAAACTGCTTTTTGGGGTTGTTTCCTAAATACTGTTCTGCAAAATGGACTAGTGTGGTCTCATGGCCTCCTCTCCTTCCTGTCTGTGATGCCTAGTGTCCTATAATTGCTCTAAATCTCCTGTCCACTTCACCTAAGAAACTCTGGACCTATACATATGGATGTATAAAAGAATGGCGCCATTCAGTTTGGTCATATTACCCTAGATTTATTAAATCAGGCAGCAAACTGTTCCTACACTGAGTGTTTTATTCAGCCTCTTTAGGTATAGTGGCACAGCCATTCAGGACAGGTGAAGTGTCCTCAAAGTGTCTGGAGGACTCAGAGTTGGAAGGGGACAGTGTTGGGTGAACTGTGATGGATCCTTTGATACCCAGAGCCAAGAAGCTCTTTCCATGCCCTCACTTGGGGGGCTTCAGACCTGGCACTGAGTGCCCAGGTCTCCCAGACACGTCCCCCCTCGGGGAAGCCCTCTCAACTGCGTGGAATTGAGCTGAACAGATGAACTTGCAGGCAGGTTTCTCTCTACTTACACTTCCTCGGTATCAGACATGTTGGCAGTGAGTTTCTAGAAGAAAGATGAAAAGGGAGAGAAAAAAAGTGTTATTAGTGAGAGTGCCTTCTAAAAAATCCTAAGGCAGAAGCAGATGGGTTGACATTTGAAGACAGAAAAAGCAAGGCATCTGATTTCCTACAGCACCAGCCAATCCCCCACCAACGCTGCCATTTTCAGAGCAAGCCAGACCTTGGCCAGCCAGGTCAAATGAGAAGGAGAGGGGAAAGGAAAGAACTGTCTGGAAAGTTAAGCCCCATCAATTCAGCCTCCAGCACAGATGGACTCAGGAGGTGAAAAGTTCAAATCTGGACCTGGCTTTAAGTTACAAAGACACCCAACGTACACCAAGACCAGAGCAGGCCAAAGTGTCCTCTCACACCCGCTTGACATTTGCACTGCTCCAAGACTAGATATTCCCCCCACACACACACATCCCCCTTTTTTTTTTTTCTTCTTTTTTATTTGCTAGTGAGAGGACACTGGCTCCAAAGCATTAGTCAGAGCTAGCAAAATAACTGGAAAAAGTAGATATAAGCAGGAAGCTGTCACATAGGTACCTTTAGGTAATAGTTTTTGGATTATATAGTATCTTGACAAATGAGCAATAACCCAATTAGTCTGGGATGAAAACTGGCCAAATTCATGACTAGAGAGTCCACATTAATATACCAGTGGTATTCATTGCAACAAATCCTTGCACCATATGGCAGAAACAAATTCATCAGAGACACTTATTTTGCTTGCCCTTCTGCGCTGAGTCACAGGCTAAGCACAAGCCAATGGGCCCAGACAGTCGGAGAAGAGGGAATACAGCCCTGAAAAAAATGTCAAGGGCTGGACAGGGCAATTCTGCCAGTCTTTGCCAGGACCCAGATACATCAGAGCCTCAGCTGGAGGAGGACAGAGCAGCTCTGATAATTGGGGAGCACTGTGTAATTTGCAGTATTGAGGTGCGTTTTGGTGCTATGATTTGCTAACAAGAGATGGTAGGAAAAAACTTGAACTGGGACAGCATCATCTTTGAGCTGCCAGTGTTGCCCTGCACACCACGTCGAATTTTATTATGGCAACTGTATAACACTGACTTTGAAAAGCACTAGCTGCCCCCAAGGCAAGAAGAGAAGAGGTGGGGAAGGGCCCCCTGAAATACCCTTTAGAGTGGCAGTAGCCCTTAAATTAGCAAAGCAGGCTCCTCCTCACTGGGAAACCCAAACCATGACTTTTGCGAGTTCGTTACTCAGCTGATATATGAGAGATGTCTTGAAGGAGCAGGTGGGCTGATACGAGTTCAAAAGGAACAACTGCAGCTCAGCAGCTTTCTATTTCAGAGAAATACAGTAATCCCACGGGCTCCAACTCTCCCCTATAAACGTCCCTCTCTCCATTCCCCATCAGTGATCCTGGACACCAAATGTAAACACCAAAAGGATTCAAAACCTCTGTATCCTAAGCAGGGATAAACATTTTTTTGTTCCATTTCCTCATTCATTCTCTTCTCCCTTTTCCAGTGCCTTAAAGGTAGTGCCAGCAGGGGCAAGCAGAAGGAGGGGAGACAGATCTGCTGCAGGAACCCATGTTCCCTCCATGCACCCCCAAGTCTGCAGCTCTACCATCGCTCCCAACTCTGGGGAAATGCCGAGGAAACCTGAGTCAGAGTGTTACAAAAGCCAAACAACGTGGCTGGAATTTCTGACACCATGAGACCCCCAACACAGAGGGGTTTCTGGATCCAAGGTTTTGAGAAATAATACAAGTACATTGGCAGAACTTGGGCGGAGACAGACCAGACTAGAAAAAAAACAGCTGCAAAAATTCCGCAGCTGGAATTTTTGACAAAGGGAGACAAATAATAATAATAATAAAGGCGAGCAGACTTCTGCCATGTCTGGGCCAAGTGTTGGACCAAGTTCACTTACTCTGTCAGGATAACCTGGCATGTAAGGCTATAGCTGGCTACCACTGCCCTTGCTGCTCACTCTGAAAAGCAAAAAAGGTCTCGCCTAGAAAAGAACAAAGTGAATGTCCACATTGCTGCACCCAAAACCTCAGCTGGTCCCAGTGGCCAAATGCAAACACCAGAGCAATGCAAAGACCATAGGTAAAGATCATAGAGGCCACTGGATAGCTCCGTGACCAACAAAAAATCTCTCTGACTCTCAACACCAACCATGTAGATAGTTGTCGTTAAAGCAACAAAGAGAATAAAACCATATCTATGCCCAGAGGGCAATGAAGAAAGCAGTCCACGAAGAGCAATATTTTTTGCAGTCAGGATAAAGTTCACTGAAGTCAATGGAAAGATTCCAACTGGCTCGGGATTATGCTTTGGTGGAAAGAACATTGCACAGCAAATGCAGCCCACGATTAAGGCTGTTAGCGCCTTCAGGCAATAACTGCGTTTTGGTTGTGCAGTGGCAGAAAATGGGGCCTGCTTTTGACTGAGGTCTGAGGATGTAGTAAAAGCAATTAGATAATAACGCCCACTGTTTGGAAGGAAATCAAAATGAATAGAAAAGCTTTGCCAGTCAGAACCTCTTGCCTCCTCCTACCCTTCAAGGTGAAAGCTAAAGCTATTTTCTGCATTTTATTCAAGCTTAAACCCCCAAACGTTTATTTTCCAATTTGCTTAAATTCTTCAGATACAAATGCTTTTCCACTTAGAAATTAAGTTCTCAGATACTCTCATACCCTTCCCACTTCAATGGCATAGGAACACAGTGCATTGATTTTGTTGCTTGTCCCTCAGGAAGACAGAGGGTCAGCCTGAAAGGTAAATACCCCCTTGCTCCTCAAATTCAAGAGGATGGGGTAGTCTCCAACCATGCCAAGTATATTATTGGCTCATCCCATCTCACTCAGAACTTCGTGTCCCTTTCGGCCCCCAGCCGTCCTGTTCTTGGCTTAAGGAGCACAGTCATCACATCCCAAGAAGCATCTTAACAGCTGAGAATGCCTCCATCTGCCAGCTGAGAGGAGGAATTCGCCACCCGCACCTCGGAGGCCATCCCTGGAAATAACCCTCCCGCCAGGCACGTCCCCGCTGGGCGAAGCGCTGCCTGCCATACAAGGGATGCAAGGTAGCAAGAGCTGCCGAAAGAGGAGAGGAAGAAAGCGGACATGCATCAAAGATAAGACCTGGCAGCAAGGGCTACCAGGCAAAAAAGCTGGCTGTGACCTACCAAGGAACTGCCAGCTATGCGTCTCCAGCAGGAGCAAACCTGACCCATCTGATAACATTCTATATGCATTTATCCAGTCCTTCTTTCTCCCTCCCCCAGGTTTCTCCCTTGATTTCCAAACCCTTCACTAGTTTCAGATTAACACTGAATTAACTACTGCCTCCTCTCCTTGCCCCACTGCAGACATGCATGGTTTCCTCCTCACTTCTTTTCTTTGAGAAAGAGATATTTTCCATGACCACGCTCCTCTCCCCCAGTTCTCACTGCGTCCCCCGTATCCAGCAGCCCTGGAGGCTGTGGAGACCTCCCTGAGGAGCACTGTTGCTGGCACACCATTCCTCCAGCCTCAGCCATCCCTTTGCCTGCTGACACTGCAACCGTTTGCCTCATGCCATTACTGGGAGTTTTACTACATGTTACACACACCTCTTTGCCCCTAGAGGAGTCACTTCCCTTGCAAACCTAGGCTCTCAGCTTTAAAGGAGCCTCTACCCAGCACCAATCCTCACACATCTCCTCAAATCAGGGCATCTGGTTCTCCACAGGTGACACAAACCTTGAGCAACACCAAACAAAGTCCCCAACAAGCCAGGAAGAAAAAAATGCCTTTTCCTCAGCCAGGAGCCAGCCAACAGCAACCCTCTGCGATGCCTCCCCACCTGAGCCCTGCAACACCCCTCACAAAGCTCGGCTCACCTGGGAGGAGGAAGAGAAGGGCCGAGCTCCCTGCCAAAGGGCGCAGGCTGGGGATCTGCAGGCACCCCAAGGTAATGCCGCTCTCAAGTTATAGTGACGTTCGATCGGCTGAAGGAGCCGATTGGCCCCGCCGGCCCCTAGGCGGGCAGGGAAGGGAAGGGAGAGCACATGGGCAGGGGGGAGAGGAGGAAGGGAATAAAAGGTCACACCATGTATAGGAGCAGCTGGAGGAATCGCACAGATTACACGAAGATGGGAGGGACAAGTTTGGAGAAAAAACTCCAAGACTTGCCTTTCTATATTTACAACTGCAGCCGGCAAGCAAAGCTTAAGGAGGGGTATCTGAGGCAAAGGCACGGGAGCCTCTTGGGCCAGAAATAAAATGTGGGGCCCGCAGAGGTCCTTGGTGTGTGCGTGTCTACTTAAAGCATGGTCACAGCCTACTGGCTTTGCAGTGTCAGAGTGATTCCCCAGCTATGTCCAGGCCAGGCAGTGGATCTTATTGGGGACACGGCTCCTGCAAGGAGCTCAGGGACCTGCTGCTCTGAAGCGATCAGAGCCACGGTGTGCATGGGAAATTAGAAGCACGGTGTGAGCATGCACAGGGTTAGATGCACCCACTTCCCTAAGGAGAACAGGGCGCAACCACCTGCCCAGGCTCGAGAAGATCCCTGGACAAGAAGACACAGCACAGCCAAAAGAGCAAGAGAGGTTGCAGGACCACTTCTTCTGCCTCCCACACCATCAGGGTCTTTAGCACACAAAGAAAGTGTTACCTAAGCACAGACCCCTCAGAGAGGCCCTGCAGTTGCCGACAGCCGCTATGCACAGAGGAAACGCTACCAGTGGTCAAGGGGCTAGCAGAGGTTTTGCCATCCGAGCACTGCCGGCAGTTGCAGGGCTTTGCCAGTAGAGGTTTTCCCTGCCCCATGCAATCCTTGGGAGCAAGGTTTCCATTTCACTAAGCCTTGTGGCCCGTGATGAGCCCCCCCTTCAGCTGCGTCTCCCCTTGGCAGCGATCCCCTGCAAGGCAGAGCGTGCCGACCGGTGTGCCTGGCAGCTCCAGCACCCCCTTTCTCCCAGCCTGTAAGAGCAGAGAAAACCTTTAGGAGCTGCAGGGCAGGCGGTATTTTTGGCGCGTGTCACACATCGGTTCCTGCCCACTCTTTCCCTGCCGTTTGGAGGGAAGGGTCCCAAACCAAAGATGTAGAGCCAAGCACAGAGAGCCACGGAGCGCAGCGCTGTGACCTCCGGCCATCGCTCAGCATCCACCAGGTAACGTGCGAGAGCTCAAACCTCTTTTGAAGCCTGTCTCACAACTTACTCGCTCCTGCACGCCAGCTGCAGCCGCTGCTTTTACTTACTGGGTGTGGGAGCACGGTGCCAAGGAGCTTGCACCTCTCCTCAGCACCGCAGGAGGAGGGTGGAGGAGCAGGGGAGAGGGGATCCCACGCAGCCGAGGGGAGCAGCTCGGGCATGGGCATGCACTGCATGAGCAGGTAGCACAGCACCAAAAGCACGAATGCAGCTCGTGCACTGCATTTTCAGCATCGTTCAGCATTTTTGCTGCCTTTCCCCGGGTCATTCCTAGGAGGCGCTCCACCAGCCGGGCACATTACCAAGAAACACCCTTAGCCCAAACCCAAAATGGCAGCAGGGCAGGGAGGTAGGGGAGGGGAAGCCCCCAGCTGCATCGCCTTTTATGTCAGCAGTGGGGCCCTCTTGGACAAGGGCTCTCAAGCAGCCTCCTTTGCCCGCCTGCCTGTTATAGACTGGCCCCGGCCCGCAGGGTGCCTTGACACGGGCTCCCATGCAGAGCCCCACAAGGACAAAACGGGACAGCACCTTCCTGCAGCCGCCGTAAGCTGCTCAGGCCAATGCAGCACGTGAAGAGGAGGGAGAAAGATGAGCGAAGTGGTTAAAAGGAAAGGGCGATCATGTGCGTGTGCACAGCGCTTGGCTTTATCAGAGGGCAGTTTTTAGCAGACGTCAAGTTGGCTGGCTCTGTTACTCCCATCTGGCCCGTTTGCCTCTAGCCCATTGGCAGGAGCAGAGCAAGCATCTTGTGGGATTGCAGAAGCCTTTGACTGGTCCTGCCTGTGCACCAGCTGGGAGGAAGCAAACACCACACTAGATGCTCCTGCATTATTCCAGTTGTCCCCAACCG
Source organism: Tinamus guttatus (assembly GCF_059628265.1). Taxonomy (NCBI): domain Eukaryota; kingdom Metazoa; phylum Chordata; class Aves; order Tinamiformes; family Tinamidae; genus Tinamus; species Tinamus guttatus. The sequence goes on along the minus strand of NW_028288774.1, from coordinate 10,441,537 downwards.
ACAAGGCAAACTTGATGTTGGCATTGGCAATGTGAGGGACAGATAACCAGATGTTTCTACCTGCTACGGCTCCTGGCTTTGTGTTGTACTGCTAGGGTTCAGACATCCAGTCTCAGCACCTTGCTGTGCACTGCACAGCCCCATGGTCAGTTCCAGGGATAGAGCAGTATCCCAGGGATGGAGCTCAGTAAACTCCGCTGTCCTGAATGGAAAAATAGATTAAATATTGCATCCCTTTAATTCCCACACACCTACCTCTGTGGTCACCTCTGTTTCCATGATGGACATACTGAGCAAGTGCCTGTCTGGCCTGTGCACCATCCTCCCCACCTCCACCCTCCGCGTGTGGCCTGTACACTTAACAGGTCACCTGCCATCTTCAAGGGGTGTCCATGCAGCTGCTGCATTGGCTCCATTGGGAATATGTGTGTTCACATCACACTCTGTGTCGAGACTGTTTAGCTGTGCATGATGTTACCAGCCTTAGCATGGTCTGCTCCCTTCCTCATACATGGCTGCAGGGATATCTGTGTCATCCCTCTGACAAGTGCCTTATTCAATCCAGGAGATCTGTTATCATCTGGTTCACAACTGTACCACAACTGTACCACAACTGAGTCTTATTTCTAGTGCCCATTTTATGCTTTGCCCTGTCTTCCCTTTGTAGCTTTCTTCAGCTTTGGCATATAACTGTAATTCTCTCCAATATTTGCTTCAAGCCTTAGCCATGTGCTCCATGCTTCCTACGCGTACCATATGTCTAGTCCTTACTTCAACTTCTCATGTTGTATACCAGTTTCATTCACAACCTGCAACATTTTTTGCCAGTTTTGTGTCTGTTTGCGACAGATCCTCCTGCTCTAGGATGTGTTTTGTGTTGTCTTGATATCATCTCCTCTCCTTTCATGAGCAGCTCCCTTTATGCTGAGCTGCCCACAAAGCGTCCACCTCAGCCCAGGGGCAACCAGCCACCAACACCTTGCATTTCCTGCTTATTACACGTGCCAAGCAATGGAAAGGTGATAGCTTGTGGGTAGTCATGGCCTCAAGAGCTACAGGATTTTATTAGGTTGAGGGTAGAGTGAGGACATGTCTTTGGAGAACCCCTCTTGTAGCAACCTAGCAAGGAGAGAGCACTAAGACCAGAGAGAAGTGTGTATGCCGATCACCTGCATGAACCAGAGGCTCAAATTTGATGAAAGATGAAATCCTTTTGTGTGCTGATATCAAACCAGAGGTCTGTTATGCTTTTCCAGTAACAACAAGTTCACCTGGCAGAAAAAAAAAAAAAAAAAAAAACACAAAATGAGTGTTTGCCTTTGAAGGGGAGCTACAGCCTGGGACAGAGACCCGGAGAAATTGCCTCTAGGCAGCCTACCTGAATATCACATTTCTGTCCAGTAGGTAGGAGCACCCAGTCTGGTTATTTGAGACAGTCCCCAAGGACTGTACCACACAGTGGACTTGTTGCATGGAAGCTGTAATCAGCCTTCTTGTGTTTGCTGGCTGCTGAGTGACCCATCAAAGCAGCCCAGTGAGCTCAGGGAATGCTCAGAGCAGTTTTAAGTACAGTTCCCCAGAGATGTGCATACGGTTGCCCGGAAAATTTTACAAATTGTGGAAAGATGCTCACCTCTGCCCCACAGCCAGGTGCTCTGGGTTTTATACCAAACTGCTGTGTGCTCACTGTGCACAAGAATCAGTGCCAGGATTTCCATGGGTCGCTGGGTTGCACGGCTGGATGCTCAGCCAGTTAGCTGGAAAAGCACAGCAAAAGCACACTGAAAAAATATTGCTCTCCAGCCCTGGAAGCCCCATATCTTACTGCTGTAAGCAGTTGTGCAGCTTCATATTCATTAAAGGCTACGGAGTTTTTACTTACAGTTACATCCTTTATAAAACAGGTGCTTTTATTTATTTATTTTTTTTAACAGCCCAGTATCACATAAGCAAGATTAACTTCCAGAATGAAATGACACCTTTCACTTATTCACTGACTATTCAGCCTGAGCATTCCATGCAATACTGAAGCAATCATGCTTTACTGGGGGTCACCAGGACGAGGGACCTCTTGAGGTCCTGTATCACCCTAGTTTATCCTGTCATTCTGCACATACATCTTTGTGCTACAGCTACGAAGTAATCTTCAATGAAACAGCCTTCTCTGAAAACATGCCTGGTATTCAAAATGAAATCTTTTGCAGGGAAAGTGTGCTTTGCACAAGTTGCTCCATGGCTTGCCATCTCAACATTTATTCCCTCACTGTCCTTTCCAGTCCTATGCTTTCAAAACAAAAGGGCTTTTTTCTCTTGCATGATAAGGCTATTCTGGTTTTGGCATGTCCATCCACTTATACAAACAGCACTGAAACAAAACACCTTGAAACTATCCACAAAAATGTTGATCAAGCTGGCTGGGAAAGGGGCAGAATATTTGTTTTATGGGCATATGACACTTTCAATTTTAAATTTATCCTGGCTGAAGGCAGGAAAAAGTGGGAATTAGCCAGCTCTCTTCCTTTCTTCTCTTTATCCCACCTCAGGGAAAGGATTTCTGCAGCTGGCTTTGATCAACAGTTCAAGGTTAAAGCAGGTGTCCTATGCTCACTCTTTCCAATTTAATTGAAGCAGTGGTGAATAGAAAGGCAGATTAGACAGCAACTAAATAAGTACCTACAGAGGCAGGAGGAGAGAATTTACATAATCAATTATTCTCCGCTCCTGGATAAAAATCCAATGACCGATTGTATGCAGCTGGTCTAACAGAGATCAGAGTAGCCCTAAACTTTAATATCTATTGATCTCTTCCAAGTGCTGGGAGGCTGAGGTCATTTTATTAGTGACAAGGGGATTTGGAAAAACCCAAAATGCAGCTCACAAACAGGATGAACAAAGAGCACATTTCCCCTCGCTCCCCTGCTGCTCTCAATTGGCCCTGGGGCTCCTGTTGCTTGGGCCCATTTCTGCAGGAAGGGTTGTGCAGAGCAAAAGTGAAGAAGGTGGCAAAGCTGAAGGTGAAGATCTGACCAGCAGCTTCTAAGAGCTCTTGGATACTTTTGTTTCCTTGACTGTAGCATTCAGGAAAGCATGAGGATTAGGGCTGCAGCAGCAGAGTCGAAGATTTCAGAACAGACAGTGCTCATGCAGAAACAGAGTACTGCATAAGGCAGGGTGAATAAATATTTGCCAAGGTACAGGTTCACCAACCTGAATCATAGAGGATGCTCAGGGAGCCTCAGAGCTCCTGATTCCTTCCCCCGACAGCAACTCCACAACATCTTGCAGATCCAGGAGTACAAAAATGAGAATAAAAAGGGAAATGTGGGAACAGGCTAACTGTGGCCAGATCACCTGTGCAAGCCTCCATCCATCTTCCTTGCACCTCTGTTCTCCCTCCTACACCTGGAAGGAGAGATTTGAATAACCTCTCCATAGAGGACTTCTCCTGCATGAACCTCAGTTGCTAGGAGAAATTGCCCCATTGTATTGCCCTCCCAGCTGGTAAGAGCAGATTCTGTGTAAGAGCAGATTCTGTGCATAAGAAATAGTCACTTACTCAGCACTAGAAGCAAACATAAAGGAAACTTATGCATCATTCATGCCATGCACAGTGGGAATATACTGATTAGGCGGCTTTAGTTTCAGCAGTGATAGTGATTGACATTCAGGTGGAAGGTGGCCCAGGGCATTTTGCAACTCTCTTGAAATTGTCTGATTCATAACGACCTTCTCTAACATTCCTATAGGGTTGACTCTGGCCATCTTTGTCTTGTGGTCACCGCTGCAGCAAGGTTTCAGCATTAGAGAAACACAATATAACTAGTGTTCCTAACAACAGTGACATTTTTGAGGTGTTACAGAAGAGGAGAGAGGAGGAAAAAAAAATAAGACAGCGAGAGATGGAGAAACTCAGTTGCCTTAATAAATTCCTATGAAGAATTGTGAACCTACCTCAAATCCTTCCATAGGTGGCTGCTGCTGTGAGGGCCAACATGTCCCACGGGCGTGATCTCAGCATTCACCAGGGATGCAGAGGAGAAGTTGAACGGAGAGCTGATGTCAGGCAGGGGACAGCCCAGCTTGGCTACACCTTTCGCAGAGCTATGTGCTACACAGGCCAGCTGCTCTCGAGCTGGAGTGGTAATCCAGGGCCGGGCTCTCTCCCATTTCTCAGTGCCTTTGCAACAGAAAGGAGCTGGAAAACTGCTCAGGCTTGGCTGGTTGCCTCCCAGTGAAACTGTCCACCAGCACAGCTTTGCTACCCATCTCCTTCCTCTCCCCCTGCTTTCGGAAATGCCAAGCCAGATGCTGCTATGTCTCAGTAACTCCACATTGTTCTCGGGGACTTTTAATGAATTCTGCCACCCAAGAATACCGTTGTGTTCATTGCTGCTCTGATAATTAGCATCAGGAGTCAGGTCAGGACACTGATGAAGATACTTCACTCCTTTCATCCAGGGAGAGTGACTACCAGTCAGATTTGGCATACATCAGTGCATAGGGCGAATGAGCAACAAAGCTTAGATGATGGGTAGCATTGGATAAAAGGAAGGAATTAACCTTCAGAGTTGGCTTCCTGGCACAGCTCACCAGCACTACTGTACTTCAAACCCAGGTGGAACAGACCACGCTGAATGCAGATCTAAAGGAAGAAATTGTCCTTGTATAACCCCCATCTACCCATGAGCATGTTTAACCTACCCGCTGCTTTCACAATCACTTTAAAAAATTCCTGAAAGGCTGCAAAAAAGCAAAGCCCAAACTCAGGGACGCAGGGAAGAAAATCACAGCTGGGTAGCAGATGACTGGACAAACCTTGGGCAGCTCACACCTGCAGGGAGACCAAAGGCTGCTCTCAGCCAGCCCCGGGAGTAAGCTGCATTCATCAGGAAGAAGCCATTTGCTGGGGATGTTACAGAACTTGTGGTTAATTCAATTGAGAAGAGTGACAGGGAAACTGCCCAGAGTCATTGCAACGTGAAAAGGCAGAGGGCTGTACGGGCCACCTGCCCCGCTGTCCTGCCTTTGCCTTTTTGCTCTGCTTCACCACAGCCCTTGCCTCTCCTTGGCATGACAGCCGCGCTTGCCAGCTAATCCCAGCACTCTTAGCCCCAGCCTTCAAGCAAAACAGAAATCAAACTGCTCAGAAATACCCAGTGCAAACTCACTTCCCAAATCAATAAACTCCAAATTCCCTCTCTCTGCTCAGAGTGCAACATTTTCCATGCTCCAGCACAGTGGTCAGACCAGACTTTGCACCTTGAGCACAGCACATCCCACATGAGGAACAAGCAGGGATACAGTCAGAAGTGAAGCTCTTCTGTGCCAGGGATGGGAATGGTCACAACACAGACTCAAAATTGCATTTTGCAATCCTAAATTTTGCAAAGCAGCAACTCTGACAAGTAAACTTGAAAAACCTCCAACTGGCTTCACTGCCAGGAGCAGCTCTGCTAGAATCTCTCTCCTGGCAACAGGTCACCATCATCTACCCTTCACCTTGCCAGGAGTTTAGGTGCCAAGCCTTGCAAAGTCAAATCTGGGAGCATGCAATGGTGTTACTTGATAGCCCATCTTCACACTGATTTTAGCTGATGGAACTTTTCATGCTTTCAGAATTAAGTCGGCCGCTTTACTTATCTCTTTGAGAAAGCTCTTTTACTCATTGGCTACTGTAAATAGTAGTTTTTCCATATGATGTTTTGAACTTACCTGCAGGGCTCTAAAATCATATGAACCTGAAATGGTCTTGAAGGAACGATGACCTGTTAATTCTGTAAACTGAACCAATTAACTCGATGCACCCAACATGCAAATGATTGCAGATGGAAACAAGTTACACATCAGTAAGTACTACATTTCATCTTTCTTTAGCTAATAGTGATTCCTGTGTTTTGCTGTAGACTGATGCTCCATCATTCAGCTATTTGCTTCAGGGCATGCTCCATTCATCTTAGACAGCTAACTCGGCTGCAGTGTAGGCAGTATTTCCGTCGTTCCTGACGGATGGAAGATTTGTGGATAATTCACCCATAATAAAACCTTCAGAATAGCCCGAGGACACTGTACAGAAAGATGCTGTAAGCTACAGAGGACCCAGAGAATAACCCTGAGAACAACTCCTGGTCTAGGATACATCCCTTTTAACACCAAGCTGATAGTGGTTTGGCTGTTTAGCAGAGTCAGAGAAGGCTTTTCAGTCCAATCTGAGTACAAGAGAAAAAGAAGAGGTTGGAAGCAGAAGTCAGAGCAGCTCAGAGTGGCAACAGCATGCACGAGTCAGTGTGACAGAGTTTGTTACCTGTGGGATTCAATAGGCTGTCCAGGAGCTGGACTTCGTAGACCTAGGGCTTTCTGAAGGTAAAGGAAGAGATGGGACAGTTCCAGACATACCCATGGTCTGGGCTTCTTTTCTGTCCAATAAAGCCACCTTAGGTTACAAAACTTGACAAGCAGACACTAGAGTTATCAGTGATTAATAGCACTGCTGTTGTTTGTCTGCGGGATGAAACTCCAGGGAATAGCTATGCAAGTGACAGTCATAACAGAGCCCAGCTTTTACGAGCTTTCTTTTACGAGCTGATGGATTTGGGGGATTTGAAATGAAAGTTGCTGTGCACCCTGGCATTATTTGTAACTGTTCAAACACCCAAGCCATATACTCAGCATAAAGCAACAAGGGCCTTCATTGTATATTTTATACATGTATATATAAACACATAGATACACATCTTTTCCTGTTTATTTAAAGTGGAAAAAGAGTGCATGTCTTTAGCATCGCTAAACCACTATCACTTAGAATTATTATGATGAGATTAAGTGCTTTTCTGAAATTTATAATCTGAATTAAGCTCTTCCATTACACACAACCCCCTCACAGGTCTTAACAAAACAAAACAAAAGTCACACAGAAATAGCTTATAGTCTGTCTTGCATCACTGTCAGGGTCCTCATGGAGGATCCTTTATTTCTTAAGTAAGTGCTAAGTTTCATTACATGCTTTGTCACTGTCAGATCCAGTCTTTATCTGCTATAAAAAGAAAAAAAAAACAACTTAGTATTAGGAAAAACGTGTTAAACTGGCAAGAGAACTCAATATACCAACTCAGGGAGCTGCTCAACAGCTTAGCAGCTGCTGCCTCATTATTTATAGGCCTCTCCTTCTTGGCACTTGCTTGTTTTCCTTCTCCATGGAGGTGCTGGTGGGAGAGGCAGAGCTGACATCCAGGCCCAGGTGTTTCAGAGCCTGACCTTTCCCTGCTGAGAGCAGGGGCTGCAGGCGCCTTTCAAGAAAGAGCCATTTGGAAACATTAGACCCTGGCGCTCAGCTGAAGGCCAAGTGCAGGGCTGCAAGCAAATACCGAAGAGAGCGGCTGGGTAGCCAGGACGTACGCGCAGGGAGAGACAAAAAGGGACCTATAGCTGTTTTATATGTGGAAACAGAACCAGCTGAAGTCTAGCTCACCAGCCTTGAGGCAAAACAAGTGCTATAAAGAAAAAGAAAAATCATAGAATCATTAAGGTTGGAAGGGACCTCTAGAGATCATCTAGTTCAACCCCCCTGCACACCCAGGGTCACCTAGAGCACGTGGCACAGGACTGCATCCAAGCGGGGTTTGAAGATCTCCAGAAAAGGAGACTCCACAACCTCTCTTGGCAACCTGTTCTAGTGCTCTGTGACCCTCACAGTCAAGAAATTTGTCCTCAAGTTCCTGTGGAACTTTTCGTGTTTCAATTTGTGGCCATTACCTCTAGCTCGGCCGGTGGCCACCACTGAAAAGAGGCCAGCACCATCCTTCTCACTGCCTCCCTTGAGGTACTTATAGACACTGATTAGATCCCCTCTCAGCCTTCTCTTCTCCAGGCTGAACAGGCCCAGCTCCCTTAGCCTCTCCTCATAAGGCAGATGTTCCAGGCCCCCAATCATCCTTGTAGCCCTGCGCTGGACTCTCTCCAGCAGCTCCACATCCCTCTTGTACTGTGGAGCCCAGAACTGGACACAGTACTCCAGATGTGGCCTCACCAGGGCTGAGTAGAGGGGCAGAATCCCCTCCCTCGACCTGCTGGAGACGCTCTTCTTAACACACCCCAGGATCTCATTGGCCTTCTTGGCCACAAAGGCACCCTTCTGCCTTGTGGTCAACTTGTCGTCCACCATGATGTCCAGGTCCTTCTCTGCAGAGCTGCTCTCCAGAAGGTCAGTCCCCAGCCTGTACTGGTGTCTGGGGTTATTCCTCCCCAGGTGCAGGACCTTGCATTTGGCCTTGTTGAATTTCATGAGGTTTTTCACCGCCCAGTTGTCCAGTCTGTCCAGGTCTCTCTGGATGGCAGCACAGCCTTCTGGGGTATCAGCTACTTGTCCCAGTTTGGTATCATCAGTGAACTTGCTGAGGGAGCACTCTGTGCCTTCATCCAGGTTACTGATGAATAAATTGAACAGGACTGGACCGAGGACTTACCCCCGACACTAGCTACAGGCCTTCAGCTAGACTCTGAACAGCTCATCACCACCGTTTGAGCTCTGCCATCCAGCCAGTTGTTAATCCACCTCAGCGTCCACTCATCTATCCCACACTTCTGGAGCTTGCCTAGGAGGATGCTGTGAGGGACAGTGTCAAAAGCCTTGCTGAAATCCAGATATATTACATCCACCACTCTCCCCTCACCTACCTAGCCAGTCATTCCATCATAGAAGGCTATCAGGTTAGTCGAGCATGATTTCCCCTTGGTGAATCCATGCTGACTACTCTTGAGCACATTCTTATCCTCCACATGTTTGGAGACAACAGCCAGGATGAGCTGCTCCATGACTTTTCCAGGAATGGAGGTGAGGCTGACTGGCCTGTAGTTGCCTGGGTCCTCCTTCTTGCCGTTTTTGAAGACTGGCATGACATTGGCTTTCTTCTAGTCTTCTGGCACCTCCCTCATTCTCCAGGACCTTTCAAAGATGGAGAGTGGCTTAGCAATAACATCCGCCAGCTCCCGCAGCACTCTCAGGTGCATCCCATGAGGGCCCATGGGTTTGTGAATGTCAAGTTTCCCTAAGAGCTCTCTGACCCAATCTTCCTCTACCCAGGGCAAGTCTTCCTCTCTCCAGGCACCTTCTCTGGTTTCTAGGGTCTGGGATTCCAGAGGGCTGCCCTTGGTAAACACTGAAGTGAAGAAGGTGTTCAATAACTCTGCTTTTTCAGTGTGTTTCGTAACCAGGGCACCCCGCCCCATTCACCAGCAGACCCACATTTTGCCTAATCTTCCTTTTACCATTGATATATTTGAAAAAGCTCTTATTATTTTTAACATCTCCTGCCATATTTAATTCCAATTGTGCCTTGGCTATCCTCATCACATCTCTGCATTCCCTGACTACGTTCCTGTATTTCTCCCAGGGAGCCTGTCCTTTTTTCCACTTTCTGTATAGTGCCGCCTTCTGTTCAAGCTTTGCCAGCAGCTCCTTGCTCATCCACGCAGGCCTCCTGCCCCCCGCCTGACTTCTTACTCAAAGGGACGCACCACTCCTGAGCGTGGAGGAAGTGCTGCTTGAAAACTAACCAGCTCTCTTGGGCCCCGCTTCCTTCTAGAGCTCTAGCCCATGGGATTCTTCCGAGGAGGTCTCTGAAGAGGCTAAAGTTGGCCCTCCTGAAGTCCATTGTTGCAAGGCTACTTACAGCCCTTCCTCCTCCTCGTTGGATCCTGAACTCCACCAACTCATAATCACTGCAGCCAAGGTTCCCCCCACCTTCACATCTCCTACAAGTCCCTCTCTATTTGTTAGTATGAGGTCCAGTAGCACACCTTTCCTCACTGGCTCCTCCACAATCTGTGTTAGAAAGTTATCATCAATGCTCTGCAGAAACGGAGAATGCTGTTCAATACTCTGCAGAACAGAGGAAAAAAATACTAAAACCATTTCTTTTTGACCTAAGCTTTCTCCATTTTTTAGTAATGCTGTTTGTGGCCTGTAAATGCTTATGGGCTGCGTTTTTCAATTCCATCTCTCAGATATTCTTGTAGAATCATCCATTAAAGCTTTTGGGAAAAATAATAATAAAGCAGCCCTAAGGCCTGCTACAGAAATATGAGTAGCTACAATTTAATTATTATAGTGCCCAGGTCTTCCTTTAGGAGTGGATACTGTACAAAAGGACATTCCCTCTCAGCAGACAGGGAAGGAAGAAAGCAGGGGGAAGAAATCTCTCACTCAAAAAGCCATCCTGGTTTTCATTCACAGAAATGACACTCTTCCCACCAGGCTTTGGGGTAACCACAACCCTGTGAGCAAGGCTCTCCCAGTACCTCAGATTGCCCTTCTCACACCCAAAATACCCAGAGAGCGATGGAACCATGGTCTCAGCATGACAGCAGCACTGCAACCAGTGCTGTTAGAAACACTAATACTGAAGGAAAAAAAAAAAAAAACACACACAAATAAAAACCACCAAAAAACACAGAGACACATGCTAAACAAAAAAGGCAAGCACACGAGGCAGCTAAAGCATAAGCCAGGCCAGCAAACACCAGGGAGAAGCACAGCCCGTTCTTCACCCACCTGAGAAGGTGACTCACCAAGCAATGCAACCTGCTGCAGTGCTCTGCACTTACCATTGAGGAGGGATAGGAACCTGCCTCCCCTTGGGACATTGCCAAAATGACCATCCAAAAGGCTTGGAACAGGCAGGCCCTTCTTCAGGGGTTATTCAGCATCGCAGTAAGCCTGCTGCCACTCTCCCCACCACACTGCCACTGGCTGCATGCACTGACCACGTTACTTTGAGAGGAGAAATAGCACCTTGTAAAGTTAATTTAATTGTGGAAAAGTTTCCTCTGGCAGAGCCAGGTACCTCATAAAAAGCTACACACAGCTGCTTCAAGCCACTTTGCCTCTGGTTTCCCACCGCTGCTAGAGAGCTCTGACTTCTCCAGAGCATTTCCTTGCAATCTGCTCAGTTCTTTCCTGCAGCCAGAACCTGGATTACAGCAGTTGTTTCTGTTGAAACCACATCTAGCTCCACATGAACTTTAAAAGGGGAAAACACACCCTGAAAATGAACCTTCCTTCAAGGGGCACTTTCACACAAGCAGCCTTCTGGTCCTTTTCCACACTAGCCAGACTGGCAAGGCACAGCAACAGAAGTAGTTTCTGGCCTTCCTTCCTGCCAGCCAACTGCAGGACAGAGTAGAAAATAATAGGGAGTCCCCAACCAATTAGTACACCAGCAGCACACATGGCTCCAAAGAGCTCTTTTTAACCTTCAGCCAGGACACTTTCATACATCACATTGCTACTGTTCTGGCCTCATTTCAAAGCCCCAGCCTGGAAGAGAAAGGCTTGAGAAAGTCAAGATATTGCCACATTCCTCATCGCTCTCTGAAAAACATAGATTCATTGAACTCCGCATTCCAAGAGATGCTAAAGCAGAAGGTAGAGAGGGTGAGGGTATCAAATAAGCAAAAAGATGCCCACAATAGATTTTTGTCATTTAGAAATAACCTGGGAGCTACTAGAGTCCCACCAGCTTTCCCCTTTCTAACGCTCTTGAAAAACACATGTTAGGAATAGCCCAACCTAGATGATGTTTCTACACAAAACAAGTGCTGTTACGTGGAAGATCACCTTCCTGAAAGGTCAGGCAGTTTCCCACCCTCCCACTCCCTCCTTGGATGGTTCCAGTTATGCTAGTCCGTTCATTAGAGTTTTGGGTTCCTGTGAGACATCCATATTGACCTCATCTCAAGTGCCAAAGCAGGTTATATAGAATTTTTGTAGCTGCCAGCTGCAGTGACTTTGGTTGAATCCAGACTCTATCCATCTGTTAGAAGCAGCAGGAGGTTTAGCTGGCCAGCTATCTGATCACTTCTTAGATAAACTCTTCTTCTGTACACTGTTTTAAATCTTGCCTAAGACTTGATCTTTCCCATCTTACTGGGATTTTCCCCAGTAACAATGGGGAAGGCAGGAAGTAGCCAGGAATCCTCCTAAATGGAGGAAAGGCCCCTGCCAACGTACATCAAGCTCCTTTTCCTCTAGGCATTGAGTCCGATTGAGTTTCTTCTGCAGCTTTTGACTCAGAGTTTCAAAGTCTGGGAAACCAGTCTGGGAAATCATCCTCGATGTATAAATTTCTTCATCAAAAAAAAAAAAAAAAAAAAAAACCTCTGAGTTGCCATTGTTATAACATCTTCCTCAAATTTTATTAAATGATTACAAAAAAATTATCCAGGACACACAGTAAATTTAAGCAAAAAGCAAACCAATGCAGGATTAGAGAGAAGCTGCCCTTCCTCTAGGAGGGCAGAAACAAGCTGCAAATTTATGTTGACAGCTTTCATGGGAAGAGGACATGAACAGATTTTAAACAGGAGATTAGGAATGTGCTAACAACATGAAGTGTAAAGACATGAGGGCTCAGGAAGAGCCCTGGGAGCTGCTTTACAGAACTGGGGCCCAAAGCCTAGAAATCAGCATGCCCATCCCCAGGGGTTGTTTCCCCCCACCGTCACAGCAAGCCCCGACCTCCCCAGGGAGGCACTAGGATGCCTTTTCACCTGGACAACTTCCAGCATAAGGGAATTCTGGTCATTTCCCAGATATCCAGTCCTTCTCCAGGAACTTGATTTGCAGGTTTTCAGCACACCTGCCTTTGACATTCAGAAACGAGTGTTTCAGTTCCTCACAGCAGAGCCCAGGTCAGAGGAAAAGCAAATCCCTTCCCAGGGAAGGGAGAAGATGCCAGTAATGGACACTGCACACCTGGAAGAAGCCACAGTCCCACATCCCTGTTTAGCAGGGAAAGGAAGGCAGCAGCTGTCTGAAGCTAAGCATCTATGGCCACTCTTGAGGTGGAAGAGTGGCAGGAATATTTTTGGCATGGGTACTCAACTGTGATTAAGATGGTGATCTGATGACTAAGGAAAACAGGACTTGGTTAAATGCAATTTGGCCTTAATGTACATGCAGAGAGACCAGTAGATGACATCCCTCAGCATAGATGTTGCCAAGGGAAAGACTGCTGTAAACAGGGGGAGACTGACCACAGTTGGCACTAGTGGTGGTCACCAGAGATCCTCACAGGCTCCTGATGTTCAGGATCTGCCCATTGCCCTCTTTTCAAACAGACTACTTGGTAACTATTCAGCTTCCTCTGTCCCATCACTGAGCCATCAAGGATCACAAAATTAGAAATTCTTCATTCTGTAGCAAAATACCTGCCAGCTGGGCAGGTCAGTAGCTTCTTCTCTTCAACTGCTTGATAAAGAAGAGAGGAAGCAGAGTCACAGCCTCCCAGTGCCATAGCAGAGGCAGATTAAAAGAAAAAAAGTAGCCAGAGTCACTTAGAAGGTTAAAATAGGGATGTTTCCACCAGATGATTTTGTCTTTCACCTGATTGGAGGCAGTGCAGGTGTCACTCACACCTAGAGAGGAGATTTGGGCGGTACTGGACCAGACTGACTTCAGGTAAGAGAAGAAAAACATCCTTTAAGTATCTTCCTTGGAGCAGAGGAAATATTGGCATTGAGGGTTGCATCGAGCCAGGACCAAGCTCAGCTGTAAGACAAGAAAAAAACAAGGTTATTACATACCATTTGTTCTGCCATGAGCAATATCCTGTACCATAAAGATTAATTGCTAGGGCAAGATGCAGAAAGAGGGTTTTCTCCAATCCACGTCACAAGAGCCATGTGAATCTCTCCTCTCCACTGCCCACAACGTCTCTACGATGGCGAGCAGCCAAAACTCAAGCAACGTGGCCATAACAGAGCAGGAGCCAAGTTTGCAGAGAGATGGTGGCTTCTTGAAAACCCCCTCTCAGTACCCCACAGTTCAGCCCTGCAGTGCTCACACTGGCTTCGCCACCCGAGCAGCCTCCAGCTCATCTCCAGCAGAGGTCACAGCTGCCCAGGCAGCAAGAAGGACACGCTCGACTCGGCCTCCTCATCCCACGGAGGCAATTCATGGGCTTCCTTCCATGCCCAAGAGTCACGAAAGCATCGAGCATGTTCCTCCAGCCCTTGGCAACCACAGTGCTCTGTTTGGGACCATCTGTGGCAGTATCAGGTTCCTGCAGCTCTTGATCTCCTCTCTGCAGGACAGCTGGTACCACGGATGGGCTCCAGCACACAAATTATTTTTCCATTGGATAATAAATGACTCTTCCATGCTGATGCTCTCCCTGCCCTTCTCAGTTTGGAGCCAATTGCAATTCAAGAGTCCAGCAGAACAGTTGGAATCCAAGAATGGGTGACTTCCCTTGCACCCACAGGAATGCAATCAGCAGGAGGGAAAGTTAACCCTTTAAAGCCTCTTAGCTCAGCTTCTACTTTTGTTTTCCTCCAATTTATCACAAACCAAGAAAGATCAAGATTCAGGCAGGTTTTGCATACCAGATTTTCAGCTCTGGCCCTTCCGGCAGCAGTGATACACATCTGCCTTTCCCCTTGCCTTTGCTTCATTATTGCAACGTCTTACTTGCTTCAGAAACAATCCTAACTGCACAAAACTCTGGCAGTGACTCAAAACCAAACATGACAAGGGAAGACAAATTAAAGATGGTTTCCTTTTGCAAAGCCGCATCCCCTACAACTGTCCCTCAAACACACAGGCTTCAGCACTCGAGTTGCGTGCTGCGTAACTCAGCACCCAGTAGTTCTTGCTTGTTTGTTTTTAATACCCACAGAATGGCTGATTTCAAGCCAACTGGGGTGCTTGGATAATAGCAAGGCTTACTTTAAGAGACCACAAATCTTCAAGTCATAAGTGAGTCTTTAACTTTAGAAATAGAGGGAAAGTTTTCTTGATGCAGCTGGATTATACTCCAAGCCTGTCATGGCCAGATTCGCTGCCTTCCTTAAAGGCATTTGGCACAGTCAGCAGCAAAGTCCAGACAAGATCCTGCTCTAGCCCACCTAGGAAGCTGCATTTCCAGGATGCCACAATTTGTAGGGAAAGTGCTCAAAGAGTTGGTCAGTAATCGGGAAGCTCATTCCTCTGCCTCTCTCATATTCCCAGCACAACAAGCCAGAATGGCTCACCAGCACTCCTAGACCACAGCTCATCTTGTAATAAAGGCAGTCCATGGACTCTCATCAAAATGGTGGAATGTTTCTCATTTATGGTTGAAATAGAGGACCCCAAGCAGATATAAGATCCAATCAGGCCACAGCCTATTTCTGTTTCACTGAAGACATAGTCTTACAGAGAGGACAGTGGTAATGCTCTCCAAGGGAAACAAGGTTTTATCTTAAGGGTTGATAAGTGTAGGAGGAGGTTGCTGTAATGCTGAATGCAGCAAGGAAACACCAGTGAGAGCTAGTTGGTGTGGTGACAAAGAACTTTCTCACAAGATACACGCAGCTCTCAAGTATTGCATTTCACAGGGGTGTCTTTCTGTCAGCTGAAATCAATCAAGGCTGGTATTGACTTTGACTCAAGTGACCCATGCAGTTTATGGCTGTTCTGCTGTATATAACATTTTATCAGATCATTAATAACTAGAATTTGGAAAGCCATGAAACATTTCCGATTTATGTCTCTGGAGAATGTTTCAAAGCTTCAAAATTTCAGATCTGCTGTTTCTCTTGACATTTTGTTCCAAATCCTGGTAGAACTTGCCAACACATGGATGTCTGGGCTCCCAAGGAGCTCTAAGCTGATGATACCAAACTGGGAAAAGTAGCTGATACCCCAGAGGGCTGCACTGCCATCCAGAGGGACCTGGACAGACTGAACAACTGGGCAGTGAAAAACCACATAAAATTCAACAAGGCCAAGTGCAAGGTCCTGCACTTGGGGAGGAATAACCCAGACACCAGGACAGGCTGGAGAGCAGCTCTGCAGAGGGGGACCTTCTGGAGAGCAGCTCTGCAGAGGGGGACCTGGACATCATGGTGGACGACAAGTTGACCACGAGGCAGCAGTGTGCCCTCGTGGCCAAGAAGGCCAATGGGATCCTGGGACGCATCAAGAAGAGCGTCTCCAGCAGGTCGAGGATGGGGATTCTGCCCCTCTACTCAGCCCTGGTGAGGCCACATCTGGAGTATTGTGTCCAGTTCTGGGCTCCACAGTACAAGAGGGATGTGGAGCTGCTGGAGAGAGTCCAGCGCAGGGCTACAAGGATGATCAGGGGCCTGGAACATCTGCCCTATGAGGAGAGGCTGAGGGAGCTGGGCCTGTTCAGCCTGGAGAAGAGAAGGATGAGAGGGGATCTAATCAGTGTCTATAAGTACCCCAAGGGAGGCAGTGAGGAGGATGGTGCTGGCCTCTTTTCAGTGGTGGCCACTGATAGAACTAGAGGAAATGGCCACAAACTGAAGCATCAAAAGTTCCACAGGAATTTAAGGAATAATTTCTTAACAGTGAGGGTGACAGAGCCCTGGAACAGGCTGCCCAGAGAGGTTGTGGAGTCTCCTTCTCTGGAGATCTTCAAAACCTGCTTGGACACAGTCCTGTGCCACGTGCTCTAGGTGACCCTGGGTGTGCAGGGGGGTTAGACTAGATGACCTCTGGAGGTCCCTTCCAACCTTAATGATCATAGAATGCTTAAGCGTATTTCTTGCTAAGACCAGGAGCAGGACCCCAGGTATGGCATACAGACATTTCCAAGCACATTTCTTGTCCTGCCCCATCATCCTGAAGACTAGCAGAGGATAACTAGCGAGGACAAGAAAAACACGTGCTTTGATGCTCTTTATATACTAACTCCATGCTTACAACTTTTGGAGAGAGAGAGAAAGAGAAGGCTTTACACAAGAATACTTTAAAATCATCACAAGATTTAGCTCTGTAAGAAGCAGGTGCAGTGCCCAGCCCATATCAACCTTAAGCTGTGTTTTTTTCTCCAGGAGATGACAATGCTGATAACTGTATCATCCTCTGTGCAGCCTGCGCCCCTTCGCCCCCAGATGTCTCCCCCTCCCACCCTACCAAAGCCGGGGAAGGACAACCTGCGACTCCAGAAACTCCTGAAGAAAGCAGCCAAGAAGAACGCCATGCTAGCTTCAGAGCAAGCCAAGTCCTTTCGGTCCAGTCTCTCCCCTGTGAATGAGGCCAGCCCCGATCTGGAGCACAACAGCAGCGCTGCCCCGGCAGAGACCCCCAAGACAGCAACAGGCCCCTCCATCAGCCTCCCATCCCGCTTCCCCATCCAGCCCGTCACCCACCGCAATCCGTCCCCTCTGCGGAAGGGCAAGCCTTTCACGCTGACTGTCACTGAGCAAAGGCGCATTGCTGAACACCTCAGGCTCACCACGTTGCCAGAGCACAAGCCAGCCGAGACTCCACAGCAACCTGAAGGCACCAGCGCCCAGCTTCCCTCTCCACGAGACTCGTCTATATTCATTTTCCCCCAGCTTTCTTCTTCCACTGCAGCCAGTACAGAAAGGGCGCCAGAGGTTACCTATGTCACCAAGATGCACACTTACTTCCACAGTGTCAAGGCACCCAAGGCTAAGACATCCGCATCAAACCAGACCCAAGCAGCCTGCAGCAATGAGGACAAGAGACCTTCTTCTCCTGCACGTGAAACAAGCCGCTCTGAACCTTCTCCAGGACAGACACCTGCCCCAGTCGGTGACAGCAAGACCATGGCTGCCATTCCAGCACCTCACCCACTTTCTCCTGCAAAGGCAGAACCTCCTAGTCTAGCTCCCAGGCCTGCACCACATGAAGAGTCTGTCAAAGGCCCTTATCCCAAACCCAGCACCTCTGATGCCCTCTCCAGTAAGTCAACAACGCTTGGAAGCAGCACCAAAATATCTGGATCAGAGAGAGCCAGTTCTCCTCGGAGGCAGGTACCTATAGAGGCAGCCACCCCAACACAAGTCCACACTACAGGGGCTACCCCCACAGAAACAAAGGGAGAACAGGCCATCCCCCCTCAGCCAACCCCCAGCCCATCCTCCAAAGCTGAGCCAACACGGCTGTTAGCAGAAGACACAAAACCTCCTGGAGCCAGCATTAGTGGCTGGCATCGCCTGAGGAAGCACTTGATGGTACAGCCAGATGCACCCAGCTTCCCAGAGCCGGAGTTAGGCAAGCAAGGGCAGGAGGACACAAGCCACAGGAAAGACAGCTCTCAAACAACCACCAGACAAGACAGCCAGCTAGTTAAATCAAGGGCCACCAGGATGTGGGATGCCATTTTATACCAGATGACAGTCAGAAAGAAGCAGCAAACAGAAGAAAAAAGAGTGCGGAAGGAAGAAGGCTTCACCTTCCCTCGCCGCCTACCCATCCTTCTCCATAAACCACGCTTTGACGCTCGCAAGTTGAAGGAGCTGGCTGCCAAACCCATGACAAAGATCACCACCATGTTTGAGGTAGGCCGGTATGGACCTAAAGTGACTGAAGAGCGCACCAGGAGCTTTAACCAAATGGCATCAGGATGGGCAGTCAACTGAAGCCAAGCCGCTTCATCAGGCCCACATCTCTGGAAGTTCCTACAGGACACCAAGCAAGAGTACCTACAACTACCTTTTGTGCCAGGTGGATCCAAGTATAAGGAAAAAAAAAGAATAAAATAAAACCCCTCTGAGCCAGCAGCCTTGCACTGAGGATTCAAGGGCTACTCTGTATGTATATGAACTTAAATGTGTAACATACCACATCCACAGGTCAGGAGCCAGGAAAGGTAGGCAAGCATTCACATTTTGTTTTAAAAGAGCCTACTACAAACATTGTATGGAATGACATGGTGTAGAGAGAAAAGGCACACTGCAAAAGGGACGAATTGCCTGTAGGGCCGGGGGCGGGGGGGGGGGGGGAAAAACACACACGCACACACCACAAACACACACACAGAGTTTAGAGGAAAGTGATGGAATGTGAATTTATTTTTCTTATTTTGTGCTTAAGAACAGTAGAAGTCCTAGAAACATGAGGAGCTATAGAGAGAGAGTGCAGAGGAATCTGCATTGCTCCATTTCCTACCCATCTAGAGAGGATCAGACTGAACTCTCAGAAAGGCCACACATCATCCCCTTAGCTTCACTGCTCTAAGGGCAAGCAGAAGACACCCTGCACCTGGCTGCCCAGAGCAAGATGGAAGTGTGTCTGTTCATATGAGAAAGTCAAGGGACAACACAAGATCTAACCTTCTGGCTCTCATGTAAGACTTCCCTGTCTAGAAAATTGGGCATTACACTATTTAAAGTCATTCTGCATCAGCCTGCTAAATTTTAGTGCGTAGAGGACCGATGAGGCTGAGGACAGGACACATTTTTCTTGGTACATGCCTTGGCCATTCCAGTTTCAAAATCCTCAGTTCTCTGTCTAGCAAGTCTTTTGCGATAGGCCAGTCCATTTCCAGTGTTCACCCTTAGCACTCCAGAGCCACCAGGCTTTGGGAACAAAAATACTGGTGAGCAGCTATTTCTGTTTCTCAAAGGAATTTGAGATGTGGTGGGGTGTTTAAACATACCAATCCTATATTAGCTATGTAGGGCCTCAATAGGACATCTGATGCACAGCTCTTCGCATTTTCTTCTCATGCAGAGAATATGGAGGTGGCTGGAATTTCCCCAAGCCAAACTAGAAGAGGTACAGGGGGAAGAGGCCACTTCTACCTTTCTGAAGTCTTCCAGTTTAATGGTGCTATAAAGAACAACTCTACTACAATCAGACCTTCACAGAAGTTTCCCCTTTAGTGGTAGTCTCCTTTCTTTCTGTTTTGTACCCACTTCCCTGTTGGAGGGAGGAAAAGAGATAAAACAAGCCCAAGTTCCCCTCCCCTCTTCTCCTCCAACCTCCAGTTCTTCAAGGAAAAGCTAGGAATAGTCACATGGTGAAATAGAAACACTTCAAATAGCCCCAAAATGAAGCCTAACTACATCAGTAGAGATTAAATCCTAAAGGATAAAAACAGGAAAGGGCAATACCACAGGAAAGACTGTATGTATGTGTATGAGGTTGGTTCCGACTGCCCTGCTTTGCTGATTTTCTAGTATTTTGCTTCACAGTAGCCTTTTCAGAGAGCGCAAAACAATCTGTTACTCTGCAGATTCCTGTTGAAAATGGATGTCGTTTGACTCTGTCAGGGTCTTTGAGCTAGTATAAAAGCAGTTTGATAGGGAGGAGCATTTAGCAGGTTGGAAACAGATCAGCAATCAGGAGTGGCTGCTGGATCAGCTTTTGCAGGGTAAGTGAATATCAGCAAGCTGCCAGATTTACTGTGTAAGAGTTTGCTCCTCTCCCTGCAAGGAAGGGCTACAGCAGCCTAAAACTTCACAGGTAATTGCACCCACTATATGGGAGTTTTGGCAGTGGCCTCCCTTCCAGGACAGGACTGGCTCAAAAGCAATCTCCTCTCACTTTCCATTTAAAGAGTTTGAAATGCCATCCCCATTTTTAACTTCTGTTGGTTGCAACTTGAAGTCATCTGCTATTTATGACCTTCTTCAGGAGTGGCCAAGAGTTCATTCCTTGAGTGAGACTTGCTCAGCTGGCAGCCCTTTTTTTTTCCTCCTAACATGCAGTAAACTCCCTTATCATGCTTGAGGGGGAAAAAAAAAATAAGCAAAAATGCACCAGAAACTTAACAGAGAAATGCACCAGTTGCCCCATAACAGCAGACACGCTAGAGCCTAGGGCACAGATGGGTGGACACACATACCCAGAACCCAGCCCTCAAGAGCCATGCTACTAGCACCAAGCCAAACTGATATTGATTACAGCTAAGCACGAATTTGGAAAGAGAGGATGTTTTTTGAAAGCATTTTAACCCATTCTGTGCCACAGCAATGGTGGCCCAGAACAAACCAGCAAGTTGCTCACATGGTGATGAGGAAAGGTCCATGGGTACCTGCTGGGTGCAGACCAAGGGGTCCATTTGTGGCTCCAGCAATGCCCACCATGGGAACTAGAGAAAGGCAGAGCTGACCGCATAGTTTAGCTGAGAAACACAAGCAGAAGAACAAGGCAGGTCCAGCCAGTGCCACAGAGACGCAGGAACGAGAACACAGCAAGCAAACAGACTGGAGCAACAGAAAGTCCATGGCAGAGACCTGCTATTAGGAGCCTTTGCATGTTGTAGGCTGTGCCAAGCAGGCAGAGGAAGTGAAGGAGAACACTTCTGGGCACAGATTTAGGTTGTTATTTGATGGCAGACCCAGCAACAGGCGGGGAAAGGATGAGCATAGTTAACAGGGCAATAGAGGGATAGAGAAAGTCTGGTGCACAGAGACCTCTCAGCATATAAAGCAGCCAATTATAACAATCCAAGAATAGAAACAAGCCCAAATCCTCACGCTATTCCAGTGCTTTTGGCTGTCTTCAGCCAAAGAAATCATTTCTTGTAAGCAAGTCCATAGTGCATCAGGGCTGTGCAGTAGCCACCTGGAGCACTGAGTAGATCTTAGAGGATGCCCTGTTGCAGCCTCTAGACTCTCAAGAAAGACCAGAGCCAACAGCTATTTCCTCTGAGCTGCTTCCAGGAACTCAGGTGGGACAACCAAAACCTGCTAAAACACTTGGCTATTAGAATCAAAGCTCAACAGGATACTACTCAGTGCATCAAAACAGATTTCAGAAGGAAGAAGGGGGCAGGTGAAAGAGAATACTTTGGAACTGGTTTCTGTAAGCAGCAGACAGAGATCAAGACGAGGTACAGGCCTTCAAGCTCACTTCTTCATTGCATCTAAAAATGTAATTATAGACAGACTTGGGTTTGTACTGTTGCCTGTTTCAAAATGGCCTTCATGAGAGCTTCTTTCCTGAAGGAGAGTACAAAAAGAGAGAGTTTGCTGCACTGCTAAGCCAGTTCCTTGGAAAAAAATAAAAAAATAAAGAATGAACAGTCCTGGAAGAATTCAGAAACAAAGAAGGTGCTTTGTAGCAGAAAGCGCTATTTATAAGCTTGGCTATGAAATAAAGTTTTAATTATTGTAGAAAAAGAAAAAAGAAAATGCTTGTTTCCCCTCTCCACCCAACATCCTTCCCTCTTAGTGCTAGAGGCTGCCCAGCTGGATCCAACAAATTATCACATCCCTCTATGCCAATTCCCTCTTTCTGCTACAACCCTCATTCACTTGGGATGACATTGGGATATCCACTAACACAAGCACAATAAGCACACACAATTCAAAGACCATTTTAAGAGGGCCCCAAGGCATCACCCCAGCTTTTCCTCCCCTGTAGCTATGCACCAGGGCACAGTCCTTCCTGCTGTGTTGGGCCATCCAGCAGAGATGTTCATTCCCCTCCTGCTACAACCCTACTGCAGGCCAGTTCCAAGAGGCACTAAAATTATTACAATTTTTTTCCTCTAATTAATTCAGTAAATCATTGAATTAGATCCTGGAAACATTCTAACTTCAGGATTAGAACAGCCTCTATGCTCAGCAGGAATGGCCTCCAGCTAGTACTTTCCTTTGCAATGCAAGAGATCACAAGAATCAACATTAGAGACTGTTCCTTCGAACAAGCAAAGGGAAATCCATCCTCAACCAAACATCATTAGCAAAGGTATTTGGCAAGTTAAGTACAGGTACCAGCACCCTAAGAGTATCAGAGGGTGGGTCTCTGGGTGCCCACTTCCTTCCAGCTCGCAAAGTCAGTTACTTGATTGTGAACAGAGCTCCAGCTGTTACCATATGGTACCTTACAACTCATCCAAGTTCACTTGGCAGAAACAACCCAAACATCTCACCAGAACACTACCAGGAGTTTATTATGTAGCACAAGGTCACAACTAACCTACCTGGCTAATGGGTTCTCCAGGCACGTTATTGCTCTGTTGCATCGTCTATCAGCACTTTCTTGTACTGGCCGTGGCCTGTTGCAACAAATTTATACTTTTTCCCAGAAGGAGTGGACTGAACAGGACAGAAAGAAATAGCCAGAGTCAGCATTGTTCCTTCTCAGATAGGCATTCAGAATCAAATACCCAAAACTAGGGGAGCACATGAGATTCTCTGACTTCATTTTATATAGGACAGCTACTAGTTCCTAAGGACAGTCACCAAGAGTCCCACAGGAATTTGGGCTCCTCTCCTATTCCTTCCACAAATAACTTGCACAGACAGAAAGACAGATCATCTGTTTCTGGAAGTGCAGGGCAGTATGGCAGGTACTGGACAAATAATAGGGAAGGAAAGGTGCAACATGGTGTTGCAGTAAGGGCTCAAAGAGCCCTCTGGGCCAGTGTTCTTGCAGGGCTGCTTTCACCCACAGCAAATACTGGTTTAATTCACTGCATAGTGCCAGCAGCAGTTTCAAGAAATGTCTGCAGATAACAGACATAACAGATAACTCTGATCTCTTGGCAAGTCTGGACAATTAGGACAGCAGCTGTTTCCAGCGTTTTAACATGCATGTCCACAAACATATCACTGGGCACAAAACCTCATATCCATCTGCAAACACTAATACTGTCTTAGGTTGAGTTGCACTCAATTTTGGGTGTTTCTTTGAAATCAAGATTAAGCAGCATAACAAAGAGAAGAGTCCCTCATACTTGCAGTTCAATTTTAGTCTGGAAAACCAGGACTCCCAGCCCATTAATTGGCATAATGCACTATTCAAGAGAGCTTTCAGTACCACTAGTTACAAATTTGCCACCATTTTTATTAGGACTGAAGCTATAGCAGCTGACTGCTGTGAAGAGTTCTCTTATGATGTAGATATGCAAACGCTTTGGTGGATACAGGCAGCCTCCATCAATACAGATCTTTTCTTCACAAGAGGAAGCATTTCATTATTTGCACAGGTACTGACTTACCTTGATATTGGTCTCGGGTTTGGGATTGCCCTTCTGTTCCCAAAGGCTTCTTTTGCTCACGATGTCTCCAGCCACAATATCCTGAGAAGAGGCTGTTCTCATTAACCTTCACTGGCAATGCTGCTGAACATGTGTTTGTTCACATCCCTTCCAAGCCCACGCATGTGACCTCTTTTAATACATAATGTCACATTGCCTGACCTAGGACAGCTGGAGCTAGAATTCAAAACTAAGAAAACTTCTTTCTATTCCCAATATATCTTTGGCTTTCTCCTCTCTCACACTTTTCCACAGGAGATCGGATCAGAGATGCAAGATGTTTATTTTCTTAAATTTGTTAACTATTTAAGACATGTTAACATCAAGACATCGCTATGTGGAAGGAATTCTGCTCACATAAACATAGATTTGCAAGCCATGTGTTATAGAATTACCCTTGCTCACAGGGGCCAGAGAAAGTTACTAAGAGAGCCAGTACAGTATCCTGTATCCTGTACAGTATACAGTATCCTTTGCCATTTTCAAGTTTACAGAATTATCATCTTGATTCCAGATCCGACTTAGTGATCAGAAACTGGAGCTCAGTTGCATCCCCATGATAAAAGTTGCATCATTTCCCCACCAACTGACTTCATTCTCTTTTCAAGTCAGAGGGTTAAACAGCTTCAGACATTTCCCTAGCTGTACCAGTGAGGAACAATTCAGAACTCGCAGAGATGAACCTAAGGTCTTAAGTATAAGGTGATAGACACTGACAAAAGCAACCAAGTCCCTAATGTCAAGGCTTTTAAAGCCCTGGCTCCATGCTGTCCACTGCTGATTAGCATAATCCATGAGCCATATAAACAGGCTAATATTACACTCATACAGGGCAAGCATAAATTGTGTTGCAGGCAGCGGTCCATTCCTTTTCTCCTGTACCCTGTCTAGGGTAGGTCATACAAATCCCTTACCTTACAAGTTGGTGACTTCACGGAGGACTGAGCTGCAACCTCCCCAGTCTCCCAGAGGCTTTTTGTGCTGGCTACCACCATGCTTGTGGTGGGAATGTCAAGGGATGGTTGACGGGTGGGTTTTGGAGCCTTTGTGGATGTCTGGAAAATAAATAGAGAATAAATACCGTCAGGGGACATCTAAAGTCTAAGTACATATTTTCTCTGTAAGTGGAGGTCCTCAGGGATGAGAGGATACAAAGGGAGACTCGAATGGCCCTGCCAGAAGTTTTCACCCGGTAGTCAGGGAACATGAGGAAATGAGGATGAGGTTGTTCACAGACGTCCACTTTATCCCCTTGGAAGTCTCTAGAGATAGGAAATGGACTTTTTCCAATCTGAGGAGAGGCAACTTGGTTGTCACCTTGCAGACAGTGGGACTAAGAAGGAGGTCAGGAGAATGACGCCTTGTGAAGAAGCCTCTTTGGAGGGTGGGGATGTAGTTGGGTCAGTGCAATACAGCCACTCACCTCAATGGCCTGTGTGTATTGCTCCAGTCTATCATCTATCTTCGATACAGGCAGGGGAGGCTGGCTCTTCTTTATGCTGTTACTAGAGAGAAAAACAAAGGAATAAGACAACTGCCTTGTGAGAAGGACCCCAGTGCCTTAGGCAGGATTTTGAGGGCCACAGGCCATCTGTCATCACCACCCACCCAATCAGCAGGGCCCTCAGTAATCCTGCATTTGAAACAAGGCATCTGCTTCATCATAACTCCAACACCCCCAATGATACCTTTTCTTTATTGAGCGGTTCAATGACTCTGTTCTGTCCGTGATCTAAAAGCAGAAGAAAAAAAAAAAAAAAAACACACAAGAATGTTACTGCTCCATGGACCCTGGATGGACATACATTGCCTTGGCTGTCTGTAGTCCAGCCACATTACTTTTGTGTTCCCTCACCCAAGTTTTGGGCAGAAATATTGTGGTCACTCCAGGCCACAGACAGTTGAGGAGCATCACTTTGTTTTTGGAGGCAGGCAAGACAAATCCTCAAAAACTCCAGTACACCGAAGCAGCTCGGCCAACACATAACTGGGGCTGACAGCTCAAGTAGCAACCAGGGCAATGCCTTCTCTCAAACACTTGGTTTTCTTGCTATAGCCAAGGGAGACAGTGCATTAGGTGAGGAAAGGCAGGGGGGAAAAATAAGCTATAGGTACCATCAGCCAAGGTGGTAGAGGAGCCAAGCATAAGAACAGCACAGACATGAGTTATGGCAGCTCATCTACACAATACAGAACAATTTAGCACTTGGAGCCTCTTGCAAGGCAGCTCTTCAAGTCAAGCCATCAGGGAAGAATTTTGCACAAGATGCTCCTGTGTCCTGTGCAAGAAGTATTTGACAGGAAGGCAAGCAAACACTTCACAACCAATGAAAAAGACAAATGTTGCCAAACCTCACAGCTCTTTCACTCTCCAGAAAGCAAAAACACAGAGACAACAGTCACTTTCAAGTCAAAGGGTTGCACATTTTTCAGCAGCAAGTCCTACCGAGTCAAGGATCAGCAACCAAGTAACAAGGAGCCATCACCCTGCATATTGCTGCCTGTGCCATGGGAAATGCTACCTACTTGTCTTTAGGCAGAGTTCTTGCCTTTTTGGTGGAAACAGCATTTTTGAGCAATTCAAGACCAAAATGCCTCCTTGGTGGTAATTTTTTAATTCTTAACATTCATATTAAACCCTACTGGCTGGAATATGAATATCCTCCTTTCTCTGGGAAGATCTCAAGCTCATATTTTTCCCCGAAAGGCTTTACAGTCAGGTTTGTTTATTCATGAGCTCTATCATCATCATTAAAAACAAACACACACACACACACAGTATTTCTACTCCTTTCCCTAGGCTAATCCTAGCAACAACAGTTAAGTTCTGGCCAGGAAGCTACACGCCTTTTGGGGCTGCAGTCCGGAAAGTTTCAGTACATGAAAGGCAACAGAAGAATTTCCCAACATTTTCCCACTGGTCCCTTTTCAGGGGCCTACTGTGGCCAATCGCACCCCATTTTCAAATCTAACTTGAGCATATGGCCTGTATCCAAATTTTTTGCTCCCCTCATTTTATTTGGTTTTAATGGACTTCTCCACACAGAGCAGCAATCTGATGGTTAAAAATGATGAAGCTTTCTTCTTACTTATTTCTTGTGGCCAGAGGAAGCATTCTAATACCCACCTGTCCAGGAAATATTGACTAAAAAACTCAAGTCTCAAGGCAAGAGAGCAAGGATAATACCAAGAGCAGGCTAACAGGCTGCCCAGACTCCTCACCATTTCCCAAAGAGTGTACAGCTTAGAGAGAAAGACAGAAAGCCATACACTACAGAAACCACTTATCTGTATCTACTATACTTAAAAGCACACACACAGAATTAAGGATTTGTACCAAACACAACAGGAGACCCAAGATGCAATTCAGGTGGTGCCAAGAACTGAAGTTTCACATGACCATGCCAGTTCTGATAGATGTGAATAAAAAAAGACTCCATGTTTCAGAGACCAGGAATCCAAGTCTGTTCAGAACAAAATTAAGTGATTCTTTCTGACTTTATTCAGAGTTAGATAGGAAAATTCTAATGCTTCACCTTTTTTTTTCTTGTAAGGGAAGCTTAATTTTCTCATCAAGACTTAATCACATGCACAAGTCTAAGGTACATATATCTTTTTTACTATTACAGCATTCCCTAAAGTCTTTGCTGAGCTTTAGCTACCTGAGTACACTTTGCCAGTCGCCATGACTAGAGACAGTCGTGCTCTCAAGCAGCTTGCAGTTGAGGTGGACAAAGCAGGAGGACAGGAGTTTCCACATTACAAACAAAGCAGATAGTGATTTGCCCTAGCCTGAAGCAAAAGTGGAAGCAGAATTCGTACCCTACATTGTCACAGTGTCACCTTCCCCCGGTGTTAGTTGTGCGCCCTATGGGAATAGTCGTCATTGACCATGGAGCAGCCCTGGGAACACGCACCTTGGTGGAGCACACAGCAGTGTGGTCAGAACACAGCTCCTCGTCCTCCAGGCTGACAGGACTTGGAGATTTCTGGCGTTTGTCTGGTACTTCCTCCTCTTCATTTCTCCTTCTCTTCTTTTCCTGAGTGAAGAGAACGAACAAGCCAGGAAGGGAGTTGGTCAGAGCACTTATTACAACAGAAGTGACTCTTCCCCACTCTCTCCTAGGTTTACTCTCTCACACTAAATGCTCAAGCACAAAATCTTTGAGTCCACATATTTTGAAACATCCTGGAAGGATCTCATATGCAAGTTAAAATAATAATAAAGAGTAGTCAGAAAAATTTGGTAGGTCCAAGGTTCCAGAGCGACATGGAAAGGAGTCCTTGCATCAGTTACTAAATAGGAAACTGAGATCGGAAAACATGAATTTCTCATCTCAGTAGTTCCTATCTAGAAACCATTAGGAGAGAACATAGCTGCCCTTTATTCGACCAGGCTATGGCAGTTCACATAACAGCCAAATGCAAAAGCATACAGAGGCTATATCAAGTCAAAAAATGCAATTAAAACAAAATATCTGAAGCTCAGCAACTTAAAATATTTGCACACAGCTCAGGTTCCAGTTTTGTCTCTCACGCTTACCAAAATCTACATCTTGCTGAAAGGGCAAAGACAGAAAACCTCAGCTCGGAGGCATGGCAAGATTTGCAGATGCATCACCCCAGAGTGCTTCAAAGGTGTAGCAAAGGTTGAAGAGAAAAAAGTAGTAAAATTAAGATTCAAGCACACCTAAAGAACTATTCACTGTTCACAAAACCACAGGAGAACTAATAGCACTTCCCTCTTCATGTGGGCATGAATAAACCACTGCTCCAGAAGTGGAGACATGACCCTAGGAAGAGGGAGAGGTTGCCCACAGAAACGCCCCAGCAACAGCCATAGGTAAGAATGGGACAGGTCCCACATTATACCCAAACACCACATCTACACAGGCCCAGCACCCATTAGTGTGAAGTGGGTGGATGAGCCGAGTTTCTTGGCAGTCTCTGCTCCTGGCCCTCCCACCAACTCTCTGAAGAAGAGCAGGACAGCTCCTCCTGATCCAACCTCCTGCAAAGCTCTCTCCTCCTCCGACTGTTGCTCCCGGACATCATCTTCCTCATGGCACAGCCTCTTCTCCTCCCTCACCACCACATTCTCCTCCTGGATGTCCTCCAGGCTTTCCTGATGCAGCTGGATCTGCTCCAGTTTGACTTCAGCTTCCCTCACACCACTGTCCTCTTCTTCATACGACTGTCGTGGAGACCTAGACATGGGAGAAGAGAGGTCAGAGAAGCAAAATAGTGTTTGTAGCCTCTTAACAACTTATCAGGTCCCTCAGACAGTTTCACCATTCCTCTAAGCATAGAGTGACTGGGAGTTTTAAACCACAGCTCACAGTCACTTTTGCAGTCCCATCTGGGGTTCCCCACACCCATCTAGACATCAGAGCAGTCACATCACACAGCTGCCAATGCCAGGCACACACACACAGGCCCAGGAAAACCCAGCAAAAAACAAAGCAGCCTAAAGCCACCAGGGTCACCAAGAGCCTTAGCACAGGTAAAGATTAGAGTGGGCTTTTTACAAACTCCTGTGTGTCTCAAAGCCTTCAGGGAGGTATTTTTAAATCATTAGATTTGCAGAGGCAGCACAGCCCGCGCACTGGGGCTCAGAGTCACTTCACTCTAGAGTTCTCACTGGCTCACAGATTCACATCAGGATGTTGTTGCCGTTGTCCATTGCTCGGACAGAGAAGAACCTTCTCCTCCCACATATTTCTTAGAAAACTGCCTGCTTTGCAGCAGCAGCTGTAGGTTCTCTGAGAGCAAGACTGGAGAGATGGCTAGCAGGCAGCTGCTGGGCCGCAGGAGGGACATGCTGCTCCAGCACCATTGAAGACCTCATGGGCATGCACACTCACTGCACGCAAGGCAAAGTCCCCTCTCTCCTCTGTTAACTAGAAGAGAGCAGAGCTGAGACACCCTGGCTCCAGCATTATTTCCTTTAGCAGAGAGAGTCAAAGCCAGAAGCACAACCTACCTGCACCTCCTGCAGCCCTCCAACCTCTTCCTCCAGTGAGGCAGATGAGCAAGAAGGGGCAGAGCTGCTGAGCAGACTTCCTAGGGCACAGCCAGGGCAGGCTCAGCTCTCACAAGGAGGTGAGTGTGCACACAAGCCCCAAGTCCTTTCTACTGCTGCTTCTCCTACCAGCCTCCCACCTAAGGCTGCCCAGGTGCAGCCACCAGCTTTAAGGCACCACCCACTGTAACGGGCTTCACTTGCCCTCAGTGCTCCCACCCCTGAGAGTCCACACTGTCCTCAGGTGCTTGGGGTTGCAAAGGGGGAAGGTAAAGCTTTTGGGTTGCTTTAACTACTGTGTTTGGAAAAAGTAAGCAAGAGCCCAGCTCTGTTTATCTGCTCAGCAGTAAATATTAATCTTACATGTGTTTTTCAGCCTTGTGGATAAAGAAGAGGCTGTGTAAACACAGGACAAGGCTCCCTGTGAAATCAAGCTACAGAGAGAGCCAAGCCACAGAGGTCAAGGGCAGGTACGCAATGTCCAAGGGAAGAGCTTAAGGCAGGATTTGGCCCTTAGCTTCACGGTTATGACTGAGGAGCCTGCAAACAAGCACCACGCAGGCATCTTTGCTGCCTCTTTTCTGCTGCTGAAAGAGGAGTCGTTACACCCCCTGCGCTGATGCAAGTCAGGAAACAGAATTAACTTAGAACAGCTTTATAGGATGCCAGGATTGTGGTAGAGGCCATTTCAGCCATTGCAGCCATTCAGGTGGCTTAAAAGCGCTGTTGCCACCCCTCCAAACCCTGGCCTCCTGACCACTGCTGCAGGAGCAAAGTGTCTCCCAAGCATGGAGCCCTGGAATCCCAAATCAGGGGCAAGGAGCCCACCCGCTCTCTAGTGCTCAAGACTCTGGCCTCCAGCTTTCCTGGGCTTGGTCCCTCTGCGGGGCATGGACCTTCTCTTGCTCTGCCGTTGTCCTACCCACCTCTGCTTGCGCTGCTCGAGTTTCTGGGACCAGTCACTGAAGCCCTCATCCTCCTCCAGCTCCGATGGTTCGGAGGGCTTAAAGTCATAGCTGAAACACATCAAGAGGGAAAATTAGGAGGAGAGTGGTGCAAAGAGGCAGAGCTGGCCCAGAAGGGCCCCCAGCTGCTCCTCTCCTCTCTCCCTCCAGTTACTGCATCTTCTTCACAGCAGTAGCTCCCAAACCCCACTTTAACCCTTATTCTTTGCTACAGGAAAGATGCTCTTGCCAAGTGCTTAGGAACTTTCCCCGGTACAGAGGGGATCTCTCAGCAGAATCATTGCAAGAGGGAAGCAAAGCAGGAGCAGCTCTGTTTCTCCAGCAGAAGCCGGAGCCCCAGCTGCCTGCCTGGCCTCCTGGGGCTGCAAGCCGACAAGCCCACGAGGAGCAAACCCCCCACCCGTGGCTGGAGTTCACTCTCACTTGGTTAGATTAGAGGTGTTTCCCACTGGATTCTTGTTCGTACCGTGCCTGTGACTCTCATGGTCCCATCTTTGCCTCACTCAAACTCAAGTGAGAACGCTGGACCGGGAAGGGGAAAACCTTGCTCCTTGTCTCTGAGCAGGAAAGCAGAGAGGAGGGAGTGCTTCCCCGCTGGAGCACGCAGCCATCCGGGCCAGAGCGCGCCCAGGCGCATTCCCATGCTGTGACGGAAGCGCTCCGTGGGGAGCGAGCACGCGGCCCGGCACTCAGCCGCCCGGATGGAGCATCAGCCCTCCTGGCTTGCGCAGCACAGCTGCCTGCATCACATGTGGCTTGGCCCTGCATGGAGGGCTTTTTTCTATTTTTTTTCTCCTCTCATCCAAGACAAGGATCACTGGGACGCTGGAGCTCCTGGGTGTGCATTGACTCATCGGTGCCCACGCTGCAAGCGGCTGCCCAAGGAAGTAGCTTTGCAGATGCTCTTGGGACATACGATGTTCAAGTGCCCCAGGAGACAAAATCAGCATGTGGGACCCAAAGACTAGTTCAAAATTAAAAGATTCAAACTACAGGGTAAATTTAGGTCTTTCTTGCCTTTATGAACTCTGAGGGGGTGTCAGGAGATGCTTGGTCCCCTCTGCAGCCCTGATGCCTAGAAATAGGGAGTGTTTCTCAGAGATGCAGGAGCTTCATGCTGATCTGGCTCAAGGAGCTGTTGGCTGCTGAAAAGCAGCGGGGTGGGTACCTGGGGGCCCCATGCAAAGCGCTGAGCCAGCAGGGCTACATGAGCTGCCGAGGAGCCTCCCTGGAGAGCGACCCTGCCCAGGCACTTCCCGCCAGCGAGTCAGCGCAAGGCCATGCTGATGCCCACCCTGCTCGCTCGCTCCCTGGGCTGTGCACGCCTGCGCTCACAGGCCCTCATGTCCATCCCTTTCCCTGCCGCTGGCTGGATGCATCCCCGGGGTCCCGCTGCTGCAAGAGACCAGGAGAGTGGGGGAGCATCGTGAGCACGGGGAAGGAAAGGGGCGACAGCAGGGGTGAGCAAACACGGCCAGACGTGTTTACGGGGAGAGGCCCAAGCTCAGCAAGATTAATAGCGCCGTCCAGGCTGAAGGAGTGGGCCCAGGTGGCTGTCAGCAGTTGCGGCAGAAACCAGGCGAGGGCCAGGAAGAGGAGACCTCCCATCTCCACACCGCCTGGCCCTGCTAGTTCAAGCGCTGCGGAGTTTTTGAACCACCCTTGCAATGCTTTTAGATAGAAACATCCTAAAAAACTCCTGCCATCGCAGGGTCCCCACAGGACGTACACTCGTGCACTGCTTACTGGTTTTCCTGCGGCGGCAGGTCGCTCTCCGAGCAGGAGCTGGCGTCGTTCAGGCCCTCCTCGGCCTGGGACCTCAGCTGCTTCTCCCGCTCGCGCCGGCGCCGCTCCCGCGCCGCCTCCTCCTCATCCTCCACGCTCCACTGCGCCGTCAGCCTGCCGGGACGGCGGGGAAAGGCACGTTCAGCGCCGCCGCGAGATGCGCACGGCCTGACGCTGCGGGCGGCATGGCCCCAAGCCGCCCCTGCCCGCCTTGGAGCACCCCACCTCCCAGCCCCTTCTCCAGTGAATTTGCACCTCGGAAAGGATGCTTAAGGGACCCGTGAGGCTGCAAGAAGTCCCATGCCCTGAATCTCTCTCTCCAGGAGAGCATGTTCTGGGGATCTCAGCTCATCTCCTTAGGGAAATCAGCCTTTCCTAGGCCACCAGGCATAGTGCTGCCCATCTGCTCCCGCGCTACACAAGCGAGGCTGCAACACCACCCTTGCTCACACAGAAGAACCTGCCTTGGCTTTGTCCAAGCACCTCAGCTGCTGGGTAATAGAAGCCTTGCCTGGAGAACGGCCGCTCGGAGCCCAGCGGCAGCGATGAGGCGCCACAGCATTCCTGCTCCGGTGATAATCACAGCTCCGTGCAGGACGGGCTCCGCTCCTGCTCTGCCGCCGCTGCCAGCCCCTCCACGGGGACAGCCGCATTCCCACTATCACAGCCACCCACGCGAGGTCTGCAGCCCCCTGCAGCCCCAGCCCCTGGCACGAGACACACGTGCATGGGGCAGTGAGGAGCAGGGCTGCGAGTGCACTGAGAGCTTGGTGCTGGGCCCAGCGGTGCTTTCCTCTCCCCCCACTCGCTGCCCCTTCCCACCTTGCCCTCCCTGGGAGCAAGGACAGGGAGCCCCAGGGCAGTGACTCGCTATCCTTCCCCACGTGCTCCACTCTCCTATTTATTGTTTTCCCGTGGGTTCCCATAGAAACCGTTGTCTGTGGTCCTGGCAGGAAGCCACCCTGTTGTTATGTGTGTTATTTTTTTTATTATTTTTCTTAATATATAAATGAAGTCATTCATTAAGCTCTGCCACGATCTCCCTCCCTCCCTCGTGTGACAACTCCAGATAGTCTCCGGCTCCAGGCAGCTCTTAACTCTCTCCCTGCTGGAAGGCTGCAGTCTGAAGGAGGAAGGGCCTCGTTCATGCCAGAGCGAGCCAGATTTGGGGGTGACATCCTCCCTACCCCCCCCCATCACTTGCTGGCAAAGCCTTGCCGGAGGCGGCGCTGCGATGCGACCCCCAAAGCGGGTCTTGCCTGAGCGCAGAGAGTTTTTCCCACTGCTGAAGTCACTGGGCTTTGCAGCCCTCCCCACTTCCCGCTTGGATGTGACTAATTCCCCATGACCTCATCGGCTCGCTATTCTGTCGCTCCATCTTCTGCACAGGGCCTGCGGCCGGCACACAGAGGACCCCGGGGTGATGCTCATGGGGACCAACGCTTTTCCGCAGAGCGGAGCAGTTTTCCTGCCTGCTCCCTTTGCCGGAGAGCTGCGTCTCCGCGAAGCGCACAGGAGCCCCTTCCCTCTCCAATGAACATCAGGAATAATAATAATAAAAAAGTTATATTAGCAAATCCGGAGCCCCTTCAGCTCCCACATTGAACACGCTTTGGGGTTCAATCATCAACACAACACGCCGAAGGGAAATGAGTACTCCTCTTGGGCTGACCTAATGGCAAAAGCATTTGCTTTTGATGAAAAGCAAACAAGCGATCGAGAAACAACCCCCTGCCAAAGCATTGGCTTTTGGGTCAGTGAGAGGGGCTTGCTGACCTGCAGACCGCGCGTGCCATTTCAGCGCAGCCAAACCCGCGCCGCTGCCGGCCTCGCTGCTTGCGTGACAGGGAGGTCAGCCGTTAAATCTCCTTTCAAAGCAAAAAGGTGGAAAGATTTCCTTTCAAAACAGTTCAGCAAAGTGGTGGCGGGGAGACCTTGGCCAGTTATTTCTAGTCGTTAGCAATCAAATTTGGCGCCTCACACTGGGATCACGTAATCTTTTCTTCTCAGCTCTAGCAGCGATTGCCCGCGCACAGGGAGGGCGGCACGAGCTGAGACCTCGTAGCTTCAGCTCCGTCCTGTGCATTCCCAGGCTGCTCCCAAGCCCGAGACGCCCCTGGCTGGGTCAGTCGTGCTGGGGTGTCCCCAGCCTTACATCCCTGCGGTTCTCAGTTTGGAGCAAAACATCACTGGCAGCAGGGCTATCTCTCTGCAAGGAGGCAAGCAAATCCTGCAGGTCTAAAGACAGGCTCAGAGCAGCAGGTTCCGGTTTGGCTGCAGACTCCCAGTGTGCCAAATGTCTGGGACGTTCAGGCTTCAGCTTGGGCTTGGGCCAGTTGCCCATATGAGATCCAAATCTTGACTTCACCTCCCTCTGGACCCCCAGCCAAGTGAGGAGAGGGGTTTCTTTTTTCCCTTTTTTCCCATTTGCCCTGTGAACGCCTCCTCCTGCAGAACAACGATCCAGGCAGCAGCGCTCCAGCGGTGCGGTTTCAGGTGGCCACTAATGCCCACTCCAGACAAGCCAGGATTGCTACAAAGGTCACGTTTCCTCATCATCGCTTGGGGAGATTATAATATTCAGGCAAGGGAAATTCTGGCACCAAATGAGCTGTGTTTAAGGGAAACACCGCAGACTCTTTTGCATAGCTCAGCTCAGAGGAAGTTTTGCTGGCCCCAAACCAACCTTCAGCGCTAAAGCTAATTCCAGAAAGGAAAATGCAATGTCTCCCAGAGGCCTTTGCCTTTGCAGACCTGTGCCAGAGCCCAGTAACCCTCGACCAGCAAATTCAACATTCCTGTCTCCTGAGCTCACCGGGGCATCACGGGCCAGGGAGCGCTGGCTGTAGTCACTGCCCCCTTTACATGAGGTTCAAGGGGGAAGATGCTCTGTGCACATGGCTTAGGAGGAGTCCTGTGCAGCTTGTCTTTATTTCGTATTCCTCAAGTCTTTAGAAAGGGCCCAGAGATGGATGGTAGGTGCGCTACAATGCACACTCATGCTCATAGCGACAAATGGAAAACGCCGCCAGCCACTGAAGGCCCAGGTTGTATCCCTGCGACAAGATACTTTCAAAAGTTCAAGGCCAAGGATTTGTCTGAGGTTAGCTGGAAAGCCAGGAAGAAATAGAGATGGAGCTAGCATTGCTGGGGCGCACGGCAGGCTGCAGCCCCATTGCTTGATGGGCAGGTTCCTGAAAACGTTGCTTGATGGCAAAGACTACACTTAGATAGCCGTCTGCCTGGGTAAGGAAGATGGTGTGGATAGTGGTAGGCTAGGAGGAATGGGGGAAGAAATGCAAACAGAAGATATTACACCATGTCCTGGAGCTTGTTTTTTTGACAGTGGGGGTGAAAGCTCCGAGAAACCAGCTTGTCACTCAAGGCAGCCTGAGATGCTGGACAGCCTCTCCCTCCCCTACATTCATGCAATTCCTCAGCTATGGTGCCTGGTTTAGTCTCCAAGCTACGCAGTTTGAACCAGAAGGGTAGGGGGGAAGGGGGAAGCACATACTCGCGTCACCCTAAGCCTTTTTCTCATACCAAGCTTCCCCACCCCGGCTGTAGCTATGCAGCTGTGGCCACGTCCCCCTGGTTCTCCTATAAATCATGGCTTTCCTGGTGGAGCAAGGCGCGGAAAGGCATCGCACACCCCGCGATAAGGATGTGCCAGGCTGCCCCAGGGGAATACGATACAGCACGAGCCTCCATCGGGTAGAAAGGGAAGCAAACCCCAGGCAGCAATGTGGCCAAAGCCCAGCTTCCCTTTAAAAAACAAAACAACTCATTTTTCTAAGCAAGCCTTGGTTTCTCAGCGCTAAAGCATATCCTGTTTCTGTCCAAAGAAGGAATCGATACCCTGCATCCAGGCTAGCTCCGGAGCGCCACAGTCCCGAGGCTTAAGAGGATCTCACAAGAAAGTCTGTTATATTCAACTTCCAGCTCTGATTCACAGATCCGGATACACGGCTGTGAGTCCGCAAGTGCCAGGTATTTTTGGCATTACGCAGAAGCCCCAGCTGTGCAAAGCCCCTGCACGTCTCCGTGGAGCAGACACGGAGAAGAACGTCCCTGGGCACGTTCCCCCTCCTGCCTCTCGCGGGACACCAGCACGAGCAGCTCTTGGTGACACACGGGGACAGTCTGCACTTCCCAACATCATGGCCATTGCATGGCCCTTAACCTGCCTTGGTTACAAGGGTGTTTTCACAGGCTCTGCAGCTCAGCACAGTGCAGCAGCCCCGCTTGGCGAGGACGGCTCAGCAGGCAGGGCTGGGGAGACAGCTGCTTTGCAACCTTCTTATCAACAGCACTCCCAGCTCCCGGGCGGACCGGCCCACGCACAGGAGATGGAGCGGGCTCTTCCCCTACCTCCGCCAAAATCTGGGAAGCAGCCGGCTGGCAGTGGGCCCAGGAGCAAGCCGAACCGTGGGGGTCACCGTCCTTGGCAGGACTCCACCGCGCCGACCACGTTCGCAAGCCTGGGAGACAAGAGCTGCTCCCAAGAACGAACCTTCTCCCCGCTCCAACGGGGCAGCCGATGGGAACAAGGGGGTTTTATTATTTTTAATCACGGCAGACAGTCCCAGGGAATCTTTCAGCAGATGATGGATGGTCCTCCTGTCCGGCGGGTCCTTTGCGTGTAGATACGCCGGTTTGGTAACGCGCTAACATCACCCGTATGGAATTTGGGGCCGCAGAGGGAGCTGCTGGCGACCTCAAGGCCCCCCAGGCCTCAGCCGGAGCCACGACAACACGGTGCCATGCACAGCCTCGAGCACGGCCACCTCTCGCGGGACCATCCTCTGCGATGCAAGGCTCAAGAATCCCAGATCTCTCCTGCCAGCGGGAAGTTTGGGGACCACTCTTGGAAGGGAAAGGCATTTGGAGCTGTAAAATAGACCCATCAGAAAAGGTTCTGGTCCAGTTCACGAGACATTTGCATTTTTGCTCTCGCAGAGAGGGAAACTAGTCCCCACGGCCTCCCTACTGCAGCTCCCGCCAGTTGGATCCTCCTCCTCTTCAATGCGCTCGGGCTGTAAAGCAAGCCTAATTGCACAGTGGAGAAGAGCAGCATTACCCCGACACGCACCAGGCGTTAGAAGTGAGATTAACATTGGGCCTGCTGCTTTTTATAGCACCGGCGAGCTGAGATGTGAGAGCCCTCCAGCTCGGCCATAAGTCATTGATTTTACGCTCCCGGGGCTACGCATTTGCCCTGTGTCCCATAACCCGCATTGGCAGGAGGGAGCTGGGCTGGCACAGCAAGCAGAGCCCAATTGGCAGGACTCTCCTCTCCTTGCAGAGAGGGCACAAGACCCCCAAGGGCACCTCCGAGCAGCCCTCTGCCGTCCACCAGCATCTGACCTTCCCAGCCACTCACCCACCAAGCTCGCCACGAGGGTCTGCTGCTGCTGGAGAAAGCGGGATTAGAAAGTAGTAGTAAAAAAATACAGATAGATATATATAAAAACAAAAAAACAGGCCGCTAACAAATCAAGGCAACCACAGGGAGGACACAGGAGGGGAACACACTGGTGCCAGGCTGTGCTGGAAGGTAGGAATTACCCTGTTGGGTCCCCATGGCCTTCGGCAACAGCCCGCGCGGGCAGCGCCCGCGGCTCTCCCTGGCGCTGCCCCTTGCCCTCCCCTTCTGCCCAGGCAGCTGCCCCAGCGGCCACAGCCCCGGAAACGGCCGGCGGGCTCCGCTCACGGGAAGGAAGGGGCCGGCAGCCTCCTGCGGGCAGACGAGCAAGGCAGCCTGCATCTAGCTGGAGATGGAAAACCTCTCCCTCCCAGGGGCTGCTCCACGCGAGCCGAGCCAAGAAACAGCGACACGCAAGCACCATTTCAGATCTCATACTTTGGCTTTCCATATTCATGACTCCTCCAAAGATAAGGGGAAAAGAGTTCCATCCTACTGAGGGAATAATTATGTTTATCTCACCATCTACTTTCCTGGATCATTTTGTACCCTTGGGCCTTTTCATCACCAGATTCAGTCCCCTTCCCGCATGACCACTTTGCATTTCAGACTATCGCACTGCAAGGCACACAGGCCCTTATTTGCTGCCCATACAGCAGTGGCACTCCAGGGGCGCAGCCACCCGCTGTGCTGAGCATCACCCTGAGAGCGCGCCGAAACAAACCGTCCCTCCCTCCAGGGCCAGCTGCAAAGCCCTTCCCCGCGCACCTGGGGAAGCCCTGCACCCGAGGACCCGAACGGGCTGCTGCGAGAGCTGTCGCTCTTGTAGCGCCCGGGCGCCTTGCCCCGCCACCGCATGCACTGGCAGCAACGCGGCAAAGGGAGCGCGCCCGGAGCGAGTGGGGCTCTCAGCTGTGTCTGCAGAGACGCCGCATAATCCCGTTTCGAGGAGTGGTGCCGTCAACACCGCCGACTTACAAAGAGGCTGATTTGTAGGTTAATTAAAGAGCAATATTCTTTTGTGGAAACACTCGAGGCGCCATAAATAGAGGGAGAGTAAAACTCCAGCGGGAGCAGATAATGAACTGAGTGAATCGACATGACAGGCATTGGATTCCCATCTTATTTATAGGAATTCATTAGGAGGATAAGGAAAAATAGACCCAGATAACAAGATGAAATGGTGAAATGGCTCGTGTTTGGAGAGGGCTTTGCAAATACAAAGCCTTGCAGGAGCAAGAGATCTCCATTATAAACTTCTTAAACACAGGACAAATCTTTCCACCGGGATCTCCGGATAGAGACTCAATGGGAGGAGGGCCGCCCCGGCCGTGCCCAGGAGAGGCAGGCAGGGCCGCAATTGCCTGCTCTGCCCGAAGCCCTTCCCAAGTAGTTACCCCCTGTGTGTCCTCCTCAGCCCCCAGGCATCACCCCAAGCTGTGCCAGGGCCACAGGCCCTCCTTGGGCTCCGGCTTTCCAGACGGAACGGCACAATCCCACCAGGCGCAAGGGCCCAGCTGCCGCATCCCGCTGCTCGTGGCCGGTAAGAGGCAGGAAGGGCTCATTTCCCAGCCAGCGCGCGGAGAGGGCCGGGGCTCCTGGGACCGATGTCTGTGTGAACACAGGCTTAGCAAGGGCTCGCAGCCAAGCGCTCCTGCTCAGCACCTGGGCACGGGCTGCTCCATGTGTCGGAAACGTCGGGATTTTTGCCTCAAGCGGGAACCGCACTTGAGCACCGTCACTCAGGCTCAACTTCCATCCTGATTTCAGAAGGTTTCTGGGTTCGGCCCTCAGCCCCGCTGTCAGACAGCCGGGCAAAGCAGCAGTGTCCTCGGCCGAGGGTGTCTGGACAGGCCCCGCGGCTCCCTGTGAGCAGCGCGGTCCAGCACGGGCCCCACGCACCAGTGAGAACGGCGCAGAGCAAGCCTGTGCTGAGAGCCCACAGCTCGTCCCAGCAAAGCCGCCACAGAGCCAGAGCAGGATCCAAAGGGACCAGAGCCGTGACGCTCTGCCATGTGGGAGCAGGTGCAGATCCAGTGGATCCAGCATCTCACCAAACCTGCCGTGCCCAGGGCCGTGGCGCTGAGCACAGCGGTGCTTTCTCTCGTGCTCTGGTCACCTCAATGCTCCAGGCACATCCCAAAGCGCCTGGGAGCCATGCAGTGTAACTGCTCTGCCCGCAGCCACCCTGGGAGGGATTACAGGAAAGCAGGAACAGAGGATCTTCTCCGTGATCCCTTGTATGTCTTTGCACCCTGCCCTCCATCCTCATCCGCAAACAGGACTAGGAAACGCAGCTGAAAAGCCAAGGCTCAGTCAGATCAAGCTCAACAGGAAACCCTGCTCAGCACAAACATCCCTTGGTAAAAGCCCCCATGTGCCCCTCCAAGCCCCTCACCAAGTGGTCCCAGGCTGCTGTTGCAAAGGGAGCTGGGACCTTCATCCCCAAGTGGGACTGGGAAAGGACAAGACTGGCCAAGGACGGGTACAGAGGAGGAGCCTGTCCTGGCCCTTTTCCATCCCCAGGGCCAGGGGAGTTTTTCTGATGATTCCCCTGGTGGTACAGGGTGGATGGCTGTATTTTCCCTTCCTGAATTTCTCTTCTGAGGCCAGAAGCTCTTTGGAGGAGTGGTGAGGTTCAGAAACTGTGTAATCAATCACGGAAATCCCAAACCATCTGGAAATCACCCACTCCAAAAACACCCCCACGTGCCCTCTCTGACCTCTTCCAACTCCCGCTGGAGACCAGCGGGCATCAGCGAGGACAGACTGGCAGCACAGGGGAGCCAAGAGGTGGGACATTAACCCAGCATGCATCAATTCAGCCACTGAGCTAAACACAAGGGGCCAAGTGGCCCCTTCTGCCTGTCCAGCCTGAGCGGAGAGCATGGTGCAGAACGAGCCCTCCGGCAGCAGGGAGGGCAGCGGAGACCACGCAGGACAGTCCCATTCCCACCCGCAGCAGCGGAGGGCTGCACGGAATGGAACCCCCGCGTTAGCATTAGCCGCTGGTGAAACCTCCACGGACAAATGGAGGGGAGCGCAACCAAACCGCCCACCTCCTGCTGCCCAGGCGGTTGTGCTTGCACAGGAAGGGTCGAGGCAGCGCTGCTATCAATTAAATCCACAGAGCAGCGCCAGCCGACACCCCCGCGAGGACATGGCCCTTTACAGATCTCCGAATTGAAAACGCACGTTTCAGCGTTCATTGACTACCAAAAAAGAAATAGAAGCCAAAATAACAGCAATAACCGGGGGGACACGAACGCGCTGGCTCAGGTGGGTCCCCAGCGGCGCTGCCCGGGCCGCGCGGGGAGGATGCGCTGCCGCCTCCCGCACCCCGCGGCCGAGCCGCGACCCCCGCACCGCCAGCCCCGCGGCCCGGCCCGGCCCGGCCCGGCGCGCAGGACCCACCGCAGGAGGTTCTGCAAGCCCCGCTTGCTGCAGTGCCGCCGCAGCACCGCGCCGCTCATGCTGCCCCGCCGCCGCTCCCGGCTCCCGGCTCCGCTCCCGCTTCCCGGCGCCGCTCCCGGCTCCCGCCGCCGCCGCCCCTTTTGTTCGCGGCCGCCCGGCCCGCCCCGCCGCTCGGGAGCCTCTGCTCCCCGCCTTCCTCCTCCTCCTCCTCCTCCTCTCCCCGCTTTCCTCCCACCTTTGCTTCGCCTCCCATCACGTAAACGGGAACAAAGCCGCGGCCCAGGGGCAGCGCCCGGGGTATATCCCGGAGAGGCTCTCCTGGGAGAAAAAAAAAAAAAAAGAAGAGAGAAGTCGCATCCTATGGAGAGAGGTCTTCAGGCAGGTCCCTGCCTGGAGCATCCAGAAGGGCCCCACATGCACAGAGAAGGTGAGATTAAGGAGAAAGGGGCTTGGTGCAGGGAAACTATCAGAGAAAATAGTTCTCGGTGGGATTAAAAGAGCAGCTCAAGCCACAGGGAGCAGTACCGGTGCTGCTCCCCCACCCTGCTCCAGAGCCTCAGTTTCCCCAGCCACCACACCAGCGAAGAGGGAAAACATCTGTCACGTCTCAGTGCTTTAGGAGGAGGAAAGGAGTGCGAGAGTGTCCAAGAAGGGACTGACACCACTGTCACCTGCTCCAAGACGCCTGGCCGCCCTGCAGTCAGACTCGTATTGTCTTGCCTTCACGCAGCTCCACCACGGAAACAGCCTTAGAAAGACTTCTTTTCCTACCTTGCAACTCTGAGTCCATGTGCTGCTTTTTGGGAAGGGCTCTTCCACTCAGATGCCTGGACTTGCACGAGCAACCCTGGCCTCCGGCTGATGCCTGCACGTATGGCTGCCCATGGCACAACCTGCCCATTCCCCCACGGTGAGCAGAAAGACTCACCCAGCTGCCTCCCACGTGCAAGGAGTCACTAAGGGACCATCCTGCTCCAGCACTCACCTTCCCTCTGCCCTCAGACCCCCTCATCCAACTCACACTTTTCCTCTCCCTCCCTTCTGCACGGACATTCTTGCAGCTCAGTAAGTTGAACAGGGGAAACAGGGCAGCTGCCCATGACATACACCAAGAAATCCCCATGAAGAGGAAGTGCATTAAAACCCACCTGAAAAGGATGTGCTTCATCTCTCCCCACACCCTCATTTTGAAACAGTTTGTTTATTCTGCAGCTATTTACTGAGCTTCTCCTAAGCAATTAGGCACAACAAAAGCCCCTGGGCCCTGAAACGGATCCCAGCCTGATATTACGGGCTGCTCAGGTGCTGCCTTTTTCTGTTCTCCATTTCTAAGTTTGGAGCTGATGAGAAGGTCCAAGAAATTCATCTCAGAAAGTCTCTGCTGCTGCAAAAGAGCATGTCCCAATCCTGCAAGTACTCACAGGACTAGTTAGGTTTACACATGCGAACACTCCTAT
This sequence comes from Tinamus guttatus, assembly GCF_059628265.1. Classification (NCBI taxonomy): domain Eukaryota; kingdom Metazoa; phylum Chordata; class Aves; order Tinamiformes; family Tinamidae; genus Tinamus; species Tinamus guttatus. Next base: position 10,398,722 of record NW_028288774.1, on the reverse strand, counting down.
TGACCTCATCCCAATTGCCCACACACTTCAAATGAAGTCTGTACCTACGGCGTTTTCTTTTTGGAAGGAATTATCCCAATCCTGCCAGCGACTCCTATGGCCTCATGCAGCCACGGATCCAAAGCAGAGCCTTGGCAGGCAGGGACACAGCTAACAGCTAGAGGCCAGCAGCAACAGGGGGCTTGGGGAGGAAAAAAAAAAAAAAATCACAGCTCCCCACTTGGAGCCCTCTTATTATAGCCGGAGATGCCACACAAGCCAGAGCAGGCTGAGGAGGGGCCGGGAGGAATGCGGCATCGGTAGCAGGGAGGCGTGAGCTCCTCGCAGGGACAGCACACTAATCTGCATGGGGGAAAAGGGCCCTGCTGCAAGGAGCCAAGCACACAGCCGTTGATGTATCCAGCGGAGAGCCTTGCCTTGGCCCCCCAAGATCACATCCTCCACAAAGGTAGTCCCCACGAAACCAGAGAGCTCCTCAAGGCCAGCACTGATCACCACTCAGCGACAGGGGCCTTCAAGGAGGATGGCAGATAAATGCTCTGCTGCTGCCCTTGCTAGTCTAGGGCCGAAAGGAAGGTGAGATGACACTAGCTGTCTTACTGGTCTAGGGTGAGAAGATCATTTAGATAAACAAAGCGAAATACTCAGGAAAGGGATCCTGCATCACAGCAGTCAGCAGGCTGGGAGGGATTCCTTGTACCGAACTTGGTCTGCAAAAAGTCTTCATGCCGGTGAAGGTGGTTGGACTGCTGGTCTCCCAGGGAAGGTTTTCTTCCCTTCTCACTGTTTTTCATCTTCACCAGAGAAAGACGGTAGACAGGAGGAAAGAACACACTTCTTTCAGCATTCAGCAGGGACATGCAGAGAGGGTGAGGAAAGCCCTGCCTCCAAACTCACAATCTGCAAAACTTTCCCTGAAAGGAAAGCTATACCCTCTCAGGGACAATTCCTAACTCAGTGGGCCAAGAGGCATTTAGACCCAATACTCAAAAGCACAAAGCCTGGACCCTAAGGGACCACAGAGAAGCAGTAATACCAGAGAAATCCCACACTCTCCGCAGAACAGAGGTAACTTCCGTCCCCTCTCTCCTCCCTGCACAGTCCAGATGCAGGCTGAGTCATACTGTATACTCAAGAAGAGTAAGGTTAGCATCAGCCTCACAGCTGCTCATGCATTTTGCAGAAAGAAGCTTTGTGGTCCCATCAGGAAACAGGTAGTGGTGCAGCAGAGACATGAAGAAAACAGCCAATAATTCATCTAGTTTAAATTGTGCCAAAAAAGAAGAACCAGCACAAATCCCTGCAGATAAGCTGCATCCCAGCACAGGAGCAGAGATTTTGCCCCTGAACCTGAAAGCACGCTGCTGGCCAAAAAGCTCGCGGAGCTCTTCCCAGCAACAGGCCAAACTACAACGGTGCAACAAGCCAGGAAGGAGCCACTCAGGGTCCACTGCTGGGGGAAAGAGGGCAGGAGTCCAGAGAGAAAGGGCCACACCAGTTCCCGTTAATTATGTAATCACTCTGCTATGTAGGGCCAGTTGCAAAATCAGTTGGAGGCTAAAACATGGTTTAAGGGGAAAAAATAGTGAAAAAGTCCAGTCCTGTTAGCAAATTAGTGTAGCCTGAACTATCTTCTCCAGTATCGTTGGGATGCAAGCAATATCAGCCAGGCTCAGTAGCACTGTAACCACAACGTCCAGGTGCTTTGAGGCCAGACCTTTATGGGTGCCATCTGCTTCAGCCAGCTGCCAGAACAGTTTCTAGAGGCTCATGCTCCGCAAACCAGAGGTGAGATCTCATCCAGAGAACTCCCTCATGAAAGGGCTCCCCTGCATCAACATGGGCTAAGCAGCCCTGTCCCAGTAAGGGATGCTTTGAGCTGGCTAGAGACCCCAGCACCAATTCTTCAGCAGAGCTCAGCTCCAGGGACCCTCACAAGGACATGGAATAGAGGACATCTCTATTTGTTTCTGCTTCTTGGCTAATGTGACTCATCTGCCATCCCAAACACCTCTCCCTCCACACATGCCAGCACAGCAGCACAACTCCTTAAGCACTAGCCAGGCTACCTTGGAGTCACAGTTTGATGAGAAAAAATATGTTGGTTAGCACACGAGCTGCATAGACACCATGAGCCATACAACCACATTAAAGACGCCTGAAGATGACAAGACATCCCAGTGCAGTTGCGATGAGAGACTCTAAGCACCGACCCTGTGATAGCAGCCATCCTGTCAGGACAGCAGACAAGCAGAAAGTGGCTGCAGGGAGAGGATGGCAGCCCTGCCAGCACTCCAAAGGAGAGCCTTCCTCGGCCCAGTCAGCGAGTTGGGAGAGACATTCCCAAGCCAAAGCATGATCCTGGGATGCTCGGGGAGGGGATGCTGTAGGCGGGAGCTGTCTTGGCTGACTTTTCACCCATCCCACACACTTGGAAGAGCATCCGGGCAGCAGGCAAGGGAGACAGCAGGCACTTGTGAAGGGGCCTGTGAGGGACAGCATGGGCTTCCCCTGTGAATGGGCAAAGTGGCAGGACAGCCAAGAGCCAAGCAGGAATATCAAAATAGCTGCAAGAGGTTCGGCTCACGAGGAAGAACATGTATGATTGTGGGCCAAGCCCAAACAGTCAAACATCATGTCGTAGTGCGTCTGGAGTACTTGGCTTTGAAACAACGACTTTGTTCCTATAACATCCAAGGCGGCAAAAATGAAGAGGAGAGGAAGAGGCATCTATGAAGTGCAGCCCTCACCTCTTACCCATAGCTACCTCATTCCCCTTCAGAATAGGGGGGGGCCCATGTTGTTCTGCCCCCATGGAGCACTTCATGGTCAGACCCACAAATCAGAAAGCACCAAGATTTTCTTCATCTGCTAGGAAGGGGCTCTTCAGACAACACAAAAGTCCACCAGCCTGGTTAGAGAAGGCTCTTTGCTCCTGGAGAGCAAAGCAAATGAGGAAGAGAGAATGGGGGGCCAAGGGAGAAGAAATCAAAAGGAAGATGCCAAAAGATACATTAAAGAAAGGACAGGTGGAGATAGCAAATAGAGGTGGTGTAGGGCAGAGGGGATGTAGGAGATCAGAGCCCTCATTGCACTAGGTACTGTACAAACAGGGAGAGAAGCAGCAAAGGGAATTGCCATCGGAACGAGAGCTGAAGCAGCATGACTCACCACAGGAGCAAGGCTAGACGAGTGCTTGGAGCTAGTGTGGTTACCCTGAGAGCACCATATCTATATATTAGGTTAAATCAACAGAGCTGTTGGGAAACAGGCAGGAAGACAAAACAATGAGCACAGATAAGACACTCCCCAGCAAAGGCAGGAGGGTTGTTACAGGACAATAGGGGAACTATTGTCCCCAGGAGACCAGCTCCATCTCTCCAAGTTCCCCCTCAAAAGCAGAGCCGAGCACCAGGGATTCATCCAATCCATAAATAGGCCATAGGCAACTGCCAAGAGTTTGCTCTTTTTGCAAGCAGGGTTCAACAGTTCTTTAGTTTTAAGGATGCTGGAGAAGCAGAGCTCATGCCAACACTCCCACTCATCATGCCAACACCCCAGTAGCTGGTAAGTAGCATATATTGATCATAGACTTTGTTTAATATCTGATTTTATGAGTATTTCACATATCCACAGAGCTATTGTTGGAACTTGATAACTTTTGATGGCGAGCCATCTGCTGAACCAAGATCACAGGTATACACAGGAGAGAAGGGTGGTTGTCCAGGCTGAAGACAAAACGTTGCCTTCTCTGGGGCTACCCTTCAGTGAACAGAAATTTTAACATCTGCTGAATTGATTTGAATTTCAAACTTGCATCAAAATAAGCAGGACTGCCTTTTATTGGATTGCTGGATTAGATGGACACTGCACACTTGAAGCCCAAGTAACATAGCCCAGCTGACCAGTACAGCTTTCCAGGATTGCTATCAACAAGTTCAGCTCAGTGTAGGCATTTTAGCTCATCTGCAGCTGTTTGGTAGCACTTCATGTTGCAAACAGGCTTTCTTAGCAGTCACTTGTCCCTGCCTCATACTGAAATTATGGTTACTTCAGCTGAGGTTAGAGCTAAAGAGCGAATCCCTGAGAAACTCCAACTTCCAGGCTATATCCTCTCTTCAAGCTTTACCCCAACTTAAAGCTTGCCAGTGTTCATCCATGCCTCCCTCAAAGAACCATGGCAAAGATGGGGGCTGATATTAAAGGACACACTGTCATGGATCCAAAAAGCCTGAAGATCACCACATGCCTCTGCCAAGGGGCACAACAGCAGTTAATGTTCCAAAGCCAGGCCTGATATCTAAAGAGGAGTCTTGCTGCCACTGAGTCCAGAAAACTGGATAAGGCCAAGCAGAAGGAGCAGCTAAGACTTTACACAGAGTATCAGGTGGAGTGAAAATAAACCTAATAAGTATGTGCCAGCTCAAGGAGGGAGAGAACCTAGCACAGCAAGGATGTATAGACTCAACTCACATCTTATTCTCTCCTTGGGGACATCTAAGCTCACACATGCTGTTGTCAGCTCCTGTTACTTGACACTAAGTGGCAACTGCTTAGAGACACTTATTTTAACAGGAAATGATTATTGCTAGCTGTTTTGTTGAGGGATAATTCAGCCCTCCCAAATGGCTGGCAGTTGTGATGGTTTGAGATCTGTCAATAGTTCACAGTTTGTCAATGGTAACAGCTCTGGAACAATCTTTCACTGGAAAGGAAATTACATTTGCAGCAGCAAAGCACATGCATACACACGCACAAAAGAAGAGATCATATTTTCCATACTGTCTGGCATGGGCTTGATAAAAGGAGTTGCACATACTGTCCATTTAACAGCAGAAAAATACTTAAAGTTGGAAGAGGGGCTTCTTAGTAATGCTAAAACAATCCCTAGCAAAGGACACATTTGTAAAGTGAGCATGTAAGCCAGAAACTCCAGCTTATGTAAACCAACAGCTTTACTGAAGCCAGTGGGATGATGCTGATTTGCACCAGCTAAAAAAGTTTGCTTTGCACTTTGGTACAATAGCAGGAAAACTCCAAGGAAATTGTGTTGCACATTGCTAAGCAAAAAGTTACTCCCAGGTGGCTCCAAGTCTGCAGATCCTGTGGTGCAAGAGGATCAATCAGGCTGATAACAGAAGCCCACCAACTTGAATTTCATCAAGGAACTCCAGTGATATGTTTGTTTATTTTTTTATTTTTTTCCTCTTTACCCATAGAGTCCCTGATTTGTTATCAGACATGCTGGGAGGGTATTTCAGCTGCCATGAACCAGAGCTGCTCCTCCATTCCTCCAGAGATGGAGTTACCTGGCTCTGCCCCATCTCTGACAAAGCTGCTCATCCCCATATGACTCAGCACTGAGCACCTAACCATGTTTCTAACCCCAGCATCCCAGGAATTATTAACTTAAGGCAACAAATAACAGAACAGGGCTAAGAGCCCTGGCTTGCTGCAGTTTTTCTTGCAGAGGATGAGACTGCCAACCACCCTGCCTGTGCACTGCAAAGCAACAGTGAAGCCCCAAAAAGCCTGTTGCAGACCTGCCCATGAGAAAGGCAACCCAGAGTGCCGAAACCTGGGATTAAGACACTCCGATGGCTGCCTCACACATCTGGTGTGTGTTAGGAGGGATCCTCTGGCAAGGAAAACACACCCGGATTCCAGCGGTGCTGCTTAACCCGTTCATGGCTGAGCCTCTGCAGAGTGCCGGCACAACAGAGAGACCAAGACACCCAGCCAAGCCTCAGGACAGCCCGAGGCAAATCTCAGCAGTGCCTCGTGCTTGCTAGCAGTATTATGAGTGCAGGGAGCAACCTAGGTGCTTCCCCATAGATATCAAGTTCCATTTTTAGATTCCTTGGGATATTCAAGACACCTGTAAGACATGACATTACCCAACAACCCCTGCTCATGACAGCAGATTTGCACTCTCAGTGGAGGAGTCAGAATGGCCATAGGAGCCAAGGAGCCCAGACCAAATCACCATGGACTCTGGATACCTCTTTCCTTTGTGCTCCAGTGCCCACCTCTCCTCCTCCCCTACCCCCACTCCCCCCCCCCAAAAAAAAACACCACGGTAGGACCCACCTTCTCCCATCTGCCCAGAAGTGGGGAGCAGCTCAAGGACCTTCTCCATTCTGGAGAGAAGCGCAGTGCCAAGACCTGCTCCGGGAGGCTGCTTGCCCAGCAGCGTGCTCCAGATGTGAGCCAGTGAGGAGAAGGGGCACTGGCTGCTGCACCCTCCCAGCAGTGGAAGCAGCCAGTCTGGATAACTGCTTCCCTGGGAAAGGGCCGAAGTCCTGGGAGAGCAGTGCAGAAGAAAGTGAGTGGGGCCAATCAAGCTCCGGAGAGGAGCCAACTCCACTGACAATGTAAGTGGTGAACGAGGTAGAAGATCAGCACGATGATGGGCACAAGTATGGATGGAGGCAGAGCTGCAGCAAGGCATTAGTTATCAGGCTCAGAACAGAGGCCCAGGGTCCCCAGGCTTTGCTGGGGGAGGTGCACACCCCCATTAACCACTTCATTGCAGAACAGGGCCTGTGCAGACACCATGGGCAGCTGTGATAATCCCACCTGAGATGCACTCAGGCTCGCCCATGGAGCAGCACTAACCCTGTTTCAGCCACAGCGAGGGCAGAGACCTGCATTCAGTTAACTCCTGTGGCATAGCTGAGAACAGCCCCTACTTGTCCCCACCCGCCCCAAGGCCAGGAGACCACCTTGCACCAGACAGGGGACAGCAGCTCTCCCCTAACCCTGCCTGGCCACCCCCGTTTTCCTCACCGCTGCTGGCCTCAGGGCCCTGGCCTGTGGCTATGGCCGAGCAGAGCTCGCCCCCTCGTGGGATTCGGAGCCCGCGACCCTGTGGGCCCAGGGGTTGGGATGCCTGCAGCCCCGTGGGGTTACGGCCCATCCTCACCCAGGCAGTGCCAGGCTGCCAAGAGCCTCCTCACAACACCCAGCCCAGGCCTGGGGTGCCCAACCCTGCCTGCACACGTAGTCCCACAGCAAGGTCTCCCCCAAACCCAAGGGGAGAGGACGCCACGGTGCAGCCAGGCTTCCACCCAGCAGTTTTGAGACAGCCCATCAAGAGCACATCCTCTTTTTGTGACTACGCTCAGCGCTCACACGTTCGCCCACGGTTAAAGAGAGAAGTAGAATTCAAACCACCAGGCAATCCCCTGCTTCCTTTAACACGCACTCCCCTCCTAACCTGCAGCTTTTCATTGCAAAACAAGTTCAGATGCAAAGTAACCTAGGCCTTTAGGCTAGAGAGAGAGAGAAAGAGAGGGCATTTTTCTTGGTCGTTCTTTTTCTCTCCAAGGGAAAAGGGACAGTGCAGACACCTGACATGCCCCAGTAATGAGAGGAAGGCAGTTCCTTACCCTCCACTCAAGGCCACTCCCAACACACTTATATTCAATTTGAAAGTACTGAAGTGTTGCCAAGCTTTACTAAATTATCCTTGTGAAACCTGTTGATCTTCCCTTGCTCACTTCACCATTTTTTCCCCTCTTTGATTCACTCAGCTAGGTTAGTCTTTAGCTGTGCAGGGATCTGAACGGGGATCAACCATCCCTCCCCTAAGGAATCCCATGCCCCGAGGAGTCCAAAAACTTGCTACATATCACTTTTCCCTAGACAACCTCCTTCCAGCCATAGATATACTTAGCAACAACAGTCATCTTAGTAAGGATCCTCCAAGTGTTCTGTAAGGATGTGGAGAATTCAAGACAGCTGGGGACAGATATGGCGAGGACAGGACAGGGGCTTGCTAGCACAGCAAAGCCTTTCCCCAGGCAGTGACCATACAAGGGCTGCCAAGGGCTCCCCGTGGCTCTGGGCATGGGAAGCCCCAGCAGGAAGGGGCCTCAGGAAGCTGAGTGTATTTGTAGAAGGCTGTTCTCAGCCCCTAGCAGCAGCAGGGAAACCCTCCTGCTGCAGAGAGAGATCCCCCTCAGCTGGGAATACCCTGCAGAGCACAGCACAAATAGCCGCAACGCAAGCACAAGCACAAGCACATCCACACATCCAGTAACTGTGGTCAGGGCCTACCTGAAGATCCCACTGCTTTATGCCAGTGAGCTGAATAGCAGTGGTGCATTCGGTTATCTAGCCATAGCATAAAGCAGGCCTGCCCTGCCCCTCCAGCCCCTCTGCGTTACCATGTGAGGCCTGCCTCCCCACTCCAGCCCAAATGCTGCTCTCGGTGTTGCTGCACCAGCATGAGTTTTTGCCAGAACGCCCCAATTTGTATGGGGAAAAAAAAAAAAAAGAGCAAGCTGCAGACAAAGTAATTAGGATTGCAGTGGTATAGTTATGCAGGTATTAGCTAATTGTCATGTATGCTGGGCAGCATTGCATAGAAATGGTTCAACGCTTAAGCAAGCCCAACTCCTTTTCGCTCGCCCACTATACATCCTCACTGCACATCTACACTGGTACTGGTGAGCCTCATGATTTGCTTTCCAGGGAGTTCCTTCATAGACTTCATTGCTTACACCTCCAACAGCGCTTAAACTGCCTGGGGAGCATTGCCTTGGCTCCCTCTGCACCCAGAGCGGCTTGAAAACAGCTTTCTGTTCAAGCAGAGGGAAGGTCAAAGAGGCGAGCTCCTCACCCTGGCCACTTGGTGAGATGAGGTAGCCCTAAACAGGGAGCAAACAGCTGCTTCCTCCATTTCAGCAGTGGAAGTGACAAGAGCCTGGCAGATAACAAACTAAAACAGATATTTAGAAATTGTTACACAGGTTGGGAGAGAAAGTACTTCTCCATATTCTGTAAACAAAAAAGAAAATGCTTTCTTCCTCCCCCCTACTTTTTTTTTTTCTTCATTAACTCTTAGATTTCATTAAAATTTTAATGATTCAGCTAAGGGAAAGAAAAGAAGGGATGTACCACCTTTCCATCAATACTTATATATACACCCACATTTTAACAAGTTTCTAGAGTTGGACTGCTATAGATCCTGCCAGGCAACCTCTTCTGTTTGCCAGAAACGCAAAGGGGAAAAAACCTGACCTTGCCTCACCAGACAAGGAGACCCCACTGGAGCAGGTGTACCTGTACACACCACAGCAAGACAGAAACAGGAAAGCTCCAGCACCCTGAGCCACAGCAGCATCAGCTCCCATGGAAGAAGCCCATTTGAGGTCAGTCTTATACCCTAAGCCACCTGCAAGGACCTTACATTGCAGAGGCACTGGGAGACCCCGCACAATACACAGAGAAATCAGTGCATACCCTCATCAGCAAAAGCTTCCTCTTCTGAGAAAAGACAGTCACACACAGGCCCTCCACCACCTTTTGAAGCCTCCAGTCGAGTCCTCAGCCCCAGCTAATTGCTGTCAGGTGTCAGGCAAAACACTTACAACACCCATTAGTGACAGGAGATGACACACCTTGCTCCTCTCGTTGTCACTCAAGGTTTTCTTTTTTTCTGAGAACATGAACTGCATCAGCTTTCAGCAGCCTGGGGGAGAAATGCTAATGCAAGCTTTGAAGCTAGAGGCAAAAGTCAGGCAAACCCCCAGGCTCCCCAAACGTGCAGTCTGAATCCAGCAGAATCCAAATCTAAGTACGTCAGTGTGATACCTCGACTGAGCTTCTCTCTGTCTTCCTCGACCAGCTGACACACAGACAGCTGCAATTTGGTCTCTGCTGCTGGTCTCTTTTCTTTTAACCCCTATGGAATACTGTCTGCTTTGGAACTGACAGACCAAGTTTATAGTCACTGTGAATAAAGCAACAAGGCAGATCAGGCAGAGAGATGTATAAACCTCAAAATGGGAGTAGGTAGCCTGAAAATTTTCCAGAATAGACACAGGAAGAGTTCAGATCTCTGAAAGAGCATCACCTCCCCACCACATCCCGCCGCCACACTGTTGAGGCTTTAGCCTCCAGTTTCACAAACATCCAGGAGAGGTAAAAACGGCAGATTTGCTCATATGCCCTGAAAGCTAAAGGGATTTAAGTATCTCCAATACTCTTTTCTCCAAGATCACCCACAGCAGAGAGAACATCTATTCCAGGAGGGCTTACCACATTTCCAAATGCCTTCTTAGCCTCCTTGGTGGCTGCTCTACAGCTTCTGCCCAGCCCAGAGGTATCAGCGGGAGATAAGTGCAATCACATTTTTGCGGGGGGAGGGAGAGTGCTCTGGAAAGCCCGTGTCCCCCAAAAGCTCAGGTGGGATGTCACCGGGATTGCTTCGAGAAGAGGCAGCTAATCTCCACCCTCTTATCTTAAAGAGGGGTCTGATTTTAACTATGGTGCACAACAGCAAGTCCAAGCCTTGTAGCTAGACCCCTTGGCTGACCTTGGATGGTGAAGCCCAGGTCTTCCTCCCAGCCCTATCCCCAAGGGCTTTGGAGGTCAGAAGAGATAAGAAATTTAGCAAGACTAAGTCTCTCCCGACTTGGGGAGGTCCATCAAATGGAGGAGGCTGCCCCATACCCAGGCCTCACCTCTCACTCTCCAGGGGGGACTCATCCACTACTTGATCCATGCCTTCCGCACCCGCCTGGCACTCTTCTGAGTCTGACATCTTCTCTCCTTGCTGGCAGCCCTGGCAGGCAGCTCTGCTGGGGACGAGTGATGGCTCACGCTGCTGCCTCAAGCCTTCCTATGCTCAGCAGAAGTGAGCTACACCGGAAACCTCACGGGCTTGGGGGGATGGGAGACAGCTTCATTTTTTGGATTATTTTAAGGTTTTGCCTCTGCCGTCGACTTTGAAATCAGGAAGTATCACCCTGTGGCAGTGAGCACGGCAGCCTGCCTTTGCGTTCACAGCGCAGGCAACTGCACACTGCGGGGTGCTGGTGCTCCTGGGTGACAAGCTGGTCAAGGTGTGGACATTGTCCTGGTGTCACACCTTACCTGTCAATAGCACGGCTGGGGCAGCCACAGAATGGGGTCTACCCCCCAGCTCCCACCCCAGGTTCCTTGCACCCCAGTATGAGCTGCGTAAGGCCCAAAGGGCAGGAGAGCAACTCAGGTACCACCTGGAGATGGCAGGGCCAAAGGAGCATGACTGAGGCGCTGCCATGAGGACCACAACAATGGCCTCCAGCCACCACTGGGCCACCAGGCTGGTGACCTGCCCCTCTGCCTGTGCACACAGGCTGGGGAGGAGGAGGATGGAGCAGCCAGGGCCAGCCCTGCCAAGGCAGAAGAGGAAGCAGCAGGAGTTATGGCTGCTGATGCTGTGCATGCCCAGCCTCACCCATTTCCTTCCCATGGCAAATCGTTCCTCCACGCCCTGCCATTTTTGTTCACCCCCAGCGAGCAACCTGCAGATTGGACGAACCCCCACAGTGTTGAGGCCCTGAAGCTCAGAGAGGTCCTTACACCAAAAAGACACAGCTGGGCCGACAGGGGCCCTAGTCCACTACCAAATTTTATTTACACCATCACGTTCCCCCCACAGCTCTTCGAAAATGGGAGAGAGACAGGGGAAAGGCGGGAGCCACGGGTGCTGAGCGACTGCCTTTGACAGGGGGTGCTTAGGACTCGCCCGCCTCAAACATCTTCTTCCTGCCCTCCATGCCGGACTTCTCCTCGATGTTCTTCCGCCAGTCACCCACATCGCGAAGGTCCTTCTCCTGCAGGTCAGAGGCATGCATGGCAGAGCAGCTGGCAATGCCCCATGGCCTCACGCGCACTGCCCTTCAGCCTACCACCCCACCATCCCAGTAGCTAGCGGAGCCCATGAATGTGAGGACTTCCCTGTGATTTAAAAGTGACTTCCTTGGGGCAGCATTAAATATGGAAGTGATTTTCTACCCTTAAAGTACTTTTTGGACAGTTTGTAGAGCTTTCCTCCCTGCCAAAGTGCGTTCGGAGATAAAACTCCAAATCCTGGGGGAGCAGAGCCCCAGCTCAGAGCCTCCCGTGCCCCAAGCCTGAGCTTTCGAGCTCTGCTCACCCCCATGCATGTGAGCCACAGCAGAGCTGGTGTGGCTCATCCTGCAACATTGTGCCACTGCTGCTGGCTGGACAATGTCCTTCATGCATCCAGCCATGGAAATCTCACTGCAAACACCAGAGAACTTCTCCCTTCTCATAAGCTCAAGGAGCCCAGTTCCACACCGCCGCATACTTTGGGGGCTACCCTCCACTTTTTCAATACTGTGGGAGATGCAGGAGAAAACACTGGGGTCACCCTCAGGCCTATCTGCTACTTGGGGTCCCCAGGACCATGGGCCTGGTGTATGGGAGGGATACCTTCTCAGTGTCCTCCTTCTTGACTTGCTTCAGGTTGGCGCGGAGGTCCATGTTGACCTTGTGCTTGGAGCCCAGCAGAGCCCGCAGCATAGCGTCAGCAGACATGCGCACCCTGCGCAGAGGCGGCCGCTTGAACTTGCCCCTGAGGTCGAACAGCTTCTGGTTCAAGTCTTCCAGCTGTGGGGAGGAAATGAAGGTAGAGAGAGAGGGGGGCATCAGCTTCAGGAGATGGACTAGGTGCCAACAATTGGTGTGAGGAGGAGCTAAGCATGAGCTCCATAAGCATGGAGACTCCTCTGAAGTGGCTGAGGGATCATTCCACAGGAAACCCACCTCCTTGGTAGTCTTCTGTAACTTCACCTCTGTGTCATACCTCTCTTCATCCACTGAGTCTATCTTGGCATGAAGCTTTTTGCACAGGTCCTTGGATGAAGAACAGAGAGGAAAGCTGAGTACAAGAACTCACACATGTGATTCCTCTCCCCTGACCTGTGCCTTCTCCTCTGCTCTGAAAGATCCCCACTCAGAAGACTGGGGAAGGATCAGTTCATCAGCCAAGACCGACTGATCTAAGACAGTGAAGGGTGGCTTGCAAGCTAGTTACTGCTCACTGTTCCACCAACTCCATAGGACTTTTGCCTCAACATGCCATCAGAGACGCGACTTTCCGGCCAGCTAGCCCCTTCTCTTGCAGGGACACCCCAGGCTAGCACTCAAGCCAGCTCCATGATATCCACCCAGGCATGGGCATGTCATCAGGTGACTGCAGAAAGAAGGCTGTGGCCTTAGCACTGCACATAAAATACCCCACAGAAGTTGTACTCTGCCTTTCTGGGCCTGCACTGCCAGATATCCCCCAGAATGTCTTTGGGGGTGCTAGTACCCCTGCATCTCCCTTGTCTCTGCCTCCACAGTGGAGGGAGGCATCCAGAGAAGGGCCAAGATAGGAAGACATAGCTCCACTATGCTGACTGATGGAGCCAAATCCTTTCTGGTCCATCACAGTGAAAGGATTAAATAAATCATTACCTGAAGCTCCTGCATAGATCCTGGCAATGACAGAGGAGGACAGTGCTCTGCCAGGTAGTTCTGCTTTTCCACCTCCTTAGCAGCTGTTTCCTTTTCTATTTCACTGACAGCAAGCTGGAGCATAGCACTCTGGAAAGCAGCAAGAGGAGGTCAGTGAGGTGGGAGGCAAGGGCAGAGCAAGGGAGCTGTGGCAGACCCCAGCCAGAGAGACAGCTCTGCCGACGGGGAGCTCCCTGCCTCCGCGACACTGGCATCCCCAAGCAAGGGGATGTAAGCACAACATACCTCAGCCAGACCCGGCCATGCCACCTACCTTCAGGTGCTGCCGACGGGCAGTGGCTGCCCTCCTCTTTTTCTGCAAGTGGGAGGAGGAGGAAAGAGAGAAAGGCAGGTTATCATGTGTCCATTTCTGCTTCTTTTCCCCTCTGTGTATAACCCCGCTATCCGTTTAGACCCTGCTATATAACCTCGCTATCCATTCCTGCCAAGGAGCTGGCTGCAACCAGTGAGCATACCTTGACACACAGTTGGTCCCCAGACTGGCTGCACTCTGAAATGAGGGTTTGCTGAATCTGGCTTTGCTAATCTCAGGCATCTAAACTCCACAAACTAGACCTCAGGTAAAAATAGTGCAAATAAAGATGCATATAAAACAGAGATCTAAGCCTGGTTTCTTTGGATTTTTTTTAACCTTTTTAGAATTTTTTAGAATATCCTCTTTGCCCAGAAGAGGGTTTTGCTCTCCATGGAAGTCAACAGGCTCCAACACTCCTGGAGAACAGGAAGCTGTGGGATTTCTTTCTGAGAGATTGATGGCACACCCATGTGGGAACAGCCCAACACATGAATACATGAATATGTGGGGCTGAAAAGACCTAGCACAGGGTCTGTTCTGGCCAGTTAAACTAGGAGAGGTGGAGGGCAGCAAGGCTGTGGCTGCAGGACAAAAGCCACCAATGCCAGATGAGAAATACACTGCGCTCTCCAGCTCTACAAATCTTTATGTTTTGGGGAGCGTGGAGACTGAGCCTGCCTTTTTGTGCCCATGATGTGTTGGGACAGCAGCAACAGGTCTCCTGGTTGCAAAAGACGCTGCAACCTTGATCTGTCACTGCATTGCAGCTGTTTCCTCAGCCCTTTGCCCAGAAGGCAGAGCAAGTCTGAGTGTGGCTGGGGCAGGGGAAATGCACTCTGACATCTGATATGCAGTTGTGGGGGAGAAGAAAGCAGTTTTTGGGTGTGAGTTTCTGCTACATGCAGGAGGAAGTGGATAAGGATCTACAGAGTGCAATGCAAAAAATCTGACATGTTTTGCATATACAGATGGTGCTAAGGCCTCAAAGAGGTGGAGGACTCTGCAGTGCTCTTCCATCCCTCTTTGGAGTGCTGGGTTTGATGGGGAATTAAAGTACCTGTTGGACCTCAACTCCATGTTGTGCAGATTCTGGGCTTTCCTGAAATGCTCTTCTCTCTAGGTGAGGACAAGCCCAAGCTTGTGTTGTTTTCAACATCTGGGGAAGTGCCAGCCAAAGATGGAGGACTGAGCAACTTGCTAAGGGGGGAGGTGGAGCGATGCTGGCAGAACCAACAGCTGGTGTTGGTTGCTATGTCTCTTGCACTGGCTAGGAGGGAGTTTGGGTCTGCTGCTGATTCAGAGCCATCTCAGTCTGCACAAAACCCACCTCTGTTTGAAGACATGCATTACATGACTATCTGCCACCAATGGTGGGATTTCAACACCACAGAAAAGATATAACCCCAGAAGAACAAACACAGAACAAACAAACTTTGTTGAAAGAGGCAGTGAATTCTGCTGTGACAAGCCACATACAACCCTCCCAGAACTTGCAAACTCAATGAAACTCCAGTGTAACTATTCAAGGTTTTGAACCCAGACCTGCTCCTGTTCTACTGGAAACCAGGGAGAACACCTAAGCATGCAATCTCCATCATCTTTATGTTCCCCTAGAAGCTGACCATACCGGATCATCTGTGAAAAGCTATTTGACAATGTTGTGCAGGTTGAAGGTGAGGGAATAAATATGGGGAATGACAAGCAGTGCAAGCAAAGAACAGGTTTCAGGACCACCAGCCATTGCTCTCCAGGCAGGGGTTCCCAGCACCATCTCGTGGCCAGCGTGGGAAAAAAAAAAAAAAAAGAGGGAAAAAAAGCCTTAGCACCTGACTGCAAGCCAGAAACTGGCAGAAAGGAACATCTTTAAAAGTTTGTTGTTGTTGTTTTCTGTTTTTCCCCACTTTTACTGGAAGGAATCATCAAGAAAACAGCCTGGGCTGTTCTTCCTCCTGAGCAGCTGCTTTCTTTCTAAGGAGGAACCATGAAGCCAAGGCTGGTGTCACAAGCATTGCTAAAAGAAAAAGCCCAGCAACACAAAACACACTTACCTCGTCACTGTTCAGAAGAATGAGATGGACGAGGAAGGAAGGAAAAAAAAAAGAGAGAGAGAGAAAAAAGGCAGTTAGTAACTTAATGAGAAACAAGTGGAGGAATCTTAAAAAGTAAGAAAAAAAAAGATAGTTAAAAGTTTTAAAAGGCCAATAAAACATTAGAGACAGAAAATGGGAACTTACTCAGCCATCTTGCTTTAAGTGGTTGTGAACCTGGAATAAAAAACAAAGGTTTTCACAATTACTCATGATGATGATGATGATCTTCATCTTAAAAACAAAGCAAGATTTCCCTAGTCAAAAAGAGGAATAGGTTTGTTCTTATTTCGCAACTTCCCCAAACTTTCATCACATGGGGAGGCAGGCTGTGGTCTATGGATGGGAGCCAAACACATGCCTCTTTCCTCACACCCAAACCTCAGCGTCTGTGGCACTGGGCAAAACAGTGTCTGGGGCAGAAAAAGCAAGAGATTTGCCACAGTAATTTTTTGCAGACACATCTCTTCTGTGACCCCTAGGAAAACCGCTTTATGCAGGGATGGACAAAGGGTGAAAAGCAGCTATTTTTGGACTTGATTCTGTCATATAGTTCTCACTATATAGTTCCGTAACAACAGAAAAAGCAGATCTTTCAGGCCTCAGCCTCCCTGCCTTCAATACAGGGCAAACAGCTCTGCCCCATTTCATGAGCAAGAGATGTCCTGAGGCTTGTAGAGGCTCCAACACTATGGGCGTTGAGTCAGACAGCCAGTGCAGGTAGTGAGGACTCCAGAGAGTATTGGCTATGTTGCATGGTGCAAGAGCACCTTTTGCAACAGCCACAGCACAAACAACCCAGAAGAGGTTTGAAAGGATTTTTTGTCGAGCTGATAAAGCCACAACCCCAGACAAGTTCTTGCATTTCCTTTAAGTGGAAATTAGATAGGCCAAACACAGCGTGTTGGAGAGAAAAGCACCTTTGCATCTCCTATATTTTGCTGTAAATTGTTGTCCCATAAACACAATTTTGTTTTCTTTCTAGCAGAATGGTATTTCCTACTAACGGTATTGTCCTACTAACAGGAGGACTCCAAGTGCCTGCCCATGCAGGACAGACAACCTCCCCAAACTCAGCTCCCTACAGACCTGGGAGACCACCTTGGGAAGTGAAGTGTTAATGGGCCCTGAGTCGACGGGAGGACATACAGATTGCAGGGACAAGCTCCCTGAGGAAACTTTATCCTACAAAATGTGCAGGCCCATCACATTACTGGGGAGGAAAGTGCTTCTAAAAATGGTCAGGGAGCTGCACAAGGAGCTGCAGCTGTCTCCTCAGACAGCAGCCTTTTGCCAGTGCCAGGCCCCATGACTCAGGGAGGCTGGGGCAAAGCAAAGCAAAAGCCACCACAGGTGGCTCAGCTGTAGCTGAGGGACAGGGCCTCGGAGGAACGCAAGCTATTTTTGCTTTCATGCCTCCTGCACACACGCACATGCACCCACTTCAATGACATCTAAGCTGCAAGTACAAAGGAAGCGAGAAGCCCAGTTCACAGCCATCTGCCTGCAATCCAGGCTCTACATCCCCTGTTCAGTGGGTTACATTAAATTTGAGCATCTGTCTCTCTTTTACAGGCTTCCAAGCTCTGAGGACAGTTTTGGGGAGGAAGGTACTGCCCTCACCAGGTGAGGAACAGGGGTAATGGCTGTAAGTAGAGGAGCACTGTTGAGTTACCCAAGCTGAGGATGGGGTGCCATTTCCCATGCCCTTGGGGAGGTCAGCTCTACTTGCCCTTCCATTCAAGCCAGAGGGAAAAAACAGTCAAGTGAGGGGAAGGCATGAAACTAAAGAGACAGAAAGCAACTGGAAAAGACAGACTTTTTGATGCACGGACCCTCTTCAGCAGGCAAAGGGTGGAGCCAGGCTTATTAGCACCCGTTTTCCCTAGCAGGCCATCCCTCTTAGCGTTTATCTCCCCCAAACACATGAATCTGCTTCCATTTCAACCCTACCAGCAAGCTGGGTCAGTAAGAGACATGCAGAGCAGCTCACCCAAGTCCTGAGGAGGAAGACTGAAAGCCCCTGTGGACAGACAGGACTGACTGGCGAGCCGTAGGCAGCTGGCTGAGTAAGGAGGTATAAAAGGGCTTCTCGGGTGGCTCAGCAGAAAATCCACCTTCTCTTTAAGGGCATGGAGACCTTCTCAGACCAATGATGTGCAAGACTCCCTTGTGCACCTCCCTTGGCCGGGGCAAGCGAGCCAAGCAGCCCTGGAGGAGAGGGCAGCCACCCTGGGTAGCAGGGAATGCACATACAGACAGTAGGGCAGAGAAGGGGAGAACTGCTGCTGCTCGTGAGCAGGAAGCAAAGCCGCCTCGGAGCTGGGGGAGTCTTCCTCCCCCTCTTCTCTCTGGCTATCCTCTGATGCTGATATGGCCTTGGGGCTATGGGGACTCCAGGGTTCCCACATGCAGCAAGCTACCTGCAAGACCTGGACTGCAAGGTACAGCCATTGGTAAAATTCCCCATTGAAGATATAGTTCATGCACAGAGAAGGGAAGAACAAGGCAGGGCTCTACGCATTGCTTTTGAGCAGCTTGGCCCTTCGCCTGGTGGGAATGCTGAGCAGAAGGATCCCAGTTTGTGTGTAGATCCCATAGAGAGAGGAGCCCCAATATCTCCTTCTGCCTTAAGGTGCTCCCTTCCTTCAGCCACATCTCTTGAGCTAGGTCAGAGGTGATCCTGGCAAATCTTTCCAAAATTCTTTCCCTGCTGCAAACCATGACTGCCTCTGCAGCAGGTGGGGGGCTGCACTCCCCTGTCCCATGGCAAGGCGGGAAGGCAGAAAACCACAGCACAGGCTGGGTCTGGTCAGGATTTGTCTCTCTGGATCAAGGGCTAAATGTTTTATATAGTGAAATTGACCTAACCCTGCAAAATCAGAAGTTTCAGTGGCTGTAGAGGTCTGATTCTCCCCTTCAAATACACAGAGAGAGGGTGGTTCAGCAGAGGTGTCTGGCTGGTAGTAGCTGTTGGGAGAAAGCAGCTCGAGCCTGTGATCCCTCACCCCAGGGAGGAGGAGAAATACGCTTTCTTCCACCTGTAGATTGCATCAGTTCAGGCCACTACAAGGACTACAAGGAGAATCAGCCCAATGTGAGCCAGCCTCTGCATGGAAGCAGCTCCTGGGCACAGGAAGCCCTGTTCCTGCTAGGCAAGCACAGCACAGCCGAGTCACACCAGCTCCTTCTCAAGGGCTGTGACAAAGGTGGCCAAGGTGATGAGGGCATGGGCACATGGTGACTTCCGAGCACCCTCTGCTGGGAAAGGAGCAGAGAGGCACATGGATCCTCCTCTCAGGCCCTCTGCACAGCCCGCAGCTCACTCTGCAGCTCCCTGTTCTCAGGCCTTGCCGCACGCCACTTCCTCTATATTCCTGTCCCTGAGGCAGTCCCCATTTTAGTGGTGATGGTCTTCAGCTCCAGGTAGGCCTACAAAACATCCAGATTAAAATTCCTGGAGCTTCTACCATACATCCCTTGCTACTGCCTCTGAAGACAACTTGTTAGTGGAGGCCTTGCTGTGGACTATTTAAAGTTGAGGCCCACCTAGCAACCATCTTCCATCTTGTCTCCAGCAAAAGCAGATAGTTTGGCAGGAGGAGGTTCTGCTTGTCCCAGTTAAAGAGTTAGGTTCTCTGGAAAGATAAAAAACAGACCAAAGCAAGCTACCCAGGAAAATGTCTGAAGGGAGACAGTGACCGCCCTCCACCAGCCAACAGCAGAAATCATCCATTAAGAAACAGCTTAGCTGCTTCACTTTTCTCCTCAGTATCAACTCTGTAAATCATGTTTGTCTCACTTAAACTCTTTATTATTCCAAAGTTTCTACAACATTTTTTTCAGCTCTGTATACAACTACACATACTCCAGCAACTATTGGCTCACTGGTCCTCAAGATAGTGGTTCAGCTTTTGGAGGAAGAATCAAAACTGGTGAGTTACCAGTACAAAACTTACCAAAACTTATCTGCACCCAAGAGTTTAATTTAGCCCCATGAAATGAAGGCTCTTTGAACTTTCCAGAGTGCAGGCATGCCTGCAAGGAAGAAAATATATATATATACATATATATTTGCTTTGAGTTCCAGCTTTTGGTTATCACTTTACCTGCAAGTGTTCGGTTTGAAATGGGTAAGTGTGGAGTTCCCAGAAAAGGTTTTGACTGGCAGATGTGGTTTTAGGATAAGGAGACATCAGGAGGGCCAGTGGCTACAGGGTGAAGTGTCATAACAGGGTGAGTACAAGGTCAAGCCTTCAAGCCTTTAGAAGGCATTCCCTAGAATTGCCTTGTCCAGAGGTCAAACTCTAGGATAGCTCTCTAAATATAAGGCAGCATTCCAGATCCTTCTGGAGGAAGACATCCAGTGAGCACCAGGAAGAACAGAGAAGAAAAACACATACAACCACACACACATCCCACAATAGGTGAGACCGTTGACATTAGAAAGTGGTTTCTAAATGAAGTAGAGTAAGTGTTTTGAGTGATGGCTGAACAAACTCCTCACAGAGAAACTTGAGAAAAGCATAAGGAAACTCCCATCAAGTCCTTCAGAGGGCTTCTCCAGTTAGCATAAGACCACAGGGGTCAGGAGCAGATGCCGCATTCAGAATCACAGAATGGTTGAGGTTGGAAGGGATCTCTATAGATCATCTAGTCCAACCCCCCCCGATCAGCAGGTACACCTAGAGCATGTGGCACAGGGTGGCATCCAGGCAGGTTTTGAAGATCTCCAGAGAAGGAGACTCCACAACCTCTCCAGGCAGCCTGTTCCAGTGCTCTGTCATTCTCAGTAAAGAAGTCCTTCCTCATATGGAGGTGTAACTTCCTATGTTTCAACTTAACACCCGTTACCCATTGTCCTGTCACCGGCCACGACAGAGAAAAGCCTGGGGCCCCATCCTCCCTGGAGCAGATGATCAGTCCCCATTCCTTTTTCCCCTGCCCACATACTAGAAGGACACACAACAGTGTGACCCACCACCTCCACACCACTGTGACCATCCTCCATTTTCTCTGCCAGGCCTAGTCAGGAGGAAGGAGGTTCTGTCCTATATTTTAAAGGGATTTGGGTATTGCACTTTTGGGCTAGGCTCTTCCAGGAAACACCCTGAGTACAAGCTATCCCTTATGGCCATTTCGTTGCCCTTATACTACCTGTTGCTTCCTCTTTTGATGCTACAAGCATCAAGTCGACATGCAGTGCACCCTATAAAGCACTTCATTCACTATGTAGTCATGTAGCTGGACTAATTAAGTCAGCATGGCACCAGAGGACATTATGTTTCCATCTGTCAGTACCTAGATCACATTTGCTACGGTTCTGAATGTTCCCCCAGTGCCAGAACTGGCTCTGCTCCTACATGATCCCATCCTGGCTCCTAACACATTTGGAAGTAGCTTTTATTTCTAAGGATTATATTGGCAGTAAGGATCTATGCTTCCTGCTTACCAGCAAATGTGCTTATAGTAAAAAAATCAGGCATGATCACTGAGCAGACTGATATTTGATGTCCCTTTACTTTTCCACAATCAAATCAGAACAATGCACATTCCTTCTCCCTCTGGTATTTCCCTAAAAGAGGTCCCCACACTGCTGGCACCAGACACTAGGAACTGCTACAAAGGAAGGCCATAGCCTTTGTATCTGTCCTAAATACCTGACATAAAACAGTCACCTCATTCACTTATGTGGTAAGTTAAGGCCATTTTCTTTTTGGCTTTCTTCAGGGCTGCTGCCAGACAACATAGTCACCCTGTCCCTTTAGCTCCATGCCATCCTCCTTGACAGGGAGTGCTTCAGGCCGGCCATGTTGATGTCTCCAGGCTGCAAGGATGTCTCCAAACCCACCAGCATGTCCTGGTGGCACTCCTGGATGTTCAGTGGGTATCGTGCCCTCACAAACTCATACGCTGCCAGCAGTCTCATGCTGTGCTTGACCATCAGGTACTGGATGACACAAGTAGGACCCAGAGAGTAACCATCTCTGCAGTGGATAAGGACACGCTTCCCTTTCTCCAGTGAGGCATCAATGCACTCATTGATGTCCTGGAAGTAAGGCTGCCCCAGTTTGTGATGCTCCCCATCCAAGGGAGCCTGGATGTCAACCTTGAGGCGTGACCAGCTGTGCCTGAATCCTCCTCGACCGCAGGTGCAGGGAATGATGCTCAGGCTGCGGTCACTGGGCAGACTGCTCATATCGATGATGCTGTCAATGCTGTTCTTGCACAGTGCCCGCCCACTGTAGGCAGCATTGAGGTTCCCCAGGTAGATGCAGTCTGTTATCCTAGCAATGATGGGTTCTGTGAAGTGGAAACACAAAGGCTCTCCTGTCTTCAAACCCCTGGAATCCTCAGGATGCAGGTTCTTTTTCCAGGCACCCTTGCGAGATTTCTTGGAGCTGACACTAGACAGAGGACTAGAATCCAATTCAGAGCTGCTGCTCCATAATGGTGGCGAGAACAGGGAGAAACGGCTAGAAAGCTTGGCTTTGGAAGGGGTGTCCACTGGACAAGGCAGGGGAAGACCCGAGGTAGGACTGGATCTGAGAGCACAGGAGAGGGATGCCTGCACTGGAGACCATGTGCTATGGGCTACCCCTCTGCTCTGAGTCTCATCCATCTGCAAAACAGGAAAGGACTCGTGAGACTGCAGAAATTCATCTCTCCACTGCAAGAACAAGGAGACGTGACTTAGCAGTAGATTTTGCCCAGAGCCGCACTTGAGGTCCAACCCACCAGAATGTACTAGAAACCCTGAAGACCTTGCCCACCACTACCCCAAACATCCATCCAGCCTGTTTCCCTGGGACAGAGGCACAAACATGCAGTGAGCACTCACCTGGGCTTGCAGACCACTCTGCCTGTTCTGAGGTGCTTGGTGGTCAAACTGGCCTTCCCCTCCTGACGACACTGACAAACACAGTGACCAGGGTGTCCTGCTAGGCTGCTGGGCTACCGATGCCACATCCCCAGGCTTCTCATCGTGTGCTTCATTTTTACTTGTCATTAAGTTTGGACAAGAGCCTGTAGGAACAGGACAGCTCAATGTGGACCCACATAAACAGTGACACACAAGTATTTTCATTAAAAACACTGGCCTTGGAAAGAAACAAGGCATTTAAATGAGCTGTTCCACTCCACAGCCCAGTCCTTTCTTCATGGCTTGGTACAGCCTCAGAGGGAGCGCACAGGCCCTCCGAAAACCTAACAGCTAACTCCTCTGCCCAGACACTGGTCCATATCCAGGCCTCAGGCAGCTGATGTGTGCAGGAGTTGAGCCCTCCCGCATTCCCACGGGGTCTGTCCCTCCAGAGAGCAGACTCCTGATCACAATCCTTGCGTGTTTCCTGTCCTTAAATCCTGTGCACTAAAAGAGTCAAATCATGTCCAGAGAACAGACTGAGTCCTCTGTGTTTTCAAATGAACAAGGTTTAACACATCTCCATTCTTCAATTGTCTTTTAGGCTCTACATCAGTATGACTCCCCGAGATCAGTGACTGCCCTGCAAAACAATGGCAACCTATGGACTGATGCTTCAGAAATCATCTGTTTCAAACCCACTAGCTTTTTGCAAACATAATCCCAGAAGCCATATTTCAAAAAATTTGGCAGCTATGAAGACCCTCAACAACCTTTCCTACCTGAGCAGCACTGAGAAAGGGCCATGGGAGAAGACAGCTGCAAGGAGATGGGCCTCTGGAAAGTCTTCTGGAGATGCTTCACAATCAGGCCTGGGAAGACAGGGGTTGAGCTCACACTAGGAAAGAATAGAGATGGAAAAAATCCACACAAAACCCCACCAAGCATCTTTCAAGAACAGCTCAAAGAGTAACTCTTAGAAACCCACCTGCCATGGGCTACTGCTGTTAAGCAAGAGGACAGTCCTGGTTCTGATTGCTTGCCCCCACCCCATGTCATGGTATAACATATCCTTACAGGAAAATGGAAGCCCTAAATTCAGCCTGCCAGAGCCTTTCAGGCACAAAGATCGGGCAGCTTGCATCCAGTGTGAGGTTCAGAGTCAGACCAGTTTAGAACATACCCAAAA
Source organism: Tinamus guttatus (assembly GCF_059628265.1). NCBI lineage: Eukaryota > Metazoa > Chordata > Aves > Tinamiformes > Tinamidae > Tinamus > Tinamus guttatus. Next base: position 10,374,969 of record NW_028288774.1, on the reverse strand, counting down.
GTCATGGCTGGGAGAAAATGAATACAACCCTTTAAAGTAGATAAACCTTCAGGAATTTGTTTCTAACCTGTTCTTTGTCACATCCAGAATAAAGTTCCCCACCAGCTGCTCATAACATAAAGGCTAATTGTTTTAACTGGAATGTATTAAGTGATGCCCTTCACACCAAAATTCAGACTTCTTTCTCAAGACTGGTCTGAGTGATACTTAAGATTACAGCAAAATATTTCCCATCTAGATGTACCTAGGTGTCTAGGTTTGCAGGGCCTTTCCTACAAACATTAGCCCACAGTGGCTTAATTAATGCAGTATATGGCCAATTCTGCAAATGTTGAGGGTGGATTTCATCTGAGGAAACCCAGATGTTGACTATGCAGATGTCAGCATTTGAGACAGCCACCTCCAGTCTACTCACCAGCAATGGACAGAAGGGAGTAATTCAAGGGTGTGATTTTTCTCATCCCAAGGCAGATGGATGATTCGTACCTTAAATGTGCTTTTTTCCCCACGAAGGGATGGTTGCCCCTGGGTAACTAGTTCTCATGGAGATGTCTAATGTCCGTGTTACAGGAAGGGTGATGAAACCCTTGCTGAGTTGCTGAGGCTGTGTGGAGATCTACTATCTTCCCCATCTCTGCTACTCATACTTAAAATAAGAAATGTGTTTGGGTGTTTGCAGGTCAAGGCCTCATTTCAGCTTGGTTTAACTCTTACTCCTCATTGACTTCAAGCTTCTTTCTGTTTAAATTGAACTGCAATAAAACTGCCTACAGGGGTTTCATCAGCTTTGAGGTTAGTGAGGCTGGTTGAGAAATCCCTGTTTTATTAACACGCTACAAATCATCACAGACACAGATGCTAAATTCAGCATTTCCAGGAGATTTACTTCAGTTGCCCTGAAAGGATATTTCTGAGGCAGTCTTTTATAATCAAGGGTAAAAAGCTGAAAGACTGCACAAGGGATATTGTTTCCACCATGGGGGACAGAGTCGATCTGCACCTCCCACTCCACCCGCTGGCCAGCAGCCTGTTTGCTCACACTAGCCCACCGGTGGCACCTGCAAGCCTCAAGCCTGTTCTGCTGTATGCCACCACAACTCACCTGTGACACTGTCCTTCTTGCGGTGGCATTTTTTTTCCAGCAGCTTGAAAGCAATGAAATCCTTGTGCTGCTTCTGTGACTGCTCCATTCTGCTTAGGCCTGAAATATCAAGAAATGCAGGGTTGGGACATCTTGTGTCTGAGACAAAATAAATCCCTGGTGGTTTCACACTCAGGGACACTGGAGGTCACAGTACCACCCACTCTGCTTCACAGCCACACAACTGCTGTTGGAACAACCTGATGTGTTCATGTTGGTGCCTAGGATGTCTCGAAATTCCCCAAAGGGACCCGTGAAACATTCCCCCACTGCTCAGGGCTGGCACCGAGAAAGCAAGCGAAGATGCACAGCTTGGGTGTCACCACAAAAAATTCAAACCCAAAGGACAGCTGTGGGGTGGAGGATTTCTGCTCTCTGGGTCTCAGCCCTATTTTTCATGCTTAGCTTGGCAAAGAGGCACTTTTCTTCCTACTCTCTCAATGAAGAAAACATTCCCCCTCCCTTTCTGCCCATGGCGGTGAAGGAGGCTCCTGGGGCCACAAGGGCAACGACTGTGCCGGGAGCAAAAGGAAGAAAAGGGGAAAGGGGAAGAGAACTCCTTACCTCGCTCCAACTTTGCTGTGCCGCCTGCCCAACCGTTGGGCAAAGTTTGCTGCTTACCCGGCGCATTCTACCGCATGCGGGGGCCCGCGGCGCCCGCCGGGCTCGGCCCCACGGCTGCCCCGCAGAAAGGATCCGTGGCGGGGAGCGAGGCGGTGTGCCGGGCAGCCTGGGAGATGTAGTCTTGTTGGGAAGAGCGGCCCTGCAGCGTGAGGCACTGTGGGGCCAGGCAAGGAGCGTCGCTGCGGCCCACCGCTGCTCGCGTCCCCTCCTGCGCCCGCCACGCGGGGAAGTTTCCTTGCAAACTCCCAGCACTGGCGGCCCTTCCCCAGGGCCCCCCTTCGTGCTCACGTCAGGCCCGCCACTGCCGCGTCTTGTTTTCAAGAGAGGCAGAGAAAAGCAAAATGCAACTCTTGCTTTGCCTCTGAGTTTTGAGCCTGAAGGCATTACGATTCCCAGGGTTTGTTTGTTTGTTGATTTTTTTGTTTGTTTGTTTTTTCTTCCCCTAACTTTTCAACCACAAATGATTAAAAAAAAATGCACTTTGGAAGGAAAAGCTACAGTCTACATAAAACCCCAGGGGCGGCAGCTTTTAACAAGAGACATGCACTCAGCGAAATATCCGCTTCACCATAACACTCGAGACATAATAATCCTGGTTAAAACACATTAATAAAAATGCCACACTTACCTCTTGGGGGAGAAGCTTAGATGGCCTCCAGTGCTCAAAGCCTGTGGGACTAGGCAAAGCCACCCAGCTGGATGGCAGCCAGCACATGCCCAAGCCGCACAGTGACAGCCCCTACTCATTTTGGTCCCACTGGCAGACGAATCAGCACATGTAGGCACAACGCTGCGCCTCCTCCTGCTGCAGCTCTGCAGCAGCTACAGCAGGAGCTGCTCGAGAGGGACTGGCAGGGGACACCTGGCTCCAGCCCTGCTTGGAGGATGGCCAGCTTCAGAGGCAGGTCCGGTCACTGAGGGCCACATCCAGGTGGGCTGTGAAGGTCCCTGAGGACAGGGGTGCCCCACTGGGACATGGTCCCCGGCACTTGTGCCCTCAGGCTGCTCCCCTTGGGGCATCGCCATGCTGCCTGGCTCCCCACGAGATTCATGTTAAGCTTTCCCAGGAGACAGGTTTCCAAGGAGATTGACACCAGGGGATTCCTCTCTCCGAGGAATATTCTCATTTGGATCTAGCTATAAATAATTCACATAAAGCTATAAATCTCACAGCAAAACCCTTGCTTTTCAGCATTTCTTGTCTTCTTGCTTCCTTTTATGAACACCTAACCCCCCTGTCCATGAGGCAACCCACACCCTGTGCCTCCTCAACAGCCCCAAAGACAAACACCAACCTGGGACTCAGAATTTTGCAGCCAAATGTGTCTTGGTGCTTCTCAGTGCTGTTGGGGTTTAAAGGGCTCCTTTCCCAGTAAACTGACCTGTACAGTTTGGGGTGGCTTCTAACACACACAAGCAGGGAGTCACCAGAGTTTTACGCAGGTTTCCTCCAAGCTGCAGGATCTAGGTGCCTTTGCTGCATCCTATGGCTAAGCACAATCTTCCATGCCAGGATGTGGCCCAGGCTAACAAGCCCACTTACAAGCTGAGGAGAAACTCATTTCCCTCTCATTTACTAGCAGAGGTTTATTTTTTTATTGCATGTCCCATGGGGAAGTCTGTCTGCTCTGGGCATGCAGCTGCATGCTCAGCTCTCCAGGTACAAGTACGTCAGCCCAGATGGAGATGTGTGGGAGGACGGCTGACCTTGCCAAGGCTACCAGCAAGCACTGATGGGGGCACAAGGGGAACAACCCAAAAAAAGCAAATCTAAAACCAACCCGGAGATGTACATGCACACCATACGGCATTTAGAGACATTCCATTCTGAGTCCATTCTGTCTCTGTTTAAGGCCAAGGCATTAATTCCCTCCATGCCCTTTTAGAAGTATTTCTCAGGTGACTGATTTCCTCCTCCAGTTTATTAACTGGAGCCGTCACATGCTGTTTTCCCAACAGAAGCCACACTTCACTTGGTACAGCTATTTCAAAACAATCGTGTCATCTCTTCCTTCATCACAGCCGCTATTAAGCCTAGGGAATATTTGTTAAGAAACAGAGCAGCTTCTGTGAGTTAAGCTCAGGTTATTAATATCTATTGAGAGTTTTCACAGCCTTCCTCAGCTTCACAGAATTTGCTCAACTGCCCGAGAGGCATTGAGAGGAACCCTAGATGACTGAAGATAAATTGCTTTCCTATAGCTGTGGGTCTTCACTAATGTTTCTGGCTCATGCACAGTAGGAAAACGAGAGGATGAGGGATGTGCTGTAGTTGCCCTCCTTGAGAGCGGGAGCAGCAGCAGGGCAGCAGGAGCAGCCCTCCTCTCATGACATGCAAGGCAACACTGACCAGAACCAAGCCAGGAACAGGCTAACAGCAAAGCAGCAGGAGTCCGGGGGCTGGGTTTGCTCCCTGCTTTCGTTTCATCTACCTCTTGCCAGGGTGCAGAGCGTTCTTATCAGAGAGCAAAGAGTGGAACCTGCATCTCTAACACCTTCCTCACCAGCCCACCCTCTCTCCACGCTTGAGGCCTGCACCTCTTCGGATCCCTCCCTGACTTACTGCTTCTCACCATTTTTGTCTTGTCTGGAAGTCTTTTCACCTTCCACCTCCCCAAAATACAGTTAGGAGGCAGTCAAGAGCTCACCCCTTGCCTGTTTATTCACAGCCAAAATAAATACCTAGCACATTAGTCCTCTAGTTCAGAAACATTGACAGACTCAGTACTGCCATGTGAGCTCAAAACTCTGGGCATTTCTCCCCTCCACCCGCCAGCAGATGTGATAAGCTGGTGCCCATGCCAGTGCCATCCCCCCGAAGTGTCCTCTGCTCCATGGGGCTCTGCTCGGCTGGTTTGTGGGGCTACACTGGGCAGTAGCCAGCAGCTCGCCTCTCGGGCAGGTGTGCCCAGCCTGGCCCATGGTTGCTCCTGTGTGCTGCGAGGGCAAGCTGGGGGGGGGGGGCACAGCAGCCCCGCTATCGCATGTGCAGCGGCAGCTTGAGGTGGGTCTTCAGTCCCAGGGCTTTGTCGACCACGTCCACAGCTTGCAGGCTGTGCCACTGGGCGATGGGTCGCCGAGGGTTGGACAGCATGTCAGACCAGTGCCGGAGCTGGTTGCCTGTGGCCCGGCAACCCAGGAAGAGTTTGCCGATCTGCTCATTCTTGGTCATCTTGTCATGATCCCAAACGGAGATGACCAAGTCCACGTTCTGGAAGAGAGGGAGATGGTGAGCAGGAGGCCACGTAGCCCATGGCACAGCATCACAGGTCAAGACTGCCCAGGGAGAGGGAGCACGTGACAGCAGCTGCAGAGGGTCAGGCACCCACAGGTGCAACTGTCCTTGCAGCCAGACTTGTCATCACCACATGTTATGGGGCAGAGAGGGGACCACTGGTCTGGGATGTCCTCCAGACAGGGGAAACCCACCTGAATCTGATTGAAAGGCACCTCAAAAACAAACACCTCATTGAAATAAGGGTTTAAAGTATTTTTCTTCACACTCGTCTTCCTCTTCTTCCACTTCTTCCTGTTCAGGATAAGATGCACTTTGACAAAAGGATCTGCAGGAAGAGAGACATGACTGGGACAAGTGACAACTGTTGTTTGACCACTTGGGTGTCCCAAGCAGAGCTGGCAAGCCTGGTGTGGCTCTCTTCCCACATGCCTCTCCTCCCTGCTATCATCAAGGGAAGCTACACCAGCCCCAGGCAGGGGTAGAGAGAGATCTGAATACGAGGGACCCTCCTGACCTGACAGCCCATGGGAGTCCATCCTCTTAAGCTTCTTGGCTTCGAGGACCACCACAGTCAGCTGGCCAGTGCTGGGGACGTAGCGGAGCGAGAAGCAGACCTCGCCGAGCTGCTCTTGCTGTTGGAGAGATGTGAGCAGTGAGCAAGAGATGGAGAGCTGGGGTGGAAGAGCCTGCAACGCCAGCCTAGCTGAAGCCAAAGCAGCATCTCAGGGCTGTTTTTGAGGTTCTCTGGTGCTCCCTTGTCACTTTTGCATCCAAAGGGCTGCTTTTTCTCCTCAGAGAGGCAGTGAGGAGGATGTGTAGTCTATGATAAAGATGCCTCTTCTGCTTCTTGGTGATATGAGCAGACCCAGTCAGTTTCTCCTCCACCAAAGTCTGCTCCTCTGGGCTGACTCCCTGCCTGGGCACTGCAGGAGGGACACAGGATCCCCTCACCACCCAAGTTGGGAGCCTCAGCACTGCTGTGGCACTTCACAACTGGAGCCAGCACTCACCCTCTTCCAAGGTGCCAGGAGGGGAGAGCCAGCACTTCTCCCACTCCTGGCTCTTCACATTGCCCTTCCTTGCTGCTCAGAGAAGGGCGCATGCAGGAAGCAGCTGCTCCCGCAGCAAGCCATAGCACTGCGGCCTGAGAAGCAAGACCCCTTGCTGGAGCTGCTGATAAAATGGGAGCAACACTGCAGGAACCAGAGCTTGGGGAGAGAAAAGGGGATGAAGCCTCCAAGGAAAGAGATCTCCAGGACACGGCTCTTCCGGGTCAGCATCCCATGCAGCCTCCCGGGACCAACCTCCACTTTGCTGGCAGCCGCGAGGTCGCTCCACTGCTCGATGGCACACTGCAGGTTGACACTGGCCAGGGGCAGGCGGACCTCCCCAATGATGTCGTGCTTGGCAAAGCGGTTGAAGTCGTAGACCTGCATCACCAGCGTGGATTCGGGCACCTCTGCCTGGGGTACCTGTGGGGGCAGATCCCAAAGCACTGCCTCACTCTTCTGCCACAGAACTGCCTCACAGGCAGGGGCAGCACATGTGGCAGCAGGTTCTTCACTCTGCTGTTTCCCTGTGCCTGTGGCCAAGGTACCGCTCTGCCAGATAGCTTTTTGTCTTGGGGGCAGGGTCCATGCAGCAGTTCTGATGGGACCAAGGAAGAGTCAGCAGTTCTTGTTCTTTACCTGGAAAGTGAAGCTCTCGTTGAAGACAGGGTGCAGGGTCTTGCGAAAAACCTTGGTCTCGTACTTCTTCCTCATGTCAGAAGTTAGGTACACAATAACATACGGATCGGATGTCCCCCCACTGTCCATGGCCTTCAGGTCGGCTGCCTGCTTCACACCAACTTTCATCTGAGAAGGAAGAGCACACCAGGTGACTGAGCAGAGAAGGACAGACCATGTGAACGGGGCAGCGCTGTGGGCTCAGTGAAAACTGGCAGGGTATGGTCTGGATATAGAGGTATTCTTGTGTAGACAGTGAAAAGGGACCATTTAAGAGAAAGAGGGACTAGCAGGAGAAAGGCCCCAGTGGCTTCTCCCAGCATAGGAAAACCTACTTCCTGTGCACGAAGGTTGTACTCCAGGGAGTACTGCAGCTTCCCACGTTTCTTGTCCTCGGGGCTCTGTTCCAGGTCTTCCATTTCAGGTTGCACCTGCAATGAGGAAGAAGCACTTGGTAATGAGGGTCTAACTGGCCACCCACCATGGAGCCCCTTGGTTCCCAGAGAGGCAGAGGGGGAAAGCACTACGTACGAGGCTGGCCGTGGTGGAGCTGCTGACAGAAAGCAGGTTGACTTTCTCCTTCTTCTTGGGCTTCTTCTTGTTGCAGCAGCACTTGATGACACAGATAAGGAAGAGGAGGAGGAGAACAGCCACTGCGACAGCCACAGCGATGAGTGCCCATTTGGGTACTGGTGCAGTGTTCAGAGGTGAACAGAAGAGTTTAAAACAAACAAAAAAAAGGGAGAATACACTTAAAGCCACCTTTTTCAGCATTAAGGAATTGGACTTCCAATATTTCCTCTCTACCTGAGGGCTGGAAGTTGATCCTTGCTCTGATGGAAGTTGAGGTGCTCTTGTCACCATTAAGTCCATCTAAAATGCTGGTCGCACTGTATTGCTTCCCTAGCTCCTCCTGCCCCCATCTACCTCCTTTAGTAAACCTGCCCCAGGCTCTCCACTGCCTGCCATGTAAGACACCTCCACATCTGAAGCCACAGTTGCATCTTCGCTGCAAGCTGCCTTCTGCTTCCCCTCACACCATGTCAAGCCCAGCAGCCGCTGCAGACCTTGCACCTTTCCAACAACCTGGGAGACCTCAGGTGCCCTGGGAAGACTCTGCGCTGCCCTGGAGTGCGTGTACTCACACGGGATGGCACCCAGCAAGGTGCCAGCAAGGCCTGGCCGTGGTGTGGTGCTGTGGGAAGGTGGCGGGGCAGTGGTGCTGCCGCTGCTCATCTCCTTGGCCATGACTCAGTTCCAGCTACCTGGGAAGGCAAACACACGTCGTGCTCAAGTGCCCGCCCTTGCAGGGCTGCGTGCACTCCTGCCGCCTCTGGAAAAGCAAACACGATTCAAAGCAGCGATAAGACGCAGAAGCATTTAGGGCTCGGCCGCTTCCGAAGCAGGGTGTAAAAGCTGGGAGAGCGCTGCAGGATGGGCCCTGCCCCGCGAGGCACGGACGGCGGCGCTCCTCCCCGTAGCTCGCGTGACGGAGGTGCCAAGGTATGTGCGTATTTACCTTGGCTCTGCCCACCAGGGCCTTGGCGCGCCAGCAGTGAGTGCGGCCACCGCGCTGCCTCCAGCGCTGGGAGCGGGCTCCCTGCACGCACAGCGTCCCCAGGGAGGGCCGCTGCCAGCAGTACCCTGCGGCATCCCGCAACACGCGCACAACGCACTGCTCTCCTAAGGGCTCCCCCAGCGCAGCTAAAGGATTCATTCAGTCCCTCCCTCTTGTTTGCAGTAAAACATTCCCAAAGAGCCTCCAACAAAGCCCTGCTGCAGCGGGCACACTGCGTCCCCCCAACTTCACGTCCTGCATTTCCCCAGGGAAGGGCAGCAGGGAGCCCACGCAGGGACAGAGTGATTGGCATCATCCCTGTAGCTCTGTTGGGGAAGCAAGATGCAGATTAAGCAACTTGCCCAGGGTCATTCGGGACACCCTGGTCCACTAGGGAAAGGGGCATTTCCAAATAGCCAAATTTTGAGGGATTTGGTGATTGCAGTGCCCCCACTACTCACTCCATTCCTGCTCTCAATCCCCCCGGGATAGCAAAGCAGGGATGCCAGCTGCCAGGGGGGCGACTGGAGCCATCAGGACTTACCGCAACACAGGAGCCGCTGAAGCAGGAACTGGCAGCCGGGAGCAGCCCCACCTCGGGGACCGGCAAGCCGATATTTTACAGGGCCGTTTCATGCACCAGCTTTATCTCAAGGGAGGGTTTTTCCCTGTTTTGTTGACTTCGTGCTGCTGTATCGGGCACTCTGCAAACCCCTTCCTGGGGCAGACAGAGGCCTGCTGCCTGGGGGGTCTCAGGAGAATCCACAGGCTCAACACGCTGCGTGACGAAGCCCCCGCAACGTCAGCAGAGGCAGCCCTAGTGCACGCACCTTATGCCTGCTCCTTCCTCCCCTCCCTGGCGATGGAGCAAAGCTAACCCCAAGCTCACCTTGTCACGGCTGAAATATGCGGTGGTGCCGGAAGCCGGGAGTGTGGTGTGATATGAAACCACAGGAGGAAGGTGCCTGGCGAGCAGCCGCCGATGACGGCAGCGCAGGATGGCCCCAACCCATGGGCCCAGCTGGATTTTCCAGCAGCCACTTGGGCATTGCAACCCCAGCACGGCCTGCAGTGCCACAAGAGAGGTGTGGACCACAAGAGAAGTCCCCCCGGCCACCTGAAATCAAGAGATCCAATAAATTTGGACCAAAAGAACATGTCTTCATTCTGCCCTTTGAAAGGGATGCAGAGGACCAAGGGGCGACAAGTGCCAGTGGCATGCCAGAGGCACCCCCAATTCCCAGTTACTTCAGAAAAAAAATCCATCAGGGACCGGGCGTTCAGTTTTGTGCTAAAACCTGAATGTCTGAGCATCTTTTTGCTTGCCAGGCACAGAGCTAGCTTTCAGAAGCCAAGTGTGAAAGCACCGCACTAGGGGACCCCTTGGCTCGTCGCTTTGCGATGGCTCACTGAGCTGCACATGGCGTCACGAGCCCACTTGGCCTCCCGAGCGCACAAACCCTGCATTTTTGGTCAAAAGCATGACTGCTCCTCATTCAAGGCTGCAGGAGGAGAGGCGTGGCGGTAAAATATAAATAACCCGCTGCAGGGCCTCGCGGCGAAGCTCAGCAGCCAGCGTGGCGCCGGCCGTGCGGCGCAGCCTGGGAAATGCAGTCTCGGCAGCAGCCCAGCCGCTGCAGCCGGGCTCAGCGCCAGCCCACAGGGCTGCCTACAAATCCCAGCGTGCTGGCGAGGCCCGCCTGCTTCCTGCTGCCGCCGCAAATATAAACAGCAGCATCTCCCACAAAGTCCACAGGCTTGGGCTGCTGCTGCTGGCCGGGCTGCGCTGAGGAGCAGGGACAGCACACGCCGTGAGTTTCTTCTTCTCTTTGTTACCTTGAGTGAATTTTTAATCGTTTCTCATCAGGCAATAAGAAATAGGATAAGGTACGTGCTTGACAGCGGGGTATATAGATATGGTTCTATATACACACCCGCACCTATCATATGTGGTATACATACCAGCAGTGTGTGCACAGGGAGGGGGATATATATGCAATATGTTGATATACATGGTGTCCACAAACTGTATTGCTGTTAACTATAGGTAGTTCAACTAAAAGGAGAGATCAGAATGGGTTCTCAGTGCTTAAAAGAGCTGAGCAAAAGTTAGCCCTATCAGCAGGAAGGGGAGCTCTGCTGCCTGCCCTTCCTTACCTTCTGTTCCCGCTGTTGGGAAAGAGGTTTCTGCTCTCAGGCTTGTCTGGAGCCACGCGGCCAGCTGCTCTCCCAGCAGAGCTGCTACCAGCAGACACAAGGTCACTCTTCAGGCTGTCCTACCAGCGGGTCACAGGTGTAACCCTGTTTCCCTTTCTCCCCACCTATTTTTCCTCTCTGGCTTGGATGCATTTAATGCACCAGTTTCATCAGAGACTTGCTGCGGGTTGAAGCCAAACAGGGAAGATGGCAGAGACCGAAAGCACCGTTCTTAACACCAGCGTAAAACAGGTCAGTCCATCCCTGGATGCAGCTTCAGCATTGCCCAAGCTCCAGCACCTTCTGCACGTGCCCCTCAGCAATGACAACCACAGCATGCCGTTGTGGTGGCCCAAATTGCTCCTGTCCAGCAACTGGAGCCCTCTAATGCAAAGGCAGCCTCCGCAGCAGCCCATCTAAGGGCTGCAGGGTCTTTCAGTCCCAGGGAGGTCTGCAGCCTGCAAGCAGGAGGAGGCTGCAGGGCTGAGGCTCTAGGACAGCTGGGAGCACAGCAGCATGCTGAGCAGCTCAGTGGTGCCCAGCTCAGCACAAGGAGGTGACCCAGGCCATGTCAAGTCCAGACCTGCCCAAACGATGGAGCAATCCCCTCTGCAGGAACTGTGTCCTCAGCATGCGTCATGCTTACCTGACAGGTTGGGCCGTCACAGCCACCCACCCTGACCTTGGTGGCCAGAATATCACTCCTGGTACACACACGCCCTCACAGGCATCAGCAGAGCCAGAAATGAAGGGGCAGGAGTGATGCCTCCAAAGCCTGCCCCAGCTACCTTCCTCTCCTGACCTCTCCTCCCTCCTGGCTCCACAGAAAGACCCCAGCGAGGCACTGGTCATCGCAGTGACAACCAGGGCCATCTTCGACCTGGAGGAGGAGCATGAGCTCTTCTTGGCCAAGGGCAAGGACGAGTATGTGAGGCACCAGCAGGCCAACCAGAACAAGCCCCTGACCCCAGGCACAGCCTTCGCCTTCATCCGGGTGAGCCCCCAGCCCAGCTGAGACCGCACACTAACCTGGCTTGGTGGCTTTTCCAAGCTTTCCAGCCTCCCCATCCACCAAGGGGAGCTGCCCCATCAACATCTTGCTTGGAGCATGGGTTGAAAGTCCATTTCCATTCTGGCTCCCAGCTCTATGTCGATCACATTGAGCTACTCCTGACTTTCAGCCTCACTATTCCCATCCTGGGTGCAGATACACATGTGCAGGCCCGCTGGAGGCCCTAGCCATGGCACCCTGCTCCCTACCCCCCTGGGTCTGCTTATAGCAGGATGCCCACACTGCCTGGCTCCTCGTGGCACGCTGAATGCTGTATAATGGCAGCTGTGAAGCAATGTCCTACCTGTGTCTGGCCCCCATCCCTATCCACCAACTGCTCCATCACAAATCAGATCCCTAGCAAAGTCATCACCAGCACCAATCTAGTCTGAGCAACTGTTGCAAGCGTTTGGCGCCCGTGTTGGCTTCTCACAGGCAGTGCAGCACGTCAACGAGCAGCTCCTGGCGAGTGACCCAGCAGAGCGGGACCTCTTCGATGTCATCGTGCTCTCCAACAACAGCCCCGAGAGCGGCGTGCGCATCATCAACAGCGCCAAGCACTACGGTACAGGGAGCCTGGTGCTGCCATGAGGCCACCCGTCTTCTGTGGTGATATAGAACAGATAGGTCAAGAAAGGGAGGCACCAATGGCAGTGCAGACCCCAGTGCTAGGAGTCACCCAGCCCCCAGGGAAGAGTGATGTTTTATGAGAAAGGGGTGATGTTGGCATAAGTCAGATTCCTGCTGGCTCCAAGCAGTTTCCTGGGAGTTTCAGAGCACCCTGTAGGGGCCACAGGGCCCTCCCTTCTGCCTTATCTGCCGTACAAGTACTTATATCAGTGGGACCTGGCAGCATTTGGGGCAGCCTCTGCCTCCTCAGGCAGCCACTGTAGAAACCAGGCCTATAGTGAAATCCCAGCATGGCTCTCAGAAAGGCTCCTGTAGGAGCAACAGGGAAAGACGATGCAGCAGGAACAGCAGGTTCCCTGCACAGCCTTGGGGAAGGTCACTAGATGGTGCCATTTCAGGCAGCCCCTACCATGGCCCTCAGCACTCATCATGGCCAAGGTACAGGGCTGTCACCTCCTTTATGGGGAAGGGAATGTATCCCAGCTTTGGTGCTTCTGCATCTGGGGAAGAGGGGGGCATGAGGCAGAGGACACTATCCCCTAACAGATTTTGCTGTCTTGGCCTGAAGGCTTGGAGATCTCCAAGTTCTGCTTCGTCAGCGATGAGGACTCCACGCAGTACCTGAAATCCCACCATGTGAAGCTCTTCCTCTCAGCTGACAGGACGGATGTTTGCAACGCTCTTCACAGAGGTGCCTTCTCCCCTCTGCCCCACATGGCCCTTTGGCCTCACTGGATGTCCTTGTGCCATGCCCAGGTCCCATAGGCCCAGACCTGGCCCTGTAGATGGACTGGGCTTTCCCAGAGCAGTCAAGCACTGAGCTATAAAGCTCTGCCTTGGGTCCTGCTGCTGCTCCCTAGATGAGTGAGAGGGATCACCTGCTTCCTGGGATTTTATAAGGGTACTGTAGAAGTTTGCTTTCTTAGCACAACAAAAATTAACTATGTACTTAACAATAGGACCACTTTAAGGACATGCTTGACCTGAATTGGAGGGAGCATTGTCTCCCCAACAGCTCTAACAGGATTAATCTCATTAATGTGACTGATTTGGTTGGGTATTGAGCACAGCAGCTGACCAAGCTCCTTTTAAGTTAATAACAAATCAACTACAGCCTTTTCTTTTTTTTTTCTTTTTTTTTTTAAAGGGGAGGGAGGGGCCAGGGAAAGGTGTTCCTTAGCTACAAAACAAATGCCTAAAATCTCCCTGGAGAATACCATAGCTCTAAGAAGTGTCTCATCCGGACATCTCAGTCTGCAGATGAGATAGGGAGCAGCTTGGAGGAAGGGAGCCGTAATTAAGCCAATTATGCCAATCTGGTGGAGGTGCCAGTCCCTATTACTCACAGTGTGATGTGGTAAATCTGGGCACTAAACCTGGACTTGGCAGAGCGAGTGCATGCCAGGAGAAGGGTGGCCTGTGCCTACCGTATATGCAGCTACCTGGAACCTCCTCACAGCCCTTGATGTCTCTCCAGACTTTGGCCAGCAGCCACTTCTTTGACCCCCAAGCAATATAGCCCCAGGAAGGCTAGGCTGATCCCCACAGAACCCATCCCAGCTTGGACCTCACTAACCCAACCTCACCCATGTCTTTCCCAGAAACATCTGTGGTGTCAGATAAGGCCATGGCAGAAGTTCAAGGAGGAGCTGCTCATGCACAAGCTGCTCCTTGGACAAGGTGTCCTACCTGAATCCCCCCTCTTGTCCCCCTACACTGTGTCTCACAGGGGTTTCTGCAGCACTCGTCTTCCAGCAGGAGGTGCAGACCTCCAGCACCCAACTGCGCGTGGTGTTTGATGGCGACGCTGTGCTCTTCTCGGATGAGACGGACCAGGTCTTTCGGGAAAAGGGACTGGAGGGAGCTGTGCAGTACGAGAAGGCCATGGAGGCCGTGCCCATGGGAGAGGTGAGCCAGCTGCCCTGGCTGCACGGGCAGTTTGCACTATGCTGCAAATGTCTCTTTCTTCTGCCAGGACATTGCCATGAGCCCCTTGTAGAAGAAAAAGCACAAATCCTTACTGTTTCCCTGCACGTTAGCCAGTTCCCAGCTGTTGCTGCAGGCCTGATCCAGCATTGCACTGACATGTCTTCTACAACAAGCCCTGGGTCTCAAATAGCTGGAGGCAGGTCAGCCGTGGTCATCCAGAATGCCCCTTGGGGCACCATTGGGACCTCTTGCGATTCAAGTCACTGTGGGTTTCAGACCCAATGGTGCCGCTAGCTGGAATGCACCTCCCTGGTCACTCCAGGATTAGCATCAGCACCACAGTACTGCACTGTCTTCTGACCACCTCAGGGTTGAACCAAGGACAGTGTATGAATGCACAGTGCCAACCCAACACTGTCCAAATCCATTCCCTGCAGGTCTGTGCTCTGTAAAAGCCTGGAAAACCCCACAGTGGGAAAGGGTAGCTTGTGTTCTATCCGTCTGCTTTTATGCAGAGCAGCCACTTCTTCCTACTTGCTCCCAATTCTCTGTGTAATTCCAGGGTCCTCTGAAGGCTTTTGCAATGCACCTCGGGAAGATGCGAAAGAAGTTCTGCCAAGAGAAATCCCCCATCCGCACCTATTTGGTGACAGCCCGCAGCGGCCGGGACATGGGCGTCCGAGCCATCAAGACGCTTCGGGAATGGGGATTGGCCATTGATGAGGCCTTCTTCATGGATGGGGCTCCCAAGGGCCCCATCCTCACCCAGATCCAGCCCCACATCTTCTTTGACGATGGCCTTCATAACATCCAGGGGGCTAAAGAAGTGGGTGTTCCCTCTGCCTGGGTGCCCTCGCAGTGATGACGGGCTGGGCACCAAGGGCCAGCAGTCCTTTCTCTCGGCAACATGAGGGATTGGGTCATTTCAAGGCAAAACTTCCGGTGGAAGGAGAAGGGCCTGCACATTTTCAGGCTGGGCCTGGGAGGTGCTGAGTCCCAGGAAGCACATGCAGATCCCAGTCCTTTCCACAGTAGCCACCAGGGGACAGCGTGCTGCGCTCCTGCTGCCACCCAGCGTCACCGCAGGGGTGACAGGCGTCACCAACACATGGGCCCCTTCTTGAGGGCAGTGAGCAAGAAAAAACAGTGTGCCTCTAAGTGTCCACCAAAGATAAACCTTCTGGGGTCCCTTGGTCCCCTCTGGTGTGGCTCTGCCTTGCTAAATGGTCTAAAATAGGCTGCTGGCCTCCACCTTCTGATGACACAAAAAGCCAGCGTGATGCTACCTCTCCATTGCAGCTGTTTTCTGCAAAGTTCTGAGATGCGAATTTTATGATCCATCTCAGGATAATAGAGCTCTATTTTTTAATCATATTTGCTTGAAACTCAGCAGATTTCATGAAACTGAAATTGCAGCGTGAGAAAAGCATGCAGCTGAAAAACTGCATGAAAACACATGGCTGCAATGACTCGTAGTACTGGTATTGCCGACTGGCCCAGTAAATCCAGTCTGCCCCACATGGGCTTCCCAGGAAGGGGCTCAGGGCTTGCACTGCTCCAGGCTCCAGAAGGGCACACCAAAGCCTCCTCAAATGCACAAAATCTCTGAGACCACCCTCACAGGTGGAAAATTATCTCTCTTGGGACTCTTTATTTTTAACTTAATCATCCTGCTCTCAAACAGGTCTGTGGTTTGCAAGCTGCCCCATCCTCTCTGCCACAGCCATTCTGTTTTACCTCATTTGCACCACAGCGATTCGTCTACCATGTTTTATCCTTATTTCAATATTGGCCCTAGTTTGGGACTCAGAAGAACCCAGCAGATCTCAAAAACAGTTAGACAAGGATAAAAAATGGGAAGACTGAGTGGGAACAAGGATGCTGGGGGGATTGACCAGAACTGGTAATAAAATATGTACTAACTGCCTCTCTGGGCAGGGAAAAGCAGGTGCGTGGCTAAGGGAGAAGCACGATGAACATGTGCCATGTGGACCACCTGCCTATTTGCTTGCAGCTAGCACGGGAGCATGAACCCAGCAAAATGCCAGGTGCCAAAGGAGTTGGGGATGATGGATAAAGGGAATGAAGATGACTATGCTTTTATATGTCAGTGGATCAGAAAGCAATTTCTTAAATAGATTTACAGGTGTCACTCTCACCAATGATTTTTCCTCTAATAAAGACGGAGACATGTATGATTTGCTGCTGCTGAGATTTCCTGTCTTCACAGTTGTGCTCAGTGATAAACAGCAACGGGAAGAAGTAACTTGGTGTAATCACTTAGGTTTAAGTACCCACGCCCTGTATGGACAGACGTCACACCAAGGACGTTAGGCTTGGCTTAGTGCTGCTGAAATCACAGGAAACCTTTCGGAGGCTTCGGGTTAGTTCTCTGCAGCACAAGGGGCATCGAAGGCAAGCACTGAACCGCAGAAGATGCCATATCCTTAATTTAATAGAATTTCCTCCCCAGCCTGTGCTGCTACCTCTCCGTGTTGGCTTCCTTCCGAGCAACAGCACCATCAGCAGCATCAAACACTAATCGCTCGCTAATAGCGCCGAGTGCTTGTCATCTCCGATCACTGAGCAAACATTAATTAGAGCATCCTCCAAAGGTGCCTGCTAAGCAGGTACAGGCACGTGTCCTGGTTTCACAGGAGTCAGCTGCCCCACGCGCTGTGTCCTGCATCCCCCCGCTCCAGGCCCAGCACATCTGTGGCAGCGAGGGAAGTGGTCGCTGTTCTTGCAGCCAGCACGAGCAATAAATTAATGCTGACCCAGGCAACGACTCTAGCAAGAGGGAATTAGCTGAGTCACGGCCAGCACAGATGGACACATGGGGCAGGGGGTCTTCACCCTGCACCAGAAAAGCTTATTTTGTGCAGGGTGAAGCTGGTGCACGTGAGCAATTGCAGCATGCGGGCTGTGGAGGAACCACGCGCCTGTCAACCAGCACTGTCAGCACAGGCGGAAGGATGACAAGGCAAAATGTGCCTGAAACATGCCCAAAATGGAAAAAGGGAAGGAAGCATCAGGCTTTCAGGGCTTGCTTCATGCGAGGGCTGCAGCGCCAAACACTTCTGTTCCAGGCTTGTCGCAGCAAAGGACTTTTGGCCCACTTCTCCTGCAAGGGTTGCTCCTTCTCCCACACTTTGGCTACTCTCTGGGGATCCAAAGGTTGTCCCCGTTTTTGCTCTCTGTCTGCCGGGGACCTGTTCCCGCAGGTGCTCTGACCCCCTTGGGCTGCCCCCCATCTCCCTGTCCCAGGGGAGCTGCGGGCTGGGGCTCGCAGCTGCTCGGGGCCAAGGCGGAGGAGCGACGCGGCGCGAGGCTCACCTGCGCGGGGGCTCGAGCACGCCTCAGCCCGTGACTCACCGCCGGCAGGCTGAAACCCCGCCAGCGTGAACACCCAGAAAGGCCGAATGATGGTAATAACGTCTTCCACCTTTTATTTTAATGAGGTTCCCATCTTGCCCAACTGCTCCTCTGGGAGCCTCTCCGGTTTCCTACGGCTCCGTCCCCGCGGGGCGGCAGCTCTTCAAGGCAGGCCACCTCACCCCGCTTCTCCTTGGTGCTCCCCGGGGCCTTGCACATGATCCAGTCTCCTTTAATATATAATGTTGCTTCTATGCAAAAGATCTCAGACACAGAGGAATTCAGAGGTCACCAAGAAAAAAAAACAAAACATAGAAAACAAGTTTGCTCTTGCCAAGGAGCTTCAATGCAGTTTTGAGACCTTAATTCCAGGCATCCACACGGGAAAATCCTGGCTCTGGCACACAGTGAGGCCTGTGCTTAGGAAAAGGGATATAACGACAGATTTATGCACAGATTAATACGTGGGCTTACACAAAGTGAATTGCTCACTGGAGTCCACATTGCACATCCACGTCTCCAGCTTGTTGCACCTGGAAGCACAGGAAAGAGAGAATTTGGCCCACAACTGCATTTTTGGCCTCTCAGGCTGTCCCTGGGGTGCTGTTTGCTTCTGCAGTGCACTCACGCTGCAGTATTTTCCCAGAGGGTGACTGAAATCCAGCGGGGTGCCTCGAGCGCTGACGCCGGCACGACGGCGGCACCAAATCGAGTAAAGGGCCACGGGTTTCGGTTCTGCAAGTGCCGCTGTGCTTGCCGCATGCTCGCCGCGAGCGTGACTCAGCACCATGCCAGCACGGGGACAAGCGGGATCGCTCCCTAGCCCTGCGGCACCCAGCACTCACCAGTGCCATTTCGCACACAGCCAGGCAGAAAGCAGAGAGTGGGTCAAAGCCCAGCACTTCAGGTAGAGCCCTGGTTGCAGATACGGCCCAGGCAGCAGTGTCTGCTCCCCTCCTCCATCCCAGCAAACTCCTGCCTCCAAAATCACTTTTTTCGCATCCCTATGGTTTGCCAGGAAGCAAAGTGCCCCATGCAGCAAGAAACGGGTGACATGACTGTGTGGGACTGCCAGCCTGCAGAGCTACAAGCTGTCCTCTCCTGCGGTGTGCACCCAGCAGGGCCGTGAGATGTCCTGGGACAGGGGCAGTGCAGGCACCGGCCCTGATCCTAGTGCTGGGTGCCCATCACATCCTGGCGTGGGAGGAGATCAGCGGATGCAATGGGTGCCACATCTGTCCCGTTCCCGTCAAGCAGCCGTCACGCGGCCCCTGAAATTTCGGGGTGGCTGCTGCGAAACACCTCCGGTGTGACCAACACCCTGAGCTGCCTGCCTGAGGCAGCACCCAGCAGCGTGGGGGCGGAGGGGATCCGGATGACGCGGGGTGGCGGATTTGGGATTTGGGCCACGGCTGGGCAGTTGCTCTTGCCCCGCAGCGTGATGGGGTTGGGCAGGGTGAAGGCCACCCAAGCAATAGCCACCCTGCAGCCTTGGGCTTTGGCAACTATACTTAAGTACCTGCCCAGGGTGACAGCAGCCCTGGCTGGCAGCAGCAATATTTGTGCAGGATGCCAGCCAGGGCTCTCACCCTGGCCAGAGAGCATTGGCCGGAGAGGAGCACTCGAGAGGGCTGGATAGGGATTGGATACAGCCCAGCCGTGCCTTTGCACACCCTTGGAGACTTCCAGCCCACTCACAGACCGTGGGGCTCCCTGGGCTGCTGGGGACATGCAGGTGCTGCTCAGATGTGTGGGGTTTAGAGTGAATTTTACATTGGTGCAGGCAGCAGCTCTGGGAGCAGGTGAGGTCCTGGCACTGCTCAGGAAAAAGTTACTGCCAGAGCCGGAGCCAGTGAATCCGGCTCTGTTCATGGGCCGCATCCCCAGGCTTGGCAGCAGCGTCGCAGCAGCCCTGGCGTCACCGTGTTTTCCAGCAGCTCGCAGCTCGGCGTGCGGATGCTCTGCACTCCGTGTTTGCTTGCAGGCCTCCCACGCGTGCCGGCAGCGCCCAAGCCTGCTGCGTCTTGCTCGTCGCCTTCCTTGCCGGTGGCTCAGCTCGTCCCGGCCTGGCCTGCGAACTCTTTTCCCTCCAAGCCCTGCCATGGGCTGAAAAGCTCCAGTGCCTTGGCCGGGGCGCCCGCAACACCCGAGCCTGGGAACGTAGAGTGGCAGGTGAGCGTGGCTTTGCGAAACCTCACTGGGCTCCCTGAGTGCCGGGGCCTGTGTCAGCACCCACCCATGGCGCGGCTGTGCCGTGAGGAGAGCCGCTGTGGCCCCTCGCGCGGCCCAGGCTGCCCAGCCGCCGAAACGCCCAGGGACACTGCAAAACAGCTCTTGAGAAGCGCCTGGCTCTGTTTCCAAAAGTGCTGGTCTTGGTAGGGGGGGTCAGCAATTAGTCTACATATAGGTACAGGGAGCCCCAAGGCTGGCACGGGCAGCCGGATGGGAGGGCTGGCAGCCACCCTTCCCGAGTGTGAGCACCACGGTGAGGATTGGCACCCTAACATTTTCCAGCAGAAGTCTCATTTTTTTCCAATAAACCAGTTTCTTAAAACAGGAAAGGGTAAATTTTCCCTCATGCCATAGCTTCCCAGCAACATCACCCACAGTCCGCAGCCAGGACATGCCCAGCACCCAAGTGCAAGTACAGAGGGAGCAAGGAGCAACCCTGCAGCATTGGTGCAATATGTAGGGACAGCTCTTGCATGGAAGCCCACCACGCTGCTCGCCGGAAGCCCAAGCACAGACTCGCTGCTTTCCTAACGGCAGAACTTGTCCTTAAATCCCTTGCAAATGGAAAAGTGATCCACAGATCTGGTCTGTGCTGTTGTCTTTCTGCATCTCAGCCTGCTCACAGAGGCTCTGGCTGCCCCTGTGATCCTGCAGCCAGACATGGCCACGGGCCCTCTTGAGCCTCCCAAGAGGTTCAAGGCTGGCCGGAAGGCCGGACTGGAAGAACCACCCGTGCGGGGGCCGGTGCATGGGCTGGACCCGTGCCCAACCACAACTGGGGACCTTGCCGCAGCGGCCCCGCGGGGGCTGTTTTCATCAGCCTCTTCCTCACCACTTCAAACAGGAGAAAGGAGGTTTTGGCACCTCCTCAGACCTGTCTGGGCTGCTTGGGAGAGCTAAAGGGGTTAAACGGGCTCTGCTGCGCTGCTCCGGGGCTGGGGCTGGCGTGGGGAATGCCCCCAGGAAGTGCCTGCTTGTCTGCCAAGCAGGTTTCACAGGGGGTTCCTCCGCATGGAGGCTCCATGCTTGGAGAGGCCACATTCACTTCGGTGGCCCAGGGACGTGGCAGGTTCTCAGGTGAGCCACTGGGCACCAGAGACCCCAGCATGTGCCAGGCACGTGAGGCACGGCCATTTCTCCTGTGCCTACAGAGGCACCTTGGGGTGTTTTGAGACTCGGGCCTCCAATGCCTCAGTCCTTCTCAAAGCAGGGCAGTCGCGAGGTCACCAAGGCAGGACATGGTCTCCCACGTGTCGGGGTGGCTCAAGGGAGCGTCGCCAGCGCAGGAAGGGCAAGGAGGCACCAGGATGAGCGGTGAGGCCAAGGCCGGCACAGAGGCGGACCTTGTCCCATGCCTCCAGGCAACTGCTCGGATGTGGAGAGCCCTGTGGTGCCAGTCCAGCAGCACCTGCCTTGCAGAGGGGGACACTTCTATCCCCTGTCCAGGTGCCGGCACCAAGCGAGGGAAGAAGTCAAACGCTCCCAGCCCTCAGGGCTGAAAAGGAACGAGGACTGCCTGTGAAACAGCAGAGAGACCGAGGCTGAACTTTTGTTTCTTTTCGGCTTGTCTTACCGTTTTGCAGAAGCTGGGCTGGGGATTTCGGCGCAGGGTGCCGAGGGCCGGGGATCAGCCTTGCCACAGCCCCGGCAGCACTTCAAGGGGCCTGAATCCACTCCTTACAGAGAGCCCTCCTTGACCCAAATCGACCCTGCAGCAGAGCCATTTCTCCGGGCAGAGCGGGGGAGGCTGAGGGCAGAGGGGGGTTCAGGTGGGGCTGCCTCCCAGGCCACATCGCAGGGGCTGGACTCCGTTGATCAGCCACTTTGCCAAACAGAAGTTTCCTCTGGTGCTCGCTCCCGGGCTTTTTTGGGGAAGGGGGGACACCTTGGCCAAGCTGAGTGGGGCCGGGGTCTGGTTTTGCAGGGCTGTCGTCCGTCCTTGCCCCCCCTTGCTGGGCAGAGAAGAGCCTGAAAACCCGGAAAGAGGGAGGAAGAAGGGAAAAAAAATAAAGAAAAAAGCAGCGCGCGCAGTGTGCAAAGTGCCCTCGTGATTTTTTTAATTGTGTTTATTCCTCCCCTCCTGGAGGCTGAGTCACGGGCTGGGGCCGGTGTGCGGGGAGGCGGGCGCCCCGGCCGGGTTCAGGGTTTCCCGAGCGCCTCCCCCGATCACATGACGCCGAGTTGCAATTTTAGACTGTCAGCTGACCTGAAAATCTCTGGATAAGGGGGGTGCCTGTCGCGCGCTCGGCCCTTCCTTCAAAAACCCCTGGGGCGGCAGCGAGGGCCGGGCGTTGCACCGTCGGCGGCTGCAGCAGCGCGAGCCCCCCGGGCTGCATAGCATCCAGCATCCCGCATCCCGCATCCTGCGACCCGCGCGCACCATGACGCCCCTCGGCCTCCCGCTGCTGCTGCTGCTTTGCGCCGCAGGGCCCGCGGCCGCACTCATCAGGTGAGGGGGGCCCTGCCGTGAAGGCGAGCGGGGTGGCCTAGCCCAACAGGGGGGTCCCATGGCTGAGCTGTGGCCCTGCTGCTGCTTTACCAGCTCTGTGCAGCCGGGCTGCTTCCCACGGCACCAAAACGGGCCTCTTTTCCCTAAAAGCAAGGCGGGGGAGGAGGGAAAGGGAGCAGCCAGGAGCCGCTGACCTAAACGCCCCTGTCTCCTCGTGTCTCGCAGGATCCCGCTGATGCGGTTCCCCTCCACACGGCGGGTGCTCACCGAGGTGGGCAGCGGTGTCCCCGACCTCACTGCCGCCACCCAGTTCCTGCAGCACAAGCTGGGCTTTGCCCAGGCTGGGGGGCCCACACCGGAGATCCTGAAAAACTACATGGACGTGAGTAACCCCCCTGCTCCCTCTCGGCGAAGGGCACCAAGGCCCCCAGCGGCAGGTGGAGGCTGCCAACACGCTCTGCCCTTCCCAACCCCTTCCCGGCGCCGTGCTCGGCCCGATAAGACAGCGGCCATTGGAGGGCCGCAGCGCTGCCCACCGCCGCCACCGCTTGTGGGCAGCCAGGGCGGCATTCCTGCGCCACCCAGGTCTCCCCAGCCCCCTCGGGGCACGGCGGCACGCCACGTGTCTGGGAAGAGCTCCGAGTGTTTGCTCAGCATGTTGCAAACCGCACGGGGTTGCACAGCGCTTTCGGCCAGGCGCTGAGGACCCCTGGCTGCAGCCCCCCGGGCAGCCCCTTGCAGGCTTCCCTTGCAAGGTGAGGCAGCACTTTGCTCCTCCGCAGGGATTTGACCTTGATGGTAACCACGGGTGACAAGGTGGGAGCCGGTATTCTGGCAGCAGGATATTTTTAGGTGGCGACAGGGCAGCTCCACAGCTCAGTTTTTCTGCCGGGCAAGGTGGGTGCTCCCCTTGGACAGGCTTTCCCACCCCAACTCGCCCCCGCAGGGCGGCAGCGGGCCCAGGTTACCCCCGCCCGCCTGGCCCACGTGCCGGGTCTGTTTTCAGCAATAATTAGAGAACTACCGGAAGCAACTGTCCCATTGCGGTTAATTGCAGCGGATTATTAATTACTCAACCAGCAGCCCCTAGTTACTGCTAAGCGCCCTGGATGGGAGCTCAGTGCAGGCAACTTGGACGACTCTGTTTTCCCTTTGTCCCTCCCGACCCTCCTTTTAATTGAGTGCATGGGGATTTTGGAAAAGGCCAAAGCCTGACCCCTCTGGCATTTTTCAGCCCGCTCCCGAGGGCCCTGGCCCACCCAGATACTCACCCGAGGCCGAGCCTTCCCCAGGCGCTGGCTGCGGACTCTTGGGGAGAGCTCGGGAAAGTGTGTGTCCCCTCAGCATGGAGGTCTGCGCTCGCTGTGGGCACCAAAGGCCCCAGGCCCTGGTGGTCCCAGGAACGGGGCCGGGAGCTGCACGGCCGCCCAGCAGCTTGCAGGCAGCTTTGCCTGGGAGCCAAGCACCCAGCACAGCCAGCTCCCCCGCTCTCCTGCCTCCTCTGCGGCTCCTGGGAAGCCTCCGTGCCGGATCGCTCCCTGCGTGGGGGGACATTGGCACAACCTGCCCGTGTGTGCGTCTTCCAGAGCTGAAAGAAGGTTTTCTCCCTCTGCTCGCAGCTTCCTTTCCAAAGCCTTCATTTTTTGTTATCACTTGGGCTCTTTTTTCCTGAATTTCCTCTGGGGCGTTTGGCTCACGACGCCCTGCTCCCACCCGCTTGCAGGCGCAGTACTACGGCGAGATCGGCATCGGCACCCCGCCGCAGAAGTTCACCGTGGTCTTCGACACCGGCTCCTCCAATCTGTGGGTGCCGTCCGTGCACTGTCACCTGCTGGACATTGCCTGCTGTAAGTGCCTGCCGCGGCCCCCGCTGTCCCCGCCAAGGCCCCCTGCGCCAGCTCACAGCTCTCCGCATGGCCCGGCTGCTCGCTCGCCATGAGCGAGGCCACGAGCTGCCGCGTTTCTCCCCAAATTACAGGCTGACGCTGCTGTTGTCCCGTTGCACAACGCTGGTGAGAAAAAAATAGCGTCGTGCCAGATCTGATACAAACCGTCCTAGTTTCTGTTTTATTGCTGCACCAAGCGTGTGTGTGCGTGTTTATGGATTTATAATTAATAAGGAGCAGGTAGACACTTTTTTTCTCGGTTTGCACTATGCCCTGTGATTTTATTGTACAGAAACTCTGCGTAGTAGAAGGTGTCAAACCCAGCCATAGCAAAATGACCTTTCTGAGCTGCCGGATGTGCTGCTTAAGCAGAGCAGACAGGAAGGTGGGGTCAATGCAACCATGAAAGGGGACTGAAAATGCCCCTCAAGGATAGGGAAGAAGTATGGACTCGTGTCCGCCTCCATATGGCTTTGTAGCATCTAACAGAGCCTGGGGAGAGACGGATCTGCCTTTGCGATACCTGCAGCAAGATTCGGGGCATGTGCAGCCTGGAGCTTCTGTGGGCCAAGCTGGGTCCATCCTGCTGACTCTGCTGTCCTGGAGGAGGCTGATTTCTCCAGCCAGTGGGACCAGCTGTGACTGAGGTCCTTTCAGCAGAGCCTTCACAGCCCCCAATCTGCCAGCGGCTCCTTGGGCTCATTTAGCAAGTGTATGGGGAGCCCAAAATCCCACCCAGCCATGGCCCAGATTACATGGCCAGCATAGACTCCCTGCAGCACGCTGGGTCCCTGCATTTTGTGCATTTTGAGTCAGGGAGCCGG
This sequence comes from Tinamus guttatus, assembly GCF_059628265.1. Classification (NCBI taxonomy): domain Eukaryota; kingdom Metazoa; phylum Chordata; class Aves; order Tinamiformes; family Tinamidae; genus Tinamus; species Tinamus guttatus. Next base: position 10,350,109 of record NW_028288774.1, on the reverse strand, counting down.
TTCAGCAAGTGGTTGTCCCTCTGGAGCTCTCCTTGTGACTGAGCAAAACTCTGCGGAGGAGGTATCTGCTGTGCCAGGCCACAAATCCGGGGGCGTGCCGACATTCCCGACCTTTCCGAGGGAAAAATAGTTTGGGAGGGAGGGAAACCCTTCTCCTTCGCAAATTAAAAAAGAAAAAAAAAAAGAGTTTCAGACCATCTATGTGCAAAAAAATATGATGGCCTTAGTGGGAAAAGGATCGTGTCCGGACGGGGCCGTGCTGGAAGCCAGCCCAGGTCTCCCCGGCACTGGGCAGCTGCGGGGACCTGTCACTCTCTGGTATCTAACGGACCCTGACGTAGCAGCCACCTATACTCCAGCTTCTTAATGTGCTCTGACCAAATCCTATCGAGCTGCCAAATTGGATCTGGACGCTTAATTCCCCCCGTGTTGGAAATGCTCTGTACCACACGCCGGATTTGGCAAAAGTCTTTGCGTCTGTCTGCGAGAGTCTGTGCCTGTGAGGAACTGGGAGTGGGACAAGCAGGCTGGCTGAATCTCTTTCGATAGAGATTTCTGCTTGTGGTTTCCAGATAAGAGAAGGCTATTTTGTTGTTGACAGACTGGCAGATAAAAGGCAGGGCAGGTTCCCCGGCACTAATTTTTCTGCTTGTTCTTTATTTATTTTCCTGCTGGTGCCTCACACGGCGTCCTCCCACGTCCCCGGCCCCGGCCACAGTGTTGCACCACAAGTACGATGCCTCCAAGTCCAGCACCTACGTGAAGAACGGCACTGAGTTCGCCATCCACTATGGAACCGGGAGCCTCTCTGGGTACCTGAGCCAGGACACCGTGACGGTTAGTGATGGGCCTGGGGGGCTACATGGGCCATCTCCAGCTTTCCAAGGTGTCTCTTTGCTCTTTGCCCTCCCGCGGCTCCCGGGGCCGTTTTCAACTTTTCTTCACCCCATTTGCTTTGTAGGGACTTTGGTTCTTTCGCTTAGGGAGAGGAAAAAAAAAAAAGTGGCAGACAAGAAAGCAAACATGCAAAGGTTTTTATGGCTTGGTTGTGAAAGAGCTCCTCCATGCTGGAGTGGGGCAGTGAGGCAAACAGGCAGCTTGATTGCCTCGGAAGGGGTGGGTGGGTATAGGTACTTTCTAGTTTAATGCAAAGAGGGGAGGGAGCTGGGAAAATTGCAGCTTCTACTTTTTTTTTTTGTAATTATCACCGCAATGCTTGCTTGCTAATTAGCTCTCTGCCACTTCCCAGGGGTGCGGAGGGAAGATTTTGTGCCTGGGCTTGTCTAGGGGAGTGGGAATGCCTCTTGGCAGCAGCAGAGCTGGTAGTGTTCAGCTCCCGTTTGGTCAGAAGCAGGAGAAACCTCTTGTGTGGCTCCCAAGCAGGTTGCAAAGGAGCTGAGGGCACTGCGGGCCCTTAGGCTGGGATACCTGGAGGTTCCATTGCTGGGCTATATCACAGGCCCCCCACGCAGGAGATGCCCTGTTGTCACCTCCCACGGCCTCTGTGGCCTGAGAGCAGCTCCCTCGCGTGTGAACCCAGGCAGCCTTTGGGTTCCTGCAGTCCTGCTGCGGGCACTGGCACAGGAGGGAGGCCACTGCCGTGCAGCCACCACTGGCCATGGTCATGCAGAGCTTTGCACCTGGGCAAGAGGCAGCCAAGTGGTGGAGATGAGGGAGCTGTAGTCCAGTACCCTGCTAAAGATGCCCTGGTGTTCCAGGCCCACGGATACCCCTGTGCCGGAGGAGCAAGCATGGGCAAGGTCATTGCAAGCCCCTTGAGACCGCATCCGCAGGCTGTTACTTCCCTCCTTCATGGGCTGGAAGTGGAACTGAAGGAGCATTCAAAAACCCCCAGCACTCGGTTTTATTGTTCAGATTTTGAACTACGTTTTTTGTGAAGGCCACTTTCTTGCGGTGGAGGAGGAGCCCTCTGCACCCGTCGGCGCTGCCTCGAGAGGGAGGAGCGAGCGCGTTGGAAGCCCGTGCCCTTCAACCGCCGCTCGCTGAGCGGATGCGAGCGGCTGCATTGCTCCGAGCAGCGCGGCCCCACATCCTGCCGTGCGGCTTTCAGCTTTCGCAAGGCTGAGGTGCCGTTTCGCAGCGAAAGGCGCCGCTACCGCTAAGGTCAGCGCTGCCTGCCCTGCGCTTGGCCGGTCACACGCGCAGCCATGCGCGGAGCACTGTCCGGCCCCACGGGGATATTAGTCATTGACAGGGATCGTTATCTGCCGTCAGGTACGGGCGGCCGAGCTTTCCACTCCAGTCCAGCTGACTGCAGGGCCGTTAGCTGGAGCTGCAGAGGCAGAAGCTGTCCTAGTAGCCACGCTAAAATTGCCTGTGGTGAGCGTGACACTCCGGAGCCCTGCGAGCCGCTAGAGACAGGGGCCGGCAGACGGGTCCTCACCTAGAGAGCCCTCCAGGAGAGCCACCCCGATTGCCCCGAGCTGGGGACCTGCCCTTGTGCTCTGCCTGCTGGAAAGCGCATCGGCCCTAGTGCTCGGCGGCAGAGGTGACCTTCGCATTCACATTACTGCCATTACTATTTTTGTGCTCCGGGTCTAACCTCATTTTCACAGCTGGGTCTTGCCCTCACCCGCCCCGAAGTCTCCATGAGCTTTTGGCATCCCCTCCGGAAAGGGAGGAACAAGCTGGTACAGGGGAGATTGCAGAGCCGTGTGTAGAGGTGGGAAGCTGTGGTTTAGACTGGTTGTGTGTGCAGCACCCAAGGAGCGCAAGGAGACAAAATGGAGGTCCAGAGTAGGGAGAAAGTGGGAGGAATTTGTTCCAGGATTAAAGAAGTAAAATGAGCAGCTCAGGTTGGAAGAAAAGGATGCACTAGGCAATAACATGGTAGTGGGAGATGCTGGTGGGTGCCTTGGGTGGCCTGTTCCTCCCAGGAAGGTGGCACAAGCATGTCTGGTTTTCATGGCCCCATACAGATGTCTAGGCCAAGGCAAGCAGGATTGTGGCTATGTAAGACATACTATGGCCTGCACTCACCAACATCGTGCTCTCCGCTCCAGTTTTCATTCATTCACTTGTTTTTTCTTTCCCTCTCCTCAGCTGGGTGACTTGGAAATCAAGAACCAGATATTTGGGGAGGCGGTGAAGCAGCCAGGCATCACCTTCATTGCTGCCAAGTTCGATGGCATCCTGGGCATGGCGTTCCCAAAGATCTCTGTAGACAAGGTCACCCCTTTCTTCGATAACATCATGCAGCAGAAGCTGATTGAGAAAAACATATTCTCCTTCTACCTGAACAGGTAGCGTGGGGCTTGGGGGGGAGCAGTTCTATGGCGAGGACAAGCCCAGGCGGCTGTTTGCTTTCCACTCACTTCTAACCACCTCCTGCTGGCTGGAATCATCTTCTTTCTGGACTAACCTGGTATCTCAGTTCTCTGGCCAGGCCCTCAGTTTGGAAAGATCAGTACAGGTCGATTCTTAGACCCTCAGAGAAGATGGCCTTTTGTCACCTGAGGGCAGTCTGTTTTTCACTGTACCAGTTGCTGGTTTAAGGTAGACAAAGGTGATGCAGAAATGCTGGATATATTTTCTACCCCATTTCTTAGCTGTTGGAGTGAGGGAAGGTTTTTTCAGACAGAGAAACAAAAACAAGGAGTGCTGCGATCACGAGATCAAGTAATGAAGTCCTCTTAGTGGGGTCAACAGAGCCCCCAAATCCAAACGTCACGTGGCCCATGCCGTTGTGGACTAACAGGCGAGCCCACGCCGTGCCAGCCATTGCTAGTGATGGGCTACTGCTCCCTCACCCGCCCAGGGTGCTGCTCTGCGCCTGCCCCACGGCTGCTGCTCAGCCCCAGCGAGCTGAGCACCCTCCGGGCACAGCGGGGAGACGCTGAGCTACTTCTGGCTGAAAAGTAGCACGACCTGGAGGGGGAGAGCAGAGACCGTTGCTTCTGGCAGATAAAAAGGCAGCCCTCCCCCCTCACCATATTTCTTCCCATCTGCTCGGCAGCGATCTTTTATCTTGGGGTAACCTTGAGGATTCGGCTCTGCGGCTGGCGGCAGTAGCAGAGCCAGGCACAGCTCTTCCTTACCTAACTTACCACACTGTCATCCATGTCCAGCCCCTCGTGGATGCTGGTTCTGAGCTGAAGGAAGGGCGTTATCTGGAAGGGGTCCAGGCATCACTGATCAGTTTTCAGCCTCCCTTTGCAGCCTCCATCACTGCAATGAGTTGGTCCAGATCTCCATGCACAAGTCTCATGTGAAAAGCTGAAGGATTTCAGCCTTCCAGTTTCCCCTTCCCCTTTCCCAGGCAAATCCATGGTGTCTCCCCATTTCACCAACACATTTTAGTGCTTGGTAGCACTGTCTGGACCCAGTGCTACCAAGGCTGTGCTTCCTTGCACCATCCCGCTTGTGTTTCCGAGCACCAGGAAGCTTTAGGTCTTGTGGAGGGTGGTTATTCTCGCCTTGATGTTAACGAGTTTGCTCTTCTTTCAGGGACCCCACAGCTCAGCCTGGTGGGGAGCTGCTCCTGGGAGGAACTGACCCCAAGTATTACAGTGGCGACTTCAGCTGGGTGAATGTCACGCGCAAAGCCTACTGGCAGGTCCACATGGATGCGTAAGTGCCCCCTGCGTCGCGCAGCACCCACGCGGACATGTGTGTGGGCAGCCCTACGGCAGTCGTGCCCAGGGCTGAGGTGAGAGCGGAATGGTCTGCCCCCCAGCACTCCGCCTCTTGCAATGGAGACAGGCCAAAAAAGCAGATTAAAATCCCACCCTACAGCTGTGTCATTGGTCCCTGGAAAGTGAGGAGAGGAAGGAAACAGCAGGAGGCTGTTCTGCAAAATCCTTTTCTCTGTTTACAGCTTGGCCCATGAAAGTGCATGTTGTGCCCTTGCAAAGCAGGGAGAAATCCCAGCCCGTCCTTCCCACGAGCAGGGCGAAACCCTAGGACTAAGCCCCAGCTTTGCCTCTCTCCACAGGGACTGAGCTGGGTGGGTGGCTGTGCTCAGGCATCCCCCATGGCTGCTGGAAGCTCAGGAGGAGCACAGTGAGGCCCAGAACCTCAGCCCTTGGCTGAAGGACACAGCACAGCAATCACAGCGCATTGTTGAGGCCGAGGGAAGGAGAATGAGCGTGATTGAGCGGCCTGAGCGGAGGGCTGCCACTAGCCTGTGAGCCCTGTGGTCTATTCTGAGTGCTCCCACGTGACGGGAACTTAAAAGCAGCCTGTGATCAGTATGTGCTGTTTTCCTGAGCCCTCTCCAGCGCAGTTTTCCTTCTCATCTTCCCCAAGTCATGCAGCATTGGCAAAGCTCCACACTGCTGTGAAACGCAACATGGGTGCAGAAGCCAGGCAGCTCCCTATGGCCTGCGTAATGTACCCAAATCCCCTCCTCATCCGCAGCCGCCAAAGTGGTCACACTACCCCTTTAACCCTTTGCTTTCCACAGCAGCACAGGCTGCTACATAACCCCCCCGTGAGAAGCAGCAGCTCTGAGGAGCCCGTAGCGCGTTGCTGCTTGCTCCCTCGCTGCCTGTCAGCGTGGTGTGTGCTCCAGAGTGCAAACGGGATGGCAGGACGCAGGGAGGGCGCTCCAGCCGTCGCCCTGGCGGGCCGAAGGGCTGACCTCTGCCTGCCGACGTTTCCCTAGGGTGGACGTGGCCAATGGGCTCACCCTGTGCAAAGGGGGCTGCGAGGCCATCGTGGACACGGGCACCTCGCTCATCACCGGCCCCACGAAGGAGGTGAAGGAGCTGCAGAAGGCCATCGGCGCTAAGCCTCTCATCAAAGGCGAGGTAAGGCAGCACTGGGAAAGCTGGGGAAGTGCCTCCAGCCACTGCATACCTGGAAAAAAACCCTGCAAAACCAGCACCGAGTCCCCACTGTCTCTGAGCTTTGCTGCCTTGCTCCTGCCCTTGGGTGGTGGTATAATACTCACCTCCTCCGGGCCAAAGACTTTGAGGCTGCAGCTGGGGTTTGCTGGCCCTGTCTGTCTGTCCATCCCTGCCATCCGTGTGCTCGACACTGACCTGCTTCTGGGTGTGGGAGGAGCGAGTTGCCATGGGGAAATCAGAGCCCCCTGAACCGTGAGAGCCTCAGGCCATGCTGAATGCTACCGATAAACAGGGTGGAGGGTTGCACCCTCCCCACAGCCCTTTGCAGTCCGCCGGGACGCGCGGGAGGTCTGATCCCAGATGCTTTGGGAGGCTTTAGCTCCCATCCGCTGCCCAGCTCAGGAGGAAGCCACAGCCAAGGCCGTCACTGTTATTGTTTCCTTTGCAGTACATGATCCCTTGTGAAAAGGTGTCCTCTCTGCCTGTGATCACGCTCACACTGGGAGGGAAGCCCTACCAGCTCACTGGGGAGCAGTACGTCTTCAAGGTGGGTCCAAGGCAACTTTCATCATGAAACTCAGAACATGAGGCTGGCGAAAGCAAGGTTGGAACTGGCATTCGAGAAAAAGCCTGAAAGACTGGTAATGTGGTGGCACTGATGCCCTGAGTGATGTTCTTTACTTATGGGGGGCAAAATAGGGTGGAGTGGGAAAAAAGGGCCAGGCAGTTGCATGGCTTTCTACAACATTATGCCCAACTGTAGGCTCTTTTCTGGTGGGTTCAGATAGGTAATAGCTTTAGACCAGCCCTTGTCACAGCAGAGACCAACAGTCCATCATTTAAGCCATCAGATGTTGTAAGACAGAATCAACTTTCTTCTGCACCTTCTGCAAGTTTTCAGCAGCAGCTCTACTCTAGAGCAGGGTGGTCTGGGATGTTTATGAGTGCACTGTTCTTTGACCTTTTGCTAACAGGACACATGTGCATACAGATTCTTGGCAGGGGAGATAAGTTTGAATTTATGATAATGGAGAGGTGGGAGTTACTTATTTTTCACAACTTCTGCAAGCTTCAGGTCACGGGCTGAGAGCCTGAAATGCAGCCAGCATTGGCAGGTGTTATACAGAGCCGTGAGGTAGAGGGGAAGTGGGGACCTGCTTTGACTAAACCCCTTGCTCTTGTCTCTAGGTTTCTGCACAGGGGGAGACCATCTGCCTGAGTGGATTTTCAGGCCTGGATGTCCCACCCCCCGGAGGCCCCCTGTGGATCCTGGGTGATGTCTTCATCGGTCCCTACTACACCGTCTTTGACCGTGATAACGACTCTGTTGGCTTTGCCAAATGCGTCTAAGCGCCTGACCCACACTGCCTCTGCCACACACACACTTACACACACACGTGGGAGCTGTAGAGAATGATTACCAGGATTAGAAACCCGGGGGGAAGAAAAAAAAAAGGAAATGGAGCTAGATATAAATTTACAAGAAAAATAATCATTACTAGTGCTCTGCTAGCTACTTTTTCCCCTCTGTTGAGTATGTGGTGCTGGGACAGCTCTAGTTGACAACTCCAGCTAGAGTAGCTCCTTGCTTTACTCTTAGATCTTCCAGTATTTGTTTTTAATATTGATTCTCAAGGCTGAGCAATGCCCTCTCATGTCTCCCAGCACTGGTCTCATTATTGGAGAGGCTGCTTGCTGGAGCCGTCTGGCAATGCCAGCATTCCTGCAGAGAAACTGTGCGGGTGCTCTTGGGTTTGGGCTTCTGCGCTGGGGGAGAGGGAAGGGAAGAACTATCCTACATGCTTTTTATTTCTTCCTCTTTTTCACTAATGCAGTGGGGGAGTGGGAGGTGTATAGAGTTGGTCTTGATCACTCCTGTGATACTGGTCAGGCAGCAATCGCTAAATCACTTCTCAGTGAACTTGTGCTAGCTTAATCCTGAAAGCGTGCTTCCTGGGCAAGAGCTGAGGGCGATCTTCTAGCATGCACAGGGGACATTTTAAAGTCTAAAAGCTCTAGTTGTGTGTTTTTGTGTTGTGACAACACGAGTGAGAGCTTGAGGTGTGATCGAGCCATGCCTGGTCTGAGGCTCTCACAGACCTATTGGGGCAGGGATTTGTTGGGGGACTCCTACCAGTAGGACTCTTCGCAGAGTAAGAATACAAAGGAGGTAATGCTAGGATTTAATAGAAGTTGTTTGAATTCATGTTCTGAAAGGCCCAGATTTAAGTTTAGGGCTGAGCAAACCAGTTTGAGCAAAGAGTTCATATAAATGCTCTTGAGTTTGGCAAACTTCTCCCAGTTTTTCCAAACCTCAGAACTTTCTAATCTCATCTGGAGCTATTGAGTTGAGTGTAATGTTTCCCAAAGCAACTAAGTGGCCTGCAAGCCTAAATCACATTGATTCAATGTGATTTGTGATCAATGATATCTAGTTGTTTGGAAGTCACATTAGAGCTTTTGGAAACATTATTCATAGTGTTCTGAATTGCTCAAAACTCAAGAGACAGTTGGCGGAACTGAGTCAGCAAGTCTTCCAGGAAGGAGGGTACCATGGAGGCTTCTGATTTTTTATTTGCCCTTTTTACCACTTCCCAGTCCTGAAATCTAACTCACCTTCAATACCCTCCATACATTGTGCTATAGTTTCTGTATTAACATTGTTGAGAACTATGTTCATTTGCATTGTTTGTTACAGAATAAGTGAGGCACATTCCCTGCTTTGGTGAGTTTGTAGCTGAAGGATTTAGCTGTGCTTATAGGTCTACATTTTGCCCCTGGAGAGCCAAGACTAGTGTA